>NC_142842.1:12500000-13750000 GCF_061612785.1 Hesperophylax consimilis
AAATAAGTTTGGTAAATATAATATCAATACTACAATCAGACATAATAAATAACGTATCATCAAGATAAGTGGTTGATCTTCTTTTGCAACCCATTATTCTTAACGTTATTTTACTTTGTTATTCTCTTAACCCTTCAGGTTTTTTAATATTTTTACGAACAAGTCCCAACGACATGGAAAATTTTCTTGGAATTTCTGAATGATCCCTAGGTATCTAAAATGTGCAACATATTACTTATTTTTGAAGTTGACGTTAAAAGAAATACTATTTTAGAAACTAGATAAAATTGACTTTGATATATTTGCATTTAAAAAAAAAAACCTAGTCTTTCTAAAAAATATATTTTTAATATCAAAAATCAAAATGTTGACATTTTGACTCGTAACTTCCATAACTTTGATATAATTCGATACTTATAAAGAATATTCCTTTTGTGTAGGTAATTAGTAATATAACTGACACTTCACTTTTTATACCGTTCATAAAAAAAATATATATTAATAATTTGAAAACTTTCGTAATCATGCACTATGACATTTTTTTAAAATTTGATCCATAATATAATATTTATCAATATTTGATACAAACTGTGAAGAATAATTAATTATTTTTCCAATGATGAATATATTGCATATCTACGCATTATAGAAAAAAATGCTTTTAAGATGTATTGACGCCCCGGTCAGATCTGTCCTTCAGATGATATAATTGAATATGATGTTTGTGGCTAGTAATGTCCTTCCGAGGCCTGAAGGGTTATAATCATCTCACTGGTTTAATGTACAATTATTTATTTTATTTATGAAATACATGGTATTTAATTGACATTTACAAGACATTGCTTCATTGAATCATCATACTACCTGTTTCATGGTGACCAATACATTATAGTTATTTTGCATAAAGTGTAAACAATGTAAGATTTTAGGCCTTACTAATAAACGTTTTCATAAAAGTTTTATATTATTTAAAAGACAGGTGATTTTTTACACCTATTAAAACAACGATCGTTATCATAAATATGTATTTTTTGTATATTAAGGAGCTTGGAGTTATGTTCCAATGACCTAAAAACTGGATATGATTTGAGATCTTAACAGCCAAAATTATTTTAGTAAATTATTTTTGGCGTATTATGCCGTGTTGCCCTACCTCATTTTTTAGACAAGGTTTCGGACAGCTTCACACTGTCCATGATTAGGGCAGATGTGTCACCCATAATATAGATATAGATGTAAAAAATCACCTGTGTTTTAAATGGTTCCATGATAACTCAACACAGTGACAATTCAACATATTTTTAAAAAGTGATATATAGTCATTAGAAACGATTAAAAAAATTAACCTAACCTAACCTACCCTACTTAACCCAGTTAATAAAGTTTTTGTTTCATCACTTTCCATGACTATATATAACTTTTTAAAGATATGATCAATTATCACTGTGATGTTTTATCCGGTCACCCTTTTAAATAATATAAAACTTAATGATAAATTAAGCATTTTTATAACAACGTTTATCAGTAAGGTCCAAAATCTTACACATCTGCCCTGATGATGGGCACTGTAATGCTGTCCGAAACTCTAGCTAAAGAAGGAGGTAGCTTAACAAGGCATAAAAAGTGTCTATTACACTATTTGATTATAATAATATTATTAAAAAATCACACTTAACTTTCTAGTATAAAAAAGCTTCAATTTTCCAATGCAGGTCACGCTACTCATACACTTTACGTGTTATTTTCCTCTTATTCTAAATAAAAATAAATTATAAATTAAAATCGTAATTATTTCGAGTATAGCCATAAAACGCCGGCGGACCCGTGCCCAACAAAGCTCCCGCGAACAACTTTGCGATAATAACTAATTAATGTACTTGTTCTCGCCATATTTGCATAATCACTGCGGTGGTCATTAAAACAACAATTTAAATACCGTGTTTATAGTTTTGTTCACTTCTGGCTAATGGATTCACAGATAAAGATTAAGATTCGGTTAAAGCTTGATTTTTTTACATAAGTTCGCAACAAGCTTTGTGACTTCTAGATTAGATGAAACAAACACTTATAATAAATACGGAAAACAAACATTTACTTATCTTGTACCTACTATATATAAAAAAAAGTTGGCAATGAATATAAAAAACGAACCAAATTGCACCACTGAATTCAAAAAATTTTGAAAAATTGTTAATTGATCAATATTTTTTTTATGTCGATACGTTTATTAAAAAATTAGTATCCATCGATTGATGCATGTATAAATAAGCCTAAGAGTGTATTTAAGTATCTTGTGTGCCTTCGAATGTGTGTCTGCCTGTGAATATGTGTATTTATATATTATGCGCGCATAAACTGGGCGTGGCATGTACGTATTATTTGTTGGGCTGACACACTACGCTCTAGTCTTTCCCAGGAGAGGGGGTCAGATCAATTGAGGAACTGCCGCGGAATTTCATTTCTTTGTATGGGATCTGTCACTTTGACAGATGACCGCCGCGTAATTACGGCGCTCCGTAAATTGTTCTGACCCCTTCTCATGCCGTAAGTAGGAGAAGAGGTCGCATAATTTTCAAATATAGCCTGGCTAGCAGATCACAGCTCATATCGTCATATCGACCGGTCGGTGGCCGAGTTGATATCGCGCTTGGGTCCCGCTCAGGCGTAGTGTGTTCAATTCCTCGGCTGGCTAAGTCCTCCATCACAACACAAGCAACATTTTCAGCTTACTGTGGTGGTAGCAGGAGATTTTCAAATATTGTCAGGTTATTCGTAACCCGGGAATGTTTGTCTTTCTTTAAAAAAAAAATTACTTAATTTACCTACTTGTTGCATCTATTCTTTTTTGCGCTGAAAATGAATGTTATTATTTTAACAAACACAAACAATATTATATATCTACTATTTGTACACACCTATGGGGCTTTTACATTTGGCACATTTAAATGTATATAATTATTTGTTATGCTTTATGCTATGCATAAAACCTTGTCTTATAAACGTTAGTTTATCATTAAAAAATAATAATATTTGACAAGTCAAAAATATTTCACCAATCTCGACGCCATCTAGTGAGAAATTTAGCACTAACAAAGCCTTGCCTACAAAAATAAAGTTGGTTGTTTACAGGTGAAAAAATATAATAAGCAGTAATTGTTGATTGAGGTACTAGTACATATTGAATCATTTGGCGGGTTGGAAATAAGCCGACATAGCTCAGTGGATACAGAGCACCTGACCGGACATCAGAAGGCACGGGTTCAATTCCCGTTGGCGTCATTTATTTTTACTCGGGAGATGTTTTCAATCTGTATTAGTATTTCGGATGACTAATTATTGTTTATAATTATTCGTTAATATACACATTTTTGGCTTGTAGCTTCTCTTAAACATAGAATTTGTTACGTTAAAAATGTCGATGTCATTGGTACATTCATTTGATAAACTATGTAGGCGAGAAATTGGTTAGTTTGCTACATAATTCGTTTGTGAATGGTGATATTGAAATAGGTCCTTATGCGTAGTGCGTCAAATAGATGGATATTCTTAAATTTACTAGACTCTGAAGTTCGCAGCAGTCAAGCTCCGAATTTTCAATTTTAAAAAAAGCATTGTTTTTTTATCCTACGCCAATCCTCGTTTGTACGCATTTTAAGATATTTAATAAAAAAAGTGTAGTTAATTTGTTCTAAGAGGATATTTATCTTAAAATTATTAAATCTCAAAGTTTTTCGCTGAATGCTTTTTACATTTTTAATGTGAATTTTATGATGAAGTAACCAAATAACCTTTTTGTACTAGATTTGGCTATGAATTCATACCTTAATTGGGGATGCCAGTCTCAATGGCTGTAGGTGGTTGTGAGCAGTTTGGACTTTTGTGCAGAATTAAATAAAAATTATAAAAAAGGATTAACTTCAAATTACACGAGAAAATCAAATAAAAACATTCACTAGGAAATGAGCGTGCAATTAGGAAAACATTAAATACGCCGAAGAATTCGCTAATTTGTTTGGCAATGCGCTGTGTGATTATTTGTCGGTGCGTTTGCAAAAAAGGTATTCCAGCTATTGTTGTGCGCATGCGCGAAACAACCGGTGCGACATCCTGCGGAGGATGCGCGCTGCGACGGTTTCCGGCATTTTAATTTGCGCGCGAAAAAATGCCATGACGCCTCAACAATCTGAGCATGCGCATTGCGCACATCTTACATTGTACGGGGTCTACAAGTAGTTCACGATGACATTTTTCGTTATAATTGCTCTCCAATAACTCTATTTTTAAATGGTGCTTCATTTCCAGAAGAGATGTACAACGGTTCAAAATTAAGCAATCTGTCATAAACCGTTCCCAGAGGGTGCAACATATGAGGATGCTTAATGATCTACACTGGTGACTAAAATCTTACAAATTATATAGTTACAAATCACAGCTCCCTTACTCTAACATAAATACGCACTCGTATGTGGATGTCCATGTTTTAAATACCTACTAATTAAGAGGAAGCTACAAGCCAAATAATTGTTTATTCTTGGTATACCTTATATTGTAGGTAATAGGCATTAAAATCGCTTGACAAACGGAGTCTAGAAACGTTCGATTTCAAGCACAAAACTGGTTTTTATTTATTTTGTAAATAATTTCATAAAAAAGAAAAAAGTTTATCAAGTGGAACTGTCACAGATAATCTTAGCTATAATACTATATTTTTAAAAAGTTGTTAAAAAAAAAACAATTTTAATAGTTTACATGTATATTTTTTATCGAGTATATTATCTTTTATTTGTATTCTACTCAAGCGAAACGATAGGAAAACCTTTAATTTATCTAAAGCATGTTTTTTGGTATTCATAATGTACACCAATACGTTATAAAGGATAATCAAAATAGTGATTTAGCATTAAGCTTCGCCTTAATATTCGTTTCGAAATACTTTTCCCCTTACCAATAAAAGTATTTTAAATTTTAAACAACTGATATACAACCATTTATGTGTGGTAATTGATTGTCTATCAGTTGTGAACAATTAAAATACGTTTACTAGTAAGGCCTTTAAAATGAATATATTAACTTAAATATCCAAGCTTCTTCGGAGAGATAAATATTACCAAAAACTTTTCCCTCTATCTTATTTCACGCTTTTACACTCTTATAGTTATTTTATCCCTTCCAAACTAGAAAAGTATTTTAAATTTTAAACAACTGATATACAACCATTTATGTATGGTAATTGACTGTCTATCAGTTGTGAACAATTAAAATACGTTTACTAGTAAGGCCTTTAAAATGAATATATTAACTTAAATATCCAAGCTTCTTCGGAGAGATAAATATTACCAAAAACTTTTCCCTCTATCTTATTTCACGCTTTTACACTCTTATAGTTATTTTATCCCTTCCAAACTAGAAGAATGTTTTATGAACAAGTTTTTTGGAATTAAAACCAAAATTTCTTCTGAAATCATAAGATGTGTATTATTTTTTTTTATTTCAAGTTTTATGAACAGTTCTTTGGAATTAAAACCAAAATTTCTTCTGAAATCATAAGATGTGTATTATGTTAGTAGGTAGGTACTTATACCAACGTACTTAATTATAAACCATATATTTTATGTAAAATTATAATATTAATTTTTAAATAATGAATTATACATTTTTTCCAAAAGAAATGTTACCATCTCAATGACAATACTTTATTTAAACTTTCTTCGGGTAGGTTGGTACCATAATGCGAAAAAAATTACAGATAAACACAACGATTTCCCACTCTTTAAATGAGAAAAGAATCTTTACATGAAATTACGTACACAAAAATTTACATTAAAACCTCAGTCAATGTTACAAAAAAACATGTTCACAAAACTACATAGGTACTAGTAATAACAAAAAACAAATATAAAAGACAATGTGTGTTTTCAAATGCCCTGATTTATTAATATTTGCTAGTGCATAACTTCCACAAATTCATCTGTTATAATCCGAGTCTCGTATTTTGTTTAATTTTATTTAGCTACCATTAATACAAGATGTAACATGTTCCACAGACCAAATTATGCATTGAATTTCTAAAGTTCTAGCAGTAAATAGATGTCTGAGGAGGTCCGGTTAAACTGATAGAGATCTGAAGCGATTACCTACTTACGGATGACTTATCGGATACATCTCGGGACTTTATTTACTGATCAAATCGCCGATAGCTGACAGCTTTATGAGTTGCCTCTGAAACCACAAACTACATTCTAAACACTGCTTTGTCTAACGTTTAAAATAATATTTATCAATGCGACAGAAATTCTAGATTATTTTGCACCTGGGAAAACTCTACAGTAAAAAGCATTAGAAAATCTTATAAAAATAGGTTTTTGCGTGAACTGTTTCTTCTTCACTTTGGCTTTAGCCATGTTGAGTGACCAGATATAAATAGCTAGGAACTTCTCCACCCTCCTCTTCCCTATCCTTTCTCCCCAACAACCTACATCTTAACCCCAATTGGGGATGTCAAAGTATCACTGGCACCAGACGGTTGTGAGTTGGGAGTATACTTAAATAAAAATTTCAATTAGATATTGGTACCGCCGCTCCGGGAACTATTTATTGGATAATCAACACCCCTGCCATAGGTCTCCTCAAGTGGTTCACTACGTTTCGTGACTTAGCAGGGGTGCCCGGGTTCATGGGGTGAGGTTTTGTCTAGATCTTGGCGGCGGATGCGTTTTGGGATCTGGAGAGACTCGTTGAGGGAGACCTTTTGATCTCTCCAATAATAATAATTATTGTTATTTAGAAACTCAAAACAGAAAGGGAATAATATATATCACCCCAAAGTTTATCGGTATGATCGAGGAACACCGTGTATACCTGTTGACGACAAATAACTGTACTATAAACGACAATCTAATAAATTATAAATAAATATGGGATTGACGAGTCACTTAGAAAAATATTTCTTGCTTACAATAATATTTTATGAAATGTTAGCATCTTGACAAAACGTCAAGCCTTCTAGTCGAGGTGTAAAATCTACGGTATATTTATTCCGAGCTTCCACGAAGGATCATTACATGATCACTGGCGGTAAACTACGTTTCTTGTCTGTTTTATTGCATAGTGTATATTCCAGTGTTATTATGTGGTAAAAATATCACAGAAGAAATTAAAGAGAAATGGAGAGATGGGTACGGTTGTAATTCAACTATGGGTGGCCGGATATATGGAGGGAAAAAACAGAATTATGATGAAATTTGCCAAACAATGTGTGGCGTAAATTCATCGAAGAGCTTCGTGTGAAACATACAGCAATCATATAATATTATAACATATAACGTATCAGTGAGGCAAGCAAGACTGTGCCTCCCCTAAAAAAATATGGGAGAAAGGAGGAGGAGGAATACACGTATCCATACATCCAAAATATAGCATAACTTGACTTTAAATAATACCAATTTACAATTTGTGTAAGCCTTAATGTTACTCCAATTTAAATAATATTGTTGGTTACGTGTTGTCTTTACATTATTTAACTCATCACACCAGTGTAACGTCGCCAGCCACATGTGAATTTCCGCTCGCTGCGTTGAGCTATACGACGCAGTACAATAATACGCTAGTGAGGCAGAGAAAGGGCCCGCCTCATAGAGCCGCTGATTTCGTGTAGGTGGAGGGGAGTGGAGAAGTCACATAGAATCGAAATGGACGGTAGCTGACATGGTCGTGCGTTGTTTTGTTTGAGGCGCGCCTCAAAAAAACAAATACCTCTTAAGTGGAATCGATCATTTACGATTAGCTCCAGCGCTCTAGTTACCAAGTTTTATTTGGTTTTGTGATTATTTGTGATAGTCCACGGCAGTACCCACAAAGTATGGCTATTTTAATTAATTTATTACGGCGAATTTGCAGGTGACCATGTAAGTGCGTCTAGTAATGAACTTGATTATGATGACGCACAATTTTTATTATCACAGTTTTACTTTGGTAATATTTGCATTGGTTTTTTTCTTCTATATACAAAATATTTGTGCCTCTCCACTTTTCAGCCCCCAAAACCACCATTCAAGTACCTATATAGTAAATTACTTAAAACGTATATAGGTTGCGAATAACGTGGCAATATTTGAAAATCTCCTAATACCACCACAGTAAACTGAAAATGTTGCTTGTGTTGTGATGGAGGACTTAGCCAGCCGAGGAATTGAACACGCCACGCCTGGGTGGGAAACAAACCCGATGCCAACTTAGCCACTGACCGGTCGAATATTTTAATGTATGTAAATGATTACTAACACGAGTAATATCGTAGTTTTATTAAAGTTATGTCACTTTATCATGTCACTTTATTTAAACAAATTTAACAAACATACTAATTTACTCTGTTGAAGTGATTTGAAATTTGTTAAATTATTAAAGTTCAATAAACTTTTAATTTTCAAAATTGGAACTGTTAGTGAAAAGTATTAATCATATTAACAAGCGATAAAATAGGTACAAAAATTATTTAACTAATCAATTTTTTTTTGTTTAAAATGTGTATGGCACTTGTTTAAATGTTTGAGAGATGTCGTAATTTTTCAAGTGTACTAAGATTCCAAAGGTAAATTTCTAATCGTTCTTTGAAGGGCATTGATCCTGAGGAAAATATTTTATGTTTTATTGTATTTACAATAAAATCAATACCAGGATATAAATTGTATTGAAATGCAGTCGGTGAATTGGCATTGGAAGACAGAATACAACAGTTAAGGGCTAATGCATAATGCAGCAGCGAAATAATGATTTGGTCTGAAAGCTCCAAAAGCTCGTATTCGCAACCCTGCTCCCTGCAGAGGTTGATGGTACCGGTCCACGCGGCATATGGGATCGGATGTGCCACCGGTTTTTGGTCTAAACAGGGTTGTGCCAAGAAATAAAAAAAAAAAAAAAAAAATTTTAGAAAAAAACAACTAATTATCAATGTTAAAAAAATATAGGTAAGATTAACCAATAAAAAAATAATGAAAATGTGTGACCGCTCTTTTACGATTTTAACAGTGATTTATATTTCACACCCAACAGCGACAGTGAGCGACATCAGACTGGTAGGGTATTGATAATATTACGACATTTCAAAATATTTACTTTTTAGTTTTTCTAATTTTTCAAGTGTTAAGTCATGTAATGTGAATGGTAGCAGAAGTCGGGGACGCCCGAGAAAGACATGGCACGATCAAGTGAATCAGATACTCGAGTCGGGTCATGTCAAGAGTCAGAATAATATAAGAGTATCTATGAGACGATGTATGAATGTGAAGAGGCAAGAAGTGTGTGCCAAGACCGAGTTGTTTGGCGGTCCGTCCTCTCTGCCTACCCCTGCGGAGAAACGGCGTGATGGTTGGTTAGTTAGTTAGTTATGTCAATATTAATTTTTACAGTGTAGTGTGTGGTGCATGAAAATGACGGTATGATTTAAGATATCTGTTTATTGAGACGTTTTTAAGAAATAGGCTAAGCAAGTATTCATCCTCATCTCGAACTAACGTTAATGATACCAATTTAAATAGTTTCTATTTAGACTGAGTCCCATGAAGTAGTACAAGCGACAAAAAATTGGCGATTTAATTTTTGTTGTTGTTTTAATTTATTTTATTGATCAGAACTTTGTAGTTGTTGAAACTACATGGTTTTCCAATAAGAGTTGTTATTTTGATATTCAATCTTAAAAGATCAATGGTTTCGTTGTTTTGTGGCACGTAGCGCTGTTTTTTTAAAAGCAAATGTTGTCCAAATCAATACCATCCAATTCCAGTCATGAAAAATCATTGATCATCTCTCAATAGCGCAATCCATTCACCGTAACTGTTGCTCCAGCCTCATTTTCAAAAAGTAAGGTCCAATGACTCCGCCGGACCATAAACCGCACCAAACAGTCACACGTTGAAGATAAAGAGGCTTTTCAACAATAACTCTTGGGTTTTCCGAGCCGCAGATGCGATAATTTTGCTTGTTAACGAAGCCACCGAGGTGGAAATGGGCCTCATCACTCAAAATGATTTGCATTTGATTCACTCAAGTAAATTTTAATAATTTCAGTGCGTTGTTAAAGCGTGTATCGTTCCATTTTTATTAATGACGTAGTTTCTACTTGTCAAATGTCGAAAAATGACAGCTTTAAAAGTAACATCTACCGAAATAACGGGCAATTCAAAATAATACCTCTTATTGGAAAACCCTGTATAAGATCAACGAATACATTCATATAAGTATGTCATTCAAAATTGGTAAACAAATTTTTCAATTTATCTAAGCTTTAAAATGTGTGGGTGCAAATACTACAAATACAACATTTTGATCATCGCGGTCGGTAGAAACACATTTTTCCAATGTTTACAGTGTGCGCTAACCCTAGCAGCGAACTCCCGTACAAATTGATTTCGATCGTCCAAAACGATAAATATTTACAACGTTTTAACGGTGCAATTGGTAATGTTCACGGCTGATTAAATCATTGCATCCTGTTTGTTTAATAGTCATTTAGTTCATTATGGGAGCCACCTCTCCCTCCCACCGAAATTACGCCTGTGGTAGAATGAATAAAAGTCGAGGAAAGGACTGCATACTACCGACTTACCAAATTTGTTATTATTTATGTTCGCGGGATTTTAACTATAATATCAAGAGTTTAACTGCTGATCCACAAGATATACCGTGGAATAAAGTTATTTCAAATAGGTAACTGTTCTAGATTACAGCTGATTAACATGATAAATATTGGAACGAAGTTATTTCAAATATGGAATTTTTTTATCACAATTGATTTAATCTGTAATCCGAGTAACACATGATTCAAGTTGTAAACCGTTGAAAACCGTGAACCGACATTTCAAATTTGGAATCATTTGAGAATCTACTATTGATTTACAGAATGCGGTTGTGGTTAAATTATTTTTGCGGGATTTTAACTATAATATCAACAGTTTAGAGAAAAAATGTAATAGGTAACGTAAAATATGCATCGAAACATTGCTTAAAATGGCTGATCTGAGCAGCCAGGAACTTCTCAACCTTCCTCTGCCCATTTCTTTATCTAGGAATAGATGGAGCATACGGTATTCAAAAAAGTTTAAGTAGTACGACAATGGGTATTATTAAGACCAGTTTATGTACGTAAATCACAAATGTATACTGTAACATCTGATTATTAACAATTTCTGCTCCGATATTGGACCTGTTGACATTAGATATGTTTTTTCTTCTAATATGTTATCACTGTGTCTCCATTGATGTTGTATTTTACTTTTTCTTTTTGATTAGATATTTAGAATTGTCTCCATCCCATACATATTACTTATTAATAATAATTTTGGGCATTTCTAAAATATTATGTTTTTCTTTTAGTATATTGTCTCTCCCGTCTTTTTTATATACAATATAAATGATAACACTGTCTTATTATTTATTTATTATAATTATCATGGTGATGCTTGGTCCAAGTGAAACCATGTTAAATATAATAAATATCGCGGTTTAATGCAAAGTGTTAAATCTGATTTAATATTATATGTTAGTTTAATGGTAAAGTCAATGCACCTTAAAACATTAAATATTTCATAGTTAGACTACGTTTCACGAAGTTTATATTGTAATAATTGTTTATTTTTCTTGTCAATGAAAGCCTAAAAAGTATCGTTATTGCAGTTTTCTTTTGGCTAGACAAGTTATCAATCAATACGAAAACGAAGATAATATAAAATCAATCGTCGCAAAAGCCAAGATTGATAGATGTCTATGATTTTCAAGCTGCTCGATTGAAATATCTTCACGACCAGCGTAAGCGGCTTATTCTATGAATTAAAATTGATTGTATGTGTGGGTCAATCTCCTTGAACTGCCATCTTACTGTGATAATATCGAATTTGAAACGGTTTGTGTATTTCGACAAAACCCATCTTTAGAAAATTGATAGATAGATTTCAATAACTTTATCAAGAAAATTTCAAAAACGATGGAGTATGGTTATATATATATTTTTTTTCAATTTTAAAATAACTCTATTGTTTATGAATATTCGAACGTTAGCGTTCGAATTATTATATTAATATTATACGTACTTAGGTACGTACTTTTGATTTTTTTGTCGTTTCGTGTGCTATCATTCCAAAGACAAATTCCAAGACATAAACCATAAAGAGGCAACATAAAAAGTTTTTAGTTAAATAAATATCAGAGTAAGTGAAAAAAGTTGATTGAAAATAATTGGTGTAAAACCTGCGTTAATGATAACTAACTACTTAATTAGATTTGCATTGGTATAAAGTTTGTGTGTGTTATGACCACCGTTAATCAAAACTTACTTGCATTTTTTTATAAAGCTCATAAAAATGCCAAGAACTGTTTTAAGATATTTTTTTAACTACTATCTTCTTTCACAATATTCGAAATGTTAATAATATTATGTATTCAAATCAATTCGGTACGAGATTATTTTGATATGAAGCTTTCCTCATTTTAAACTGCATATCAGTGAAATTATAGAACTATAGAAATATTATATAAGTGTACTAAACACGAGTTAATTTTTTTAATAGTTTGGACATCACCTAAAGAAACTATAATTCAATACCACAGCTTTTATAATACTAATTAGAGAAAAAAAATTACCTTGTTTGTTTTCCTTTGTACGGAATAAATATCCTTTAAATCCAATGATCTTTTTTAACATAAAATTGCACCACACTGTACATATATCTCACTTCATATTTGTATTTTGATTTGGGAAAGATTTTTTCTGTACTTTTCAGCAGAACACAAAAGTCACTTATTATTATTATTTCAAAACTTTTGGCAACATTCATTCAATGAACACAAAATTTTTGAAGGCTTTAAAAATATTTGGTTTATTTTTTCTTTTTCGCCATTAATCGAAGAGCAAAATATGGAATCATTGCTATTTCGTAGATCACAGCTGATACACTTGATAAACTTTAGAACAAAGTTATTCCAAATTATTTTTAATCAAGTTGATTTATTTTGTAAATCATAGAACACATCAGATTCAAGTGATTCAATTCAATGTAGAAAAATGTTTCAAATAAAGAACTGCTTTAGATCATAGCTTATTCACATGATAATCCGTAGAACAAATTTATTTCAGAAGTAGAATTATTTTAAATCACAGTTGATTCAAATCACATCAGATTCAAACAAAGTTTTTCATGCTCTACGGAATTATTTTAGATAACAGCAGATTCACATAACAAATCATGGAATAAAATTATTTCAAATATGTAACTGTTTTAGATTACAGCTGATTCACATGATAAACATTATAACAATTTTATTTCGAATATGGAATTATTTTTATCACATAAACACATCGGATTCAAGTTATAAACCGTGGAACGAAGTTATTTCAAATATATGGAAATGTTCTAGATCACATCTGATTCACACGATAAACATTAGAACAAATTTATTTCAAATGTGGAATAATTTTAGAACACAGTAGATTCCAGATATAAACCGTGAAACAAAGTTATTTCAAATTCGGAACTTTTTTTAGATCACAGCTGATTCAAATTTGAAATCGTAGATCGCGGGTAAATCCAAGAAGGCTTTACAGCACCGCCGCGCATGCGTCGAGCGACTATGGCGGACGCACGTGGAATGAGCGGTAGCTACCTCACTACCTATTACTCTACGTTGAGCTATACGTGATATTAGTGTTATTAGGATATACAGTATTTCTTGCCACTAGCTACGCGCATTGCAACTGTTTCCCGAAGCTGTCACATTGATAATGTCGATATTGCAATATGTCTATATACTCATTACAATCGAAATAACGCATTTTTTTAAACGCAGTGTAGTTAGGACTGCAAAAACATATTAGGAATCTTGAAAATATTTTTTTGTTTCGCAACCTTGTTGGGTCGACTTAGTGAGTGAGTTTTCTGAAAACACACTCAAATCAAATAATTTATTTTTAATAGAGTACATTTATTTGTACTAATAGATGTATTTAATTGATTTTTTGTTTGATTTGACTGAAGATTGAACCTTCCTCGCCAGAGACTGGCTCATAACTGCTGTGAACTTTAAAAAGATCTTTTAAAAATTTAAAAAAAAATGGCTTGACTGAGGATTGAACCCCAGGAACCCCAATCAACTGCGCTAAAAATTGAGCAAAATCCCAATTGGGTATTTCGTATGGCTAGAGCCATGCCTCATTTCGGTTCTCGGTGTATGGATGAGTGATTTAAAATAATTATATTCCTGCACATTGCATAAAATCATTCTAGTTCAATGAACTTTTAATTTTCAAAATTGGAACTGTGAAATATAAATCATATCAGACAATCGATAAAGTAGGTAACCACCAAATTTTATTAATGAATAATTCTCTATTTGAAATGTGTATTTCTTTTGTTTAAATATTTGACAGATGCTTAGATGAATACGTGAAAATACGTTACTAAGACAGCGCTATGTGCTGTGGACGTACTGTAGCGGACCGTTCATCTATTCTTTGAATGGTTATCCTTTTCATAAGCGGTGCTGCCAATAAAAGCATGCAACAATATTTCACTCCATAAAAAAGTGAGGTAAATAAAAAATATTTTAGATACAAAATTGAAATATGGAATAAAACAAAAAAGAAAATAAAAATATAACAAGAAAGAATAAAAAATATATACGTAATACACAATACCATTACAATACACCCATCATTATATACAACAGTACCTCATAGAAGGTACTATGATTACAGATTTATTTATATTTCCTTACCGCCTTTATTATAGTATTTTATTTTATTTCATCTCTGTTTTATTTTATTTTATTCTAATTTATTATTTCATGTATTATCTTTTTATTTAATATTACTAACTTGTAAAATGGGGGGCCTCAAAGCACCCAGTGAGGCCAACCTTACAAAATAATGTTTTAATTGGAATTATGAAATTTTAATACGAACATTCAAAAGGTAAATTTCTTCTTTTGAATTGCAATGATCCAGAGGCTAAAATATATTTTTAATGAGTAAAATGAGTATTATCAAATTATTGGTAAAGGGCGCGTATTCCGATGTCGGAACACGTGCAAAAATATTCAGATTTTCATTCGGTGAACACGTGTTCCGACATCGTGATAATTTATTCGTGATTTACTAAATGTTTATAAGGAAACCTTTTAATTCATTCAAAAGAATTGTTAATAAAATAGCGGAACTCATTTTTCTCCGTGTTTCAGCTTCACAAATTCTTCAACCTACACTAAATATCTTAATATCCCGTGATTTTTCACCGGTCTACGCTATTTTTTAAATAAAACAGAAGGCGGTGGCCAGTTTCTTTTCCATACTCTCATATTCTTGCGCCTACCTACTATGATACCTACTTTGGTTACATACCTAAGCGACATTATTTCAAACAAGAACAGAAGACAAAAGAAAACGAAACGAGTCTTGACATCGCACAGTGCGCCAGATTGCGAAAATAGGAAAACAAAATACCATCTTGATTTATTTATAAGATTTATAAAATGGCCAGCGACCAAATTCTAGTGCAAATATTACGAATTATAAATTTAAATCGTGCGGCAAATACAGCGATCCGGTCATGTTTAAATTCATTATCATTAATCAGTACAGCAATATGAATGTCATTATATTTATTTAAAGCATTTTTTCACAAATATTGTTGTTTTTATTATCCCATAACAATGCCATCTAGTGGTATCACTCGGAATTATATACATAAATATACATATAACGCACATTGATTGTGCACGATTGTTACAAGCATCAACTAATTGTAAATAGTTTCTAGAGTCAATGCTATTTCAACTTACTAGCTAATGTCATAAATGATTACATGTATATAGTATTAGTGGGAAAAATATCAAACTTGGTTAGTGCGAATGGAGAGTTATAATTATTGTATTATTGGGTGACATCTAGCTATAGTTTAAATTCAAATTCAAAAAAAAAATATTTTTTGCGCAAAAATACAGAGTAAGAAGGGTAGCTTGTAGGTTACATCCTATTTCTTCAAGCTAACCCAACAAATACACATTATATTACATATGTTTATAAAAATAAATAAAAAACAGAGTTATTTAATTTATGTAAGGTATTCATTTAAGGTGTAGTGACATTTGTTTTAGTGATGATTTGAATTTAAGTATATCGGTTATTTGTTTGATGCTACGTGGAAGGTTGTTATATACTTTAATGGCCATGTAGTGTGGTCCTTTTTGAAATATAGTTTTGTTTGCTTTTGGGATTAATAAGTTTTCTGTGAACCTGGTAGTGTGTTTATGTGTTGAGTTTTTTTGCAGGAACTTTTCTGCAGATGATCGAACTAACAGGCATAACTCCATTATATAAATATATGTCCGTCACTGTCAGAAGTTTGAGATTTTTAAAAATTGGTCTACACGAATCCCGGTGATCAGAGTTTGTAATTTTTCGTAGGCACCTCTTTTGGATGATAAAAACACATCTTTGAAAATCGAGTTGGCGACGTAGGTGGCAGCGGGCCTGAGAAAATGGCTACAAAATATTAAACCATAAGGCAAGTCACTCGTGGTAACCTATCCAGATGATTTAGTTTAGTTTATGGTCACATTGTCGTGTTGTGATATGAAAGAAAATGGACAAAGGTATAAATAAGACATAGAATTTTTATTATATTTTTATTTGGCAACTGACCATATTTGAAGTATTTAGAATTTGTTGGAATAGTACAAATCGGTAAATAATCTCTTCCACAAAACATTATGTTCTCAAAATATTACATAATAGTTTGCAGTGAAGCCATAATGCGACCGAATTAAGGCAAAGTAGCTTGTTTCAATCCAAAAAGTACCCAAATTCTGCGGTTAAAATGTTGTTTTTTTTAATAATAAACTGACAATATTTGAATAAATCTTCTACCATCTGTGTCGTGATGGAAGACTTACCCAGTAGGGGAATTGAACTCACGACGCCTTGGGTGAGACCCAGACGTGATGCCAACTCGACCACTCGAGATTTTTTTGACGTATTAATGCCTCCTAAATGAATTCCTCGACCCACTGTGCGATACTGTGCATCGGTCAGTCAGAAGAGACGGAAGACCTACATTCGCGGACCTCAAACCCGAGGCCTGTTTTTTTGCAACAGGTCGCTCTACCCCTTTAACTCGCACACTTCTGCAGTGAATGCAGTTATACCAACGGAACTGCGTGAGGACTATTACAGCTTACAGTATTACAGGCAGTCGGTCCAAACAGTATTTCTGATTCCCGTGATCGATCATGAACGATCGACATCTTTGGACTTTGGAAAAGAGAATGTTAACCCCCGGAGCCTCCGATATTATGATTTTTTTAAAGTTTTTTTCGCATTACATTCGATTCCAGATAAATTCGCTGTTTTTGAACGTATTGAAATAAAATACTTTTTGTGAAAGTAGATGAAAGTCTGTTACAGATTTTGATATTACAAATCTGAATTATTACGGACTGGCTTATAAATGGTTGCATTTACAAATAAATCATTCGATATTTGATAAAGATCGACCTAAACTTTGACCAATAAAAAAACCAAGCATATTTTATTAATTTATTGTTTCATGGTGATATTATTAATATGAATATTAGAAAAATGGAGATTCGCAAATAATACAAAATAAAATTATTTTATTTAACGTAATGAATAGGTAATGAGAAATAATATAGACTCTTAAATGTTTGGACATATAGAATGAATGGACAAATAAAAGTGTGGAAGGAGAATATATGAAGAAGAAGTCAGTGATGCCCGAGGAAGACAAGGCATATATAAATAACGTATACTTCGTCTTGTCCCTTTTTGGTAAAATCGTTGTGGGCTTAAGCAAGATAAAATGCTGTTTCTCAGAGACGTTTCGCAGAGGTCATCACTGTCGGAAGTGTATACATAAACACCAATACGGACAATTCTTATGACGATGAATGCATTGTTTACTTGGGGTAACTTTAATGGGTTTTTTTCATAAACTATGAATCCCCTTAAAAATGTGTTAAAAATTCTAAGTTTATTTTTCCGATTCTGATAATTCCACTAAAAATGTGAAATTTCATTCCTAATTATTGATCTTAAAATGATCTAAAGCCGCACATTCCGAAACGGTTCCAACTGGCTACAACGTCATTACGACATAGAAAGCGCCACTGGCTGATAAGGTCAATGCTGCTGAATTCACGAATAAAAACGTCGTTCTGGCGGCAAACCGAAAATGGCGTGTTTTAAATCGTTATAGTAAATTTATTCTTCAACATAAAAATACCTTCTTTATCCCCCAAAATGCCATTTTCAAAATTGGAACTGATTTGTCGAGAATTCAAACTATCCCCATTGAGCTCGAACGTTCTAACGCCGAATGACCGAAAACTACCGAATTCGGTCCACACGCACTGCTAATCGCGGAACATATAATAGTGGAACACGGTTCGACGATATATTAATACAAGACTATCCCGCGATTTTTCACGTGTCTTAGCTAGTATATTATTAAAAAAACAGTGTTCCATTATTACTTATTTTTTAAAATTTATATTATTTTTAAATAAAATTTCCATCAGACCACATCGATCATCATAACCCGCGACGGCGCTTTGCCTGGCAAAGAATGAATACCTGTCAGGTCTGTGGATCTACATATTATACACAAGGATGTGCTTACGCGGACGCAATTGGAGCAGTCTGCACAGGGCGCCAAATTGCCAAGGCCCTGATAATACCTCACCTAACAAAACGGCGCTATACGGAAACACAAATCATCCAAATATAATTGATCGCAGTGATCTCCTATCTCGACGGCTACTGGTTTTACTTGCACCAGGATCCGTTTGGCCCCGGGATCGGCCATGTCTGTACAGTGGCGTAGCTAGGTAACCAAGGGCCCTGGGGCAAATTAAAAAATGGGGCCCCACTGCTATGTAAACTGATAAGGTATTATCAAATAAAAATATGAAATGTGGTTCCTCCAAACCCTCCGCTCTTATGTGTGTCATGCAAACATCATCCACGTTCACATGATCGGCGGCGGAGGTATCTCCAACTGCAATAATTGTCTAATCTTCTTCAGTAGGCTTCTCAACCAACACTGCAGTTACCACATTATTTGAGTCACTATCAATAGAAATATTTTGGCCAGATGTACTTGCAGAAGGCTGACTAAAAATCTTGTCAATTTTGGGCAATTTTTGTTTACTATCTTCTCTTTCTTGGCGTTGTTTGCGTTTAAATGCACCACTGGGTTTCTTCTTTTTTATCTATATTTTAATACGCTACAAGTGTCGTTGGGGAATGAGGCACATATAACTATCCGTCAAATTGACAACACTGCCAACCTACAGAAAGAATTTAGGGGAATTCCCCAGGCATAACTTTTGAATTTCTCTCAACTGAGTTGTCATGATTAAAGTGGAGTTGCAAGTTGCAACCTGTCATTTTTATTTTGAATTTGAAAATTGGAGAAAGGATTCGAGGGCCCCCTGAGCTTGAGGGCCCCGGGGCACTGCCCCGCGTAGCACCTAGGTAGCTACGCCACTGTGTCTGTATGGACTACAATATTGTTCCAAAGAAACTAATTTTTCAATGTTTCTTTATCTACGCGGTTGTCGCATATGTGATCCATCGATGGCGCTCCCGGTACGTAAATGTCGCTTTACGCTTTTGTCGGCACCTACCTAAATTGTGTCAAACATGCCGCGTAATTTAGATATATGAAAAGGCTAGCCTTTCAATGGTTAGTAGAATATTACAAAATTATTTAAAATATTAGACTTAAATTTCATCTGAATAGTAATATTTAATAATGTCAGTTTTATAACTTGCTTGCATGTTACTTGTTAATTTATATATTAATTTTCGGGAAATCGACATTTTACAATTATTTCAGTTTGTCCATAAGTATTATATAGCCAAAATAAACCAAGTGTGGATTTCCTCCTTGTGACATTATCTCTGCTGAGACAGCATAATAAGGTATAAGTAAATTAAATTTATAAGAAGAAATATGAGATTATTGTAGATAAAAATCAAATCGTAATAGAAATATAAACAATAGAGATAAAAATTCACAAACCTTCAGAGAAATATTCGTTTATGGACCTCTTGTATTTGGTAAGTTCGCAAGTTCTTACAGTGACAGTGTTTAATTGCGTTATTTTATGGAGAATATTTCAAAAATGAAACCAAAAGTTTTTTATCTGAATTGATTGAACCTTTCATACCCAGGAACAGGAGTAGAAAACTCTACTGTGCTTGCCAAATGCAGATCGGGTAAGCCCGACATTTGTTTCATATAAAACTTTAATTTTCGAGTATGTGTAGGTGATTGCCACTAAAAGCTAATATATTGTATTGTCATCCTCCTTTAACATTTCCTTGATTTTATATTATATGATTGTATAATTCTCGTAGCTCTATTTTGTACGACAACGAGCCTATCTGCTTCATATCAGCTCGATCAGATGATGGGAAGTAGGTTAATTTCACTTCCAATTCATTCAGTCGTTACCAAAAACCAAAGTGAAATTCAAATAGCTGTATTTAATAAAATGAACACTTGTTTTCGACACACAAATATGTCTGGTAGTAAAATATTTTGGTTCCATGATAACTCCTCAAAATGACAATTCAACACACCTTTAATTATTCCTACACGACATCTTTTAGTAAACTTTAACACTAATGCGATGAAAATAGTGATTGGTTTGAGACTTGGATAAAATTTCACTGCAATAATAACCAACTACGAAAAATTATTACACTTTCATGACAAGACAATTTTCATGATTCCTTGCAAAAATTTAACCGTCATGTAAATTATTTTAAAACTACTTGCACTTAAATTTTTAATTACAATTCACAAGCATATAATTCTTGATTTAAACATTTCTCTTTATCATTATACAAATTTATAATATCTCTCGGCTATAATATATCAAATATTCATTTGTAAAGATTAAGAACCGTTCTCATCCCAGGCAAGATATTGTATGAACAGGCCTTACATAATAGATGTTTTTCTTTATTTTACGCGTAATAGGTACTTTAACCTTTAACTATGGACGTCGGGTCTCAGAGGCCCAACCCCTTCTTCAATTTCTCGGAATAAACACCTTCCCCGCGCGTGCCATCCCCGCGCGTCTCAGTAGCTTCAGTTTTAGTTGTGTTATGACCAAGGAGGGAGAAGGTCGCGTCATCCGACACTTATTACGTGAGTAATAATAATTTAAAATTTGATCAGGGCCTGGGAGACCCGTTGACTATAATTTCCATACAAATATATTAGGTGCAGATGTGCCCCCCAGCGGCAATACAGGCTGAAGAAGTTGGTCCTTAAAATCCTAAAAGATGTAGATTTTGCCCATCAAAGCTCTCTAGAAAGACAACCCATGCCTGTATTAACTGCAAGAAGCCAGTTTGTCTTCAGTGTTCCAAGCCTCTATGTTCTGAGTGCCAGTAATTTTACATAAGTTTGATCCTTGTGAGAATTTTTATTTTATTTCTTTCAGAAGTTTTTTTTATGACTTTTTGTTACTGTTTCTTTTATTAGCTATGAAAAATTATTGGTTTTGATTTTTGTAATACCTACTATAATTAAGGAGCCTTAATATAATCTCAAGTCAATTAAGACTGAAAACTGACTAGGTTTGTTAAATTTGGAGATAATTATTAAAATATGAATAAAAGTTGATTATTTTTATTACTCGATCTTTTATTTATAAATACTTTATACATATAAACTCCTTGCTAAAGTCAGATTGGTCCAGGTTTGAAAATTAGAAGAATTTTATGAAGGGGTCTGTGTGACCCGACGTCCATGGGAGTGTGATTTTTTTTCACGTCCATAGTTAAAGGTTAACCATGTATAATTTAACATTCCTTCTTATCACTCCTATCATAAATCATAAAACACTGTCTATGTATAAATAAACAAATATATAAAATACGCAATATATTGAAATTAATAAAAGAATTATATGAAAATATATTTACATCAAATAATATGGCGAAACGTGGGTATTATAAACAGAGACGCAAATAAATCAGTTTGTATTTTCAATGGTTTGTTTTTCAGGAATCCTTGACGAATATAATTTCCCTCATGGCCTATGTCATATTTGTGGATGCTGTGTGGAGGGTCTTCTCGAGGTGACACAGAGGCCGGTAAATCGTCCGTTGGTGCATTTTCAATTGAAATACCGTTAGAACAATTACAGAATTCTCTAAGCAATCTGTTAGGTTCAACAGGAAAATAATGTTATTGTATTTAGGTGAGTGGTTTATTTATGATACTCAGTAAGGAAATGATGAGGATTGAATGAATCAAAAGAAAGAAAATGACAAGTTGCATTGAAAATATTTTTAATTTTGTGAAAATAATCAAATTATTAGTAATAAAAATTTCTAACTAAAATAATATTATTTGATAACTGAAATTAATTAGTCTAAAATTAGGCACACAGTGTTGGTTTAAAAAAAACACGTTGCAATATTAAAAATCTATGAGTAAACAACAATAATTTATTTATTTTATATTTAACATTCAATATATTGTCTTCCAGCGGGTGTCCGGAATCCGGATTTTTTTGTAATTTTCCGAAACCTTTTATAAAATTCTGTTTGCGACGCAAAACTTACGGCACTAGCTGTATAGTTGAAATAAGAATTTCATAAATTTGGTTTGCGACGGTTTTTTTTGGAAATCTGTGTGTATGGAAATCGTTTTATGAAATTATTAATCCATACATGCTGTAAGATTGGTGATAAAAATAGAGGTTAGTATTAGTTATAATAATCATTAAGATAGTGTCTAAATAATAATTTGCTTCCCAGGACAACGTACATGACATAACGAAGATATATGATATCTAATAAAAACGAGGTGTGCTTTCATACCCGTATGTTTAATCTGTGTATACACACTTACTTTTTTAATATGCAATAATTAGGTAATAAATGTAACAAGATACTTGAGTCGGGCCAAGTCAAAAGTCGGAATAACAGAACAGTCGATGAGACGATGTATGAATGTGAAAGAGACAAGGAATGTGTGCCAAGCAGTGTCGGCTCGTGACGTTTGTGAGTAATAGAGTACTAATATTAAAAAATGCAATTATTGTTGTTTTTGTAGCCGAAAACGTTATTTATTTTTTAATTCGATTTTTTGTATGAAAATTTTCAGGAAATGGGTGTAATGAACTGCCAAGCTGAAATTTCCCGAAAATATTCATACAAAAAATTAAATTTTGAAAAAAATTAAAAAAACATTTTCGTCTACAACAACATCAATAATGCCATTTTATTTAATATTAGCACTCTAGTATACCCAAAAGTCACGAGCCGCCACTGGTGCCAGGACCGAGTTGTTTGGCGGTCCGTCCTTTCTGCCTAAACCTACGGGGAAACGGCGTGATGGTTAGTTAGTCATATGATATCATTCCTTCACTTTTGCGCAAAATAATTACCTACTCACGAAAACAAACTGTTTTTGTTTAAAACATGGAAATAAAACCAAAACGTCCAATTAATTCATTATATACCGAAGATTATTAGCAAATTTTATAAAAACAAGACTTTTACGGCTTATTTTTTCAAAAGATTTTCTATATCCTTCAGAACTCCAACGTGTAGTTGTTCGTCCATTCCGCTCATGGAGACGATGTCTTCTTGCATCTCCAATTCCTTGGCGTATGTGAGATACTCAGGCCAGACACACAGCCCAAAGTATTCGGGAAGGTCCGGAAATTGGTAAACTCTGACACTTCTTCTCGCAAAACACTGTTCCCTAGTCAAATAAATATGATATTTTAGTGTGCACATATCTGCGATTGGCTTGAAATTTAGCAAGCAAAATCCTTCAAGTACCAAGATATTTGGAGAGTTTTTCGAAATATTTTCCCGGGTTATTTTAAGGACGTCTCTGTGCATTTCTTCCATGTCCATGCAGCCCATGATGTCCTTGTTGATATGATTTAGCCCTACAACGTTGACCTGACGGGGATCATCGTAAGGGATAAAGTACTGATCTTGACACAGAACCGTGCAGTCAGTTTGATATTTATCGCGGATTTTATTGGCCAGCGTGGTTTTTCCGCCGCAAGTAATTCCAGTGATTCCAATTATAATCCACCCTTCAGTTGACGGTGCCATATTTATCTGAAAGTTGAAAAATTTGAATAAATCTTTAAATTTTTACATATTTTGCACCCCCCATGCGCGGGATTTCCCCGTACTATGGTAAACAGTTGAAATAGACTTGCTTTTATACTTTCTAAATTGTGAATAATTTGATGTTTTTCTTTAATAATTTTTGGAAAACCTTCAATCTATCCAAAGCGTATAATTTGAATAAATCTTTAATTGTTTTACATATTGCGCACCCGCCACGCGCGGGATTTCCCCGTACTATGGTAAACAGTTGAAATAGACTTTCTAAATTGTGAATAATTTGATATTTTTCTTTAATAATTTTTGGAAAACCTTCAATCTATCCAAAGCGTATTTTTTATTATTCATAATAACCTAATGTAAAATAGTGATTTTATAATTAAATAATATTATTATGAATTAACTATGTAGGTACTTACCTAATTGAAATGGTAAAACTTTTCCGTATGGTTAATATTTCGGGTTTTTTCCGATGAAATTTAGTTCAGTATCTGCAAGCAAAAACACAATTTATTGACCCCTTATTTTACTAGGGTTATTACAATAGATCCTTCTGAAGTCCCTAGTAATCCGTAGAATAAAATTAAACAGATTTTTTTAATAATTTATATAGCACCGTTTTCGTGAAAATCAAACTAAACGCAGAGCATTCAAATAAAAAATAAAAACTAGTCACTGATTACAAAAAAACTCACCAGCAGAAAAAAATCTACGCAAATAGATATTGTACCAACTACTTCTTGATTATTACTGAATCTTTTCGAATTTGGATTTAATGATTTTTGCTTTTGAATTTTATCACGAACTTATCTTCGGTTTTCTAAGAACGTATTGTTCACTGCGAAAGAATGTAATCATGTTTTTTTGCAAGGATTCCCGTTTAAGCATACTAATGTATATATTAATTTTCGTAATCCAAAAAGCATACCTGTAATCTCGGATATAATGTAAGTAGATACTTGACAACCTGCGTTATATAGTTAGTTACATTGGAGACAAGAGGGGTAAATATTTCACTAACCGCAGCACTTTTAATGGGCACATTTTATGGAAATTACACTTCGTTTCAACAAAATTTCTACAAGAAACAACGATTTACGCAGGAATAGATGGTAAAATATGCATAATAATTACATTTTTATTTAATAAAAGTTCCAAATTCACCGTATAAAACGATCCCTTTGCCGCCATTTTCTACTTCTGATAACCTATTTTATGCATGTAACTAGTTGTTCATTGTAGTAATTGTTTAAAGAAAGTGTAATTTCCATCATTTGTGCGTGCCTTAAAGTGCGGCGGTTAGGGAAATAATTACCATAAATTTAAGCATCTGAAACAAAATTTGAGATTTCATAAACTTACCAAATAATAGTGCAGGAATTTATGAGTTTTCAATGCAAATTCAGAATTTCGGTGATAACTTGATACCCTATTTAAATATACTGAGCAATAGCAGACATATCCTCACCAGCTTTGACAAAGTCTTCAAAAATGAAATCCACATGTTAATAATAGTGTTATCAAATTGCAAGTGAACTGTTCCTGTAGGACTGTTCGAGTTCGAGTTGTAAAAATGACTGTGAAATATTATGAAATTAACCGACTGAAATAAGAAATAATTCAAAGAACAAAAAGTAGTGTTGCCATAGTATTAAAAAAAATCCATGGTTTTCCAGTTTCAGGGATAAAAAAAACTGTTTTGAAGTTACGTAAAAAAATTACATGTAAAAACCATGTTTCATGTTAGCTTTCTATTCAGAATTTTAGTAAGGAAACAACAATGGTTTATTAAAACAATCATTTTATAATTTTTCTTTGAATAAATTAAAAAATATTGTTTATGTAAAAAAAAGATAAACACACCATGCAAATAAAAAAATTGTATCTTCAGTGTTTTTACCGAACGATTCATGAGTAGAGGTAGAAGAAAACTCCAATGCTGCGTACACACTTGCGAGCCGATGCGCTAATCGTCGAAATGCGCCGAACCACGAATCATGTTCCGTTCCTTTCCCATAATTCATGGTTCGTCTGGCAAAGTATACGCAGAATAATAATGTATTTCTCTATACATTTTACAGTAGGTAGCGTAGATACCTAGTTAATTAATTTAATGTAACGTGTTTATTGAAAAATATATAAAATATTGTAAACTTGTGAAGAAAACATTGATATTTGAAACAGATCTTGAAACATAGATATTGAATTGAAGTTCAATATCTATGTTTTAAGATTTTTGAAAAGCATTTTTTTTTTAATTCATGGTGGAATAAATTGCCGAAAATCCACGAAAACATGATAAAAACCATGCTTCTGGCGACACTGACAAGAAAGAAGAATATAGCATTTCAAATAGTGAAGGCAGTACTGGGTTGTTAAAAAAACACTTTGCTAAAAGAGTTTTTCAATATAAAAATTAAAAAAATGAAATGAAACGAAGCTGAGTAATTTTAAAAAGATGTAAACACAAATAATAATAATAATATATTTTTTCAGAATATATACCTGGGACATAATGCATACTTACATATTTTGAAATAACAAAAAAATCAGACAAATAATGAGAAAAATAAATTAAACAAAATAACAATACACGTAAAATTTAAAAAAAAAATAATACGGAAAAGAAGTGGAAAACAAGTGTAGGTACTTACGAATATTTCACGCAAGAAATAACATTTTAATAAAAACTAATGTCGCCACTTGTTAATTGGGTTTTTATTAAATTCTGAAACAATCTAATGATATCATATACCGCTATATAAAAATTATCAGGATTCCATGGAAAGCATTCTGGAAGAGCTCGGCATCCACAAAAGGCTATCTCAACTGCGACGTGCATTGCGCTGAAGTAACCTATCTCACAATACATTGACAATGACAAAGCGTTTGGCAGGAGAAGTAAAGGAAGGTCATCATTGCTATGTATATGTATGTGTGTACGTATGTATTTATATGTGTATATGCATGTGTATGTATATATATGTATGTATGTGTTTATACGTGTATATATATATATACATTTTCTCTTATTATTTCCTTGTTTTTAACATTTCTTTGTTTTTAACCTTTCTTTGTTTTCTTTGTTTGTTTATTGCTTTTTAACCTTCTTTATCTTTATTGCATGATGTGAACATTGGTTATTGGGTTGTAACCTAATTCTTTTACTTATTTTTTCTCTCTCTCTATGCATGTTATGTTATAAACCTGTTAATGTTCCTAATAAAATAAAATAAAATAAAATAAAATTGCGCTGAAGTAACCTATCTCACAATACATTGACAATGAAAAAGTGTTTGGCAGGAGAAGTAAAGGAAGATCACCATTGCGCTGAAGTAACCTATCTCACAATACATTGACAATGACAAAGCGTTTGGCAGGAGAAGTAAAGGAAAGTCATCATTGCGCTGAAATAACCTATCTCACAATACATTGTCAATGACAAAGTGTTTGGCAGGAGAAGTAAAGGAAAGTCATCATTGCGCTGAAATAACCTATCTCACAATACATTGTCAATGACAAAGTGTTTGGCAGGAGAAGTAAAGGAAAGTCATCATTGCGCTGAAATAACCTATCTCACAATAAATTGTCAATGACAAAGTGTTTGGCAGGAGAAGTAAAGGAAAGTCATCATCGCGCTGAAGTAACCTATCTCACAATACATTGTCAATGACAAAGTTTTTGGCAGGAGAAGTAAAGGAAAGTCATCATTGCGCAGAAGTAACCTATCTCACAATACATTGTCAATGACAAAGTGTTTGGCAGGAGAAGTAAAGGAAAGTTATCATTGCGCTGAAGTAACCTATCTCACAATATATTGTCAATGACAAAGTGTTTGGCAGGAGAAGTAAAGGAAAGTCATCATTGCGCTGAAGTAACTTATCTCACAATACATTGTCAATGACAAAGTGTTTGGCAGGAGAAGTAAAGGGAGGTCATCATTGCGCTGAAGTAACAATACATATTTTTAGTATTTTACAATAAACCAGCCAAAATGTGGTTTTTGGCTGGTTTATCAACCATTTGTAGCAATAACGACAAAAATCAAATATAAAAATATCCACATATTGATTTATTTGGTCAAAACTAACAATATCTACAATGGAAAAAGACAAGCGATATAGACTTGTTGAAACAATAAAACCTTAAATATTCCAGAAAAAAGAGGATGAAATTCTTTTTTAAGTATGTACTATGTCCATTGTCCATACAGTCTACGGTGTCCTTGTTGATATGGTTTTCGCCATACAATGTTCACTTGACAGCGATCTTCGTAAGGGATAAAGTACTGGTCTTGACACTGGACCGTGCAGTGAGTTTGGTTTGTATCGATGATTTTATTGGCCAGCGTGGTTTTTCCGCCTCAGATAATTCCAGTGATTCCAATTATAATCCACCCTTCAGTTGACACCGCCATATTTACCAAGTAGTTCTGTGAACAGTGGACCTCGCGTCCATAAAAAGCATATTTCATAAGATGTTTTAGTATGCACAACACGAATGATTAAATTATAAGATTTTTTAAGTATGCACAACAACTCTCTACGTAATTATAAATCATATATTTTATGAAACATTTTTCGAACTTTTTTCAGGCAGGTATCATAAAATTGAAAAAATGCGAATAAGAAAGTCTAAATTAACATGCCGATTTCATATATAAAAAAAATAATCTTTACTGAACCAATAAAACGGCCATCATCTAGAAACAGACGAAGTGCAAAACGGTTGAGTTAAAACAGGACTTTGCTTAGTCAATTATGTAGGTGTAAAGACACTGTTGTCGCCAATTTACGATATTTGAAAAAGTTTGATAAATTGAACTTACTTCTGGCAAACATACCGCCTAAAATACATTTTTGTCGGGTTAACTCTTCGGTGGTTAGAATAAACTTTAGAAGTCAAAAATAAAAATTAATTGTTAGAAATATTGTGCCATACGAAATTAAGTAACAACAATTATGAAATGGGTTTCTGATCATCCTGTTGAAAATATCAAATTTATGGGACTCCCAAGAGCTCAAGGATAATGGATAAATAATGGCTGCCAAAGTTGTAAGCTAAACACAGCACAATTTCAGGAACAAGAGGTATGTTTGTTGAACATATTTGGGATTTGTTTAATTTTACGCCCCATTTGATAAAATATTATTTGAAGTATGATATTTATGGTTGAAATATGAATCATGACTCATATTTATTATGAGAAGAGGAGCAGTACTGTTAAAAATACTGGAGCAGTACTGTTAAAAGTAACTTAAATTTTATGACCTTAGTTGAGAATATTTTTTTTAAATGGATTTAATACAGTACACTATTAATAAAAAATACACTCAAAAATCTGTTAATGAAAAAATAAGAAAATACACAGATTTAGGAAATGAGATTAAAAGAATTTGGCATTCTCAGACTATAAAAATATTACCATTCGTTATTTCGGCTACTTCTTCTTCTTTCGTATGGTGGGGGGTCAGAGGGGGACATCTAGATCTGCGAGCCATTTTAGGGCCTCAGGCGTCGCCATGTGGACCTCATCAATCCCGCCGGGGAATGAATGGAGCGGGCATTCGTTGACCACATGTTCGGTAGTCTGCACCGCACCACATTCACACATCGCCGACTCTTTAAGGCCCCATCTGTGCATCATGTGGGCACAACGGCTATGGGAGCACCTTAACCTATTGATGGCGGACCAGGTTTTGCGAGGCAGTGAGAACCCAGGCTGATTTCGGCTACTGGCATTATACCTAGCTCTCTCATTAAAAATTTAGGCGTATTAGATCTATCAAAAAAATTATATATAAAGATGCAAAAGTCGGTCATTTTGAATACATGTAGGATAACGAAAGATTTTTTAAATATTTATGTTGAGGGATCAGTAGGATTTATAGGCCCTATTAGAAGTTCTACCGAGCCGAACCCTCTGATATGAAAATATCTGGAGTCGGTGAATTATTTTCCCATTTGATCTCTGGTGGGTTGACGTGTTGTTCTTGTATTGTTTTGTATTTATTTTGCTTATATAATGCACTTGCATAGTGTTGATTGACTAGATCAGTGTTCCGCAAAGTGTGCTCCGCGGCACACTGGTGTGCCGTGGCCATTCGTAAGTGTGCCGCGAGTCCCGCGTCACTTCTCACAAAGTGCTCTGTAAATCGGTCTTTACTTTTCTGTGCGGCGCGGCGGCGGGAGGTGGCGTGGGTGGGACTCGATCGCTGCGAAGTGGCCGTGTGCTACGCCGCTACGCTACATTATCACGTGTGCTACACTACATAAGTGGGGTGCTATTGCTACATTATCACGTGATTGCGCACGAGCTATCGGGGTGCATGCGCGTGACAACATAACATTACGATTTCATGGAGCTTAAAACTGATCGGACACTAAAATTAAAATTTTCTGAAACAGAGTTAGCACATTTTGGCTCCACGTAAATAATGAGTATCCACTGCTGTCAAAGCGAGCTATTGCAATTCTATTACCATTTGCCACGACCTATTTATGCGAATTGGGGTTTTCAACTCTCACGATAAAGTAAAAAAAAAGAGAACGCCTGAGGACGATCGACGAAGAGATGCGAGCAGCGTTATCAACGATTGTTCCAAATTTTGATCGTCTGTGTTCAGTTAAACAGGCTCACATTTCGCATTAAACATCTTTTCGTGTTATATTGATTTTAATAATAAATATTAATAAAATATTCTTTTTAGTAAATTTTGGTTCGGAGTGGCCACGCGTATTACGAATAATTTTTAGAAAATAACTTTAGATATGCCGTAATTACTATAAAAGGAAACTTTTTGGCTTGGTGGCGGCGGAAAAATATGCATTTTAATTATCAATTGCGTAAAATTAAAATTCACTTCTCGAACCGATTCGGTGACAGTTCGCGGTCATTCTGTCACTGTTATGTGATAAATATCAATCATAATTACACAAACCCGGCTAGACAAACCCTGCTTTGCCAAACAAACCATTCAAAACCTGAGATGTTTTTTTTAATTATGATGTCATGCAGCTTTCGTAGTTTAACCTCAAAGTTCGCCGTTATTCGTAATAAGCCTAGCCAATCCTATCCAAAATTTACCTTGTTTTTTTTTCTTTGGTGTACCGTTAAAATTTCTTGATTAGTTAGGTGTACCGTGAACATAAAAAGTTTGCGGAACACTGGACTAGATGATCATTTGTGGAAAAGTGTGTGGAAGGGTTTAGTTTTTCTGTGGGGAAGATTTAACCCGGACATAAAATCGGATGATTTGTAAAATATGGTAAATATACAGAAAATAGATACAGCCTTAATTTTTTTTTAATGTGAAACAGCACAAGAGTCCCAACTGCTCCCAACCGTCTGGAGCCAGTGAGACTATGGCATCCCCTATTGTTGTGAGGAGACACTGCCCAGAGACTGTGGAACTATGACATTCTCAATGTATGGTATGTTGTTAGGTTGAAGGGAGTGGGGAGGGAAATAAGATGTAAAGAGGAAGGTTAGGAAGTATCCCAGATAAACAAATTATGTACACCTTTCATATTTTTATGCTGTAACAGGAATCAAACAACCACCCACATTAAAAACCAAAGTAGAACATTAGCAGAGATGTGCAAAATGGGTACCCAAAACCATTTGAAATGCAAAATGGAAATGGGTCAAAACTTTTCCATTTGAAAATGCAAAATGGTTTTTTAGAAAAGCATTTCAAATGCAAAATGCAAAATACCTATTTTCAAAATGCATTGAAAATTCAAAATGGTTTCTCAGGTCAAACAATCAAAATAATTATAGAATTTTTAAACAATTTTGTCATTTAATAAGGGACATCAATGTAGAACAAACATATTACATGATGGTAAATCCAAAAACACCACGACTAGATTATGAAACCACAAAAAATTTGCGCGGGACTAATGTTGCCAGCGTAAAAACATAGAAACTGCTATCTAACATTTAATATTACAGCGTCATGGTCCCATGTTCAGTATTTGAATCAGTATTTTTTGTAATGGTATCACTCAATTGCCACTTGACAAATTTAAATTATCTCTCATAGCGAGGTTGAGGACCGACTGATATTTGGGGCTTATGAAAAACAGATGAGTGGAGATAGTAGGAAGAATTTTGCAAAAAGCATTTAAAATGGAAAATGCATTGCGAAAAGCATTTAAAATGCAAAATGCAAGATGGTTTTTAGAAAAGCATTTAAAATGCAAAATGGAAAATACCCATTTTGCATTTTGCATTTCCATTTGAAATGGATTTATTTGAAATAAAGCACATCTCTGAACATTAGGTATCTTCTTTTTCATAATCCTACTGGGTATTTTGCATGGTCGATATATAAAATTATTATCGATTATGTCAGTAACTTGTTATCGTTCGAAAAATCGCCAACGAAAGAAACAACAGTACATAAAGACAAAGTACGGATTGTTTTACAGAATTTGAACAATTCATCAAATTTCAGTTTTGTGAAACAACTGGCCAGTAATGATATAATAACAGAACCTTCACATAACTTGAAAATTAGCTTTGAAATTTGATGAATTGTTCAAATTCTGTGAAGCAACCCGTCCTAAGTGTTCAAAATTTATCGAACTTGAAATTATGGATAAATCCTTTATCCCGAGTTTCAGTTTTGGCTTCTTACGGACTTTCGCTCATCCAAAGAAGAGTTCTTTTCAGGTGTTAAACCAATCCCATTTGTGGGTGAATTCTGTTTCTTAAGGCTTATTTTTAACAGCAAACAAACGGAGTAAAAAGTTACAATCAAAAAAATATATTTTCAAAACAAAATGGGTTAAAACGTTACCTATATATTTAAGTTTAAGTTAGTCAAATAAAGTACTTGACACCAAAAATAGTAACGTTTTCTCAAAAGTAGTAAATATTTATCAAAATTTGAACCTCAACTTATTCTGAAATGTTATTTAAATATGACCCTTTTGTTACTGTAATAAAATATCTGCTTCTTAAAAAATTTTGGTTTATTCAAAAAAACTAGCAGACGTGTACCCAGTGTTGCTCGACGTTTCTCTACTTCAATAAATATAATATCCATGTATTATATATATAAACCATCCGGAAGAAATTCTCTAAATGATAGTGAAAACCCTATCAAACTCCGTTAAAAACTAAGCGCACAAAAACACAATACCTGGATAGGGACTTTGTCTTATACTATTTAAAGAAGTTATGTTGCCTAAATTGTGAATAGCATTTTATTCTTATTTATATATATTTAATTGGGTGTAGTAAATTTGGTGAAAATTTTCTCAATTTGGCTTCAAGTTTTTTTTTTGTAGTTCAAGCATCACTTTATCAGTTATAAATACTTCTTTATTAGCGATGCGGACTATTTTATGCATTCGCTTTTTGGTACAAGTTTCTGTTTTTGATACTCTTTGTCATTTTAAGGTTAAAGTGTTTGGAGATTCAAAACTTATTTTGGTAAATAATATATTTGTTGCCATTTCTTAATTATATATAAAAATGTTGTCCAATGATGTTTGAATTCCAATAGTCATCTGTGAATGTGTTGTGTCCCCAACACAGCCCAATTCAATTGTGATTAATTACATTAGACTGTATAGTAATAATAATAATTTCTTTATCCAAAACTGTGAAAACATGAATACTTTTATGCAAAAATATTTTTGTAAAATCTCTAAAAAAGTTATTTATCTTTTTTACTTCCACCATCATGTAGAAACGTCAGGAGGTAATTCTACACGATGGTAGAAGATAAAAAGATAAATAACTTTTTCGAAATTGTCTTTATGTAGGTATATACATTTTTTTCTCAAAATAGAAACATATTAATTGCGGTTTAATGCCAATGAATCCACCTATATTTTGCTGTTTATCCCGTATTTTTAGGTTCCATAAATTTGGAACATTATGACAAGCGATCGCTTAAAATATTTTTACGAACTTGCCATTATACGCCAAAAATCGCGTGAGTGGATAATAGTCCCAGAGAGAGATCATATTTATGTCTTTGACGATCGTCCTCTTCCTTCTCACATTGCTTGTATGGAAATGAAAAAGACAGAAGATGCTAGAACAATGATGACACATATGACCTCTCTCTGGAACATAGTTAATAAAGTAATGGTTTAAAAGTTAAAATAATAAACAGCACTTTGTACTCGAATACTATCAGCCAGAAGAACACAAGAAATGCCGTGTGGGTGTGTTTCATGATCCACAGTCTGAGGATTCTCCGCTTAAATTTGACGTATAGAACTGTGTTTCACCATTATTTTGAAATTCAAATGGTGATACAACATCAGGCAAGTGTAAGAGACACAGCACGTGATAATGGGCTAGAACCAAAAGGTACTAGACCAGTGGCTACATTGGTTTCCATTCAAATATGTATGGAAGGCATTTCTGGTGTTCTTCTTTACTATATGCATCTAACGAATCCAAAGAAATTGGTCAGACTACACTGAGCCTCCAGATACTATACATTAGGCGCAGTAGTGGATTTTGGCAGCAACCTCTGTTCTGTAACCCCAAAATACCTGATAAAATCCTTGTGCAGAAACGAGCAGTGCGTTTGACAGTTTCTCCTATCTTCACAAATTGATTGCAGTTTATAGAGCATTGATATCGATTGTTATCCTTGTTAGATTCTGCAGAATTAATCATTGATCATCACATCAAATTCGTCATTGATTCCTAAGAGGAAATGATTCAATTTGGGAAGGTGGGTATGGTTAACGCCACCCCGAAAACCATTTATTAGACAACCAACACCTCTGTCATAAATCACCCTAAGTGTTTCGCTATGTTTGGTGACTTAGCAGGGTTGCCCGGGTTCATCTGCCCGACCCGCAGGCCAGATCGGGAGACTGGTTGAGGGAGACCTCTTGCCTCTCCACTACTACTGCATCGCGGTGGGAGGGACGGATTTACACGTCCGTCACCCTGGACACACTCAGCCCCAGATTCCCACCCACCCCTCTTACCTTTTTCCTTTCAGTAATTTCCTCTCCTTCCTTTCCTAAAAAGACCCTCCACGCAGCATCCCCAAAAATGACATAGGTGTGGAACTAATATAAATAATTTTTAAAAACATTGAAAAAATGAGAAAAAAGCCTTTTGAGACAAATAATAATTTTAATTTTGTAATAATAAAATGTGCATACCAACATACATAATGGAAAAAAACAGTGGCGCCTGTTCAATTTGGCTCAATTATGTTTATTTATTATTAATCATAAACCTTATTGCTATTTGAGGAGAGCAAGCATTCAAGGCACCAAAGTAAACAATATCTAATTTCAATAATGGGAAATAGAGAAAGATTTATTATTAACTATATTATGACTTTAATAATTTCTCAATGTCTGCTATCACTCTTTCGGAAAAGTTTTCTTCCGTCCCATCGATATAAACAATGTCAGTCTGCTTTTTCAAATCTTCGTGGAACTTTAAATACTCCGGCCAAACGCACACTTCGAAATATCCAGGAATATCTGGTGGATCGTAAACCCTCACCGTTCTGCGCCTGATGCACTCCTCTTTCGTAAGAAATATTTCGTACTTCAATTTGCACAAGTCGGCAATGGGCTTGAAATTCAAAAGGCAAAATCCTTCTAGAACTAATATGTTTCTGGAATCGCCGGTATTGTTTGAAATCAGTTTTATTATATCCTCATACATTTTGTTCATGTCCAGCGAAGTGATTATGTCGTAGTTTGTGTGATCCATTCCTGGCACTTTGACATGTTGCGGGCTGCCTTCGAGGAAGAAATACGAGTCTTGATTAAGCACCACGGTTTGGCTGAATTTATCTTGTATTTGGGTCGCCAGTGTTGTTTTTCCTCCGCACGTAACGCCGGCAATGCCAACAATGAGCCATCTGTCATCTTCAGCCATGGTTATCTAAAAACAAAACTTATTTGAGCGCAAAGTAATAAAGTACATAACAGAATCAATAACTGCAATGGCAAGAACTCGTAATGTTATGTAGAAGGTATTAATATCAATGATTTTCAATGTCATACACAGATCTCTGCTTTTCAAACACATTAATACATAATTATTAGGTAAGGACTTCAGGGGTTGGCAGAGAAAGGTCTTTGAAACTGTAGTTAAGATTTGTTTTTAATTAAGTATCTCAGAGGTCCTCAGAGAAGATGGAACTCTGTCTTTCACACACTCCTTGCTTCATTCTCATCCATACATCTTCTCATACATACTCTTCTGCTATACCGACTCTTGGCACATTCTGAATCAAGTATTTGATTCACCTGATTGTATCTTGTCTTCCTGGCACGTCTCCAACTTATTTATCCATCACATTACATACTTCCATACACTCTCTTATTCGTAGCACTCTTTTTTCATCCATCTGCTCTACAAGTTCAAACAATCTAAGCATTTACACCTACATCAGTCATGCATTCTTTTTGAAACTTTGCTTCCAGCATGTGGTTATTTTTAAGAGAAGACTTTTTAAAGAGATTTATTATTTAAAACACATATAAAGTAAATATATTGAAATTACTTATTGTGGTAATAAGATGCTATTATTTATGCATAAATCAGAAGTTATTAAGATATTTTAAATTATGACTACAGATCAATTACAAAAGGTTTTTGACCAATGTTATTTGCTTCACATCACAAAATTATGCCACAATAAAATATTCTTATCTGAGCAATTTTATCTAATGAGGTGATAAACAAAGTGAAAATAATAATAATATTTGTGTGGGAATGATAAATTTGATGAAACACCATCTTGCTGTAGATAGTCATTTACAAATATTTTTAATAGTCATTCTGTGATTAAAATTTAAGCCCTAAATCCTCTGATATTTTGCAATATACTTCTCTTAACACACTTTGGGCGGGAAAGGTAGTTCTACCCGTTCGGTCGATTGATGCTTGACCCTGAGAAGGGTAGTTCTACCCTTTGCGCCGGCCTCATTTCAATGGCAGAAAAGACGGAATTATTCAATGTTTTTATATTAATATTACATACCAATCTCTTTATAAAGGTCCAAATGTATGTACATAATTATCATGTCAGGCTTGGATGTATATCTCCCAAAAAGACTCTACGGATGTTGTTGTCTGTAGAATATCTCCCAAAATTTCCAAGGAGTTAAACCAAATAATTTACTGTGTGTAAAATCTGACAATACCACCACCAAAGATTCTATTTTCTGATTTTGCCAAAAAGAAAAGTTTTATTTTATATATTTTTTAAGAATTTCATAGTTTTACATTTGACAGATGTGTTATCTTCCAGAGGCATTTTTATTCTATGATGAAAAGTAAAAAAAAACTTGTCTCGAAGAAATTGACAATATATATAAGCTACTAAAATGTGCATCACATTCAATATAACAAAATCTAATATTAGTTCATGGTTTGTACAATTGAATCGGAAATATCTTTTTCAGAGTTCAACTTTTTAAATGAAAAAAACTGTCAAAATCATCCTTTCAAAGATAGCATTATGTGTGATTTCTTTTGGATAATACAGTCAAATGTCTTAGGAAGGCAAAACAGCTGTCACACATAATTATAATAATATACCTAACAAAACTTAAAATATATTCAAAATTCATTATAAAACTAGCTGTGGCTCAGTCTGTCTGTGTAGATTGAGAAACAATAGCGAATTTTGCTTTTACGTCCAACAGATGGCGCTGTTTAAAATAAACAACATGTTTTTACCTGTCACAGGTGACTTCTATTTAATAAAGGTATATAAAAACACTTGCATATTCAAATGTAACGTTGTTTCAAAATTTCAAAGCTATCAGAGATTTAGGACGGGTTGTTTCGGAGAATTTGAACAATTCATCAAATTTCAACGTTCATTTACGGGTTCTGTGAAAGTCCTATTCAAATTCTGTTATTATATCATTATAGGCTAGTTGCTTGACAGAACTGAAATAAAAACAGAACTTAAAAATATCTTTCACAGAACTTGAAAATTAACTTTGAAATTTGAAGAATTGTTCAAGTTCTCCGAAACAACCCGTCCTTAATGTTTTGAAAAAACGAACATTTACATTTTAAATTGTTTAAAGATTATAAAAATGTTTGAATGTAAATTTTAACACACCTTTATTTCAAAGTATCGGGTGTATTTGATAAAGCGTAAATCCCATCAGAGAGCCAATGAACAGGAATCCCCACAGAGAAGTAAACAATAAGGCAATTTTACGGTCCAGGAAAGCCTTGTACAGCCAGTGATCTGTGGAATTAAATAAAATTATAATAACATATTAAAGTTTAATAAATAAGGGGGTAAAATTGTAGTATTATTTTTTAATAATTCAAAATAAACAAAACATTACCAGGTTACGAAGTAATCTGACAATATTTGAATTCTTGATAATTGAAAAATAAATGTGTAGCGGTTACGTCACCGCTCCTAGGATCATCATATCATAACCAGACTGCACAAGTTAAAAAGCTGAATCAGACTTACGAAACTTCAATTAAAATATCGGTACTGCGATACGTAAACTGCTGATAAGAGGATGTTTGCATACAGGGTGATGCAAATGTTCATACAATGAACTGAGTCAGCGGTCCTGCGGTTTCGAAGTCCAGACGCTACTCCATCTAGTGGCAGACAAGAACAAAGGAATCAGCAGCTATATAAGCAGTGGAGGACCTAAGTACATGATCATTCCACATCGTTCCACTCAACAAGTTCGACGCGACATCATCCCACTCGAGAAGTCCGACTCGGCGTAATGGAGGAATCGGCCATTATGGCCGGTTCCCCCCGCGTCACGCTTCGATCTTTCTTCACCACATCGCTACACACCTACGCCCGACCTTGCCCGGACTACAACCATGGACTCTTTGGGATTTCACCTCAACGCCCTGGCCCAGGATATCATTCCTGGCCAGCGCTAACCTCACGCGCCTAGACCCTGCGACCAGCTTATCGCCGTCTGCGCCTCGGCCCTGAGACCATCCTCGCCAGCCTGCAACTCCCGCTTATCTGCAGACCGGGTCCATCGCACCTTCGGCTACCTCGTTCAAGCTGAAGTACCCGGAAGACTCCTCGCCTTCACCAGTGCTGAACAAGCCCACGAGTCCGATCTCCAACAACGCGGTGTCGACCCACTGACCCGCATCTCGACCATTCTACCGCAGTCATCGCCGTCTACGCCTGGTGTCATCATCATCATCGATCCAGAGCCATCTCCCAACTGTGCAACTCAACTGATGTGTTATACTGACTCACAATAAACGCTGTGACAACAACATCATATTTTATTGTCTCACTACCAATTCCCATATTGGTGACCCCGACGTGATCCACTACCAATTCCCATATTGGTGACCCCGACGTGATCTTGAAGCCCGACGTGATCCACTACCAAGTCCACATAAAGGAATTAAAAAAATTAAAAAAAACATTTTAAATTTTTATTAAAAAAACACTCTTTAACAAAAACTCATAACTTCTAAAATTATGGTAACTAAAACGCACATAGGTCAGACTACTCCCCAGTACTCCTTTCTTATGGGCGCAAACAAACAATTAATCGTAATATATTTTAAAGCATATCTTGCAAAACGTGTTTTGTCCTAAAATTATTAAATTAGCGCCATCTTTAAAAGAGCAGATTATGAATTCTTTTAAGTATACCCTTAGTTATGTCACCCTAAGTTCCTGACTTTATGGATATGATTGAATTGATGAGTTTTGAGTTTAGCTCTAAATTCTGTTGAGTTTATTTATTACCTTCTTCTAATTCCGTAAATGGTAGAACAGTCAGCCAAATGACAAAGTATGAGAAGAGGGCAGTGACGATGATTAATATAGACTTCCCGAGGAAGGCGGCGGACAGACTCATGGGTGTTTTACGAACAGAAATATTCTCTTTCAAATTTTTGGAAATCTTCCTCCGTGAAAACGGTTCCCTCGTCCTCCTTTTCCTCCTCAATTTCTATCAGGGGCTTGCCGGACCTGGCACGCCTGACAATCTGAAAAAAAAAATCATAATTAGACAAGAAAACAAATAGCATAGCTTTTAACCTATAATCGAACTGTCATTGATGACAGATGCCAAGACTAATTTGCTCCGAGTAAAACAGTATAATTAAGTGCAAAACGTGTTCCTAACAATAAAAATAACCTGGACAACAGTAAAATCACAGTGTTGCTGTAATATTGAAGCAAATAATATGTACGTACATGAACTCTATTAATTAGTAAAACTGATGTAAAAAAAGGCAAACTACTGTGATTTTTGACTAACTTAAACAGTCTACCTACATCTTTTATTTATCTCTACTTGTCAATAGATGGCATCTAACGTAAATAAACTAATGCTTTACACTATTAAACAACAGATGTCAGTAAATACACAAATATAAATTAAATATATTACTTATCAGTATTGCTCAGCAGAGGGCAATAGGTGCACACAATACGAACCATTTTTGGAATAATCAGGGAAAATGGACAAAAATAATCACAAAAAGATAACACCAAAAGAAAAAAAAGGACCCTTTCACAAAATCCTGCTCGACTCCAAGATCTCCAAATCAACATGAGGAGGATATATTATCCTCAGATTCGGAGTAAAAGAGAAAATGAGGATAAAACTACCTCATTCACAGAGGCATTCAAGGTAAATAATGCCCTAACAAACTTAAGAATCACAATAAATAACATTAAAAAAAAATAATCACTAAAGGGAAAGGAAAAATTTGTTAAAAAGAAAAAATAAACAACGAGTTAGATCAATTATTTGACATTATTGCCAACTTAGTGGCTGTAAATAATGAAATGAAGGGCGAACTAAAAATATTGCGACCACTTACAAAAATTTTTACTGAAAATATTGTTGAAGTTTAAAATATAATGCATGAACATAAGCCACTTCTAATGAACATGGCTGAAAAAAATAAGAATTTAAAAACAAATAGAGTTTCAGTAACATCAATAATATAAATAAAGAAATTAAAACACCCATACCGCCACAGGATTCAATAATACAAATACATAAAGAAATTAAAACACCCATACTGACACAGGATGTCACACATCATGGCATTAAAACTCCACAAATTCACTGGAAGGATAAAAAAGTATCTTTGGAGAAGATAGGGGTCATCAAATAAGAAGACATTTAGAGAGAAACTTTAAAGATGTGAATTGTTTCAGCTAACCTGGAGCAAGCCTCGACTGGTATATGGCAAGCATTATGAAGGAAAGTAAGAATTTAAACAAAAATGACTTTGTAATTTTAATATCAGGCGTAAGTGAGATGTCCCCTTAAAACTTTTTAAGCGACCTGTACTATATCCTTCGACAACTAGCCCATACAAATGTCCTGATTCATCCGATTCCCAGGATAGTTCCGGGAAGGGGATGGGTAAGAGGAAGGTGGGGAAGTAACTGGGTATTCAGATCTGGTCACCAAAACACGGCTATGTTTCAAATCTGAATGGTGGTCTTTCACTAGGGCGATGCTGAGAGTATCTATACTGTAAGTAACTCGTTAATCTTACTTAGGGAAAAAATTTTAATAATTTCTGAAAGTATAGGTGTGTGATTGATTCGGCTTGCTGCAGTGAAATCAAATGTAATTTTTTAATGAGTTCAGCAATGGACACGAGCCGACACCATTAACATTTTAAAAATAAAATTCAAAACCATTGTCCGCGGTTCAATTCAAATTAACATTTACCTTATCTGCAATGTCTTCTTTTATGCAAGAACTGGCTAATGCGTTCAACTTCTTCAAGTTCTCCTCAAGTATACTGCTGGGGTTCTTGTAAGCCTTCTTGTTCCTCTTAGCACTTCGATCTCCAATATTATACACAGCTCGCTTTTCTGAAATTCATTATTCTGAAGATAAAATTTGATAAATGAACAAAATACTTTTGATAAACTGCAGACATATTATAAAAATTACCGTGTGGTAATTTAAAATTATACCTATTTTTCCTCCTTTGCTAACTGTTTTAATGTTCCTGTGATTGGTAGGAATCAAGTCAAATACACCTTTGCTTTTCTTTTTACTGTGGCCTGAAAATCACAAAACAATATGATAAATAAAGGTAAAATAAGAAACAAAACATAATAATGTTAAAGGAAAACCAGAAAAATAAACATTAATCTTTCCGAATACCCCTGCAAGCTTAATACGCAAAAAAATAAACAACACTTGTTTTCAACAATTTCTAAAAGAAATAAGTGGTGGGAAATGGTAAAAGATGTATTGAAGTTACGCTTCGTTCTCAAAGTTAGATTTGGAGGTTAGGAAATACGCACAAATTATTGAAATAACCCAAAACTAAACCCTAAAAACCAATTTTATGCATGTTTACCGACGACTTGAATAGTTGTCTCCATTCGATATTTAAGTTTAAAGCAAGTGTTGTTGTTTTTAAGATGTTTACCAAATAAACACGCAGAAATACTTATTTATTACAAACATCCATTATTGGGGGAATAGATGATTTACTTACCTTGGAGTTTAGGATCTGCCTCGACTATTTCAAGAGCTTTTCTGAGCAATGCAGACGACATAATTATTGTTAGATTATAAAACTAACATATCCGTAACGAGTGGTTAAAAAAAAAGAAAAACAGTGAGCAGATTCAGCAGATGGAAACCACACAATATGTATGAGAACAATAGCAAAAAAAAGAACAGGCGACTAACAGCACAGGTTGACGTTTATAGGCGTTTATAGGTTAGAAAATTATTTGACGTTTCGGTAATATTGCTAGTTAATAAAATTAAGTATGTTATGAATTTTTCAAATATGGCAAACGTTTGTTAACCATAGAAAGATAAGAGTGTAATGTAAATTTAGTAATTATTATTAATTACAAATAATAATAATAATAATAATTGGATGACTTGTATAGCGCCGTTTTTGTGCAAAATCACCTCAAGGGCGCTTTACAAACTTATAATACATTTCTACAGTGATCTATGTTATTACTTAACTATTTATGGAGATAATATACAATACAACACACCTGGTAGGTCACTTGAGATTAATACTTAATTAACAGTATCTAATTGTTCATTAGCGAAATTTAGATACAGGATTTAGGACTTAATTGGAAAATTGAATATAACTGGACTTTCTCCTAGGAATGGTATATTTAATTTAAGGGTACGACAGCTTAAAAAGGTAAGTTTTTAGTTTAGACCTGAATTCTGTTGGACTTGTTATGGATCATAGTTTATTCCAAGCCTTCGGCCCAGATACTCCGAAAGCGCGATCACCAAACTTAGTATTTGGCTTGCGCTTAGATTCTATCAGTCTACCTACAGCTGATGATATTGCTGATCTAAGAGTTGACTGCCTCAGACCAGTGTTTTCCGGGACGCATAGTTCAGAGATGTAGGGTGGGGCCATTTCATTAATGGATTTAAACACCATCCAGCACAGTTTGTACTGGATTCTTTCAGGGCACTTGAGCCAGTGAAGGTTACAAAGGTGTTCTGAAATGTGCGAATATTTTGAAACCCCGGTTATGAGCCGTGCTGCTGCATTAAACACTGATTGAAGTTTGTCAATTTGATATTTTGGAAGGCTGGCATAAATGCCGTTGCAGTAATCGAGACGTGAGACTACGTAAGGCTGATTTTAGTGTCACGCCGACCGCACGCGCACCGTCGGCGCTGATGGTCGAGATATATGAACTTCTAAGAAGCGTTTTTGAATGACGCGTAGCTATCAGCGCGCAAGGTGGTCAGCGCTGATGGCTACGCGGCCGTACGCGTCGCGCGTCGGCGCCGCGTAGCTGTCGGCGCTGACGATCGCACGAGCGCCTCTGCTTGCAGTGAGCGTTCTAGTGTCGAGCGGAGCAGACGTCATCCCGTGTACAGTCATGGCGAATCGCGAAGTGGATACAGGTCGAGTTATCTATGAGGTTCGCCTGAGGAAGAAATTGTGGGATGCATCCGATCCACTCTCGTCGATCGTCCTCTCTGCCTACCCCTGCGGGGAAACGGCGTGATGGTTAGTTAGTTAATAATATAATATCATTGCCTATACTTTACTATGATTAAACATTATGATAATAAATAAGTTTTTTTTGCGCTTTTTTTAAAGTCACCATTAGTCGTTCAATCGGTGGTATAGGCACGCGTAGTAAGCTGCAATGGACCAGTTTATCCTGTATCTTTGCCAGTAATTCGTCAAAAATTCTCGTTGATATTCTAAAGTAATTAAAGAATTTGCTTTCATCAGCCCTCAAAGTGCCATATAACAAGACAAAGTCTCCAGCAACGGCTCTCTGCTCAATCAATGGATGAACATGGAGTCTTCGTCGTCGCCGGTTTTTTATTTTTTTGGGATAGGTAGTACAAAGCAGCAATAACTAATACACTCCGCATTTTGGTCTTCGACTGTACAGTAAGGCGGTCAGTACGACACTGAAACGAGCCACGCTGAGCCTCAGCGCTGACGAAATATGCGCTGATCTATGAGCGCTGACGGTGAGCGTGATGGTGCTGCCAGACGCAAAGCTCACATCAAAAGTTAATGTACAGCGCATCATCTTTTCTACCGACACACGACGCTATCAAATATTTCTTCCTATGGTAGGAGAGGGGGTCAGTTGAATTCGAGAGCGGCCGAGGAACATAATTTCATCTGTCAAAGTGACAACTTTACTTACTGACAGCTTGAGCACGTTTTCGAAATGGATGATACTTGTCGCCTATTGCTGGATCTGTTGGACAGCTCATCCTCAGATGATGATGCCGCCAACTATATAATTATAAATGCTATTTATAAACTTTTTAGATTTTAAACAATCTGTGCGTAAATAGCGCATTTTCACATAACCTCTCCGTCGAATCAGGAAATTCGCAGTTCGCACGCCGATCGACGAAAGCGACATATAATAAATTATTGTAAAATAAGCTCAAGTCAAAGTCAAAGGGCGAAAATTTGTTTACTTCAAATTCAAATATTGATTATATTTATATTTTAAATATATGTTAAGTATGTTTGCCAAATAAAGTTTTTTTTTATGTTTCTAAATTTACTAGCACACATGACGATATGAGCTAACATAATAAATAAAAAATGCATTATTAGGCTGCTTATGTCATGGCTGTCAAAGGGAACACGGAACTTAGTCGGTAGCTCCGCAATTAAAATGACCCCCTCTCCTTTTTACGGCGGAGAGGGGGACGCATAACTTTTCAAATATCGCGTCGGGAGCGGTTACGTAAAATAAATTCGGTTAGCGAAGTTCAGAACCACACTTATAGCGCGTTATCTTTTTACGTGTGTCGGGTCTGTATGGGATTGTATGGCGAGCGCTATTGTGCTTTATATTATCTGTTGATGTGAGCTTTGCGTGTGGCAGCACCATGACACTAAAATCAGCCTAAGAGTTGATAAGTAGTTTTGTTGCTTCTGTAGGAAGGTTTCTTCGGACAGACTTGAATTGTCTTAGGTGAAAAAAACCGGTGCTTACAGTCTTATTTATTTGACTTTAAAACGAAAAGTCTGAATCTAAATTGACACCGAGAAGTTTGACTGTTGTTTTTGGGATGATATCGCTGCCGGAAATAGAAATAGGTGAATCGTCTATGAAATGTTGACGTTTGATTGTGGCTGCCCAGAGAAACTCAGTCTTAGATGGATTGAGCTTCAGCTTGTTTGAAAACATCCAACGAGTTATTGCTTCTAGTCATTCGGTTATACGGATCTTGAGACTATTGATTTCATTTGGAGCGCAGTAAAAATAAACTTGTTGATCGTCAGCGTAGCAGTGAGACAAGAGATCAAATGACTCGATTATTTTGGCGACATCATTTGTAAAAAGGATGAAGAGAAGTGGACCCAAAACGGATCCCTGGGGTACCCCTGAAGAAAGTGTTGCGAAGTTGGACAATTTATTTCCAACCCTCACGGCTTGTAAGCGATTGGATAAATAGGATACCAGCCAATTTTTTTATGTCGGAATTCAAAACAAATGTTTCCTCTAATCTCCTAATGAGGAATTCATGATCAATCGTGTCAAACGCTGCACTCATGTCTAGGAGTGAGATAAGTGATAACTTACCTGACTCTACAGCAAGAGTTATGTCTGATAGCATACGAAGTAGTCCGGTTTCAGTTGAGTGGAACTTTCTGTATGCAGATTGACGTTTTGCGAATAATTTATTTGAATTCAAGTGACTGGGTATTTGTGCGGCAGCAATTTTCTCCAGGATTTTTTAAATAAACGGTAAGTTTGAAACGGGTCGATAATTACCTAAGTTATCGGCGTCTAGTTGTGAATTTTTCAGTATTGGTGTAACTACAGCTGACTTGAGTGGTTCAGGAAAGTCACAGGTGCTCAGTGATTTATTAAAAACGTGAACTAGGAATGGAGCTAAAACAGTAGAGCATTGTTTTAATAACCATGTCGGTATAGTATCAAGACTGCACTGTTTATTAGGCGAGCTTGAAATAATTTTCATTATTTCTTCCAGCGTTGTGGGTTTGAAGGAAGACAAAATTCTTTTAGAATTTAAAGTGAATATTGGCGGAGAGGCGTTAGATGCGGAAGCACGAATGGATTCAATTTTTTCCCGAAAAAAAAGGCTTCCGGTGTAATATCTATTTTCGTTGGAACAGTGACTTCGGAAATTACAGTCTTTATTGAGTTCCAGAGACGTCGCGGGTTGGTTCGCTCAGAGTTAATCTTTTCTTTCCAATACTCTGATCTGTTGGAATTAATTTTACACGTATACTGTTTTTGAGCAAGGATCCACTCGTCTCTTGTAGTTACTGAAGAGTTTTTCCTATAGGTCCTCTCTAATTTCCGCATAAATCTCTTCTGGTTTCGACATTCATCGTCAAACCAGCCGTCAGAATTTCGAACTTTCCGTGTTTTTGATGATGTCGGAGCATATTTATTTAACAGACATGAAAGTGTTTTATTATATGTCTTGACAAGTTCGGTAGGGGTCTTTGTTTCCCAAACATTGGGTGAACATAAGAGAGAGGTCTGTAACTCTTCAAGAAAATCACTAAAGCTAAATTTACGCCATTCCCTTGATACAATTGTTCTATATGGTACTTTAGACGGGTTAAAATCGATATCAGTGCAAACAAGCCGATGGTCTGACAGTCCTATATCACGAATATCTGCTGAAAGCGGTGGATCACTGTTCTTTGAAATTAGTAAATCTAATGTACCACCAGCATCATGAGTTGGGACGTCGACCCATTGGTGGCATCCAAAGCTGGCTAATAGATCTAAGAATTTAACAGTATTTGGTGATGTCACGCGCTCGAGACGAATATAAATGTCTCCTGTAATGATGAGTGCGTCGGAGAGTCCGACTGAAAGTTCCAAAAACTGTGAAAACTCATTATAAAATCCGACAGAGATTGGTTTCGATCCGGGCCTATAAAGGGTGCACAACATGAACGACGTTTCTGAAGAAGAAACCCTGCATCCAATATACTCAAACGTGTTAAATGTACCGAGAGCTACTTTGTTTAGCCGTAATCCTGGTCGGGCTATTATCGCGACACCCCCGTGATTCACGTGTGAGATATTGTTTGATGGTAGGTCCCCACTAGGTCGGGCTTCTTCAAGAACCACATACCCTAAAGCTCGGAGTCTCTTAATTGAGTACGAATCATTGTTCTCGTGCCAAGTTTCTGTGACCGTAAGGATATGGAGTTTTTGGTCTCTGAAAATATCGTCCACCACCTCTAGTTTGTTGTTAAGGGATCGCGCATTCCAGGAGCCAATCGCAAGCTGTCTGCTCGTATAGTTGGCATGTCGTTCTAATCTAATTTCATTTAAGTTGTTGTGGAATTTATCAGAATCGCGGAGGGCTATAGACGGTAGGTAATTCTGTTTGTCGATTGGTCCGACTACTTGAACACCCTGTACTGACGGAAACTTATTATTATTTTCATTGCTATTGTTATTATTAATAATTATTGGAACGTATTGTTCCTCCCTGCATAAATATTTTGTTTTTTGTCCACCGCGACACCCCCTGTATCTAAATTTCACATTCGGATCACGGACTGGATTGTATGTGGTTGCTTTTGCAGTCACTGAAGGGTTCAACACACTATCACTTTTAAAACTTAGGAGTGTAGCCCGATCACTTACAGCAGGAGTGTTTTCGGCCTGTGCTGCATCACAAAGTATTGTGTTATATTGTTCCCTTCTGATGCACAGTGTATGTTTTTATGATAGCGTCTAGCACGGCAACCACGAAATCTAATTTTATGAGTAGTATTATTATCGCGTCCAAGGTCATATAATGATATTTTTGCAGCTAATTTAGGGTCCAAAAAAACACTTTCACTTTTGAGATGTAGTAGTGTCGCCCTGTCGTATCGGATATTGTTTACAGTCACCATAGTTCAAAGAATACCCATTATAAATCACTTGACGCATTGACACCTGACACGGTTGTCTTTCACACTGCACATGTGGCCAATTCCTTCGGCCGATTACCGATGCTGCAGAGTTATTGTGCACTTCTAGAACAACGTGGCAGATTTGAACATAAAATATTTGAAATTTTGTATTAAAATTGAATCAATCTCGAATCAGCGACACTTATTAATTATTTTATTTTTATACATCTAACTTTAAAATTATTGCGGTTATTTTACACTTTATCTACACCGTAAAAATTGAGAACTTCCCAAGATTTTCAAAATAAACTCGGAGCGCTTAAAAAATTAGCCGGCCTAATATATAAATCCCTATATATCTATAAAAATGGATTATATTGTTTTAGATTGCAATCTGTTTGTTAAGAGGGGGGAATCTATCGAACGGACCGCCCATTTCTGCACATAGTCAAGGGTTTTTTCTGGTATTTTGGGGCTACAAATCAGAGGAGGCTGCTGAATTTAGAAGAGGGGTGCACTTGCGATTTGCAGAGTCAGCAGTTGGGCACTGTCCATGCACTATTAAAGTCTTTATGGGCAGGGCCAACCCTATGCGGGCGCAATTGGAGCAGTCCGCTCCTGGAGCGGAACTGCTAAGCCGCTGATCATACCTAACACATATTAGTCTATAATATCCAATCTAACCTAACCTAACCTAAATTCTAATAATAAACCAACCTAACCTATAATAACCTCACCTTTTTTAATTTTTCTATTTTATAAAACATACCTAAATATCTTTATTTTATTTTTCGTGTTTAGCTAAAATAGTACCTACCTAGTATTTGCATATGGTAAAAAATCTAGCCACTCGTATCAGGAATACCAACAAAAGAACCACTCCAGCTGTCATCCCATACAACGAAAGTGAATTTTCGATTTACGTAATTAAAAATTAAAATGCTAAAATTAAAAATATCCCAAATGCAGTCAGATTTCTTTTATAGTAATGAAGGTAAAGTAGAAGGTTTTATTTAAAAATATTTCATATAATCCTTGTCCAGCGATTCCGAATAATTACCAAAAGAAGTTACTTAGTTACAAACACTATCAAAACTTTATTTAAAATAATGTATAAAGAAGGGTTAGTCTTAATCTAGGCGTAATCTAGTCTTAAATTATAATTCTTATCTGGAACCGAGGATCTCCACGTTCGCACTTATCACTGATAATACAAGCGGCAACTTGGGTTGGATCCGAAGGGCGGAATTAGTTCAGCCTGGGCCAAGGCTCCGAAGGTCGGAGTCAGCAGGCAGCGACTCCTGAGAGGGCAGCTTCCTGGGCGGAAGAGCCTCGGTGACCGCACCAAGGGGGAGGGCAGGAGGTTTCTCGGCGGAGGCGAGGTGGTAACTCCTGCGAGGGCAGCTTCCTGGGCGGAAGAGCCTCGGCGACCGCTCCAAGGGGGAGGGCAGGAGGTACCTCGGCGGGGGGAGATGGTAACTACCGAGAGGGCAGCTTCCTGGGCGGAAGCGCCTCGGCGACCGCTCCACGGGGCGGCGAGATGATCACTGTCGAGAGCTGCAGGATGGTAACTACCGAGAGGGCAGCTTCCTGGGCGGAAGCGCCTCTGCGACCGCTCCACGGGGCGGCGAGATGATCACTGTAGAGTGCGGAATGGGAACTGTCGAGAGGCAAGATCGTGACTGCCGAGAGGGCAGCTTCCGGGCCGGAAGCGCCTCGACGACCGCTCCAAGAGGGGGCGAAATGATGACTCTGATGACTGTCGGTTGCTGAATAAAATCCGTATTCAGCTGCGCGATCCGGCGACCGTAGCGTGCCTGTGGTGGGGTGCTGGAACTAAAGTGGTTCCGATTTACACCACTTCGGTACGTTGTTCGGGTCTATGGCGCTGGCACCGCCATTCTCACCGCTAGATTTATTATTATTTTGAAATATTTTAAAATTACATTTGTACAATACGACCTTCAAATACTTCCAATACAGCCTAGCCTTGGGCGAAGGTTTTTATTGCAGGGTCGCTGGCTTAACATTTTCCCATTTCAGATTTACGACTTTATGGGTGTATTTCTAAGTTGGCTTTCTAATTTTTTATTGCGGTTGCCGGCCAAGCTATTCACTAAATATTTAAGGTCTACTAATATGAACTGCCGCCTCAATCTGCGTGTAAAATTACAGCGACATATGCGGGCGCACTTGTTCAATTTGGTCTTTCTGTGAATTCAAGTCACGTAGATACCTAAAGACATATCAGCTGGTTGTCAAAATATCGCTCTCCCATTGATGTATTATACTATATTAGCCCTGTCTAGCTAAATTAATTTTAAAAATGACCCCACATAGCATACGTCACAAATATGGATATGAACTTAACAACCCAACTCTGTTTAAACTCCTTGTACAAGCGTTCAAACTCGAAACCACGGAGAATTTGTTGTCAGAGGTGTTGTAATAATATGGACATAAAGCCAAAACGAAACTAACACTTACAGCAAATTTTATGTGCTGAATAAGGGCTGAATCGGGAAAGAATTGATAAATAACACAAAATGATTTTAATTTATTTTATTTGTGTTTGTCAAATCTATACAGGTCCTATATAACCAAAAACGTTTACATTTTTATTATTTTGCATAGTTTTTTTTTTAAATTTACTATGGTATTTATATAGAATGGTTTATAATTATAGAAGAAAGCAATCACTTTGTGACTTGACATCATTTAATTTAATTTGGTTATATGCCATGTCGGGCTTTTGCATGCATTTTAAAACAGAATATATCTAGTAAGCTATCGAAAATTATACAAAATAATTAATGCTGATGAATATAAAATTATATTAGTAAAACATAAAAATTATAGAGACTAGAACAACACTACGTATCATTTAATAATTATACTACTATCATTCAATTAAAAGTTATTTTGTCTTCAACCATTTTGTTAGAATTAAGACATTGTATCAACTAGTTTTGGTCAGCTAGTTTCTCAACCTTCTTCAAGATAGCATTATTGAAAACTAACCTAACTACTAAACGACGAGATTAACATAAAGAGAGAGATAAATCATAAAATGTTACGTGTTCACAAGCGAGCTGAACCACAACTTATGGGAAAGGAACGAAGCAACTTAGTATGTCTTCGTTCCTTTCCCATAATTCGTAGTTCGGCTCGCGTTCCCGTTCGCAAATGAATAAGCAGCAATGATGAGGACAGAGCTTCAGAGAGCCTATGGGAAAGGGGCAAGAGGGGTGGAGATAACATGATTACAATATACCTACTCTTATTTATTTATTTACGCCCGTTAAATAGGATTTTACGTATTATTTACGGCATTCGCTGGCTGGCTGGCTGCCTGCCCGCATGGCAGCAGAGCATTCTGGTCGCTTGCGGGCTCAATAGGTCGGAATTTTTGCAAACCCAGTTTGCCACCTCTTACCAGACCTGACGGCTCACTAGCAAACACCACCACCGAAAAGGCTAACCTATTAGGGAAAATGTTTGCGGAAAACTCGACCCTCGACGACGGAGGTGCTGTTCCGCCGTCGGTTCCTCACTGCGGCTTCTACATGAAAAAGCTGAGGATCCGGCATCGGGATGTACTCCACGTCATACGGGGGTCGATGTTAACAAAGCTAGTGGACCTGATGGAATACCTGCCCTGGTATTGCAGAGGTGTGCTGCGGAAATAGTTCCAGTTTTGACAAAGCTCTTCAAAATGTCCCTGAAGTGTGGCACTGTGCCCTCTGGTTGGAAAAAAAGCGGTCATTCAGCCTATTCCCAAGAAAGGTGACCGCTCCAACCCGGCCAACTACCGCCCCAACCCGGCCAACTACCGCCCAATAGCGATCACATCAGTTCTGTCCAAAGTGATGGAACGTGTGATCAACGACAAACTGCTCACATACCTCGAGAAGAACAAAATTATCAACATAAGCGAAAACCTATTATTGGTTAAATAATTAACACTTAATACACCATACTTTGTAATTATTATAACTGTTGGTTTTCCAAATAAAATAAAATAAAAATAAAATAAGACCGTCAATACGGATTCTGGCGGAACCTCTCGTGCGGTGATCTTCTCGCGTATGTGACGCATGTTTGGGGGCGGTGCCTGGAACGTCACGGTGAGACCCAAACGGTCGCACTAGACATATCCAAGGCCTTTGACCGGGTCTGGTTTTTTTTTATTTTTTATAGTGAATACCTCACAAGAGTCCCAACTGCTCCCGTCTGGAGCCAGTGAGACTATGGCATCCCCAATTGGGGGATGTTGTGAGGCTGAAGGTAAGTGGGGAAGGGAAAGAGGAAGGTGGGGAAGTACCTGGCTATTCAGATCTAGTCACTAAACACGGCTAAAGCCATTTGGAGCAACGTTTCAATTCTGAATGGTGGTCTTACACCAGGGCGATACTGGTAGTATCTTCCACTCTGGAAGTACCAAGGTACTGAGGACTTATCAACAAATTGCCTTCTTACGGACTTCCCGCATCCCTGTGTACGTGGATTGCTGACTTTTTAAGGGATAGGTCGATTCAGGCGGTTGCTGATGGTTTCACCTCTTCCTCACACTCCATAAATGCTGGCGTCCCACAGGGATCGGTTCTGTCTCCGACTTTGTTTTTGTTGCACATCAATGACCTTTTGACATGTGCACCGATTCATTGCTACGCGGATGACAGTACAGTTCATGATAGCTTTTTGTTTGACAAGCCCCCAAAGGGCACACAAACTCCAACGGCTCGGAGGGCTTTGAAGCAGAGAATGGACGGTTATCTCGAGAGTATTTCCTCCTGGGGTAAAAATAATCTCGTCGAATTTAATGTTTCAAAGACCCAATCCTGTCTGATTACGTCTAAAAGGGATCCAAATGATAATCTAGTCTCCTTCAACGGAAGCAATCTTCCGAACAGGCCTTCCATTGATATGCTTGGTGTAACTATAAGTGACCAGCTCAGGTACGGGGGCTCCATCGAAGCCAGAGTAAAGTTGGCCTCTCAGAAGCTGGGCATACTGTACAGGGCCCGCAGATACTTTAATAGTACACAACTGCTGACGCTGTACAAATCGCAAGTGCGCCCTACTGTCGAATGTGGCAGCCATCTCTGGTCCGGAGCCCCTAAATACCTGAAAAAAACCCTTGACTCTGTGCAAAAACGGGCGGTCCGTTTGATAGATTCCCCAATCTTAACAAACGGACTGCAATCTTTAGAGCACAGGCGTCAGGTAGGTATGCTGTCCTTGTTCTATCGGTATTACAATGGAAGATGCTCTGAGGAACTAGCGTCATTGATCCCTTCGGCACCAGTGCGTAGTCGGGATACACGCCAAACGCGCACCCAACCTTTGTACACGGTTGACATTTGTCACATGAGAACGGGTCGCTTCTACGATTCGTTCTTAAGTTCAACAGCTCGGCTGTGGAACGAACTGCCGGCCTCTGTGTTTCATCCCTCCTACAACATGGGACTCTTCAAGACCCAAGTTAATATAAAAAAAAAAAACGTCAACATCGGTTGTTGCAATTCTGGTAGGAACAACCGGCTTTTCGATTGCAAAAGAAGTTTCAGCAGGATCGAGAACCAGTCCTGTTCGAGAAGAATCAATGACTGTATCTCTATCTCCCAGGACCTGTGGCCATGGTGGACAGCGACAGTCTGATATCAGCCTGAAAACAACGACATTATCAATTAAAACCTGATTAATCCATAATAAACTTGCTTAAGTTTTCAGACAAAAATCAAAGAAAATAATTATCGGAAAAACAGGCAAAGCTTTGCAGTCTACAAGTCGGAGGCCGCTTGCAGTTAGATAAATATGTTTGGCGTGAAAATTATTAGAGCAAACGCGGTTTCCTGCTGATGGTACCCAGTTATTGTCACGTAATTGAATTCGGATTGTTTCTAACCATTTCTCCATTTTTTCCGGTTTGTGGGGAAACCTAAGCAAAAATACACATAAAATAAATGAATTCATTAAAGAGGCAAATTTATTTCTAAAAAATTGAAAAGGCGAAGCAGATATTACCCGAAAGGCAATGACGACTTAATACAACCCTGATTAGCAAAATGCACGGACCAAATAAATCACACACACTTGAGTTGTCGCGCGTGTCAATGGGTGTCAACGCTAGACGACCAATACATCAATAATTATCACGCATTGGTTGCGTGATATTCGTATGCTCACCACGTGATAATAATTAACATGAATCACCCTATTGGTGTGTTCACTCGTGGGTGTGTTATTCATGTGAAGTCAGGAATTTTACCCGGCAATAAATGAATCTCGTTTAATTTGTCACATTTGTTAATACGCTGCCTTCAAGCTATCTGTAAGGTACTTATATTTTTTTGTATTCAGATAGCTGATTACATTTTCTTAAATTAAGTCCGCGGTAGGTACAATCTAAAATATTTGGAACTGGGTTAGAGAGCGAGCGAGCGATTCGGATGAGGAGATTCGTAGTTTGTGGTTTTTGCGCAGTTTGTGTTTTTTTCGTGGATTGTAACATAGCCACAAAACTGCTTCCGTCTTGCTTGTGTTCACACAGCCAGGCCCCAACACCTTACAGCCGGCCGGAGAAATCCCGCCGGCCTGGAGCAGGCGCACGCGCCCCGACTGCCCTTTTCAAGGCAATCTTCGCAAAAATACTCACGTCGCCCCAACTGCCTTTCTCAAGGCAACCTTGCAAAATACTCAAAAATAACCATTTTTTTAAATTAACTAAGAATAAAAAATAAAAATAAATTATTTAAATTATTAAAAAATAACTAAGTTTCTTTTCAGAATAAAACAATTCAAAATGCATTACCGCACACCATAGGGAACTGCGACATTCAAGCGCAGCAAGATCCTGCCTATGGTATTCCCGGAGGGAGCCACTGGCTGGAGATTTAATGCAGTGACGCGTGAGCAGGAATTCGTGTATGGATCCTCGCAGCCCGGCTCTAACGCTGGATCACCAAGAGCCTCATGACCAATGGAAGCTGAATGAACGAGGGCTACGGCTTTAAAGCGCCCTCATTCCCCACCAAAGCCCGTTTTTCGTGTGGTTCACGAAAATAAATACGAATCCTTACATAAGGTAAGCGAACCGCCTCAAGAAATCTCGTCGCCATCGATGAAGAAACCCCCGACGCCACCAGGACCAGTGGCGTCCACCAACCGAGAACAGGCGCCCACCAGCCGAGAACCTGCGGCCATAACCATTCTCAGGAAGAGTTCACGAGTCCCACCCATAATCATGACCATAGGGTCAATGACGCACGGCGACATCACGGAAGAAGTGCAGAGGCACATTGGAAGTGCACACTTCAACTTCCGGTATGCCAAAGGAGGCAAAATCAGCGTTGTGGTGAGCTCAGTAGAAGCCCACAAAAAACTTACAACAGTCCTACGTGGAGAGGAGAAGCCTTTCCACACCTTCACCACAGAAGCGGAAAAACTGAAGAAGACCGTCATCAGGGGACTCCCGAAAATGTCACCAGGTGACATAATGGAAGACCTTGAGAACCAAGGCTTCCCGGTAAGGACTTTTTTTTTTTACACCCGCCCTGTCCCACCCCGGTATAGGTGACTTATGGTCACCCCTTCGGAGCTCTCGCATGAATCTAATTTTTTAATAAACGGCTCTAAAAAGTATATAAATGAAGCTAGACCTTCAATGTCCCTGCATACGGTGTTAGGAAGCGGTATGCGAGCGCTTACAGGTATTAATCCAAGGACAACACAGAACAATAAGCATCAAACAATCAAGTAACAAGTGTCAGGCAAATAGTTGGTGGAGGGAACCCACACTCCAGTACCTGTAAGCACAAAAAGAACAAAGTGAAATAATAGAGTGACGGGGGAGTTTCGCCGAGCCACGTCTGGCAGTCCTGTTGAGAGATTGGTGGTGGTTGGGGTGACTGGTGCAGGTCAGGACTTCCACACCCCTTAGCCGACCACCCGGTGGTGCCCTGAAGATAAGTATGGGAAAAAGAGGGATAAACCCTAAAGAACCTAGGGGAAAGAAGCTTCAGGAGGTCGGAGGCAGGGTGGAGGTTACCCCAATCCGCACAGTCACCCCTCTGACCACCAACGCTCCTCAGGGGTGGCGCAGGTGATTGGCGGAGTCCCCCGGTAAAAACAAGAAATTAAAAGAAGCTCCAGCAGTGCATGCGGGGACGAGGCCCGTTGTCCAACCCCTATTGGGGAAAAGTAAACAATACAAAACAAACAACGGAGTTCAGTTCTAGCCTGTAAACTCGTTGCCGTTACTGAAAAAAAGAAAGAAAACCAAAAAAAAAAATACATATAAAAAAGACGAGAAAAGAAAAGAGAAAAAGAAAAACAACAAATAATCCAAAAGTGGCACTTAAGAACATCGGTAGATTAAGTAAAACAAAAGTAGAAAGCATAAAAATAACATTTGCATGGTCTGTAAAGAGGACAGTATGTGAAGTATAAGATAAAAGATAAAGTAAAAGAGATAATTAGCTAAGCAAAGATATATAAAGAGTGTCTGCAATGTCTGTAAAAAGGACAGTGTGTCTACCTTAGACACAAAACATAAGAAAAGAAAACTGAAAATAAGAAGAAAATAGGATACAAGTTATTTAAAAGAAATGTAAACGAAAGAAAATCATCTGCAGCAGCTGGTACAGTAAAGAAAGAAAAATAATAAAAATAAGAAGAACAGAATGCATAAACAATAATCGGAGAATTGTAAAAGAATTAGTCATGGAGCAGGAGCAATACACCAGGGGTTCTCAGTTATCACACTAGTCAGCGACTCTAAGCACAGACCATCTCTCAACCCAGATCCTAGTAAACTTTCTCAGACATTCGAAATTAACTCTGTTAGAAACAAAATCGGTGTTCCACACCGGTCTAATGGGGGCATTCAGACTGTCTATCATTTCGTCTCTGGCATCCTTCAAGATCTCACAGTGCCACAGAATGTGCTCGGCCGACTGGTAAGTATTGCCACAAGCGCAATTGGGATGGGTAGACAGGGCAAGGCTATGAAGCCTCCCCCTGAATTCCCCATGTCCTGAGAGGAGCTGCGTCATGTGATGGTCCAGTTTGAGGAAGGCCCCTTCCATTCTGAGTTTAACTGATGGGAAGAAGGAAAAGGTCCATCTTCCCATGCTGAACCTATCCCGACGGACCTGCCACTCTTTTAGCGAAAGGTCCCTCATCGTCCGAAGCAGTCCAGGGAGAGTTCCCGGTCCACCTGGTGTCAGAACGACACCAAAATGGGTTGCCGGGGATCCTCTGGAAAGTCTATGCTTGGTTAAGACTTCCCTAATCTCCAGATCGATTGGCAAAATGCCGGCCAAAACTGGCAAAGCGTCCGAAGCAACAGTACGGTATGCACCAGATAGTCCCAGCAAAGAAGTTCGCTGGCCCCTAGTGAGAGCGAGGAGTATAAGGCAGTTATCCAGGCGGTGCTCCCAAACAGAGGCAGCATACGAAACTTGCGCAACGTATACGCCCCTGTACAGAGCACGTAGTGCCGGACTGCGTAGTCCCCATTCAGCGGTGGAGTCTCTTCAGCTTTAGGAACAGCGCCTGAGCCTTGCTTGAAACATCTTTAACATGAGCCAGAAATGAGGACGATCGATCGAGTGTTACACCTAGGTACTTGACCGTGTCTGCAAATTTGATGTTGATGTCTCCCATCCGGATGGTAGGGTTTCTTTTTCTACTGAGAGAGCCCTTCATCAGGAGACCCATTGTCTTGTGGGGAGCGAAGGTCATCTTATTCCTCTCCCCCCATTTAAGGAGGGTGTTCAAACCATCACCAGCCTTTTCTTCAATTTCCTTTCTGCTGTTCCCCGAGACAAGATACATTTTATCATCCGCGTAGTCAATCATGATACATCCTTCAGGCAAGGGTAACCTAGAGGAGTCATCAAAGGTTATATTAAAAAAATCCGGTCCCAGAACGGAGCCCTGGGGACAGCCCATATTTACTTCGCGTTCTATAGTAAAATCACCGTGGGTTATCGAAACGGTTCGTCCCGACAGGTAGTTGTCAACCGATTTGAACAGGCGTTTTGGACAATTCCTACTTTTAACCTTTGTGCGTATCATGTCCCACCACGCGAAGTCGAAGGCACCAGTTATATCTAAGAAGATTGCTACAACATACCTCTTTGTGCAGACCTTCACCCAGTTAAGCGCAAACGAAATGGCGTGCACGGTGGATTTACCCGGGACGAAACCAAATTGAAGTTCACTGGACGGTGAAAGTGTACTGCGAAGTCGCTGCCGAATTAGTATTTCCAGGATCTTGCCGAGGATTGGGAGCAAGGTTATCGGGCGATAAGCCTTTACGTCGGTGAGTGGTTTGCCGTTCCCTTTAGGTATAATCCTGAGCACGCCCCTCTTCCATTCAGAAGGGAAAATTCCTCTTCTCAGGCACGATTCCATCAATTGAAAGAGCTCCTCTTTAGCGTGGACCCAGACATGCTTCACTATCTCGCCATTAAGTCTGTCATGCCCTGGTGCCTTCTTTGGACCCAAACCCTTAATTATAGCACCAATTTCAGCTCTAGTGACAGGAGTGATTCTATCCTCTTGGGCGAGGTCTCTGGGTGGAAGCCGTGCCAGATTTCTAATCTGTTTTTGGTGGTCACTTTCCCCAATTACTGACTCTACAGGGACTAACTTGCCCAAAAGTGTGTTGAGAGTAGAGGCCACGTCCACAGTCTCAGCGTCCCTCCCATCAATATTCCCAATTAGACTAGACAAAAACCGATCCGAACCTTTGACGGATTTTTCGATTGCGCTGTGGATTTCCCACGGGTTGGCGTTGCCCACATCTTTAACCCAATTATGCCAGGCAGCTCGTTTCGCAAGGAGAACCGCATGTTTGAAAGTTGCCCTGGATCTCCTGAGAGCGGCCTGGAGGGTAGCTGTATCCTCCTCCGTACAGCATCCCCTCCGGGACAGTCCCAAGGCCCTATAGGCTCCTTTATAGGCCCCCTTTAGCGAAGTCAGCTCAGGTGACCACCACGGCGTTCTAATTTTCGTCTTTGGGTTTGATCTGCCCAGAGAAGAATTAGCCGCAGATACAACGGCCGAATTGAAAAAGTTCCCCAAATTTTCCGGATCATTAGCTGCTACGTGATGAAAATCCCTTAATGTATCTCGTAGCGCCTCCCCAAAGTTATCCCAATTCGCCCTTGAGGTGTTGAAATTCCAGGAGGATCTCGGAGTTTCAGTTTTCTTAACACCTATTGTAAATGTGATTAATCTATGATCCAAAACTATTGCGCATTCATGGACCCTCCATTTAGATATCCTGGCCGCAACTGATCCAGAGCAAAGAGTTAGATCAATGTTGCTCTCTCCTAGTGTGTTTGAAAAGGTAAAGAACGAACTCTGTTCGTTAACGATACGAAGGCCTTGCGCAGCAATCAGGTCTTCGACGGCGTCAGTCCGTGATCGTACTGAATGGGTTTTAGTATTGTCAAACCAAAGAGGAGAGCGAGCGTTAAAGTCCCCTCCGATAACTACGTTACGACCTTTAAGCGCGTTTAGGGCGCGCGTCAGACTCAGGATATGTGGTCCTACCGGGTTCCCCCATTTAAAATAGACTGAGATCAGATAGATCTCAGTATCAGCAAATTTAATACATACACAGGTTTGGTACTCATTAGACAGCCCAGCCAGAAGGAGGGGGCTGATCAATGATGTATTGACCAGAACACCCGCCCCTGGAGATGAGCCGACTTCGAGTACCGCTCCCGGAAATTCAATTGGAGTCTTACCTTCCCAGATGTACTGCTCCTGAATAAGCAAAATGTTAATGTTGAGGTCAGACATGACCCGCTGCGCGTCCAGGGTGGCCAACCGGGATCGCTGCAAGTTAATCTGACCTAGGGAGAGTAAATTATGAGGAGCCATAATCGGTCATGCAGACTTGAGCATTAATGGCAGCCAGGTGAGCAGGACAATCCCTGTCCCCCGTAGGATGATTGGCAGGCTTCCTAAAGCGAGTGCAGGTAGCACAGACAGCGGGAAGTGCCTTCTTGGGGCAATCCTCATGAGTGTGCCCCACAGCGGCGCAATGGCGACAAGTTTCATTTTCCTGAGAGCATGACTTGGAAATATGGCCATATTGCTGACATTTGAAACATCTGGTGGCACCAGTGTAGTCCCGAGTCCGACAGGCATTCCACCCAAGGAAGCACATTCCGCTGTCTAGTAAGACCTTACGGGCAGCTGGATGACATGTCACAACCATGTTCATGGTAGGAGTGTCGCGCTTGCCAAAAAGCAATACTCGCCGCATAGTCCGAAGGTGATCTTCCAAAGACAATGTGGTCTGGCCGGATAGATTATTGGAGAAGATCTCATTAAATAAATCCTGATCCGCGGATTGTTCGCCTTTTGGCACATTGTAAATAACTATTTTAGGAAGACGGCCCAAGGGATTGATCATCTTCAGGCCGTTTGCAGTAAGTTTCGCTTCAGCTTTTTTTATGTTCTCAAGATCCTTAGAGTCCTTGGCTTGAAAGGCCATTCCGGCTCCTTTAATTTTCCTAGATCGGACAATTTGGAACTCGTCCTTCTTGGGGTTAAGGATCTTCTCCAGGACTTTCTGAGTTTGTTCCGAGGTTTTGCCTTCTGGAGCCTCTGGATACACCAAGAAAGTAAGTGGCTTTTTTGGAATCGGTCGCTCGAAACCGTTGATGACTATTTTTTTTGACGCTGGCATGCCTGCCGCGGCATTTGCATAAGACAATGTCTCCTTGGCAATGGGATGCGTCGAATAGGCTGGGCGAGTTTTAATAGCCAGGTCCAATTTAGACGATAGAGCCGATTGCGCACTGAGCATTTCCTCTATGGTGGTGCTTCTCGTTGCAAGTGTATTAAGCTCGAGCATCAATCTCGTGATGTCTGACACCAAGTCGTCAAGGGTGGTGTTGAGCAGACTTTTGTCAGTTTTATTTAGCTTATTAGGGCCGTCCATGAGAATCAATCTGATTTTCTGGCACTTCTCCAGGGCTGGAATAGCCTTGAACTCCTGGTTCCCCGGAGAGTCGCTGTAGCGTACACGCTTCTTATTCTCAGCGTTGGGTGTAGTTGCTGGAACGATGGAGGGCATCTCCTGAGAGGGGGGCACGGCAGTGGTGCGACGAGTTGTTTCCAGCTCCGAGACGGCCTCACTTTCCGAATCCACTGTGTGAAGCTCCTTCTGTGGCCTGGTTTTGGTCCGTTTTATAGTCTTGAAGGGCCTAGCTGTAGGAGAGCTTGTGCTCAAAATCTGCTCTATCTGTTTTAGAATGTTTTCTTGGTTGTCGGAGCGTCTGACCGGATTTCCAGTGGAATCATCGGACTCGCCAGGCGAAACTGGACCGGAATCCATTTTTTCCGAAAAGTGGGGTAAATCAGAAATTTTCCCCAAATTTCAAAATTTTCCCCAAAAATGGGGAAAAAAAGTCGGGAAAGTTTTTGTTCAAAGTGCCCTTAAAAGTGAAAAAATATTGATTTTAGGGGTACAAAATAATTTTTTGGGACTTTAAAAGACTGGCAAAATTTAGTTAGAAAAAAATTTAGTAGCCCTCCCCGAAGGTGAAAATTAAATTTATTATTAATGTCCAAATGTCCGCTCTTTACTAATCCTCCACACCAAAATGATTATGGAAATTTAAAAAAAAAAAGTAATGTCACTGTCACTTTTAAATAATTGCTCTTAGCGATATAAAAAAGAAAAAATATTGTCCAAAATTGGCAATGTTGTGAAGCAAGAGATGCATCCTCTGAGAAGTTCTTTCATCACTTGCCAGGCAAAATTCGTAGAATGTTTGAACACGTGGTGAACACTAAAACACGTATAGTTTTTAAAGTATTTGGCACAGGAAAAAAACTGAACTGTCACTCGACGTTCACAAATAGATGCACTTAAACTAGTATGGATTAAACTGCGACTTGAGGAACACCGCGAGCAAAAAACATTAAAATCACAGTGGATCGCACAAAAAGGTGTCAAATGCACTAAAATTTTCAGCAAAGATGCAGGAGCAAACTTTGCACCCTGTATCGGCTATGGATACAGGGGGAAATAGTTGAGACCGCCTCGATGGCGATTTAAAAAAAAACAAAACACTTAATCACTATAAAAGTATAAAAAATTCACTAGCACAGAAAAAATATTGATACGGGCCGAAAGCCCGTAAAAAACTGCGCCTGGTGGCGCTTAAAAGGTTGTAGGATTATGGGATTTAACAGAAATATGGAAAAATAATTGCGGAGCAAAATTTGTGTGTGTTGTTACCTTGGAGGCAAGAACTGAACTGTAAGGACTGGTAAGGACTGTGGTCATGATGACCACCCCGGAAACAGAATACCCGCTTTACCTGGCACACTTTGGCCAGGAAACAAACATGGGCCACCTGAGAGCCGCAGTGGTCTACCTGTGCCATTGTAGGATTACAATGCGTAAATACCGGAGCAACCACCTCCAATACGGCACACAGTGCCACAGGTACCAAAATTTCGGACATGGGTCCAGAAATTGCGCCCACGTAGCCCGCTGCGTAAAATGCGAAGGAGCTCACGCCACACCGGAGTGCCCGAAAACCAACAGAGAAGAGCCGGCCGTCTGCTGCAATTGCGGCAGAGCCCATCCCACAAACTACGGTAAATTCCCCAACAGGGTGGCATACGTAGCTGCTCTCCAGCGCAGACAGGAGCAATCCAACGCCCAGAGGCGCAAAGAGGCAGAGCACGGGCACAGAAACCCGCGGCCCGAGTAGACGGCCGGTCCTGGGCAGACGTAGCGGGCCGAAGCAACCACCAGCAACAGGCTCCGGAAACGCAGGAACCACGAAGAGCCACACCGGAACAACGCCAAGCGCCAAACGCCAGAAACTCCTCTGATGACGAGGACATAATGACTTTACTGCACGGCCTCATCAGGGTCCGCGAACAACTGGCCTCCTGCTAATCCAAAGCAGAAAAACTGATCATCCTAATGGAGCTTCTCAAGGACACCTCACCGTGAAGCTCCATGAGAAAAATGACAGCGACGGCGAAGAAATAGTATCCTTTTTAATATAACAAAATGTTTTTTCTCCCACAGGATTTCTCTCCCAAACTTTTTTCTCCCAACAAGTAGATATGCAGGACCACCGAAGCGAAAAGGACGCAGCCCAAACATGAAAAAATGAAATACTTAAATTCAGTAAATCATAATGGCAAAGCAGAGTAAAAAGATAAGAACTTATTGTTTTTTCTTTTCCATGTCATTTGTATGAGTTTTTTATCCAGTTAAGAATTTTTCCTCATAAAACTCATTAATGTAACATAAAATCAGTCAATTAAATACAACCATCGGATGGTAATAGTAATAAGGCTAAATGAGCCGCAGTACTAGTTAGTTAGAAACATGAAAGGGTATTGTTATAAGCCCTAGCTAGTTACAGGATTACGAAAGAATCCATAAAATCAAAAAAAAAGGAACTTAGTTATTTTTGTGATTGAAAAAATGAACTTGCCCAGCATAGCTGAGAAGCAAAATAGCTTAACTCTGGACCAAAAAAGGGTAAAACGCAATGCACAGTGCCCATTTCCCATTGCGACACAATGCGTGGGCTTTTTCATAAATGTGCACGTGAACCAAACCAAAATTATGTTGGGGTTATTTTTCAATGAATATGCCGTGTCTAGTCTACTTTAGTCTATGCGCTCTCCGATGATAATATAATAAAAGTACTTAATATACGATATCTTCCCCTTTCTGAAGTCGGAAATTATTATAAATCAATATGATTCCAGGAATTGTCACAAGGTTTTGCTCAAGACAATGTTTAAATGTTAAATACAATGTGCGACGTATCTTCGAAGCCGTTCGCGAATAAGGAGCAAGATAAAATGTTATCATGGCAAATACATTCCTATGGAAATTTGGAAGAGCTTCAACTATCACAACTCACAACAAACTAGAATTCCTTTCATTACTAATCCAGACGAAGTCCTCGTTAAAGTGCACGCTTCATCAGTGAACCCCATTGATGTGGAAATGATAAGTAAGAATCTAGAATACTTGTATTATTACAATGGTTTAAATTCCGCTGCGTGCAAAGGCTCTTAAAAAAAAACAACACTTCATTTCAACTATTTAGGTAGGGGGTTTAAATTCAAATTCACTAACCTTAAGCGCTTGTTATATGCCAGCGCGGATTTTCTCAAACTGTCAAAATCTCTTCATTTTTTTGTCGCTAGAGGGCGGTAGTTGTACATTAATGAACTTGTCAAAATACAACGTCAAATGTGCGTTCATCATGTCGCCAACATCACGTACGCAATCGGAAATATTAAGTAAAACAAACAGCTTAGTAAAAAGGTATGACTTATTTGCAGAACCTACTATTTTGGTAAAGCATTTACTTTGACATTTTTTATAAATGTTTATCATTCACTTGCTGTTGTTAAATCTAATAAGATTTGAACGGCTTTTGGCTTTACGAATCGCATTTGGAAACATTTCCTATACAAAGAAAGCTTGTTTTGCACTGTGTTCGGAAACTCGTGGTATAAACGGTATAACTTGTGAATGAATCTACCTTTCATTTAATGCCTACAACAACTACAAAAAAAATAGGCAGACTCTAAAATAATAGTAAATTTTGTTATGAAATAAAATAATGTGGCCAACTACGTCCGTTACTGGGCACCCATTTTGCACATCTCTGCTAATAATTATAATAATTTCTGAGACACAATTTTTTAAAAAACAGCAAAAAAATTATCAAATCTTCTGGTCTCTTTTAAACATTATAATAAAAGAAGTGTTAACCTTTCATTGCTATTCTTTTGTCAATTTATATGGTTTCTTCTTTATTTTTTGTGATAACATTTGTATCAATGGTATGATTTGAGATTTTCACAGCCAAAAGTATTATAGTGATTTGTTTTTGGGGTATAATGCCGTGTTGCGCTATCTCCTTCTTTAGCCAACGTTTCGGACAGCATTGCAGTGTTCATCATCAGGGCAGATGTGTAATCTAAGGTTGTGGTGAAATTGTATGATGATGCGATACCGTGTTGCCAGCTCCAACCCTCTAAGAGCTGACATTAACGTATAATTTAAAAGTGGTTTTCTGCGTTTATTTCTGGTGTAGCCGTCAATTACCGGATACAAAGAACTACTAAGCTTAGCTCCATCGTGTCTATTAATATTTACGTGATTTTTGTGAATTTCGATTGCCTCCGTAATCAGCCGTGCTCTATAAGTTTTGGGTTTTTATGATGCCTGTCTCACTGGGAAGAGTTCTTAAGTTACAAGTATAGGAAAAATGTGTTCTTATATTTGTATTTTACAGATGTGTAAGCTCATTATAACAATATTTTATCTTTATTCCAGGCGGCTTTGGATCTACAGCCTTAAATTTGATGCGCAAAATGGACAATGTGGAGTTTCCCCTGACGCTGGGTCGGGATTTCTCGGGGACCGTGGTGTCCGAGGGGCTGAGTGGGTCCAATGAGATCCCCGTGGGAGCCACAGTTTGGGGAGTGGTCCCGGTCCACCAGCAGAGTTGCCATGCTGAATATGTGATCGTAGATAGGAGAATGGTATGTAATACTGAAAAGCAATGTGTATTTTAGAATTTCATTTGTTCAGAAAGTTATAAAATCTGATCAAGCAATTTTCTTAAGTATTTCGGCTTTTATTTATTGGCACTCCAAACAAACAACCAAATTCATTTAAAGACTCAATCAAAGATTTTATCTATAATTTGCCAAAAATTGAAAATACACCTCTTTTAACATAATATAAATACATATTTCTATAGTTTTGCATGGTTTGATTTCTTATTTATTTTTGCTAAATATCTTACAATGAACATCTTATATTTATCTATTTATAATATTTATCTAATTCAATTGACTTAGATGTTCATTATTTTATGGTATTTAGGGTTTGCCTAACCCTGTCATGTATCTTTTATTTGTTGTGTTAAGAGGAACGGCTGCACGGCCGTTTTCATACAAAATATAAATATTTTCATACATTAAATTTGAGGCCAAAATAATTAACCAAATGGAAAATTTATTTATTGTGTTTTAAATAATAAAATATTGGGCATTAAAGAATCCAATTTTTCATGATTTAATTTAATTTAAATTTTTCAAATTTGCAATTACAAAAAAAATTAATCTTACCCAATCAACTATCTTAATATAATGAAAATTAAAACATTGTAAAAAAAAGCATTTTTGGTCAAAATTTTAAACTTATGTTCCACAAATTTGTGTTCTTACTTAAATTGGTCATTTGTAAAGCCCATCAAAATGTTTTTTTATTTTTTTTTTATATCATTACAATTACAAATATTGTAGGGCAATATTATTAAAAAATTTATCATTAACTGACAATAATTGCCAAAGTTCCCTCTAAAATGATGAAAAACCGAAATATTAACGGCCTGTATTTTATAATTTGAAACACAAATAAATAAAGTACCACATATTTCTATACCTTTTGATTGAATTTTTTTTTTGTCTCAAATCCAAATTTAAGTTTTAAATGAAAAAGTCTAAATAATTTGTAAATTGCTTAAATTCCATGTTATTTTGACATTTTTCCGTGATTTGACAGCGTTTAAGCTTAGTACACACCGGGTAAATTAACATAGCAAAGTTGATGATGGTGATGAAACCCTTCATGTCAAACTTGTAGGAGCTTAGAACGGTAATTAAAAACTTAATGATTTTTATACCTAAAAGTTGGGTTTTGAAAAAAAATAGTTGGGAGGGAAATAAATTATAGAACTATTTATTACTTGCAATAAAAAATAAATAAATTTATAATGGTTTCATATAATTTTAAAAAATCAATACATAGTATCATTATGCCTCGTTCCAGAGTGATACTCTCAGTATCGCCCTGGTGACAGACCACCATTCAAAATTGAACATTGCTTGAAATGGTTTAATTATGTTCAGTGACTAGATCTAAAATAGCCACTTTACTAGATAGGGGTCGTTCAAGTATTATGTAAGCACTATGGGGGGCAGGGGGGTCTTTGCTTTGCTTATTTTTGATGACATGGGGGGGTAGGGGGGTCGAGATTGTGACTACGTCAGCATTGCTCAGCAGTAGTTATTTTTTTTTCTACCCACACAAATTATGTCTAATCATTGTCTATGTTTGAAAACGGAATACATATTCGGGGATTCCCACAAATAATTAATATGTTTAGGTACTCGCTTAAAAAACAGAATACATTAACAGAAAAATGCATATAGGTACCAATTTTTACGTAAGCATGGGAGGGGGGGGGGGGGGGTAAGAGCTTTGCTTACTTTTGGTGACAAGGGAGAAGAGGGGGTAAATAATTGTAATAAATCTGCTTACGTAATACTTGAACGGCCCCATATAGATAAATTGACAAAACATATATAAAAAGACAAAAACAAAACATGTAATTTGTACAATATACAGGGAAAAACGAGAATACCTATGCATTTTTAATATGTATATTTGAATGATCAGAATTGAAACATACATATTAAATGTCCACCAAACCTTCTCCAAAAGGACCCCAAAATCGAACCACTGGGGGTTAACCGTTGGGGGCTTTGTCGTAACAACATTTTAATGAGATGTAAATATGCGGAAAGAACCTGGAAAGAATGCGGAAAGATCTGGTCACCAAACACAAGTGAATAGCCAAGTGCTTCACCACCTTCCTCTTCCCATCTCCTTCCCCTCCTCACCAACTTCAGCCTCACAACATATCCCCAATTGGGGATGCTATCACACAAAAAACAAGATAACTGAAAATAAGAAAACCCTCAAGGATTCGATTCTTCTGTTGATATGGCATCATACATTCAAAGCATGGTCTCACATCACACACATTACATTTCTTGGTGTTCCTTTTGTATTTTTTATTAATTTTACACCACACATGCTCCACTTGTCGCTTTGACCAAGAAGTGATTGCCTTTCAGGATAGGTCGCAGAGTTCTTCCAGTGGCTACTGTGCCGATAGTCCTCACAGTTGTATTAATTTGACTGCGACAGAATAGCAGGAGATCCTCTGCAACCTCACTCCTGAAGTTTCGGTACAAAATGTGTTTATTTTACTTGCGAAGCTTTGAGCTGTACAATATATACGCATTCTGCACCGAAATGCTCAGTAGCCTTCTGAAAAGCTTCTTGTACCAGACCAGGTTTCACTGTCGTTCAACGGGGAAGCCTGCCAAAAGCTGATCCTTTCGATCAACCCCACCCCATTAACATGTTATAGTCTAGTACCATTTCGGGTTTGTATGTCCAGGTACCAAACTTTTCAATTGCCCCAATTTCTGCATTATGGTAGGTGGACAACATACTTACCAGGTTTTTGTCCAACCAAACCATAATATTGAGGTCCCCGCAGTTCGAGTATACGACCTCACGTTGAGTCACATCAAGTTGGCCTGCGTCATGGATTCCTGGTCTGGATTTGTCGGTTCAACTTGTTTGGAAATGGTCTTCCCCGTATAAATTTGGAATTTCCAAAGATAGCTCGACTTGGACTCACAAAGCTCGTACGATTTTATACCTGCGCTGGCTGCTTTGGTTTGGATCATCTGGACAAATCCCAATCGGCCTTTATAGCCGAGTAAGGATTCGTCCAGAGAGATCTCTTGCTCGGGCAGGTATAAAGTCTCAAACTTATGTGAGAGGTGGTCCAAGACGGGCTGAAGTTTTTGTAATCTTCGCACAGATAATGGTGCACCAGAAGAAAGACTTTCATTGTGTAGTGAAGTGAAGGACTTTTTTTATGAGATTATAATCCATGGTCCGGCTAAAATGAAGCATGGCGGTGATTTTTTTGGAATAGAAGTAGTCTTTTTCAACAGGAAGGGGACAGATGCCTTGATGCATTAAAAGTGCCAAGAATACATACATTTCCTCTTTATTCGTGGGAGTCCATTTATTGGTACACGCGTAGCGTTTGAATTGTGCCTTCGCAATGCGTTGATCTGCATACCTGTTGGTCTCTCTCGCGATGAGTTCAACGAAATCTGCATCAAAGATTTTAATTACCATTTCGTCGGTATTACAAGTTGGTCCTGGCGTACCTGTAAATGTCTCCCTTATCCTATTAAAACGCGAAATATCACTGGACCAATCGAAAGAGTAACCATCAGGCGGCAGAATCGATCGCATTGCCTGCCTATCATCCAGGTCTTGTCTCCTAAGTTCTATGGCCAAAGCGGGTCAAGTGCATTGCTAAAAATTTGAGATGGTCCTGGTAACATGTATACAGTATCCTCGTCGTTGTAGTCGTTGTACTCTGTAGTCGACGTCGCTCGCTTCATCGTCCACGTCGCTCGCTTCGTCGTCCACGTTGCTTGCGTGGCTATCCTCCATGTCCGTTTCTGAAACAACAGAAATCACAAATTAATTTAATGCGTCCGTATTTCAATTATGGACCGCCTCTGGTACGACGTTTAAAAAGAAACTAATAGCACGATCAAATAAATCAAATACTTGAGGCGGGCAATGTCAAGTGTTAGAATAACATCAGTGTATGTATGAAACGATGTATGCATGTGAATAAAGCAAAGAGTATATCTGCCAAAACGGAGTTGTTTAGCGGTCCATAATTTCTGCCTACTGCGGGTAAATGGTATGGTGGATTTTATGGTTAGTTATTTAGTTTTTTAACTCACAGTTCCAATGGTTTCTCAAGTGCCGACATTTTTTGATAGCGAGCTGTCCACGTCGCTACTTTAATAATTTCTCAATGTCTGCTATCACTCTTTCGGCAATGTTTTCTTCCATCCCATTGATATGAACAATGTCAGTCTGCTTTTTCAAATCTTCATGGCACTTTAAATACTCCGGCCAAACGCACACTTCGACATATCCAGGAATATTTGGTGGATCGTAAACCCTCACCATTCTGCGCCTGATGCACTCCTCTTTCGTTAGAGATATTTCGTACTTCAGTTTGCACAAGTCGGCAATGGGCTTAAAATTCAAAAGGCAAAATCCTTCTAGAACTAATATGTTTCTGGAGTCGCCGGTATTGTTTGAAATCAGTTTTATTATATCCTCATACATTTTGTTCATGTCCAGCGAAGTGATTATGTCGTAGTTTGTGTGATCCAATCCTGGCACTTTGACATGTTGCGGGCTGCCTTCGAGGAAGAAATACGAGTCTTGATTAAGCACCACAGTTTGGCTGAATTTATCTTGTATTTGGGTCGCCAGTGTTGTTTTTCCTCCGCACGTAACGCCGGCAATGCCAACAATGAGCCATCTGTCATCTTTAGCCATGCTTATCTAAAAACAAAACTTATTTGAGCGCAAAGTAATAAAGTACATAACACTGCAATGGCAAGAACTTGTAATGTTATGTAGAAGGTATTAATATCAATGATTTTCAATGTCATACACAGACCTCTGCTTTTCAAACACATTAATACATAATTATTAGGTAAGGACTTCAGGGGTTGGCAGAGAAAGGTCTTTGAAACTGTACTTAAGATTTGTTTTTAATTAAGTATCTCAGAGGTCCTCAGAGAAGAAACTCTGTCTTTCACACACTCCTTGCTTCATTCTCATCCATACGTCTTCTCATACATACTATTCTGCTATACCGACTCTTTGCACATTCTGAATCCAGTATTTTGATTTACCTGATTGTATCATGTCTTCCTGGCACGTCTCCAACTTATTTCTCCATCACGTTACATACTTCGATACACTCTCTTATTCGTAGCACTCTTTTTTCGTCCATCTGCTCTACAAGTTCAAACAATTTAATCATGTTCATTACACTTACATCAGTCATGCATTATTTTTGAAACTTTGCTTCCAGCATGTGAGAAGACCTTTTAAAGAGATTTGTTATTTAAGACACATAAAAAGTAAATATATTGAAATTACTTATTGTGGTTATAAGATGCTATTATTTATACATAAATCAGAAGTTATTAAGATATTTTAAATTATGACTACAGATCAATTACAAAAGGTTTTTGACCAATGTTATTTGCTTCATATCACAAAATTAAGCTAGATTAAAATATTCTTATCTGAGCAATTTTGTCTAATGATGTGATAAACATAGTGAAAATAATAATGACATTTGTTCGGAAATGATCAAATTTGATGAAACACCATCTTGCTGTAGATAGTCATTTACAAATATTATTAATAGTCATTCTGTTATTAAAATTTGAGCCCTGAAGCCTCTGACATTTTGCATTGTAGGTACTTATCTTAGGAAAACTGTCAGAATACAGATTGCGCGGAAGATGTTTTCGCAATACATTTGATTACAGACAATTTCGCTGTCGCTAATATACAGTCAAACATGGATATAACAGAAAACATCTTTTTCCCTGCCACAGGTGACATATATAATAAAGGTATATAAAAACACTTGAGTATTCAAATGCAAAGTTGTGTCAAAATTTCAAAGCAATCAGTGAAGAACTTTTGGAGATTTAATATTTTGAACAAACGAACAATTACATTGTAATTTATTTATAGATTATAAAAATGTTTAAATTAAAATTTTAACACACCTTTATTTCAAAGTATCGGGTGTATTTGATAAAGCGTAAATCCCATCAGAGAGCCAATGAACGGGAATCCCCACAGAGAAGTAAATAATAAGGCAATGTTACAGTCCAGGAAAGCCTTGTACAGCCAGTGATCTGTGGAATTAAATAAAATTATAATAAAATATTAAAGTTTAATAAATAAGGGGGTAAAATTGTAATATTATTTTTTAATAATTCAAAATAAACAAAACCATTACCAGGTTACGAAGTAATCTGACAATATTTGAATTCTCTCTACTACCAACATGAAAAACTGTAAAACCTGTGACAGACCATGCTAAAAGCGCGCTGTATTCTCATGGCTTGTCCTATTTCAGCATATCGCTCGCCATACATTCCCATTGCTAGTGAATTGCGAGCGATGTGCTGAAACAAAGCCAAGCGTGACGCGTATAGCGTAATTTGTCTCAAGCCTAATTGTTATTTATCACATTGATGGAAGACTCTAGGTTAGAATTGATTTCTGCGATGCCTGGGTTCGAACCTGACACTTGAGAGTTGCAAGGAGTAAAGGGGGTGACAGATTATGCTATATAATAATAATAATGATTTATTGTCTTCTTTTCATTGGTAACATATAGAGATAATGATATCCTCACTGGGATCTCCCGTGCTGAGGATGTCATTTACATATTATAATTTAATTATAAGAAATTAATATTACAACAATGTAACATATGAATTTAATTATAAACATTTATCATGTAGGATAATTTTTTTTTTTTTTAAATAATTTTTAAAATAATTAAGATAGTGTTTTTTGTATAGTTCAGTTTAGTAGATTCGGTTTTAGTCTGTGTTTGATATCAGTATGTTTTCTATTTCAGATCTCCCTGTATTAAGTATCGAGCTTTTTATTTGAGATTTAAATGTTGAGGTTTTTGAGTGTGAGTGGTATTTTATTGTAGAGTTTAATACTATGATATAAGAAGCTTTTTTGCCCAAAAGTATTAGTAGTTATTTGTTGTATAAGTTTTTGACAATGAGATCTAGTGTTTCTATTGTACGTGTTTGTTATTATTTCTTGGGTTTTGTACTTATGAATGTAATTGAGTATAGTTTTAGAATAAAGTTGTTTATGGACATGATTTTAATATTGGTGAAGGTCAGTTCTAGTTCTTACAGGGACTTTCAGTATAATTTTCATTATGGCTTTTTGAGTTTTAATTAGTGGATTTAGTATATTTTTATTTGCACTGCCCCATCCGATAATACCGTATTCTAACAGTGATTGACAGAGAGCCATGTAGATTTTGATTAAGTCTTTTTTAATGAGCACATTCCTGATAGTTTTGAAATAATAACTTAGTTTTTTAGTTTTATTATCTAAATAGCTAATGTGATTGGTCCATTTTAAATTTCCATCAATTTTTAGACCCAGATATGTTATATGGTCAACGTTTTCTAATGAGGGACAATTACAATGCTCATTTAAGTGATGCGGGCTATGAATTTTCAAGTTCAGGTTTTCTTCAGTTTTTTGTATTTTTTTATTTTGAAAGTGATGAATTTGGTTTTATTAGCATTTAGTGTAAGTGAATATATAGTTAATAATATATAGTAATATATTATATACTATATATTAATAATATATATTAATATATAGTCTAGCCATTTTTTAATCCTGTTTAGTGTGTCTTCTGCTTTCTTAAATGTTTCTGTCCAATTTTTCCCATTTATAAGGCGAACAGTATCATCCGCAAAACTGATGATTTCTCCGTCACATTCTATGTGGCATAGTTCATTAATGTAAATTAGGAACAGAATTGGACCCAGAATACTTCCTTGAGGACCCCGAATTGGACATCAATACACTCACTGGTTATGTTGTTAAGTTTCACAGTTTGCTTTCTATTTCCCATGTAGCTTTTAAAGAATGTCAGTTCATTATCAGTGATCCCTATGTTCTCTAGTTTTTCAAAAAGATGTGAGTGATTTATTGTATCGAAGGCTTTAGAAAGGTCGAGAAATACTCCAATGCATTTTTTATGTGAATCTAGAGAATTTTTAATATATTCAATTACTAAGAAACCAAATTGTTTTGGTGATAATAGTTTATTTGATTCTAGGTAATCGACGAGTTGATTTTTAACTGTTATTTCTAAGATTTTAGATAATGTGTTCAGAATTGTGATTGGTCTATAGTTAGTGATATCCTGATTTAAAGATTGGTGTAATAGTCCCTATTTTGAGTTGTGATGGAAATCTGCTTACCGTATTAGATTTGTTTATTAGAAAGAGTATCGGTTCGGTAATTTCATCTTGTATAAATTGTAATATTTTCATTGTGATTTCATCACTACCAGATGAAGATGTTAGCTGGTTCGACCTTAAAGATGAATCAGGCACCGGCGCTCATCAAGTATGTCAATTATTCTATAAACACTTTCAGTCCACCTACGTAAGCGATATGGGTACGAACAATATCAGCACAATCGATAGTTCTACTTATGTAAATAATGATTCTTCGATTGGTTACATAAATATTGACAATCTAATGATCAATAAATACCTGAAAAATTTAGATGTTAGTAAGGGTTCTGGTAGTGACGGTATCTCGCCATATTTCATCAAAAAATGTGCCACAAATCTTTCTTACCCTATAACTAACATATTTATAATGTCACTAAAAGAAGGTAAATTTCCCACAAAGTTTAAAGAAGCTATTATAATCCCTATTCATAAAACAGGATCAAAAATTAACATTGAAAATTACCGCCCAATCTCAATACTCACGGTAATTAGTAAACTTTTTGAGCGCATTGTCTACGATCAAATTTACACAACAATTGTTCGTAATATACAAAACCAACAACACGGATTTCTTCAAAAAAGATCAGTATGTACTAACAAACTTGGTAAATTTTACGGAATATTTAACGTGCAATATGGACAATAGAAACCAAGTAGATGTAATCTACACTGATTACTCTAAGGCCTTCGATAAGGTAAACCATTTCAGTCTAATTCAAAAATTAAAACAATTAGGCATCCATGGTGACTTACTCCGGTGGCTCACTTCATACCTTTGGAGTAGACTTCAAAGTGTCTTAGTTGAGGGAACAAAGTCCAGCTTCTTCTCTGTGCCCTCCGGTGTACCTCAAGGTTCTCATTTAGGCCCATTATTATTTAATGTGTATATATACGATATTCACAAATATTTTTTACATGCTAATTACCTAGCATATGCAGATGATAAAAAAATATACTTAGTTATTGTTATATCTCTACTCACTAGCAGATTTCTGTGTGTTGGGAACTCTTGATAAAGTAAAAGGTTCTTTACAATAATTACGTTTATTTACGTTACAATAATTTAAGTCTGGATTTGTCTACACTGTTCATTACCCGAGGGTTGGTAATTCTCTGTTTCTGCAAGCTTAAAGTCTGACAAGGATACCCCACAGGCAATTGCTACACTCTAGCGACATCTGTCGGACTCTGGAGTAAACTTTATGACTGATGCCATCTATCGCTTGAATACCCAACTTATTACCATACATCACAGTTATTAAATCAATCAACGACTGTATTAAACTTCAAGAGGACCTCAATCGTCTCTTTGTCTATTGCGAATTAAACAAACTTGTTATTAACATCGCAAAATGCAATAAATTAACATTTACACGTAATAAAAATAAAATATCCTTTGTATACACACTAAACGGCACACACATCAATGAAGTAAAATATATCAGGGACCTTGGGGTAACACTGGATGTTAAATTAAACTTTATCCAACACACTGATGACATCATTAACAAAGCCAATAAAATGCTGGGATTTATAATTCGCATAGCAAAACCCTTCCACAACATAAACACTCTATTTTCCCTTTACACCTCATATATTCGCCCGCACCTGGAACACTGTACACCGATCTGGACTCCTTTATACCAAGCCCATATCGAAAGAATAGAAGGAATTCAAAAAAAAAATTTTAAACACATAAATTATAAACTAAACTTACACTTCTCAAATTATACCCAATCCATTAAATTTTATAATTTTAACTCCCTCCAAACACAACGTCTAATTTTTGATCAAATCATATTGTTTAAATTCCTAAATAATGGTCTGGACTCACCAGAACTTACCAATTTAATAAATCTTCATATTCCGTCTAGATCAACCCGACAATCTGATTTATTTTGTCTACCTTCGTGTAGAACAAACATTCGAAAAAATTCCCCAATTCCTCGTATATGTGCACAATACAAAATTTTTGGTCATAACCTAAAGAAATATCGATATGAAGTAATGCGTACGATCGAGTATTAATATGAGAGTGTGGAATGTATCGGGAGCATCTCATATCCTCTTCCTATTTTCCTCTTCCTCTCCCCTTCCTTTAACACCAAATTAATTTTAAGATATTAAAACTTCATTTCTAATGAACTTTCTAGAAGTTTCTTATGTTAACATAAGAAACTTCTGTGGCTTGACTTCAGTTAACTTGTATATTTATATCTATCATTGTATATTATATAAAAGCTGTTTGTTTCTTAAAAAGTAAATATATACTAAATAATTTTTTAAAAAACACTCGTTAACAAAAACTCATAACTTCTAAAATTATGGTAACTAAAATGCACATCTGTCAGACTACTCCCCACTCCTCCTTCCTTACGGGCACAAACAAACAATTAAGAGTGGGTGTTATAAGGCAGAATGGTGATTTGCTGGAAAACGGCTCTCTAAAACGGCTTAATACTACCTTTCGCATGTCATTCTCAGACTTCATATTTTTTGATACCAATTAATGGAATATTATTTTTCAGTCTGCCTATTTTTTTTTGTAGTTGTTGTAGGCATTCGACCATAAAAAATAAAAACATTGATACACCATACAACCCACTTTTAAAACTTCGATCTATGATTATCGCATTAATGAAAAAGTTTTACCTTACAATAAAACTTATATTATGTACTTAGCTTTATTTAAAACCTATAAAGTGAGATAAACATTACCATTTTGCAGCCAAATCGACGTTTCTTACCAATTTCGTGTGTAATTCTTAGTTTAAATCTCCCGCCAATGTCACCTGCTAGTTCCAAATGCATCCTTGAGGCGGCGCCAGTAGTGGGACGCCACCAGTGACGCTATAATTTCATGCTTCATTAGATCTCATCAGGCAGCCCTTGCCTAGGTTTTAAATAAAGCTAAGTACATAATATAAGTTTTATTGTAAGGTAAAACTTTTTCATTGTGTAGCATAGGCTTTATTTAAAACCTATAAAGTGAGATATTGTTTGTTATCGCCTGGTGACATTATGCTAATGTGAATCAAATAAAAAGAAAATAGGGGCAAGATTTCCAGAAATCAGCTAACCAGTTACAGAGGTTGAAAAAGGTCAGCGACAGATGGGTCGGTGTTGACTCGGCCAGCCGATTCTGCAATTTCCCTTCTATAGAACCTGGCAAAGGTATTGGGACTTCTCCAGTTACCACGTGACAGTATATCGTCCAGCTTATAATTCTGCAGCCAGTTCAGAGATGCCACTGCTGAACGGATGCTGCCAGGTGGATCCTCTACACCAGCATCCCTGAGGACTGTCCTAATCCAACCTGCAATTACTGCCCTGGAGGCCGCTTTCACTGTCCCACAAGTTGTAATAAATAGGCTAGGTAGTATCGCCTGCGCTCTCCGTTCCTTTGACAGTTCTATGACCTTTTCCGTCCAATAGACAGGGTCTATGTTCCTAGACTCCGAGCGAGCCAGTCTCCACCCTGATTGTTGCCAGTCTGCCGAATCTGTCTTGCCACCAAACACTGGCCAAATGGAGATGCCTTCACTGTCCACTGACAATCTTTCAGCTGTGCAATGGAGCAATGTGAGATCGTGGACTCGGCGCCCTGATGCCAAAAGCAGGATGGTGGCTGCTCTCCTTGATGCTTCAAAGAGAGTAATATGTTGAGGCAAATTCTTCTCCAGCCATGATGATACAACCCTCGGGTCCCAAATGGGGGGTTTCGAAGGCCTTAGTCTAGCTAAAGATATCCCTTTTAATATCTTCTTCACTATCGGATTGGAGCTCAGCTCTCTATTGTCTTCGGGAGAGCCTAAGGTACACACCACTGACTTGTGAACTAAAATGGTACTCAGCGATAGCTTTTCTTTGATGTGTAGATCGGCTAGGAACCTGGCTAAGTCTTCAGCTTTGGGACGCGTGGCATCGAGCTGATTCTCTGACGCCCAGCGCTGCCACCTCCGCCATGCCGGAGCATAAGTGCGAAGGGTAGAACTTCTCCATCCGGATCTAAGAAGTTCCTTCTGCTGACTTGACCATCTTGTTAGGTTTTTGTCCCACCCCCACAAAGCCAAATCTCCAGAGTGAAGGACTCTACTTGAGGAGGGGGTTTGTTGGTCCTGGTGTCTATCAGTGCTTCTCCTAGATTGTGAATCGTAAGAGGTGGACCCAAGGCCCGACACTTCAGATCCGCTCTCCAAAATGCCCTTTCCCAACGAGGAGCCACTACCAAGTATAATCCCCTTGCTCTGTTCAGGTGGCAAAGAACCCTCGGCATGAGGCACGGGGGAGGGAAGATCCAATCCAGCTGATAGTCCCAGTCCCTGCTCCAAGCATTGTGGTAGTCTGCCTCGTCGTCCTGAAAATCAAGAGAAACATACCTTTGAACCACATGCGCTGTCCTAGAGCCAAATAGGTCTATCTCGGGTCGTCCCCATTTTCTGAATGCTACCTCTGTGAAAGAGGGTAGCAAGTGCCATTCGGGTACAGCACGATGACGAGATAGACAGTCCGCTACTTCATTGAAACGACCGGGTAAGTATTGTGCTGTCATGGAGACACAGTGTTTATCCAAAACATCTAGCACTAGTCGAGTACAGCTCAGGAGTTGAGTTGATCTGGTACCACCCTCCTTGCGGAGATAAGATACGACAGACCTGTTATCCGACTGGATCAGAAGACCCGAGCCAGATAGCTCAAGCGCGTGAGGAGACAAGGCAGCCAACACGGCGAGCATCTCCTTTACATTGGAGTGAAGATTCAGCTGGTCATCAGCCCACACACCGCTGAGAAGCTTTTCGTCCAGCTGGGCACCCCAACCCTGATCAGAGGCATCGGTTGTCAGGTAATGCTCAAACAGCGGCAGATGTATAGGTGACGTCATGGTGAGCGATCGAACCCACCATCTCAATTCCCGAGCGGTAGCTGCCGGAATTGGTGATGACTCCCAAGGGTGGTAGTGTCTGAGTCCTAAGCACCCTTTCTGTATGTACCGGCTGTTGAGCCTGCCTCTTGGAACTGCAAAACTAGCAAAGTTTAAAGAGCCCAAGAGGCTGCGCCCCTTATCTAGTGACCACCTACCTGTCTGAATAAAACCCTTTAACAAATAAGATAGGGCTGAAACCTTGTTCTGAGGGAGAGACTTTTCATTAGTTAGAGTATTCCAGCTGATACCAAGAAATTGAACTTGTTGTGATGGTTCTAATATTGACTTATCAAATTGTATATGCCATCCCAAGCCTTGCGAAAACTCCACCATTTCAATAGACTGCTGTTTTAAAGTAGGCAGGCATTGGTTTACTAATAAAAAATCATCCAGATACACTAGAATTCTCATCCCTCTCTTCTGCAGTTCCTGCGCTACCCAGTTAGTGAAGGTTGCGAATGCCTTAGGCGCGGTGGCCAAGCCAAAGGGGAGGGATGTCATCTGCAAGAGTTCATTCCTATAGATAAGTCTAAGGAAACATCTATGCTGCTCACTCACAGGTACATGAAAGTAAGCATGTGTGAGGTCCACTTTAACCATCCAGTCATTCGGTTGTAGAAAAGTAGGAACTCGATAAACGTTTACCAGACGAAATTTACTGACAGTCAGAAAATTGTTTAAATACTTTAAGTTAAAGACCGGCCTCTTTGAGCCATCTGATTTGGGGACCAGAAACATGTTAGAAATAAATGAGGGAGTGGCAGGTGCCGACTCTAAAACCTTAAGGGCTTTGAGTTTTTCTATTTGTTCTGTCATTGCCACAGAAGTCTTAGTGGCGAAAGGGGAGTTAAAGAAATCAATATTATTATTTAGTGGAGGTTTTGATGAAAATGGAATTCGGTAGCCATCTAACATCTTAAGGATGATAGTAGGGGCGCCAAGGTTCCTCCACTCACCTGCGAATGAGCGCAACTGACCCCCTTGAAAAGAGGGCCCACTGTTAAAACCTCTTACGGTCTGGCTTCCCTGCTCTTTCCTTGGGCCGGAACCTACCTCGGGGAGGGAAAGCTTTAGCGGCCCTACGGGCTGGTTCCGGACCTCGACTCTCAGGGTGCTCCCTTCTCGCGATGGTTCTTCCCTGCTGCACTCTAGGACGAAAGGGCTGCGAGCTCTGCACAGTCACAGGTTTAACGGGTGGAGCTGGTCGCGACGTGCTAGGCTGAGGAGCGAGGCACTTCTTCACTCCCCCTAACTTATCCAGCTGGGCCGACAGGAGGTTCGGGTCAAAGAGATATTCCGATGTGGGCGGAATCTTCCGTAAGGCATCTCGGACGTATCCGTCACTGATGCCTCGCAATGCCCCCTCTCGTCGATACTCAATGTGGCTAGCCCGTTTTCCGCAGACCATCTGCATGATGTCTTTGGACACCTTCTGGGACTCAGACCCCGCCGCGAAGAGAGACTGCACCTTCTCGAAAAGAGTGGAAGTGCTCAGCTTCGTGCCCGGTTCCGCACTCCAGTTGACCAGCTCCTGCAAGGAGGCCTTCAGGAGATCAGCCTGCAGGGAAAGAGCATTGGACAGGGAGCCGCAGAAGGAGTCCGTTGAGGTACTGGCCGATTCCTCCTGAGCTAGGCGCTTCAATTCAGGGTTCAATGCCAACATTGAGAAGAGGGGGGTTGCGGCATACGACTTCTGGATCTCGAGGTAGCGGACATTGTTCCAGTTGGCCGTCCCCAGATGCTGAAGGAGCTCCACTTTTTTCACCCTCCCTGGGTCGGCCGATGGTATCTTCGGCTGCTTTAGGTCAGTTGTCCACTCCCCGAGATCCAAGTCGCGAGACGGCTTATTCGGATGGATGAGTCCCATTCCCAAATCTCCTGCCAATTCCTCCCGAAGCGACGCAGGGGTGTCCAGGGAGATGCTGTCCTCGTCATCGTCGTCCGAGGCGCCACGGACGGGAGCCTCCGAACGCTTCTCTAGCAGCAGACGCAACATTTCCTGCATCTGGGACATCTGCTGTGTTAACAGGTCAATTCGCGGGTCGGCGGGAGCTAATTCACAAACCCTCTGCCTTTTGGCTTTGTCTTCCGCGCAGACCCTCGAACGCTTTCCCCGCGTGTCCGTGTGGATCACCTTCATGACTTCCGCCCTCGAAAATTCGGCTTCCCCGCTCTCGGAACGTTCGGAATCCGACATAATCGCGAAAACACAAAGAAACCACAAAAAAACACTAAACAAAAACACACGAAACTCTATAAATCGCAATTTTACGGAGTTCGAACAGTCACACTGTTAATAACCTCGAAAAAAAATATGTAAATTTTGCGCAAATACTGAAAAACAGGTTATTTTACGGTATTTGATGTTTGTAAACAAACCAAACGTGTTTGACCTTCGCAAAATAAATGCTAATGAAGCATGAAATTATAGCGTCACTGGTGACGTCCCACTACTGGCGCCGCCTCAAGGATGCATTTGGAACTAGCAGGTGACATTGGCGGGAGATTTAAACTAAGAATTACACACGAAATTGGTAAGAAACGTCGATTTGGCTGCAAAATGGTAATGTTTATCTCACTTTATAGGTTTTAAATAAAGCCTATGCTACATAATAACGGTTTTACACAATATTTTTACACAAATGAAAGAATATCTTTGTTTTAAACCACTTTATTACATTTATATACGTCGACCGGTTTCGGTTGAACTCAACCTTCATCAGGACAGTACAAATATAAACTGGAAACCGGTCGACGTATATAAATGTAATAAAGTGGTTTAAAACAAAGATATTCTTTCATTTGTGTAATATGTAATGTCAAGCCACAAAGTGTTTGCTTCCTTCGATAATACAATATTTTTAATTTAAAATATGTATATAATACACACATCTGTAGAAGTACGGCCACTTATTATCGTTATGATATCTGTGGATATTAACAATTAAATAAATACTTCATCTTGCACCAAATTTTCAACACATTTCACAGTCTTTTACTTATTACGGGAGAGAAGCCCCCAGTGATGGCGGTGAAACTATGCGCTCCGTGTTTGACGGAGTATATATTTCGAAAATGCCATCAAAATGTTTCATCAATGGGTCTAAAAGTAGAATACCGACTCACTTGGAGCATTGCAATAATCTAAGGAAGCTACAAAAACATTAAGTACTCACAAATTCTCTTTTTTCATGTAAATTTGTCGCATTGTATTTTTTCAAGAGTCAAATTCTTTGAAACGCGTAAAATACAACATTCAATATGCGTTCCTATTCCTAACGTTTAGCACGAACGTCATGATGTTGACTGACGCGCTCTTTATGCAGGTGTGTGTGAGAATTCATTGTCTTTACGCGCTCTGACTAAGTTGTGAGAGTGAAAGTTTTTTCATATGGCACGTTTGGTAATAAAACCAAAAATTACCATCTCACGCAGGATCATTTTTAGTTTGGTAAAATCAGCCATTTTAAGTGATAACAAGTCAAGTTTTTCACTGTTCCGACCTTACATGGTAAGAAGTATTAATATAAGGAGTAAACAAGTTTATTACCGTTTTTTATTTTTATCTTTAGATTAAACAGACAAAATAAACTTTTTAAGGAAATTAACAATAATATCGCCTTTCCGCGTATAAACACGTAACCATTCACACATTGTCAAATCAAAGATATTCTATCTATGTGTTGTGTTGTAAAGTTTCAAATAATTATATTATTTTTCTCTTTGTAGATCAATAGGTACATGATTTATCCATAGCAGCCGGAAAAAATACTCCAAACAAGGTATGCTTCGAGCAACAAATGAATTTGGGGCTGGACTTTTTCATCATAATATATATTTTTTTTTTGCTTTTTTATTTAGGAAAAAATACAGCAAAAACACCAACATCCGATAGAACCAAATGAGCCTACTGTAAATATTGCACACAAAGGACCAAACTTGGAAGATTTAGACCACGAGGATATTGTTTAATTTTGGATCAAGGTAGAAATATAAACCCACTTATTTCGCCAGAAATGTTTATTGCAGAAGAGAGATAAAAATGATAAATCAACCTATTTATAACCTTTAACAGGGAAGAATCTATGGCGACATCTATGAAAAACTATCCTAACATAAACATCAACTTATTTATTAACTTTTAACAGTCTGTTGGAAAGGTAAGCATCTACATATAACGACATCTATGCAAAGCTACACTAAACTCTATTTTCTAACATAAACTCCCCCCGAAAAAAGGATTGGAGGTCATTTTTTCTGAAACAAACCCCAAAACATAAGAATAAAAATTAAGCAGCTGAATATCTACATATATGCCAAAATTAATTTGGAAGAAACAAAAATAGTAATTATTAACTATAACTGTTAATACTAAAAATTGATTAACAATAAATATTTGAAATAATAGGTAACCTATTTCTAAGCGTAAGTTTAAACATAAGACTACTCTAAAAAACGAAATGACAATTTCAAACTAACTAAAATTATACAACTTAATTATGAGATTAAAATTATTACTTTCGTTCAAATCAAATTCATGCAATTCACTAAGCTATTCTATACTATAATTTAACAACTAAGATAATTCCAATAACCTTGTTCTAACAGAAATCATAATATGTAATAATCAAACATAAAACAAATAATATAGACAACACAACATGGAGCGCTGGTTTCCTGGTCATCCTTCTTAAGGGTTTGTGTTTTTCTATAGTTCATTACCACATTTATAATTAGTTTCTTCAGATGTATTTGTGTAGTTTGAAATTACATATAGCCAGCAGGCTATCTCGGTTTATAAGCGTTCATTTTTAAAGTGTTTTTTTATTCTTGGTATATACGTATCTACAATCCTTTTTTTATTTTGTACATTTTTTATCAAACTCGCAAGTTTTATTGTTATCCACTTTTTTATGCACTGTTTTTACCTTTTATTTATTATTATTTCTTCCTTATCTTCTTTTAATTTATTATTATTATTTTTTTATTTATGATTATGATTTATGAAAATTTTATATTGTTTTTATCACGAAACTTTTTATATTGTTTTGCACAAAACCTTTTTTTTTTATTTTGCGCTTACTCAGCGTCTGGTCCGTTGGGTGGGGGTGTCGACATTTTCCTCGTTGTCATCTATTGGCAACAGACAGATCTTTGAAATGGCCCTCTGGATGATGCCTTTCGACGTGATGATGGTCGCCACGCGAACTCTTCCATCAGCGCCAGGATGAACGGCGCTCACACGTCCCAGCCTCCAGTAGCAAGAAGGGACGTTGTCCTCCTTTATTACGACCATGTCGCCAGACCGCATCTGCCTTTGATTCCTATTGGTCCATTTGCTTCTGGTTTGAAGTTCTGCTAAGTACTCCTTCCGCCACCTCGACCAAAAAAATTGTACAATCTGGATTAGTTTTTGGTAATTGTTTAATCGATTGAATGTGATATGTTCCAAATTTTGTTCTGGAATCGCCGCCAAACTAGTTCCTATTAGAAAGTGACCGGGAGTCAAGGGATTAAGGTCATAAGGATCATTTGATAAGGGAGACAGTGGCCTGGAGTTTAAGCAAGATTCAATTTGACACAACACCGTATTAATCTCTTCATAAGTTAATGAAGCGATACTGGTTATTCTTTTTAAGTGATGCTTAACTGACTTTATCCCAGCCTCCCAGAGCCCCCCAAAGTTCGGCGCACGAGCTGGTATAAATTGCCATTGTATTCCTAATGTGGATAAATAATTATCAATTTTATCATTAGACATATTTAAAAAATTATAAATTTCTCTTAGTTCATTATTAGCCGCTTTAAAATTGGTTGCATTATCCGAGAACATTTTGCTTGGTCTACCACGACGCGAGATAAACCGTTTCAAAGAGTTTAAAAAACTCTCTGCGCTCAAGGACAGCACAGCTTCTAAGTGCACGGCTTTAGTGACCATGCATACGAATAAGCAAATATATGATTTAACGCTATGTGATTTTCTGTGAATACCCGACTTTATTAATATTGGTCCACAGTAGTCCACTCCTGTTATCTGAAATGGCCTACATTCAGTTATTCTTTCAGCTGGCAGGTCGGCCATCAACTGCTGTTCGGATTTGGGATTACATCTATAACAAATTATACATTTTTTTATTATTTTTTTTACAATATTCCTTCCCTTAATCGGCCAAAATTTCATTCTAATCAACGCCAATAATGACTGCGTTCCCGAGTGTAAGTTCAAGTAATGATAGTGTTTTACAATTAACTCTGTTAATTTATGATGCGAAGGTAACAAAATTGGGTGCTGCTGGCCTTCGGTTACCATTTTACCTTTGGAGAGCCTTCCCCCCACACGAATTAGATCCCTTTCAATGAAAGGATCTAATGACTTTAGTGCACTATTCCTAAGTATATTACCTCCATTATTTAAAGCTCGAATTTCGTCTCTGAAACAGTATGATTGCGCCCGAGATATTAATTTGTTTACTGAATTTTCCAACTCACTAACTGTCAATTTACTATAGCGGCGCTGCGAAGGGTTTCTACAATTAAAAATAAATCTATTAAGGTATGCTGTTACTCTCTGTAATTTGGAAAAATTGGAATATCTATCAAAAATGTCCCAGTCCTGTTTCACAGCAGACAACAGTGCCGAGCTTGTTTTGATCTCTGGTGGATCAATACAAAATGAGTTGGAATTTGGCCAGCACGCTGAATCCAATCTGGACCATGCCACCAAATGCTGGAAATTAATAACTGTGAAACGCCGATTCCTCTGGAAAGCACGTCTGCTGCATTGTCTTCCGACCGTACATGATTCCATTGCTCTGGCTGACTGGTTTCCTGGATTTCCGCCACTCTATTAGCAACGAAAGTGTTCCATCTTACCGGCTGATCCCTGATCCAGCACAGTACTATTTGGGAATCACACCAGTATGTAGTAGGTATATCCGGAGTACATAGAGCATCTTTAATGTAATTCACTAGTCTTGTCAGTAATACGGCTCCACATAATTCTAACTTGGGTAGAGAAACACTTTTCAAAGGCGCTACCCGTGATTTGGACATTATCAAATTGGAGTACTTCTTACCCAATTTGTCAGTAGACACCATATAAACACAGGACGAATATGCCTTTTCTGAGGCGTCACAAAATCCATGTAGCTGTAAATTTACATGATCTTGACATATTATCTTTCTACCTATTCTTAAATTATTTAATTGAGGCAGTTCATTCACATATGCTTCCCATGTCTTCAACATATCATATGGAATAGGCTCATCCCATTGAAGCTTTGCCTGCCACAATTTTTGCATCAATAATTTAGCAATAACAGTAACAGGACCTATTAATCCTAACGGGTCAAATATGGACGCAATGCATGACAGTATTTGTCGTTTGCTATTAATTGGATTTTTTAATAACTTCACTGTGTATAGGAAATTATCCTGCTGATTGTTCCAAGACAGGCCTAATATTTTGTTGTCATTTGAATCTGTACTAATAATCATATCTGACATGTTTTCTTCCTTCGAACATAACGAGGGCAAATTCGACCGCCATTTCCTTAAGTTCATCCCAGCGGATGCCATGATGGATATTAGTTGTTCTTTAATTATTAAACAGTTTTCTTCAGTTTCATCTCCAGTAATTAAATCATCCACATAAAAATTATTCTTTATAATCTGACTGACCTTGTGGTTTGATGATATATTTTCATTTCCCAGCTGCTGGAGGCATCTAGTTGCTAAAAATGATGACGGCCCCAGACCGTAGGTAACGGTGTTAAGTCGATAATGCTGAATTTCCTCCTCCGGGAAATTTTTCCATACTATTCGCTGTAGATCTCTGTCTTCGGGTCGCACCAATATTTGCCTGTACATTTTCTCAATGTCGGCTGTTATCGCGTACTGGTGTTTTCTGAAACATATCAATTGTGCGGCTAAATCTTTCTGTAAAACAGGTCCTATCATGAGAGCATCGTTTAACGATATACCATTGGATGATTTTGCTGAACCTTCAAATACCACTCGAGTCTTATTTATTTATTTATTTATTTATTTATTAATTTACGGACAATATGTCCATTAAAACCATAATATTGACACGAATAAGAAAACATAGATGACAGTGAATGGAGAGTACATGAATGTGAAGGGCAAAGACAATGTAAAATAGAAAATGTTCATATAGAAAATAACTACAAGTCATAGCATCAATAACGATTAAGTTGTGAAAAATTACACATTACGTATCGCTTTTTGGAAGTCATTTAGACTTACACCAAAAAATTCAATGCTCTGACTTGAGTTTACAAGTCTCGACATTCTAGACAAAGAAGAATGGTACCCATAGTTAGTTGAATGGTGATTGAGGAACAACAATTCATTATTTCGGAGTCTACGGGATGGGGTGTTGAATTGAATGAGTTGTAGCAGTTCAGGTGAGTCGGTTATACTGTTGATTATTTTAAATATGCAAATTAGATCGGAGTCTTTTCTACGTTTTTCTAATGAAGATAGGTTTAAAGTCTGTTCAATTTCCTCATATGAGTAATCGCCTCTTTCAAGTCCTAACCTCCAAGCAATTCGCCGTAGGAAGCGATGTTGGACAGATTCGATGTGACTAATGTGGACAGCATAGAAAGGAGACCAAATGACACTGGCATATTCAAGGTGAGGACGAACCAACGAACAATATAGAGTTTTAAGTGTTCTTATATGTTTAAAGTCTGAGGTAATTCTATGAATGAACCCGAGTAGCTTAAGTGATTTATTTACGATGTTATTTATATGATTTCGAAAAGAGAGATTGCAATCAAGAGTGACCCCAAGGTCCTTGATGGATGTGACAGTTGATAGACAAGCACCATTTAGTTTATACTCAAACTGAATAGGTTTATTGGCTCTGTAAAAGGACAAAACTTTACATTTATCAACATTGAGTTCCAAGCAGTTTAGTTTGCACCAATCGTTAAATGAATCAATATCAAGTTGAAATAGTAAACAGTCATGAAAGGATTTAATTATCTTAAGGATCTTATTATCATCAGCAAAAAGCCAGAAGCGTGTGTGCGAAAAAACTTTAGTTAAGTCGTTAATAAAAAGGTTAAAAAGAAGCGGTGCCAAATGGGCTCCTTGGGGAACACCGGACGTTACATCAATGTTAAAGGATTCAAAATTATTTATTTTAACTCTTTGTTTTCTGTCACTCAAGTAAGATTGAAAAAATGATAACATAGGGTTTCTAATACCTAAAGCATAAAGTTTGGCCATGAGTATTGAGTGATTTACTTTGTCAAAGGCTTTAGAGAAGTCGGTGTAAAGGACATCAGCCTGAGAGTTGTCTTCTAAAGCTTTAACAATGATGTTTGTAAAAGACAGTAAATTAGTTGTTGTAGATTTCGCTGATCTAAATCCATGCTGTTCCTCAATAAGAACATTTTTGAAAATAGGAGTGATTTTCTTTGTAATTATTGATTCAAATATTTTCGGAATATTAGATATAATTGATATTGGTCTGTAATTTCCAATATTTGATTTGTTCCCAGACTTGAAAATGGGTCGAATATACGAAATTTTCCATGAGTCTGCAAAAGTTCCAGATGATAGTGATAAGTTGTACAACATACAAATTGGGTTAGCTAAAGTATATTTACATTCTTTTAGTAAGATTTCTGGAATGCCATCAGGTCCGGAAGTTTTTTTATGAGAAAGATTATTTAAGGCTTGGTATACCTCTACAAGTGATATTTGGCAATCATTCAAGTCAATATTTTGGTCATAGTTAAGTGGAGGGATGGTGCATGACGCATCAGAATATACAGAGGAGAAATGTTTAGCAAAAAGGTTGGCGATGTCATTTCCATTAGTAGCATGAGTTTCATTAAAATACATACTTGAGGGGAGATCATTATCAGCACGGTTTTGCGCAACAAATTGCCAAAATTGTTTAGGATTTTTGAGTAGTTTTGACTCTGTATCTTCAACAAAGGATTTATAGCACTTGGCTGATTCAATTTTGGACAATTCCCTTAGCTGAGAGAATTTTTGATAAAAGTTTAAGTTTCCAGTCACTTTAAATAACTTATGGGTTTTCTTTTTTTCAATTATTAATTGTTTAAGTGTCGAGCTAAACCAATTTGGAAACTTGGGTTGACAGTATAATCCCTTAGGAATAAACAGATCAATAGCACGTGATAAACATTCATTAAATTTATATACAGCGTCATTAATATCAGAATTTAAAAATAGTGTTGACCAGTTAATCTGAGAAAGATAATTGTTAAAATTTGAATAGTCACCATCGAGAAATTTGTAGTGATATGAGACATTTGGTTTCAATGAAGCGAGTTTGAAAAAATTTGAGATGTTAATCGAGAGAGGTGGATGATACCTATCAATTGGTAATAAGGAGATATCAGCTTCACTTACTATGACATTTTGTATACTAGTGAAAATTAAATCCAGGCAAGAACCCAAACAGTTAGTGACAGCATTTACTTGAAACATATTCAAATAGGCAAAACAATTAACAATTTCAATAGCTTGTGAGGAAAGATTACTAGTTAGAGTGTTGACACCTTTATTGTCATTTAGCCACAATATTTTAGGCAAATTATAATCACCACAAATAAACAATGAACCAGCGTTTCTAGATACATGCTCAACTAAAGCAGTATGTGACTTGTAGACTTCTAACGAGGAAGACGGGGGAATGTAAACACAACCAAGTACAAGCTTTTTGGTGCCAAATAGAACACACAAGAATAATTGATCACAAACATTGTTGGATGATTCTAGAATATGGCAAGGGTATTTTTTGTTTACACATATCATCACTCCACCTCCTTTTGACTTCCCAGAAGTAGTTGAACGGTCACTGCGAAAAATATTATAATCAAACAGTCCAAGTTCAGCAGATGCGACATTATCAGAGAGCCATGTTTCGGTAAAGAATAAGAAGTCATAATGACATACATTGACGTTACAGCGAATAGTGTTTAGTTTTGTATTTAGGCCACGGACATTTTGGTAGTACGTCGAGAAAGAATTTTTCACGGAATGATTGTTTAGGTTCAACCTAAAAAATTTGTCCTAGAAAGTTCACGTCTCTCTGCAGCTTGGCGGGCGGGGCAGTCTTGAGCTCCAGTGTTGTGGGAAGCCGGTTTTCTAAAGAAAGTACAGGTGGCACATACAGGAGATTTCTCCTTTTTGGGGCAGGCATCTCGATTGTGGCCAACTTTGGCACAGTGAGGACAGGTGGGTAAGTCTGCTTGGCACTTCGACGCAATGTGACCATACAGTTGACAGTGGCCACACTTCAAACTATCTACCCAGTCTCTTACCCGGTGTAGCTGCCAGTCAATGGCAAGTTTAGTGCGAGATATCAACGAGTGGCGCACAGATGGAGGAACTCTGAAAATGTGGATGCAATTTCCTGTGCGGGGGCCAGATTTATGAGAAAAGGTCATATTCTCCTTTAAACGTTCTAAAGATAGACCTGTATCGTTGGTGGATTGATGATGGACGGCACTTATAATTTCACCAGGCGAAATATTTTGAGGAAGGTCGTGGATAGCAATGCGAGGGAGGCGGTTTGGGGCGATGGTTGCTTTTAGGCCCGCTTCAGATAGCGCTGGAGCATTTGCCAATTTTTTCGCTTCGGCTGAAGTGCTAGGGTGGATTAACACCCCACCACTTTTTAACTCACGCAACCCCGTCACTTGAATGCCCAGGGTGGCAGGATTTATGGCAGTTTTCAGTGTTTTTAGGGTAGCTTCAGAGGTGGACTGTGAATTTTCAGCTGGAAAAACTAAAACTGAAGGTCTAGCAGGGCCAGGAGGAGCATTGTTCCTTGTTATAGGTGGCAAGCGGGGAAATTGGCTACTTGACTGAGAGTGGGTAGCAGCAACCGTATTCCAGGCACCTTGTGGTCTTTGATCTACTTCTGACAATTTGTTTTCCAGGCACTTTATTTGATTGTCCTTTTCGACAAGTGTATTTTTCAGTGACTCAACCAATTTAGTGATGGTTTCCATTTTAGCCATAAGATTGTCATATTGTCTGCTGATAAGATCTCTCGAGTTTCTACTTTCTAGGTTATCATCGTCAATTTTTTTTATAATCGACAATTTAAAGGCTTCCAGTTTAGTTGACATTTCTTTTTCCATTTTCTCGACTAGCATATCACATTGAGAAGGTACAACGGTGGTCAAGCTGGTTGACGCGGGCATTTGTCCTTTGCTTAATGCTGGTTTGGTCTTAATTCCCTTCTTTTGTTGTTTGTCCACTACTTTTTTGCTTTCAGCTCGGGTTTGTATTGGAGACTTAAGTTCTGGGCTGCTATGGCTTCGGATTATTGGTGATCTTGGCGTAGTTCCCGATTTTTTGAAGGGATCTTTAACACCTGGTGGGGTACAAGGGGGGTCAGCCATTTAGGATTTATTGTAGTTTAATATCACTTGGCAGAAGTTGTCAGCTGATGTCTGTGGTATTTGTTTATGAAGATTTATTTTGTAGCGCCTGTTGGTAGGCAATATTAATATCACTTTTACCTCTGACGCCTGTTTGCAGGCAATCTGATATGAAAATATCACTTTAGTCAGTACAAGACTAAAACTCGATGAATTAATTTATTTTAATATTGTTTATTTTTGTAGTCTGTACATAGATGGAGTTGTAGTGCACTTTAAACTTATGAGAAAAAAAGAAAAAAGTAAAAATGTTTTGGTTGGGCTGAGTATTGAACACTGCTCCTCTTGAACTGGCCAAATTTAGTCAACTGCGCTAACCACTACACTATCGCCGGTTATTAGGAACAGGGATTAATTTGTCAATATAGTCAATTGTTCATAAAAGTGATTTAAAAATATAAATTATTTATAATAATTTTTTTTTGTGTCCATTAATTTTATAATCACTTTAGAGGCACTCGACGTTGGGGTCTCGAAAGACAGACACTGAGTTTTATTGAATTCAATGAGTTTTATTGCCATAAAAAGATATTTCAGTTTAGTTATGCACTTATTATTGACAAAAGTTATCCTCCGTACACTGTCAAAATTTTTAAAGCTAACTCACTTTTTTTAGCATTTATCGGTAGATATCGCGAAGACAAAGATACCGGGCGATAGCCCGAGAAAAACTCTACACTTCAACACAAATTTGCTTCGATTTTACACTATTATAATGATTTTTTTTCTTAAGAAACGGGAGCAACAGAAAAAGCGACAATTTATCAAAGTTCTTAGTGGTAGTGCTCGATTCTTTCAATACTGCATGATGTGGCAAATAAAAATAACAATCTTCATTAGAAGGTGCTTCGCACTGGGTCATGTGACCCAAGTCTATATATTCCTGCATGAATTCTTTATATTTTTTCATCAGGTCAGGATTTGAAGAAAATTTCCTTTGCAAATTGCAAAGTCTTTTTTCCGCCATGGGCAGCGTTTCTCCCAACTGTTTAACACAGGGGCGCTGTGGTAAGCTTACCATGAAACGACCATTGTCATTCCTTTTATAAGTGTCCTTGAAAATCTCCTCGCACGCTCGCTCCTCATGGCTCCGGTGCTTCACCGGTTGGAATTCTTCTAATTTCCAGAAGTTTTCAATCTGTTTATGGATTATATTTAATGATAGTTGACAAGATTTTACTGGCCTTTTTATTTTTGTTGTGACGATGGGTCCTGACACCAGCCATCCGAATTCAGTTCTCTGTAATATGGGTCCTGAGTCTCCATTTCGAAGTTGATCTTGCTTCATAATTTCCCAAAAGATTTCCGCTCCGAGTAGCATATCTGTACGGGACGTGTTTGCCTGCACAAGAAAAAACTGTAAAATATAAGCACCGGCACACATTTACCTTTGTCCTGTGTAATGATTCAAATAAAGCACTTGAGGTATTTCATTTAAACCATTACAGAATTATTTAAAATATCATAAAAATGCAGGGAATATCGACTATTGTAATATGTTTGCCTCAATGAATGCGTCTTGAGAAAGACGATATATTCGAAATTTGTAATTTGCTTTTGAAAAGAACGCCTTTATAAAGGCGGTTGTTTTTATTGCGGATAAAACTCCTTGTATTCGTCCAAGGTCAGTCAGTAACGGCTCTGTGACATCGGGGCCAGTGAGCAGGACCGCACGCTGGAGGGAAGGCGGTCGGGAGCCGGCTGGCAGGCAGGCTGGTAGGCGGGCTGGCTCAGTCGGCAACGTTCAGTCCCCTCGATCCATGGAATATCGACTCTTGTATGTTTGCATAAATGAATGCGTCTTGAGAAAGACGATATATTCGACATTTGTAATTTGCATATTGAAAAGAACGCTTTTATAAAAGCGGTTGGTTTTTATTGCGGGTGCAACTTCTTGTATCCCTCCAGGCTCAGTCGGTAACGGCTCTGCGGGGCGCTGGCTGGTTCAGTAGGCAATGGCAGATCCCCTCTCCGAGGCTGGCTGTTGGGAAGGCTCAGTGAAGCCCGAGGCAGAGGCGCCGCGACGTCGGGGCGTCGTTGGCTTGTCGGTGAGCAGCGAGCTCAGCAGCAGGCAGTTGCAGTAGACAGCGGAAGTGGAGCGGGGGGGGGGGAACCGAGTTGAAATCAAACACAGCGTGTTGGTCTCAGGTAGCGAAGCGGGTCAGGCAGAGCGGACAGCGGTAGATGTTGCTCGGTCCAGGGCTTATGGCGGAATGGTGAAGGGACCGGTTTTTGCGGCGCCTTTATAAGATTATATAGGACCGCGCCTCCGACCCTTGATTGTATTATGAAATTCCCGTAACGAGCTTGCTTTTTTCTTGCTATGAAGCTCGCCACGCTTGTAGGGTTAAATCTGTTTATCTCAGAAATATAGGAATATTTTATAATATTAGACCTTATCTGCCTCTGTCGCCCTGCCAAAACCACATCGTCGCAATATTGTTTATTTAGTTATAATAAGACATATTCTACAAGATAAGTGGTCAAATCTCTGTAACATTTTCAGAGTTTCGCTGATTACATAATTATCTTACGTGTAACATATTTTATTTCTATTCGAGCTTATTTAATCAACATATAAGTATCTTTGTATATAATTATTTAGTTAACATTGTTTCCTATTATTACAGGAAGGGCTTGCAAATTTGTATTTTTTTACAAATCTCTTGGATACACGTGGGTCGCTCAAGCAGGTTTTGTGCTTAGCCAATCAGCGGCTGCCTAGCCAGAGTAAGATGGTTGCTTGAGTTGAAGCGAGACAACTGCCTTTTAGGTCCGAGCGATAAAATTTACCGTTAAACGGCAGGGCAGGTTTTTAAACATGAGTTACCTATATGTAAGGCAGGTTTATCAACATTAGTTTTATGGAAGGTTTTACATAGTTTTCGACAGTGGTAAATATGATGGCATTTTGTTGTGTTTTTTTATAATTGATGTACATTTTATATTGATGATGCTGATGACGTTCGATACAATATCTATGGAGCTTGTTTCATAGAAGGCAGGATCCGCTAACTGAAGACCATCAGGTATGTTGGCATCCTTTTTCTGTAAAGAAATTTGCGGCAGATGACTTGTTACTTCTTTCAAAACGAGACATTCTATGTCTCTTTCATACGGTGAATAGTTCGAGAAAATTCTTAAATTTATGCTATTTTTAATATTCAATATTTTGTTTTGGATTCCGGTAATCGGTATGTTTGCCCTTTTGGGTTTTAATTGCAACCTTGTTGCAAATTCTTCTGTTATAAAATTGGACTGAGAACCACTATCCAATAAAACTCTAGCCTTAATCAAATTTCCGTTATTATTCAACACTTTAATAACGGCGGTAGATAACAAAACAAAACTATTAGATATTTTCGTAGAGTGATTTGTAACTAAAGGTTCATTATTTGATGTTGATGGTGAATCCTTATCCTGAGACTTCGAATTATCTGTTTCCTTTTTTAAATGCAACAAAGTATTGTGCGAGTTATTTTCGCATATACGACAATTGTATTTACTTTTACATTCTTTTAGCTTATGACCCAAGCACAAACATTTCAAACACGCATTTACTTGACGTATCTTTATAATTCTATCCTTAGTATTTAATATTAAAAAAATTTTACAATTATAAACCTTATGATCGCCTTTGCAAATAATACATTTTGTCATTTGAGGCGTTAAAGAAATCATAGCTTCTTTTCGGTATTTGAAAGGAAAAGTTTTATTTTGATTAAATTTTCCTTCAGTAATCCCAGCAAATTCTAAAATCTGAACTCGATCTGATAAATATTTTATAAACTCTTTATATGTGGGTAGATTCTCTTTTGTGGCAAATACTTCCCAATGATGTCGAGTTTCACTATCTAGTTTTCGCGACAATAAATATATTAACATGATATCCCAATTTTCGGTGGGTATATTTAACTTATTTAACGATTTTAAATGTAATTCGGATTCATCGATAAGATTCCTTAATGCTACGGAATTTTCAAATTTTATTTCAGGCAATTTAAATAATGCTTCAACGTGCTTATGTATAATAATTTTTATATTTTGATAGCGAGAAGTTAACATTTCCCATGCAGTATGATAGTTCTCCTGGTTATTTGGAAGTGAGGTTAATAATTTAGCTGCGTCACCTTCGAGGCATGATCGCAGATAATACAATTTTTGAATAACTTCTAAAAGATGGATTATTTTCAACTAAAGCAACAAAAGTATCCCGAAAATTCAACCAATTTTCGTAACTCCCATTAAATTTTGGCAACTCAAGTATAGGCAAACGTATGTTATGTGATGTTGTATTCTGAACTTTATTTAACAATTTATCTTTAGCCTTAGCAACAAGATTATAATATAAATTTTCAAATGCTTGCCTTTCTGTTTTGGTTAATTCTTCCGGCGAAATTGCTTCTATGTTATCTTGTAATGAGTCGAAAGTGTCTAAAATTGGTTCAAGTTTCTTCAATCTGACTTCAATTTCAGATTGCGACAAATTATCACCGTTTATATATTCATTGAACCTAGTTAATTTCGCCTTGCAAATTCCACGCTGGTTAATCAAAGTTTTGAGATCCATTTTTAAATATCAAGAAAGGAGGTATTCACAGAACGTATTGTCAAATGATAATCACTTGTAATCAATCACTACACGTGCACTGTCCTTGATCACAGAACTTTACTAATTAACCGATAAACAATGAATTTTATCTGAATTTTATAAATGCAACAGCTCGATGGCTGTCAAAAAGAAAACAATTTGACACTATTGTTATTCTCTCCACAATCTCCACCGCGCATGCGTCAGCTTGCTTCGCGGCTGGGTTGGTGTTTTTACCGTCTCGCGGTAACTTTCGAAATTTAAACTAACGGATTTTCAAATATAACCGCTCGTAATAAATCTTTTAAGAAATTTAAAATACTTGCTTTGTATTCTAACTTCTTTTTATATTGTTGTAACAATTATTATTGCTTACTACAATTTCGATGATGGGTATGAACTCAATTCAAACAACACTTGGTAACAATCAGCCCGATTCAATTTTAAAACAAACAAAGAAATACGGCTGTGTAATAAATCATGCTCTCCTGCCTGGGAAAATAAGGTAGGTATATGGGATATGGTCACTTGCCCGTTTTTCTGAAGATCCCCTCTGATGTTGGATGTTGAAGATGTTTGCTGGTTCTTTTATCATCCGCGATTCAATCGATAATACGGATGCGGCACGAAGGTCCAATGTTTAATTTTGGATCAAGGTAGAAATATAAACCCACTTATTTCGCCAGAAATGTTTATTGCAGAAGAGAGATAAAAATGATAAATCAACCTATTTATAACCTTTAACAGGGAAGAATCTATGGCGACATCTATGAAAAACTATCCTAACATAAACATCAACTTATTTATTAACTTTTAACAGTCTGTTGGAAAGGTAAGCATCTACATATAACGACATCTATGCAAAGCTACACTAAACTCTATTTTCTAACAGATATTCTTATTGGTTCATCAGCCACCACTGTCGAAAAGGTACTTTTATACTTATTGACTTCAAATATCTCGCATTTACTATTCGTCACCTCATTTATATAGGGTTCTAACTTCACTTAACTTGTTCTGAGATATGAGGTGTCAAAGTTTGAAAAGACGATTTCTCATAACCTATTTACCTATATTCCTGATATATCGGAACACTTGTTACATGCACCTGCTTTAGCCCTCATGAAGTATATTGTCGAAAGGCGAGAATTTTTATTATTTCTATGACGCGTGTTCCCAACATCGTGATAATAGGTTTGTATTTTACTAAAATTTTATTATTTAATAATAATCTCAAAATCAGATTGAATAACATGGTAATCAGTTTTTATATCTATATTGTGAAGACCAAGGATGGAGCTGTGAAGAATCAGAGCAGGAGCTTACTATTGAAGAGGTGATAGAAGAAAGCGATGACATTTGCATAGAACGGCAGAGAGTAGTACAATTCGATTATTTTTTTAAACAACTCCAATGTATTAGTCAACATGATTCCCTTTTTAACTTTAGCCCTAGATAACTAATCGCTCGTCGAGGCCACGACGCGCTACTCGGCGAAATTCGAAATCACCTACTTCCCCCCGCTCCCCGGCTTTGACTCTTTCATTACCTTCCTAATTTGAGTAAACAGTGCAGCACGTGACGCGATTGCGGCCACACGTATACTAGGACGTGCCCTATGACCATCTCGTCGTCCGCTGGACGAAAGATTAGTTATAATAACAATTTTTAAGGTACGTACATTCGGTTCCATGATAACTCAACACAGTGACAATTCAACACACTTTTAAAAATTGATATAAAGTCATTAGAAACAATTAAAAAATAATTTTTTTTAACCTAACCTAACCTACATAACCGAGTTAATAAAGTTTTTGTTTCATCACTTTCCATGACTTTATATAACTTTTTAAAGATGTGATAAATTATCATTGTGATGATTTATCCGGTTACCCTTACATTCATATATTCTTATATTCATTGTTAATGTTGGCGAATCTTCTACAATAGAAGCTCCGGTTCCATCTACGTCAAATGTGCGTAAAATTCGCTACCTGTGTCCATCCAAGGCCCGGAGGATGACCAAACACCGTTGCACCAGATGTAGAAAGGCTATTTGTGTTCCACATAATGTTAACATGTGTGGTCACTGCGTAGACTGATATTTTGATATTAATTTGTTCATTATAAACCTTACTTTTGTGCCATGTAACAAGTTCCTTAATTCTTATCTTAGTTAAATATTTTTGATTTATTTCTAGTGTTTAACTGTGTAGTCCACTCGACGAAAGTGTAGTTACAATGAAACAATGAAAACAATTTAGTTATCTAGGGTTAAATAAAAAAATAAACTTTATTTTATTTCTCGAAGTCAATATTTATTAATGATGTTATTAATATGTATAGATATTCTATCACATATAAAAATTTTAAATTTATCAAAAAAATCCACCTTCGATTTTCTTGAAAACGAAAGCTCAAATAAAAAAAGTCATAACCCAAAATTGACTTTAAATGAAAGGTAGATTCATTCACAAGTTATACCGTTTATACCACGAGTTTCCGAACACCGTGTAAAACAAACTTTCTTTGTATCGGAAATGTTTCTCAAATGCGATTCATAAAGCCAAAAGCCATTCAAATCTAATTAGATTTGACAACAGCAAGTGAATGATGAAACATTTATAAAAAATGACAAATTAAATGCATTACCAAAATAGTAGGTTCTGCAAATAAGTCATACCTTTTTATTAAGTTGTTTGTTTTACTTAATATTTACGATTTCCGATTGCGTACATTCATGATGCGCTACATGATGAACGCACATTTGACGTTGTATTTTAACAAGTTCATTAATGTACAACTACCGCCTTCTAGCGACAAAAAATGAAGACATTTTGACAGTTTGAGAAAATCCGCTGGCGTATAACAAGCGCTTAACCGTAATATTTTAAAGCATATCTTCCAAAACGTGTTTTGTCCTAAAATTATTAAATTAGCGCCATCTATAAAAGAGCAGATTATGAATTCATTTAAGTATACCCTTAGTTATGTCGCAGGCTGCGAAGGTGCAAAGTTTCTGACTTTATATAGATATGATTGAATAGATGAGTTTTAAGTTTAGCTCTAAATTCTGTCGAGTTTTTTTATTACCTTCTTCAAATTCCGTAAATGAAATCTTCCTCCGTGAAAACGGTTCCCTCGTCCTCCTTTTCCTCCTCCATTTCTATCAGGGGCTTGCCGGACCTGCCTCGTCTGACAATCTGAAAAAAAAATCATAATTAGACAAGAAAACAAATAGCATAGCTTTTAACCTATAATCGAACTGTCATTGATGACAGATGTCAAGCCTAATTTGCTCTGTGTAAAACAGTATAATTAAGTGCAAAACGTGTTCCTAACAATATTTTTTTATTTTATTTATTATTTAACATTATAAATGATAACAATATGCAGACTTATATATATAATTTTTTCATTATTATTCTATTTCTCCATAAGTTGAGCTCCAAGAGCTCGTGTTTATGGGAGGAGTAATTACATTCAGTTCTTATGATTTTTTAAACAATAATCAAAAACTTTTGAAATAAATACATACATAATATTAACATAGGTACACAAATTAGAAAATTGTGTTTTTAAAGATAATTAAAATAATACATCTTTTTACAGATTAAGTAAGCTGAGGAAATTAAGGGTACAACATATCAAGAAAAATTTAGAAAAATTGTTTTTTTTTTTAAGACAATCAAATTAATATATATATATATTTTACAGATTGAGTAAGTGTAAGAAAATTAGGGGTACAATATATCATTATCCAGTTTGAGGGACTTAATTAACTTTTTGAATTGTTCATAAATCACAGTTTCGGTTACACTAATTTTATTTTAATAACCTGGACAACAGTAAAATCATAGTATTGCTGTAATGTTGAAGCAAATAATATGTACGTACGTGAACTCTATTAATTAGTAAAACTGATGTAAAAAATGGCAAATCACTGTGATTTTTGACAAACTTAAACATTCTACCTACATCTTTTATTTATCTCTACTTGTCAATAGATGGCCTCTAACGTCATTCACAGAGGCATTCAAGGTAAATAATGCCCTAACAAATTCAAGAATAACAATAAATAACATAAAACAATAATCACTGAATGGAAAGGAAAAATTAGTCAAAAGGAAAAAATAAACAATGAGTTAGATCAATTATTTGACATTATTGCCAACTTAGTGGCTGTAAATAATGAAATGAAGGGCGAACTAAAAATATTGCGACCACTTACAAAAATTTTTACTGAAAATATTGTTGAAGTTTAAAATATAATGCATAAACATAAGCCACTTCTAATGAACATGGCTGAAAAAAATAAGAATTTAGAAACAAATAGAGTTTCAGTAACATCAATAATATAAAGAAAGAAACTAAAACACCCATACTGACACAGGATGTCACACATCATGGCATTAAAACTCCACAAATTCACTGGAAGGAAAAAAAAAAGTATCTTTGGAGAAGATAGAGTCATCAATGTGGATTGTTTCATCTACCTATACCCTGGAGCAACCCTCGACTGGTACATGGCAAGCATTATTTTTATTTATTTATTTATTAATTTAAACGCCCTGATGGGCTTTTACATTATACATATTAGTGACAACAGAAGGTTTTTTATTTTTAAAACATCAACACAAAAATAACAATTTTTTTAAGTTCACAACATATCTACAAGAAAACAACAAATATACGCAATCGCTCTTTAAATATTCTACATAAAAATGTCATTCAGGTATCTCTTGAACACAGGCAAACTTATATTAAATATGTCATATTTGAGGTGAATTTGTTTCCAAGTGTGTGAAGGCGAGAAATAGGTGCATGTATGTGATAGTTGGTACTAAAGTTATTGTAGCAGAATAATATATTTTGCCTAGTTGCTCGAGTAGGTACTCTGAAATCTATGAATTGCAGGAGTTCACAACAGTCTAGTTTGGAGTTAATAATCCTAAAAAAAAGTTAGGTAATTTATTTTTCTTCTGTTTTCTAGGGAATGTATTTTAAGTGTATTTAGCAAGAATGTATAGTTTATGTGTTAAATAGGTATGTGTAATTTGAAGTTAATAAATCGTAAAAATTTGTGCTGCACATATTCAATATTTTTTTATATGAATCTGGTAGTATGGGGACCACACTATTGAATTGTATTCTAACAAGCTGCGTACTAGCGATAGATACACGATTTTTATAACCTCCGAGTCGAAGTCTTTGATGGTTCTGATTATAAATCCCAGTGTCTTCATACCTTTGTTAGTTATTTGTTGTATGTGATTTACAAAATGTAATTGAGTGTCAAACATAACTCCAAGGTCCTGAATTTTGTTGACTTTTTCTAAGATTTCGCTTGCTATTGTGTATGTGAATAATAGTGGGGTCTTTGTTCGACAAAATGTTAATGTCTTACATTTATCAATATGGAGGAATAAGTTGTTAACTATACACCAATTATGTAATTTTTCGATGTTTGACTGTAAGATTAGGCAATCGCTTATATTAGATATTCTCTATTAAAAAGATTCCGTAATATAGTTTTGGTAGAGTAGCAGGTTAGTAGCAGTTGACCTTCCAGTAACGAATCCATGTTGGTTTTTATCAATTACTTTGAGTATTGATGGATAAATTGTATCGAGAACAAGGGATTCAAAAATTTTGGGAAGTGTTGATTGTATACATATAGGACGGTAGTTTTTTTATGTCTGTGTCATCACCTTTTTTGAAAATATTATGAAGGAAAGTAAGAATTTAAACAAAAATGACTTTGTAATTTTAATATCAGGCGTAAATGAGATGTCCCCTAAAAACTTTTTAAGCAACCTGTACTATATCCTTCGACAACTAGCCCATACAAATGTGCTGATTCATCCAGTTCCTAAAAACGACTACTTAAACATTTACAAACTGAATTCTGAGATTAAAAATCACATTTGTAAATGTAATAAAATATTGTAAATTTACTGGGCCAGTATTTTACGAAAAAATGAGTAATCAAGCAGCTGTCAAAGCGATGAGTTTAACAAGATCGCATATATCTACAAAATATCATTCCACAATATTAAGAATCAATATCCATTGGAATAAAACTCAAAACATAATCAGACCACTTTTACACAAACCTAAAAAGACTGGAACCCACTAGACCAGGAAAATCAACCAAATTTTTTATGAACAGTTCAATAAGTAAACACCTTCCATCCAGAGAAGGAAAAACCCTGCTCTCTTTTTTGTACCTAAATGTAAGAAGCTTGAGAGGTAAACTAGATGACATCAAATGCTTACTGAAATCCACTAACTCGAACTTCAACATCATCCTCTTATGTGAGACCTGGCTCAAAGAAGTGGCCCTGAAATACTTCAACTTAGAAAGATACAAACACGAAGCATCCTGCCGGCCGCAGGGAGCTGGACTTGGTGGCGAACTCTATATTTACACAAGATTCCTAAGAATACAATGTGATTGATAACACATACGACTCTGATAATAACTTTCTATGGATTCATGTAAACAAGCTCTATCTAAAAATAGAATTAGTGTATTAAAAAAATACTGTTTTCAAAGACTTCTTGGAATCACTTTCATCTCAGCTAGAAACGTTTAAAAGAGGTATGATATTTGGAGACTTTAACATCGAAAAAATCGAACACACTTGCGGCAATAAATGACTTAAGTAAACTTAGAAGTTGCATTGATGGTGGAAATTATATTTTATCCATGCTAATTAACCTTCAAAAAGCCTTTGATACATTAAGTCATGACATACTTCTCAAGAAACTCGAGAAAATTTGTGTAGTTGGTCTTGCTCTTAATCTATTCAAATTATATCTTAGCAACAGAAAGCAATTCGTTAGCATCAATAATCAAAATAGCAACCACCTTTTAATAAACTATGGAGTTCCGCAGGGATCCTTACTAGGACCACTACTGTTCCAAATTTATATAAATGACATCTCCCAATTAGATACGGTGAAATTTTTTTACTTGCAGATGATACTGCAATTTTCTACGGGGTAAAGATATAGACATTTTTTTAATGCACAAAGAAACCTAGAAAAAATTAACAGTTGGCTCCAATCAAATATCCTAACTATGAATGTTAAACAACAGGATACATGATTTTAAGCTCAACCCATAAAATCATTCCTCCTCAGGTATCCTTAAAAATTGAATATAACGACCTGCAAATCCTGATACAGGAGAAATATCTTGGGCTGTGCATTGATAAACACTTAACATTTAAACAGCATATTCAAGATATTAAAGATAAAATCACCCTCTTAATTAGCGTATTTAGCCGGTTATCATATCTGTTACCAAATAAAATCAAAAAAGGTCTATATTATAGCCTCGTACATTCACATTTAAACTACTTGAATGAAATCTGGGAAAACGCATATGAAACATATATAAATGAACTACAGGTAACACAAAACAAAGTAATCAAAAAGCTATTTCACTTCAAACCTAGAACATCCACAAAAAATTACACATATATGGAAACCAAACTCTTAACATTAAGAAAATTATATGAATATAATACATGTGTCCTTATATACAAAATAAATAATAATCTCATATATACAAATACAGAACTCATTAAAACGTTCAAGTACACACACTTTACACGGCAACATGATAACATACATTTAAACACCGTACATACTCACTATGGCAAGCAATCCATTGGTTACGAGGGGGGGCAACATATATACTTGCCTTCCGGACAAAATTAAAAAAGTATAGGTACATTTAAAAAAAAAATTAACTCTTATGCTCAATCAACAAAACACTGAAAGTTAATAATATTGTTATCTAATGTATTAGTTATTTCTAGTTAAATAAGTGAAAATGTAATTTTGTTAATATTTTTTAAAGGTTGTTCTTTACGAAATGAAAAACATGAATTCTTATCTCACTATCTATTTTGTTGTCAATCGAAGAAGATTTATTTTAGTAAGCTACAAACTTTTTGCATGATGCAAATTAGTACTGTATCAAAATATAACCAGCCGTTGGAAACAATAGTTATATTGTTTCAACTATTTCAGCTGTTGATAATAATTAGCGTCAATAGTTGAAATATAATACCTACTTGCGAATATTATTCAACGCAGTCAACGATTCAACTGCCTAATAAATAAAAGGGTTAAGTGTTTGCACTTCGTGAACAACATTACTCGATATTTCAAATGGTCTTTTGGTTATGTAACTCCTGCTAGACGTTTTTCTTTTATTTTTCCATCCAATACGGCCGATACACAGCGCCAATGGACAATCAAATTTATCAACGACTAGCAAAAAATAACCAACGTCGGCCGCTTAGCTACGTTTTGTACATATTGTTTTCAACAGTTTGGCTTGTTAAATCAAAAGGGTTAAGAGATTACACTTCGTGAACGATATTATGCCTAATTTGAAATGGTCTTTTGGTAATGTACGTACCTACTGCACGTGTTTTTTGATTTTCCCATCCAATACGGCCGATACACAGCGCCAAGGGACAATAAAATTTATCAACGACAAGCAAAATATATCTTCAACGTCTTTGATATTTCAACAGGGTAATGTTTTCAACACCGAAACCAACGTCTTCCAACAGTTTCAACTTTATTATAGGATTATTATTACGTGTGTGGCGCATAGAGATAATAATAATACATCTATGATCCGGGGAACCACCCGTTAATAGGGATTCCCTAATACGATGTTGATCTATTTTTTGTTTGTTTTTTTGTTAGTATCGTGCATATTTATGGTATCGTGTCGATCTCCTATACGTTTAGTTTGATTGTACTGGCTTGTCGCGCGTCTATTCAATCTGTTTTTGTTAATTGTTTTACTTAGGATGTAAAAATACATAAGTGTTTGATATAAATTTGATGACTAAACTAATTTCTAATTGAATAATAATTATTAGTGTTAGTGCCGTAGTGTGATTGAACTTTGGACTGATGATAAATATTAAACAGTTGAACAGATGGTGATTTATTACTCTAATCCCAACACTGTTAATGTGTTTAAAAATATAGTTCACGAACTTTTGTTAAGGGGGGTACCTACTCCCTCGGAAGAACAAGACTATTCGCAAGATATTTCTGACAATAAAACAGAATCTTCAGACGAACCGTTATCATTTTGGAATGCATTAAATTCAGTAGTCGAAAAAATTAAGCCAGTGAATAATCCAAATAACAAAATCCGCAAAGAACTGGACATGTATCTCGAAATGGATCTTCTTGATAGAAAGAGTTGTCCACTGAAATGGTGGAAGGAACATGGAGTATATTTTCCGAATTTGAAAAAATCTTCATAGAACAAAGCGGTATTGTAGCAACATCCGTTCCTTGTGAACGAATTATTTCCAAGACTGGACAAATTACATCCGACCGCAGGTGCAGTCTTAAGGCTGGAAAAGTGCGACAACTGGTGTTTTTGAATATGGATTCGAAAATATAGAAATGCGCAAAAAAACAATCTGTAAATAACCTTTAAATGACTTAATAACGGTAAATATAGTACACAAATAATGTTGTGTGTAAAAACTTCTGAACTGTGCTAAAAAAGTTGGACCTTAAATAGACTGAGCTTGAAGTAAACCTATCAAATAAGTCATGGTTTTATTTTTCTTAAAAAACGTCTAATCTTATTAATTTTTCAAAGCTGTAAATTGTATTCTTACAAATAACTAAGCTGAATAAGCATCGAAATTCGAAATACTTGAACAGTAATAATTTATAACGTTTAATGCTTTATGATAATTTGAATATATGTAGATATTAGTAAATTATCTAAAAAAATATAATAACAAATATAATGAATAAGGTTTCATCGAGTATGGAGAATTAAGCACTAAAAACAGACCTGAGTTAATAAATCACTAGAAATAATCAATTATAGTTGCGTCTACGTCGCCGTTATTTTCAACAGTTATTTTCAATAGTTGAAAATCGCCAACGATAACGACGTTGGCGTTGGATGGAATTATCGTCAACGCCCAGTACTAATGCAAATCCCATGATCAGTATGTTTTGAATGTGCCTATCGGCCACGATGGCATTCAACTTTTGTTTGGTCAACTTTTGATGACCGCTATTCTTGACAACTGATCAAAAAACCAAACTCGCCTGTCAGCATTTGGTCAAATTTTGATGACCATTGATGGCTGATCAAACGACCCAATTTAATTAGCACTCTAGTACACTCAAAAGTCTCAAGCTGCCACTGCTCACAACTGCTCCCAATCGTCTGAAACCATCCCCAATTGGGGGTAGGTTGTAAGACTGAAAGTAGGGTTGGGAAGGAGATGGGTAAGAGGAAGGTGGGGAAGTAACTGGGTATTCAGATCTGGTCACCAAACACGGCTATGTTTCAAATCTGAATGGTGGTCTTTCACCAGGGCGATACTGAGAGTATCTATACTGTAAGTAACTCGTTAATCTTACTTAGGAAAAAACAACATCCAACAATTTTAATAATTTCTGAAAGTATAGGTGTGTGAGTGATTCGCCTTGCTGCAGTGAAATCAAATGTAAATGGAACTTTTTAATGAGTTCAGCAATGGACGCAAGCCGACACCACAAACATTTTGAAAAAAAAATGTCAAAACCACTGTCCGCGATTCAATTCAAATTAATATTCACCCTATCTGCAATGTCTTCTTTTATGCAAGAACTGGCTAATGCGTTCAACTTCTTCAAGTTCTCCTCAAGTATACTGCTGGGGTTCTTGTAAGCCTTCTTGTTCCTCTTAGCACTTCGATCTCCAATGTTATACACAGCTCGCTTTTCTGAAATTCATTATTCTGAAGATAAAATTTGATAAAAGAAAAAATATTTTTTTATAAAATGCAGACATATTATAAAAATTACCATGTGGTAATTTAAATTACCACACAGTAATATAAATTTATACCTATTTTTCCTCCTTTGCCAACTGTTTTGATGTTCCTGTGATTGGTAGGAATCAAGTCAAATACACCTTTGCTTTTCTTTTTACTGTGGCCTGAAAATCACAAAACAATATGATAAATTAAGGGAAAATAAGAAACAAAACATAATAACGTTTAAGGAAAACTAGTAAAATAAACATTAATCTTTCCGAATACCGCTGATAATACGCAAAAAATAAGAAACAACACGTGGTTTCAACAATTACTACAAGAAATAAGTGGTGGGAAATGGTAAAAGATGTATTAAAGTTCCGTTTTTTCTCAAAGTTAGATTTGGACGTTAGGAAATACGCACAATTAATTAAAATAACCCAAACTAATCCCTAAAAACCAATTTTATGCAGGTTTACCGCCGAATTGAATAGTTGTCTCCATTCGATATTTAAGTTTAAATCAAGTGTTGTTTTTTTAAAGAGCCTTTGCATGCAGCGGAATTCGATGTTTGCCAAATAAACACGAAGAAATACTAATTTATTACAAACATCCATTATTGGGGGAATAGATTATTTACTTACCTTGGAGTTTAGGATCTGCCTCGACTATTTCAAGATCTTTTCTGAGCAATGCAGACGACATAATTATTGTTAGATTATAAAACTAACAAATCCGTAACGAGTGGTTAAAACAAAAAGAAAAACAGTGAGCAGATGGAAACCACACAATTTGTATGAGAACAATAGCAAAAAAAGAAAGTAATTATTTACCTACGACTACCGTTTGAGAAAATATTCTGTACATGTTAGGTTAGGTTGGATTAGGTAGAATTAAATCACAAACCAGTCTATACAAACCTAGCGTAGCCCACAAACTACTTGAAAACTGGGATATAACTCTAAAGGGGACGCGAGCAGGCGTTATTAAAGGGGCAATTTTTTGTAGTAGTAAAAACGGTAGTCGTAGGTAAATATTTACCAAAAAGAACACGCGACTAACAGCACAGGTTGATGCGGGTTGATCATAAATATGGGGTTGATGTTTATTGTGTTTATAGATGGTTTATAGGTTAGAAAATTATTTGACGTTTCGATAATATTGCTAGTTAATAAAATTAAGTATGTTATGATTTTTTCAAATATGACAAACGTTTGTTCACCATAGAAAGAAAGAAGAGTGTAATGTAAATTTCGTAATTATTATTGATTACAAACTAATATATAAATCCCTATATATCTATAACAATGGATTATATTGTTTTGGATTGCAATCTGTTTGTTTAAAGAGGGGAATCTATCAAACGGACCGCCCATTTCTGCACAGTCATTGGTTTTTTCAGGTATTTTGGGGCTACAGACCAGAGGTGGCTGCTGAATTTAGCAGTGGGGTGCACTTGCGATTTGCAGTCAGCAGTTGTGCACTGTCCATGCACTAAGTATCTATGGGCAGGGCCAACCCTGTGCGGGCGCAATTGGAGCAGTCCGCTCCTGGAGCGGATCTTCCAAGCCGCTGATAATACCTAAAACCTATTAGTAATACATCGCTCTTGAGATTGTTTTTCATAAAAACTGTGGCATACAAAAATACAAATCATCCGGATATTATTAATTACAGTAATCATCTACCTAGGCGTAGACTCAATTAAATAAAAATTAAAATTTACTCGCGCCAGGCACCGTTTGGCTCAGGACCGACCCTGTACAGTACGCCCAGCTTCTAAAAGGCTAATTTTACTCTAGCTTCAACGGATCCCCCTGTCTGAGTTAGTCACTTAGAGTCACACCAAACATATCAATAGAAAGCATGTTGTGAAAATTGTTTGCTTTGACGTATATATATTCAATTTGATCCTTTTCAGACGTACTCAGACATGACTGGGTCTTTGAATTACAAAATTTGACTAGGTTTTTCTTACTTCAAAAGGAAACCCTCTCGATGTAATCGTCCATTATTTGCTTCAAAGCCGTTGGAGTTTGTATATCTTTTGGAGGGCTGTCAAACAAAAAGCTATCATGGACTGTACTTTCATCCGCGTAACAATAAATTGCTGCACACGACAAAAGGTCCTTGATGTCCAACAAAAACAAAGTCGGAGGCAAAACCGACCAGGCTGTGGGACGCCAGCATTTGTCTGAATCGACCTTTCCGATAATATTGCTAGTTAATAAAATTACATAAATTTAATGAGCTATGAATTTTTCAAATATGGCAAACCTTTGTTGACCATAGAAGGGTAATTATTTTCGTTCGTTATTATTATTCATTATCATTCATTATTATTATTGCTGGCTGTCAGGCTGTCAGTGTCAGCTGGTTGTCAGAATATCGCTCTCCGATAATAATATAATAAAAGTACCTAATATACGATATCTTCCCCTTTCTGAAGTCGGAAATTATTATAAATCAATATGATTCCAGGAATTGTCACAAGGTTTTGCTCAAAGCAATTTTTAAGTGTTAAATACAATGTGCGACGTATCTCCGAAGCCGTTCGCGAAAAGAATAAGGAGCAAGATAAAATGTTATCATGGCAAATACATTCCTATGGAAATTTGGAAGAGCTCCAACTATCACAACAAACGAGAATTCCTTTCATTACTAATCCAGACGAAGTCCTCGTTAAAGTGCACGCTTCATCAGTGAACCCCATTGATGTGGAAATGATAAGTAAGGATCTAGAATACTTTTGCAATTTTGACAAACTCCAGTAAAAACCCATTCGTGTCGGTATTCATGTCGCCAGCATGACAGTGAGTCGTTTCTCCGACTCCTTATTTTTTAAATTCCCAATCGAATACTTGTATTATTACAATGGTAAAAATTCGGCTGCGTGCTAAGGCTCAAACAACACTTGATTTCAAAACAACAACTTGACTTCAACTATTTGGGTAGGGGGTTTAAATTCAAATTCACTAACCTTAAATGACACAAAATCCAAATATATTAAATTTAATATCCATAATAAACAGACACATATCCTAAATACAAAAATTGTTTAAAAGTGAAACAATAAAATCCTTGCAACTGCCCAAAATTGAATGAAATACAAATGATGAATGAAGTACCCAGAAATAATTATTGATCAAAATCTAAATTGGAACTCAACAATCTAAGAAAATCTAAGTTGAAAATATAAGCAACAAATTAAAAAAAACTTACCTGTTTTTTCAAAACAATAAGAAACATTTAAGATAAAGAAAAAGTGTTTAAAATTTATTACGCCCAAGGCCAATCTCATCTGGTGATGCGATTCCATTCTAAAACCAGTCCTCACAGCATAAAAGGCAATTTTGAAAAGTATACTTAGAGTCCCCATCAGAATCCCTACAGACTATGTTTTTTAATTTCCTGAATGTTATGTCTATGAAACAATTATATTCAAAAGATGATATTGTAATTTATGTCTGTCGAAAAAATTGTTTACTCCTTTTTTAAAGTAAAGTAAATTTTCTACAATTTAAGCACAAGATGAGCTAATAATTATAATAATTTCAAGACACAATTTTTAAAAAAACAGCAATAAAAATTATCATAGCTTCTGGTCTCTTTTAAACATTATAAAAAAAGAAGTATTAAACTTTCATTGCTTTTTCATTTTATTTGCTTTCATGCAGTGTTGCACTATCTCCTTCTTTAGCCAACGTTTCGGACAGCATTGCAGTGTTCATCATCAGGGCAGATGTGTAATCTAAGGTTGTGGTGAAATGTGCGTTTATGTATGATGATGCGATACCGTGTTGCCAGCTCCAACCCTCTGAGAACTGACATTAACGTATAATTTAAAAGTGGTTTTCTGCGTTTATTTCTGATGTAGCCATCAATTACCGGATACCAAGAACTACTAAGCTTAGCTCCATCGTGTCTATTAATATTTACGTGATTTTTGTGAATTTCTTTTGCCTCTGTAATCAGCCGTGCTCTATAAGTTTTGGGTTTTTATGATGCCTGTCTCACTGGGAAGAGTTCTTAAGTTACTAAGTACAGCGAAAATGTGTTTTTATATTTGTATTTTACAGATGTGTAAGCTCATTATAACAATATTTTATTTTTATTCCAGGCGGCTTTGGATCTACAGCCTTAAATCTGATGCGCAAAATGGACAATGTGGAGTTTCCCCTGACGCTGGGTCGGGATTTCTCGGGGACCGTGGTGTCCAAGGGGCTGAGTGGGGCTAATGAGATCCCCGTGGGAGCCACAGTTTGGGGAGTAGTCCCGGTCCACCAGCAGGGTTGCCATGCCGAATATGTGATCGTAAATAGGAGAATGGTATGTAATACTGAAAAGCAATGCGTATTTTAGAATTTCATTTGTTCAGAATGTTATGAAATCTGATACATTTATTTATTTATTAACGGACATCGTCCAAATTACAAAATAATAACACGAATAAAGTAAAATGAAAAATACAGGAGTAGACAAAGGTACGTGAAAGCAAAGACATATGGTAGATATGAACACGCCGATACACAAGAATACGCCGTGGGTCAGGACCACAGGACACTTATAATATTCCGTCACTTGTTTAGCGACTGGCAAAAATCATTCAGACTTATCCCAAAAAAGTTAAGGTTTTGACTTGAGTTGACCAGTCTACACATTCTGGACAATGGTGAATAATATCCATAATTTGTCGAATGATGGTTGAGGAAGAGCAGTTCATTATTTCTGAGTCTTTGCGAGGGGATATTGAAGGGAATGAGTTGCAGTAGAGTAGGTGAATCAATAATACCATTTATAATTTTGAAGAAGCAAATGAGGTCATTTCTTTCCCGACGGACTTCCAAAGGAGAATAAAATACATACAAAACTATGGAATTAAATTAATTAATTAATAATAAAGTATTTCGGGTTTTATTTATTGGCACTTTAAACAAGCAACCAAATTCATTGTGAAATCTATGATTCAATCAAAGATTTTATCATTATTATTATAATTTGCCAAAAATTGAAAATGCAGTTCTTTTAACATAATATAAATACATATTTCTATAGTTTTGCATGCTTTAATTTCTTATTTATTTTCACTAAATATCTTACAATTAACATCTTAATATTTAGCTAATTCAATTGATGTTTAGCAAATATCTAGTACGTATACGTGGTAATAATAATAAGAATAATAATATTCGGATGGTTTGTACCGAAAGGGCGCTTTAATATTTAATTTATTGTCAGAGGCGGATTTGCCCGTAGGCCTATGTAGGCCCGGGCCTAGGGCGGCCAGATATTAGAGGCGGCCAATCGTGACAAAAAGGCACAGATGATAACAAGAAATTTTTTCCTAAGTACCTAAATATTCTACGTACGAAATAGCGATATGCAAGAGCGTGTTCACACACAGCACACAGCGCGCCCCCTCGCCACACCTATGATGGGTACTGAGAAAGGGGCGGCTACATGGTCTGGGGCCTAGGGCGGCCAAGACTGCAAATCTGCCTCTGTTTATTGTGTTTTAAATTTTAAAATTTAGGGCATAGAATCCAATTTTTCATGATTGAAAATTTTCAATTACATAGAAAATTAATCTTACCCAATTAACTAACTTAATATAATGAAATAAAAAATTAAAACATGTTAAAAAAAAGCATTTTTGGTCAAAATTTATATTCCACAAATTTGTGTTCTTACTTAAATCGGTCATTTGTAAAGATCATCAAAATGCTTTTTTAATTTTTTTTTAAAGTCATTACAATTACAAAGATTTTAGGGCAAAAATATTTTTAAATAAATTATCATTAACTCACAATAATTGCCAAAGTTGCCTCTAAAATGATGGAAAACCGAAATATTAACGGCCTGTATTTTATAATTTGAAACACAAATAAATAAAGTAGCACAAATGTATATTAGGTATTTGCTATACCTTTAGATTATTTATTTTTTTCAGTTTGGTTAAGTATTTTTGCATTAGATGCAAATTTAAGTTTTAAATGAAAAAGTCCGCCCAGCCATTCCTCTCAAGAATGTAAAAAGTTCTTTAAACTATTTTGAATATGTTAAATTTGCAATAAAGGATCTTAAATGAAAAATTCACAAGCTCACGAAATACCTACACATAATTTTATTTTGAATCAGATTTCTGCGAAACCGAAGAATTTGAGCACACACGAAGCAGCCAGCATGCTGTACGCAGGTCTCACCGCCTACTCCGGTCTGAAGTGGAGCGCCAACCTGAACATGGAAAACATGTCGGGCCTGCGAGCCCTGGTATTGGGGGCCTCAGGGGGTGTGGGCACCTCGGCTGTGCAACTGCTGCGTTATGGATCTGCCAAAGTGAGTCCATCTGCCAAAGTTCTCCGTGGTTGAAATGAATGAACATAACTTTACATATTTTAAAACATTATTTGGTAATGTGGGCTTCACTGGACGCTTTAATCAAGTTGAGGCTCCCATTTTACGTATAATGAGGTATGGTTGCATATAATGATGTATGTATTTTAATGGTATTGTGTAAATACATTTTATGCTTTTATGTTAATTTTTTTTTTGTAATATTGCCTTTTTTGTTTGTAATGTTTTTTATTTCCGTCACTTTTTATATCGAGGGAAAGATTGTGAATTCTTTTATTGCCTGGTATTCGTGGTGGCTTTGTCCAGAGCTTGTGTTTACCATCAAAGTTTTAATGTTTTTTTGTACGCTTGTCTTACTGGACTATTAACACACTTTGGCCGGGAAAGGTAGTTCTACCCGTTCGGTCGATTCATGCTTAACGCCGGGAATTGAAGTTCCACCTTTGGCACCTCATTTCAATGGCAGAAAAAATTATTCAATGTTTTTATATGAATATTTTATACCAATCTCTTTGTAAAGGTCCTAACTATATGTGCATAGTTATCAAATCGTAATGCAAGTCTTCTTTTTATATTTATCTCCGTGCCTTTCATTTACATCGGTATTGCAACAAAAGGATAGTGTATATTATTTGTTATTGTAATAATTTAATTCCTGGAATGAGGGTTTTTATGACCGTGAAACTCGGTTCGAATCCCTAACTTTGTTATGCCCCACTCAACTCCTATGAGCAATTGAGTGAGATATATCGAGCGTATTTAAAGAAAGCAGGTATGGGCAAATACCGATAGGCGGACCGTAATAAACATATTACAAGGTTAATTGAGTTACATTTCAAATTATATTCGATTTTCGTTTAGTACTTCTATTAGCTTGTATGCTTTTTTAAAAATATTTTCGAAGATATAGCGATTTAAAACAAATTAAAGAAATTTGCGCGGGATCTTTATTTTAGCCCGGAGACAGTGTGGCACAAAAAATACCCGCCAGAAATGTGTTAATATAGTTTGTGTTGGTTGAAATTAGTTTTTTTGGTGAAAAATGTAGCTTAGTAGTGTTTTTTTTTATGTATAACTAGCTGTACCCCGCCACGCGTTGCAATGGCTCAGTCTCTCTGTGCAGGTAGAGAAACAATAACTATATGTACTATGTATATTTTTTTCTTTATTCATATTTCTTTTTTCATTTAAACCATAGATAACGTAACCACCACTGTTTTTAATACATACCTTATAATGCCCACGCACAGGCTTCGCCTTTGTGGGATTTTTTTGTTACTGCCTTATGTTTTGTATAATTTTACATGTACTTGTATGTATCAAAAAAATTGCCGATAAAAAAAAAAAAAGGAAGTGTTGCTTTTACGTCCAACAGATGTGGCTGTTTTTTTAAAAAAAAAACATATTTTTACCTGTTACGGGTCACTTCTTTATAATATAGGTATATAAAAACACACGCGCATTCGAATGCAACGCTGTGTCAAAATTTCAAAGCAATTGGTGAAGAACTTTTGGAGATTTAAAATTTTGAACAAATGAACATTTACAGTTTTATTTATATAGTTTGGCTTATATTTAGTACGTCAAACATGTTAAATATTTTTCCTGTATCAGTCATTCTATGTTTTTTAAGTAATACTTACATAGAAGATGGTTATCATTTTTTTTTATACTGTAATTGTTACATTATCTAGCGGTTCCGTTTATTCAATTTTTCTATTAACTTGCCTACCAATGGACAATGGACAATATCAGCGGGAACATAACAAGTCAATCGGTTTAATTGTTGGCAGATGAATCATCTAAATGCGTTTAAGATTGACGATTGATTTTATTCATTTGACATATATATCCAGCTAACAATAAAACACCCTAATATAATGGAACTTCCTTCTTCTTCTGGCGTTAGTAAGATTAGATTGTTAATATTAATTTTAGTTGTAAGTTGCTAAATATGTAAATACTCGTATATATGTCGTTAAGATAGTAGTTATAGGCCTTAGTCGTAAGTCACTAGATATAAGTCTTAGAGATAAGTCAGTAGTTCTAGTATTAACTATTTAAGAAATATATTTGTACAGCACCCTTGAGGTGATTTCTCACGAAAACGGCGCTATATAAATTAGCCAAATATTATTATTATTCTGTGAAATTTTCATATGACCAATAGCCGAGTTTGTTGCTCCTCCCCACACAATAATTCCATATTCTATTGTGGATTGACAACGCATATAATTTCACAACGCATTACTTTTACCTTCAACCAATCCCATACTTATTCTAGCCGCCATTTCCCTTCTGATATAACTCTCTAATTGTTGTTTCCCTTTCAGGTGACGGCTACCTGTGCCACGGACGCAGTACCCTTGGTGGAAGGACTTGTTGCTGACCTAGTTTTAGATTACACAGATCCAGATTTCGAACAAAAACTCTGCGATAATGGAAGGTGAGAAAATGCCATATACATACATAGATTACAACATGATATTATGTAGTAGAGATATGAGTTCATGTAAGATTTTATCGCATTTAATCTTTTCAACAAGGGGATTTCAGTGTAGGTACCTTAGCAATCTCTGTGCATAACAGTTTTTCAATAACAATAATTGAGGAACATTCTCAAAGAGAAATATCTACAAAAACCTTTTTTTCATGAGACAGTTTTAAGTGAATAATCACTCGAGGTTAATATTGTATGATAATCTTTAAATGCAAATTCAATTAACTGTTAGATATGATGAATTATAAGACAACTCGTATCATTTTTTAAAAGACAACTTTATTTAAAAAGAAGTCGAAAATTGAGAATTTTCACCAAAGAGAAATATCTGCATTCATGTTTGAAAAAAAATATATATTTCACAAAGAGAAATATCTACATACCTATTTGAAAAAAATAAATATATTTCACAAACCATAGTACCAATACATTCAAATATATTGATATTTTATCTGCAGTAAAATGATTTTACTAAAAACTAAAATTTATATTTGTTTTATCTTTCAAAGTACCTATCTAATTCTACCAACAAAACGATTATAAATATTTTTAAATAAAAATTTCAAATATAACACCCACCGATATATTTAAAAAATAATCTAGATATATGTATTGATTTGTGAAAATCTGAATTAACCATTTTGTAGACCGTAACCATAAAACCACCAGAGAATAAAAATCCGTTTTGAGTAGATATTTCTCTTTTTTTTATTTTAGTTTATTTAGGAAACATACAGTTTTACAAAAAAATAAAAAATTGAACATAAAATATAGAACATGATTTAAACCAGTTAAGTTCCATTTATAATATTTATAAAAGCTAGAAATTAATTAAAAGTAATAAAGTACATAGTGTGTGTGAAAAATGATTAAAAAGAAAATACTAAACAATACAGAAGTAATATTTTTAACTTAGGTACATAGTAAGGTTAATTTGATTTAACGATTTAAGGGTACAGTGGAAAATGTCAATATCGCTTAAGGCATTATAAGATTTGCAGATACGCCCGAGCAAGGAGTTTTGTGCGTATTTCGATTTTAAATGTTGTATATAAAATAAGGTATTTGATCTGGTACTGCGTTCAGGACAATGAAATGCAATCCTTTCTAACAGGGCTGGGGAGTTAATAAGGCAGTTCACAATTTTGTACAGAAACAGTACGTCGTTCTCTTTGTGAAAATGCTCCTCAATTTCTGAATACAAGTGTTCAAAATTATCTATGTTGTTGAGGTTAACACTTTTGAGGTGATGTTTCACAAAAATGACAAATGACAATCATCAAAATACATATATTTTTTATTTATGTGTAAATGTATAAGAGACAAATACTTGCGGCAGGTCTTTAAGAGTCTGAATAACAGAAGAGTGGTGTGGCAGTCCATCCCCTTTGTCTAACCCTGCAGAGGAACGGCGTGATGGTTAGACAAATAGATAGATGTAAAAATTAGTATTCATATTCATTTTTATACTTATAGGTATGATTTGATACTGGATTGTGCCGGTCTGGGTACCGATTGTGCAACAAAGAAGCCGTGGGAGTTCAGAACCTACGTAACATTCACAACTCCCGTGTTGAAGAACCTGGATAAGCTGGGACTCTTCCGGGGGGTCATCACTAGCGCCTCTGACATCCTGTGTCCCAACATCGATGCCCTGAAGAAAGGGAGAGCCGTCAAATGGGCCTATTTCGTTCCGACAGCCGAAGGAATAGATCACATTTATAATTTGGTCACAGCAAAAAGGGTATGCATCACCTAACCTATTCTATCTAACCTAGGTAATAATATGTACCTGTTTTAAACATCCGTTTACATTTTTCATTGCATAATAACACAACGGAACATATCTATGTTTCATAAAATAAAGAAGAAAACTAGATGTGCCTTCCATACAAATTTAAATAGAAACAAATGCATTTAGCCTGATAGCCCAGCGCTCTATCTCACTTACACTCGCCTGACATCGTAGATTTCCATCCCATATGAATTTTGTAAACACAGTTTTGTATTGGAAATTTAAGCCTCGATTCGGCAAATATTTGGGTCACAAAACACGCCCATAAGGCACTTCTTGTGTTATTCCTTAGTCTATTCCGTGTTTATTTATTTATCGTCAAAAACAGAACAGAATTATAAACATACATGTTATTCAGATATAATAAGAACAGTAATAGAAGAAATGTAAAATGGCACATTAATAAATAGACAATAATAATAGGTATATTTAAGTTGGACATAACCTGCCTCACCGGGCGAACATGCATTGACGAAGAATATTGAGCAAAATTAACACCCTGTATATGGTTTACCAATACATATAATATGAGTTCCCATAAAACCATTTATTTACTTTGTAGTACAAAATTAGTCATCTTCCTAAATACAATAATTTTATATTAATTCGCTAGACTTGGGTGAGTTCACTAATTATTGCACAACCTTTGATTCAATCTTTTTATTTGTCTTGTTTCGTCAGGTAGGTTATTGAGTCGTTTAGGCGCAAATATCTGAAGTTTTGTCCAAGTGTGGTTTTTGTGTCGGGCTTCAGTAGGTATTTTTATGATTAGTGTTATTCAATTGCTAGATGTTGTTTCCCGTGAAAAATCACAGAATATAATGTCATTTCAAATATAGAATTAAAATAAACATCTTGTTAAATATATAGAGGTAGGCAACACATTACGCTATACGCATTATATAGCCACGAAAATATAGCACACTTATAGTGTCGTCTGTCACAGGCTTTATTGCTCCTCTGAATTTGAAAAGATTATATTTTTAATTTTATAATTTGCATGTCACATAACGAGTTTCAAATTTTTAAATTAGTACACATGCACATTGCGCACATCGAAATTATGTACATGTTTTGTTTTTAGAACAAACTAATTTCACTCTGAACTACCTCACACTATAATTTCTGTTAATCCATCACCATTATGTGTCACTTCTCCATATATTAGGTAAATTATTATCTTTTTATCTTAAAAATCTGTATTTGTTCCAAAAATAATATCAGATCACTGTCACATTTAAAATTACCCTTCTGCCCAATTTCGAATTATTTGAAGATAAATATTTATAATGTCTCATTAACTTCTGAAAATCCCCTCATTCTCAATTTTGATATTTAGATATGAATCGATATTTTATCTTGATGATTTTGATATATTTTTTAACCTATGCTCTTTACTTGCAGATGAGACCGATTGTCCAACAAATCTACAAATTCAATGAAACTCCAGAAGCGTACAAAAGACTGCAAAATGGACATCTCAGAGGCAAAATTGTAATTGACGTTTCTGGATAAACAGATTTTATTCAGCCATCATTCTTAACACATTTCTGGCGGGTACTTTTTGCGCTGGCGCTACACTGTCTCCGGGCGAAAATAAAGGTCCCCCGTGAATTTCTTTAATTTATTTAAATAGCTACATCTCCGAAAATAATTTAATAAAAATTTCTACATAGTAACTCAGCGTACTCATAGCTATAAAAGTACCAAACGAAAATCGAAAAATAATATCAGATTTGAAATGCAACTCAATTAACCTTGTAATATGTTTAATACGGTCCGCCTATCGGTATTTGCCCATACCTGCTTACTTTAAATACGCCCGACATCTCTCGCTCGCTTGCACATAGGAATTGAGTGGGGCAGAACAGAGATAGAGATTCGAAAGGGGTTTCACGGTCATAAAAACACTCATTAAATTATTACAATAACAAATAATATACATTATATTATTTAGATTAGAAATACCAATGTAAACGAAAGGCACGGAGATAAATATAAAAAGAAGGATTGCATTACGATTCGATAATTATGTACATATAGTTGGGACCTTCACAAAAAGATTAATATAAAAACATTGAATAATTCCGTCTTTTCTGCCATTGAAATGAGGCTCGCGTAAAAGGTAGAACTACCCTTCCCGGCGTTAAGCATCAATCGACCAACGGGTAGAACTGACTACATTTCCCGGCCGAAGTGTGTTAATTTAAGATACCCACGGATTATTTAACTTTTTCATCACATTCACCATGTATTATATAGAATAAAAGAAATGCGCAGCGCTCTATTCTAGTCATAACTTGTCTATTAAAAGTTTTAAGCAAATGTTTCACACTGGTGGCAAGGATTATTTGTGCACCATATGAGCATTGGTTGTTGGCACACCATATTATAAGCATGGGCTATTTTCACACCATATGATGCAGTTAGCGGTGAATAGATTAAGCTGTGTTTACCAGGTTTTGTTTAGTTGATTATATTATTGTTGTACAAAGTTCTATAGATCATTGCAAATAGTAACAATGCTTCATAACTGTGATGTTCTACCCTTCAGGGTAGTCAGCCGTGGACTTCTTGCCACAGACTTCCAACACTCCTTGGATGGAAGATACCTCTTTCAGTAATAAATAGGTTACTTGTTATTAACTGGTTTATTTAGAATATCGCGTGTACAATATAACCGCGTTGGTCAACCTTTATCGGTCCTAGCTAGATTCGGTCTGCCAGAGGGATTCCAAATGAAACCTAACCTGAAGCTGAGACGCCCTCTGTCGTCGGAGGCTAAAACTAAGAGCACTGCCATCTGTGTCTAAAAGCCCGAAGCTTTATACACAACATCTTCCCCCTGCTAACTAGAAACCTGTCTACGATATTTCATTGTTACAGTATTATTTTTAAAATCACGAATCTATACAATCGCTAACAGATGTCACTAAAATCAATATTATTAAAATCAAGAACTAAATATTTGAAAATATATCATTACACACAAAATTAAATAATTCATTAAGCACTGACTCTACTCCAAAAAGATGTTGACTCTATAAGTAGCTGATTCTTTCCCTGGAGGTCATTTCAAAGACGTCTGGGACGAAGTCGTCCCGCCCATGGTGCTGGTTCATTTTGTGGTGGGCTTCTGTTTCTCCCTGGAGACCTGAAATCAAGAGAACTCCGGTTAAAATCTCTCAAAAGGAGTGGCGTGTCAACCTCATCTGCCCAGCATTTCGTCATATCAGACGCGAAAGGTTCACTCTCTGCCTCTTCCTCTCTATGCTGCGGACATCCTCTCAGTTGATCAATATGCCTTTTCCACGACATCTGTGTCCCCACAATTTTAATAATATACAGTTTTTTTCCCAGTCTTTTTTCAACAATTCCTTTTGCCCAAGAACATTTATTCACTTGTCTGAAGTCTCTCGCTAAACACTTCTGACCTATCTGAAAACTTCTACAAACAACCCCACCGAAATTCCTAAACTGATTTTCTTGACCTTTATTAATATCGCATTCGCTAAATTCTCTGTCGAGGTTGCTACGTTTCCTTCAAAACTTTTAGGTAAAAGGCTACTAAAGGTTGATTTTAATCTCCTACCAAACATTAGCACTGAGGGTTCAATTCCAGTTGTGGAATGTGGAATATTTCTATAATCAATTAAAAATTCATATGTGACCTATAGTATCAAAGTGTGACATCTCCATTTTTGGCTAAAATGAGATAATGATGCAGTTTTGTAGCTATTTTATTGTTGATTATAGCTTTTGCCACAGAATCTGACATATCTTTTCAAATTTCTACATAATTTGAGTTAAAAATTGAGGTTATTATCAAAAAATGACATATCCCTCGCTTATTAGTTTCAAATAATGACAGATCCACTTCAACCAATAGGGAGTCGCCATCTTGTCACGTGATTGAGGGATTTAACTGCCATTTCTGTCTTGTGTGTCCAGCTGTGAGTGTCGGTTGACAGTTTTTCGGTATTTTAGTAAGTTTTAAAAAGTTTTAAGATAAAAAACAATGGAACGTGTTGTTCCAGAGAAAGCAAGGAATAGAAAAAAACAGCCAGAAAAGTGGAAAAGATCCAGGGAAGTGAAAAAAAGGTAAGTTTTGTTCTCAACTGTCAAGATCACTCATGGTTCATGCAGTTTTGCAAAGGGCGTGCGAGAGTTAATTTTATTTTTCACACACGAATTTTTTTATGTATTTTATACCTGTCTCCAGAAACATCAATTTCACTTTAATCAACTATTTCATTGGCATCTCAGATTAATAAGTGTTTAGATACCTCTCTAGTAAATATGTATGGGTATAAATAATTATTAAATATAAATATATTTTTCATGTAAAATTAAAATATCCCCTTTCTTTTTGTTCAAGATATTCTGCATCAACATTGCCGTTTGCGCCAAAATGCCAACACAATTCAAAGGCATTTCAATGCATGTCATTGACAATGGTAGACATACAACAATTTCACAAGAAATTTTATTTGTTGTCTAACAAAATTTATCAGGACAATTACTTGTTAAAATATTGTTTACCGAAATCGGAAATTAGGAGAAGAGGAAACAGCGAAACAGATAGCAACAAAAGGAAAAAGAAGTCTCTTTCAATAACCTATAATGTACGTAAAACAACTACTATGACTACGGTACCCGTATGCAGAAACACATTTTTGGATATTTTACATATCAACAAAATGCGTGTGATTGGCGTCACTAAAAGATACTTTAACTCTGGCACTCCTCCCATTGAGAAACGGGGAGGTGATAGAAATCACATAAAATTTGCCGACCGCAAAAATGCTGTAATAGAATTTATTAAAAAACTTATTCCTCTTGAAATTCATTACTGTCGTAGCAAAACAAAATCACGGCAATATTTATCTTGCGAACTTAATATCAGCAAATTAATTCAAATGTTTAATGCTCAAGCATTATCGGATTGCATCGTAAAGGCTTCGTATTTCCGAAAAATATTTAATTCTGAGTTCAATATTGGTTTTGGAACTCCACGGACAGATCAGTGCTCCAAATGCTTGGAACTTGGTGAAAAAATTTAGTATGAAGTAGATGCATCAATGAAAAATAATTTAATAATAGAAAAACGTGTGCATAAAATTCGGGCAAAGGCATTCTTTACAATGTTGGAAGAAGAAAAAGAGGGCATGGCAACAATTTCTTTTGATTGCCAAAAGAACCAACCACTGCCGAAAGTTGCCGATCAAGCAGCTTACTATTCACGCCAATTATATACATATAATTTTACATTTTATATTTTAGCAGTTATTGGTACTTCCCATTCTAAACTCACTAACGTGCACATATATGCTTGGACAGAAGATCAGTACGCAAAAGGATCAAATGAAATCGCAAGTTCATTATTCCATCTTCTTTTTAAAATTAATTTTGATGGAATCAACACTATTCGACTAATGGCAGATGGATGCGGAGGACAAAATAAAAACTCTGTTCTCATAGGAATGTGCATGAAGTGGTTGGAAAACAGAGGTGATGTTGTAAAAAGAATTGAAATAATTTTTCCCGTCCCAGGCTATTCCTTTCTACCATCTGACAGAGTTTTTGCTGGAATAGAGAAAAAAATAAAGAAGAAAGAAGTAATTGTCAATCCTGAAGAGTATTACGATATATTTAAGGAACATGGAAAAGTATATAATCTTGGAACTGACGTGAAAGTCTTTGACTGGAAGTCTGCCGTTCAGGAGGTTTTGAAACCTCCAGGCAAATGGCATTTTAAATTTGCTCCTTCGAAAAGATTTATTTTAACCAAAAAACCATCAGGCGTCATAACAGTTGCTGGAGAAGCTCACTATAGAGTAGATTTGTGTTCTTCAAAGAAAATTTTCAAAACAAATTTATCTGCAGTACAAATTAACCCCAAAGAGTTAAATTGTGGAACAAATGTAAAAATGGCTAAAATTAAGGATGTTGATTATCTTTTAAAAAAACATTATGGCAACAACTGGAGAGCTCTTGGTTGCTTACAATATTATAAAAATGTCATCGAAAGGTATGAAGAAAATCAGAGAGAATCCGAGAATATTGAAAATGTGGAAGTTAGCGAAGAAGATTGTGAACCTATCGTGGAAATTAATGACCTTATAATATGATTTGTAATTAAATACGTATCCTTTGTACAAGCACCAATTACCTATTTACGAGTCTATTTTAATTTCTTGTTTATCATTTGAATAATAGTGTATTTTTAAAACTGTCATTGCTTTCATTGGAATTTTTTTATTTTTAAATTGTTTATTGAAAATTAAGATAATAAACTTGTGATTGTACTGACACTCTTTCGAGAATGGTGTTTGTACTTTTTTTTATATAATGAATATTTTTTGTTTACCTCATGAAAATAAAGTACTTATTTTAACAAAAATATGTATAATTTTGCTAGTTTGTTACGTACACCCATGGCTTCAAAAAAATGGCGGACCTACATAAGTTGGCTGCAGAGTATGACAAATCCAGTATTATGAGTTTCAAAGTATGACAAATCCATACATTATTTTCAAAATGTGACACATCCAAACTAAAAAGTTAAATAAAAATGAAAATAAGCATTATACAAAAGAACTTACTTCATAAAATTAAATATTTCACTATGTTTATTGGAAATACGTTGAAAAATGGTTAAACATCGTCAATATTAATAGTTAAATATGTTTTCATGATTATCTCAAAACTGTAAAAATGGAGATGTCACACTTTGAAACTATAGGTCACATATAATCTATCTTTATAATTTGACTTAAATACGTTATTAACAAGAATTTTCTTTAAAAAATTCTTCACTGTTTTTACCGAGTTTTCTGCCTGCCCATTGCTTTGGGGATGACGCACTGGCGTTGTTAAAAACTCAATATTATTATACTCTAAGAAATCTTTGAACTCCTGACTAGTAAAAACGGTTCCATTATCAGTTACAATACAGTCCGGGTACCCAAAATTTGAAAAAATTCTCTTCAACTCATTAATCGTATGACTTGAGTCTGCTTTCGGTATTTCCACGCAATCTACCCATTTTGAGAAAGCGTCGCAAATAACTAAAAACATTTTCCCCGAAATTGGCCCACAATAATCCAGATGCAGCCTCTTCCATGCTGATCCTGAATTAGGCCAGACTGATAAATGACTCTTAGGTGGTAACGGCCTAACTGCTGCACAATCTTTGCAACTTTGAACGATTTTCTCTAAGTCCTTGTTCATTGACGGCCACCGAAAATAACCTTTGGCTAATCCCTTCATTTTTACAATGCCCAAATGCGATCTGTGTAACAAATCTAAAACTATATTCTGAAGCGAACTTGGAATTATAATTCTATGTTGCCAAAACAAACAATCATTTTCAATAGATAATTCATTCCTTTTCATCCAGAATTTCCATAAAAAACTATCGCGATTTACCCACCTGGGCCACCCTCTACGAAGATGTCCTAAAATTCCTTGAATTTCTGGGTCTGAGCCTGTTGCTGCGACTATACGCTTTACATCTAAGTGTTCACACTTTTCTATATAGCCTATGAAATCGGAACCTAGATCGTCTACCGATTTTTCCTCTGAGTTTTCCAACGGCAAACGCGATAAATAATCCGCATGATTATTAGCTGATTTGACGTACTCAATTTTGTATGAGAACCCTGCCAAGATGATCCCATAACGTTGCAACCGATTAGCTGCTAACACCGGTATATGTTTATTTTCTCCTAAAATCCTCATTAGTGGCATATTGTCTACACATAATGTAAATTCTCTTCCATATAAATAGCGAAAAAACTTGTTTAACCCAAAAACAATAGCCAAAGCTTCCAAATCAAGGATGCTGTATTTTTTTTCCGCACTTGTTAAACTTCTAGACGCAAATTCAATTGGTCTCAACGATCCATCCGCGAAACTATGGAACAAGGAAGCTCCGAGCCCCGAGCTACTTGCATCAGTATATAGCTTAATAGGTAAATTAGGAAAGTAATTAGTTAGTATCCTATTACTACTCATTAGGCATTTAATCTTGTCCACAGCGTCTGAACACCTCTGATCGAACTCAAACCTCGTATTTTTCTTTAAGAGATTATGTAACGGTTCGCAGATTGAAGACATATTCGGAATGAAATTCCTATAAAAATTAAAAAATCCTAATAAACTTTTTAATTGTTGAACATCTGCTGGATACGGTGCTTTTTTAATAGCTTCTAATTTGTCACTTTGAGGTTGAATACCCTTTTCCGAAATTACGTATCCTAAAAAATCAATTGTTTTAACAAAAAATTCACATTTCTCCGTATTGACGCATAAACCACATTCTCTTAAGCGATTACACACCGCGCGAATATTATTCTCGAGATCCCGCTCATTGATCCCTGAAATTATAATGTCATCTAAATAAAATGCCACGCCTTTTAAATCTTGCAAACAACTTGCTATAGTTCTCGCAAAAATTGCCGGTGCCGATTTAAAACCGAAGACCAGCCTATTAAACTGGAATAATCCCAAATGCGTATTAATGCATGTAAATCTTTTACAATGTTCCTCCAATTCTAACTGACAGTATGCTTGTTTTAGATCCAGTTTCGCAAATAATTTACCTGAACTTATCTTATGAATAACCTCTTCTATCTTGGGTAATGGATATTTTTCCAAATTCGTAATCAGATTAAGACTTCTTTTGAAGTCAGCGCAAACCCTAATGTTACCGTTCTTCTTTACGACAGGTACTATCGGTGATGCAAAATTACTACTCGTTACCGGTGATATTATCCCGTCTTTTACCATAGACTTTAATTCCGCCTCAATTTTTTCTTTAATTGAAAAGGGAACCGGCCTAGCATTAAAAAAAATTGGACTCGCATCTTTATTAACCTTAAAAGACACCTTAAATTTATTAAATTTACCCAGCTTTTCAGTAAAAACATCCGGAAATTCACGAATAAAATTATCCTTATATTCCTCTTCAGGGTCCACCGAATTAATTGTATTTTGTACTGAAGCGATTTCTAACCCAAAAATATCCATGAAATCTCTACCTACAATTACATCTGAACCTCCCGCAACAATTATACTTATATATAATTACCGTAATCTAACCCCAAAATCTTTAATGGATTCGCCCGCCTCTTGTCTTGCTGAAAAAAATACTTCGCGTTCTTTGAATACTGAACGCTTTTTACTACAATGTTTTTCAAGAAGTGCCCATAATTTTTCAAATGAAACGTCCGTAACTCTAAGTGGAAAACACAAATTTATCAACAAAGAGAGTGTATCCGGCTCCAAAAGATTTAACAGAAACGCCCTTTTTTTATCCGCGTTAATCTCATCATTTATTACGAAAAACTGTTCTAGACGAAGCTTAAACACGAACCAATCTCCCTCGAGATGATTAAAACTCGGAATTCTTCCCGATTCCATATCTACACGAAGCACAGACCACAATAAAAACACACAAGAAAAAAAACAAAACCCGGAACAATAACCTCCAACAAAAAAAACAACTACTTAACTCAGGAACTCTTCTCTGCGCCGCCAATCTTCCAGAAATTCCTTCAAAAGTTGTTATTATCCACCGCTCGCCTTGGCAATAGATAGATGCTGCAAACACCGCACGTCCTGGCAATGTTTTATTGTTCCAAATTAGCTCCACCGCTCGCCTTGGCAATGGATTATTTTCCTTTGTTAAAATGGTCCTCTGGTAAATTGCCTCTTAATTCCTAGAACAGAAAACGTCGATCCTAGGCCTCCACGGCCCTGGATAACCAATCTTGTCTCCCTTCTCCACGAAGGAAAACACAATTGGAAGTCACCCCGTGAGTTAGCCCTCACGTTCCCGGTTGACAAAATTTTGCTGCCGTGTGACAACAAAAAAAAAATTCTCCAGTTATCCTTCGACTGCGCCAGCTGTGATGTTCTACCCTTCAGGGTAGTCAGCCGTGGACTTCTTGCCACAGACTTCCAACACTCCTTGGATGGAAGATACCTCTTTCAGTAGTAAATAGGTTACTTGTTATTAACTGGTTTATTTAGAATATCGCGTGTACAATATAACCGCGTTGGTCAACCTTTATCGGTCCTAGCTAGATTCGGTCTGCCAGAGGGATTCCAAATGAAACCTAACCTGAAGCTGAGACGCCCTCTGTCGTCGGAGGCTAAAACTAAGAGCACTGCCATCTGTGTCTAAAAGCCCGAAGCTTTATACACAACAATAACACGTAAAGCTTGAAGGCCTCCGTGGTGGAGGGTTAAGGCTCTCGACTAGCAATCTGAAGATAATAAATTTTATTTGAAGAATTTGTGTTAATTCAATTTTTTTTTACAGCTCAATAAAAGAATTTTTATGAAATAAAACAATATTTTTTGTTTAAAACCACGAATTTTTATTAATTTTAAGACCGACCGGTTTCGCTTCACTCGAGCATCGTCAGGGTACAAAATTAAACTGATAAATGTGAATGAAGAAAATGTTTAACAGGTTTTATGCGAAAAGTGTCCTCTTAATTACTATAAATATTTGTGCAAAAATGTGTTTTTAGCTTATGACTCATTATCGTATTTGTGTAGTATTTCATTATGTATGTATATATTTACAAAATTATTATATGTAATATGGAAATTTTCTAGTTAAGTTATTTTTTGTTATTTAGTTGTAATGTGTAAAGTATTTCATTACAATGTTAAGAGAGACGTTTCAACTATGTATTGTACATACATATTATTTGTTGTTTCAGTATTTTTCTACGTTTTATAATAAGTATGTATTAAAATTGAATGTTTATGTGGGTTTTTATTATTTTAAATGTACCTTTCATTGTAAGTGTGTTTAATATCTCTTATACAAACGGAGTGATTGTATGTTTTATTCTCTGCTGTTTAATTTTACGTTTTGTTTATTTTTGATGTACAATGGGAACTTTTTTATACAATGGCGACTAATCAAGCAGGCTGTGGTACCAGGTCAAATTTTGATAGAAGTGATTAGGTATATATATTGAGCAGTCAGTGATTGAGTTGGCGAATGCGTCGGGTTCTCACCTAGACATGGTGAGTTCAATTCCTCGGCTGGCCAAGTCCTCCATCATTGGGCAAACAAGATCTCCCACTTATAATGGTTTAATAATTGAGTATATGAGAGTAAGATAACCCAACGTGTCGGTGTTCAAAGATTGACGCTTGAGTTTAGGCATGCGATGGACTACTATATTTGACATAAGAATACTGGCCAATTGCAGCTTGATTTTGTGATTTCAACTAGTCAAAATATCAGCGGATTATATTCAATCATTATTATCAACTTGCCAAATAATCGAGCAGCAGATTACGAAGTGAAATGGGGTGATTTATGATAATCTAAGAAAAAATCCTAGTAAAGATTTTAAAACGCAATTCTAATTACCAAAACAAAAATCTAATAAAAATTGTCTTGTGTAATCGTAGCTTTACATAACACGTAGATAACATAAGATGAAGAAGAAAACTAGATGTGCCTTCCATACAAATTTGAATGCCCAATAGCCCATCGCTCCGTCTTATGTCTGACATCGTAGATCTCCATCCCATTTGATTTTCATAAACACAGTTTTGTATTGGAAATTTATGTCTCGATTGGGCAAATATTTTGATCACGAAACACGTCCGCAAGGTATTTATTGTGTTTATTCTTTATTCTATGTAGGATAAACATCTGAGGGATTACGAACATGCCTAGTAACAGTAACAGCGGTTATTCATTTGGAAACATTTATTTATTTATCAACACCCTTATGTGCTTTTACAATTTCATTATAAATTAAATTAAAAACAATAGCATAACATAAATAAAAAAGATTTAAAAATTAAAGTATGTAATACAATATACAGGGTGCGCCAGAGAAACTTACTTATTTGAAAAAATTCCCGACCGTTGAGTTGGGCAGGTAGAGGGGCGGGAGGGGGCGCATCTGGAGGGGGACGTCCCCAAGTTTGTTTCCCATTCTCGTCAGTTGCCATTATGTGGTCTAGAGAGCAGCGGGCCTTCGCCGTCGAGAGCTTCTTTTGTAACGGTCGAATGCAGTTCGTTACAGAAGCATGATCGAGGAATTTTTTATTCCAAGCCTCGAAGAAATGAACGTTAGGGATGTGTGGTTTCAGCAGGATGGAGCCACAGCACACACAGCACTAAACTCAATGAATTTGCTGCGACAACATTTCCCCAACCGCCTCATCTCTCTCCGAGGCGATCTCCCATGGCCGGCGCGCTCTCCGGATTTGACTCCATGTGATTTTTTTTTATGGGGTTATTTGAAATCCCTTGCTTATGTCGATCGACCACGGACCATAGATCACCTGAAGAACAACATTCGCGATGCTGTTGCCAATATTCCGATTGATATGCTGAGAAGAGTGGACGAGAACTTCAAAAAACGACTTAACCAGTGTATGCGCGATGAGGGTCGCCATTTAAAAGATGTAATTTTTAAGACAGTATGAAAAAAAACTTGGTACATTGCATTTTCAAATAAAAAAAGAATTACAACAATAACTACAGTGCTTTTGTTTTTATTAAACTTTCAAATAAGTAAGTTTCTCTGGCGCACCCTGTACCTGTACCTTATTGTATTACAATATACCTGTTACTATCACGCTAACTAAAGAACTCTTTAAATAAATAACAAAATATTTAAAAGGACATCGTGAATACTTAAGCTGCTTTAGCATTTCAAAAATTATGATAACTCGTTATTTACATTTACTAAAAAGTGCTGAACTAATTTGGCTTTAAATATGTCAAAATTTAAAATGAAAACATCCAACACTACTTATTCTCTCTTCATTGAATTCACGTAATTGATTTCATTTACAGGAATACCAATAATTTTGAAATGAATAAAGAGTTAATATTTATTTTGTTGTAACTTGCACCATTTATCGTTTTTAAAGATTTATTCCCAGTTCGCCTCCTTCGTTCGTTCGCCCCCGTACCTTCCCTGCCCTGCTGTCCATCACCTTCTCCCGTCACATCGTCGTCAATTATCTATCATTAAATAATAATTATATTGATATCTTCGCGCGCATTCGAAACGATCCGAACAAAAATGGCGTGTGAATGTCCAAACCTCCGCTTTCTTGCCGTCCGGCTTTTCATTTCGTTATATTATTTCACTCGCCGAGCCCAGAAGCGAGGCAGGCTCGTCTTCATCACTTTTCACCATCGTCTCCGTGCTCCTTCTCTGGACCCACGAACACCTGAATGTCCGCCCTCTGGGGTGGGTCACGCCGGACGGCCATCATTGGATGGAGAAAAAGAAGCTCCTATTTATTTTTCAAATGTATTCATGTAACTCCCGTAGGATTAGAGTTCGTAAAAATAAATATACATAATGTATAGTTTCTTTGTGCAAAAATACTCCAGCAACAACTAAGCTTATTTCGTAAAACAATGTTTGCAGTCTACAATACAAGACAATTAATGTTAAAAGTCAAATCTTCATCTACTTCTCTTGCCTTCCACTCAGGGCCGGCCCTGAGCGAAATGGCGCCTGGCGCTATTAAAAACCTCAAGACCGCTATGTTAAGTGTAAGTTAAGTATTATCAGCTGACACAACATGCTTTTATATGCATTTAACGCTTTGTAAAACACGCAACAGTTCAAAATTTATCATAAGTTTTTATTTGGGCACTAATGGAAGAAAACTCCCCCAAAGTTTTGTATTATGAGCGTGGAACACAGTGTATATTATATAAAATAGAATTACACTTTTTAAATACATCTGTTTGAATTTCGCTTTTGTTTTCAGTAATGAATGAATGCAAATCTTAGAAATGGAAACTAACCCACTTCCTTCTTCCTTCCACTTCCTTCTCGATCTTAAACATGACAGAAGTTTTACAGTGGTGTTTTATGTGTACAAAATGTATTTAATTACATTACAAAAAAAAATGTTTTCATTTTCAGACAAATTTAAAATGTTACAAAAAAAAAAACATTGCCAGAGTGAAGTGTAAGGATATGTGTTACCCGTTATACGGGTTTTATCCAATTTCCTTTTGATAAAATATTTTTCCACACAACATACAAGAAGTTGAAGACGGGAAAGACTTAATTCATATTTTTTATGAAATAATAGTTGGAACCCTTACGAAGATATTGACGCAAAACTTTTATATAAAATTATCGGACAACAATGCCTTTCTCGCCATTCAAGTAGGACCGGCGTAAAAGGTAGAACTATCCTTCCCGCTAATGTTAACATACTTGTGTTAAGATCCAGTCCTTGGGGAGGAAGATTCAATCCTCAGTCCAGCCTAATAAAATGTATGTATGTTGACATAACTAGGCGCATGTTGTCGATTAGGCGTTTTTCACTCAACTGAACTTTAAATCATACGCACAGGACGGGAGAAGATGTGAGAGGGATGAATAGAATAATCACTGCTTCTTTTATATCTCTATCTCATTTGCCCATCAGAGCGGATTAAAAGGTTACAAGATAAATTGAGGAGTGTTTTCACAAAGAGAAATATCTACAAAAACTTTTTTTTCATGTGACAGTTTTAAGTGAATAATCACTCGGGGTCAATAATTTTACGATAATCTTTAAATGCACATCAATTAACAGTTAGACATGATGAATAATATGAAAACTAAATTCATTGATGAAAAGCAATCTTTATTTAAAAAGAATTCTATGAAATATCTACCTATATTTTATTTAAAAAAATTATATACAGCTAGCGAAACTTCTCTTAGTTCTAAACAAAATTAATGTTTTTAATAAAAATAAATGTTTGCTTGATCTTTCTAAGTACCTACCTACCTACACCTAAAAAATAATTATAAAAATTTAAAACATAATACCTACTGTTGATACATATGTACAAAAATGCATAATTAATCTTAATACCTAGGTAAAAATTTTGGTAAGGAATCAGAAATAATTTTTTTTTTATACAGGGTGTCCGGGTAAAGTGTACTAACTTTGGGAGGTGATTCTACATGACGGTAGAAGTAAAAGAGAAAAATAACTTTTTTCAAAATTCTGAAAACTGTTTTTTCCCATACTAAAATATTTTTCCATAGAAGAAATTGAAATAAGATAATAATGGATCTTTTACATCATATGCCTACCTAGTAGTTTCATTTTTATATATATGTAAGTATGCAGATGTTTCACTTTGTGAAAATGAATAATTTTCTGTTTCAAATGTTGCATAGACAGCTACACATTCACGTACATAGAGAATGAAAATAAAAATTCAAACATTTGGGGTAGATATTTCTCTTTGTGAAAATGTTCCTCAATTCGTAACTGGGTAGAACATGAAAGGGCAGCGCGCGGTTTCGACACCACGCGACCGTTTGAAGGTTAAATATTAGATCAAGAGCGCATGCTTGCAGTCAAAGGTCTCAAGTATCCTTCAATATCAAACAAGATAAGAACTTTAAATTGCAAGTCAACCATTCAAGAAATAGCTTCAATTATCTTTGATGGAAATTTTGGATGTAACATCTCATCAGCTACCTACATAGTTTTATTTTTAATACCTACTCCCATAGATATCCAGATACTTCTTTGTTTTCAAATGTTACATTACTACCACTTATTATATTATTAACACTTTTTGCAAGTTATGCTTTTAAATATTTAGATGAATTGTTTGTTTCCGCCTGTAGGTATATATGCAATATGAATATGAATAAATAGTTTTGTTCATATAAAAACCCAATTCTTTCAAGAAAGGCATACAAACACAATATTATATTGGTTATTCAATCCATTATTGTATTTGTATGCCTTTATTGCAAGAAATGAGTTTGTAAATAGACAAAATGGGTGAAAAAAAATAATTCATCATAATATTTTAAAGTATAACCTGTAAAAAGTGTTATTTGCTAAAATAATTATATCAGTGCCATCTATGAAAGAGCAGATTATAAATTGTTTTAAATTTACCCTTAAAATGTTAGATAGCTGTTTGTCAAAATAAAAAAATTAAAATTGGTTTGACTGAGGATTGAACCCTCCTCATCGGGGATTGGAGTCAACCAATAGGAGAAAAGTAGGACCGACAATTATTTCTTATAATTATAACTGCTGTAATGTTATCCAATCCCAGAGAAATGCGTGTATTTCTGCGTATGCACGCGAGGTTACCACTAAAATATGAGACTATCCTCCCAGTTTCAGCTCGCTAAGACGTCAGGAAGTGGGTTAATTTCCACTTTCAAGATTTGCATTCAAACGGATGTATTTAAAAAAAATACAGTGTGTGGCAAGCCTACGCACGACGGAAGTGAAACTTTTAGTATTCTTCTCTCTCTTTTCATTTCATTCTCTCTTTTTTTCTGTCTATTGACATATTTATAAGTAAAAAAACAAATCGTTGATAAAAAAAATTGAAAGTTATAAAAATATGGGATTCGAACCCGGGTCCTGCATAACGAGTGTCGAACGCTCTGCCTCTAGACCGCGGTTATTACGTATTCGACCAAAATATCATATAGTCAAAATATCTAAAAGTCGCAGCACGAGAGCATTTTATCACTTTAAAAAAAATTATTATTAAAAAAATCACAAAAAGAAAAAAAAAATAGTTAAAGCGGGGATCGAACCTCGGTTCTTCACGACGACAATCGGGAGGTTTGCCTCTAGACCGCGAAGCTGAGTTTGGAGAGCGACCGAAAGTAGGTATATAATATTGGCTAGGTTCCTATAGCGAAATGATCACGGTTTTTGATGACGGCCATGAGTTGGTTTTACTCCGGTCCTCGAAATTGCATAACGCGCGTAAGGAAGTTTCACTTCAAATAACAACATTCTTTCTTGTTAAACAATTCCATAATATCTAATTTTTTATTTTATTTCAGTTTGGGAGGCGGGTATTGGTACCGCCGCTCCTGGAACCATTCATTGAATAACCTACACCTCTGTCATAGCACTCCAAATGTTCGCTACGTTTATTGATTTAGCAGGGGTGCCCGGGTTCATGGGATGATGTTTGTCCAGGTCTTGAGGTGGATGCGTCTGCCCACCAACTGCATGGCGGGCCAGATCGGGAGATGTCGGTTGAGGGACATCCTTCCACCTCTCCAGCCGGACTCTAGACTAGACCCATCGCAGCGAGACTGGTGGGTTCATAGGCCCATCACTCCTGGATACAATGACCCTTACCTTTCTAACTACCCCTCATTGGTTTTTCCTTCCTAGAACTTCTTCTCCTCCATATCCTTAAAAAGTACCCCTAAGGATGACAAAGCCTATGTGTGGAATTGATGTAAAAAACTGTGGGATTATCATAAGATTCAAATTAGAAGTCGAGAATAATTATTATTTAACTACCAGTCTCGATCAAGAATGCTTTCAATGACAATTAAAAAAAACTTGATGCCAATGAACAATTATTGCATACTATCGTAATCAATAGGTAGGTAGCAAAGCGTGTTCACCCTGTGCAGGTGCAATTGGAGCAGTCCACTCCGAGCGCCGACTTGCCAAGGAATCAAGGCGCTGAGTCTGCCCTGAGCCAAACGGCGCCTGGTACGAGTAAATTTTGGCGCCCCTTATCAAAACCAGTAGACGCCTAGATAGATGATCACTGTAATCAATAATATTCAGATGATTTGTATCTTTGTGTAGCACCGTTTTTATGAAAAATTCTTAAGGTGATGTGTTAGGTGCTAGGTATTATCAGCGCCTTGGCAATTCGGCTCCCGGAGCGGACTGCTCCAATTGTGCCCGCATAGGGCCAGCCCTGCTGACACCTAATGCTCATTTGCGAACCGAACCATGAATTATGAGAAAGGAACTAAACAAACACAAGCGGCTTTTCATGCCGTTTGCGTTGACATATAAGTTTTTGTTTTGTTTTAAACAGAAGTTTTAAAATAGGTACAATTGAAGGAAATACTGAATTTTTTTTTTTTTTTTATAGTGAATACCTCACAAGAGTCCCAACTGCTCCCGTCTGGAGCCAGTGAGACTATGGCATCCCCAATTGGGGGATGTTGTGAGGCTGAAGGTAAGTGGGGAAGGGAAAGAGGAAGGTGGGGAAGTACCTGGCTATTCAGATCTAGTCACTAAACACGGCTAAAGCCATTTGGAGCAACGTTTCAATTCTGAATGGTGGTCTTACACCAGGGCGATACTGGTAGTATCTTCCACTCTGGAACGTGCCGCAAATATACTATATATTATTTTAATTAATTAATTGTGAAATAACACAAATTAATCAAATAAAATTTATTTGCGCACGCCGGGTTCGAACCCGCGACCTTCGGAATGGCAGTCCAAAGCGTTACCACTGGACTATGCCGGCCGTCAGAATGCCAGAAATCCTGACTAAACAGGAAAATGCACCACGCAAGATGCTCATGAAAAAGTTTGCTAATTTAGGTAGATACTTACTGATGTGCCGCACTTTGCTGGCACATCTACAATTCATCGGAAAATCAAGTAAAACAAATATTCAAGCAATGTTGGCTATTCTTTGTTTGTTTGTTTTTCCATTATTCAATAACAAAAAGGCATTAATGCGCAATTGACCTGAGGTCATGCTGCGATGGCAGTTCGTATTTGTTTAGTGTTATTATTGGCCTCACTGGCACATTTTCAATGACGTCTCTCTCGGACTACTACAACATTGCGCAATTACGAATTCTAAGAAAAATAGTGGATATTTATATTTTTAAAAGCAAAGCTATAATAATGGATCTTACATTATTTTTCAGATTTTCACAAAGAACGATAGAAAATAATTTTAATAAATTTACACGATCATCTGGAATCCCCAATATCAAACATGTATTGATCGTACCTGTTGATAACATCAAAACAAATTACTAAACATCTGTCACATCGCTTTAGTAATCTATATAATCACCAATAATTACCTATCCCTTCGGCACTTTCATCACTTTTGTACAGTTTGCAATGTTTTCTGTGTATTTCAAATGCCCTATATACAGGATTTTCCAATAAGATGTGTTATTTTGATATTCAATCGTAAAAGATCAATGGTTTCGTTGCTTGTGTGGCACGCAGTGCCGTCTTATTGAAAGTAAACGTTGTCCAGATCAATACCATCCAATTCCGGCCATAAAAATCATTAATCATCTCTCGATAGCGCAATCCATTCACCGTAACTGTTGCTCCAGCCTCATTTTCGAATAAGTAAGGTCCAATGACTCCGCCGGACCATAAACCGCACCAAACAGTCACGCGTTGAGGAAAGAGAGGCTTTTCAACAATAACTCTTTGGTTTTCCGAGCCCTAGATGCGCAAATTTTGCTTCTACTTGTCAAATGTCAAAAAATGACAGCTTCCAAAGTAACATCTACCGAAATAGCGGGCTATTCAAAATAACACCTCTTATTGGAAAACCCTGTATATCTTATTTTTTTAATTTTCCGTAAAATCAAATACTGTTTAAGAAACTAGACAAAATTATCTTGCCGGTGTATGCAATAAAAATATACATTACTATTTCTAACTAATAAAAAATTTAAATCAAACGTGAACATTTGAGAGAACTCGATATTTCGAAAACACCTTCGTTTTGTTTGGGGAATTTGTAAGAAATCTGTACCTTCACTTTTATCTCGTTTATATAATAAAATATAAGTAATTTTTAAAGTTAAACCGATTGTTACTCAAACGCTGGAGGGGTTAATCCCATTGCCATATATTTTTATTTATTTTTTTATTAAAATACCCCAAACTAGGCAAATGCCCGCATTGTGGTGATAATACCATACAAATAAGAATAATTATGCAATCATATGCATATGTAGTAAAACTAATAATAATAATATGAAAACAAAAATAATTATTATTCGACATATCCAGTCCATTATTTGGGCAGCCATCCATTTATTGGTGACTGACGGTTTTGTATACCTCGTTGTTGGTAGGCAAATCCGGAGACGTCGTGTTGGAAATAGCAGACTCTAAAATCTGCTTCTTCAGTTTTCAAGACTATCCTTAAAACCTAGATACGGTATCGTCTGCGATCGTAACATTTTTTCCGCCTATTAATAGATCCCATAAACCATTGATGTAAATTATAAAGAGAAGAGGTCCCGGTGTGCTTCCTTGTGATACACCATGGTTAGTGTTTGGTTAGTTATTCACAGTTGCTGACTTATACCTTTTATGAAACTCTTTTAAATAGTCGTAGGATCCGGTTATGGTATTCGGTATTAGAACATACCTAAAATCCCCATATTTTGTAATCTTTTAAACGCCTTGGCTGGATCTAAGCAAAAATGGGGAGATATTTTTCTTCGAGATCTTCATGTCATATGTTCTGTAAGTTATACGCTATAGCGTTATCTGTTCCTCTACCCTGAAAGCCGTACATAAAGTTTTCGGTTCTCTACATAATTATTTAATCTATTTTTAAAGTTTGTTTCTATAATCAAGCAATTAACAGGGATATTGGTCTATAATTACCCACTTGGTTTTGGGTCCACTTTTGTAAATTGGTACAGCTATAGATGTTTTAAGATAGTTTGGGTAAATCCCGGAAGAAAAACTCTTGTTGAAAATGTTAGATAAAGGACATGGTATATTATATTACGATATATGTGTTTAATAGCGGGTTAATACACTTGAAATGTGAAAGCATTTATACAAGTGTGAACCTTCTTTCAATAAAGCTGGTCTAGTTTTTTGTCATTCAATAAAAGTTGATCAACTAAATTTGAAAGGTCTGAACCTGGTATAACTAGACCTTTATAATGAGTAGTGTTGAGACTGTCGATAAGTCTTTAAACCTCTTCATTTGTCTTAGGTGAGAATTGAAATGAAAATGAAGATTGTTTCGGTTCTATCAAGAGACTAGTGAAACTTCAGTTTCCTTAGTTTCCCTGAGTATGTCTTCCTCAAGCTTAGACCCAACCATCGTAAAATATTTGTTTTTTGTGACAAACAATTATATTCAAATCAGTGATAGCTATATTAAGGATATGTTTAGTTTTGCTAATTTGTTTAACGATGGTCCAACTATTTTTACTAGACCTCAGTCTAATTGAAGTGTACTTTCTCTTGCATAACTTACTTAAAAATATTTTGATACCTACGGTAATTCGGGTTTTTAATGGTGTCTATAGTCTTTTGTTGCCACTTTGTGTAAATGATTTTAACAGCCTCATTAGAATAAAGAAAGGCCGACGCACATCCTTTTATTTGTACCTTCCTTTAACTGACCACATTAAATTTATAGTCACCAAAAGGCGTGATGGCTCGATGGTTGTATTTTAAAATGTAATTTTTATTATTCCATTTTTAATGATCTACCTCTTGTTTTTCTTTGCGAACGTTTATTTATTTAACACGTGTCTATGAGGAAATGTGGTGACATCTAAGGTTATTACTTTTGTGGTCGAAGGAACTTTGTAGTGGAAGAGTGGTAGGTAATAACTTAAAATAATAATAATAAAAAAACAATTTTATAGGTTTTAAGAAATCCAAACGAGAACATTTCGATAGCCGAATTAAAAAAAAACAAATAAACATGGCGCCTTTAGTTTTTTTCTAGTCACCTGCAAAGTTATCCGTGTCAAGCTCTGCGTTATTATTTATTTATTTTTGTTTTTATTTATTAAACTTAAAATAGTTCCACTTTTATTGGAATCAATGTAATATACCAAAATATACCTATCAATGTAATAAACCCATCAATGTAATGTATCATCAATATAATATACCCATCAATGTAATTTACCTATCAATGTAATATACCCATCAATGTAATATACCCATCAATGTAATATACTCATCATTGCCATATACCCACCAATGTAATATATTATCGAAGAAGATAATAAGATAAATCTTCTTCTTCAATAATGTATAAAAATAGTACCACTTCTTGTGGTCTATTATAAACATACACATTTGAATTTGTACAGTAAACAATTTTATGTTTTCGATTTGTTCATTCTTTTCTTTCTGTCGTGTATTGTGTGTGTGAAAGTCTTTCGTGTAATGCAGTTTGCCTCTAAAGTATGTTGGTTATAAATTATTTTAAAAAAAATGGTCGTTAAAAATTAAAACGTTATAGAAAATTATTTTTTTAACACTCATTTTATTTAATTCCCGTCTACTGTATTGATTTATTTTTGTTACTGTTCAACCTTATTATGTAACGTTACTTCTTTATTTTATCTATTGGTAAATAAATTAGTTCTAACGAATTTATTTGTTTCACCTTTGAATGACAAAAATCTAAATATTTAAAATTTATGGAACAGCCAGATAAGAACACGTCCATACATCATGCTTGGGGGTCACCCTATTCGCACGCGCCGTAGAGATAAAATACATATTTTGTAGTTGGTGACAACAATAAAAGAGACAAGCCGTAATATGTCTGGGAATTAATATGTCAATCAACTTACGTGAGTTTTCCGCTTCAAAAATAATATATTATTATTATTAATTCATTTATAATCTCGAAAAGAGTTGGATTCAACTAAATTATCATGAGGAATGCATAGGAACTCACATGATATGGCTTGGATTATCACGAGGAATGCATAGGAACTCACATGATATGGCTTGGATTATCACGAGGAATGCATAGGAACTCACATGATGTATGGCTTGGATTATCACGAGGAATGCATAGGAACTCACATAATGTATGGCTTGGATTATCACGAGGAATGCATAGGAACTCTCATGATGTATGGCTTGGATTATCGTGGGGAATGCATAGGAACTCACATGACGTATGGCTTGGATTATCACGAGGAATGCATAGGAACTCACATGATGTATGGCTTGGATTATCGTGAGGAATGCATAGAAACTCACATGATGTATGGCTTGGATTATTGTGAGGAATGCATAGGAACTCACATGATGTATGGATTGGATTATCACGAGGAATGCATAGGGACTTACATGATGTATGGCTTGGATTATCACGAGGAATGCATAGGGACTCACATGATGTATGGCTTGGATTATTGTGAGGAATGCATAGGAACTCACATGATGTATGGATTGGATTATCACGAGGAATGCATAGGGACTTACATGATGTATGGCTTGGATTATCACGAGGAATGCATAGGGACTCACATGATGTATCGCTTGGATTATTGTGAGGAATGCATAGGAACTCACATGATGTATGGATTGGATTATCACGAGGAATGCATAGGGACTTACATGATGTATGGCTTGGATTATCACGAGGAATGCATAGGGACTCACATGATGTATGGCTTGGATTATTGTGAGGAATGCATAGGAACTCACATGATGTATGGATTGGATTATCACGAGGAATGCATAGGGACTTACATGATGTATGGCTTGGATTATCACGAGGAATGCATAGGGACTCACATGATGTATGGCTTGGATTATTGTGAGGAATGCATAGGAACTCACATGATGTATGGATTGGATTATCACGAGGAATGCATAGGGACTTACATGATGTATGGCTTGGATTATCACGAGGAATGCATAGGGACTCACATGATGTATGGCTTGGATTATTGTGAGGAATGCATAGGAACTCACATGATGTATGGATTGGATTATCACGAGGAATGCATAGAGACTCACATGATGTATGGCTTCGATTATTGTGAGGAATGCATAGGGACTTACATGATGTATGGCTTGACGATGACAATGTAATATATAAATTTTTGGTGGCAATCATACATGCACACATTTCTCTAAAATTGGATGACATTACAACAGTTATTATACGAAATAAATGTCCGTCCGACCCAAACGGGATTTGGCTCAGTTGTAAGCGCGGTTAGTTCCAGTCTTTGGGGAGGAAGGCTAAGTCCTCAGTTAAATTTAAAAAAAAGTTTTTTAAAGATTCTTTTAATAAAAATATAATATATGTCTTATAGTAAAAAAAGTTTTTTACAGGGTGACATTTTATTGAATTCATTGTAAAACAACACAAATTAATTTAATGAAATTTACTTTCGCGCAGGATTCGAACCCGCTACCTCCGGAGGCCGTCAATAGCTGTACGTACTTCCTTTCAAAAATATCCAAAACACTTTCACTTGAGTTTGAAACGTGAACTATAGGTACCTATTCTACGTAATCCATTTTCCTGACACCGGACCTTGAGAGACAACCATGTGGAATTGTTGAAATCATTAATCGAATGCTTATCCTAAGATATCTTTTATGCACATTGGTAAACGTTTTTGTTTTTCCAGACGACTCAAGGCGAAATCACAGTCGTGAATTTCACGTACCTAGAATATGATAGTACCAATAATACAATGCCAGAATTACCCAAGGACAAATATACACATTGTGATAATTACACCTACTAGAATTACACATGTCAAAAAATCTGTTTATAATTTTGGAGTGTTTAATTTCCAGCTAAATATATTTCACATCTCTTAATAGTATAAAATAAATTCGCTCTCCGCGTCAGTCTATTTGTGCGCTTGTTCTTCTAAAATACGCAACGGATTTTGATAGGGTTTTCAGAGAATTTCTTCCGAAAGGTTTACATGTAATATGATTCATGGATATTATATTTATAGAAAGTAGAGAAACGTCGATGTTATCAAGACGTAAAAATATATTTTTGGGCACTACATTGCTAAAGCTGGTTAAACCTCTCGAGATATATCAAAATAGTGTACTACGGAATTGTTTATGTATATTAAAAAGGCCTACACAAAAGTCCGCGGTGATATATAACCTAAGGATAACTCCAGCAAAGCTGGGTACACGTTAGCTAGTTTTAAAATAAAACGAAAGTTAGGTTAGGTTAGATTTTTTGACGTGTGTAATTCAGGTGAAATTATCTACATGTGTGATTTCGTTCAAATAGATTTTGTTAAACCTTATTAAATACGGCATATTTAATAAGGCACATTTTTTCGGTATCACTGTGTATTCGAGAGTGGTAGATATTCTCAGTATCGCCCTGGTGAAAAAACATCATTCAGATTCAAAACGTTGCTTCAGAAGGCTTTTACTGTGTTTAGTGACCAGATCTGAATACTGAATAGCCAGGTTCTTACCAACCTTCCTCTTCGCATCTCCTACTCTCTTCAGCCTCCCTCTACTCTCCTCTATCTTCTCCCTACTCTCTTCAGCCTCCCACTACTCTCCTCTATCTTCTCTATCTTCTCCCTACTTTCTTCAGCCTCCTTCTACTCTCCTCTATCTCCTCTATCTTCTCCCTACTCTCTTCAGCCTCCTTCTACTCTCCTCTATCTCCTCTATCTTCTCCCTACTCTCTTCAGCCTCCCTCTACTCTCCTCTATCTCCTCTATCTTCTACCTATTCTCTTCAGCCTCCCACTACTCTCTTGTATCTTCTCTATCTTCTCCCTACTTTCTTCAGCCTCCCACTACTCTCCTCTATCTTCTCCCTACTTTCTTCAGCCTCCCACTACTCTCCTCTATCTCCTCTATCTTCTCCCTACTCTCTTCAACCTCCCTCTACTCTCCTCTATCTTCTCCCTACTCTCTTCAGCCTCCTTCTACTCTCCTCTATCTCCTCTATCTTCTCCCTACTCTCTTCAGCCTCCTTCTACTCTCCTCTATCTCCTCTATCTTCTCCCTACTCTCTTCAACCTCCCTCTACTCTCCTCTATCTTCTCCCTACTCTCTTCAGCCTCCTTCTACTCTCCTCTATCTCCTCTATCTTCTACCTATTCTCTTCAGCCTCCCACTACTCTCTTGTATCTTCTCTATCTTCTCCCTACTTTCTTCAGCCTCCCACTACTCTCCTCTATCTTCTCCCTACTTTCTTCAGCCTCCCACTACTCTCCTCTATCTCCTCTATCTTCTCCCTACTCTCTTCAACCTCCCTCTACTCTCCTCTATCTTCTCCCTACTCTCTTCAGCCTCCTTCTACTCTCCTCTATCTCCTCTATCTTCTCCCTACTCTCTTCAACCTCCCTCTACTCTCCTCTATCTTCTCCCTACTCTCTTCAGCCTCCTTCTACTCTCCTCTATCTCTATCTTCTCCCTACTCTCTTCAGCCTCCTTCTACTCTCCTCTATCTCCTCTATCTTCTCCCTACTCTCTTCAGCCTCTCTCTACTTTCCTCTATCTCCTCTATCTTCTCCCTACTCTCTTCAACCTCCTTCTACTCTCCTCTATCTTCTCTATCTTCTCCCTACTCTCTTCAGCCTCTCTCTACTTTCCTCTATCTCCTCTATCTTCTCCCTACTCTCTTCAACCTACCTCTACTCTCCTCTATCTCCTTTATCTTCTCCCTATTCTCTTCAGACTCCCTCTACTCTCCTCTATCTCCTCTATCTTCTCCCTACTCTCTTCAGCCTCTCTCTACTTTCCTCAACTCCTCTATCTTCTCCCTACTCTCTTCAACCTCCTTCTACTCTCCTCTATCTTCTCCCTACTCTCTTCAGCCTCTCTCTACTTTCCTCTATCTCCTCTATCTTCTCCCTACTCTCTTCAACCTCCTTCTACTCTCCTCTATCTCCTCTATCTTCTCCCTACTCTCTTCAGCCTCTCTCTACTTTCCTCTATCTTCTCCCTACTCTCGTCAGCCTCTCTCTACTTTCCTCTATCTCCTCTATCTTCTCCCTACTCTCTTCAACCTCCTTCTACTCTCCTCTATCTCCTCTATCTTCTCCCTACTCTCTTCAGCCTCTCTCTCCTTTCCTCTATCTCCTCTTTCTTCTCCCTACTCTCTTCAGCCTCTCTCTACTTTCCTCTATCTCCTCTATCTTCTCCCTACTCTCTTCAGCCTCTCTCTACTTTCCTCTATCTCCTCTATCTTCTCCCTACTCTCTTCAACCTACCTCTACTCTCCTCTATCTCCTTTATCTTCTCCCTATTCTCTTCAGACTCCCTCTACTCTCCTCTATCTCCTCTATCTTCTCCTCCTCTCTCTACTTTCCTCTATCTCCTCTATCTTCTCCCTACTCTCTTCAACCTCCTTCTACTCTCCTCTATCTCCTCTATCTTCTCCCTACTCTCTTCAGCCTCTCTCTACTTTCCTCAACTCCTCTATCTTCTCCCTACTCTCTTCAACCTCCTTCTACTCTCCTCTATCTTCTCCCTACTCTCTTCAGCCTCTCTCTACTTTCCTCTATCTCCTCTATCTTCTCCCTACTCTCTTCAACCTCCTTCTACTCTCCTCTATCTCCTCTATCTTCTCCCTACTCTCTTCAGCCTCTCTCTACTTTCCTCTATCTTCTCCCTACTCTCGTCAGCCTCTCTCTACTCTCCTCTATCTCCTCCATCTTCTCCCTACTCTCTTCAACCTCCCTCTACTCTCCTCTATCTCCTCTATCTTCTCCCTACTCTCTTCTGCCTCCCTCTACTCTCCTCTATCTCCTCCATCTTCTCCCTACTCTCTTCAACCTCCCTCTACTCTCCTCTATCTCCTCTATCTTCTCCCTACTCTCTTCAGCCTCCCTCTACTCTCCTCTATCTCCTCTATCTTCTCCCTACTCTCTTCAGCCTCCCTCTACTTTCCTCTATCTCCTCTATCTTCTCCCTACTCTCTTCAACCTCCCTCTACTCTCCTCTATCTTCTCCCTACTCTCTTCAGCCTCTCTCTACTTTCCTCTATCTCCTCTATCTTCTCCCTACTCTCTTCAGCCTCCCTCTACTCTCCTCTATCTCCTCCATCTTCTCCCTACTCTCTTCAACCTCCCTCTACTCTCCTCTATCTCCTCTATCTTCTCCCTACTCTCCTCTATCTCCTCCATCTTCTCCCTACTCTCTTCAACCTCCCTCTACTCTCCTCTATCTCCTCTATCTTCTCCCTACTCTCTTCAGCCTCCCTCTACTCTCCTCTATCTCCTCCATCTTCTCCCTACTCTCTTCAACCTCTCTCTACTCTCCTCTATCTCCTCTATCTTCTCCCTACTCTCCTCTATCTCCTCCCTACTCTCTTTAGCCTCAAAATGTATGCTTTCAATGGAGGATGGCATAGTTTTACTTACTCCGAACAGTTGGGACTATCATGGGGTAGGTATTCACATAAAAAAAGTAATTAGGTAAGTACTTAAGTAGGTAGGTACTGGCATTTGCGAATTACGGAAGGACTTATACGTAAACCCATTACATAGCGAAAAATCAATTGATAATATAATTATTAATTTGTTTCAAAATGTAGCAAAATACAAAGGCGGTTCGGAAAGTAACCACTGTTTATTCGGAGATAACAAAGGGAAATCAGATAAAGTCAACTCCGGGCTATAAGAGGGAACACTAGAGCTTTAATTTAAGATCCCGTGTTCCGAATCTAATCCTATTTATATATTTTTTTTTGTTTTTTTATTCATTGAATTGTTTGTTACATGCATTGAGGATTTTTCGACGGCCATGCTAGGAACATGCCCGTGTTATGGTGGTCGATAATGCTACGTACGAGCAAGAAAAATTGACCGAAGCCAATCGGTAAATTTCTCCTATTTATACGCAGCCTGACACACTTCCCTTGCACACTTCAAGGGCCAGTTGTTTCACAGAATTTGAAGAATTCGTCAAATTTCAAAGTTAATTTTCAAATTCTGCAAAAGTTCTGCTCAACCTGCCGATAATGACATATTAACGAAACATGAATAGAACCTTTAAAGAACTTGAAAATAAACGTTGAAATTTGATGAATCGTTCAAATTCTGTGAAACAATCCTATTTAATATTGAAACAGTTTTATGATTATTTAACTTTCCAGTTCCTACTTACATTGCGTTTCCCTTGTTTGGTTTTTTTCCTGAAAGTCTTGCCTTAGAAGAAAGGAAATTTGAGAAATAAAAAGGTTTATGTTCGAATTTTGGATACATTAGTCGTTGCATATTGTTTCGCTCCTCGTAACAATAAAGGTGTTTATTAGATATCTATGAACTATTGATAGTGCCCACAGAACCTTTTAGAAACCATCAGGACTTCAAAAGAAACAAGCACCATTAAACAAGGCCTCCTTTTCTCACTCCTATTTTTTTTGTGATAAATAAACACGATCACTTGATCCTTTTTTCTCGTTAAAAATAAGTTCATTCCAAGTACCAATCGTCGATACGAATCAAACCCATCCTAAGTTTTTGAGTTCTTAAAAAATATATTTTGTTTTTGGAGATAATTTCTATTCATTTTCACAGTTGACAAAGCACTTCTATGAAATTCCCTTGATAGAAAAAAATCGCAAAGTATGCTCCGAAAATTATAATAAATTCATTACGAAAATATGAACAGCGTTTCTTTAATAGCTACTGAAGACATTTGTCGAGATAATTTTTGCTCTGTTTTAAATAAGTCATGCTTAATTAAATATTTTTGCTTACACCTATTAATTGTACTTACTATCTCCCGTTCAACCATCTTCTTTTTTATTTTTGAACGCTTACTACGGATCCCTAAATGGCGCATTTTTAAAAAATAGTGGAAAGCTGTCGTGTTAAAAGAGACGTAACACGTAATAAAATGTTTTTATCTATGAGGATTTTTTTACTATTTATTTCTGGCTAAACGATGGTTTTTTCCGAACCGCCCTCGTGCATAGGTAATTTATATACCTACATATAAACATTGTACACTGGCAGATAGTTCGAAAGTTACGTACATCGGTTTCGCAATGTTATGTAGTCAATCTTTTAACCTTTTGTCGCATAAATCCAAACACGATTGGTGTACATACTTCACCTCTTCGACCACTTCCCATGTGATAAGGCGGCAGACAGTTGTCATGAGGTATAGTGCGCAGTGTCAAGGGGTCACTGATAATGTGCTAATATCATGACGTGACCACGGAGTCACTGCAAATACCCTTGGGACGCGCGCCAGCTGATGACTGGAGCTGATGGCAACACACTGAAGGGGCGCGTGCCAGCTGATAGCTGATGACTGTGGATGATGGAAACACACTAAAGGGGCGCGTGCCAGCTTATAGCTGATGAAAACTTGCTGAAGCACTGCTCACCGGGGTGGGCCGTCAATGAACCGCTGATTTAAAAAGTTAAAATAATAATCAGATAGATCAATAAGTCAAATAATTATGTCTGTTATGTCATGTTCGGTAGTCATGCAATTAGATCTGCGACATATATTACATGTTTTTTTAGGTATTCATATAGTTAATTAAATTGCCAATGAATAAGTCCGCAATAACCCCGCTACAAAGTATTTTTAACTGCCAAGGCAACACAAGGCTAATAACCGGAGTTCGCTCGGGGCTCACATTTTAATTAAACGATAATATATTGATTTACATTTTTATAGAAGATGAATTAGTAACTTCACGAGAGATCCCTCTAGAAACACTTGAGATTTTAGTAAAACTTTCACCAGAAATAATTTAAACAAACCCCATGGAAAGTTCAATTTTCTAGGCCTGCTAAGGCAAATTCGACAGTAGGTCCGTCCATTACACCGTGCTGCGCGCCGAATATTGTTTTTACACGGCTTCGTTACTTATGTCTTTAAGATTCCCACATGATTTTAGAGATTTTCTAGAGAAAATTCAACCGTAGGTCTCTTCAATACACCAGGGCCACGCATCGCATATTTGTGTGCATGGCTGCTACACTTACGTCGTTAAGATTCTGATTGAATTTTAGGGTATTGTCTCGTCTAAATTTTGTGTTTGAAAAATGATGCCTCCATAAATTCAGTTATTTGGTAATTTGCTGGGAGACAAATTTGCTCCTTGTAGAATTGTAGACAAACAAAAAGTGATCTGCGAGATAATGCAATTTGTTTTTAATAAATGTTTTCGTAACCCAATTTTTGGAAGCAATTATTTTGGTTTCGTTGTCATTTTTAAAATACACGTCTAGCGTGCAAACCGTGATTGACCTACTCGTACTGAAGGATTTTAGGATAACATTGATACCTGATGCTCTTACTGGGTCTTCCAATGCGACCAGCGACCGGTGCGCCATGAGGGAGGAGAGGCTGTGGATGCGGCCTTTCGCAAACAAGAAGCGCTGCAGTAGGGCGGTAGCCCTAGCACTATTCTAGATGTATGCATCGGCATCGCCTTACACTAGAATTGTAATGTTTCTTGTCTCGACCGTGCGTGTGCAAATTCGATGACGAATATAAACTCTGTAACAATGCATTGTTTCTGAATTTAATCGAGGACAATTAATTATTTATACAGCATTTTTTATTAGTTAGCTTTATATATGTAGTCCACAAAACGCATAGCACACATTCCCAACTAAATAAATAATAAAAGAGGCTAAATAAAGTGTACGAATCTGTGATTATAATACTATATACAGAAATTTTCATTAGCTAAATTTAAAAAAAAATGTTTAAAATTTTCATTGGGAAGTATGTTCACGTGAGATGGAAAGGTTGATGGAGGATATTGAAAGAAAAATAAATGGAGATACAATCATTAATGGAAGACAAAAAATGTCCAATGAAGCGATACTAGCAGTGCACAATGGAGTGCTGATACCTACCCTGATGTATGGCGGTGAGGAATGGAATCTGTAGATGTAGGACGAAAGTAGACTGAATGCTAAGGAAATGAGATCCTTGAAGCTTACGTGTCCATGTATGATCGTGTGAGAAATGAGAGTAATGAGTAAGATTAAGAAAAGGACGCATTGGTTAGAGCGAATGAACGAAGATAGGAGTGTAAGGATAATATATGACGCGGGTGTGAATGGTAGAGGAAGTTGGAGAATGATGTATGGGATGCTGTATGAATGCGAATGAGGCAAGGAGCGGTCTGTCCTATCTGCCTACCCCTACAGAAACGGCGTGATTGTAAGCTAGTTGCTTACAATAATGCATATCGCCAACTATTCCGCCTACCGAGATACTGCAGCGCCACGGAAATGTTCCTGGAGGGACGAGTACATTCTTTCAGAGCGCTTCTCCGCCATCACATGGAAAGCTTATGGCGCAGACTACGCCAATCTAGTAACAAAATGATCATTGTCATGGTTGCCTGGATGGAGTCCCCTCTGATGGCCCTATGGAGACAAGATATGTGCAAATATCCTCCATAAACGGCTATTTACACTCATTTTTGTGTTTATATTTTATCTTTCTTCACTTAAATTCCGCTTTTATTTGTGCCTATCGGAATCGTCTATGTATTCTTTTTTTTTAACTCTAATTATGTATATTATTTCAAAATATGGAATGTATTGTATTGCCCTACCCCTGCATACATTCTGGAATAAATTCTTATTATTATTATTAGCGTTCAACTATAGTTTGACACTTGTTCACACGTATCTAGCTGGTGCGTCGCGCCGTCGCATGCCTCTCGGAGTCTGAACGAAGGTCTACATGTCTCCGTTTCATCTACATATAGGGTTTTCCACATAAGAGGTGTTATTTTGAATAGCCCGCTATTTCGATATATCTTACTTTTGAAGTTGTCTTTTTTTTAACATTTGACAAGTAGAAACTACGGCATTAATAAAAATGGAACGATACACGCTTCAACAACGCATTGAAATTATTAAAATTCACTTGAGTGAATCAAAAGCAAATCATCTTGAGTGATGAGGCCCATTTCCACCTCGGTGGCTTCGTCAACAAGCAAAATTGTCGCATCTGGGGCTCGGAAAACCCAAGAGTTATTGTTGAAAAGCCTCTCTAACTTCAGCGTGTGACTGTTTGGTGCGGTTTATGGTCCGGCGGAGTCATTGGACCTTACTTTTTCAAAAATGAGGCTGGAGCAACAGTAACGGTGAATGGATCGCTATCGAGAGATGATTAATGATTTTTTATGGCCGGAATTGGATGGTATTGATCTGGAAAACGTTTACTTTCAACAAGACGGCGCTACGTGCCACACAAGCAACGAAACCATTGATCTTTTACGATTGAATATCAAAATAACACCTCTTATTGGAAAACCCTGTATAAGAGAAAACTTTGTAACCGTCAATGAGGTTTATCAACTGACTGTAAAGAAAACAGTTTTACAATTTCAGAATTATTTTTAGTATGTAACGTTTATCTCAATTTATTTTATTTCAGAATCATTGTCTTTCAAAAGACGATCAGAAACTTACATTTCAAATAAACACCGTTAGTAAACATGAAAAATTCCGACATTTGTCAAAAATTCAAACAAAAGAAATGTACGGTCCAAATATAGAATTATAACTTTATCGCTCGTCTGAATTTTGTAAATCAAATCAAATTCCTGCTAACCGGAGTTACACAGAGTTACACCAACGAAATTACTATTTTTATGTTTATTAGTTATTATTATTTTGATATTATATGTTCGTACAACCAATACATCAGATGTTTTTTTTAATTGTAATTACATATTACACGTGTTATAGAAATGATTCCGCAATATTCATAATAAAGTGGTTTCCCCGCAATGCTTCGCTATTGCTAATGTCTTTCTCCGGCGCCTCCGACTTCTTACATCATTCACTACTGTATACCACAATGTGACTGTTAAAAAACTACATTACATCGAATTTAATTCAACTCAGTATCTCATTCCGGTGCACAGATATTGCGTTAAGTATTCTTCGGGAGTCCCAGACTTCTTCTACCCTTCAAACCACTCTCTAAACACTCCTGGCACTAATAAGAACAAACTTAGAAATTTTCAGCGATATCGGTCGACTACTTTTCGAGTTTTGCGAGCAATACGCAGTTATATTCTAACCGGTTAAGATTAGAAACCGGTTAAAATATAACTCAACCATTTGGAATGCATTTTATAATATAAAATAGTATTTTATTGATATCGCCATCATCATCATCAAAAATAATGATTTCAGTTGTGAGTCTATCTGTAACTCTGGTTCATTGAACTCTAGGACTCGGATTTGCTTTGAATTTAAGTGTAATTTATAAAAATGTAACTTACCTATAAAATAATATTTTTTGTCATTTTTCTTACCCATGTTTATTAATTTCTTTAGTTCTTGAAGTAACTACCTTTTTATAATACTAATTTAAACTGAAAATTATTTTGAAAATCAATTCTATATTTGAAATGAGAATTTCTTTTGTTTTAATTTCTTACGGTCAGTCTACACAAGTACTGTCGCGTTTTCATCTGAACTATTCTATGAGTGATCCCTGAGGCGTATATGTGGAAAACCATGTATGATCAGGTGTGAGAAATGTGGAGATTAGTAAAGAGTGCAAGGCTGATGAAGAGTAATGAGTAAGATTAAGAAAGGGACGCTTAGATGGTTTGGGCATGTAAGGAGGATATAAGATGCAAATGTGAATGGTAGCAGAAGTCGGGGACGCCTGGGGAAGACATGGCACCATCAAGTGAATCAGATACTCGAGTTGGGCCATGTCAAGAGTCATTGGAGGGGACCCACCCTTTCCCGACGGCTGTGTGAGGAAACTGATTGTTTAACCTCCTTAGCCGCACACGTCAGGACTCTAATTTTGTAAAAAGAAGCTACATTTATTTTAAAATGAATCTAGACCCTCCAATGTCCCTGCATGCATGATTGTTAGTACGAAATAATGTATGCATACTTACATTAATAGTAACACAAAATAAGAACACATATGAAATGTGTTCGCCTGGTGGTTTGGCATCTAAAATTAAATAATAAATAAGGAGCACAAATTTTATAAGTGGAAGTATGATTGAAACATAAAAATATACAAGCCGCGTATCGAGGGCAGTTTACCCCACTATCACGGGGCGGTCCCGGCAAGAATGAGCGTGGCAAGCGGCCTGGCCACAACGATCCCAAGCACCCGCGTCCCTTAGCCAGTTTTCCGAGAGTACCCTCGAAGAAATGTAAATGGGGGGAGGGGGGGGGGGGGAGATACTCCCAAAGACCCTAGGGAATGAAGTGAGCCTCAGGTCACCGGAGGCAGGACGGAAGGGGACCGGGCTCGCGCAAACATTCCCCAGGCCCGCTCATGATGCCGGGGGAGGCACCCGTGGTTCGTGGGACAGCCGCCCCGGATTAATGTCACCTTACTGGATGCAGGAACAGGGTCTATCCGCCCCCGTGGTGGGGAAATGAACAATACAGTACGATAGAGTTCAGTTCGACAACCTATTCATAAACCAATTTGTTAGTAACAAATAAAAAGGCAAATAACAAACGTAGAAAATAAGTTGTGATCAACAACAAATTTACCGTTCATAATAGAAAAGAAAAAGAAGGGAAAAAAAAGATTAACATAGTATTAAAGAGCTAAAACACAAAAAGAAACAGTATTATCATTATCAACGCGTTCCTAATAAATAAATAAGGCCCAAATTCAAAAGTAAAAGGAAGAATGTGCATTAAAAAAAAAAAAACAGTGTAAAGAATTGGCAAAAATGAATGAAGCATTGGCATGTCAAGAGTCAGAATAATAGAAGAGTATGTATGAGACGATGTGTGAATGTGAATGAGGCAAGAAGTGTGTGCCAAGACCGAGTTGTTTGGCGGTCCGCCCTCTCTGCCCACCCCTGCAGGAAAACGGCGTGATTTTTAGTTAGTTAGTTAGAAATCAATTCAACTTCAACGGGTTTTTATTTCATAGAAAAAAGCCTGTTATCATAGATCTACTTCTTAAATTCTCTGAAATAGATAGATTATAAGTGAGAACCCGGCTTTATGTAAAAAATCGTGAATTCTCAAGGGTCTGAACTTTTCCTTATATTTTTACTCAAAATAATGTCAGGAATCAGTGGTTAAAGTAAGTCAAGTATAGATTGTATAGATTTAAACTTTTTTTTTTTCATTTTCAAGAAAGCGTTATTAGATTTACTCTATTAGATTTGCGCTATTATTATTATAATTTCGCCCTTAGTTTGGCTCAATTATATACTGGAATGCACTTATTTTTCCCTAGTTTTGCTCAATTATATACTGGAATGCACTTATTTTTCCCTAGTTTTGCTCAATTATATACTGGAATGCACTAATTTCCCCCCAGTTGGCACAATTATATACTGGAATGCACTAATTTCGCCCCTAGTTGGCTCAATTATATACTGGAATGCACTAATTTCGCCCCTAGTTTGGCTCAATTATATACTGGAATGCACTACAACATGATAATATTAAGTAATAAAATAATTTTACAATGCATAGCGACTGCTTGAATATTTATTAATTTTTGTAATTTAATTTCTTTGACCGCCAATAAAGCGCAAGTTTCGTAGCTTCATACCAAACAGTGCAATGAAACTTCATACATAAAATGCAAGTTTTTTGTATGATTTTTCTCATCATATACTAACGAACCATTGCCGTTTCCCCGCAGGGGTAGGCAGAAAGGATGGATCGCCAAACAACCAACTCGATCTAGGGACACATCCTTGCTTTATTCACAGTCATACGTAGTCTCATACATACCCTTCTGTTATCTGTGTTTTGACTAAAGTATTTGGTTCGCTCGATCGTGTCACGTCTTCCTCGGGCGTCCCCGACTTATACAACCATTCACATTCGCTTTATGTACTTATTCATAATATGCGCATTACAAATAACTATGTCATGTGTGACGTCAAACAAAATATAACATCACATTAAAACTCATAACTATGAAAAAAAACCCTTTTTTTAATAAAAATATTTCAAGGATTTAGTATGTATACACTGTGTTCGGAAACTCGTGGTAAAGGTTGTAAGCTGGTGAGTCTACATCACATTTGAAGTCGATTTTTGGTTTTTGTTTTTCGAGTAAATCGAGTTCGAAATTGAAATTTTTTAGATAAAATTTGAAAAAAAAACGGCCGCTAGGGGGTTAATATCCGCTGTTTTAATAATAATAACATGGCATTTATATAGCGCAGTTTAGTGTCATTTCACTTCAAGTGCGTTCTTTTAAAATGGCCAAGGCTCCCAAGTTTTTTAACCATTTAGTTGCCGAAAAAATTGAAAAAAGTTGAAATTTTCCGATAGAAAAAAAAAATTGAGTTCTTTATCTGATTTAGATTCACCAGTTTCTCGCTTGTTCTACGAGTTTCTGGACACCGTGCATAAGTCTTACTGTAGTGTTTTTTCACAGCAAAATTTTCAGGTATTACTGTATAATTTACATTAATTTTAAGTTAATAATATTATTGTTAAATGTCAATGGGCAAGAAGTTTAAAATGCTACGATAGTGGAAGACTTAACAATATACAGGGTGTTAAGCGATGTCCTTGACTTATTGTAGGTAACCAGTGATTCCTAACATTATTTGGAGTGTGGAATCACTGGTTAAAGTAAGTTAAGTACGTCCCGTAATACCTTGTATAGATTTATACTTTTTTTCATTTTCTACGAAGTGCTGAATCATTTAAATTTACTGAATTTGAACTTTATACAAACAGAACGGCGTCATATGCGCCTCACAATTTTTACCTCATATGGGTGTTTCAAATATTACCTGGCTTTTATAGACTTAGAGGCCTTGTGTTTTCTCGGAAGGAAAAAAATTGTTACCTAAAAACCCTAATAAAATTGCATGTTTTGCAGCATCAACTCAGCATCAGCATCATCGGTAGCCAACCGCGTTATAAACGAGTACTACACACGTGTCTGTTTGTGTTATGTTGGGATCGACACATTTATTTAACATGTTAAAATGTGGTGTCCTTAAATAAATTAAAAAATATATAAGCTAAGTAAACTTTTTTAAGTGCGTAAATTAAGTAGGTAGTTCCGATATTTTTTATAAATGTGCGTAGTGTTCAATTAGCATATTATGCTGTTGTATTTTTTTGTCTTTGGACGATTTTTTTGTCAATACGACAATAACACCTGTTGAACTGTCAAAGTTATTTTTTTTACTGTAGCGATTATACATACAAATACTTCTATTTCCGCGTAAAAAACTATTTAGTGAAAGTGTTATCTATTGATTTGGATGCTTTTGTGTGTGTAAATTTTGGTGTAAACATTTCAGTTTCTGAGATAATTCTAAACAAAAGTGCCATTAACCACCGAGAACATCGATTGATTATCTTACCTGGTGAGCTCACTTTCCAGTGCTCCCATTGGCTAGTGCTATTTCAGTAACCAATCACAAGACATTTCTATCATAACAAAACCGAATACGGATTCTCGTAGCATTTGTTCTTCAAAATAAATTTATAATTCCTTAAATGTCCTCTGATGCGACAAAACCTTCTTGCGATGAATGCGGTCATCGTAAGAAAAAAAGAGTACTGGACATTACGCTTTCCCCTAATGCCAAAAAAATAGGTCAGAGATTATCACAGTTGACCCTCATTATGAAGATGATGACTCGGATGATGAGGTATCCCGATGTTCAGATGAGCCTGACGTGTCTCCCAGTGCCTCTGGAGTGGAAGTCCTAAATGACGCCCAATCTCATCTGATGGCACTACAAGACGTCCTGACAGAAAAAAGCTCAAAGGTATCAAAGGAGCAGCAACTTCGAGTTTCAAGAAGCGTATCCGAAGTTCTCCGAGCCGTATCCCAAATGCTTCTGGATCGCGAGGCTATGCGCGCTGATATGGAAACGGTTACTGCACAGCTTCACATCGCGAGAGGAGAAACAAGGAGCGAGCGAGAAGAAAATAAGCACCTACAAGAAAAAATCCTTCAGCTGGAGTCAGACTTTGGTCCTGTCATGCGTAGAGTCGCTGTGGCAACGGAAGCTAGCCTTTCATTTGCAGACATTGCCCGAAATAGTTTTGCGGACGCTATTCGGAATCGTCCTGAAAAAGTATCCAATCCCCCAATCACACGCACGTGTGTTACTCCAGACGGCGACAAAAGAAGACTGTAAAAAAATTTTAAATGCCCCAGCTCTTGTCAATTCTTCAACCCTGGGTGCCCGACTGCCGACCAAAAGACTACCGAGAGTCATATTTTTTAATGTTCCCGTGAACTGACTGATGATGATTTCCTGCAGAGCGCTCTTACCGGCATCTCTGGGATAACTGACGTTGGGAGCACCATAGCGAGCTGCAAGCTCAGTCACCTAGCTGGTGCTCGCACAGGATCAACTTGCCACCGGGTCTACGAGGTGCCTGCTAACCTGCGACACATCCTAGTGGAACAGGGAAAGGTCTTTGTGGACTGGACAGTGTGCCGCGTACGTGATTTTATTGGCCTCACAGTATGTTCCAAATGCCAAATGATCGGACACTCTTAGAAGTTCTGTAAAGATCAAACAAGATGTGGTCACTGTGGCCAGGATGGTCACGCTCGCGAAAGTTGCCCAAATACTGCCGGGATAACTTCATGGGGTCAATCGTGCAAAACCAACATAAAACATGTACAAATGTTTCAAAACGCCATGGTAAAGTTGTTAGTAAGCAAAACCGATTTTTACCAGAGGCGAGACATTAGTATCATGTATAAATCAATAAATGTATTACCGATTCGTGCCCTTATGTGGCAAAAAATTGTATTACAGCATATATCTGACAGTCCGTATAAAACAATGGTGGATCATGTACACAATACACGTTTCATACAAAATAAAGGAATGAAAGTACCTGTGTTCCAAAACAAATATGGTCAAAGAACTCTTGAATACACAATACCTTTAATTTTTAACAAATTGCCATATGAATTTAAAGAAAATTGATCCATTATTAAATTCTCTTTGATATTAAAATCATGGCTATTATATACAAACAAAAAAATAAAAATAACGCGAATGCCATGACCTTATAACTTTTCATTGCGATATTTACATATATATATTTATATATTGATTCAAACCCCTTTGACGTCATTAATATAATGATTGATTAAGTGGATTGATTGGTCTTCATTATTACACATTATTATCAGAAATATTGTTATGAGTATGCATATAAATAATTATATAAACAATGTCTCGCCCCGTCAGCTGTACTTAAACTTAAGTGCATAGGACATTAGTATTTTCCATTAGCCACTTACTAGTACTTTAAAACACAAGTGACAAAAAAATTCTCTGACGTAGTTTCGTACTATTATAAATAATTTGATTTTATTATAAATATGAATAAATTATAAATATAAAGAACCAAATATAAATTTATGACAAATAATATATTTCCGATACAGAAAAGAACACTGACAAAACAGAATGCTGTAGAAAAGTGAAAAAAAAAACAAACCTAATTTTTTTATTATTTTTTTTATATTATTTTGTAAAATTATTAACCTCAACACAGGCTTGTACTAGTGAGGTTAAAAATTTAAAAAAAAGATACAATGTAAAGAAACAATAAAACATATATTATACTAGGTGGAAAATGTTGATGAAAAAAAATCTACATATTATTTAACCGGTTGGTAGCATAGTCGACAAGTGCGTCGGACTCCCGCCCGGGCATCTTGAATACGATTCGTCTGCAAGCTAAATCTTCAATAATTGCACAAGCAACATTTTATAATAATGATAACAGTAGTCAAGTTATTCGTAATAGACGCTACATAGATTATTTATGCTTCAATATCCCCGTAATATGTTTTGTTCATAATATAGTTATTTTTGTGAACAGTTAGCAGACCTTTGCGTCCAAAAAAAATGTTTCTATTTTTCTCTTAATCAATACATCAAAAACCAAAATATACAGCGAAATCGTAATATTTGTAAGTAGGTAGGTACTTAAATAACTGGATACTTAATTATAAACCATATATATTTTACGTAACATTGTTTTATTTCAAATAAAGGAATTATACAATTTTTCCACAGAAACGACACCATTTCAATGATAATATTCTTTTTTTAAACTTTCTTGTGACCGGTCATAGAGATACAATCATCATTGTGGCCGGTAAGTACCATAGTAGGTATTGATTATTCTGATTTTTTCTTAGTAGGAACCACCATCATGAGAACTCTGCACGGAGAAAAATGATCCTGTTAAAATAGTAAGCATGACAAGTTCCTGATAAAATTTTAGTCATTCAGAATATATCGTGAACACTTGTTCTTTTCCGAATAGATATCATGACCACATGCTACAATGTAAGTATGCCATAAAATATAAGTATTTGTATGAACACGTGTTCCGACGCCCGCATAAAACATTTGCTTTTTACTGATACTTTTTTACAAACTTTTTCAATTCATTCGTTATAGGCCCACCAGTCCCATTTTTAACAGGAACACGAATAATTTTACAAGATTTATAGTGATTTGTTTTTGGGCTATTATGCCATGTTGCGATATCTCCTTCTTTAGCCAACGTTTCGGACAGCTTTGCAGGACACTGCATGATGATAGACATATCACCAGGGCAGATGTGAAATCTGAAATCCTTATGATGGACACTGCAATGCTGTCCGAAACGTTGGTTAAAGAAGGAGATAGGGCAACACGGCATTATACCCCAAAAACAAATCACTATAATAATTTTGGCCGTGAAAATCTCAAATCAATTGTACAAGATTTTTTAATAAATTAATAGTATTTCATATCAGTACGTTTTCTGCGAGTCACGAGATAACAGGATGGTATCTAACAAGTCCACCATCTTGAACCGGTACTGGAACGTAACAAAAAATTACAGACAGATGAAATGCCAAATGGCTCAGTTAAAACAGGGTTCACTACTCGGTACATGTTATAATTAAATAAATTATTTTAGCAAAAAATATTCAAGTATATAATATAATATTATCTATACAAAATGCGACCCATTTGTATAAGACGCACAGGAGGCCAATGATTTTTGTCCATATTTTAGGCATATGAGTAGGTACTAAAATAATTTATTTTAATTTATGTGAAATTATTTAAATTGAATTATTAATCTTCAGGCGCAGATCATTGAAAATCAAAGGTTAGTCTGAATTCTCGATTCCTGATATATTAGTCCCAATTTTTTTGAAATAGTATAACATTATGTTACAGTACTTTATCGTTCGTCTGAATTCATCAAACAATCAGTTACAAAAGTTTTGAAAATAACTTTTGAATCCAAAGCAAATTTAAGTTTGTTGAACGATATTTTACGCAGCAATAATTTCACACAGTAATAACTAACGCACATCACAGGCAACGGAAATTAGTACCGAAGTTTAACGATAATTTTAATAATCTATTAACTTTTCTTCAACACATAAGGAAATTACTGGAAATTATTATTACTTTCTGTTTACAGTAAGGTTAACAGAAAAAATAATGGCTTGTGAATCGCTGCAACGCAGAAAAACATAAGGATATCGAAATAGATAATCGGTATAGATTTCGGCTTAGGTAGGTACTAGATATTTACATTATATTTGAGATGTGTACTTTAAAATGTAGTTTTATGGTAAAGGTCTTAAAGACAAAGATGAAAATTATTTTACTGGTATTTGTGGTATCGATCTTACCTCACTTCACCTCAGGTAGAATGCATTCATACATTGGAGACTCATGTTGTTTGCTTCCGCTCTGTGTCACTTTTTATAAGGCTCTATGAAATCCCTGGACTTTAAACTGCTCGCTCATCACTCAAAACAATTAACACCAAACAGTCTGACAGATTCCTTACATCATAGATCAACAGAACAGAGTCCATATTACTCTATGTTTGAGGTACCTTCTTAGAGGTATATATTTATTCTCACCTGCTGTATCTTATTTAGAAATAATTTTAAATTCGGTTTTTGATATTTTCTTAAAGGGAAGATTGCATAGACTAAATTAGACTAGACAATTTTGGTTTGGTTCACGTGCACATTTATGAAAAGGACCACGCATTGTGTCGCAATGCGAAATGGGCACTGTGCAATACTGTGCATTGCGTTTTACCTTTTGTTGGTCTAGAGCAAGGCTGCCCAACCCCAGGCCCGCGGGCAACAATGTGGCCCGCGAACGTATTACAAGTGGCCCGCGTGAAACATTTTCAAAAAACCCGCCAATCCGCCAATTTGAAAAAGTGTCGAGGGCCCGCGGTAAAACAAACAATGCAGCTTGCGCGCGGTCACCAGTGTTGCCAACGACGGCGACTTATCGCTATTTAGGCTACTCAGAACGAGAATCAGCGACGAAAAAATCTAACCTGTTGAACTTAAAATACACCGATTTTTTTTGTGGGGAATTATGTTTTATAGAAATTCTCTAACAACCCCCCCCCCCCATGGAAATAGGAACCGTCAGGTATTCAGTGGCCCGCCAGTGATTCAAAATCGTCAATTTCGCCCAACTGCTAAAAAGGTTGGGCAGCCTTGGTCTAGAGTAAGCTATTTTGCTTCTCAGCTATGCTGGGCAAGTTCATTTTTTCAATCACAAAAATAACCCAGTTCCAAATATTTAAATTTGAATTATGTTCATATTACAACACCTCTGACAACAAATTCTCCGTGGCTTCGCTTACGAGTTTGAACGCTTGTACAAGGAGTTTAAACAGAGTTGGGTTGTTAAGTTCATCTCCATATTTGTGACGTACGCTACGTGGCGTTATTTTTAAAATTAATTTAACTAGACAGGGCTAATCTAGTATAATACATCAATGGAAGATTGTCATAAATGTATCGTAATTTTGTCACGTACCGGCTTACTAACCAACTGACCATCCCGTTTTCCGTTAGGCAGCGAAAATGGACCGCCAAACAACTCGGTCTTGGAACACACTATTTTTGCTTTATTTACATTCGTACATCGTCTCCTACAAACCCTTCTGTTGTTCTCACTGTCGACATGACTCAAGTATAAGGTTCATTTAATCGTGCAATATGTCCCTCAAGCATTCCCGAATTCTTCTACCATTCAAAATCGCGTCATATACATTTTCCTTGCGCTTCTTTCTTCGTTCATTCGTTCTACATGCCCAAACCATCTAAGCTTCCCTTTCTTAATTTTACTTATTAGGATTACATCAGCCTTGCATTCTTTGCGAATCTCTACATTTCTCACACTATCATGCATGGTTTTTACGCACATACGCCTCAGGGATCTCATTTCTAGAGCATTCAGTCTACTTTCATCCTTCTTCTGCTAGTTCCGTGTCTCACTGACATACGTCAGGTAAGGTACCAGCAATTCACTGTGGACTATTATTATTAGGACTTTAGACATTTTTTGTTAGCCCGTACCGCGTTTAGTCCTCCATTAATGTGGTTTCCTGCATTTACTTGAGTGGTAAAGAATGTGTATCTTAATTTTTACCGCATTACCTTTCCTACAGTAGGGCTAAAATATAAGAAAGAAAAATAAATCCAAGTAGATAGTGGCCCAAGGGAAAACATAACTGTCGCAAACACATTTTAAAAATAATGTTCTCTATTTTTCCACTGTGCCGACGATATCAGAAAATTACTTTCATACTGCACTACCCTGTATACATCTGAGTGATGACCATCGCAATGGGACAAGCTGAGGGTGTACTACAACAATGCATACAGGCAACTTATGCAACTTCTCAGATTCTGCAGTGCCTCCACGATGTTCACCGAAGAGAGGGTGCACTCATTCCCCGCCTTACTTCGTCACGGAAGTCAACCAACGTCATTGTCGTGGATGGATCCGAGTGGCTCAGCTCTCCACTCAATGAGCAATGGATGGAGATGATGCCGCTACCTTCGTGATTTTTGAAGTGAAACTTCTTGACGCGCGTTATGCATTTTCGAGGACCGGAGTAAAACAGACTCATGACCGTCACGAAAAACCGTGATCATTTCGCTATAGGAACCTAGCTAATATTATATACCTAGTTTAGGTCACTCTCAAAACTCAGCTTCGCGGTCTAGAGGCAGAGCGCCCGACTCTCGTCGTGAAGAACCGAGGTTCGATCCCCGCTATAGCTAATTTTTTTTTCTTTTTGTGATTTTTTTAATACGACGAAAAGTGATAAAATGCTCTCGTGCTGCGACTTTTAGATATTTTGACTATATGATATTTTGGTCGAAATATAGCTTACAAATCGAGCCGGTAGAGTCACTCGGTATTTTGATTAATTATTTTTATTTTGAATCATTAAAATTACTAATCAAGGCCGATAACGCGACTAATTACCCTCGCAGACGTGCGTGACAAGTTTTTTTTATTAAAAAACACAGCCGTAAGTGAGTTTTTCAAAATTTAGAAATGTTTTTCAAATTCAGACTCCATCCGGGTATGAGACTGTTAAAACACGATAGATCTTTTCCAAAACGGACAAATATACGGAACTATTTTGAAAAACGATATATATGACTTCACACTGCCGATATATCTTCGATTCGACCCTATATAAAGCGTTAACGAGACGTTATGTGATAGGAGTACACGTTGTATACGCGGTTCTCGTCGCGCGAGATACCTCTCTTCGCGGTCTAGAGGCAGAGCGTTCGACACTCGTTATGCAGGACCCGGGTTCGAATCCCATATTTTTATAACTTTTAATTTTTTTTTATCACATGCTACTTATAAATATGTCAATATTATGAATCTAGTTAAACGTTCATTTGTTAACAACACGCCTATAAATAAATTTATGCTTTTTAAAACTATAATGTACAGCATTCTGAATAATAATAATATGAAATGAAAAGAGAGAGAGAAGAATACTAAAAGTTTCACTTCCGTCGTGCGTAGGCTTGCCATACACTGTATTTTTTTTCTTCGAATGTTGTATTTTTTTCTTCTTTAAATGTAATAATTGTTTATATCTCATGTATCTATTGGCGGACGGAAATTACTCCTCCCAGTCCCACTGTATTAAGCACTTTAAATAAATTATTGCTCTTTTTCTTAACCTCTTTAAAATAAACAGTGAAAATATTAACACGATAAATTGCTGTACCACTCTATATGTATGGTACGACCCAAACACCAGGAGATATTTTGAGGACACTTTTATTTTTTGAGGCTATATTTCACTTTTTTGCTTGGCTTGAAATATATTTTAAAGTTGTTATCGGGTAGGTTTTCTAAGAATACAAATATACTGCACTGAAAACCGACCGGGAAAAAAATTGTTGTCTTTAATCAACCTGTATACACAGCACCTTGATATACGTTGGGCTTTAATCAATCCGTATACACAGCAACTTGAAATACGTTGGCCTCTAATCAACCCGTATACAGATCAACTTGAAATACGTTGGGCTTTAATCAACCTGCAAATACAGCATCTTGAAATACGTTGGGCTTTAATCAACCTGTATACACAGCACCTTGAAATACGTTGGGCTTTAATCAACCCGTATATAGAACAACTTGAAGTACCTTGGGCTTTAATCAACCCGTATACACATCAACTTGAAATACGTTGGGCTTTAATCAACCCGTATACAGAGCAACTTGAAATACCTTGGGCTTTAATCAACCCGTATACAGAGCAACTTGAAATACCTCGAGCTTTAATCAACCTGTACAGCAACAAGAATTGCTTGAAATGAATGATGGACAGGGAAAGGCAGGATAATTCTTAATTATTATTATTATAATTCTTTCGTGAAATCAAAATCATTCTTCGAGTTACGGCTAGTCTGTCATCGAGTTATCTCGTTTCACCAGGTTACCTAAATTTTAATCTACAAACGCACCCTGTATACTAACACATATTTTTGGTTTTTTCATATATTTGGTAAAAAAATAATAATTTGGCTTTCACATATCTTTTACAGAAAGAAAATTAGTTGAACATTTGTATATTTTTAACAAGTAGTATCACCGAGTTACCGCAGTTACACTATTCTACGAATCAGTGAAGCATTTCATTTGCATACATTTAAATTCCATTATAATTGTCTTAAGCGTTGATATAGGTAACTTGTTCGAAAAATTGCATATTACAAACAAATAATAATTATTTTGCATACCTACACTGTGAAGTGAATGTAGTTGCTATAAAATATATATCTTACATAACTGGGGTTAGTTGAACGTAGATAACCCGTCCATATCGGCTTTATTAAATATTATGCTATATCACTTATAAACAATTATTATTTAACTATAATGTTGTTCAAGTTGTAAGGTCACAGTAATTAATAACAGTCGGGTTATCATTAAAATGATTATTATTTTTCTGATGCCCTAATCCAGGTATTATTATAATTCTTCCAATTATGACTGGAAATTAGTTGCGTTGCCATACCAAAATTTCTTTAAAAATGTTTTTTTCGTAATTTTTCAATTTAATAAAATACATTGTATTTAAAACAGGTTAAAAAGTTACATGGCTGCTTGTCTGCCGGTACTATCTTAAAATTGTATCATTATTTAATATGAATAAGCAGAAGATTTTTTTGTATGTTTTTAATTAGTTATGAAAAATACATTTTTATATGTATTATAAACATTTAGGATGGGATGTTTCACACAATTTGAAGAATTCATCAAATTTCAACATACATTTTTTGTCAACGTTTGTTTTGGTTCTGTGAAAGTCCTATTCAAGTTCTGTTTTTGTATCATTATAAGCCAGGTGATTCACAGAACTGAAATAATAACAGAACTCGAAAAGAACTTTCACAGAACGTGAAACTTTGAAATCTTGCAAATTCTCTGAAACAGCCCGTCCTAAGAATTACTTGCATGTATGATATTTAGGCATACTTTTACACTACAGGGTTTTCCGATAAGAGGTGTTATTTTGAATAGCCCGCTATTTCAGTACATGTTACTTTTGAAGCTGTCATTTTTGACATTTGACAAGTAGAAACTACGCCATTAATAAAAATGGAACGATACACGCTTCAACAATGCATTGAAATAATTAAAATTCACTTGAGTGAATCAAATGCAAATCATTTTGAGTGATGAGGCCCATTTCCACCTCGGTGGCTTTATTTTATTTTTTTTATTTTTTTTTATTTTATTTGGGAAACAAACAGTTATACAAATATATTTTAATACAAATCATTTTTACCAAGTTGCATAAACCAGTAAAGTTTCCACAGAAGATTCATTGGTAGAAAAACATATGAATATAAATAATACAATACAATATAAATACTAACTAGTAGAAAAGGAAAATCTCCAAAAAAATAAAAAGACTACAGATTCAACCCATACAAAAACAATACACACACTAACACTACTAAGTTTCCCGCAACGATCGAACGCTACTCTCTTAGGAATGCTATGAATCCTGCGAGGCTCGTGTTAAACACATCGATATTTGTGCATAATCTATTAAAGGTGCTACAGCTTCTTCTTATAAATACATTTTCAACATAATTAGTATTGCTCTTAGGAATATAAAATGTGTCCGGAGATCGAGTTACTCTTAATGGACATCTGAAATGAATATTTTGTAAAAGGTATGGGCTATCAATAAAATAGTGGATTATCTTATATAGCATTACTAGGTCAACAAGGAAAATTGTCCCATCTGGGGCTCGGAAAACCCAAGAGTTATTGTTGAAAAGCCTCTCTATTTTCAACGTGTGACTGTTTGGTGCAGTTTATGGTCCGGCGGAGTCATTGGACCTTACTTTTTAGAAAAAGAGGCTGGAGCAACGGTTACGGTGAATGGATCGCTATCGAGAGATGATTAATGATTTTTTATGGCCGGAATTGGATGGTATTGATCCGGACAACGTTTACTTTCAACGAGACAGCGCTACGTGCCACACAAGCAACATTGATCTTTAAAATAACACCTCTTATTGGAAAATCCTGTACATCTAAAACATATTCTTTATAGAATTTAGGCATAACCCACGATAAGATACAAGGTAATTGTACATATTACATTCATAGAAAAATTTTAAATATTATTTGTACTGTGTTAACACCATAATAACCAATAGTCTGAGAAGTAAAAGTTACGGACTAATATTTTAGACTTTGTAATTTAATATTATAATTATAAAAATAAAGTAATATTAATTAAAGAAGTGCCTTGTGTGCATGTTTCGTGATCCAATCGATTCTTAAATTTCCAATACAAAACTGTATTTACGGATGGAGATCACGATGTCAGGTGACAATAAGTGAGACAGAGCGCTGGGCTATTGGGCTAAATGGAACATTTGTTTCCATTCAAATTTGTAAATAAGGTACTTCTAGTTTTATTCTTTATTCTATGCTAGTGATAGTGACTTTGTGTTACATTAAGAAGCTTATGCTTTATACATTAGTCGGACTAGTGTAGATATTATTCATATTCGTTCAACTTCAGATAGAATATTATTTATCACTAGAGAATTGAAAAATTTGCGTTTGCGATGTATGCAAAGTGGTGCATAATGAACAATTATTATTTTATTTTTGTGTTGTGAATGCTAGGTTATAATGACTTACTTGTTAGGAATGCTAAGTTATAATGACTTAAGGTTTTTTGGGATATTCGATGAGAAATGGAATCTGATAATTCATTAAAAAATTAAGTAATTTTATCATTTTTCATACGTCTTCTGATGTAAGGGGTTACATCACGGCTTCAAATTATTCTCGAATTGCTCCTTCCAGAGCTTTTTGGGTGCATGGCTTCAATATCCGTAAAATGGAATGCATCTAACTTCACGAGTCACTTCTATGACTATTTTATATGTGATTTTACGTCCTGCTACTTTTTTGCAGTGAAATACCAAAAAGTCAACAACATCACATTTGTTGCAAAATACCACCGCTTTTATGAAACATAATACATATCGTTTATACCAAAAATCCTGCAAAAATTACGTAAATTTTTCTGTAACATATTTAAAGCTTCCTGTACTATGGTACTAAACTCTACAATAAAATCCCAGTACAATATTTAAATCTCAAATAAAAAGCCGGGGACAAAACATAGGAAGATCAAAAATAGATAATATACTGACACCAAATACAGTCTGAGACTGAAACCTCTCAACTGAACAAAAAAACGCCTTGTAATATATTCATAATTTCTTCTAACTCAGCAAACTTATTTTGTGGCACCATTTTAATTAAAAATTAATAAAATACTTCGTTTTAACCACTTTTATTAATAATAAAAGTGGTTAAAACGAAGTATTTTATTAATTTTTAATATTCATAATTATTTCAGAAAAACCACTAATATATTTATAATTACTTTGTATTATCCATACTACTAAATTTTAAGAATATGTAAATGAAATCTTTAGCAAGTGAGACCCCGGTGAGGATATCATTATATCGATTTGTTACAAAAGAAGGATGGTAATAAAATACTTATTATTATATTTTACGTGTGTACAAATACATTTTTTATCAGACAGATATAAGATCGAGATAGACCAGTGACGTCCTGTGACTTTCTAATATCCATATTTTTTCGAACCGATCGGGTTTTGTTTTTAGCAAACGACTTGGTCTTACACAGAGAAAATATTTTTTTAGCGAGGTCCTATCAATCTTAATGTCATAACCCCGTAATTAATTAAACTTTACCTAACCTAAGAGTTAGTGTTTAAAAAATGGGGTTTCATAGCGTAATGGGGCTGACAGATTACGCTATACGTAAAATGAACATGAACAAAAAAAAAAGTATTTTTATAGTAATCAACATGTTTAACAGGGCCGCACGTATGGGCGCCGCGGGTTGGCCAGGGCTGCTCTAGACCAATGCTATGAATAAAACAATCAAGATGACAGGTTTTAACGTTTCGGGAATTCAACAATTATTTGTGGCGATGGGGGTCTCATGATTCAGTAGCGACGTATAAGGACTGTACTCGACAAGTTGTTTTCGACATGAGTACACAACATGAGTATCGGATACTTGCGTATCCCTGTGGAAGAAGGGCCTTCGGCGTTTCTTAGTGGCGGTGAGGAATATTCAAGGCGCAATATCGCCGGTTATAATGGTGATGAACGATTATGATATAGAAAATGACATCAGATTTTTAGTCCCAACTGCCTTACCGGTTACAACGCCACTGTCTCCAAATTATAATTTTTCACTAATTAACAAAAGGCTAATTGAATTTTTACTACCACGACTTCAATAGACCACAATATGGTATTAGAAAAAATCATTAATCGAATGCATAATCCTAAGAAATCTAAAAATTATGCACATTGGTAATTCTTAATAAATATTCAGGTCGTTGTAGGACGGAATTACCTAGTTGTGAATTTCATTTACCAATATTAATTACACAGCCAGAACTATACAAGAACGTAATCACACATAAACAAAATTATTACACATGGAGATAATTATTATACTTACCAAAATTTTTTCTAGGTATAATTACGCCTACTGGAATTTCACACGTAAAAAAATCTGATTTTTTATTCAAACAAGAAATTTATTTGACTCAAATTTCAACGAATTCTCAGTGTAGTATGTATTTGCTAAATAAATTATATCGTTGGTAAAACAAAGGTAAGGTTAATTCAATTCAATTGAATTACGAAACATTTAACCTGCCATAAATAATTGTTTTATCCTCTCCCTGAAATCCGCCCCTCTACTATTTTTATTTAAATTTTTCTTATTATTATTAGACAGTTTGAGAATTGGGCATGCACAACTGTTATTAAGAGATAGTGGAGATGTGTTTAGATTGCGAGCAAGTGTGAATGATTAGTTTAGGAAGTTTTTCTTTGAGCTTAAATTTACGGATTGAAAAATGTATGAATTGAGTTTTTTTAACATTTAGGGTGAGGAGGTTAGAGTCTAACCATATTTTTATTTTGTTCAGTCTACAATTAGCTTTCTCTATTGATGTTTTCCATGTTTTACTTGTAAATATTATAATCGCAAAGTCTGCAAAAGATATTATATTACCGTCAATGTCCTAATTCAATAAGGAGTTCATATATACAAGAAATAGGAGCGGACCTAGAACACTTCCTTGGGGCACACCGTAAGAGATTGGTAAACATTTACTTCTATATTCCTGATTGGAGTGAATGACAGTTGTTTGTGATCTCTGTGGGGGGTAGTTTTTAAACCATATCAGGACAGTACCTTCTATCCCAATCTGTTGCAGTTTTTTTTTTTAAATGTTGTATGAAATTGTATCGAAGGTTTTAGACAGCTCTAGAAAGACAGCAAGAGGTTTATTGCCTCCGTCAAGATTATCAGATATCAGTTTGGTAAAGGTTAAAATTGCGTCTGCAGTACCTACTACGATCTTTGCGAAAATCATACTGGTTATTTGATAGGATTTTATTATCCTCGAGGAACTTGAGAAGTCTTAGTTTTACTACTTTTTCAAAAATTTTGGATATTGTGCTCATGGGATATTGGCCTGTAGGATCTGTTACCTGATTTGAATATGGGTATAATTGAAGCATGTTTGGGAATATGCCAGATTGGAGGTTTAAGTTTATAATATGCTCTTCGCAATAAAAAATTTCAGGTGCTTAGTAAGTTAAGTAGAGATTTTTCTCTTCCTGTAGAGTGGCTACTTTTTAATGTTGAAAAGATTTCTATATTTCTCATGGGGGCCAGGAATATTTATTTTCATTTGGTTGGCTGATTATTTATTTGGTGGCTTTCACCCGTTCGAAACCGGCTGTTCATTCTTCATGATAACGATGATTCAGGTACTCTCGAAACTTCAATCATAGCAGCCTGTTGTACACTAGGCCCTTTAGATGTTTTAGAACCCCTTTCAGCGAAGGTACATCCTGTAAATTCCAGTAATCATTCACACTTCTACAATACTCGACGAGCCTCTTCCATGCAATTTTAAATGGCTTAAAAAATCATATTAATAGATTTCTATAAATAGAAATACCCAAGTACCCAAGTACATACTAACCCTTTTAAAAATATTAATTCCACAAACATTTATGAATTGATGACTTTTCAGGTCAAACATTTTAAAACGGATAACGAAATTAATTATTTTAGGTAGGGCATGTCGTTTTAACGAAATGTAAACTAATCATTAATTATTTGATTAATTAAAACGATATTGAATCGAATGATAGTTATCGTGGTTATTTTTTGGGTTGTTTTGCACGTTGCGCTTCCTCCTTCTTTAGCCAATGACTTGATTTGATGGTTGGTTAAATCAATAGTTAAAAATGTCATTTGACAGCAGCTTGTTTATAACGTTGGAAATGGGTTATGTTTGTTATTTTTTTTTAATGTCGGAGGCGGTTTACTTACGTTTCCCGCGAGCACTTAGGCCATAGGCCCATTGTACTATCTCCCATTTTACCTCATTCCCTTGCCAGTAACCCGGTCCCTTTTATGAAGTTCACCAGGGCTGTATGTTTGTTAAAATAATAGGGATGTTCATCGAAGGTTGATATGGTATTTTCTTTAAGTATTGGATATACTAAACAAATATAGCATTTCAAAATACGGAACATTTCAAAAATACCAAACAGATGATCTAATTTCGTCTTTCCTTGGTAAAGGGGTCGGAAAAATGGCATGACGATCGGATGACCGTACCTTTCAACAAGCTTTTACTAGAAGTTGTGTCCAAAAAACAAAATTTCTAATTTTCACGAATTTAATAAATCAAAACCATAAAATTCTTTTGAAATCATAAGATTGGTAAACATTTTATGCAACATTTTTGTTTTATTTCAAATAAGGTATAAAAGGTAAATTGTCCGAAGAAATGTCACCATCTCAATGACAATTATTTTTTCAAACTTTCTTCAGGCCGGTAGGTAAGTAACATAATATTGATTATTCCGATTTGACAGCACGTAGTAGGAACAACAATCAAGCGAACTCTGACGCAATAATATGTTGTACCCAACACGGCCACCATATTGAACCGGAACAGGAACGTGACAAACAAATGTACAGATAGATGGAATGCCAGGTATGGTGGAGTTAAAACAGAACTGAAAGATAGTTAAATACTTTAACCTAAAAATTCATCATCTAAGAGGCCCATTCATCCATTGAAGCATGGGCAGATACTTATAGTCCACGCACACCACACGTTGGTTACATTTAGTACCTTTTTCAAATCTCGCGGGATAAAATTTATTAATCCCGCGGGATTTTTATTAAGGGATATTAAATTGAAATAAAGCCAACAGTTCATAAACTTTTTTTATTATTTACTATCAATTATCTTTGATACTAGCAATGTTATAAAAAGATAATGAAAAGGTAACGATAGAAATATTTTAAGAAAACTTTAAATAATAAAAAAAAACGTCAAAAATATAAAAACATAACTGTCACTGACGGGACTCTCCAGTCTTAAGAGATCAATCATCTTTGAAATGTACTAGTAATTTCTTTAAATATTTATATATATATACTGATAAAAAAAATAAGATCACGAAAAACATTTTCTATGGAGAGTCCTCTCACCTACATGAACGGACATTGTGCACAGAAGCCCAGTAGCGGAAAACATTCTCCGCTTCTACACTAGTTGGTGGGAATGTCATCAAGAAGGTGTTGCTATCTGAAGGTATCTCCTTCTGATACCTCCTTGGTATCATTGATTGGTATTGGTATCTAGTTGGTGGGAATGTCATCAATAAGGTGTGTTCTATCTGAAGGTATCTCCTTCTGATAACTCCTTGGTATCATTGATTGGTATTGGTATCTAGTTGGTGGGAATGTCATCAAGAAGGTTTGTGCTATCTGAAGGTATCTCCTTCTGATACCTCCTTGGTATCATTGATTGGTATTGGTATCTAGTTGGTGGGAATGTCATCAAGAAGGTTTGTGCTATCTGAAGGTATCTCCTTCTGATAACTCCTTGGTATCATTGATTGGTATTGGTATCTAGTTGGTGGGAATGTCACAAAGAAGGTGTGTGCTATCTGAAGGTATCTCCTTCTGATACCTCCTTGGTATCATTGATTGGTATTGGTATCTAGTTGGTGGGAATGTCATCAAGAAGGTGTTGCTATCTGAAGGTATCTCCTTCTGATACCTCCTTGGTATCATTGGTTGGTATTGGTATCTAGTTGGTGGGAATGTCACAAAGAAGGTGTGTGCTATCTGAAGGTATCTCCTTCTGATACCTCCTTGGTATCATCGATTGGTATTGGAATCTAGTTGGTGGTAATGTCATCAAGAAGGTGTGTGCTATCTGAAAGTATCTCCTTCTGATACCTCCTTGGTATCATTGATTGATATTGGTATCTAGTTGGTGGGAATGTCATCAAGAAGGTGTGGGCTATCGGAAGGTATCTCTTTCTGATAATACCTCCTTGGTATTATTGATTGGTATTGGTATCTAGTTGATGGGAATGTCATCAAGAAGGTGTGTGCTATCTGAAGATATCTCCTTCTGATACTTCCTTGGTAACATTGGTTGGTGGAATGTTATCAAGAAGGTTTGTGCTATCGGAAGATATCTCCCTCTCACACCTCTGTAATCTAAAGGGGAGATCACTTACTTCAAGATTGATTTAGTGTTTGAATTCTCCGCAAGTTTTTTGTGTAAATTTAGTTTTTTTTTAATCCCGCACATGAAAATCCCATAAATTCGCGGGATAAAATATTACAGAAATCTCACGGGATTACAGTACCTACTACCTACAGATTACTATAGGCTCTCAGCTCTCAGACGATATGCGTACTGAGTCCGCCTGTCAAGCCTCTCGCGCTGGGCGTTTGTAGTCCCGTCGCAATGACCCCCACAATGGACCATTTCTCGGCACAATGGCTGCTAATTCGACGGCAATCTGATATGTGACCCGACGCATATTGTGGTGCCAATTTATCCAATCAAACGCACGCTGGCTTGGCAAAATGCTACACTACCTAATGGCATTCCAACCGCGATTAGGTATTTGGTGTATGAATGATGGCCCTCGTAAAATTTTGTCCCCGAGGTTAGGTATTTAAATACCATGGATCGTCAGATATTATATATAGAAGTACCTAACTTCAAGTGAAATTGATTAATATTCAAATATTGAATTTCTTTTCAATTGAATCAATATAATTGACTGCCTGAGACCAACGTTTCCAATTGTCTGATGGCATAAATTTACTTTACAGTAGGTTAAGATTGGTATGTATACACTACACACATACTTAATGCTGATTATTTAGAGAGAATACTTTCGTAAGGCAACATTATTGAATATTTTCGCATTACCAATATTATTGACATGCCTACTTCCACCAAAAATTAACCGAAACAGAAACCTGCGTTTGCGATGTGTGGGATCACGTTTGGCTTTACTTAGGACGCGTGCGTAATGTTTTTGTTGTTGTTTTTTTTACATTAGCTCCACACAAGAGGCCCTTATGAAAATAATTCCTCTATATCATCTTTGGGGATACTGTCTGGAGGGTATTTTTAGGAATGTAAGGGGAGGAAGTCCAGGGAAGGAAAAAGGTATGGGGGTTGGCTAGTAATCTCAGTCAGTGTGTCCAGGAGTGACGGATGTATCAATTCATCCCTCCCACTGCGGTGCAACACGATATTCTGAGAGTCCTACCAGAGAGGACATAAGGTACCCTTAACCAGTCTCTTCCAATCAGACGCATGTGTCGCCAAGACCCGGACAAACCTCACTCCATGAACCCGGACAGACCTGCTAAGTCACCAAACGTAGCGAAACACTTGAGGTGATCTATGGCAGAGGTGTTGATTATCCAATAAATGGTTGCAGGGGCGGCGGTACCCATACTCGCCTCCCAAATTGAATTTATGTGTTTACCGAAAAAATAACTTAGATATCATTGTATGGCTGTCGTCAAGTTTATTAATTAACTATACTAATGTTAACTATTAATTCTTATATATTTTGTATTTTTGTACTTCCATTAAAGAGTAATTTGTATCACACATCAAAGAACTCTTTGATTTCACTGTGGATTTTATTTAACGCTAACTAATGAATTCATACTAGAATAACAATTAAAACACCTAATTTTTTGGTATGTACATAGAGTTATCTTGCAATCTTTAGAGCACAGGCGTCAGGTGGGTATACCACCTTTGTTCTACCGTTATTTAAATGGAAGATGCTCCGAAGAACCAGCGTCATTGATCCCTTCCGCAACAGTGCATAGTCGGGAAACACGCCAAACGCGCGCTCAACATTTGAGTTCAACAGTAGGGTTGTGGAACGATTTGCCGGCTTCTGCGTTTCCTCCCTCCTAAAACATGGGTCATGGGACCCCCAAGACCACCTCGATGATTACCCTGACACTGGAGCCATTATTCGCCCATCTTTTAACAAAGCAAGACAAAACGTTGACATTTGGGCATCAAATGACACAAAATACAAGTATTGTAAATTAGATAGATATTTTTTCTCTATGTAGATTTGTTGATAGATGTTTACAAATCTTGTAAGAGAATTTCATCTGCAGTCTCTTTCTCATATAGACATAAGCCACCGCCCTGAAGAGCAGCGTGAATCCTAGGAGACCCAAGATCTCCGTCATATAGCTGGCGTCTGCCATGCCGAGGTCTCTCATGAACACCCTGGGGTCGCTGTGATGACAGTAGAATATTGGACACTCCAGGACGTCCCTGTGGATGTAGATAGATGCTGTCAGGGCAACGAGGCCGTAGCGTAGGAATGATAGATGCATGAGGACGGTCATGACAGGCTCTATTTGGAGACCGAAGCCCGCTCCGTATACAGACAGGCAGAGGAATGGCGCCATCACTGATGGACCCACGATGGCTCCGTTCTGCAAAAAAAAAATTGTAAATCGTTGATTTAAGGCGAAGCTTAATGCCAAATCACTATTTTGATTAATCTTTATAACGAATTGGTGTACATTATGAATACCAAAAAATTTGCTTTAGATATAATGAAGGTTTTCCTATCGCTTCGCTATAGAATACAAATAAAAAATAAATTTCACAATAAAAAATATAAATGCAAACTACTAAATTTTTTTATTTTTTCAATAGAAATGTATTAACGCATAAAGGAAACAACTTTTAAAAAATACAGTATTATAGCTGAGATTATCTGTGACAGTTTCACTTGATTAACTTTTTTTGCTTTCCTATAAAATTATTTACACAATAAATAAAAACCGGTTTTTTGCTTGAAATCGAACGTTACTAGACTCCGTTTGTCAAGCGATTTTAATGCCAATTACTTACGATAGCTTCCTCTTAAGTATTCCTCGGGTGTCCCATTTTATAATATAAGACGTTGTCCTGCCACAGACAGCCTCCTATGTAGTGAAGTTAAAATTTGGGGTTGTATGTATTTTTGGAAGAGAAATGATTCTTTGTTTAAGTCTCGACAATCGCGCCAACTATCGGGTCCAAAACTATCCTATATTTCAAGCTGGAACCAACCATACTCATTCACAAAATTTCAATGAAATCGGTGAAAAAAATGAAAAACAAAAAAGGTTTGCCCTTTGGTTTTTACTTTCGTGAATTTCAGAGATTCGCAGTACGAACTTGAAACACGATGTATAAAACAAAACTGTGGATTATTTTGGCATAATTTTACCTTGGCACTGAAGATGGTAGCTACGGCGATCCCGAATCCCTCGGAACAGATGGCGGTGAGAATCCCGGCGATGTTGAACAGTGCAAACCGGTTTAGCTCCATCGGTTGCCCAGACAGGGTGTAAGTGGTGGCCAAACAGGCCGTCCCCAGCACCATCTAAAAAGTATCAAACAATAACAAACACGCTGCCACAAATAATTAGGTTCGTTACATGTGAAATGCTTCATATTATAAGAAATTGTTATTAAATGAATATGATTTGATTATTAAATGATTTTTTTAAATTAAATTAGATGGCTGAGACTCATGAAGTGATGGGTGAAAAATACTTAACTTCCTTCCCCACTACCTTCATCCTCACAAAATACCCCAATTGGGGATGGAACTGGTTCTCACTGGTTCTATATAATGGGGAGCTGTTGGGACTCCTGAGGGGTGTTTGCATTAAAAAAATTATGACAAATGGGTACGACTGTTAAGTGTATCGATTTTTATTATATGCATCGTGTGATAAAGCGTTCATCCAAATTCGATTTGAAGAGAAAAAACCAAAAGAAAAAAATTCAAGCCCGATATAACCTGATATATAATTAAGAAATTTGTGCTCTAGGGTCATGAATTTGCGGAGGCTTTCGCGGTATCATTTACAACATAATGCACGGAATTTTGAAAAATTCATTTGATAAACACAATAACCGCCATATTTAATTCAACTTTTGGGCAAAAAAGCTTCTTATATCATAGTATTAAACTCTACAATAAAATACCACTCTCACTCAAAAACCTCAACATTATAACATTTAAATCTCAAATAAAAAGCTGGATACTTAATATAGGGAGATCTGAAATAGAAAATATACTGATATCAAACACAGACTATAACCGAATCTACTAAACTGAACTTTACAAAAAAAACACTATCTTACTTATTTTAAAATTATTTTAAAAAAAAATTATACAATATGATATATGTTTATAATTAAATTCATATGTTACTTTGTTGTAATATTAATTTCTTATAATTAAATTATAATATGTAAATAAAATCCTCAGCACGGGAGATCCCAGTTAGGATATCATTATCTCTATATGTTACTAAGAAAAGAAGACAATAAATCATTAACTTCCGATTTTATGTCCGGGTTAAATCTTGCCCATAGGAAAAACTAAACCCTTCCACACACTTTTCCACAAATGATCATCTAGTCAATCAACATTATGCAAGTGCATTATATAAGCAAAATAAATACAAAACAATACAAGAACAACACGTCAATTCACCAGAGATCAAATGGGAAAATAATTCACTGACTCCAGATATTTTATTATTTATTATTATTTTAAAATTGGTTACTTAGAAACACAAATACGAGTAGAATCTTGTATTTGTTTAGGAACTATTAGTAATAAATTTCAAGAAGATGAAGTAATATTATTTGTTATTACCTTACATTTATTACACACAAGTGATATTATAATGGGTTGGTTACATCGGTAAACAACCCATTTGGTTGTATGAATTTGATTAGATTGAATATAATTATTCAAGTGATAACTAAACTTCCTCAATATTTAAAAGAGTTAAAATTATGGCTTTTCAATACAGAAGTTGAACATTTTTTATTTAATTTGTATCAGTTTATGTTTCTCATAAACTTTTCACCTTATATACACTTTTTATACAAACATTATTTTTTTAGACAAATTGTAATCTTGTTTTTGTTTAATATGCCCATAGTTTGTTTTTTCTAGGTACAATAATATAATTTATTTGACTATATTACCCACGCACAGGCTGCGCCTTAGTGGGTTCCCATTATTCTTATTGATTTTTGTAATATTGTATGTACTTAATGTAAAAATTGGGGAAAATAAGTGTTATGATTATAAAAAAATAATGTAAAATGTTGAATGGTACACAAACCGAACTGTTAACTATTTCAAACACAGTAGTAACAATTTATAGTGAGAAAAGGTACGATCAAAATATGAAAAAAATACACACCAGTTTTCAAAACCTCCATCGCCAATTAATTCATATCGACAGCCAATTATATATTTTTGAATTGGTTGTTGAACTGTCCCGGTAAGAGATCCAGGGTTTGATTCCCAATTGAAACCATTACCTTTTTATTTTTTCTGTTCTTGTTCTGTTTCATGTTTTTCAGGCCCCAAGCTTTTGAATGCTCCAATTTTCGTTCCACGAGTATCTAGGGAAATAGAAGGTCCACTCCAGCAGAGCTCCGAGTCCTGGGATAAGGTCTAAATACTCTAAGATGCGATCCTGTTTCTCGGAGGCACTATTCGTAACACTGTTCCCCAGGTCAATCAGCATGAGCACGGTAGCTCACACCTTAGCTTGGGATGGCTATCGCCTAAATTACCTGAACGATAGGTTCACTACCTACGCTATATACTATTATATAAAATAATATAAATTACAAAGAATGTTTAAAAACCAACTTTTGCTTGTTGAGATGAGACCTTTATTGTGAAATTCTGTTCACTTCGGCTCATCTCAACATTCAACATAACTGAAAAATAGGTACCATAAAATGAGGTGACTTTAACAATTTTCAACTTTGAAACTTTAAAAAAAATCATATCATATTTAAACAACATTTCGAAATGTATTTTAATAAAATTGTAGGCGTATGTGTTTGTGGAGTCAAAAAAAAAATAATAAAAAAACACTGTGATGAACGTCACCTCTCAGAGTGGGGAAACTTTGATAAACAATTTTTTATCAGCTTATATAATGGTACCTACGCCAATACCAAAATAGAATATTCAAGTAGTTGATAGATTCTGGTATACTTAACGATATAAATTATACGATACTATTATTATTCAAACATAGATGTTTGAGTATAACCAAAAACTATTATGTGGTAGCGAATTTTTTTTTTCAAACGCCATACAATACAGTGATAATCGAATTACAGTGGCAAACAGGATAATAATACCAATAAATTAAAGAACAATTAATGTGTAAACAAAAACACCATTGCAAGTGATGCAGTTATTAATTAATATAAGTGCAGTAAGACAATGCATAATTCAAAAGAAATATATACCAGTGTAACAATAGTTGAACTACTTTATACTAGGATTGTATAAGACCTATATGACCTGTATAATTCGAAGTATGAGGTGTCTATGATAATAGTCAGTAGTGAGTTTATTGTTACCCACAAAATTAATTGTACTTGGAATAGCTGAGTAGGAACTTGGCATTAACAATTCAGGGCTGTCAGCGATTCAATGATACTTATGAATAAGAAATAATATTTTTTAATAAAATAATACATTTGTTAGCTAACACTATAAAATATCAGGGAGCCATTCAGAAGAACATTGTCATTCCTGACATTGATTATTGTGTTTGAGGTATGTTATTATAGCCTTCTTATGACTATATTCCGTGTTCATTTAGATTTATTATCTTCTTCTTCAATGATATATATTTTTTAGTTTTATTTAACCGCGAAAAATACGGAGCGTAACATATCGAAAGAATCATTTTTATTTACAGAGATTATATATTTTCATTGTAATTTGATTCAGTATTGTGGAATATTCCGTCAGAATTTATGCGTATTTTTGCTTCGTAATAAAATCCAAATAAATTGAATACTTCTGAAAGTATTCGAAACAATGACTAAGAAGGGATTGTTTCACAGAATTTGAACAATTCATCAAATTTCAAAGATGATTTTCAATATCTACGAAGGTTCAATTCAAGTTCTGTAATTATATCATTATTGGCCAGTTGTTTCACAAAACTGAAATAATGACCAAATATGAATAGAACCTTCTTAGAACTTGAATTTCCCCTTTTAAATTTGATGAACTGTTCAAATTATGTTAAACAATCGGTCCTAAATGACAATTAAATCTTTCTTTGAAAGGTGATGAAATACACTTTCTAATTTTACTATTAGAAATTTAAAAAAAAAGTTTTATAAATAGCTCACCTGACGGTTACTAAATTACAGATAGCGAAAAAAACCTTTTTTTTTACAATTGTTTTATAAACATTATTATTACCTAACTTTTTTGTCGTTTCATATAAAAATAATTTATAAAAAATTATTAAATAATCTCAAATTGCGGTCCGGACCTTTGGTTTCATAAAGTTGCACATTTAACTGTGGTTAATTTGTAGATTTGAATATAAAGCGTGATATCTTTACATTTCTCACAATGGCAGCAAGGGAGACAAAACGATTTCAATGAGACCATACGAGCTGTTCCCAAAAGCCAAAAAAGGGGTCAACATAATATTATTAAAACAATTTACAAAAAATAAATCTAATCGTAAACATTAACTGTACACACTCACTAATTGTTGTGTGGTAAAGCAGGCCTTGAGCCTAATTTAAGACCGTTTTAACCGAAGGCAATGGTAATAATACTAATTAGCCAAGTTTTTCACAGTTCTGACCTTACGCGCCGCGTAATATTTACACTACGTTTTTTAGTAAGGCTGATAAAATATAAGAGCAGTACAAATTCAGCAAAATAAAATCTCTGTGTTTATCAAGAGTAAATTGATTTGTAGAAGACTTAAAATAATTGTATTAAAGTTGAAAATAGCAATTTAAATACAATAAAATATCGACCCTGTTCAAGTTAAATATTGATTCTTTTCGATGGAAGACTTTAAAAGGATGTATAAAAAACATTTTGCAATTAATAATACAAAAAGTATTTTTAAAAGTTAACGTAAAGCGAAACACAAGTAAAATTAAAGTTTAACAATTTTTTGTTTAGATTTTATGACGTTGATAGAATACATGATTTGAAGTATTGTATTTGCTCGAAACACGTGCAGTTAAAATAAATGTCACCCAAACGTTTTCTGTTTGTAAAATACATACAAATTACTTCGTATATTGCTGTTTAGCTTTTACCTTCCATGTATACATCCGATTATCGTCAATTTGTGATAAAAACAATTGAAATCAAATAAATTATACATTTTTCTAAACAACAAAAAATTCTAAGGAAGGGGTCATAACGTCTTGGATTGTCATTGAATAAATGCTCCGGTAACAATGTAACTGTACATTTATTGCATTTCTTCAGAATCAATAAACAAAGATTTCCTTAGTCATGGTGATACAATGATTCTAAACTTACTATAAACGGCAGTCCACTTACTGTGAGGGCGGTGTAATAAGCATTCAGGCCGTACCAGCGGTTAAAATATTCCCTTTGAAAATTACTCATTTCGTTGGGGTCTGAAACAACAGCAAAACTTAATAATAGAACATGACAAAGCAAATTGTATAATATTCATGGAACTAACATAATAATATAGGGACAATGACATAAACAAATTGTGTAAAATTCATGTAGGTAGTTAGGAACTTACATAATAATATAGGGACCATGACATAAAGCAAATTGCATAATATTCATGTAGGCAGGAACTTAAATAATAATATGGAGACCATGAAATAAAGCAAATTGTATAATATTTATGTACCAAGTTAGGAACTTTCATCATAATATGGGGACCATGACATAAAGCAAATTGTATAATATTCATGTAGTTAGGAACTTACATAATAATATAGGGATCATGACATAATGCAAATTGTATAATATTCATGTGGGCAGGAACTTACATAATAATATAGGGACCATGACATAAAGCAAATTGTATAATTTTCATGTGGGCAGGAATTTGCATAATAATATAGGGACCATGACATAAAGCAAATTGTATAATATTCATGTAGGCAGGAACTTACATAATAATATAGGGATCATGACATAATGCAAATTGTATAATATTCATGTGGGCAGGAACTTACATAATAATATAGGGACCATGACATAAAGCAAATTGTATAATTTTCATGTGGGCAGGAATTTGCATAATAATATAGGGACCATGACATAAAGCAAATTGTATAATATTCATGTAGGCAGGAACTTACATAATAATATAGGGACCATGACATAAAGCAAATTGTATAATATTCATGTAGGCAGGAACTTACATAATAATATAGGGACCATGACATAGGTGTACATGAAGAATACGATGGTACTTATGCAGTATTTAAAGTTAGATATCGGCATCGACCCATCGTTTCCAATTCCGTAAAATATTCCTCCCAGTAATAGCCCTGACACTATGTGATGCAATACCTGGATATACAGAGCAGTCTGAAATTGCAGATATAATTGATTAACACACCGAAGATTCTTCTTTCGTGTTTCATTGATCGAGTAACAAGCGCCATCCGAAAAATCATTTTTTTACATTAGCTCCACACAGGAGGCCCTGAGGGAATAAATCCCTGAGGGCCTATTTCATCTTTGGGGATGCTGTGTGGGGGTTTTTTTCAGGGAAAGAAGGAGAGAAAGTTACGGGAAGGAAAAAGGTATTAGGGGTGGTAAGGACCTATAAATACATCCCTCCCACTACGGTGCAAGGCGATGGGTCGAGAGAGTCCGGCTGGAGAGGTCGAAAGGTTTCCCTAAACCCGTCTCTCCCGATCCGACCCGCCACGAGGTAGGTGGGCAAACGCATCCGCCTCCAAGACCTAGACAAACTTCATCCCGTGAACCCGGGCACCCCTGCCAAGTCACCAAATGTAGCGAAACACTTGGTGTGACTTATGGTATGGGTGTTGTACCCATACCCGCCTCCCAAATTAAAGACGTCTAGTTCAATCGGTGAAAAGCTACACTAAAAGCTGATAAAACTGGTCCAAAGTGGTCAAAATTGATTAATCAGGGTAATTCTTCAATCAAATACAAAATAGGCAGGTATCCACATAAAATTTTGCGAATCATTATCATAACTGTTACTTACTTTTTTTAAAAGAAAAACAAACATATCACAAACGAATGACCTGACAGTATTTGAAAATCTCCTAATACCACCACAGTGAGCGTAAAATGTTACTTGTGTTGTGACGGAGGACTTAGCCAGCCAAGGAATTGAACACACTACGCCTGGGTCGGACCAAACGCGATGCCAACTCAGCCACTCACCGGTCATTTCATAAGCAAGCTTAATAAGTAATTTCACTGATATATTTACGCGAAAATAATTGGTAACTCTTAAGCTTGGTGACTGCATATTTTGTTCAAACGTTTTCCATAAAAAAAATTTTTTAATATTTATTTAGGGTCTTGGAAAGTGAGAAAAATATTTACATAACCTAAAAAATATTTTAAAAGCAACCTGTTAGAATTACCCCACTTTCGAGGTTAGTAATATTATCGCCTTACGAATAATATTTTGAGGTATTACACGATAAAATTGTCCTGCTTTGCTCTAGGTTACTAGCCAGCCTAGAAAGATTAGCCAAAATTAATAATCTATGTTTAATGTTACATAAAAACATATTATTGCTACAATACACCAAGACTCTATTTTTAAATATTATGACATCATAACATTAGTATAGTATATATTACGAGAAATAACTCATTCTAATAGGTAAGATAAACCAATGGAGTATAGTTACAACATATTGACAAAAAATTAATCAAATTTCTTTTAACAATTATAAATAACCACGCAGTATCTTCTCAATAAATAAATAAAATCAATAATTCCATGAAAATCAATAATTATCACCGTCTACTAAGAAACGATGAAACTTTCCATATTCCTTTCCAAGGAACGGACAACCTTCTATCAAATTCTTGTGCGAATTTGTTTGTGAATTGCTTGAAAGATTATGCACATATTTAACGATAGCCTCCAGAACATTACCTAATAGATATCTCGAATCTCTTGCTTTTACTTGACTTCACCAAACTTTGTTGTCTCCTGTTTTTTGTTGTTGTTGTTGTTGTTGTTTTACGTAATTATTGTTTTGTTTTCACATGTTTTAATATATCTTTATTGTATTTATTCTTCATAATTGTTTATGATAACCCTATGTATGGAGTATTGCAAACCAAATTAAATAAAACAATTGCTTTTATTAAATTTGCAATTGACCATTTCTTCAGTGTCTTATTTGTTTACTAAGTTAAATCATTTTTAACCTTGTTCAATATATTATCACCGAGGTCTAGATACAGTACCTATATTTAAAAGCAATTTTACTGGATACTTCACTCACCGTATTCCTGAATTTTTGCAATAGCATTCTCTTCGTATTGATTTTGAATTGGGTGAAAAAAGAAGTCGGAAATCCTGTACCAATCTGTTTGACAACTTCTATTTCCTCCTGTAAACTTTGCTGTCTGGACATTTTTCTCAGGGGTGCAAATCGTTTTACTGTATTTACTTCGTTGCACTTGCATATCTTTCCATTCTTAATTGCTCTTGATAGAGTTTTGATATTAACTGAGTCAGAATGTATAGCCTCTATGATAACGTCTACAGGGTTATGTGTCTTTGGACAATTGCAGCCAACCTCACTCAAGAATGGCACAAGAAGAGATGGTGCTCCCTGATAAACGCACCTTCCTCGACCGATGATGTAAACATTGTCAAATAATGAAAATACTGCAGCGGAGGGTTGATGAATTGTGCAGACGATTGTTCTTCCACAGTTTGCTAAAATCTTCAGTAAGCAAATGCATTGCTTTATTGATACTATATCCAAGCCTCTGAAAAAAAATATGAACCGTGACAATTAAATTAACTAAAAATAGTATTGACATATTTGAACTAACAACCGTAAAAGAACGATGCATATCTTTGGATTTTGGTAAGTTACACGTAGCATCATACATAGTACTGTAAAAAAATCCGATGAATCCTTAAAGCCCAGCTACACTACTCGCGAAGTTGATCGAAGTTGACCGAATACGATAGTGTGGGCACGAACTTCACTTCGCTTCGGGCAACTTCGCTTCGCTTCGCCCGACTTCCGATTGTTGTCGGTAAATGCGCCCGAGTCAAAGGACTCGAAGCGTTACTCGCGAAGTTGCACGAGTGTGTGGGCACGCACTTCGAACTTCGGCTAACTTCGTCGAGGACTTCGTCGAAGCGTCGAAGCGAGTAGTGTAGCTGACACTTTACACTGTGTACAGGGCAATAACTCTGATCGAAATTGGAACCGAAATATTGTGACGTCATATGATTGCCTGACTATATCCACCAACGAAAAACTCTGAAAGTCTACGGAATAAACTTTCAGAGTTTTGCATTGGTGTATAGTATAATAAGTAAGCTCCGAATGAGAATTTTACTATCTATATATTAACATATCTATGGTTTTTTAAGTCCGATTTGTTTCATACAAAAAGCCCTAAGATATCGATTCAGTGAGTGGTTTATTTATGGTACAGGGTAAGGATTTAGATTTAACTGTACTGAAGATGGAAAATGGCGCACCATCTAGAAGCACACTTATATTAAGACATTCTCAACAATATGAAAGACCCAAATAACATTAACTAACTACAATATTAGTTAATACCAGTATTACAGGTATATAATATGACGTAATTTATTGACTTACGAGGTGGGTTCGTCCAAGTAAATAATGGGCGGATTGTTGACGAGCTCCAAGGCCACTGCCAGCCTCCGTCTCTGTCCGCCCGAGAGCACCTCGGTACGCGAGTTGCGGCACGATGCCAGCCCTAGGGTACTAAGCACTTCGTCTATCTGAAATATAATCGGTTCCATGACAAAACAAAACAATTAAGAAAAAAAAATGTCCATAAAAATTAAATTAAAAATACAATGGAGATATATATATATATATATGAATATAAGTCTAGAAACATCATGAAAGTATGGCTAAGTAAATATGAAGATGAGAAAATCCTAAAAATATGAAGTAACACCAACAAAACCAAATAACATGAAGATGAGGAATTATCAATCACATAGTCGACCAACATGAATATGAAGAAATCAACAATCATAGTCGACAAACATGAAGATGAGGAAATCATAAAAAAAGTATGAAGTAATACCAACGCAACCTATAGTCAACTAACATGAAGATGACGAAATCATCAATCATAATCAACAAACATAAATCAACAAACATGAAGGTGAGATCGATAATAACCATGAAGATGAGGAAATCATGAAGTAACACCAACATAACTAACTACCTGCAGTAGAAAAACAACTAAAACTCGAAACAATCTCTAGTGAGGAGGACTTTGAATACATTACTTTACATATTATGTATTTTAATAGGCATTAAAATAAAATAAATAAAAACATAAAACTAATTTAACATAACCTAACCTAAACTATTACTTTATCAAGTTCTGTCACTATTCTGATTTATCCTGTTACCAATATAATCATGTCAAAGAAAGAAAGACAAACCACAGTTTGTTCATCGTCACTCTTCATCTCTTCAGCGAAAACGTAGTAACTCGGTAACCCCGCTTGAATCCGCCTTACGTTTAAATGTGAATTTCATTGAAAATCATTCGAATAGGACCACGTGGAAAATACGACTCCCCATTCCTTGAAGAAGTATGTTTAAAACCCAGCATTCCATGAATCCATTTTAAACTAGCGTCTACTTGGCTTCGCCCGATAATTCACCACATTTTCCAATGCTTTTCTTGCTGAACAATTGAAAAACATTTAAAAACAATAGCGGCTGGACTTATTTTTAAACACACATAAATCTATTTGAATTTAGATTCATTTTCGTGATTGAATAAATGCCAATTTTGGAAGTGAAAATTAGCCCAATTCCCGACACCCGATCGAGCTAAAACTCGGCAAATAGACTCGTTGTCAATGACAATACATTCTATCAACTTTTTGTGGCAATCACGCACAAATAAGCGGACATATTTCGCATTTCTCTGAAATTGGATGACAATACAGCAGTTAATTATGAAATAAATGTCGGTTCTACTCAATAGTTTGCGTGGTTCCTGTAAGGGAAGTTTCAATCCTCAGCCAAACCATTTTTTTTTTAGATAAAAGACTTTTTAAATGTTCACAGCGGTAAAGATCCAGTTCCTGGGAGTGAGGTTCAAAACGGTAAAAACAAAAAAAAAACAGATATTAACAAAAATAGATATATTGTGGTAAAAAAATGTTTTTTCCGGGTTGATTTTAAATTTGTTTTATTTATTTAGTTAAAGTACGTTAGTCATTCCAGTTTCAAATTTACCTGTAATCAGAAAATTATTTTATTTTAATTATTTAATAATTCTTAATTTTTCTTATTTTCTTTCTTGTGTATATCTTTTCTTTTAATTTTTGGCAGATTTTGTGATTTTTAAAAGTTTAATCGTGTTCAGTGTAACATTCGAAAAGCGATGGCATTACAAATTGCCGATAAATACATTTCTGATTGTCTCTCTTAATTTTTATAGTTCTTTCATAATTATTTGTCTAACAGAAAACAATACGTTGTTTACGGGCAGTTCACATCGAAACTCTACGCCACAAATTCTGGGGTCCCTCAAGGGTCTAATTTAGGACCACTATTATTTTTTATTGTTTATTAATGACATAGGGATGTTTATAAGATTTGTAAAATTTTTATTATTTGCGGATGACATTAAACTATACACCTGTATAACGACAAATGAAGACTCCATTCGTCTACAAATCGATATCGACGGTATAGTAGAGTGGAGTCATTAAAATAAACTTCATTTTAACAGTAGTAAGTGTACAATTATGTGCATTACAAGGGCAAAGTGTACTTTATATTTTAACTATAAAATGTCTGGTACCTCTCTAAAACATATTTCGATAACGAAGGATTTAGGAATCACTTTTGACACGCGTCTGACTTTTCGAACTCATATCGATTCGGTGTGCAACTCTGCAATGCGAATGCTGGGTTTTGTTATATGTAATTCGAAATCTTTTACGAATACGGCAGTCATAAAAATGCTTTATTTTACTCTGGTTCGCAGCATTCTTGAGAGTGGATCGATAATATGGGGACCCGAAGATGCCCTTTACTCAAATGATGTAGAAAAGGTGCAAAAAAAGTTTATGCGATACCTCTACATGCGAGAGTTCGGATATTACCCTTTATTGTATCCCTCTGATTTTCTTGCCGGAATGCTGGGGATAGAACGTCTAGACGTTAGGAGAAATATTGCAATGGTGTTAGTGGCGCACAAGCTGCTAAATGGGCACATTTGCAATCCAGATATTCTGGAACGAATTTATTTTTATGTCCCTGATAATTTCATCAGAGCTAGACAGCACAGATTATTTATTTTTCCAAGGGGCAGGACCAACCTACCAATGATCATGCCTTTGGGGAGAATAACTACTTTGTTAAATCACATTTCTTCTGTGATTGACATTTTCAATTTGAACCAAAGAGAATTTAAGACGGCAATAAGCATACTATTTAACAAATCTGGTTAATCAGATAGTATTGATGTACTTACCCATGCAAATAAATGTATGTACTTACTTATTATAAACTGTAATTTATAAACTGTTATTTGTGAAATGTAAATGGATTATACTGTTTTTCACAATAAATCAATAAAAATAAAATAAAATAAATACAAATAAAAATAAAGAAAACGGACAGTTATGTTTTTTTCTAAATTAATAATTTAATTCGTAATTTTTCACGTTTTCGTGGTAGTAATCAATAAATTTAACAAAGTGTATGACCAACGTAGAAACATTACAATATAGATAATGTGAGTGTATGTGAGCAACGTAGAAACATTACAATATAGAAAATGTGAGTGTGTGCGAGCAACGAGAAACATTACAATATAGATAATGTGAGTGTGTGTGAGCAACGTAGAAATATTACAATGTAGATAAATAATAAATACTATAACTAATACTCGTACACATGACTTCAGAAAACTCATGCAGTACACAAGAACCTTTAACACTCCTACATACAGTTTGCAATTAATGCATGTCTATAGTTATGCCAACAAAAGGCTCCGATATTCATTATGTCATATTATTATTAACAATAAAGGCAAAACGAGTGGACATCGGACCTGAACTGCAACCGTTTATCCATTGAAATGAAATCATTTACTATGTAGGTCAGGTGAAAATTAATGGTGTTTAGCTTTAAAGTAAATACATGTTAACCTTCGTTTATAGCTATTCGAATCAAAGATGGATACAAAAGAAATGTGAAAAATGAAAGAATGGGAATGCCAAAGATAATTATTTGAACTTTTGATTATAATGAAAAATATTAATTTCAGTTGTGCATCTGTCTGTAACTTGGATTTTCTTTGAATAAACCAATACATCAATTAAATACTTGGGGACCGTGGAATGAGGAGACTCCGGACATTTTTCCATTTGTCAACTGCCAGGAGGAATAATTTTAAAATATTTATTTAATAAATTTGAACCTTGAGGTATCTTATTTATTTTCATTAATATGTATAACTTCATAAATATTTCAAAAAATAACCTTAAAGATTGTCGGAGTCACCACGTCAAGTGTGGTGACTCCGGATAGCTACGTAATTATCTCTGTAAACCGTACTAAACATCAGATGTCATGACTTCTAATTACTGTTATTACATATTCATATTTTTATTGACATAAAAAAACAAATATTTTAGGGTGGGGTTCGAAGTTGATATATAAAACACGTTTACGATAATATAAAAAAATAATTATTGTCTCAGAAAAACATACATGACTAATACTTATAGATCTTGTAAATAAAATGCAAAAAATATTTAACGGAAGCCCAGAGATGCGTACATAATAATGCATAAAGTAAAATAATATTCTCTATGTTTAAAAAAAAATATATATATTTTTAAAAAAATCTAAGAAAGTGAAGAAAAGGGCCTGAAAGAGATCTATTCAACAATTTATTGATAAATTAGTGTTGAAATAATTGTCGCCCACGTTTTTCGGCGATCGGTGTGATTTTGGTTTTTGTGATTTAGGTTTTTTTCTTTCACCTCTATTTGAAAATCTGTATTGTGTTTTTGGTACAGAGCACAATACAAGATCATCACAAGATATCATCTTATTTCGTTCCTCCGACACAACATTTTCTAAATTTTCTGGAGAATAGCATTGATAAGGCCTTCTGGACTTTGTGACATGTCCGAAGTTACCGTACAAAATACTATTTGTTTTTAATTAGTAATAAAAAATTACGCTAAATTGCAGATATTAAGTTTATTTAAAAATCTTCTAAAACAATCAATTGATCATTTCAAATCATAAATCTTATTGATTCAAAGTACACCATAATTATAAAAAATCACAATTTTAAAACATCGGTAAAATTGAATTTTTAAGCAAACTCAAGAAGACTGGCCATAAATTAACAAGACGGACGGCGGCATCTAACTGACAACTACCACGAACCATGTCTTCTCAAGGGCACGTGATACATGAATATCATGCTCAATATTGCTCAATGCACACTTCCGGAGTCATTCTTTCTCTTATTATTCTTTTCTATAAATTTCTATGGTACTTTAAAGTACCTACTTGTATAATATTATTTTTTATCAGAAAATTCTATATTTGAAATGTGTAGATATTTGGTTTAAATTTCTTAGGACGGGTTGTTTCGGAGAATTTGAACAGTTCATCAAATTTCAACATTCATTTCCGGGTACTGTGAAAGTCGTATTCAAGTTCTGTTATTATATCATCACAGGCTAGTTGCATGACAACACTGAAATAATAACAGAACTTGAAAAAATCTTTCACAGAACTGGGAAATTAACTTTGAAATTTGAAAAATTGTTCAAATTCCCCGAAACAACCCGTCCTTAGTCTGCGCATTGTCTGTGCTTTTTGGCAAACATGCAGTAATTACCAATCCTACAATTATACAATCCCGTGATTTTTGCCGGGTCTGCTTTAGTATTTTATTAAAAGTAATAAGTATGTAAAACAAATTATATCATTTATTCACTAAAGTGTACAGTCAACAAATCCGTTCTGGCCAAAGAGGACTGCTTAACAATATTTAAGATTTAACAGAAATATCAACTTATTTGAATGTAGAAAAATCGCACCCTTGTTTATCCAACAAATTAACGTGAATTTTGATAGGATCAAGTAAAAATTCGTGAAAATGTAAAATATTTCGTGTTGCCATAAGGATGCCAGAGGCACCAATCAATGGTTGCGTCAACACAAAGCCAGCACAACGCTTCAGCACAAAGCTAACGGACAACATAAAGATTGCGGACCTTCCCGAGATGACTTCGTCGAGAATCGAGACCCTGGGCGTACAATGCGGAGACCGATGAAGTAGCACAGGATAGGGACGCCTGGAGGCGTATTGTCACAGTGGAGTCCCCAATAAGAATTGGATAGAAGAAGGTAAAGAAGATGATGATCACGGTTGGGATAGGTTTGGTTAGGTTGGGCTAGGTTGGATTAGGTTACCACTGTCAGCTTCTCCTGCGGCCCCAGCTCGGCCCCGAGCTTGAGGTCGGCAGCCACCTGCATGGCCTCCTGTACCGTGATCCACTGCTGCATCACGTCGTCCTGCATTATGTAGCTGGACAGCTTGTGGTAAAGACGCATATCCCTCGGTCTGCCGTTCACCAGGATGTTGCCCGTCACTTTTGCTGACCTAGAAATATGATAATAAGAACGATAATATTTGTAATTAAATTTCTTATAAATTACAAACTTTAAATGTAATACATATAATATTTATCAAAAAAAAAATTTCAAATATAAAAATTAAACAAATTTCAAAGAAAATTAGGGCAGTTGTGAAGGAGAGACTATATCAAGAATCTATAGGATGTCTCTTTTGAATCTCTCCTCGCTGACGCAAAATATGTATATATCGGAAGAGACTTGGTTCAGGAGCAATATACTACCACAATATATATCTTCCCATCGGAAGAATCATTGGCAGGTTGGTCCTAAAGGCAGGAAGATAGAATGATCTATGATGACCCTGTCTAAGATAGTTATCAGGAGTACAGAGACTAACTCGCTCCAAAATAGTCTCGCTGCAGTCTAAATAAGCGGGTGGCGGCATACCCCTCTCTTCTGAGCTGCAACTTTTTCTGAACCCTCCAACATGAAGAACATAATATTATGATACTTACATAAAAACGAAATTTAGACGTCGTCAAAATTATCATTGTCTTTAATTACAGGAAGTAGTCATGTCATTAAATATCTCCAACGTCTAAGTAATGGGGTGTTTCCTCCGTGAGTGTACGGAGGCATCATAAGGATGCACTATTCCTGTATAAAGTAGTTAACAATAATATTCAATGCCCAGAGTTGCTAAACAAGATTCCATTCAATGTACCTGCGCGTTCAACACGCTCTTGTGTCCTGTTCAGGGTTGATCAAAGCAAAACGAACTCTAAGCAGAATTCTCGCCTGAACAGACCATGCAATCATTACAATAGCCTATTATCCAAGGTTGATATTTTCAGTTGCGAACTTACCAAATGCAAGAGGTCCATAAAAGAATATTTCTCTGATAGTTTGTGAATAATGTTTATGTCTCTATTGTTTATATCTCTATTATGATTTGAGTTATATCTACAACTTTTCTCCATGGCTATAAATGTATTGTTTTGTAAATTTTTCATTTTATATAATCTTTTGTTTTATAAAAAAATTTCAATTCATATGTTTCTCACAAATTTTAATTAAATTTACTTCTTCCATATTATGCTGTCTCAGTAGAGGTAAAGTCACAAGGAGGAAATCCATAATTGGTTTTATTTTACTATATAATATTTGTGTACAAACTGATTAAATGTAAACTGTCGATTTCCCGAAAATGAATAAATAAATAAGTAACAAGAGTTAAAATTGATTTGAAAACATCGTATTACAAAATTCAAAAATCAAAATATCTATAATAAATGAATATCACATAAAAATTATGTAAAATTATAAAGGATGACATCTCTTTTTTGTGCACACAAGCGGCGGCACCCCTCGTGATGCCACTGCATTTATTTTTTAAACTAGAGTCTACATTTCTCTAATGGGAAAGAAAAGTTGTAAGTAGGCCACTAGCAGCGTAGTGTCTGACCTGACTATTCTAAACTGATCATTAAACACAAAAAAATCAACCCATAAAAAACGACGTATAGATGTTTTAAGTGACACTAAGGATCGCACCTTCCTCCCAAGTGACTGGGATCAACCGCGCTAAAAACTGAGCCAAATCCCAATTGGGTAGGACCGGCATTCATTTCGTATAATTTCAGAGCAATGCGCATATGTCCGCGTGGGTATGCGTGATTGCCACCAAAATTTGGTAGAATGCATTGTCATTGACATCGAGTCTATTTGCTGAGTTTCAGCTCGACTAGAAGTCGGGAACTGGGTTAAATACCGCTTCCAAGCATTGGATTCATTTATTCACAAAAACAAAATCGGAATTCAAATTGTACTTGAAAACAATCTTTGACACAAATTTGCGCAAGAATTTCATTATTTTACAGGTGACTAATGGATTGAAATCAAGGAACAATTTAAAAAGAATAATTATTTTCATAGCGACATGTGCGAAGTTTTTCGAGTAACTAAATCATTAGTATTCATGATGGCTGTATTGAAAGAAGTGAACCTATTGTTACAAAATATTGTTTTTAATTATTGTTAATTCGATGACAAATTTAAGTTAAATATACAAACATAATACACCTATATTTAGTTAAGAAGTCATTTTTTAAAAACATTCTATTTTAATTTATTATCTTCCGAAATAATTTATGAATAGTGAACGGAGAAAAATGAGTAATGCTGATTTATTCAAATCCTGTTAGAAGCGGGACAGCAGGCCGCTCCCTAATAAAATATTAGTATTTTCAGAATATATTGGAGCACGTGTTCATTCACCTGCGTTTGCTCGGTTAATAATGAAGAAATGCGAAAATATAATGATTTTAATGACGTCGCGTTAATACTTTCCTTTTTGCTCAAAAGTTTAACATGAAACCTAATTCATTCGGTAAAGGCCTGCAATCCGGTATTTAACTGGAATAGGAATAATTTTAAGAGATTTTTAATCAATTAGGTATATCAGTAAATTTTCTCCGTGTAAATAGGTACCGTTATGGAGAAAAATGTTAATGCCGTGATCTTTAATTTCCCGACGCGATAAGTAGCGGTTTCCTGGGGTTAACATAATATATTCGTTGGCAATTAATAAAGATGAAGTCTGTCTAGTTACAAAATTTGAAACAGTAGGTGGAAATCATATGAACCTAAACAGCCCTGAACGGAGTTATTCGTGAATAATTCGGAGTCGCGGGGTGAGGAAGGTGTATGAAAAATTCCAAAAACTACCCCATTCCTTTTCTCATCAAATACCAAAAGAATCATAAGCATAATTGCATTAACAACACACAAATCATTTGAAAAGTTTTTCATACAAGATGGCTGCCAGGCAATTTCACCTCACTCTAGATTTGGCTTCAATGCCGTTCATACAAAACCGCACTAATGCCCTGTCCAGGGCTTTTTTAGGTCCGTGGGTAGTCATGATAAAATTTAGAAAAACGCTGTGTGTTGGAAGATACTTCGAAAGTTGAGAATTGTTAAGCTGTCTCGTTTAAATTACTATCAAATATCAAAGCAAAGAAAAGGGAAAAAACACATCTGATATTTTTATTTATTTTTAGTTTTTCAGTCTCCAAAAAACAGTTTTACACCAATATATTAAAGATGTAGAAAACATGTACACTGAATGAGAACTGGTAAAAAATATGGTAGTTTTTTATGTGAACCCGCACATGAGTGACAACTGCTCCCAACCCTCTGGAACCAGTGAAACTATGGCATCCCCAATTGGGGTATGTTGTGAGGCTGAAGGTAGTGGGGAGAAAAAGGAGATGAGGAATAGGAAGGTGGGACGACCAACAGTACCTGGCAATTCAGATCAGGTTACCAAACACGGCCAAAGCCATTTCAAGCAACGTATCAATTCTGAATGGGTAATCTTACACCGGGGCGATAATGATAATATCTTTCACTCTGGAACCTGCCGCAAACAAACTACAGAGTTTTCTAATAAGAGGTGTTATTTTGAATAGCCCGTTATTTCTGTAGATGTTACATTTGAAGCTGTCATTTTTTGACATTTGACAAGTAGAAACTACGCCATTAATAAAAATTCAACATTCGCTTCAACAAAGCATTGAAATTATTAAAATTCACTTGAGTGAATCAAATGCAAATCATCTTGAGTTATGAGGCCCATTTCCACCTCGGTGGCTTCGTCAACAAGCAAAATTGTCGCATCTGGGGCTCGGAAAACCCAAGAAGTATTGTTGAAAAGCCTCTCTATCCTCAACGTGTGACTGTTCGGTGCGGTTCATGGTCCGGCGAAGTCATTGGACCTTACTTTTTCTAAAATGAGGCTGGAGCAACAGTTACGATGAATGGATCGCTAACTAGAGATGATTAATGATTTTTTATGGCCGGAATTGGATGGTATTGATCTGGACAGCGTTTACTTTCAACAAAACGTTGCTACGTGCCACACAAGCAACGAAACCATTGATTTTTTTACGATTGAATATCAAAATAACACCTCTTATTGGAAAACCTGTATATATTATTTTAAATGATTAGTTTGTGAAATAACACAAGTAGTATTAATAACAATTAATTGAAGTAAGTATGTAACATGTGTGTATTGAAGATTTAATTCAAACATACAATAATTATATTAGTTGCGATGCAGCCTCGTGTTAAAAAAAATACTGATTAATTTGTTGACGTTTGTCTGGAAAATGTATACGTAATCTTTTTAAAAAATAAAGCAGTTGTCAGGTAGATATACAGTGTATAAACGTTAGAATTTCCTTACGTGTATCCAACGAGAATATTCATGAGTGAACTCTTCCCTGCCCCAGAAGGTCCGAGAATAGCTGTGAGCTCTCCGGAACGGAAGGAGCCTGAAACTCCCTTAAGGATCGTGCGTGAGCCTGAAACGTGACAAGGTTCCATACAACGGGTAATTTTTTTGTGGGAACTTGGGATGAACGAGTTACGGGAAGCTAGGTGCGGGGAGTTAAGAGCTGGTAGCGGAGAGCAGGGAAAATGAACGGACCATCCCGTGATTTTTCTAATGTTATGTACTAATAATGCATTGTTAGTAACGAAATAAAAATGTTTTTTCATGAATTCATTGAGCAGTCAAAATTGAACCCAAGTGAACTTAATAAAATATAATTGCGAAAAAGGATGAACATCTGGAGGATTCATAAAAATTTTGATATTAATTATTATCTGTTTTTATTTATTTATATTCGTATTTATATGTACACGACCATTGGGCTTTTACAATGAATTTTTGGGAAAGAGTCGTTAACAAATAACTAATCAACTCGTAAAAACTAAGTTTTTTGTATTATATTATATGTAATACATCTATTTTAAAATTCATTAAAAATTATTTAAAAAAAAAAATTTGGTTTGCTTAGGATTGAACCTTTCCCAGGGACCGGGATCAACCGAGCTACCGACCTTGCCAGATGCCGATCGTGTAGGACCGACATCTATTTAGTTTATTGCGTATATGTCCGCGTGTGTGTACGTGATTGACAAAAAGTTGTTGGAATGCATTGTCATCAACAACGAGTTTATCTACCGAATTTCAGCTCGATCGGATATCGGGAAGTGGGTTAATTTTCGCTTCCAAGATTTGAAAGAGTGAAATTTAAATAGATTAGATCAAATAGATAGATTATTCAAAAATAGGTGAGTTACTGACTTATGGATGAATATGGGCTGTAATTTAAATATAAATTACTGTAATTTAAATTTAAATTGATGTGGAGAAAGAAATATAAATTAATTACCTGTGCCATTTATATTCCTCACTGCATAAGTTAAGTTTTCAAATTCAACATCAACTGGCGGTCTTTTGGCAAAATTATTCAAAACCTTCAAGGAGGACCTGATTTCCTCTAAATACAAAAAGGGGTCCGTAACTTCGACATCAGATAATTTACAACTTTCCATAAAACCAACGTTTTCATCCATTATCGAATAGTTAAATTTCAAAGTTCGAATTATGTACTCGAACCAAACTATTATTTTACACACATTTAAAAGTTTTTTCCCGAATAAGCAGCAAAAATCACTCTGCACCGACGAATATGTAAAAATGACATAAAAGTACTTATCTGTAAATCCAAACTATTAAAGTAAAATTTAAAAAACGAATTATAAACTCGACCGAACGGAATGATTTTTTTCAACAATTTTAAATAAAATTCCCGAATTAGCAGTAAAAAGCATGCTGCACAAACGAGTCAGTGTGATCGTATGATGAATGATGGGAAGAATGGTATAAACAGTAGGTACCTACTTATCCGAATCGAAAACATGTGCAGTTTTTTTTTAAAAGGAGCTATTGTGATTGCAAATTGCATTCTCACAATGTCAACGCATGAGAATTAAATTTCACAACACGCGAACCTGTCAACGTTGTTATTTAACTACATAATTCTTGATTTTAAAGGCCTTTAGAAGTGCTTGTTAGGAAGACAATAATCAAATCATTTTTTGTTCAGGTGTATTTAAGGGAAATTAACTGCATCTCTAAATAGTGTAAAACAAATACTATTAAAAAAACTACATTACATCGACTTTAATTCGAATACCTATCTCATTCCGGCGCAGAGATATTGCGTTGAATATTCCTCGGGCGTTCCCGCTCTCTAAACACTCCTGGCACTAATAAGAACAAACTTTGAAATTTTCAGCGATATCGAGTTTTCGAGTTTTGCGAGTACAAACATAAGCAGGCTAAATCTGATTCATGATACATGGCATTCACTTGGATTCTGCAGTTGAAACGCACTCTAAAGGGCGCTTTCACCAATGAAAACTGAGCGATATCTAAGTTAAGATGAAAACTTTGCAAAAGGTTGCCCAATTTCATTTTATCGACTATTTGTAAAAACATGTTAAGGCGACGCACTACGTCGTGTAATATTTTAAATTGAGCCGCTATCAATAACAACCCGTAGATAACGATAAGGTTTAAATTCCCGCTTAACACAATCAGGCTGTTTTGATTTATGCAAGAAAAAAACATGGCCAAAAAGTTCCTTTTATTTTATTTTGTGGATGTTCAGGCATAAATATTTGATTTTTTTTGGATCATTTTATAAATAACTTAATTTGCCACATTATACAATAAAATCATAACAGAAAATGGGTTCGTAAGTAGGAGATTTTGAACTAGCAGTTTTCATAGGCCTTTACATTATTTTTTCTGGGCTTATAAAAAGACTTATCTAAAAAATACTCGATTATTTCAAAGGCCAAGATGTATTCTACTCGAAGTATTTAATTAAAGGATGGCAGTTCAGTGATTTCACCAGGGCTATACCGAAGATATCTTTAACTTCGTATCTAATACCTCCCCGCATTAATCAAATATTAACTAACTGACATGTAAAAGAGATGACGTGTTGGAGATGCTGTTTAGTTACATGCTGGTTAACCTTTCCTTGCTGTTGAGTTACATGGTGATTAACCTTCCCTTGCCGGTGCTATTAACTGATTTGACATGCTTGTAATTATTTCAATATCTCTGTTAAGTATTTATCGAACAGAATAATAATATGTTTGATCGAAAATCGGGGGAAAACGTCAATATAGGTGGGCCAACGTATCCGCAAAGATCGGGACAGACCTCAGCCCATGAACCATGAACGTAGTGAACCGCTTGGGCAGACCTGTGGTACAGGTGTTTTAATTTATTTTATTATTTTTTATCTTATAAATATTTAAAAATTACAATTATGGTGACTTTCACAACTACCATATTAAGCTCATGCCCGTATTGTGGTAGTCGTTCATGGTTTATTAAAGAATAACAATAATAAAACATAACGGAAAAGGAAATTGTTATGGTAAAACAAAAAATTAAAAATGCAGATTATTATAGAAACCATATTAGAAATAGAAATAAATATAAAACTAAATAAATGATTGAGTTAAACCTTTTTTAAAACAGTGTTAGGACATCATGTATTCTAAAGAAGGCTCGTCCCCTTTCAAATAGCCAATGTTGAACACGGATAGTAAAAAGGGATATAGAATTATTTGACTTTATATCGGTGTTTAAAGCATTGCATATTTTAGGAGCGATGAACAAGAAATGTCGTAGAGCGAATGTAGTTCTAGTTTTAGGGGCCACGCATCCCAGGTTTGATGAAAAGCGGGTGTGTGCTTGATGTTGTGGAGACCAAAACAGAAGGTTATTTTTCCGTATGTAGTTGATTGGTTACGACCTTGACTACGAATCCGGAGGTCGCGGGTACAACCCTTGACTCTGTGCAAAAACGGGCGGTCCGTTTGATAGATTCCCCAATCTTAACAAACGGACTGCAATCTTTAGAGCACAGGCGTCAGGTAGGTATGCTGTCCTTGTTCTATCGATATTACAATGGAAGATGCTCTGAGGAACTAGCGTCATTGATCCCTTCGGCACCGGTGCGTAGTCGGGATGCACGCCAAACGCGCGCCCAACATTTGTACACGGTTGACATTTGTCACATGAGAACGGGTCGCTTCTACGATTCGTTCTTAAGTTCAACAGCTCGGTTGTGGAACGAACTGCCGGCCTCTGTGTTTCCTCCCTCCTACAACATGGGACTCTTCAAGACCCATGTTCACTCCTTCCTCTCCACAAAAAGACCCTCCACACAGCATCCCCAAAGATGACATAGGTCCTGAGGGAAATTATTTTCTTCAGGGCCTCCTGTGTGGAGTTAATATAAAAAAAAAACAAATACCGGCACCGGCGGCGTGCGTTACTAAATTTTGTGTGATTAATTTGTGTTATTTACATAATTTATTCAATAAAAATAATATATTATATACAGGGTGTATCGGCACGTACCCGACAAACTTTAACCAGCTATTCCTTAGCACATTTGGAGTAAAAAATGTTTTGGGCACTTTGCTGTCCGGTAACATTGTTTTTCAATAAAAAACAAAAAATAAATAAAAATCCACACTCCGTCACTGTCATTGGAATTGTTTCTCGTGTTCAACAGCTGTTATTAGCAAGTGTGTCAAAAAGTATCCTCGCTCTTTCGTACACACTAAATAATAATATTTAAAAATGAGACGAATGGTGCCGTGCCATTTCGTTGTGATTGTAAAAGCGCGCCAACGTAGGTACGTACGTACATTATTCAACGAAACTCGAACAAAATATTGCCAGGCGGGTTTTCAAACTTTGACAAAGGATAAAACATTGGTGACATGTGGTGAAAATATGAATAGTAAATTGCCAGCAAAGTGCCCATAACATTTTTTACTCCAAATGTGCTAAGGAATAGCTGGTTAAAGTTTGTCGGGTACGTGCCGATACACCCTGTATATTAAATAATCTCAGAATCGCCTCTGTGAAAGACCACAATTCAGAATCGTAACGTTGCTTAAAATTTCTTACTTTGAAATGTTGACACAACATTGCCTTCGAATATACGTGTGTTTTTATATACCTTTATTATAAAGATGTTACCTGTGAAAGGTTAAAATATATTTTTTTAAACCGCGCCATCTGTTGAACGTAAAAGCAACACGCGTTATTGTTTCTCTATCTACACATACAGGCTGAGTCATAAAGCGCGTGGCGGGGTAGAGCTGGTTATTAAAATAAAAATAAAACCAATGATAACAGCACACACGAGCCAAGACATATAAAAAAAAATTGAAACACGCCACTACCCGTTAATCAGCCGTGATTATACATTATAATATAAAATAATTTTAAAAGTTTGTTATAATTAGGTATATACTTTACCAAAAGTAGGTGGTAGCATATTTTTACATTGATAAAAATCATGATGCAATAAATTTCTTATTTTCTTCATCATAAAACAGATAATTACTTACCTAATAATCTCTAAAAAATCTAAAACAGAACAGCCATAAAGAGTACGACTATTTTTTAATTGACCTGTCTGTTCCAAGCGGAGTTAAGTTTCAAGATCAAGGTCAAATACTGGAAACATTGGGGAAGGTCATGTACGGGTCTCATATCGATTGAAAAATATAATAAAATGATGGTTAAAGAGTTAATACATGGTATCTATTGAAAGGTGTGTTTATTTCTGTTAGGCAAAGCCTTTATCAGAACAGTCCAGCTGTCTGATAGTTTTGACAGAACCGCAAAGATGAATCAGCTTGGAAAACCGAAGTAGGTACCTACCTACGTAATCAGCTGTTATGTTTAACATTTTCTGTTGCATATAATAGTTCGAAAAAGAAAAATACGAAAATAAAAGAATTATTGAGACAGGGTGCTTGTTTCTGTTAGGTTATGTCTTTAATACAGTCTAGCTGTAAAGTATGATGGTTATAGTTATTCCTGATGGCGATGAATCAGCAAAGAACATTAAGTAGGAATCAGCTGTTGTCAGTTTAAGTTCATGTTTCAAGCAGCCGCCATTCACGCGCAGCCGGGCCGCGCACAGCCTCCTGATTGGTCGACTTCACGTGGTCTGACATCGCACCATGGTAACCACAAGCGCATGCCCCCTCTGTCGCATAGTGCTGGCTTTCTCATCAATCGAGGTGTTTTCAATCGAAAGGTTGGATGATCGAGCATGGACACAAAGCAGCACCAAGTAACACCAAAATACGGTTACGATATAATTTAAAAAACAGGAACGGGATTAGAATAAGTTAAATATTGGGAGGATTGTAGATTTAGGATGGATAAATGGTGTAATTCTCGAGTATCCTACACTAAAGATTCGAATACGGAAAGTTTTTATTGATCTTTTATTGGTTGAGTTAAGTTCATTTCCTCTTCCAGCGAAGTCTTCCATCACGACAAAAGTAACATTTCCGTTAAGTGTGATGGTGGAAGGAGTTTTTCAAATATTGGCGGGTTAATCGTAATCCGGAAATGTTTGTCCATATTTACTAGTTTTTTTTTTTTAAATTAGGTAACGTAACAGGATTACTATTTGTTTATAGGTTAGTAATTCACCCTATTCTACAGCATTTGAGGCCAGCTTTATTGACCTTCTTTCACGTGGGCAAACTATTTTGCGTAAAATCTTTTAAAGTAAAGTAAAATGACAGCATTTTTTTAAAAATCTGATGACCGTAGACGAAATATCAAGAATAATTAAAGGAAATGGTTTCATGTTGACACGGAAAAATAAGTCCTTTAGACATTACAGTTTAATATCGTTAATGCTTTATTAGTATCAATATATATATATAAAAGTGGTTTTTGAACAACATTTTATTTGTTAAAACCTTAAAATCCAATAAATTCTTTTTATATTGTATTAGCTCCTTTGTTTAAGGACTGAGATTGTTAAGTATCCGTCTCGAAAATATTTTATAGTGGATAATAGAATACCGAAATGTCTAGCTTTGAAAAGAAAACACAACGGTTTATTACATAATAATATCGCTATCCCCGTCTGTTTGTGCGCTTAGTTCTTCTTCATTTGGAGAATTTCTTCCGGAAGGATGTATATATATATTTATTTAAATATATTCACGCCCTGTTAGAGTTTTTATATTTGTTATGTTTAAAAATGAAAGGGGCCAAAATAGCAAAATGTGAACATAAGCCTCTAGTAAAAATTTAAAAATGTAATAAAAAAAATTTCTTGTTAAAATGAAATTGTAGACTTCTTACGATCTTTGTCAAAGGTTTCGATTATTTTTTTATCGCACCCCCTCACTAGCGCCGAACGTCAAATTCGTACTATCGCAAAATCCGGAACGATTAACGTTATATTACGATACATTCGGGACGGTTTTCTATCAGTGGCTTCTCGCCGGCCGCAAGGATCGACCCAATACCTCTAATATCGTCACCTTTCGCACTTCGCGGGGAAAGTAACCTACTGTGATTGTATTAATTCAATTAACGTAACGCGAGTGAAGTCTTCGGACGTCTGTTGTGAAAGACAGACCATTATTTCGAGTGTTTGATTTTTTTGTGAATTTTTATTTTTATTGTAAGTTTTTATTTTATTATTATTTAACTCCTAAACTAAGCTCTAACTAACCTTCTTTTTATTAAGTTCTATCAGGGATTGACGGTTTTCGCGTACGCGGTATGTATAAGTTACTATGAATGTTTTAATGTAGCGGCTATTCTAACGTCGTATTTTTTGCCACAGCCATTTTTGCACGCCTCAAATTTTAAATTCTTGGATGTACCTATCACCGGAATCCAGTAATGATTATGGCTTTGTGCGCTGCTAGCTTAGCTGTTTTATCTTTTATTTCCGTTACTTTTTATGATATCACCATTAAAAATCAACATCGCATAATATTTTCTTTGAAATTGCACCTAGCCAAATGAAAATTCCAAGAAGTTTTTGTTTACCAAGCACAAAACTGCTAGTCAACCATCTAGCATAGCACATGTACTTAATATTATGCATTTACAATTAAATTTCACACAATAATAACAACATAAAAATCACCGGTTTGCTTAGTTAGCCAGATACAGCCACTAGACGAAATTTTGTTAGAAATAATATTATAACATGCAATTTTATGTTGTTATTTAATTTGTCCACCATGTAGCATTGTTTTTATTCTATTCTGACATTTATCCAAAATAACGAAGAGAGAGATAAGTAGTGAAAGAATTTTTTTTATGTGTCTTGCCTAGATAAGTACTTATTTTCAAATTTAGTTTTTAAAAATCTAACGTTTGCTACCCTCTCCCCTGTTATTTAAAAAATACACAAGTTAACACATTTTACTCACGATATATTCCTTCCAGAATCCAACAAGATTCTATTTGGTTGAAACTTATTATTAAATTAAAATGTTCCTTTTCCAATATATCTCTTACAAACAGGTTGTAAACATGATTTGTTTAAATTCAATTATTTAAGTCAAAAAAAGATCATGCAAAAATCCACAAATGCAAATTAGTACAAGGAAAATATTTTATGTAAATAAATATTCATTTCCATTGATGAAGTCTTAATACTTTTCCATTATATAGATTATATTATATTATATCAATTTATTTCCATTTGGCATTTGCTTCACATATCTAGGAGTATAATTTTAATGTTGTAGCAAGCATGTTCAGAATATTCTGCCAAATAATAATAAATGTCCATGTGAACCTAAAATTGTATCATATTGGCTACACGATTATTGACATTGAAACTTCAGTCAGTTACACACTGCCTTAAACACTTTCATTGAAATCAAATTATGCATTTTATTATTACATTTTTATGCATATTAAGTTTTGGACCACCTTAGGTCGCCCAATTATGCCACCTACAATCTACGTTATGAATGAAAGACGAACTTGACATTGATTCTTGTTAGTCATGGGTATCAATTTTCCATGACAATATAACAACATTGTTAGGTACATTACTATAAGTTATGTTATGTGTGGTAGATAACTTGGCATTGATTCTTTTCCTCTTAAATGGGTATCAATTTTCCATGACAATATAACAAAAATGTTAGGTACATGATTAGAAGTTATATTATGTGTATTAGATGAGCTTGGCATTGATTCTTTTTAGTCTTTAAACAAATTGGTTATCAATTTCCCATGACAATATAACAAAATTGTTAGATACATGATTAGAAGTTATTTTATGTGTGGTAGATGAGCTTGGCATTGATTCTTTTTAGTCTTAATTGGTTATCATTGTTATCAATTTTCCATGACAATATAGCAAAAGTGTTAGGTACATGATTATAAGTTATGTTATGTGTGGTAGATGAACTTGGCATTGATTATTTTTGTCTTAAATGGGTATCAATTTTCCATGACGACATAACAAAAATATTTGGTACATGGTTAGATGAGCTAACATATTTATTTTTATATTGGAAACATAATAAAGGAAGAAGCTACAATCAGAAGAAGAGACCAATGCATTACGGATAGACATTGTCGTGAAATTAAATTGAACAAGAAAATTATTATATTGTGTTATGTTTATAAAATTAAAAAAAAAATATGTAACCTGCAGACAAGCTGCCTTGTGGCAACTTTGCGTGACAACCCTTTTGTCACTATTGAAATTGTAGTAATATCAATGTTTAACAATAAAAATAGTAAATAAATATTTATTTTGGTAATTTTTTACCTAACCGACGTAGTTTTAAGCACAGATTATAGAAATTATACTTTTACAAGAAGCAACTATTTATATGCACAAAATAGGTTCTTAGATTCTTAGTTTGGATTAATTCAATAGTGTATGCGTATTTAGATCGCAACGAAACTTTCTGAAACGTCAATCCATACAAAAATAGCGGCAAAGCGATCGTTTTTTAACTTTGATTTAGATTTAAAAATTCCAATAGTTCTTGCACCTTTTCACAGTTAATTTTCAAGGAATGTGAAATTTCTATTCAAGTTCTGTTATTATTTCAGTTCTGTGAAGCAACTGGCCCATGTCGATGTAATAACAGATCTTCAATAGCACTTTCAAGAACTTGCAAATTAACTTTGGAATTTGATGAACTAACTGTTCAAATTTTCTGAAACAACCCATATTTTTTAAAACAAAACTATTCAACTCGATGGATAAAAATAAAATCCAGCGTTTTTGAATAAATAATAACAATTAAATTGTTCAATATAATTTTTTCCAAGGAAGCCAAAGCTTTTTGGGGTGTGATATTATGTACAAAATGAAGAAAAAACACACTTAATTAATTAATTACAGCCAGGACTTTTATATTAGCGAAACAAGGTTCGCTTTCATTTAATAATTCAATAAAAGTGGTGTATTACAAAGTGTGATTTTTCATTTAGGACGGGTTGTTTCGGAAAATTTGAACAATTCATCAAATTTCAACGTTCATTTTCGGGTTCTGTGAAAGATTTATTCAAGTTCTGTTTTTATGTCATTGTAGGCTAGTTGCTTGACAAAACTGAAATAAAAACAGAACTTGAAAAAGTCTTTCACAGAACTTGAAAATGAACGTTGAAATTTGATGAATTGTTCAGATTCTCCGAAACAACCCGTCCTTAATGTTCAATATAATGTTACACATTATATTCACTATTAAACTCCCATACTAAAAAAGGTGTTTTAAGTTTTATACGTTAATTGGTAAGGCTCGTATGTAGGCAGAATATAAAAATAGAAATTAAAGTAAGAATATAGTTGAAATGTACAATATAATATGTTTGTAATTACTTTTTGGCTTTCACAGTTTTAATACATTGTAAGTACGGGCGTCTGCTCTAACTGCTGAGCTATCAACTAATATTTCAGGCCTTCCGCGTACATTCAACACGATATTGAAATATTATTTCAATATTTAAATATTAGTATTTCGAATATCCCTTCAAAGGGAATCTAAATCGAGTTAGTCAATTAGTTTTTTTTTGTTTTGTTTTATTTCAATTCAACGAAACGCTTTTTTATCATTGTTTTGTTTTTAATTTTATATTACTAGCAAGATTTTTTAATAAAAAAATTATGTCACAAATAATTTCTATGATCAATCATTTCACAATTACGAAAAATCAGTGGCACAATGTTCTTTATGTCACCGATTACAAACAAATGTAATAATAATCAAAAACATTTTCTGTTAACCTACTAGAGGGTGTAACTACTCTCGGTGTACCTACTAGAGGGGGTGTAGCGTTTTTTTTCAGAATTTTCAGAATTATTTTTTTAATCCACAAAAATTCCACTAACAACGCTACCGACTGCAAATTGTGTTATCCAAGGACACCTTGTATATTAAATCAATCTGCCATCTTTGACGCAAAATAGAATTATTTATTTATTATTATTATGACATGTTTCTTATATTTGTCCTTCTCTCCCTGAACTTGCGTACCTAATAAATAACAACATCTGATTAGAAATAACATTGCTTATCTTTAGCAGTAAAACACACACGGTGTTATAATTAAGTATTAGTGTTATTGTTGAGTTTGGCTTTTTGCCATAAATTAATAATTAATGTTGAAATTGTTTTGAAACTGATTAGGTTTCTGCTTTCGAACGAACTTTCACACTTCTAGCGTTAAAAGTATTGAGTATTTTAATATTCAGTCAAAAAAAAATTAGCTTATAAACATGAAAGTCTACTGTGATGCCTTACTTACTTACGAGTATTTATTAATAATTTTATTAAAAAGCATTTTTCTTCAAGGGTAAATACGTCGCCTTTGAGAGGTTCGTTGTAACTTTCATGACTCGTTTTTTTTTAAATTTATTATTTTTTTAATATGAATACCTCACAAGAGTCCCAGCTGCTCCCAACCGTCTGTGCAGCTGAGACTACAGCTGTACAGCGTAGCCAGTGAGACTACGACATTCCCAATGGGGCTAAAGTTAGTTGGCAAGAGGAAGGTGGGGTAGTATCTGGCTAATCAGATCTGGTCACCAAACACGGTATATTAACTGCTAAAGCCCTTTCAAGCAACGTTTCAATTCTGAATGGTTGTCTTACACCAGCGCGATATTGAGAGTATCTTCCACTCTGGAACGTGCCGCACATTTACTATTTATTATTTTTAATTGACATCCTATCCCCTTCCTATTTTCCTCTTCCTCTCCCCTTCCTTTAACACCAAATTAATTTTTAGATATTAAAACTTCATTTCCAATGAACTTTAGCATAAGAAACTTCTGTGGCTTGACTTCAGTTAACTTGTATATTTATATCTATCATTGTATATTATGTAAAATCTATTTGTTTCTTACAAATAAATAAATAAATAACTTATATATAAATTATCAGTAAAATTATTTGCGCACGCCGGGATTAGAACCCACGATCTGCGGATTGCTAGTCGATAGCGAGATCCATCGATCACGGAAGCCATTTATAAGAAAGAGAGTTGTTAAATAACGGATATATTTATCAGCGGTAGTTACGCCTGCTTATAACCTGCCTACACGGAAAAAAATATCCTGTTAAAAAAGTGATAGCATGCCAATTTCCTGATAAAATATTAGTCATTCAGAACATATAGAGAACACGTGTTCTTTTCATAATAAATATCATGACGGAATGCGACAATATCAGAATTTGTATGAATACGTTTTCCGCCGTCCTCATAAACATTTACCTTTAAGGCGATGCACTACGTCGTGTAATATTTTGAATCGAGCCGCCATCAATAACACTCCTTACGTAGATGGCGATAAGGCTTAAATTCCCCCTTAACACCATCCGCATGTTTTGATTTATGCATGAAAAAAACATGGCCAAAAAGTGTCTTTTATTTTATTTTGTGGATGATCCGGCATAAATAATTAAATGTTTTCCGATCATATTATAAATAACTTTATTTTCCACATTATACAATAAAACTATAACCGAAAATAGGTTCGTAAGTAGGAAACTTTGAACTTTAAAGCAGTTTTCATAGGCCTTTACATTATTTTTTCTGGGCTTATAAAAAGATTTATGTTAAAAATACTCGATTATTTCAAAGGTCAAGATGTATTATACTCGCGGTATTTATTTAAAGCATCTGAAACATTTCTAGGCGACCAAATTTTCAAACCAAAAACACATGATTTTGCATTACTACGTAGTGCATCGCCTTAACTGATACTTTGTTAGGAAATCTGTCAATTCATTCGTTAGGCCTGCAGTCCCATTTTTAACAGAAAAACGAATAATTTGACCAGACTTTTAATAAATTATCAGTATATCAAGAAGTTATTTCTGTTTTAACGTAACGACCTCTTTTTTGACCTCTGATAAGTAAGGTTATCCTCTCAACGATTAATAAAGATTTCATGCGTTAGGTTTATTCTTAATTCGAATAATAATTGTTTGATTTATTATCGATGGTTAAAGTCATAGAAGAAAACTGAAGATAAAAGAGTACCCTGTTCCAAACCTCAATAAGTAAAAATGAACCCTTAAAAACATTGTTTTACTATAATAGTATTTGTCTATTATTTTTATTAACAGATTTTTTTTTAATTGGTTTCACCGTGGAACCTTCCTTCCCAGGGACTGGAGTAAGAACTGCGCCAAATCCCTATTGGCTAGGACCGACATTTATTTCGTATATTAACGATTTTTTTTCGTAATAAAATTTCATAGAAATTGGTATATGTTCGAGTGTGTATGCGTGATTTTCCTTTTCCATTTCCACATCCAAGATGTGCATTCTTTCATTCGCGAAAGTAAAATTCAAAAATATGTATTTAATGTGTGTATTTCACATATTTATTAAAACATCTATTATATTTTACAATAAAATATTAATATGTGTTGTTTTGTTAAAATGTATATTATGATCGTATTTTAAAAATAATCACTTGTTTTGATTTTTTCACCTGATTAAAATGTTATGTCGCGTGTTAACTGTCATATTTTTTATATCAGTCGAACATCTCAAGTGTCAAGATAATATTTTAAATTATTTCCTGTAAATATGTACCTACTTATTGAATTCAAATACGTTTTTTAATCTTTTGAATTACATATTATATTTATTTCGGTAATCGGCAAAACAATATTTAACATGAATAGGGTATTTTCGCTGTTCTTTTATCTTCGAAAAAAATCACGATAATATAGGTAATTTTGTGTTGACAAAAATATTTTCTACGACGATTTAAAATGTGCCATTCTCGATTTACCGCCAAAATTCGTCATGCCGGGCAACGTTGGTAACAGCCGTCTTACCAGGCATTGGTGTTTTCGATGTCATAAAGACGTTGTAGCCAGTTGAAACCGTTTCGGGATGTGCGGTTTAAGATCGTTTTAAAATCAATAATTATGAATGAAATTATTAAACATACTTTTAGAACGTTAATCAGAATCAGAAAAAATAATATTTAATTATTGTTTACGAAAATACCCCATTGGGTAAGTAGCTACTTACCTATGTATGCACCAACTACAAAATACGTATATTATTTTTTTTTCTTAAAAATGTTAAATGTTTTCTGCTTGAGGAAATAATAAATGTTTTCACACTTATTTTATGTTTTTTTTTGTTATTTACTGCGTAATACGTGGGGGCCCGTTGGTTTTTACCTGCTTCGAACTTTACCAAATCATTAGAATCCAAATATATTCAAGGAAAATGACTCCCGAGTTTTGCACGATGTCGGCAAACTCACCTTTATATTGTATGCTAGTGCATACCCGCAGACCCATGAAAAATCACGAGATATTACAATTGTAGGATTGATAATTATTGCATTATAACTAAAAAGCGCAGACTTGTGAAAAATCATTCTTGTCAAGATTAATAAAAAAATAAATAAAATTAAAAAATATATACAGTGAATTCAATTCTAGTAAAAAATATGTATTATTATGGGTAGGTACTAAGTACTTACTAAAGAAATCTGGCAAAAAATATGAATTGGTAAGTAGGTACTTTTATAGATTTATCACTTTATTATAAGAAATGTATGTAAAAAAAAATCTGCCAAAATAAAATGATTTTCAAGATAGGTAGGTACTTTATCGATCTATATTTTTTATTACAGTCAGTTCTTTTTTTGTCGTTTACATTTTGAAAATTACACTTTTCTTCACAGAAAATCTGTGTTGTTATGTTCATTGAACCAGAGTCACATACAGACACACAACAATGATTTTCAGAGAAGCTAGTATTATTATAATATATGTGACCAAATTAGCTTTAAACGGGATTTTTGGTAGAACTGTCATTTCATAACATTTTATGTCATAACAATGACATCATAAAATTAATCTAGGCCTAATAGGAAATGGAATTTAGGCATTCCCGAGACAAATGCTGTTGGAAACAGCCATGGTTAAAAACTGAACTCTCTCATGTAGAGGTATCATAATAAATATACATATATAAACCTTCCGGAAGAAATTCTCTAAATGAAGAAGGACTAAGCGCACAAACAGACAGACGGGGATAGCGACTTCAATTTAATATAATAGAGATTTAATTTCGTCTATCTGTAAATTTGTTTGTGCGTTCCGTTTCCATTTTCGAAAACCTTCTGCACCTACTTTACTATTCAAGCGAGTCATAATTTGACTATGTTTCAGTAAAGATTCATTATTTTTTTCAAATGTGAAATCGTCGTTTTTATTTGGAATGTTTTTTTTTTAAATATTATCGTACGTACCTGCCTGAAGAAAGTTTGAAAAATGGTTGTCATTGTCATAGTGACGTTTCATTGGCAAATTTTATAATTACTTAAAAAATTTTAGTTATTTAAGTATTTACTTATAAATCTTAAGATTTCAGTGGAGATTTTGGTTTTGATTTATAAAATAAGAGAAAATTGGAAATATACTTTTTTGAACGTGAGGTCTACTAGTGTTCACAGAACTACTGGTAAAAACCCTTTACAGTTTTATTAATCGAATAAAGATATAGAAATTAACTATACGAAACCTTGTTGAAACGTTTAATATTGTAACGTTTTTGCATCATCTCTACCTCGACCCCGTCCAATGGTATAATAATGGTAACATCACAATATGTTGTATATCATTGGTAATATCACATGTCGGCAAACCAGTTTAGTTCGTGACAGATTCGCACGTGTTGTCAAAAGTGGCGTGATTTCGACAATGCCTTGTATAGGCTTGAACATTATACCTATATCACATTAAGTTGATGGAAGGTATCATTTTTATACCTGCTAGCCGCAATGAACATTTACACCTGAATCTCAAAACCTCACTTTAGTAACTGTCTACAAAATGTGTAACTACAAGTTGAGAGAGACAGTATTATTTTGCAGTTGGAGTTTAGAGAGTTGAAATCTGAGTCTCGTTTTGAGATTCGAGCCTCTAATCTCCCATCATTATTTCTCTCCCGGCCTGTTGCGTTAGGAATTTCGTCTCGGTATTTGCATTTTGAAGTCGATTATGTCTACGCCATCTTTAGCTGCTGGCTGCACATTGTGAAGATATAAAGAACGGAATGAAATGTTTAACAATTTTTTTAAAGGTTGAATGAAGGACTAATAATTTGAAACATTAACAGTTATTTCCTTTTCACATTGCAAATCAAATCAATACAATCGCTTGAAGCATTAAACCGATGGACGCCAATCTATCATATAATTCAAATACGATTGTGGATTATTTTAATGTCGGTAAATTCTAAATTATTTGGTCAATATTCAAGTTTTTAAAGAAGACATCTTAAAAAGTGAATTAGCAAACAATTGATAAACTAATATTTCAGAGACAAGGTATTTTATACATAGCGCAAAGGAAAACAGATTTACCTTTAATAAAACATCCTTCATTATCCCAAACTAAAATGACTAACCCGATAATTGAGATTGTATAATATGAATGTAATATGATGTGATATTTTGACTGCTTGCTCCGTGTGAGACTGTCGCAAATATGAACCACGATTGTTTCAGTCAGTGAAATTGGAAGTAAATTTAGTTATTATTATTCTTATTTTATCGTGCTGCCGATACCTTGAATACTTTGTGAATAAGATTTTTTAGTTTTTTTTACTAAAATTGTACATGTTTTAATTACTTTTTGATGCAATAAACAACAATCAATTCATTTGATATATTATTTTTAACGCTTTTCTTACGTTAATATTCTGAATTAATTTTTCTGTGAAACCCCTAAACATTTATCTCGTTGAGATTTGGTCAATCTTGGTTATATCTACTTATATCAGACCCCGAGTCTGATGAGTGATGACCATGTACAAATGGGTGATTTATAGCTTTTTTTACACAGATTTGACTCTGTGAATTCTCTTGACATCCGAGTTAAGTAGCATTTAAAGAAACACATTGTTTCATATCTGTAATTTGTTAAATAACATAACCAGATAATTTTCGGGGCATACCATAGACATATGATTCATATGTCTATGGTATGATGAATATTAGTAGACCTGCCCTAAGTGATGAATAGCGTATTATTCCCCACTCCCCATACCGGTTCCATTGGAGCCGGCTGGGCTCGCGTATGGCTTCCCGTGAATCTTGAGAATGTGACGTCATCATTCTTGTTCGAACTAGCGTCGAGCTATGGTCGAGGCATTTTACGAAATAACACGGCAAAATGGTTGCTTGTGATATGAAAACTTGTAAAAATAGATGTGAAAAAGAGAATAAACCCAATTGTCGTATTACATTCCATAAGTAAGCATTATTTTAAGCTTATTCACACCGTATTATATGGATCAGTTTTAGAAACATTATACTATCACATCACAATGTAGCGATTCTCAAGTGTGCTCATCGTTGTTTACTGGGGTAAGTAAATTATGAAACATTTGTAAAAGTGTCTTAACTAAATACTCTGAAACTAACTACGACTCTGAAAATAGAAGAAATTTACTTTGCCGAATTTGGACTTCGCAAATTAGTTCATAACGTGGCGAGTAATTTGCGCTCCCATATAAAAATGTCTATTCATTCAAAAGCAGATTTTACTTTTAAGAACTAAATGGTGATATTATAATGCGAGATGCCTATATACTGTCAGATTGATTTATTGACGAATCACAGTCAGCTTTACCCCCTTCGTTCTTCAACAGTTGATTTTACCCCTCACCTTTAATTTCTAGTCTATATATTCTTATGTCTGTGGGGCATACTTAGCGATTTTTTTAGCGATTAAATTTCCTGTTATTATATTTTCAACTCTGCATCTGAATAAAGATTATATTTAAAAATAACATATATTTTTAAGAGCTTTTCATGGGAAGTGTATGTTACCTATATTATACGTCGGTTGTCGGTAGAAATTTTGATTGCGGGTTCTTAAAGTTAAAAGAAATGCAAAGATATAGTGTACTACTTTTTTGTTAATACGCGTATTGCAGTGTTTTAGCATCTGATTTAGAAGCTTTTTTTCATTAGCCATACTAGATAATATTATTATGCTCGTACTTTTGTATGTATTTATAGCCTTGTCGTAAAGCCCTGAAAGGCCACATTGATTACAATCCACGCAGCCTGTTTTCCCAGCGGATATTGATTGACACAACAGCCTAGGCTATGGCTAACCTCGTTTCGTGATATTATGGTGGGGCGTGGTCATTCCTAAAATACAACCTGAAGTGCAAATAAGGGAGGGTTAGTCAAGGGGTGCAGCGATTAACTTACTGCCCACGAACATGACATGATCCCGCACCACGAACATGACATGACCCGGACCACGAACATGACATGATCCCGGCCCACGAACATGACATGTTTCCGGACCACGAACATGACATGATCCCGGACTACGAACATGACATGATCCCGGCCCACGAACATGACATGGTCCCGTCGCCACGTGTTTTCTATCAAGTCACGCAAGCATGTCAATTCGTAAAATCTTTGATTGTACATATCACCGTATAATCTTGGCTGAGAAACAAAATTCAAAATACAAAACAATTTAAAAGGAAATGTAAAATTCACGAGTAAAATATAAAGATTCCTAAATACAGTTTCCAATAAAAATGTATACAACGCATTATATTCTTAGCCAACGATGATTTTGAAAAAAAAATGACAATAGTTACTACAAAATAGAGCTATGAGAATTACACGGAATAAAAATAGAAATACGAAAGTCAGGGAAATGTTGTCATTTAAACAAATTATTTAATTTAACACTTTATTTTGAATCTACAAAATACCTACCAGAGAAAATTAAAATATGTGAAAATATGAACTAAAAATAATTTAAATTACGAAGACGTGTGATTAATTTATACAAAAAAATGTATGTATACAGATTGTATTAGGACATACGTAACCATGTAGCTATTTAAAATCTATAAATCAGTAAAATAAATAATACTATTTAAATGTATTGCAGTGGCTTACAATTCTTTTTATACTTATAGATGCGAATTCTCCTTTCGAGTCGCTACTAGGTCTTCGGTCTGTAGATTTTACATCATAATTTACAACATTGTTCTTAGTAGGGCTAACAGATTAAGCTATACGCATCATGGCTTGATATGCTTAAATATACCAAACCACAAGAGTATAGCGCGCTTATAGCGTGGTCTGTCACAGGCTTAAGAGGAAGCTACAAGCCAAAAATGTGTATATTTTTGGTATACCTTATATCGTAGGTAAAAGGCATTAAAATCGCTTGATTAACGGAGTTTAGAAACGTTCGATTTCAAGCACAAAACTGGTTTTTATTTATTTTGTGAATAATTTTATAAGAAAGTAAAAAATTTAATCAAGTGAAACTGTCACAGATAATCTTAGCCATAATACTGTACTTAAAAAAAGTTGTTTCTTGTATGCGTTCATACATTTCTATTGAACAAATATTTTTTTTAGTAGTTTGCATTTATATTTTTTATTGAGTAATTTATTTTTTTATTTGTATTCTACTAAAGCGAAGCGATAGGAAAACTTTCAATTTAACTTTCAGCATATTTTGTGGTATACATAATGTACACCAATTCGTTATAAAGATTAATCAAAATAGTGATTTGGCATTAAGCTTCGCCTTAATAGTAATGAGCAAAAACTGCGGAAAAATATTTGCTTTATGATTGCAAAGCGATTTTTTCAGGTGAATTATAATCCGTGTACCTTACCAAATTGAGAATTTTTCTAACCTACGCAAATAGGTTAGAAAAGGTTCACCATTACACTGTTTCATGTAAAATAGACGAAATAGAGTGAGTTCATTTATTCTGGTTGGAATGGACGGGCATTTCCTGAAACAGATACGACCTGTCATTTAGCAAAAAGCTTTTAAAGCTTTCACTATCTTATAGAAGATATGTTTTCCACTTTGACCTACACCATGTGAAGAAGAAGAAGAATTAGATGGGTGAATTATATTTGACCTGTAACATAGACATATGAATATTAGTAGACCTGCCCTAAGTGATTAAAAGCGTACTATTCCCCACTCCCCATACCGGTTCCATTGGAGCCGGCTGGGCTCGCGTATGGCCTCAAGTGAATTTAGAAAACGTGACGTCATCATTCTTGTGCGAACTATGGTCGAGGCATCATCGGTTCATTTTACGAAATAACACGGCAAAATGGTGGCTTGTGGTATGAAAACTTGTAAAAATAGATGTGAAAAAGAGAATAAACCCTATTGTCGTATTACATTCCATATATAAGCATTATTTTACTTTATTTTAAGCATATTCACATCGTATAATATGGATCAGTTGTAGAAACATATACTATCACATCGAGATACGTCTGGACGCGAAACACAAAGCTGGTTGGTTGCTGGGAAGTAAATTATGAACATTTATAAAAGTGTCTTAACTAAATACGTAAACGAAATATTCGACTCTGAAAATAGAAGAAATTTATTTTGCCGAATTTGGACTTCGCAAATTTGTTCATAACGTGGCGAGTAATTTGCGCTCCCATGTAAAAATGTCTATTCATTCAAAAGCAGATTTTACTTTTAAGAACTAAATGGTGATATTATAATGCGAGATGCCTATATACTGTCAGATTGATTTATTGACGAATCACAGTCAGCTTTACCCCCTTCGTTCTTCAACAGTTGATTTTACCCCTCATCTTTAATTTCTAGTCTATATATTCATATGTCTGTGACCTGTAACAAAAAGCTAGCGATCTTTGATCCCATCCAAAGCTCCAGTAAGCTTACCGCTGAATGCATAAGTCACCTCCACGAATATTTTATACGTAAAATACCGTCATTACGTCACTACGCACATTGTCCGAATGATAACACGCTATTACTTGCGTCAATCGTAGTTTATTATTTGCCAATGGAAAATAATCAACAAGAAAGGTCGATCTCTGCTAAATGTTTACCTACGGTTTGGCTGTTACTATAATAACTTGATTTATAATATATTGAAAAAACGTCAGCAATTTTCTGTATAATCTTCCGATGTTTATTTAGCTGAGGTAAGCATTGATGTTAACTGAGATGACCTTAGAAGTTTTTCTCTTTTGATAAAAGTATTATTTAAATTTTAATTCCTTTTACATTACAAACATGTAAGTTTAATACAGACACTGAGAAAAATGAATACGGCTTTTTTATCAAGATACTTTTAAAAATGTGACTGCATGACCATTTCCTAATAAATTTTTAGTCTTTCAGAATATATCTGAAAACGTGTTCAACGCAGGTGGCCTTGTCCGAATAAATACAATTGACGATATTCGAAAATATTATTATTTTGAAGAACACGTGTTCCGAGTGTTCCGACCTCCTCATAAATATTTCTTGTTGATATTAGTTTGTTATGAAATTTTGTTAAATCATTCGCTATAGGCCTCTAGTCCCGTTTTTAACAGGAAAACGTATAATTTGAGCACATTTTACAATTAATAACTTTATTTGATATCAGTAAGTTTTCTCCGTGTAAAAGAAATACCGTCTAAGTTGCAAAGACACAAGATTTACCAAATTTAAAAGGAAAACAAATTTGCAGGCATTTCATGGAAATCGGTTCAATGTAGCGAGACAATAGAAGCAATAGGATTTTCCTTTTGAATCTCTCACACGAAGAAATTTTGTTGAGGACCTGTTTTGCACTATATACTCCTCCCCACCGGGAGAAACATTGGCAGGTTGGTCCTACAAGCAGGAATATCATCATATAATAATCTATGATGCCGCTGTCTATCAGGAAATTTGGGAAATCCATGTAATATAAACTGAAAATTATTATTATTCGCTGACTCAAAAGTGATGTGCGAGTTATGTTTGTCTTTGGATGGATAGATAATTAATCTTTCATTACTTAAGTCCTTTGTGATACAGTATCTGATATTATATTAGTTGATTATTTTATGTGCTTGAAAGATGATCTACAACAATTTTTGCTTGAAACGGTATTGTGGGTTTATTTCACACGCTGTTAAACTGATCACGGACAATCCTTCGTCGAAGGATCAATTAGTCAGAATTTGGTTCAAATTTTGATCAGATATTGGACGCAATAACGTTCAATGATTAATTTATTTGCACTAATATCTAACAATGATGGTTTCGTATTATAAACAGACAACCCAAATTCTTTCACAGGAAAAATCCATGAATTCATTCCAGGAAAACGAATTGTTAGAATTACTGTGTCTCACAAAGATCTCCATCAGGTTTTCATTATATTCTCAGGGCACCAGCTGGATTTGGAAGTGGCTGTTCGATAGTAGTTTTGCATCCATTCAGAACCACACATTTTCTCACTAAAAATCATTGTTTTTTTCTTGGGTTTTCATAATATTATCTGCGGCTGATATGGATTGACCGAGCTTGGCCTTAGATCCCAATGATTTTATCTCGAGTCGATCGTCAATGAATGTGGATTGCAGCGAATAGCCTCCCATCGACCCTCGTAACAATAGCGTACAACAGGTCAACCGTAGCATTATTAATAATAAATAGTAGCGTGTGTCCGTGAAAAACCGCAGTAAATCAGTAAATTTACCGCACCGAAAGCACGTAATTAAAATGTAAAAAAAATAATAATATGCAGATACGTACTGGATATTGGGATTCAATTGAATGTATTTAATTATCTACCAACTTGTAAATAAATAAAATAAAACACACAACAATTTAGAACTCTTTGCTATTATCTGTTTTCTTTTAATTATGTAATTAATTCTGTGTAACAGCCTACAAGTCTTAAATAATAAATAAAGGTCGTTGTTACCTATTTGTTTTCTTTTTGCTTTCTTCCATTTCATTCGTCCAAAGATTCACGTTTTTCATCCAATGTTGGTTGAGTCGAACACGATCTGATTGATAAGTGTTTTATTCTGTTTGTCAAACATTTTTTCAAAATTTATTTCTGTTTCATCCAACAGCTCTCTTAATATGAGTCCACTTGTTGGCTTCTTCTCAAATTAATTAATGTCGGAAACCATATTGTCGATCTCGACTTTTTCGTTATTCTTTCGTTGTATATCAACTTTAACTGATGCTACACGTATATTACATTTTTTTCGAAAGATTTATTTTATAATATCGTACTTTCAATTATTAATAGCCGTATTATATTTGTATGACAACTGTTATTTGATGTGCAAAGCAATATAGATTACCTTTTACATATTGATAATGAATGAGCAATGACATAATTTATTTATTGTAAGAAACAAACAGCAATTTTATACAGAATAAGTTATACAAGAGGTTAAATATGAGGTAAGCCAAAATAGTTTGTTATGCTAATGTTGGTTAATATGATATAATACTAAATTGAAATTGGTTATAAGTTATAACCATTTAACTGAAAATGAAATTAACAAAAGAGAAAGAAAAAAAATCATATAAATATATTAGAAGGAAGAAGGAATAGGAAAGGGCAAGAGGCAGAAGAAGATGGGATGGGGGCAGGAGATGCTCATGTTGTACCTTTTCTATAACTGTGCATTAATTTAATTGACATTTGTGGTCGTACGCTTGACTTCGTTTCAATAATAATAAGTATCATACAATATTTAATTTACCAGCTTTGCTTGTAGCTTTTCGATAAATATCATTTACCATTTTATCCCTGGTTTATCGTCAAAATATAATAATAAATATGTATTGCGCATAGCGGTACAATTCTCCTCGTTGTCCGTTTACCGGACATGATTACTTTGGCAATCATCATTTTATTTGCAGCTGTCCTCACGAATGCGTTTTTATTCTCTCGCAGACTTTAGTCATATAATGCGAATTGCAATATCTTAAGAATATTTTTTGAAAAGAAAGACAAACATTTCCAATCATCTGAATATATATTTGAAAAAATTACTAATACCTTCACAATAAGCGGAAGACGGTGCTCGTATCGTGAACCTTCCATTTATTTGTTTAGCTTCTCTGCGGGAGTAGATCCCGCAACCTTCCATTTATTTGTTTAGCTTCTCTGCGGGAGTAGATCCCGCAACCTTCCATTTATTTGTTTAGCTTCTCTGCGGGAGTAGATCCCGCAACCTTCCATTTATTTGTTTAGCTTCTCTGCGGGAGTAGATCCCGCAACCTTCCATTTATTGATTTAGCTTCTCTGCGGGAGTAGATCCCGCAACCTTCCATTTATTTGTTTAGCCCTCTGCGGGAAGAGATCCCGCAACCTTCCATTTATTTGCGATGTGCTGATAATTTTAGAAACATTTTTAAATATTAACATTATGTTGGCAAACATAAAATACACTTTTTAGTATTTTAAATGTAAGTACATATATTAAATCACAAACAAAACATCAATATTTGATGTTGATATACTTTCTTAATTCATTTTAAAAATTAATCATATTTTCATTCTCAGTAATTTTATTCGGGATTTTGTTATAAAGTTGGACAATCTGATACATCAATCTAATTTTCTTTGCAATTCTCGTCCCGTGTCCGTGTATTTCATGATATTATTAAAATAGCAAGTACGCAAGATATTACGGCATTTTAAGGACCGGATGTCCTTTTCTAAAGAAAAAAAAAGCAAACAGAGATTTTTAAACTACAGGAGGAGCGCGTAAAAAACAAGAAGTTTTTTTTTGCTGAACAATTCAACTGACCGGAAGGGATATCCAATTAAGGCACGTGCTACACCGTTATCCTTGTTAGTCAACCTACAGCAAGTTGTATATATTCTTACAGCCATTTGATGCCATTACCTATGTTTTTGTCGGGCGTCCTCGACTTCTTCTATTATGCACTTTCACGTCATATGTTCTCCTGGATTCATTCATTTATGTCAAAATAATATAAATTTGACGGCCTCCGTGATGTCGACTTGCAATTCCGGAGGTCGCGGGTTCAAATCCTGCGTGCGCAAGTAAATTTTATTTATTATTTTTTTGGTAAACTAATGTTTAAGACAAGATTTTTATGCATAGCACAAAGGGCAACAATTATTTTATAAGCAATAATTATTAGCCTGAAACACTCATCCACATTGAAAAATCTCCTGATAAGAGATACATGACGCCAACGGGACTTGAACCCGTGTCCTTTAAAAAAAAAAAAATCTTGTCTTAAACATTAGTTGACCAAAAAAATAATAATTAATATTTGACAAGTTCTAGTATCTTCACTTTCCGATTTCCGGTCGACAGCTCTGACCACTGAGCTATGGCGGCTTATCTCTTATCCGCGAAATAATTCAATATATACTAGTGTTTCATTCAACAATTACTGCTTGTTACATTTTTTCACCTGAAACAACCAACTTTATTTTATATGAGAAAGGCATTGTAAGTGCTAACTCTCTCACTAGATGGCGTCGAGACAAATTGTCTTCATTTTTTGGTGAAGATACTAGAACTTGTCAAATATTAATTATTATTTTTTTGGTAAACTAATGTTTAAGACAAGATTTTTTTTTAAAGGACACTGTTTCAAGTCTCGTTGGCGTCATGTATCTTTTATCTGGAGATTTTTCAATGTGGATGAGTGTTTCAGGCTAATAATTATTGCTTATAAAATAATTGTTAAATTTTATTTGTTTAATTTGTGTTATTTCACTATTAATTCGTTTAAAATAATATAGAGAGTATATTTATGGTATGTTCAAGAGTGGAAGACACTCTTGAGTATCGCCCTAGTAGAAGACCACCATTACGAGTTGAAAAGTTGTTTGAAATGGCTTTGAACGTGTGTGCCCAGATCTGAGTAGCCAGGTACTTCCTCACCTACTTCTTCCTCATCTCCTTCACCTCTCCACTACCTTCAGCCTCACTACATATCCCGGGGATGCCTTTGCCAATGGTGCAGTTGACCCACTGCATTTAGGGCTGAGAGTTAATTAATCTTAAAATGGAGCAATACAATATGTATGTTATTTATTGCTTTGTCCGAAGACGAGCGACGTGTTGAGAGGAATTCATATTGTTTCAATGTATTTAGTACAAAGGAAGTATGTTCTCTGTTATTATGAACAATTATCATTAAAATATTCGACTGCTTTGAGTTGAAATAAATTACAATGGATGAATTCTCAACGCCATTATTTCACATTGCCTTCCAAGAGTTGGACCTAGCTAATTTGTCGGAGCAACGACCTGACACGAATTTCAATTTGAAGCGTCCGAGGCACAAAAATTCTTCACATTTTTCTCATTTGATTTATTAATAACTTTACAAGGGTAGGTACTACACAAAATCAGTATTTAAAAAATATTATAAAATTTCGGGTAAGCCTTCGTGCAAACGCTGCACAATCCCTAGTCAGAGTTTAGCTATTGCGAAATGATACTCGAACTATACAGTTGTTGTAGGTATTATTTGTTAAGATCAGCGACCTAGTGCCTCTGGAGGAAGGCAAGCCGCGGATAATGCATTTGGCAAATATGATGGAAGCGTTGCAATAGCGACGGAGTCAAAATAATTTGATAAATATACAGCAAAGTTGGACACGGTCAATAGCTACATATTATTTTTAAAATAATCTGTAGATAACAATAAGAAACTACTATTTCAGTAACTGATATCGAAAATAATGCATTTTAATAGCTATTTCGTAAAAAAATCGGATAATTTGACATATTTTCTTCAATAGGCTAGTTTTTTTAAATTTATTTTTTATTTAACAGAAACCTTCGGTTTTATGACTTATTTACCTTTGACTTATTTACCTGTGACTTATTTACCGTGCGACGTAACTAAAGTTATTTACCATGAGTAATCTATGCAAACTCACCACTCGCATAAGCATATAAATTATACATGTTAACTATTATAGAATGATTGTACCTTCGATGTGCATCGATAGAAACGTTATTGTCTAAAACTGTATTTTTTAAATGTACAAATCAATCAAATTGCATCGGACTGTTTGTATAGATATATTTCATGTCAGTTTATACATTCGTGTAAATATTATGACAACCCTACAATTGAACCCATTTTTTAATATTAGCAGTTTTGGCACTTGTCGCCCAAATTGTTAGGTTGCCATTTTAATTTTCGTAGTCGGTGCGGATTATATTCCTAGTATTCATAGCTTGTCGCTATCTAGATGGGACTTAACGGTAGCGAATGTGACAAATCATTGATTAATATACCTAGTGTCTACTTTTGTTTTGTTTCGCGATCAGCTAATTGCCAAGTGCTGGAACAAAAAGTTCGCTATTTTGAAGCAATCATTGACTTTTTTTGTCATGATTGACAGGTTTTTATGAACGTGTTTTATAAATATCAATATACTTAAAACGCTGTGCAAAACGCTAGTCTGAAGCATTCTTGAATATAATTCCTCTTTCTAGTCACCTTTATGCAACGTCCATTCACATAAAAATAAAAGAAATTACGTATCACGTAAATTATAAATTAAATATTCCAATTGATACTACGTATCATACCGATTTAATACAATTACTTAAACTACCCGAATTGTCAAAGAGAAGAAAATTTTGATCTGTTTTATTATTATTAAAGTCATTTAATGATATTTAGACAGCCCCGACCTTGTGAATATGATTACTTCTCGTAATAAATATAACACAAGACTCCATGCTCCATTTAATGTAGTTGCTTCTCGCACCAATTTTATGTACAATTTTTGCTCTCAAAGATTGCATCTTGTAGGGAATGAATATTGCTCTATCGACATATATGTATAACCATAATATTATTATAACCATAATGTACTTTTATTCTGTTACTAGGTATGTATGTAAAAACCTAATGGGCTTTTATATAAACATTATCAGTGATTATACGACTTTCGCCAGCATACCCGCAATTTATTACAAATTGGTTGTAGGTAGACTAAAAATGTAGTTATTAAAATTAATTCCCATTATTAATCGACATATTCTTTGTAATGATAAAGCCGCGTTTACACCAAAGTTGACAAAACATTGTTTTCAACTTTTAGTTGTCAACTAAAAGTTGCTCTTCTCAAATTTAGAACAACAAATGGAAAACTTGTTGCCAAAGAATTGGCGCGAAAGGCAGTAGTGTCAAGAATCAGGCAGTAGTATATCTGATCTCTGAGAAGATGACGTCGATCCGTTGAGTGGTGAGTGCGATGGGAGTGTCAAACACTTTCTGAGAATGACCAGTAGTGACTATGACTATTTGATTTCAATGATCGGATATAAAATCAAGAAACGTGACACAAACTACAGGAAAGCAGTAACTGTCCAAGAAATGCTAGCAGTTACATTACGTTTTTTGGCTACTGGTGATTGGTACACAAGTCTCGGTTATTTGTTTAAAATCTCAAAATCAACCATTTCACTGTTTGTTATTGAAGTTTGTAAGTTTGCGAGGAGGGGGAACAGTTCTCCACTAGTTTTCTACAAGTTGCTAGCGCAAAGCGCGCGGCAACTAATCTTCCACTTTTAGCTGACAAATTTCTTTGATCTTTACAGACACTCCTCAGGAAATCAAAATTTAGTGGAAGATTTATCTCTCCACAAGTGGAAGACAGAAAAGTTGCTGTATTTTGTAGAAAAAGCAACAAATTGCCGCAACTTGTGGAAAACTTAGTGTAAACGCAGCTTAACATGGGTTTGAAGTTGGTTTGATTTATTCTAAATCGATATTTCTCACAAACTGGCACCTCTAACAAAGAATCACCCATTATAATTTTTATGTTTTACATTTTATTGCTGCCACTGAAGCTTAAGCTTGTTTTGATTGCTGGCTAACAATTTATGTATAGGCCTCATCTAGTCAAATTTATAGCAATATGTGACAGTGTTTACTTTAAATAAAATTATGGTTTTCTTCTACCGGACGGTATGAACTATGTATGTAGGTACTTAGTCACGACATATTATGTCGCATTACGTCAAACATCGTACGATTATTGCCATAAAAAGCCATCTGAAAAAATGCGATAATAATAATAGGATGAACACTTTTTGTAAGTGCCTTTTTTGCTAAAAATATTTAGCGACTTAGTTACGTCAGGATCATAGTGTCAGAAGCTACCTTAAAAAGTTGAAATTTCGAAAAAAGTTATTTCTCTTTTCTACTTCTAAAATCATGTAGAATCACCCCCCGAAGTTAGTGCACTTTACCCCCGGACACCCAGCAAAGTTAACTAAATATCTTAGCTTTCATTCGTGTCAACATTTCACACCAACATTCATCACAGTGTGGGATATCATATAAATTATCAAAGTTCTCCACTCCAGCGGTTCCTCCTAGACTGTATTTATTTACAGCCTAAAATGCCTTTTATTTAACTGGAAAATATAATAAAATTAGACAATATTTTCCTTAATGCGATGCCATACGTAGTAATGCAAAATCATATGTTTTTGGTTTGAAAATTTGGTCGCCTAGAAATGTTTCAGATGCTTTAATTAAATACTGCGAGTAGAATACATCTTGGCCTTTGAAATAATAGAGAATTTTTTAGATAAGTCTTTTTATAAGCCCAGAAAAAAATAATGAGTAAGGCCTATGAAATTGCTTTAAAGTTCAAAACCTCCTACTTACGAACCCATTTTCGGTTATGATTTTATTGTATAATGTGGCAAATTAAGTTATTTATAAAAAGATCGAAAAAAAATTAAATATTTATGCTTGAACATCCACAAAATTAAATAAAAGGCACTTTTTGGCCAAGTTTTTTTCTTGCATAAATCAAAACAGGCGGATGGTGTTAAGCGGGAATTTAAACCTTATCGCCATCTAAAGTAAGGGTTGTTATTGATAGCGGCTCAATTTAAAATATTACACGACGTAGTGCATCGCCTTAAGTTATATATCACCGCGGACTATTGTGTAGGCTTTTATCACATTATATTTTTTTACTACATTAGAGAAAAAAACCATTTATCTGAATATGAGTAGCATTGCTGGGAAAACTACATAAGATACATACATATCTAGTAAAACGGTGCAGTTTACAAAACATTTTTTTAAAACAAGTTATTACGAAAATAGTGTCAGACGGCATACGGCGGGCGATTGCCATTTTCTCCTGGCATTCCGAGAGTTAATTAGGTCCTTTGGTTTCATTACCAATTTCCAAATTTGTTATGTACCATTTTCTAGTGCAGTTTATCATGGTAGCCGTATTGATCTATTCACTAAAACTGTTTTTTTTTCATTTTAAAATTTTGATTTCTTTTGTAAGGGGCCGTTCAAGTATTACGTAAGCACATTTATTACAATTATTTACCCCCTCTTCCCCCTTGTCACCAAAAGTAAGCAAAGCTCTTACCCCCCCTCCCATTCTTATGTAAAAATTGGTACCTATATGCATTTTTCTGTTAATGTATTCTGTTTTTTAAGCGAGTACCTAAACGTATGAATTATTTGTGGGAATCCCTGAATATGTATTCGGTTTTCAAATATAGACAATGTGTGGGTTGCCAATGTGTAAAAAAAATAACTACTGCTGAGCAGTGCTGACGTAATCACTATCTCGACGCCCCACCCCCCCCATGTCATCAAAAATAAGCAAAGCAAAGACCCCACTGCCCCACTATAGTGCTTACATAATACTTGAACGGCCCCTAAATGCGGCAAATTTTATAATTTGCGTTCATTAAGAATTTGTTTTTTGTTTGTTTATAATTTGTTTTTCGCGAGTTTATTGCACTCGAGATGTCGTTTTCTATTACATACCTGAATTTCACCTATAAATAGTCTGTCAAGTTTTTTAAAATTAAAATTAGACCGATCTTGAAAATGTTGGTACATTTCCATACTAATTATTAAAACTTGTATTTTAACTTTGATTATTGAACGCGGCGTCCTCGTACTATAGAATATCAGGGTTTCGAACAAGGAAAATTACTGAAGATAATTTTTTAATAAAACTATTAATGCGCACGTTTATGATTTGTATTGAACTGATCGTCTAATTAATAGTAGTTTGATGGCCAAATATTAGTTACAGCGAAGCTTAATGCTAAATCACCATTTTGATTAATCTTTATAACAAATTGGTAAACATTAATACCAAAAAATATGATTTAGATAAGTTGAAGGTTTTCCTATCGTTTCGCTTGAGTAGAATACAAATAAAAAAATAAATTACTCAATAAAAAATATAAATGTAAACTAATAAAAAAAATAAAAAATCCAAAGAAATGTATGAACGCGTAAAGGAAACAACTTTAAAACAGTTTACAGTTTAATAGCTAAGATTATCTGTGACAGTTTCACTTGATTAACTTTTTAGCTTTCTTATAAAATTATTTACAAAATAAATAAAAACCAGTTTTGTGCTTGAGATCGAACGTTTCTAGACTCCGTTTGTCAAGCGATTTTAATTCCTATTATCTACAAAATAAGGTAGGTATACCAAGAATACACAAATTTTTGGCTTGCAGCCTTCCTCTTAAAACGCTGTGCGCAATTTTATAGATAACCGATCTTTCTATATATTTTCTTAGTTTTTCTGTTATGTGGTTATTTTAATATAAGCTTGACTATTCTTTAGTAAGATATTGCAATTTAACATAATATATATGATCACTGTTCGACATACAATATTAAGAACAAGTTATTTCACAGAATTTGAATAATTCATCATATTTCAAAATTCATTTTCTGTAACGGTTCTATTCGAGTTCTGTTATAATATCACTAGCTGAGGTGTTCCCGGCGTTGCTAGGGATTGTGAATGATTTGGACTAAAGTTTTGAGGTTGTGAATTGATAAACATTGACTTTTCTTTGAATTCACTAAATGATTATGTAAACCCAATCAAAATCCGTTGAGTTGTTTAGAAGAACTAAGCGCACAAACAGACAGATGCGGATAGCTTCATTTTAAACTATTTAGAGATTATTGGCTAGTTATTTCACATAATTGAAAAAATAACATAACTTCAATAGAACTTTCGCAGAATTTGGAAAGTAAGTTTGAAATATGTTTAATTGTTAAAATTTCAAAGAGGATTTTTAAGTTCTGTGAAGGTTCTATCCAAGTTCTGTCATTATTTCAATTTTTTGACGCAACTGGCCAATAATGATATAATAATAGAAGATGAATAAAACCTTTACAGAATTGAAAATCACTTTAAAATTTGATGAATTGATCAAAATTCTGTGAAACAACCCGTCGTTAGTCTATATTGATGGGGTATATAGTTAATTACACTTGATACGTTATTGTTTTAGTCGTAATAATGTTTTTTTAAATTTATTTACTTTTGGAATAACTTATTAAGTAAAACCTCAAATTGTAATCTTTTAATCATTGCAGACGATATTAGCGACTCTCAAACAGAAGAAACGAGTAAAGCCCCGGCAATACTGAGGTCCTGGGTTCAATTCTTAGTTGCGATCGAATCTTTTTCTGATCTTCTGTTAGTAGAATGTCGCTAATATTGTCTTAAATGATTAAGTAGTAATGATGTTAGTCTGTTTATTTAGTAATATTGTAACAAGGATTAACATTTTCTTTACCTTACCAACTAATTAGTGAATGCAAATAACCAAATGGAAATACCCAACCCTATTTCTGTGCTCCTGGTATGTTGTTCTTTTCGGCGGGTTGTTTCGACGTTTGTTTTGTATATTTTATAACTATATTATAATTTAGACATTAGCGCCATTTACCCCGTAACATTTCTGTGCCCCTGATATTTTGTTCCTTTCAACAGGTTAATATTTTGAACGTTTTCCATGGTTAGTTCGTTCAAATTTAATTTGGTTATTGTGTGGGGGACCGATTACTTAAATGATCGATAATTGATAAATTTAAAAAGTTGTCCACTTCTCTTCGACTTTATCGCTTTGTATAAGTTTAATGCAGTACCTGCCTAGCAATTTCGCTATTCCTGCCTTCGGACCAAGTTATTTGCCAATCATCCTGCTGAAGAATGGCCGATGATTAAAATAATTCTTGAAAATGACTCGACAATTTTAAATTTTGGAATGTAGTTTTAAACGTTAAATTCTTTATTTATTGATTTATAAAAATTTTACTTGTTAGACATTGATCCCAGTTCTTATGTAAAAAATCATATTTATATGCAAATAATGCATTGATTTTAGTAGCGTTATATGACGACGAAATTCAAGAATGTTTTAATCAATTTTTCAGGAAATTGTGTTGATTGCATTGAGCATTTTACTCGCAGATGATCAGGTCAAGATGGTCAAACCTGCAGTTTGACAATAAAATATGTCAATTTAATAAATTGGATTTTTTAAATTCTAATGGCAACACCATATTTTATATCAAATTATTGTACATTCAGATTTGAGGTTATGCCAGGTGAATTTTTCGGTTTGACATTTGAAAGAAAAAAACTGTAAAACTCGGTGTTGTTTTTAGAATTAAAATTATGCGTTTAATTTAACATCTAACTATATGCTTCTTTGATTTTGATATGATGTACATTTCAAGAATACATAAAGCCTATAACGGGTGTATCGGCACGTACCCGACAAACTTTAACCAGCTTTTCCTTAGCACATTTGGAGTAAAAAATGTTAAGGGCACTTTGCTGTCAGGTAACATTTTTTTTCAATTAAATCAATCAAATAATAATAGATAAAAATGAGACGAATGGTGCCATGCCATTGCGTTGTGATCGTAAAAGCGCGCTAATGTAGGTACGTACGTATATTATTCAACGAAACTCGAATAAAATATTGCCAGGTGGGTTTTCAAACTTTGACAAAGGATAAAACAGTTGTGACATGTGGTGAAAATATGAATAATAAATTTTTTATTAAAAAAAAATGTTACCGGACAGCAAAGTGCCCATAACATTTTTTACTCCAAATGTGCTAAGGAATAACTGGTTAAAGTTTGTCGGGTACGTGCCGATAAACCCTGTATATGCAATTATCTCACTTACAAAACGTTTAAAAATAACAAGTTCGATTGTTAAATTATCTTTAACAGAGCAGTGAGTGCGAGTGCAATACTCTGTCTGCCGTATAAGATCATACACAATATATATGAATTACAATGTATAATATTGAATATAGAATGCATATTAATTAAAACATATATAGGGAAATTCTCCATCTATGGTGTAGGGGCGCACCCTGCTACCGGGCGACGTCCTGGACGAGAGTGTTTCCGATTTCCGTTAGCGCTGGATCGTACCGGCTGATGTGGCGCATCAAATCAGTGAACCCATGCACCCTTCCCTCTACGAACACCTGCGAGGCGCTGCATCGCCAAGGGAGGGGAGTGTGTTCATGACGCCTTGCTTGTACCTTGTCCATAGTTCGCTAGTGTAAAAGCTCACGCAGTATAATATGATATAAAGTACCACTAATTTCTGAACACCTTGAATAAATATTGTGAAAAAAATCGACTTGAAGACAGAATAAAAGAGTATCATATTATCACGTTAGAAAAAATATTATTTTTACGTATTTGTACGTAAAAACAACTCGATTTAAACGCGATGTTGATGGCAAATCTTCTTACAGTACAGAATTTAAATTCAAGGTCTGTCCAATACTAGTTAAAAACACTCAAAATTGAAGTACCTATCCACTCAGTGTCTCTGTAATATTTGTATACCTACTGTAATGAATTTTGGAGTCCGCGAATGTATGAGTAAGTTGATTCCAATAAGTCAATCTTCTATAGTATAAATACTGTCCAAAATGATTATATTTTCATGAAACTGATTGGATGATGGTTGAATATAAATAAGTTTTTTCAGTTCACAATGTTTATAATATTGTTAAAAGGGAAAGTAACCTACCGGAATTTTAGCAGGTACCTGATTATGCGATTAGGTCTTTACTAATTAATTATTTAAATTTATGCCGATCGAATCTTGTCGATTTAAAAATAATATTATCAATTATTATAAACCAGCTCTGACCCGTGAAAAATCACAAAAAATATAAATGGTTTCCACGTTATTTGATTTTTAACAGCTGTCACTGGGAATTAAATGTTAATAATAACCCAATCCTATTTATGTGCTCCTGGTATTTTGTTCTTTTCGGCGGGTTGTTTTGACGTTTATTATTATTATTTTGTATATTTTATAATTATATTATAATTGAGACATTAGCGCCACTTACTCGTGACATTTCTGTGCCCCTGATAACCTGTGTTCCTGTCAACAGGTTACCATTTTGAACGTTTTCCGCTGTTATTCATTGTTTATTTTATTTGTAAAAATACCCAGCGCAGAACCACGAGAATACACAGGATAATATAATTCCAATTTTGAAAAATTAATGAAATAATTTCTCATTAAAATATTATATTGTAGGATGGTACTTTATCACTTGCCTGATTTTGTTCAAACACACAGTAGTTACAATATTGAAAATCACATTTAAGTTCTAGAGTTCATTGAACCGGAATTACAGACAGACACAACCGAAATTACCTACTTTCAATATTTTTGTATATACTGGTAGCTTTCGTGTCGGTTTTGTTATATCCTCACATGCGAGGTTTGTTGTTGAAATATTTCAACTGCTAGTGTGTAGAGCGAGGATGCAACTTAAGGCGAAGCTTAATGCTAAATCACTATTTTGATTAATCTTTATAACGAATTGGTGTACATTATGAATACCAAAAAGTATGCTTTAGATAAATTGAAGGTTTTTCTATCGTTTCGCCTGAGTAGAATACAAATAAAATAAAAAAAAACTCAATAAAAAATATAAATGTAAACTACTAAAAAAAATATTTTTTCAATAGAAATGTATTAACGCGTAAAGAAAACAACTTTTAAAAAATACAGTATTATAGCTAAAATCATCTGTGACAGTTTCACTTGATTAACTTTTTTACTTTCTTATAAAATTATTCACAAAATAAATAAAAACCAGTTTTGTGCTTGAAATCGAACGTTTCTAGACTCCGTTTGTCAAGCGATTTTAATGCCTATTACCTACAATATAAGATATACCAAGAATATACACATTTTCGGCTTGTAGCTTCCTCTTAACCCAGAACGAATGATTAGTCTCTTATTTCTACAACATGCGGCTTTTTCTATTCCCAAACATTTTCATGATGCATTTTGTGATCAGTAATCACCAAGTATTATTAAATAAGTACTTATAATCAATTATTATTAATTAAGTACTTTTAAGTCGCCACAACTAGTGTTGAAATGAACAAAACATACTTAGGATTATGCATTATTGGTGCGTATGTACTTCCTACAGTGATGTTCTTTACTAACGTCACTGAGAAACAGCATTTTGTCTTTTTTACACTGGCTTACTATTTTAGCGGAAAGGGGATAGCAAGTGTAGGTACCCTTTGTTCGGATTTTAATCTTCGTAGAGTTTTTGCAGTGTGATTTTGATTGTGAATTTCACTGGAATTTTCTTTCCCGAAATCTAATAATTAAAAATTGTTTTCATAAGTAATTTTTTGTTTTCAATTGAAACTCCAAAACTTCTGGGATGGAACCAAATGATATCATGGGCCGCAAAAAATAGCATAGCTAAGATATTTACAGCCGAAACGACTACATGTAATACAAATGTTCTGTACTGTCGATATTGTTAACATAATTAGATCGTCTGTAAGTTTATTACAGAAAAAAACATATCTGTGGGAGATAATAATGACTTTTATTACACTTTTTTAATGAACGGCGTGTTATCATTAATGCCTGCGGTTTTATCACAATGTTGATTGCATATGATAGTAATAATTTATCCTCACTTTAATCTTCCGCTCTGAATCACGTTTTTTTATCTTTACAAATCTGTCTTATTTATGTCATAATACAATGAGATAAATATTGTATTTGATGTAGGTATTGTGTTTTTATCCGTACATTATTATAATCGATTTAGTATGTCTCAATATTGATTTATCAAGCGATCATTTTCAAACGGCATATTTCCCTTCAGTACTTTCTTCACTTTTGTACAGTTTGCAATGTTTTATGTGTATTTCAAATACGCTCTATACATCTTTTTTTTTAATTTTCCGTAAAAACAAATACTCTTTAAGAAACTAGATAAAAATATCTTTCTGGTGTACGCATTTAAAATAAACATTACTATTTTTAAATGATAAATTTTTTACTCCAACCATACAAAAATTGAGAGAACTCTATATTTTGTTTGGGGAATTCGTAAGAAAACTGTACCTTAACTTTTATCTCTTTCATATAATAAAAAATAAGAATACATTTTTACGATTATAAAGATTGTTACGATAGCGGCAGAAAATATGAATTTAACATTTTATTAATGTATTATAGTACCTATAAATATTTGAGACAAACTGGAAAGAATTATTATTGGTAATTCGGTTAACAACGGGAATTGCATTCCTTTTCCTGATAAGCTTTTAGTAAATTCCTAATATATCGGAACACGTGTTCATAGACTTGCATTTATTTGGCTTGATAATATATAATGACGAAATGCGAAAATACAAGGATTTTTATGAACATGTGTTCCGACTTCGTGATAATGGGTTTTCCAATAAGAGGTGTTATTTTGATATTTAATCGTAAAAGATCAATGGTTTCGTTGCTCGTGTGGCAATTGGAAATTTTAATAAAAATTTTATTGGAAAACCCTGTATATTCGTGTTTTACCAAAAGTTTATCAGGATACCTATTAATTCATTCGTACATTTATACACATATAAATAGCTAAAACTTGTATAAAAAAAAGAATTATGATGTATACATATATACACATATTTTATATTAGTGTTTCAAGATCTACGGTTTTCTTGGCATAAACAAACACCTCGCTATGATGCAATGTAAACAAATAGAAGGCTTGCAATAGAGGCTCGTAAGGTAATGACGTCTTCTGGAAAAAAAACTATGTTTAATTTAATTATTACGCCGCCTATTAATAGCATTAGCATAGAGACGACATATTTGCAAAGCCAACACAAATTCCCCAAACCAATATGATTTTTGCCGATATTTTTACGACTGTTTATTTTTTTATTAAAGTCTCGCGTATGCTTCAAGGAAACCTAAACGGGCTGCATGTAGAATTATTCAAAATATTTTAAATTCTAATAATAATTAGCAGTGGATAATATGCCTATCATTTTTTTTTCTTGGTAGATAACTACTCTAGATTGGAAGACCACCAGTCAGGATCGAAGCGTTGTTGGAAATGGCTGTCGCCGTGTTCAGTAACAAGGGCGACGGTCTCACACAGATGCATTGCTGACATACAACACGTTTCGAACTTGTTATTATACTTCAGTAATTAAAATTCCTGGAAATTCATAAAAAATAATACGAATATTCATTAAATGGAATAACTTTTAATAACGAATATCTGTCGTAAAACATACCCCAATCAGGGATTCCATGTTTCCACTGACTCCGGGTTTCTGTTAGGTTAGGTTAGGTAATCGCCAAGTAGTTTAAAGCCATACTAATAAAGGTCTGCATTAGAGTCCATTGTGAGACTTTTCGGCGCAGGATCTGGATGTTCGTTTTTAAACGATCCGCCTGGCGTAGCGACGCTTAAATTGAATGAGGTGGGTAAATTATGACACATTCTTCAATTTGGGAGGCGGGATTGGGTACCGCCGCCCCGGGTACCTTTTACCGGGTACACCAAGTGGTATGCTACGTTTGGTGGTTTAGCAGGGATACCCGGGTTCATCGGGTGAGGTGTGTTCAGGATGCGCCTGTCCACCAGTTGCGTGGCGTGCCAGATCTGGAGAGGCTGATTTGGGGAGACCCTTTGACCTCTCCAACTGCTCTCTCGACCCATCGCATTGTGCCGCAGTGGAAGGGATATATTCATATGTCCGTCACTCCTGGACACACTGATCTTTAGATTCCTACCCAACCCTCATAATTTTTACCTTCCTAGAACTTCCTCTTCTTCCTTTCCTTAAAAAAACCCTCCACACAGCATCCCAAAATATGACAGGCCCTGAGGAAAATAATTTTACCCAAGGCCTCCAGTGCAGGGTTAATGTAAAAAAAACATTTTAAAACGTGTCTACTAAATAGTGTAACAAAATATAATATTTTGTACGCAGATTATCTCAAGACTTATCCGAATGATTTCCCATACCAATCACGAATAAAAAATGAGCTCAGAAATATACTAAATGTATATTAGAATTTATAATACACAATAATGTAACTATAACCTCCCCCACGTTATCCTTTGTGTATATTACCATAACTAATTGATATTAGAAAAACAACGTATATTACACGAGGAAACTAATTGATGTAATCTGTGACTAGATATCCTGCCTTTTGTGCCTCTAGGATTGAATCGTTTCCAATTTCACACTATTGTTACAGACGGATTACGTTTTATTACAACCTCACCCCGTCAACCCCATCTGCAAACTTCCTAGGTAGATCGTGACTGTGACTGGCCCTGTAGTAGGTATTGAAAACTAGACCATCAATATTACAACCTTCCCCACCCATGATACACAGCATTACTCATTACCTGTAGTATCTATATTATATATTATCTACATTGACTATAATATATTGGATAAAGGTGGAAACACACTGGGTCGGCGTACGCTACGTAAGCAACGCATTAAGATATCTGGACTATTTACAATATATACATTTCTTTAATGGAAATAGTTTATTTAGAAGCACGCTTGTCACACGCAACGCAAACCCACGCTTCCATCGCTGCGCCTATCTGGGCTGTCCAGATCGGCGTGGGAGTTATAAATATGGAAGGGGTAGCGTTATATATTTGGTATATGTACGGTTGTTTGTTTAGACATTTGATTTGGTAAAAAATAAACTAAGTAAATCGTTCTCGAATTCGCTCTCTGAATCGCAAGACGTGACAAACCTACGAATTGCGTCTGCTGACAAGTGAAACACATAGACATAATGTAAAAATAAACGTCAATCAAATGACGCGCCTGCGCGCCGCATACACTTGTTACGTGGTCATACGCTTTGCGTGTGTAGAACATGTGTGCAAGTTGACCTGGGAACGTAGTCATGCGTGTATCGTGTAAGTCGACCCGACCCTGTGTTTCTACGTCAAATGATCGACTTCCTAGATCTTCCACTGAATAGGTAATACACACTAGAAATGCCTCCCACACGGAGAATACAGGGTTTTACTAATTTATTAAGAATCTCTTCAAATTATTGGTAATCTGGGTAAAACGGGATTGCAGACCGTTTCTTGATAAACTTTTAGTAAATTTCTAATATATCGGAACACGTGTTCATGCACCTGCATTTGTTTTGATAATATGTAATGACCAATTGCGAAAATATACACGTGTTTCGACATAATACATTTGTATTTTACCAAAAGTTAAGCCAGGAAACCTAAAAATTCATGTGTTAAGGGCCTGCAATCCCGTTTTTAACAGAATTATAAATAATTTGAAGAGATTCTCAATAAATAAGCGATAGTCATTTTTCTCCGTGCATGTAGATTTAAATGGAAACCAAGGTCGCCACTGACTTAATACTTTTTGGTTCAAGTCCATTTAGCAAGTTCTTCGTCTTTTTACATTTGCCTGACGTCGTGTATCGCCGTCTTATTTAAATATCATAATGCTGATAAATCACAGTTTTGCATAGGATTGGATGGTACTATTGGCCTTGTTTCACTGTATCTATTCCACTTTGACACTAATAGTTGCAGATGGATTACATTTTATAGGTTATTTAATATTTTCTTTCGCTATGCTAAGTTGTCTTCAGTTTTATGACCGTGTCGCATTCTCATTTAATTTATTACTAAATTATTATTATTTTTATTACTGTGCTGTTTCGCGGGAACAATGCTCGAAAGGTTAAATAGCCAACAATCCCTATGAACTGTACCAATAAATTACTCGTCGGCTTGCATGCAGGCAACTTACGTTATATTAATGGATCGGACACTGTTGATAAAAATGCTTTGTTTTTTGTTTGTTTAATTTTCTCTTATGACGTTAAACCCTCAGGTTTTACGTCATTTCACAATGTCCAGAGATGTGCTTTATTTCAAATAAATCAATTTCAAAGGGAAATGCAAAATGGGTATTTTCCATTTTGCATTTTAAATGCTTTTCTCAATGCATTTTCCATTTTAAATGCTTTTTTGCAACATTCTTCCTACTATCTCCACTCAACGTTTTTTCATAAGCCCCAAATATCAGTCGGTCCTCAACCTCGCTATGAGAGATAATTTTCATTTGTCAAGTTGCTCCCTGGTAGGAGCCCTGACAATTGAGTGATACCATTACAAAAAATACTGATTCAAATACTGAACATGGGGCCAAGATTTCCAGGCCAGTTTCTATGTTTTTACGTTGGCAACAAGAGTCCCGCGCAAATTTTTTATGGTTTTATAATCTGTAGTCGTGGTGTTTTTGGATTTACCACCATGTAATATGTTTGTTCTACATTGATGTCCATTATTAAATGACAAAATTGTTTAAAAATTCTATAATTATTTTAATTGTTTGACCTGAGAAACCATTTTGCATTTGAAATGCCTTTCTAAAAACCATTTTGCATTTTCAAATGGAAAAGTTTTGACCCATTTCCATTTTGCATTTCAAATGGTTTTGGGAACCCATTTTGCACATCTCTTACAATGTCACTGGGAGTGCTGAGTAGAGGATCTTTTTGAGGAAAGGAAGAAGCGCGCACCTGGGTCTTGAATGTACCAATGTTGTAGGAGGAACACAAAAGCCGGTAAATCATTCCACATCCGAGTTGTTGAACACACTGTCGAGTCGTAAAAGCGACTCATTATGAATTGAATTGTCAACCGTTTGCAAATGTGCACGTGTTTGACGTGATTCCGTTGCAGAGCAGTAAAGTAAATTGCAATGGTGTTTAGCTGTTCAGTGGGCTCATTTGCAATCCTGATGTTTTGGAACTTATTACGCTTTATGTCCCCTGTAACGTCCAGTACGATCATCCTATCATATAATTTACACGGATTTTGTCTTATCGATCAGGTGTCTACCATCTTCTAAATGGGTATGAACAAAGACTTACATATTTCAAACTAGAGAGTTTAGTTAAAAGAAGAAATATAAATGACCTCTTAATGCTTTACAAAATTGTGAATAATCGTGTAAATAGTAACTTAGTCAATCAAATCAATTTTTACGCCAGGCCCAAACATACTAGAAATATGAACATATAGTCCAGTCAGTGGGGGATAAAAAAGGGCTCCACCTTGCAAAAGGTTAGGCAGTAGCGATTTTCACATATGTTGTTAAGATTGGGACTCTAAAGAAAAAAAAAAGTTTTCGACCTTGGGGGGGTCGAGCTCGATCCGCCATCTTGGATTGAAGGTGCCAAAATTTGGTTTTTTCAAAATAATTATGAAGTGGTTGATTTTACAACCAATTTGTTAAAGGCAAACTTAAAGACAACTAAATTACCTACATTTTTTGTGGAAAGTTTTTTTTTGTAAGTCTAATAGGTAACGAGTTACAGCGGTTGAAAGAAGAAAATTTTGACAAAAAATTGTAAAACTCCAGTTTTCTTGATGAATTTTGTACGAACATATTACACAATATCATTTTAACGTATTTCTAAGTTACAATATAATTATATAGCATCATCCGTGTGCTCGATGACGTTGATTTGTTATAGTGGGATCCTAGTCTACAGCTGACTTGGCAACACTAATTGAGTCCTGGTTACAGGACGTTGCCTGGATGCTCGGTCACTCCCCGTATCACTCGATACGATCAAGACTTGATAAAGCTGTTGGATTGGTTTTCTCAGCATTGTCCCTTCCCCGAAATCAATTCACTTCTTTCTATCAGTACTGGAATTGTCGGGGATGAAAAGATTTATTGACATTTATCCAGAGAAATAGGTACCGAGAGGATATCGAACATGGTTACCACGTCTGAAATTTTTGAATATATAAAATTTAAACGTAAGGACAAAGTTATTCCATTAGTAGCAGTCAACAGCAGCATCAAGGTCGGCGAAACAACTATTTCCATCAACCCGCTAATGTTGTTCCAGAGAATGTGTATTGTGAAGAAATCCGACGAAGAATTGAAGGATTTCCTTAAATTCGAACTCGACCCATTTTCTTTGTCGCTTTTCACTGAAGAAGGAATGCGCAAAGGTACGAAATCATCATTTTATGGTGTTTTCGAACAACTTCCAGAAGGCGTGCAACTTGAAGGTAGCAAAATTAATGTTGTGGATGGAGGATATCTTTTACATAAAGTTGTATGGAATCGGAATGATTATTTTGGGTCAATTTGCGAGAAGTACGTTCACTATGTAAGAAATCACTATGGATCACATGCAGTCATTGTTTTCGATGGATATGCGCTTGATGATGGTGAAAAAAATACGATAACCGCAGAAAGACTTCGCCGATTGAAGAAGCACATGTCTGCAGATGTTCTTTTCAACGAAACAATGCCAGTTCAAGTTTCACAAGAACGATTTTTAGCCAATGAAAATAACATAGTCCGTCTGATTTCGATGCCTACAAAGCAATTTATACAGGATGATTTTACAGTTAAGCAGGCTGAAGAAGATGCTGATGAGTTGATTGTCAATACTGCAATTTTCTTGTGTTCATCATATGACGCTGTTTTCATTATTGGCGAAGACGTTGATCTCCTAGTTCTGCTGACAGCATTAGCACCACCCAAAAGTAGTATATATCTTCGCAAACCCGGGAGAGGCAAAACTTTTGAAAGACTGTATTCCGCGAATAGTGTGAAATACAAAGAGGCGGATGAGAATATTCTGTTTCTCCATGCCTTTAGCGGCTATGATACAACATCGTCCTTCTTCAACCAAGGAAAAACAAAATTTTGTTCGCTTGTGCAAAACGACACAAGACTCAATGCCATGATAGGAATCTTCAAACAACATGATGCAACACCAGAAGACATAGCAGTTGCAGGAAAACGCTTTCTTGTTGCTTTGTACGGGGGTGACATGGATAAGGAAACCTTGGAAGAAGTCCGCTACAAACGTTTCGCAAAGTCGACAACAAAAAGCAAATTCAATCTTGCCTCTTTGCCACCAACGAACGACGCTGCACGGTACCATGCATTTAGAACGTACCATCAAGTCCAAAAATGGTATGGAATCCAAAAAAATCCAGAAAACTGGGGCTGGAAACGTGACACCAACGGGCTTGTTCCAGTAAGAATGACAAAGAAACCAGCACCCGAGACTTTATTAAAATTTATTTCATGCAATTGTAAAAAAGGATGCGGCGTTGCATGTAGCTGCAGGAAAGCTGGATTGAAGTGTTCTATTCTATGTGGGTGCTGTAATGGTCAAACATGCCGAAATTCGCCAGAGGTTCACATCGATGTCGAGGACGAAGAAGAAGAGATTTTGTCAATGGAAGCCCAGAATCTCAGTATCACAGGCAATGAGTTAGATGATGACATTGATGACAAAGACTGTTATTAAGTAACATAATTTATAGTAACATAATTCATAGCAATGTAACATAATTTCGAAATCTACCATCGCTGGTATATCTGTAGAGTAGACCTACTGGCGATACAACAATAAAAAATGCGCCATGTTCTCTACCTCATGGTGGTGTGGAAATGAGTTAACAAAATTATTATAATTATGTAATGAATAACCCGAAAAAATTACAAAGTTGGGTATTTCATCATTTTTTAGAAAAATATTCACATTTCCGCCACTGTAACTCGTTACCTATTAGACTTACAAAAAAAAACTTTCCACAAAAATTGTAGGTAATTTAGTTGTCTTTAAGTTTGCCTTGAACAATTTGGTTGTAAAAACGACCACTTCACAATTATTTTGAAAAAAACAAATTTTGGCACCTTCAATCCAAGATGGCGGGTCGAGCTCGACCCTCCCAAGGTCGAAAACTTTTTTTTTTCCTTAGAGTCCCAATCTTAACAACATATATCAAAATCGCTACTACCTAACCTTTTGCAAGGTAAAACTCCCCACTGACTGGACTAATATTTTGGACCGTAATTTTTGCCAATAACACTGGATATTTTAATCCTATGTCTAGAATGTCTCGATCATACAATGATCTTGCTAAAACACACACTGTCATAGATATTTTTGCAAATAATATAACTTGTTTCAAGAAATATCTCCACGATTTCTGTACTTAGAAAAAAAAAAGAATAAATAAAAAAATTGTTTAGTGGCTTAGAATTTTTTTAATATATACTCTTTAAATTTTTCTACTTATTATGTGCTTCAATCTTTGTAATTAAGTTTTAAGTTTTGTATATAAATACTGTCATTGTTTTACATGTTTGCTTATGTGAATGTGCAAATGTGATTGCTGCTTAGTCTAGGGATATTTATAATTGTATTTTTTATTATTTTGCAATCCATAATTAATGTTTTTATAAATATCCTGTTTGTGTCTCGAATAAATAAAATAAAAATAAAATAAAAATGCCTTTTGGGAGAATCACATAAATTTTCTTCTGAGATTTTTCAGTGATTTTAAAATTGCAATAAATATTTTTTTACACAAGGCTGTGCGTCTCAACTGATGTAATTAATTTATTATGCAATTACATAATGTAATTTAATAAAGGTTATTAATAGTAAATATTGTGAAATGTAATAGGATTAACTCTTTTTTTAAAACTTAATAAATAAAGGCGTTGTCTCTGGTCGTGAGCTGAGATTTCGGCGAAAAGCATTTAAAAATTGATCCAAATAAAAATAATGGTAAATAGTTGATTGTTTAGGCGTAGTTAGGTGACTTCTAGATAGATAATCTCGGCATCGCTCTTTTGAGATTCCGCCACTCAGAATCACATGGCTTTAACTATGTTCATTATCCGGATCTGAACTTGTAATTTTTTTTATCTCTTATACATAAATCTTACAAACTTAAGTGGTCCAAATTGTTATTTTTATTTAATACGTAAATTTATATTCGAAATATTACGTACAAAAATTGTTTTATATTTTTGGGAAGGTCACTAAGAAATAACGTAATAAAATCATACTAAGTATTGCGTAAATAAACAGGTTTTGGACGAGGATAATTTTGTCTTAAAAATAACTTATTTCGCAAGGACATTAAATTTTAGTGATACGTTTTGTTTGCTTGGGGATTTTACTACACATTTCAATAGTCTGGTTAAACAAACGAAACCAGTACAGAAAAATTTACTGTATAACATATGATAATTATATTCAAACAATTTTTTTTATCTATATTGACAGATGAAGTGACAATCTATTTCGAAAAACTCGTTTTGATTTTCCTCTTCATTTTGTACTTACGAGCCTTAAGCTAGTTACGCACGAGAAATATAATACAGGGTTTTCCAATAAGAGGTGTTATTTTGAATAGCCCGCTATTTCGGTATATGTTACTTTTGAAGCTGTCATTTTTGACATTTGACAAGTAGAAACTACGTTTTTAATAAAAATGGAACAATACACGCTGCAACAACGCATTGAAATTATTAAAATTCACTTGAGTGAATCAAATGCAAATAATCTTGAGTGATGAGGCCCATTTCCACCTCGGTGGCTTCGTCAACAAGCAAAATTGTCGCATTTGGGGCTCGGAAAACCCAAGAATTATTGTTGAAAAGCCTCTTTTTCCTCAATGTGTGACTGTTTGGTGCGGTTTATGGTCCGGCGGAGTCATTAAACCTTACTTTTTCGAAAATGAGGCTGGAGCAACAGTTACGGTGGATGGATTGCGCTATCTAGAGATGATTAATGATTTTTTTATTCCGGAATTGGATGGTATTGATCTGGACAACGTTTACTTTCAACAAGACGGCGCTACGTGCCACACAAGCAACGAAACCATTGATCTTTTACGATTGAATATCAAAATAACACATCTTATTGGAAAACCTGTATGTGGGTGTTGCCTATCTCACGATATCGTTTGCCTTACAATTTCTAATAGTTTCCATGTAGACTCTATCTCGACCCATCGCCTTGCACCGCATTGGGAGGGATGGATTCATACGTCCGTCACTCCTGGACACTTTAACCCCCAGATTCCTACCCACCCCTCATACCTTTTTCCTCCCCAGAACTTCCTCTACTTCCTTTCCATAAAAATATCCTCAATACATAGTTTGAGAGTTTATGCTGCTTTAGAACATAATATATGATTGGTTGGCGACAAGCCGTAATTCGATCGTGTGCAATAATTATTTATTGTGCATTTCGATACAGCCTGCAAAACTGTCAGAAACATTTTTGTGTCTGTATCGCAGTCATATAATATATCCTTATTTGATTTGGGATTTAGGAGATTATCTTTATCCTGACTGTTGTCGTGTTGCGTTAAGTGTTTTGATGGAATGCTTTATGGAAACTACCGCCTAACAGACATTTGTATTGTACCTATAGATAGGTATCCGTAGTGTTACATCAGTATCACCCTGCTGAAAGACCACCAACTTTGTCGCAACTTTGCTTGATATATTATTGTCTATAGCCGTGTTTGGTGACCATATCTGAATAGCCAACATTCCTCTTCCCCATCTCCTTCTCTTCCCTAATTTCTTCAGCCTCACAACATACTCCAATTGGGGCGATAATGAGAGATACCACTCTCGAACTGTAGATGTACTTTAAATTATGTTGTTATTTAATTTGTATATTAAATAATTCATACAAATAAATTAGAATTTAATTTGTCCCACCGTGTTTCGAACTCTCGACCTCTGGGAGCTTACCTATCTACTACTGTGGTATGTATTTATTTACAAAAATAAATACATTTGGATATACAATAATACATACCTAGTTACAAACTTACATATATATTTACGTATCTTCAAATTTAACGCGTGTCCGTCATTCAAATCTTTTGATCAGCCGGATATAATTTTTTTATCTTTAAGTATGTTCATTCTTACTTATCAGTAATAGCCCCCAATTCAATAATATCGGTAAGATTATGTTTATATATTGATTTATGATTAAATTGATTGATTATTGACAGAAGTAAAATAAAAGTGAACCCAATGCCGATCCTTGGGGAACTCCCAGCTTGTTTTCAGTGGTTCCGATACTTTTAACTTTTGTTACCTGCTTTCTTTCTTGGGTATATAAAGGCAATTATTATTCTAATTTCAATATTCGAATGGGTTGGCACAGAGACGAAATTTATATAATTTAACTATTTAAAAAAAGCAACAATATATAAGATAACATTGTTGGATCCTCCGCTTATCACACATGGATACTAATATATTTACTTGTGTTGTGCTTATTTTTATCTAAAAATGACAGAAATTTCTTTTTGACGGACCCGTTATCGGTCAAATTCGGTAGGTGATTCATTTTGTTTTTTTTTTCATCATCGGGTCAAGGTTAAAGATATTTGTTATCATAAAAAATTGATTTTTGTTTTATTTGCTAACAATTATCTCAAATGATATTTTTTTCTTTACTTTGAACACGTCACGTCTTTGGATAAAAAATGTCAGTATTTTTTTAAAGCTCGTTTTAATGCGATGGTTTTTTACATTTTTATTTATTTATTACACTTTATGTGTTCTAATATGAACATAAGTACATTTTAACTTACACTTCTCAAACTTATAACATGCTTATCATTTTTCTTTGAATTTACTCAAACTAGGTAAAAAAACGTGCCATACGATTTTACATCAGACTTCACCTATCTATCAATCTTTCCGCATCACCCCGCAATGGCGTCACGATCAGGATTTGATGACGTCAAAAAACGTTTAGTTAAATGCAATGAACTCAAATTTGCTCTGAAATTTTCAAAACTGAAAGTGATTATTGTGTGAATTCAGACAAGCGATATAGTAGGTTCCTACCAGTAACCGGAAAATCATTTTATTTAATTTATTCTTTATTTGAAATATGTATTTCTTTTTTAACCTTTTTTTACAGATAATTTTTTTAGTTTACCAACAGTTTTCTTTCGAAAAGTATATTTCTGACGTCTTACTAATTTTTCAACAAAAAATATAATCACATTTTAAAGAAAATTGACAATACGTATTATTTGTTTTTGTAAAGCAATTTGATCGTGAGGCTAATGTTTTTATAAATTCTTTCAGTTTCTCAACTCCTACAAACATAATGTCACTTTAATTTTCACGGATCTGCGCCGGTAATTGGAATATAAATATTTAAAGGAATTAATAATAGTAATTTCGGCTTCAATTAACTCTAGAACTCTGATTTGCAAGTGTTTTTTGAAGAATTCAGACAAGCGATAAAGTATATACCTAAATAATGTAATATTTTCAACAGAAAATTATTTTAATTGTCATTTTCAAAATTGGAACTGATTTGTCGAGACTCGAGTAAACGTGATTTTTCACGGGTCTCTGCGCCACGATGACAATAATGATGCTGCATTGAAGTTCTATGAAGAAAGTTAATATTAATGTCTCTTGTTTATATTTTACGTTTCCTTAGTGTACTGGGAAAATCAACGTTCCAGGTGAAAAATTGTCTTAACTTTTTTGTTCTTTTACTTAGCGGTGTGAATGAAAACGTGTTATCGACTGTAGGTAATTTTGAGTTAACCTAAATCAAAATTAGTTCGGTTTCGGGGCGTTGTTACTTATTATTATTTATTTTAGTTTAGGTTGAGTACCTACTTTTTAGACTCATAATAATAAATAATAATAATTGGATGACTTGTATAGCGCCGTTTTTGTGCAAAATCACCTCAAGGCTGTACAAACTTATATACATTTCTACAGTGATCTATGTTATAACTTAACTATTTATGGAGATAATATACAGTACAATACTTACCTGGTAGGTCACTTGAGATTAACACTTAATTAACATTATCTAATTGTTTATTAGCGAAATTTAGATACAGTATTTAGGACATAATTGGAAAATTGAATATAACTGGACCTTCTCTTAGGAATGGTATATTTAATTTAAAGGTACGACAGCTCATGTTGCTATCCCTCTCTTACAATCGATACTCCTGCAAGAATTTTATTTTTATTAGAAGGAGTGAGGGTTTAAATTTAATCGTCGTTTGTTCCAACATAACCTTTGACTGTAATGATAATTCTCAGTTATATTATTTTTATGTGACTGCCGAAAAATGGTCCCAACACCTGTATGGCTATGACACCGCAAAATGGAAAATGTTCTGCATGGGAAGGAGATTAGAATGATGTATGAATTCGGAAAGAACCTAGATATTTAGTTCTATTTAGTCCAGCCTATCTAAATACAGCTAAAGTAATTTTGAACAACGTTTCAGCGACATAGCTCTAATGAGAGTGTCCTTGCACATTACACCCCTAATTAAAGTCTTTTTAAAATTATTTTTTGCAAGTCATCGGTTTTTTTATCCTAAACATCTGGTTGAACCAAAACTCTTAACTCTCTTGTTAAAAAAAATAATAATTGCATTGATCGAATGCCTTTTTGAACCCTGATCTCTCTCATTGCAGTATAACATAAGCACATAATACCGATAAAAAATTCATACGTTCAAGTGCGGCCTCAAGGTTGTATTCAATGATCGATCGTCTATGGAACGCGTCATGTCTTGGTTCTATTCTATCCATTGATAGCTTCGTCCACATAGGCAGGTTTCAACATAGAGATGTGAGCCTAGTATCTGATAACGTACACCTCGTGCCATACGTGCCGTGTGGACTTGTTTCCTCGAGGCATCGTTGCCATGTCAAAAAATAGAAACTCTACCAAACCTGGTAAGTTTTTAGATTCTCACGGCCAAAAGCATTTTTGTTGTTTGTTTTTGGGGTGTTATGCCGTGTTGCGCTAACTCCTTCTTTAGCCGACGTTTCGGACAGCGTTGCAGTGTCCATCATCAGAGCAGATCCGGTATCCAGTCACATCTTCGGATCTACCGGATCTGCCCTGATGATGGACACTGCAACGCTGTCCGAAACGTCGGCTAAAGAAGGAGTTAGCGCAACACGGCATAACACCCCAAAAACAAACAACAAAAATCTACCAAACCTGTGGAAATCCCTTGAAATGCACAAACGTGCGAAAAAAACCCCAGATTTTGGAGAGTTTTTATATTTTTTTTTTTATAGTGAATACCTCACAAGAGTCCCAACTGCTCCCGTCTGGAGCCAGTGAGACTATGGCATCCCCAATTGGGGGATGTTTTGAGGCTGAAGGTAAGTGGGGAAGGGAAAGAGGAAGGTGGGGAAGTACCTGGCTATTCAGATCTAGTCACTAAACACGGCTAAAGCCATTTGGAGCAACGTTTCAATTCTGAATGGTGGTCTTACACCAGGGCGATACTGGTAGTATCTTCCACTCAGAGTCCTCCCAGTGGTGCACATTTTTCATATTTTAGATTAAAAAAAACTTCGTCGTTACCGATTTCTTTAAACAGGGTGTTAAGGGACGTACTTGACTTACTTTAACCAGTGATTCTTGACATTACTAGCAGTTGAAATACCAAATGAAATTATGGAATCCGGTGACTTTGTTTTTTGTTTTCAACATAAAAAATTTAAATAATCACAGGGTATTGGACAGTTAGGATCGGGGTAAGAGGTTGGTCTGTTATTGGGCTGAGTGAACAATGACGTCATGTGGAAGAATTTTTTGTTTGGTTTTGAAAAGAATTAAAATGAAATCTAAAAGTCGCCGGATTCCAAAATTTATTTCACATTTTTACTCCAAATAACGCCAGAAATCACTGGTTAGAATAAGTCAAGTACGTCTAACACCTTGTACTCCGTTTCTGTACTTGAAACTCTCCTTATTCCTAGACATGGCAAGGCAAGTGAAGGCTGTCACACTGCCCCATGCGCCCGTTTCATGCCATGTGTGGACAAAGCTCTTATAATAAATTTGTTACATTGTACCTTGCTTCTTGCTACGTCGCTATTGTCGGTCGGTGGCAGACAAAACACTTGGCCGATACATGGCCATGAGCCTGGCAGCTAACAGAAAATAACACCATTCAAGCGGCACTCGTGTCAAAGTGGAAATGATTATGTGAAGCCCTTCACCTACACTGTCACATTACACTGCCAGGGACAAAGAAGGTAATACATCTAGGAAGTCGCAGATTACGCCAATCAGCTGGCGCAAAATACGCCAGGGATAATGATGTGTATTACGTGTATTGTATACGTATTATTATTATATTGGGTATGTATGGTTAACGACCACACCACCTAGCTACTACTACCTATATATTTATACTGTATGGCTCGTTTACGCGTGATTGGTTTGGGAAACCATCCAAACCCGTCTCGAGATGTCTCTTTACGTCAATCCACTTGATGTGAATCTACGTCGTAGATCCTCAGGTTTGTTTTAATGCTTAAAACTTTGCAAATAACAAATACCACTGTCTGTGTTTTGTAATATTTGTATTTGGACATGCCCGACTCTTTTCAAACTCGCGTTGGTACTTATTCTTAAATATTAATTAATAATATAATTTTTCTGGATAGATTGTTACGATCTCTAAATGATAAAACATCTTTTGCTCTAATACAGATGTTTTCGTAGGTGTTTTGGGATGAAAAATTGATATTTGAAATACATATGCATTTTCAAATACTGTAGATATGCAGGTACCTATTTGTATGGTAATGTAGGTACTTATGTACGTATGTGTATGCTACTGTAGGTATGTACCTTGATAGAACCCTCAAAATTCATTTAAAAATTTGAAAAAAAAAATTGCAATACTATTATTTTTATGAATAAGATTATTTCGTAAGCAGTCTATTTTAGACAATGTATATTTTTAAAGTTTCGAAGTTGTTCTCTTAACGTTATAATTTAGGGTTGTACCTCTTCATTCTGTACAATAACTAACTAATCAATAGCCATGTCCACAAACTGAGCTCCCAGCGTTTGAGGCAGTTCCCAACAAGCAAAAAAAGCAGTAAAAAGGGCGAACGAAATCAATTGTAATAGTAATAATCTTTCGGGCCTTTGCATTAAGGCGACCCAAGACTAATAACGGGGGTTTGCTCAAAGCTCACATTTTTATTAATTCCGACGAATTCGTAACGATAATATGTATTTTTTAAATCGATCCGTACAGATGTAAGTTAAGTATAAGATTAATAAAAACAATATATTATCATTAAAATATTTTCTGTAAAAAGGTTTAATAATTTTATAAAACGTTTTTAACTATAAAATTGGATGAAAGCACCAGATTTTATTTTTCTAGACGATGATTTAGTAACATCCCGAGAGATCCCTCTAGAAACACCTGAGATTTTAGTAATACGTTCATCAGAAATAATTTAAATAATCCCCACGGAAAGATCAATTTTTTTAGGCTTGCCAGAGCAAATCCGACCGTAGGTCCGTCCAATACACCAGGGCCGCGCGTCGCATTATTTTGTGCATGGCTTCTTCACTTACGTCGTTAAGATTCTGACTTGTATTGTCTCGTCTTAATTTTGTGTTTTCTAGGTCATGCATCGCGCGATTCTCGGTATCCGCCGGTAACAGCAACACCCTCAATAAATTGACACAATGATATTTCTACAATCAGTCACACGTAATTTTTCTAATACAAACATATTTTTATGATCGTGGAAAGTGCATTTAAATATTATTTTATAGAGATGCAACCGCTTGTAAAAATATTTTTCTCGCTTTTTATTTGCGGTTAGCGACATATTGGTTAAATAATATCATGTATTTATATTATTATTCTTCCTGACAATCGTCAAGTCCCCGCAACAGCGGTCATCCGCTGAGTAAAAGCAACAAATGAGTAAAAGTTTTTATTTTTCTTGGTACGGCGTTCTTTATTGAAACCTTCGATTTAAATTAATAGACTTGAATAAAATGTTTTTATTTGTTGTGCATTGAAAGCGTAATCATCAGTTTTTTTTCTTCTTTTGTGTGTTAATGCCACACAGTAGTCCCAACTGCTCCCAACCGTTTGGAGCCAGTGAGACTATAGCAATTCCAATAGGGGTATATTGTGAGGCTGAAGACAGTGGGGAGGGGAAGGAAATGAGGAAAAGGAAGGTGGGAAAGTACCTGGATACACCCAGATCTTGCGTCTTTAAAAAAAATATTCCGTTTTCGGAACAGGATAAACATTATATAAGTCAAAAATTAACTTTTACGAATTGAATGCACTCAACTCTTTCACATTCTGTTTTTTTTTTATTTTTTATTACTGAATCATTTATTATCAAGCATGATCTAATTTTCTTAAATATTTTTTTTGCATATTTCGCATAATATTATGTAAAATTAAAATCGATTCTTATTCGTTTTTTAAAAAAATATTTTTCCGTTATCATTAATTTGTTGAAAATGTGATTCACTCCGAAATTTATTCAAAATTATTCTGAAAACGAAGGTACTTCAGAAAACCGATAACCTGTGATTGGTAAAGAGGTAACGAACGAATGGTTTTGTTTTTAAAATGAATTACTCGTAAATCAGAGTTTGGGAAAATAATCAATAACTTTTTTATTATAACAAAAAATTCGCCATAGTACCTATTATTAAAATTAGTTTTACTGTATAATTACAATTCTCAAAACACTTTTAAAATTTCCAAATACTAACCAACTATAACACCGTTTCCTCGCAAGGGTAGGCAGAGAGGATAGACCGCCACAACTAGATTTAGGCATGCAATCCTTGCTTTATTCACATTCATATGTCATCTCACACATATTCTTCTGTTATTCTGACTCAATGTCATGTCAAGACACGCGTAACAATTGAATTAAAATTACTTTATTAAATTACGGAATGACTTTATTACAAGTAATATTACATATTCACAGAATTATTATTCTATTGAATGGGAAAAAGAATGAGGAAAAATCCTATATTGAAACTAATATTTATCCTTTTGTCAAGCCTGGGGATATTTCTATATTCCATCCCTTATGCCCGTGACAGTCCACGCTATAAGCGCACTATAATTTCGTGACTTGGCCTATTTCACTATGTCGCTCACCATACATTCCCATTGGTATTATGGCGAGCGATATTCTCAAATATTAATATGAATACACAGGGCTGATTCAGTTACTCCGGTAAGATTCTAGCTTTATTTTAGGTCTCGTCTTAAGTCTTCCTCGGTCGATCCCGACTTTTTCTACTACTCAAAACACTCCCTAAACACTCCTGACACTAATAAGAACAATCTATGAAATTTTCAACGAAATGGGTCCAGTAGTTTTTGATTTTACAGGCCACAAACAAAGGAACATTCTTTATTTATTTATATAGAAATAGAATTTTGCACAGCCATAAAATAATACAAATTGAGACATTTATCATATTAATTTATTTTACTCTCTTTAAACAATAGCTCACCTTTGCTCTTCAATATGTCTTATTGTCATTTGCATGTGTTTTGTGGCATTTTCACTTAACCTCAGCTGTTATTTTGCAATTCCTCATACATAATTGCTTTCAAGGCAAGGATGTGAAAAGTAAATGTAATTATAAGTCAGTAGAAGAATTTAATTAATTTTCTTGCTAAAATCATTAACTCATTTTCTAATAAATACTGGGTGGTTGATAAAATAATTTTTTATTTAAATATTGAAGACAATATTAGTGATTTCTAAACGAAAATCTGAAACAGAAAAATCAGAAAAGGAAACGGTCACATCTGGGACTCGAACAAGTTCTGATTTTTCTGTTTCAGATTTTCGTTTAGAAATCACTAATATTGTCTTCAATATTTAAACATTACAATTTGAGGTTTTACTCAATAAAGTCATTCCGAAAAATAAATAATTTTTTATTATTTTTATTTTATTTTTTTATTTATTTGTTTAGTAAATAAAACATTTGAACAAATTTAGAGTAGTCCCACAAAGCTGTCTATATTCAGGCAGCTTGTCTGTAGGTTCTATCAATTAAACATTCTTAATATAACGTTAAAGAAAATATTTGTAGATAAATACATGTATAGTTTTAAGGAAACATGTTATATTACATCTATAAAATATCTCAATATACCTGCCTAATAACAAGATATGTAGGCAGATACATTAAGAAATTCAAATATACATGAAAATTTCGAAGGCGATGCACTACGTCGTGTAATATTTTGTATCGAGCCGCTATCAATAACACACCTTACGTAGTTTTTCTCATAAGCGGAAATTTAATTCTATTAATATTTCTGTTTTCATAATTATGAATATTTTTACTAAATACTATTTCGTCCTTAAAGTATTTAGGCATTTTTTATGTATAAAATTTAACACATTATATAGCAGTCTCTTTTTGATTGGAATTCAATTCAGCTCCTCTCTCATTTGATTCACCTTTGCATATTAGCCTTACCTTAGTATTCATTTCATTGCTCTATTTTGAATAACTTCCAGCTTGTTTAGGTTTTCGTCATTAGCTAAATATAATATCGTGGAGCGATAGTCTAAATGAGTCGTAACTATTGTTTTGAAAATGAGCTCTGTAGTGTTTTTACTTAATTTATTTATCAGTCTTCTAAGAAAGATTACCTATTTGATACCTTCTGCAACACATATTGAAAATTTACTTTTAAATCCAATATTACACCAATATATTAGATTTCATTTACTTTTTATATTTTTTCATCTTTAATTATCAAATTTAACCACACGTTGTGCGTTTTAATACCTATTTCCGTATATTTTTTTTGTTAAGTTCCGGTTCACGTTCTAGGTGGTGGCCGTATTGGATACTACCTTTTTATCCCGCCAGAGATCGCATGATTATGGTCCCTTCAACGATCTGTCAAATCGGAATAATCAATATTATGGTGCCTACCTGAAGAAAGTAAAAAAATATTTGTAATTGGAATGGTAACATTTCAATGAAAATTATTAATTCTACACACCCCTCTTTCTCGAGACGAGTAAAAAATGTAATTCTTGCGTTAGTGATGTAATTTCGTTATGAATAATTAATTGTGCTCTGTTCCTGTTTCAATATAGATTCAACTCAAATATTGTCTTGTTTGGAAGGGAAAGCATATAACGTACACGAAAAGCATTGAAATAGTGTTAATTATGGGTTTTTATTAAGAGGAATCACCGGCGCCGAGAAATTTGAATAATATTTATTTTACAAAACTGTTGCTGTCACTGTCACTGGCACTGTCACTGTTGCTGCCACTGTTACTGTCACTGTTGCTGTCACTGTTACCCGCGAAACGCGAAAGCGTGAACCTTAAAAATTCTTTTCATTTCGGTTCATGCGCGAAAGGGACAACTGTACCTCGTGCTGATTATACCTTATAAAATCGTCAAAATCAGATTTTTTTTATTCCCCTGCTTTTTCCAAAACTGACCGGTTCTTGAGATTCTTTTCACCGACTGTATAAGTTTATTTTTCTATGTCTGTACGTTTTGGGTTTTTTTAAATGCAATGTCAAATTTGTATACTGAACGTCTGTTGATGGCGTTCAATAAGCAAATTTGTATACTGATCGTCTGTTGATGGCTTTCAAACTAGGCAAATTTGTGTACTGAACGGCTGTTGATGGCGTTCAAACTAAGCAAATTTGTATACTGATCGTCTGTTGTGGCGTTCAAACTAGGCAAATTTGTATACTGACATACGGCATATTCAAAACAAATTACCAACGTAACTTCAATTTGGGGGGCTGGTATACACCTCTACCATAAGAGATTCTCTACGCCAGGTTATATTCGGATTCCCAGATTCATAGGGTGAGGTTAGTCCAGATCTTGGTGACGGGTGATCCTTTGACCTTTCTAGCCGAGCTCTGTCGACCCAACGCCTTACACTGCTGTGGGAGGGATGGATTCATACGTCACTAGATCACCCAGATTCCTATCCACTCCTCAAACACACCTTTTTCATCCCAGAACATCCTCTCCTTCCTTAAATTATAAAGACCCTCCACGCAGCAGCCCCAAAAGTGACACAGACGGCAAGGGAAATTATTTTCCTCAGGGCCTCCTGTGTGGAGTTAATCTAAAAAATACATAGTTTTATAGTGTGCTGTTGTTCCTAAATAATTAGTTACAAAATAATTATGAAAATTAGTTTTATGAGCGAATTTTATGGAAAAATTGCAAAGGTATTATTTATTTTTTATGGTATGGTAAGAGAGTAAAAAAAAACAATAAATCTCAATTTTGTATCTAATGGTAATTTATTTTTCGTTTGCTTATCTAAAACAACACAAAGTTACCTATGTAGTTCGATTATTATTCTGACGTAAAATTAGAAATTAAAATTAAAACTCATAATAATGTAGCATAAAATTGTATTGAAATTTTCATTAAAATAGTGTTTTTTTAGTGCTTAAATTTGTTAAAAATGTTATTAGTTTCAAATCTAGGTATGTAAGTTCGGAAATTATGGTGAATCATTGTGAACTTATCGGACCAATGCTGCCAACTCAGGCTCTAGTATAATCTATGGTAATGACGTTGTTTTCTTTTAAAAAGATAGACTAACATCCCCTGATTACGAATAACCTGACGATATTTGAAAATATCCTACTACCACCTCAGTAAGTGGAAAATGTTGCTTGTATTGTGGTGGAGGACTTAGCTAGCTGGGGAATTGAACTCAGGACATATTGGGAATGCTGTTTATTTAATACATTTCGTACTGTATTAATCGTAGCGAAGTCCTGTTTTAACTCGACCATTTGGCATTTCATCTGTCTGTAGATTAGTTTATGTTCCGGTTCCGGTTTAAGATGGTGGCCTAATTGGGTACTACTGTTTTATCCCGCCAGAGATTGCATGATATTTATCTATATTACCTATGTTTGTAGTTTTCCGTTTCATTTATTGTTTAGATATTTATTGATATTGACAAAAAACCTATAGTTAACAACTGTCCTACAGTTTCAATCAATCGTTTTACATGACCCGGGTCGCTCACAACCCACTAGCGTCGTGAGAAACCCGATTACTTGTCTACTTTCACTTTCGTTTAAGGAAGGTATGAATTTATAATTTGTTTTACTAAACCTATTACCGACCAACCTTCCCGTTATAGGGAACCGGTTCCAAAAGACTCTGAAAGAAGAAGCGCTTCTATGTAGATCTCCGGTAACTGGAAACTGGGACCACAATAATAGCCAATTATAGATTTCAGAAATTTACCACTCTTTATTAAATTGGCTAATCATGTCTGTGAAGTGATTCGAGGCGTGATGCCCGGTATACAAAATTCATATTCATTACAACTTATGTGGTCGTTCGCCACGCCACACCGGCAGCGGGCACCCGGGTCGCGGTAGTGGATAGCGACACCCGGGTGCTGACAATCTATGCGCCTGGTCACTCCGGTTGGGAGAGTGGGTCGCGAGACCCGGGTGCAGGCGAAAAAATAATTCATTCGCTCTTTGGAAGCTCGTGAGCAGTTTTCAATGAGCGGGTCATTTACAGTAGACCCAGGACTAATAGGCAGACAGGAGATGAATGCTTACCAATTTACAAAATAAAGTTCTAGGTCAAAGCTGGTTGATAAAAAAATAATACTTTACTATTATTGAATGATTTTATTGAATATTGATTGACCTTCCAGAGAATATTACTTTCAATAGTGTGGTACGCGGCTTTGGCTTTGAATTCCCGTGCTTGTTAGTATTGTATAAACAAACAAAAAAATCCCTGAAAATGTTTATTCATTTTCAATATGAATACAAAGGAATGGTTTGCACCGTAACAAGGCATTAATTATTCTTGAATAAATTTATGACGTCATAATACGGCAAACTCAATTAGGTTCAAGGAATTGTGACAAAATGGTTACTATTAATCTAATTAGTAATCAGCAGGTTAGTCAGTAATTAGTAACTAGTTACTTCATAAAATCTTTCACCTTCTTCGTTATCACCCAAAGTGGTTCGCTACGTTTGGTGACTTAACGGGAGTGGCCGGGTTCGTGGGGTGAGGTTTGTGGTTTTGTCGGCAGATGTCTCTGCTCACTTACTGCGTGGCGGACCGGGTCGGGAGAGGCTGGTTGAGGGAGACCTTTTGACCTCTCCAGCAGGACTCTCTCGACTCATCGCCTTACACCGCATTGGGAGGGGTGGATTCATAGATCCGTTCATAAATCCTGGACACACCGATCGCCAGATTCCTACCCACCCTGCATACTATTTTCTTTCCAGAACTGCCCGTTTACTTTCCTTAAAAAGATCTTCCGCACACCATTCAAGATGACGTAGGCCCCGAGGTCAATTCTTGTACTCGGTCCTCCCGTGTGGAGCTAATGTAAAAAAAAAATTGTTTATGAAAAGGCGAACAAAAAAAATCCCACATTTTCTCATTATTTTTTAGATGTTAAAAATACAGTTCAAATTAGAATGAAAAGTTTCTTTAGAGTTGCTGTGATGTTAGCTGTATGAGCTGGTAATAATTGCCCATAAAGTGAAATAAAGTTATTTTTTTCTAAAGGTCAACAGTAAAGTTGTCAACAATACCAATGGCAATGTATTTTGAAATAAAATTAACGTTTTGACACGACTTGACAGTGCACGGGGATTCCCAGTAAATTTAAATACAGAAAAATGTTGGAATATTCCAGAAAAACAAAGACAACTACTAAATTTTAAATATCATTGACATAATCCCTAAGCCTGTGACCACGCTATAAGCGCTCTATATTTTCGTGGCTTGGCCTATTTCGGAATATCGCTCACCATACATTCCCATTGATAGTGTATGGCGAGCGATGTGCTGAAATAGGCTAAGGGGCCGTTCAAGTATTACGTAAGCAGATTTATTACAATTATTTACCCCCTCTTCCCCCTTGTCACCAAAAGTAAGCAAAGCTCTTACCCCCCCCTCCCATGCTTACGTAAAAATTGGAACCTATATGCATTTTTCTGTTAATGTATTCTGTTTTTTTATTGATTCATAAGCAGCACTTATAAAATAGGCTTAGGATAGAGGACTTTAATGCACATAATATTCATTTAAACAAACTTTATTGACACGGTGGGAATCCCCGAATATGTATTCGGTTTTCAAACATAGACAATGTGTGGGTTGCCAATGTGTAAAAAAAAATAACTACTGCTGAGCAGTGCTGACGGAATCACTATCTCGACCCCCTCACCCCCCATGTCATCAAAAATAAGCAAAGCAAAGACCCCCCTGCCCCCCTATAGTGCTTACATAATACTTGAACGGCCCCTAAGCCATGATGCTTATAGCGTAATGTGTTGCCTACCTTATCCTTTGAACGCTTTGAACCCTGTAATAAATATATTTCATTGAGAAAATGATTTGCAATTTATGATTAGCTTTAGTACTTAATCATAAAACGGAAATATGTGCATGTTTTAACTTGGGTAATGTAGTGACAGTAGTTTATTCCACAGGTAGATATAGGAAGATGGGCTAAGAGTCAAATCGCAGCTAAGCACATTTGCGCCTCGATTTTATTTCTAGATACACTCCAAAAGCCTAACTTTGCCGCTTTGATAGTCCTTCCACGCCATATCTCCATTTGTTTCTATCATCTATAGTTGTATTTGTCTCTCTTCTGTCGATATATACACATATGCATCAAGCTGATATTAATTATTATTATCTTTCTTGCAGAAAACCTCGATCCTTGTCCCGCGCGCCGGCACAATTCCACGAAGACGGGCATCCAAGAACAGCAACCGCCCAAGGACTAAGAACAGACCCAAGACGCCGGAGAAACATTGCTCCGATAGCACCAACAGCAACCCTACTGACAGCACCACAATGCCGGCCGCCGCCCCTACACTGCAGAACGGCTGCGCCCACGGAGACAACGATGTGGTCATCTCCGGACTCTCGGGACGACTTCCCGAGAGCTCCAACATCGAGGAGTTTAAGAAGAACCTCATGGAGGGGATTGACATGGTCACAGATGATGAAAGAAGATGGCCTAGAGGTGAGAATAGTATAATTTTTCACAGTTCCACGACAAAACAGAACAATGAAGAAAAGTTATAAAAATTAACAAACAATCCTAACCTAACCTAAACTATTATTTTTATCATGTTCTGTTTTCGCACTGATCTGTTTTATTCGGTAACCATTTTTTTAATAATAAAAATAATTATATTTGGTGTTTCACATTGCCATTAAATCCACACAGCATCCCCAAAGATGATATAGGCAATGTGAACCACCTAATATAATAATAAAAATAATTATATTATGTGTTACACATTGCTATTAAATCGATGTTGTTTTGAAAAATACTGTCTTCATGATAGAGAACCCTATTAACCTTTCCTCATCTGTTGTGTGTATTTACTACACATTGCTTCTAATAACTTTAATAACTCTATAAATATAATAAATTCTGGGTTCAGATTTTAGGTATTCCTCCGTTATACATTTATACACTGAATTAAAAAATAATATATTACATAGTTTTCAAATTCAATTAAAAATCATAGTTTTTCGTTAAAAATCGGGAACAAATACACCAATACAATCAACCGTGTGATACTAAATACGCGAAGAGTGTGCGAGGAAATGACACGCTATTGATGTCCCGCTTTAATTCGCTATGCGGGATCATGAGACATCCACACTTCTGCAATTTTAGTTTTTGATTTAGACCATCGATACCTACGACCGCACAGCTGTGTTTGTGCCAGCCGCCAGCCACGCCGCTAGCCAGTTGGCCGCGAACCGTCGTTAGATGTGAACCCCTCGCACGTTTCTTTAGCATCTACCGATGGTTTTTTTCATGTTTTCAGCAATTAAATTACAATTATTATCACTTTTGATATAAAATATAATAAACATAATCGATTAGCTATGAATATTCATATTTTTCCGATATTAAATTGCTTATTTTGAGATGTGTATTGACTACACAACACCGTAACGCGTGTATTTTTTTAGCACAGTAAGGGAAAGGTTAAATTAAACGCTGAGTAATACTTTGTTTTCAACACTTCTGGGCAGATTTAAACTTATTTTACATTAGCTCCACATTGGAGGCCCTGAAAAAAAAATCCCTCAGGGCCTATATCATCTTTGGAGATGTTGTGTAAAAGTGTTTTAGGTAAAGGCAGGAAAAGGTATGAGGGTTGGGAAAGAATCTGGAGGTCAATATGTCCAGCAGTGATGGATGTATGAATCCATCCCTCCCACTGCGGTGAGAGTCCGGCTGGAGAGGTCAAAAAGTCTCCCACAACCAGTCTCTCTCGATTCGACCCGCCACGCATCAGGTAGCATCCGCCGCCGAGACATAGACAAACTACACCCCTGAAACCGGGCACCCCTGCTGACCAAAGTGACCAAATATAGCAAACCACTTGGGGTGACTTATGTCATCCAATGAATGGTTCCCGAGGTGGCGAAACCCATACAACCCATGCCTATACCACACGGCCTCACGAATTGAATATCTGCACCGACAAAGGCACGGTTGTTATAATTCCTACGCGTTAATATCACAACTTCATCTATATAAATGAAGTGTTACATAGAATTTAAAAAATGATTGCTGGAAAGTAATTCTAAATGTATTTTCATAAAATTCTAATCTGATTCTTTGGAAGATTTCTATCTATAAGTTATAAATGTTTCGAAAAAAATTGCTTGATAACATGAAGAGTTAATTGTTCATATTCTATTTTTCTTGAATTGTATCTCTCTAAAGATGTTATATCATTTTTTAATGTTCACACATTATATTTCTGCGCAGGTTTCAAGGGCCTTCCTTCCAGGTCTAGTAAGCTAAAGGATCTCGCACATTTCGACGCCACATTCTTTGGTGTCCACGCCAAGCAGGCCCACGTCATGGACCCACAGCTCCGACTGATGTTGGAAATTACTCACGAGGCTATAGTTGATGCAGGTAGGTCAAAATCACCACCCTTATTTTTTTTATTTGCTCGCAGGTTGTTAACACAATATAATTACTCTGTTTGTTTTGAAAAAATACCTGCAATTTTAATTTAATTAGTCTTTCTCTGGTAGTTATGATAAAATCTCTTATTTCTGAATCATTTTCATATTATATTAAGCAGTGTATGATGCAGAACTGATGTGTGGCTAGCTTTACTTTAGTTTTTTTAAGGCCATCGTCCCACGGTGATCGACATAAACCGTGTGCTGTAAGGAAGTGGGAAATGTTCTGCGATGCATATTGCAAGGTATGCTCACGGCAGATCTCAAGTAATAATTTTGTATCTTGTAGCCCAGTAAATTGTCAGTATTGCTGACTTATTTTAGAATTTACCACCTTTTGAATGTCATCATCTTCTCATCTGTCAAATTGACTCATTATAAGTGTCGTTTTATAACAAGTAACTTGAAATACTAATATAAATTTGTTAAGTCAGTCATCAAGTGTTGACCGTTTAAAGAAAGAAGAGAAAGGGGTGACTTTATTGAGACACTCAAAATATTATGTAGTTGCCAAGAAATCTTCACCACCAACAAAATATTTCCGAATCCTCCAATTATAATTGGCATTACTAGAAAAAAATTATAATAAAAGCATGGGAGGTTACTAAAAAATTATAAATATGAATATCCTAATTTGGAAGTACGTCGCATGACTCCCGCTCGCCCCCCAACCCGTTTGCAGGTCCCAATACAAATATATCGATCAGTAGGCTCTCGGCATACCACTTCATTACTAACTTGTGGTACAACGGCCTAAGGCTCTCTAAGGAAAATGTCCTCGAGAGTGAAATCTTTGATAGACACTTACATTTGCTATTTTTTTAAAGAAAGACAAACATTTCTGAATTACGAATAACCTGACAATATTTGAAAACGTCCTACTATCGTGGAAGATGTTTGCGAAGCTTGAAGAAGGATTAACAATAATATTATACTATTTGTTTTCAGGCATCAACCCCACAAGCATACGTGGGACCAACACAGGAGTGTTTGTGGGAGTATCTTCCAGTGAATCTGAAGAGTTCTGGGTGAAAGACCTGGACAAAATCAATGGCTACGCCCTGATTGGGTGCTGTCGTGCCATGTTCCCCAACCGAATCTCTTACACATTCAATTTCCAAGGTAAATTTTCATTCAATATATGTAGCTATTATCATCTATCTTTGTACAAGTTTCAATACTACGTTTAACCATTGAACAATATATTGAATTTATCAGGAATAACTTTTATATTGTATCAACAACTCTTAACTTATAGAGCAGAGCTGGAACTGAATTAATCATATTATTTTGTATTGTTCTTCCCTCCATCAACGGGGTGGAATAGACCCAGTCCCGGCATCAACTGAGGAGATAACTCCCAAAGTGGCTGCTGTATAATCCGCCTGCCATGAGCGGGCCTGAGGATTAACTGCGAGGAACCGGAGCCCTTCTTTTTTACTTTTATCCCTAGGGTCTTCGGGTTCTTTCCCCCTCAATTGCAAAACATTCTTCGAGAGCCTATTCGGGAAGCTGGCTAAGGGGCGCCGATGCCGAGTTTCACTTGCAACTGGTCCAATTGCTCCGCTCATTCTCGACAGAACTGCCAGACGACTGCAACTTAGCTGCTTTGGTCAAGTCACGACCTCATCTTAATATTTCTCTTATAATTCTTGTAACTTTCATCTCTTTATCTTATTAAAATTTTTACAGATATACCAATTGGCGGAGATGAGATGTAATCCAGTTATATAACTTACAACATGTACGCACTCCTTACTGCCTACTAACTCTGTATGCCTGAACATTGGGGGAGTCATTTTTATAAAAAGTAGCACCCTTTATAAATAATCTGTCTTAATAAGAGTCTTGATGTGTACGGTGAAGGAGGAAACCATCTGTTTCCTTAGAACCTGGGAAAGTGGTGGGCAACCTCTAATGACCAGTTAAAATATTCTTATATGTTTACATAAAACAGTTTGATGGTGATGATGATTTTTTGTTATGCCTCACTGTTTATAATATTATAGCTGTACCCTGTGTCTTATTGTTTATTTATTTGTTTTACCATAATTCAGGAGACTTAATTAACTTATTAAGATAAGCAATAATTCATAAAGCTGTAGAGATAAGAGAGAAGAGTTTAATGAATAAATAAATATAACCTAAAAATATTGGTGTTGATTCCAGGGCCGAGTGTCGCCCTGGACACGGCCTGCTCCAGTTCCATGGTGGCCCTGCACCAGGCCATCACGGCCATGCGGACGGGACAGTGCGACGCGGCAATCGTGGCCGGCGTTAACCTGCTGCTGAAACCTGGCAATGCTCTCAACTTCCATAACCTCGGCATGCTGTCGCCCCAAGGTACTGTCTATCTGTTCTATTTACATATTTATTTTATAAAAAAACTAAACCCAATGTATTGTAAAAGTGACAAAATTGTACTAAAGCCCAGTTGTTTTATAGAAATTCAAATGTAACATGGTTATTATATAAATTATGATGCATTAATACTTTTGTGATTGCAGGCAAGTGCAAGGCCTTCGACGGGACTGGCGATGGCTACGTGCGCGGAGAGGCAGCCGTGTGCATCTTCCTGCAGCGGGCCAAGGACGCTCGCCGCGTGTATGCTACCATACTGAACACGCGCACCAACACGGACGGGGCCAAGGTGCAGGGAATCACCTTTCCCTCCGGCGACATGCAGAATAAGCTCATCCGGGAGGTGTATGCTGAGGCGGGCATCAATCCCCTTGACGTGACTTTCGTGGAGGCCCACGGTACGGGCACCAAGGTGATACTCGGTTTTGTTTATTACATATTATGATTATTATTACGATAGCAGGCAGCATTCCGCTGCTGCGCTCATATCTGATTTCACAATAAGTTTAACAGTAATTGAGTTGTATTCAATTTTAATATAAGTTAACTCTTTCTTCTCTCTAAATAAGAATCCAATCGAGCTTTAAATTGGTTTATATTATAACATTAATGACACATTGTGGTTTATTCCATGCATCCACTTATCTATTTGCAAGCAAGTGTTTCCTAGGTTTGGATGCAAAAGGTGGTTTGTCAATTTTTTTTGAGTGTCCACGAGGATTTATATTTTGTGTTGGTGGCGAAGATTTCTTGGATGCCAGGGCAACTATAATGACCAGATAAAACTTTGAAAGTCTTGATCAAGTCACCCCTTATTTTTCTTTCTTTTAACGTTTGTAATCTTAGTTCCTTGAGTCTATCTTCATATTGCCGGTCTTTCAAAGCTCTTGGCTCTCTACTAGAACCATATCCTTTGCAAAATATGGACTTCATATTTGGAAAGCGTATTCCAGGAGAGGTCGCACATATGTTTTGTATATTTTTAAGATCAATTTCAGTGTTAGGGTCAAGGAATTTCCTGATTGAATATGTTATTGAGTTTGTTCTTTTGACAATCCCAGCAATATGTGGTTCCCATTTCAAGTCTTGTGATATATTAACTCCTAGGTTTTGTTGTAATGTCACTGCTTATAGATGTGTTTAGAGTGTGAACAGTGCTTTTATTAGTGACGTTCAAAACAAACATATCCGAGAGCTGTATGACGTGGCAGGTAACAATCCCAATGACGTGTTCTATGTGGAGTAACAAGGTAACAAATGGATGTTGTTCATGTTAGGCTACTGGTGATAATGACAACACGTCTATTTGGTAAATAGTGCTTTTATTAGTGATGTGCAGAATAAGCTCATCCGGGAATTGTACCCCGAGACAGGCAACAATCCCAATGTCGTAGCCCGTAGTATGTGAGGTACAGAGGCAACTCTAGGGGTCCAGAAGTGTAAGTAAGTGTAATCGAAAAAAATGAATAACATTATGACTTTTATAATTTAAATATCGTTTTTCACCTCTTTATTTTTCTCTCTTGTAACATAAACTAATTGTCAGTTTATTTGAAAACGTTTGTCAAGATTCAATGAATTGTTTGCGTTTCTGTTGTTATGAATTTCTTTCAATTAAATTATTCCATGCAAATTACGTCAACAATGATAATCATAATTTTGCAAACTAATATTCAAGTTCAAGATGGGTATTGTTTATCACACAAAAAACTTTTAACCGACATTTTTTAACATCTCCCCATAATAACCTTAAATCGTATATATCTCTATCACGGCGGTCATGTCCGAAAACCCCTTTAAAATAAATTTTGTATGATACTAAGAAAACGTCAGACATGATAGTGTTTACCTCCTTTGTCTGTACAACAGAGAAAAAAACGAGATAGTTTGGGGACAAAATTTAAAGTGACCCACGGTAGATATATACAATAGCTTCTCATTTGGACGCTAGGTGGCACTGGAACCCGCTATTACCGTACGAATCTGCACAAATATTTACTATTGCAACATATTTTTGGGAGGTCATTTACCAAAAGACCCTCACTGGTGGGGTGACAAGGTAACAGAGGGGGAAAAAATTCGGTTTATGAGCGAAATTCCTAAAAAATAAAACTAGTTATTTTTATACTAACTTTGGGCCGGGGAATCCGAATCTGGAAGAATTAGGTTGCGGCAAGCAATATTAACTGAATTACACGACTTTAAAATTTCGACTCACAAACAATTTAACTGGCCATTTTGAACGCTTTCTGACAATAAAACTAGTTATCTTTATACATCTTTATACTAACTTTGGGCCGGGGAATCCGAATCCGAAAGAATTAGGTTGGGGCAAGCAATACAAACTGAAATACACGACTTAAAATTTTTCGTTGCAGAACAAAATACAATACCCCATTTTCGACACGTTGACAATAAAATCCATAGAAAAATAAATGGCCAGTTAAATTGTTTGTGCGTCGAAATTTTAAAGTCGTGTAATTCAGTTAATATTGCTTGCCGCAACCTAATTCTTCCAGATTCGGATTCCCCGGCCCAAAGTTAGTATAAAAATAACTAGTTTTATTTTTTAGGAATTTCGCCCATAAACCGAAGTTTACCCACAGAGGGTTGTTGTTAAACTATGATGAACTATAATCTCCTCAGCGTTTCAAAGTACAAAATGACGACACGTCTGTTTGGTGAAAAGTGAATTTATTAACTGTTTGTTACGATGCTCAGTACTCAAAGAATTGAATCGCCACACAAGACAATCTCACACTACAGATTACACTTCATCTTGTTTCATGGTGCTTGACACAAGTATTTAATTCTGTAAGTTCAAACATAAACTTTAAACTTTGAAAACAACATTAGGTGGTTTCTCAAGTAAACAACATGCCTTTATCTCATCAAGTTTAAGCTCATTATCCAAGCTAGCCATAATTCAAACTTAAATATTGCAATATAACATGTTTAGATTAATTGACTGAGTGTAGCTAAGTACCATAAATAAACCACTCTCTAGATCGATATCTTCGGGCTTTTTGTATGGCGCCATTTTGTCAGCCCCTTAACCACAGACGACCACAGATAAAACGGTCGTTTGGTCCAGACAGGTAAATATATGGTGGACCATAAGGAAATCTCAAGGTCATTTAAAAAAAGAGCAAACATAGACAATATACCTGCACCCAGCTAACATCGTTCATTCACTAGCCCAATAAAATTATATAATAAAAAATACTGGAATGCAGGAAAAGGAAAATAAAAAAAAACCCACAGCTATGCACGCATCAAAATATTTTTTATTTTCAAAAAGACAATGGACAGTAATACAAAACAGGGTCAGTACAACCGATGTATTGAGCATTGATTTATCATTGAAGTAGAAGATAATACTAATATATCTAAACAAAACATGAAACAGAACAAGACACAAAAAAAATAAAAAGTAACAGTCTCAACTAGGAATCGAACCCAGGATTTCTGTCTTACTGCAACAACTTAATAGGATTTAATTTGACCTTGCACAAAAATACAAGAATATATACACAAAATAGCACTAGAAGTTATTCAAGTTCTCCTGCAAGGGTTTCATATAATTTTCACAGCTTTGTCGTCAGCAAACATCATTGAAAATATTGGTACTTACATGATGTAATTCTGGAGAGGTTTAAATGAACTTGTTTGATGTAATCGTGGCTTTGTTTAGCAATTTTAGTCTCCTAATACGTGGTATAAGATCGCGTCGAAATACGGATAGGTCTGAAAAGGAAAATTAATCAAATTATTAGCCAATGAAGTACATTCAGGAATCATGAACATTGTATCAAAGAACGAGAGGTTAGTACCTGTATTTAACAACGTGATCGGGTCCTTCTTTCAATTGGTGGAGATAGACCGGATATTTTATGATGATTGGAAGATTAAGCGTTGGCAACGCATTATTTTTTAATCCCAAAAGTACCGATTTTTGATTTCAATCGCGAAATGGCACACACAAACAAACGTATTTCTTGCTGCTTCTTCCTAGCACTGGATTATCGAATCCATTTGAGCAACCTTTAACACAACACGGCATTAATTTATCACCTTGAAGAATTCTAGCACGCAACATTATTTTTAGATGGGTGAAAGAAAATTCAAAATATTTACGCTAAAACCTTCAACTGACTTCAATCTGCGAAATGACGTCTTGGAAATTACCGTTATTTTTTTATCGGAGCATAACACATGTTTAGCTTCTCTTTCTGTTACACGAGTCGCTACGGTAGAGAGCGAGAGATCAAGATACAATTTTTGCTCTGAGCCAATGAGATCTGAGCTTTCAGCCACAACAGCTTTGTCTATAAGAATTTGGGTTGAGGATAACTCCTCCCATCAGGGTTACAAGGTTATGCGAGAGTTATACGCCCCTGCTAAGTACTGTTTTATATCAACTGTTTTTTTCAAGATGGTGGCCGTTTTAATGGTTCAGTAAAGATTCTATTTTCAAATGTAAAATCATTGTGTTTGTGTTTCTTATTCACGTTTTTTTTAATATTAAGGTACCTACCTGCATGAAGAAAGTTTGAAAAAGAATAGTCATTGAGATTTCTTTGTTTAATTTGTATAATTACAAAAATTATGATTTTTTTTAAATGTTACTTAAAATTTATGGTTTTACACTAAACTTAATTAAATAGGTAAGTATTTAAGTACTATTTACAATAGGAAATTTTGGTTTTGATTTATTAAATAAGAGAAAATTAGAAACATACTTTTATGGACGCGAGGTCTACTGTTCATAGAACTTACTACTTATGATAATATCTAACGTCTCCCATGTTTTTGGCAGGTTGGCGATCCCCAAGAAGTGAACGCCATCTATGACTTCTTCTGCAAGGACCGCAAGACCCCTCTGCTGATTGGCTCCGTGAAGTCCAACATGGGCCACACGGAGCCTGCGTCAGGGCTGTGCTCCATAGCCAAGGTTCTTATCGCCATGGAAGCCGGAGTCATCCCTGCCAACTTGCACTACACAGAACCAAACACGGAAATTCCTGGACTTCTCAACGGGAAGTTGAAGGTAAATTCATTGAAACAGACTGCAATTTTTTAAACGGTTCCATTACAAAACAGAACTTTGAATAAATGTGGTAGAAAACTAACCTTACCTAACCCAACCCAGTCTAAACTGACCTCACCTGAACTAGCCTAATCTAGCATATTATTTTATCATGTGCTGTTTTGTCGAAGTTCTGTTTTATCCAACACAGTCGACATGATATACCCTCGATTTGTAAATGATTAAATTGTGAAATAATAAAAAAAATTACTTACGGACGCCGGGATTTGAACCCGCGACAAAAGCCTTACCCCTCGACCACATAGGCCGTCAACCTAACCTGTTATTTATTTTATCATGTTCTGTTTTGTCACGGTTCTGTTTGATACGGCTACCCTTCAGAACACAGACAATGTGAAAATTAAGCAAACTGATAAAATTATCAAAAATTGCTTTGCATGTTAAGCATTCTTAATAAGTGGCGCTATAAAAATTGACCAGTAATAATAATCTCCAGTTATTATTAACTTAATTATATGTATAATGTAAAATGATAAAGCACTTTGTATTTTATGTACCTTCATAATTGTCAATAAATAGCCTTACATACTACCATATTCCTTTTGTTTGAGTTTTATATCCTAAGATGGCCTTAGCCCCAAGTTCAAGTAATTTTTTCTATCCATATCACCTCATTATTGCATTGCTTCTAGTATTCGACTGACAATTCATTATATTATTAATTTTGTTGACCAATCAATCTAGGCACTTATTACTTAACTGTATTATTTGTGGGTACTTATAAAATTCTTGAATCAATGAATAAAATTCTTCTTAAGTATCTACATTATGGCATGGTTTGATAAAGGTTTTAATGCCATTATTAAAATATAATAAAATATATTATGAGATTTTTACGTTTGCTACGTACATAGATACGTATTTAATGCTGTGTGGAGATGTGATTGAATGAATAGCGAACATAAGTGATAAAAACCTGTTCCTTAGTATGTACTTGCAAACCAGGCGGTGTGAATTTGATTTTTCTACTAGTATGATGTTTTTGACTTTGCCACCGGCCAGTTGTCTGACTGCTTCCTTCTTGTTTCGAGGAGTTAAAAATGATAACACTGTGGTCTGTTTGGTGGAAAGTGCTTTTATTGAATGTTTATAAGGAGCGGGGTAACATATTATTATTGCCTCAACGATAAGAAATCACTAATAGTTTTTATTTTCAGGTTGTGGACAAGAACACCCCGTGGAATGGGGGCATCGTAGCCATGAACTCCTTCGGATTTGGGGGGGCCAATGTCCATGTGGCTCTCAAGTCCAACCCCAAAACCAAGCCGGCCCTTGCCCCCAAGCAGGGCATCCCGCGCTTGGTGACCGTGTCGGGCCGAACAGAGGCAGCGGTAGAGCACCTGCTGGATGCTGTGGAGAAGGCCCCTGTGGACCCTGAGTTCTACGCCCTCCTGGCGGAGGTGCACAGGAATGACATCGTGGGGCATCCCTTCCGAGGGTACACCGTGCTCGGAGATAATGAAAACGACAGGGAAGTTTTGGTAAATATCTTGAAGAGTATTAGGTATTTTTAATTATTGAAACAATATTAATAAAATGGTTCCATGATAACTCACAGAATGACAATTCAACACATCTTTAAAAAATGCTAAAAAGTTTTTAAAAGTGATGAAAAAAGCTAACATGTAAACCTTACCTACTATGTAACCTATTTAACCTAGTTTTTGTTTCATCACTTTTCATGACTTTATATCACTTTTTAAAGGTGAAAACACAGTGAATAGAAAAATAATATTTGTGCCAGCTGGGGGGAGATTCTGATTCTACTCAAGAATAGGGAATTGTCCTTAACCTTATGAAATTTATTATTAACGACTTTTACTTTAACTGTGATTACAATTCTCATATGACAGTGAAAAAGTTGATAATTTGAACGCTAAGAACAATTCCCTATCCTTAAGCAAAACCGGAATTGCTCCTCTACCAATTGCCCGAATCTACCAAGTCCACGCATCCTGGATTACTTTGGCGGCATCCGTACATTACAAGTTCAGCCTTTCTTCGCATATCCTGTGGAGTCGCTTTCCCCAGAATTGAGTGTGGGGGGGGGCCAACTGGATATCTAAAAATTTGCTTATAATCATTATTTTATCTAGCCTTGCCTCAAGCAAGACGAAAAGCGCCCGGTCTGGTTCATCTTCACCGGCATGGGCTCCCAGTGGCCTGCCATGGCCTGCAACATGATGAAGCTCCCCGTCTTCAAGCAAACCATTGAGCGCTGCGCTGCCGCCCTCAAGCCCTTCAAGGTGGACTTGATCAAGATCCTCGCCGACCCCACGGAGACCTACGAGAATGTAGTCAATTCCTTTATATCCATCGCCGCCGTCCAAGTGGCGCTAGTCGACCTGCTGCTGTTCATCGGGATCGAGCCCGATGGCATTGTGGGACATTCCGTCGGAGAAGTTGGTGAGTTGAACGTCTTTATCTAATAAACCCAAAAAAACCCTTACCCAATGAAAACTATCGATTGTTGGTTTAACGCTATCATCTGGGCATGCTGTCACTGTTAGAATGCACATCTAAAAGGTCATTTTAAGGTCACCGTGCAGCAGCTTGATCATAAATAAATTGCAGACTTTTTTCTGTGTAGGCGAAAATTATTTGTATTCAATATACTTCCTGATGCCTTATGAAACAGCAAGTAGTGTAAGTCTTGCGAGCTATTTCTAATGATGAACTCTTTTTCACAAGGGACAGAAAATGTAAACGTAAATTGTTAAATGTGCGCTTTTGTCAAATTTTTCCTAGAAAATAAAGAATGTTGAAATACACAAGGGTTAATAGGTATGATAGACAAGACTGTATACCTATACCTATGTATGTCGAGTGGAAAGATATTTTAGCCAACCAAATTTCTTTATTGTGTTCTTATTTCACTCGTTGACCCCTCACTGTACAAGAACTCTGAATAGTGGGATCCACAATCATAAATCTCCCGATTTTATTATTTTGATGTACACGGCTGTCGCATATGTGATGTAGTTTCACTTATGTGTCAAAATATGCTGCATGGTGGGATTGAAAAGGACAACATTTTTAAAGTTATCATATTCACGGACTCAACGTCTATTAACCTTTTGAACGCGTTAATTTGCTCCGTTTTGTCTATACTCGTACGCGGTACATATTTTCAAATACCTATGCACGCAATTAAATGTCAAATTATAGCATTCTGGCATGATTTATTGGACTATATAGACAGAACAGATTATTCTCCACAATATGAAAACAAATCCTCGTGTGTCAACACTCTAAGATGTTTATAAAAACAAAAACATAAAATTTCATTCAAAGACGTACCGTATCTTTTGAATGTGGTCCCGCCATTCACTCGGCGTGTGTGTACTTAGGCCACTGCGTTGATAGACACAAGTGGGACACCATGATCACTTATCATTTTTAGTTATGAAAAGTTATGAATGACATACTAGTACTAACGCCAGTTGACAAAAATGTAAACTAAAGGACTAAAAGGCGCGAAGAGGCGCACTTGATTATCGATCTTTTTTTATGAAAGACAATTTTATTTTTGAGAAATTCTTGTAGATGTCAGCATCGTGATAGTTCTACGAATATCCAAGTGAGCAAGAAATACATTTATGACAAAAGAGCGCTGGAATATCGGCCGTCAAAGTTTCCGTATCAACTGTTGATACAGCCGCGTGTGAGTATAGACTTTTCGCCGTAACAATAGTTGATACGGCCGCGTGCAAAGAGTTAATGTTGCTTTTTAGGTTATGTGATATGACACAATGTACAGATAATACATGCGCATTTCATTGCAAAGCAGTGACAAATTCTCAAGGGACACAAACTATGGAAACGCCCGAGGGGTTAAGTTCTTTGTTAGTTACAATGTCATAGCCATGTGATGTGTTAATTTGTTAAAGATTTGTATTTAAATTTAGTTATCTAAACTTTAAAAAACTTCTGTGTCTCTGTATTATGCAGTATATCATGTTAAGTACAAATAAATAAATATACCTCTTTTAGTCAAGAACGCGATACCACACAGTGGAGTAGTATGTAGCCTGTCTATTTGTGTCACCACGCAAACACTTCTATACTTAATAGTATCACACCCAAAGAAGATTAAAAAAAATTATTGCTGATTTTCGTGAAATGCAGCGCGTATCGTATCACGAACCTCTGTTTGTTCGCAAGTGTCCATCAATGTGTTAAGGCATATTCCTCATGCAAACTTGTTTGGTTTGATTCCAGGCTGCGCGTACGCTGATCACACCTTTACAGCGGAGCAGGCAGTGCTGGCGGCATACTGGCGCGGCTGCAGCATTCTGGAGAGCGACATTGCGCCAGGAGCCATGGCTGCCGTGGGCCTCTCGTGGGAGGAGTGCCACAGACGCTGCCCCCCCAACATCTTCCCCGCCTGCCACAACAGCAACAACAGTGTCACCGTGAGTATATGTTTATTGATGAAACATGACAAACAAAACAATTAAGAAAGTGAAGAAAAATGACAAACAACAATCCTAACCTAATCTAACCCAATCCTACCTAACTAAAACTCAACTCAATATCCCAACCTATCCCAACCTAACCTTCCCTTCCCTAACTTAAACTCAATTTAACTAAAACTGAACCCATTATTTTTAAATTCAGATGGGATTGCGATATACAATGTCAGGCAAGTGGAAGAGCGACAGAGTGCACGCTAAATGGGCTAAACCAAAAGGTACTATGACAGCGGCAACACTTCTAGTGTGTGTTATCTATTCAGTTTTCTTTTTTATTCTATCTTATCGACAGAAAACTTATAAATATTGACAACCGAGAGGAAGAAATAATAATTACAATGATGATATTCAGTATCATTAGGGTGCTAGTTCCTGGGGTGGGATTTGGCCTCCTCCTTAAATGTTCCTCCTGGCCCTCCACCTCCAGTCTTCCGTCCTTCACGTCCTGCTCCACACAGACTTTCCACGTTTTCCTCGGCCTGCCTCTGAGTTGCTTCTTCAGGGGCACATATTAGTCATCATTTTCGGCTATTTATGACATTAAACGATTCTTTTAATATTCTAGATTTCCGGCCCAGTGGACGAAATGGAAAAATTCATCAAGCAGCTGCAGAGTGAGGAGATCTTCGCCAAGGGTGTGAAGAGTTCGGGAGTGGCCTTCCACTCCAAGTACATCGCTGAGGCCGCCCCCAAGCTGAAGAAGAGCCTTGATAAGGTCATCACAGACCCCAAGCCCAGGAGTTCTAAGTGGATCAGCTCCTCCATTCCCGAGAGCAAGTGGGATACCCCCCTCGGTAACTTTATTTATGACATTGCGATCGCCAATTCGTTGGAGTGGTCAAATTTCATTGGCTTCTGGAACTTTGTATATTGGATAATTAAATTAATGTGCCTGCTTTGTAGTACAAGACAATGCGGTATTTATTATAGAATTATGTATCTTGTTATTATGAGATGGAAAGGCTGATAAAGGAAAATCCATTAATGGAGGATTGAACGCAGTTGGCGCTAATGAAAAATTGTCCAAATAACCGAAGCTAGTACTACACCATGGAGTGCTGGTACCTACACTAATGTATGGCATGGAACTGGCAGAGGAAGGATGAAAGTAGACTGAATGCTATAGAAATGAGATCCCTGAGGCGTATGTGTGGTAAAAGGTAAAATAATGTATGACTGTTTGAAAAATGTGGAGATTCGCAAAGAATGCAAAACTTATGTAAGCGTAATAAGTAAGATTAAGGAACAGATGGTTAGATGGTTTGGGCATGTAGAGCAGATGCATATTAAATAAATTCAAGAAAAGGGTGCTTAGCTGTTTTAAGACAAAGTTTCGGCATGTAGAACAGATAACGAAGAAAGGAGATTATATGATGCAGAGGTGAGTTGCAAATGTCGACAACACCTGAGGAAGACATGGCACGATCAAGTGAATCAAATGTCAAGAGTCAGAATAACAGAAGAACATGTATGTGCGAGATTATGCATGAATGTTATAAAGCAAGTAGTGTGGCATTTAATTATCTCTGCCTACCCCAAATGCGGGGGAATAGAGTCTTGGTTATTTAATTAGATTTTTTTTTTCTATTCAGTTTACAGTTAAATTAGGCAAGGATAATACAATTTAATAATATTATTTACATAGAATTTTAATTGTGGAGTGTAATAATATATAATTTATTTACGTATTTGTTTGTTTAATTTCAGCCCAAATGAGTTCGGCCGCCTACCACGTGAACAATCTGCTGTCTCCTGTCCTCTTTAACGAGGCACTACAGCACATCCCCGAAAACGCCATCCTCATCGAAATTGCGCCCCACGGCCTTCTTCAGGCCATCCTCAAGAAGTCCATGCCTGGTTGCACCAACATTAGCCTCATGAAGAGGGACCACGAGGATAACCTCTCCTTCTGGCTCTCCAGCATTGGAAAGTGAGTTCATGACAAAATGTAGCAGAAGCACATCTCTTGCCATGTCACAAAGAGTGTTATTTATTAGTATTTTGCTAGCGTTGGTTGGTGGCTTGCAATGCCATACTTGCCTCCTGCGCCGCATTTCATTCCGGACGACGCTACAACTATAATGGATAGTATGATAATCATGTATTTTTATAGTTAAAAAGCCCTGCATGCATTTAATTGGCTTATGAAAATTCATTTGAATGGGTTATTCTAGCGAGATTACGGGAATGGTAGAGTATAATATTTATATATATATTCTTAAATTAAATTAAATAAATACGTCATTAAACGACATTGCAATATGAAGATTGTAAAAAAACATACTTTTTATAACAAAAAGTATACTTTTAACATTTTAAAACTGACAATCTTTTTGAGGATTTTAGGTAGTACACATTCATAAATCCAAATTTTAAACTAATCTTTGTTTTATTTGATTAATTTATTAAATCATGAATCGTCATATTTTGTTAAATTCATATTTTAAAGTTTTTTCTCAAGTTTAAAGTTAACTAACAACTCACTCTGTTTCAAAGATGTTTTGGTTTTCAAATTACTTTTAATAGTTTATAAAAAAATGCGTCAATTTCAAAGGTAGAAAAAATGTTATAAATTTATTCAATTTCAATATATGCCTTAGGTATCTTTTGTAAACTAAAAAAAAATTATTGTCATGAGGCTCATTGGGATTTAGCGCAAAAAATAAAATGTTTTTGTTTTTTTTTATTCTAACTTGTTTTTAAAATCTAATTTTGAATGTATTTTTGTTTAGATTATACGCTGCCGGTACTCAGCCTTACATTTCGAAGCTGTACAGCCCAATCTCTTATCCGGTGAGCCGCAGCACGCCCATGATTGCGTCGCTCATCGAGTGGGACCACAGCCAGGAGTGGGATGTCGCTAACTTCACTCCTACCGGTAATAATTAGTCACTCACTCACCTATACTTTAAACTTACAGCAGGTGGTAAATAGTCACTCACTCACCTATATTAACTTACAGCAAGTGGTAAATAGTCACTTACTCACCTATTTTAACTTACAGCAAGTGGTAAATAGTCACTTACTCACCTATACTTTAAACTTACAGCAAGTGGTAATTAGTCACTTACTCACCTATACTTTAAACATACAGCATGTGGTAATCAGTCACTTACTCACCTATACTTAAAACATACAGCAAGTGGTAAATAGTCACTTACTCACCTATACTTTAAACATACAGCAAGTGGTAAATAGTCACTTACTCACCTATACTTTAAACTTACAGCAAGTGGTAATTAGTCACTTACTCACCTATACTTTAAACATACAGCAAGTGGTAAATAGTCACTTACTCACCTATATTTTAAACTTACAGCATGTGGTAATTAGTCACTTACTCATCTATACTTTTGACATACAGCAAGTGAAAAATATTCACTTACTCACATAAACTTTAAATTTACAACAGATCGAGCCTTGCAAAAATCACATTTTAGTTTACTCAATCACAAAAATCTTATATATTTGTCTCAAAAATAACTTCAAACTTATTCATATGACATCAATCCTGAATTACGTGCTTGTCGCATATTCCTAGGTGCGGATGCCACATGTTATCCATGAAGTTTCAATAAAATCCATAAATTCTGTCAAAATGTGCCATGTAGTGGGTTAGATTGCAATGAAAAGGTTAAGAAAATGTATGCCTGTAGTGGGTGAATGTTTCCCACTTAAATGGTTTTTTTGCTCTAACGCAGTGTTGAGTCATTTGAATATTGATTATATCTCGCCTCATAATTTTTATTATTTTATTAAAGGTTCCCGATCAGGAGAAACTATCATTGAAGTGGACCTTAGTAAATTGGAAGATAGTTACATTGCGGGACATAACATTGACGGACGTGTCTTGTTCCCAGCCACTGGATATTTGGTAAGAAGATTCTTCTATTTTTCCTGTAATTTTGACGAAATTTCTTTGTTTATTAACATCTTAATCTTCATTGTTTACTTGCAGACCCTCGCATGGAGAACTCTGGCCACACTCCGCAACAAGAACTTTGATGAAATGCCGGTTGTTATGGAAAACATCGACTTCCATCGGGCCACCATCATCCCACAGGAGGGCACCGTGAAGTTCTTGGTGAACATCATGGACGGCACAGGGGATTTCGAGATCTGTGAGGGAGGCAGCTTGGCCGTGTCCGGAAAGATCTACATCCCGGAAGATGCAAGCAAGGAACAACTGAATCTTGTTCCTACTGTCAGCAAGGCCACCACTGGAGATATTCTGCCACTGCAAGCGGGAGATATCTACAAAGATTTGAGGTAAAACATTCTTTAAAAATTAAGTGAAATACCTTAATATCTTTTGTACTGATCATTTGCTAACTTTTTAATATCTCTTTTAGGTTGAGAGGATACGACTACTCTGGCATATTCTGCGGAATTAAATCTGCAGACAATTACGGCTCAACTGGAACACTGAAGTGGGAGAATAACTGGGTGTCTTTCATTGACACAATGCTTCAATTCACCATCCTAGAAAGACCCATCCGCGAGCTCTACCTTCCCACTAGACTCCAGAAGATTGTCATTGATCCGATCAAGCATCTCCAGATGTTGCAGAGTGGTGTGGACGCCTTACCAGTCCAAAACTATCGGAACATTAAAGTAGTCAAAGCTGGCGGTGTCGAACTCAGGGGCATCAAAACCAGTCTGGCTCCTCGCAGACAGAACTTGCAAGATGCTCCCAAACTGGAGAAATATGTCTTCACACCATACAAAAATCTTAAGGAGACATCCAAGTTCGACGCTCTAACAGCTAGTTTGGCGATAATCATTGAGAATGCGAGCATGTTCAAGATGAAGATAGTTGAGGTAGTGATCGATAGACCGGTAGAAGCACTTCTGAGTCCCGTCACTGCAGAAATCTTAGAATCTGAGCCTATGCTTCGAACTGACATCACCGTTGCCACGTCGCAACCACCAGCACTCTTCACAAGCACTCTGGAACCTCTCTCAATCAAGACTGCCAACAAAGACGTCAGGACTGTAGTGCCAGATCAGAATTGCCACTTGGCTATCGGAGTCGATGTTCTATCTCGTCACGGTGCTGCTGTTCTGAAGAACATGAATGACTCTCTCCTACCCGGAGGGATGATCTTGCTGGAAGAGATTCACGGATTCTTGAATAGCAACCCCAATCTAAAACCTCTCCAAGATCTCGACTTGGACATAGTCTCTTTCCAACTATCGCAAAATAATACCTATCTCGTACTGCGCAAGAATGTGGAAGTGCCAACCACCAACACAATAATCATCAAGATAACAGAGAAAAACTTCACCTGGGTGGAGGAAGTGAAAGAGGCATTAAAGGCCAGTGAAACCAACGGCACAAAGATCTACCTGACATCCGAGGAAGAGCCCACCGTCGGTGTTGTGGGCATGGTCAACTGCCTGAAGCAGGAGTCCGGTGGGAACAATGTTCGCCTTTACTTCATGCAGGACAAGGCCGAGAAGTTCAGCCTGACTTCCAACTTCTACAAGGCTCAACTCAAGAGAGATCTGATCATGAATGTCTTCAAGGATGGAGTTTGGGGATCTTACAAGCATTTGAAACTGGATCATGCAGCTGATGTTGCCACACTACAGGTGAATAAAGTGTACTTTATTTTAGTAAACACTACACCGAATATGCAAATGACTTCACCAAATTTGTGGAATACTAAGGACAGGTTGTTTCGAGAATTTGAACAATTCTTCAAATTTCAAAGTTAATTTTCAAGATCTGTGAAAGATTTTTTCAAGTTCTGTTTTTATTTCAGTTCTCTCAAGCAACTAGCCTATAATGATATAATAACAGAACTTGAATAGGACATTCACAGAACACGTCAATGAACGTTGAAATTTGATGAATTGTTCAAATTCTCCGAAACAACCCGTCCTAAACCGTTTTTTTGGAATACAGCAATGAATTTGCCAATTCCTGATTACTTAATGGTGTCGTTCATTCCAGGTGGAGCATGCATACATCAACACGCTGAACCGTGGTGACCTGGCCAGCCTGCGCTGGATTCAGGGTCCTCTGACCTTTGTACGAGAGGAGACCCTGAAGCAGCCGCTTGTGCAGGCGTACTACGTGTCGCTTAACTTTAAGGACATCATGCTGGCCGCCGGCAAACTGCCCCCGGACGCGCTGCCCGTAGAACAAGCTGGACAGGTCAGTAATCCTTTTGTTCGTCTCCAATCATTTTTTCCAAAGACTACAAGTCATCATTGCAAAATTTGTATTTTATTTATCAATGCATTATTTTATACAATTTATTTTGTTCACTATGTGAATTTGTACTTTATTTATTTCATATTTCACCACTGACAAGAACTTAATGCCAGTCCTTTTGTACCATGTGATACACTAATGATATTCAAGTACAGCCAATTCATACAATTTATTTAATTATAAACTCTTTTTTCATTCCACAGGATTGTCTCCTAGGTATGGAGTATGCTGGGCGTGACTCCACGGGCCAGCGCGTGATGGGTATGATTGACGCACGTGCCCTCGCCACCACCCTCATCGCCGACAAGTCCTTCATGTGGAACGTTCCCGACAAGTGGACCCTGGAAGAGGCGGCTACTATACCCATTGTTTATGCAACGGTATTTACTTCTATCATTTTTATAAAGAGCCTTGAAGATCGACAGGATATATATATATATATTGGTACTACAGGATATACAGGGTGTCCGGAAACTCGTAGTACAAGCGGGAAACTGGTGAATCTACATCACATTTGGGGTCGATTTTGTAGTATATTTTTTTTTTTATTTGAACTTTCGTTATCGAGTAAATCGAGTTTGAAGTTGATTTTTTTTTTTTTTTTTTAATCAAATTCTTATAAATTAATACTGAAGATCAAAGTACCCAACTAATTAAAACTATTTGAAAGTAAAACAAATGAAGAAACTCGGATTTGAAGCATTATTTTGAAATCACCCTTCATTTAACCCGGTGTAATCATAAAATATTTCTGCTCTGCAGGGTTAAAACATCTGTTATTCAACCCTAAACACCAGAAAAAACTTTAACCCTAAAATAGCCGAAAAATATTTTTTTTTGGTTTTTTTTTTTTTTTTTTTGAAAATGCTCAAATCAAAAAACTTTATGTTTTTTTGGGTTCCCCATGTGGTGTAGATTCTCCAGTTTCCCGCTTGTACTACGAGTTTCCGGACACCGTGTATATGTCAACTTCCGACTCCGAATGTTCGGACGATTGTATAGAGGGGTAGTTCGTGAGTTGGAGTTGGAGGTAAACCATACCCAAATCAAAGGAGTTGGCTCAACTCGCACGAACCAGCGAACAGATATGCCGGGTGCCTTTAATATGGAAATATTATTGTATAATAATTATTATTTTTTGAGCTTTATGAAGTGGTACCAATATTATAAAATCAAAAGCTTCGCCTGCACAAAAACTATGTGTCGTTACACAATTATTTCAATACCCTCATACAGGCTTTACCTTTGTGGGATTCTTAGGTTTACTTACTTTTTTTTGTTATGTCTTCGACGGCAATCCATCATCGCGTAAGTCATCCTACAATGCCATTCGCCGGCGGTAATAAACCTACATCGGTTAGAATTATATACGATGTAAGGGAATAGTCCTACAATGCCTATCTGTACCGGTATATGTGTATACCGCTTATCTCAATTGCCTTCCGTTTTGGTAAAATCATCGCCTATCCCAATTGTTGCTCAGTTGTTGCTCAGTGGACGCTCAGTTAATCTTTAAGTACCGACGATAGATATGACAGTCGTCCACCCATTTACTATTAAATATGAACATTGAAAGTTTTTTATTAAAAAAAATAGTGTTCACTTAGACTGCGTAAATTCTAATTAAACTCTGGAAAACTCCTACAAAACTGTTTTTTTTTTCTTATAGCTGAATAACATTTTAAACTATCATAGAAAAAATAAATAAACAGGAATAAACAGCCGTTTTCTAAAAAAATCACAAGCCATGTATGTAAATAGGTACTTTCAGGCATTTCACAGTCTCTGCAAACAGGCTTTCTGCATTGAAGGCACACATGTTTTATACAAATGTCACATGTGTACAAAAATTGAGAGACAGATATGACATAGCTTTCTCCGTAGATTACCCTCCACTACAATAACTTCCCTTAGATTTTCCGTTGCATTTGATCCAATAAGTTTTTTTATCGACGAGCGCAATTCTTGTGGCAGACGTACATGCAGTGAGTGGTGCTGCATATGTGGAACGACCAGAGATTGAGTGACAGGCCCACTATCATTATCATTTGGCCTTGTCCGTTTCGTGCCTGAAGACCCTAGGAAAAAAAAATTTATATGAAAATATGGTCTGGCAGTCCACTCGCGATCTTATAAAAACCATATCTTACCAATAATGCACGCGCCAATACTACCACTCTCTATGAACGCTCCCGGGTGACTGCTGGAAGGGTAGATAGAAAGCGGGGTAATATAACTACGCAAACATAGGTAACTGGGAATCTGGAATGGTCGAGGTGTCGTTATGGTTATGATACTGATTAGTGTGCGATGCAGTATGGAGTTTCAGAATTCTGAACGGCTCGAGTTGAGGCGATACTAATCTGGTGCAGGGATGATATGTGTGCGACAACCTTTATGTCCGTTATCCTACATACGTATAACTGGAATGAGTGTTAAATCAACGTGTATTCTTGAACCTCGTATTCTTCTTCTTTCGTATTTTAGATATTAAGTTTCTGATGTGTCTTTTCTATGGTTAACCTCTCAATGATTATACTATAGCAACTTAACCATTTTGCGATCTGTTTCAGGCCTACTACGCTTTAATAACCCGCGGAGGCATGACGAAGGGAGAGTCGCTGCTGGTGCACGCGGGCGCCGGGGGCGTGGGGCTCGCCGCTATCTCCATTGCCCTACACATGGGCTGCACGGTCTACACCACCGTGGGCAGCCAGGAGAAGAGAGAATATCTCAAGAAGACCTTCCCTCAGGTACACAATAAGCAAACATTACCATTTTGCAGCCAAATCGACATTTCTTACCAATCTTCTTGTGTAATTCTCAGTTTAAATCTTCCGCCAATGTCACCTGGCACTTCCAAATAAGTCCGTCAGGCGACGTTAGTAGTAGGGACGCCACTAGATGCCATATTATGTTTCATTAGCAATTATTTTTGCAAAGCTACATTTACATTCCGCGAGTCACTCTTGTTTTAATTTCCTTTAAAAAACACCAATCACTTGGCATAAATAATTAGTTTTTATACATTAAACAAATAAACATGAAAACGATAATGCATGCAATCATGCGACAACAATGATATTAAAATCTAATTGAACATGAAACCATCCTAAAATTTGGTAGCTCCCATAGACTACAAAGGCTAACCACATGATGAGAACCACGGCTAGCCATACGTAAGACCGTTGCGAGTGGAAGGAACCTGCTTCATCAGGGCAATTGGAGTAGCCTGATAATCATCGGAAACGAACAACTCAAGAAGAAGAGAATTAGTCTTCACTAAAAACAAATTGTAATGAACTGCTAAAACATGTGTTTTTTGTTTGTAATTCCAGTTAACAGATGCCCACATTGGCTATTCCCGTGACTGCAGCTTCGAGCAGTTCTTCCTGGAGCAGACAAAGGGGCGCGGTGTGGACCTGGTTCTCAACTCGCTGGCTGACGACAAGATGCTTGCCTCCCTGCGCTGCCTTGCCGTGCACGGCCGATTCCTGGAGATTGGAAAATTTGACTTGTCTAAGAACACGCCACTGGTAAGATATATACCTACCTTCAAATTCTTCTTCTGGTACCCTCTCCTGTCAAAAGTTAGCAATCTTCACCCAGCGGGCTAGCCCGGTACAACTTGGTCAAAATGTACAGGTTCGGTCATGATGATAAGGAGTCTAATGTTATGGTTTCCCTTTGCCTTTCACAATGTAGTCCTACAGCCATACCGTTTTTGCAACTGTCTGTGGGTGTCTCTTTTACATAACAATGAATAGATATATAATTTTACAATGAAATGTAATAAATTTGTCTATTTTCAAATAACTGAGACAATATGTAACTTGACGAGGGACAGGATCGGTAGGATATGGATTAAAATTAGCAGTAAATAAAAAAAAGCAAAGTTTTATTAAATTTAATTAGTTACTCAATTAAATTAAGTATTAAAGTTTTTTTTTTAATTTTAACATTTTCTTTCTCTGAAAGATCTTTAAATTGTAAACTATCATAGAATACAAGGGTATCTAGCACAGTTGATCGTTAAAGGTTTTATTGATAATCTCGGCAACTTGTCATCGTCCCCATGCATAACGGCAGATCGCCTGTTCAAAACGACTAAGTGTACTTAATTTAATTGACGTGAACGCGTTAGCGATTTGCAATCATGCTCCGGAACGATGACAAGTTATCGACATTATCATTAAATCCTTTATTGATCGACCGGGCTAGATATTCTGGGGTCTAGTAAAAATCTCTTCATATCGTTGACTAATTTAAAGTCAATTAAACTACTTCCTATCAAAAGTTGCTTGAACCTTTCGCTTTTAAATTGGTTTAAGTTTTAAAACATTTGTTATTTGTAATCTGCTTGTCTTCTTTATATACCATAAACCTAGCTGAACAAAACTACTCTTGTAAATTGCCATCTCAACAACAAAGGCGTTTCATACCCAGTGAAATAGGCAATAAGTCAGCACTGGTACAAATTGTTTATATGTATATAAAATACAGTTTTAAAATGGTCTTTAAAGCCGAAACAGCTGTAACAATAATAAAAACCAAAATACTTAGAACTTAATAATAATATAATTAAATTTGATTTATATTAAATTAAATAGAGTTCTACAAATTAAACACAAAAACTACTAATAAAATAAATATATTTTCTTTGTAACCGGCTTCTCGGTGATTAATGTTTTAGAGTTTTTTTTTCTAATAATGTATACCTCCCACAGGGTATGGGCATGTTCTTGAAGAACACCACCTTCCACGGTATCCTTCTGGACGCCTTCTTCTACTCTGACTCCCCGACTAAGAAATCCATCGTAGAACTAGTGAACGAGGGTATCGCCAATGGAGCCGTCAGGCCCCTGCCCGCAACCGTGTTCGACAAACAACAGGTGGAGCAGGCCTTCAGGTTCATGGCCACGGGCAAACACATCGGCAAGGTGCTACTCAAGGTCCGCCCCGAGGAACCGGCCAAGAAGTTCAAACCTGCCACCAATCTGGTGGCAGCGCTTCCCAGGACTTATATGAATGCAGATAAAAGCTATGTCTTGGCAGGTAAAAAACTAAATGTAATTATATCTTCTAGAGTTCCATGAAAAAAAAGAACAGTGACAAAATAAAAAGCTAAACCTAAAATAACATATTCTTTTAAACAAAGGAATAACGGTTACTATGGTGATAGGGGAATCGACTTATGTCGCTCTATTGAAAAAACAGGGGTCTACTATTATCGTTCTATTGATAAATTAAAGCTAAGAGACATGTATTCACAATATTAGTTGCTGGTATTATTGAACAAATTTTAAAATTATCCTTTTTTAAGGAAGATCTCCAAAAGGATATCTAAACACTTCAGAGCATGTAAACTCCTGACAAATCGGCAATTGCCGAGAATTTAATTGAAATCGGAGATTACTTTGGATTTGTTCCTGAAGTCCTGGGAAGACCCAAAACATATAGAGCACGACTAATTACGGAGGCAATTGAAATTCATAAAAATTCCGTAAATATTAATAGAGATAATGGAGCTAAGCTCAGTAGTTCTTGGTATCCGGTAATTGACGGCTTCACCAAAACTAAACGCAAAAAACCACTTTAAATTATATGTTAGTGTCAGCTCTTAGAGAATTGGAGCTGGCAACACAGTATCGCATCTTCATACATAAGCACACACTTCACCACAACTTTAGATTACATATCTGCCCTGATGATGGACACTGCAATGCTGTCCGAAACGTTGGCTTAAGAAGGAGGTAACGGAACACAGCACAATACCCCAAAAACAAATCACTATAATAAATAAATCATTTTTACTTTCATGTCAAAATGAATCTCAGGATAGTTTGTTTTTTTTGCCCCCTTGGTTTGTCGAAGTGACCCATTTATGCGGTGTTTTCAGGTGGTCTGGGAGGTTTTGGTCTGGAGTTGACCCACTGGCTGGTGACTCGTGGTGCCGAAAAGATAGTCCTGACTTCCCGCAGCGGATTGAGAACTGGATATCAATCTCTCTGCGTTAGGAGGTAAGAAACTATGAGAATTTTATGGGTCACTCATTTTTATATGAGACCAGCTGAAGTTCCCAGGGTTGCTCGGGCTTTACACTGACTTTTTCAAAATCTAATGTTGACAGTGACATTCCTCTTGTTTTCAAGGTCAAGTGTGCAAAATTTCATCAGTCTCAGGATAAAACTGAAGATTTGTATGCAAATGTTTTTTTTCCAATTTGGGCTAATGTTACCCTCCAGGGCTAAAGTAACTCTGACCATTTCCAATGAACACATTTGAAATGTTACCAAATTCCAGTGATGATGATATTAAGTAGGTACATACTAGATTTGAACAGCCATTAAATTTTATTTTTGAATACATAGTGATTATTCACCACTCATATTTGAGATTATAGTATGAACCTATTTAACTCTTTGCACGCGGCCGTATCAACTGTTGTTACGGCAAAAAGTCTATACTCACACGCGGCTGTATCAACAGTTGATACGGAAACTTTGACGGCCGATATTCCAGCGCTCTTTTGTCATAAATGTATTTCTTGCTCACTTGGACATTCGTAGAACTATCACGATGCTGACATCTACAAGAATTTCTCAAAAATAAAATTGTATTTCATAAAAAAAGATCGATAATCAAGTGCGCCTCTTCGCGCCTTTTAGTCCTTTAGTTTACATTTTTGTCAACGGATGGCGTTTGTACTAGTATGTCATTCACAACTTTTCATAACTAAAAATGATAAGTGATCATGGTGTCCCACTTGTGTCTATCAACGCAGTGGCCTAAGCCATATATATAGCCATGACAGTTGATTTATGGGCCTAAGTACACACACGCCGAGTGAATGGCGGGACCACATTCAAAAGATACGGTACGTCTTTGTATGAAATTTTTTTTTTTTTGTTTTTATAAACATCTAAGAGGGTTGACACACGAGGATTTGTTTTCATACTGTGGAGAATAATCTGTTCTGTCTGTATAGTCCAATAAATCATGCCAGAACGCTATAATTTGACATTTAATTGCGTACATAGGTATTTGAAAATATGTACCGCGTACGGGTATAGATAAAACGGAGCAAATTAACGCGTTCAAAAGGTTAATAAGATTTAATTTATTAACTAGAAGACAAGGCGTGGCTGGTCAGAATAACAGAAGAGTAGATATGTATTATATAAGACAAATCTTGAAAGTGAAGTGCACAAGGAGTGTGTGCCAAGACAGAGTTCTGTAGTATTCCATCCTCCCTGCTTAGCCGTCCAATTAAACGACATGATGACCTAGTTTGTTTTAGTAACTAGAATTTGTTTCAAATTGTGAAAAAGTGTTCATTTTTCTTTCTAGGTGGAGGGAAAAGGGAATCAAGGTTTTGATCTCAACCGCCGACATTGGAACTGTGGCCGGGGCCGAGAGACTGCTGAAGGAAGCCAACCAGCTGGGTCCTGTCGGTGGTATCTTCAACTTGGCTGTCGTCCTGAGGGACGCCTTCATGGAGAATCAAACCGAAGCCGATTTCAAGACTGTCTGCAAACCTAAAGTCAATGGTAAGAATGACGTATTCATTGTCAACAAGCACATAGAATTTAATATATTATTCTTTATGACACCTAGATTAGCGACACTTGACCATTTTGTTATTCAAAAAATATTAATTATAATTAAGCAAAAAGAAAAGAATTAAAAAAATGGTATTTTACCCATGATACCATCTGAGTTTTATTTGGATTAAATATTCGCTAAGCCAGGATTTAACCTGATCTATTTCATAGAATCTTCTTTCGGATGAGGACTTTTCTATAGAATAGAAACCCAAAGTTGAATGGACCCCAAACTTTCATTCTATTAATTGACTACAGAGACTAATAGAATAGATTAGGTGAGAATTCACCATTACACACTTAAAGATGTATGTATCAGATGATTGATGATTTTCAAGAAATAAGTGATTGATAAAAATTGCAGTATGGGAAGGATGTTTTGTAGCACAACAGTAAAGCTTTTGCCCGGCAAACAGAAGGTTTAGAGTTAGATTCTCAGCACAACCAAAACTTTTTACTTTTCTTGTTTCAATTAATCTTATCACGCGGCTATGTAACATATCAGCTTCTTACAGCATGCGGATGTTCCATATGTCTCCATAAAATGCATACATTGTGTCAAAATGTCCCACATGATGGGATACGCGTCATAATGGAAAACATGCTTAAAATATATATGTAAAATAATTTGTGGTTTTCAGGCACAAAGAACCTTGACACAGCCTCGCGCAGCCTGTGTCCGACCCTGGACTACTTTGTAGCCTTCTCCAGCGTGTCCTGCGGGAGAGGAAACGCCGGACAAGCCAACTACGGACTGGCCAACTCTGCCATGGAGAGGATCTGCGAACAGAGGCAGGCTTCCGGCCTTCCGGGTAAATAGCCAATACTGTTATGATGTTTACTGTATTTAGTCTATGCCTTTAACCTTCCAGCGGGCGCGTTGAGAAATTTCCCTTGAGCGGGCGCTTGTCGTAAATTTTACGTCATCAAGTTTTCTCCATGTAAGTGGTGTTTTCTTTATACAAATGTTAGGGAATTTTTTTAAGGATATGAAGAATGATAATAGGCAGTACTTAAAAAAAAAAAATGACTTTCTTAAAAAAAACGAAGCAACACTCTAAACATTTTAATATTTCAAAACTAAATTTGTTTTCGACCTATTTAGTCAGAATCAATATTCCCATCCTTACAATTGTTACAAACCACCTCAACTGAAGAATGGCTCTTGCATGTAAAGAACTGGCAACGGCAACACTTCATTGATGCTGAGGATCTTTTCTTATCCAGTGCACATAACCGACAAACACCGAGTTTTGGAAAGCTTATGTTTTCTTCTTCTGTCATCGGTTCAATAGCCCTACCGTAACTCACTTTGAGAAAAACATTTATATCTTGCGGTAAATATTTGACATTTGATTTGACTCTAGCATAGCTCGAAGCTCGATGCTTACAACTAAGTGGAAAGAGTGGGGGAAGCGATAAGGCGCGTCTGTCGTAAATTTTACGACAGCGCGCCCGCTGGAAGGTTAAATCATATTGATTATAACAACGCTATAATGCTTGTTAACAAAGTTGAGAGTCGTTAAAAATAAATTGTCTTATTTGATTAAAAATATTAGTTTAATTCCAAGCTTCATGAATTTAATTTATCCATATTGGCACTGCGAAAAAAATAGGATATAAAAAATAAGATGTGAAAAAAATGAATCTACGTAATACTCGCAGGTACAATATACATAAAGAAAAGAGAAGAAAAAACGTATTGATTCCTGCCTAAAGTAAATCATAAAAAATACCTATATTGTAAAAATAAACATAAAAATGAAGTTATGGATTATCATAATAAACGAAACAAAATGTAAGAAATTTCTGATTAAAATTTAAGCAAGGAATAAATGAAAATATCAACGGAACTGAATTTATTTCCAAACCTATGAAGCCTTTGGACTGGGGAATGAGTGAAATACTTTGTATTTGAAGAATAAACAAAGAACAACTCTGGAGGTCTCTTGTTACAATTTGTTGTGAGTTAATCATTGTTTGCATTTGTCAGGCTTGGCCATCCAGTGGGGAGCCATCGGAGACGTGGGGCTGATCCTGGAGACGTTGGGCGACAACGAGACTGTGGTGGGCGGCACCTTGCCCCAGCGCATTGCCTCGTGCCTGCAGGCCATGTCCACCATGATGCACCTGCCGCACCCCGTCATGGCATCCATGGTGCTGGCCAGCAAGAATCGCGTTAAGCCGGCCGGCGGCCAGCAAGACCTGCTCCAGGCCGTGGCCAATATCCTCGGTAAGTCCACAATATTATTTATTTATCAAACACAACAGTCAATAATACAACACCCAAACTGACATGGAAAAATCTTAGCTCTCTGTTAAAACAGACCATCCACTATACAGATGATCCTCTTTTTATGTGAATACCGCACAAGCGTACGAACTGTCTGGGGCCGGTGCGACTACGGCATCCCCAATTCAGATATTTTGTGAAATTGAAGGAAATGGGAAAGGGAAGGAGATGGGGAAGAGGAAGTTAAAGCCATTTGAAGTAATGTTTAAATTCTGAATGGTGGTCTTTCACCAGGGTGGGACCTGCATAATTCTGGTACAATTAACTCAAATTTGCTTTGAATTTAAGTATCGTTGTCAAAACTGGAATTGAAGAATTCAGACAAGCAATAGAGTACTTATCTATAATAAAGTATTGAATGAAAATTTAAAAAAAAATAAAGATAATATTCCCGGGTTACAAATAACCTTACAATATTTGAAAATCTCCTAATACCACGACAGAAAGCGGAAAATTTTGTATCGAAGGAAAATTTAAAAAAAAAAAAAAAAAGATAATATTCCCGGGTTACAAATAACCTTACAATATTTGAAAATCTCCTAATACCACGACAGAAAGCGGAAAATTTTGGTTGTGTTGTGATGGAGAACGTAGCCAGCCGAGGAATTGAACACACGAAGCCTGGGTGGGTCCTAAATGCGATGTCAACTCTACCACCGACCGGTTCATTTACAAAATTGGAATTGATTTTTCAAGAATTCAGGCTGTCCTGTTATTTTTCACGTTAACATCGATCTAGTTAGCAATAATATTGAATGTTTGTTGCCCGCAGGAATTAAGGACCCCAAGAAGGTGGCCGGCACAGCCAACCTGGCAGATCTCGGAATGGACTCTCTGATGGGAGCTGAAATCAAACAGACCCTAGAGAGAAACTTCGACTTGGTGTTTGGCGTTCAGGACATTAGGAATCTCACCTTTGCCAAACTTTTAGAATTAGGTGAGTCTACATTCTTTCAAATTGTAATAGACATTGATCAAAATTTAATTTCTGGGTTATAGGTATTTATTTATATAAATAAAAATGTAAATGTTCATTTGTTCAAAATCTTAAATCACAGATTGCTTTGAAATTTTGACAAAACGTTGCATTCAAATAAACCTCAGTATATTAAATATATATATATATCTTTATTTTTTTATTTTTTTTTTATTATTTGTACAATATTTTATCTTTCTTAAATCCTACAAAACTGATCAATCGGTTTGATTGTAAGAAATCTCTAACTTTCCTATTTATTTGCTTATATGTAATAATATATTTAAATCTCAACTTGATATGTAATACATAATATTTACTTAATAGTATATATCTAATATAAAAATACTTACTAATTATTATAATGCTTATGATCATAATGTACGATAGTAATTGTTTTATTTTTAACAATGGTTAACAGTTCTAGGTATTTTTCACAATATTATTTGTTTTTGATATTATTTGGTTTTCACAGATCTAGGTATTTATCCTCAATATTATTTGTTTTCATGTTTCACGGATGTAGAACGATCTAATTTTCGTTTTGATTTTTGAATAAGATGTCTCATTTTTAATGTCTTCGGGTAATGCGTTAAATAATTCCGGAATTTTATGTCTTTTTGATCTATCTCCGTATACATTTTGCGATATTTTAATAATGAACATTTGTGCTTCTCTATGACTAGTAGGGTAGTTATGGTTTACAGGTTTTTTGTATTCTGTGTTCCAGAATTCATCTAGCGTTAAATGGTAATCTACCCTACTATGTATAGAGAGCACATTACACAAAAATATGGATGTCACCATCACCCAACAGCACCATCTGTTGGATGTAAAAGGAACATGCGCTATTTTTCTCTATCTGCATAGACACACAGACTGACTGAGCCACAGCAACACGTTCAGGGGTGCAGCTAGTAAATAAATAATATCCATATGCATAATGAAGATGATCAAAGTTCATTATCCCAGTTTGACATTTTTCAATTATGGGGTGGGGTGTAGTCGGGACGTTTTTGTCAAGTGTAATGATTTTTGTTGTTTTTTTTTCATAGTTACGTATTATAAAATATTGGAAAGTTACATATTTTTAGCAGGCAAATTTATTAATTTACATTATTTAGTCAGTTAAATACAACTGTCGAACCGGTGTAATGTATTTTTAATCAAATTATTTTTATCAAAAAGTAGTGTATTTTGTCTCTTTATTTAATTAAACAAAGACTGATTTCGTAATTAAATTTCTGGTGTCTTAAATAGCTTACAGGGTGTGTGGGGAGGTAAAGTGCACAAACTTCGGGAGATGATTCTACACGATGGTAGAAGTAAAAAAGATGAATAAGTTTTTTCGAAATTCTATTGGTGTTTCCAATGCCAAAAAAAAATTGTACTGAATGATATTATTTGTATTTTTTCAGACAAACAATACAACGTGCCTGAAAACTATCATAAAATTTGAAATTTCGAAAAAAAATTTAATCTTTTTTACTTGTACTATCATGTAGAATCACACACAATCTTACGAAGATTGTGGAAATTTTTTTTGAAAAATGTATAAAAAAATTTTGTAAATTTGTACCAACATCGAAAAAGTAATTTATAACATTTCTGAATAAAGAATCCCTTAATTCCTTTTTTAAACTACGTTTATAAAATTCCTGTTTATGGTCTTTTACGTAGGAATAGGTTTTAAAATTATATACCTGTGTATATTATACAATTTTTCATTTCCTTTATTTTATGTGTAACTAAACTGCCCCTGCAACAATCTTTTGCATTTATTAACCGATAAATTAATTGAAGATGTACCCTTCATTAATACTCTGGGCAGTGAGGAATACATAAATATGGTAGTTAGTCCCAGAATTTCTGCACTGAAATAAAGCTCGAATTTTAGTAATCTGGTATTGGTGGTAACTTATAAGTGGAGAGTAAAAGTAACGGAATTCATAAAAACATGTACAAACTTTGGCAGAAATACTGTGCGTGATCTGTGAATTTGACTGTAAAACATCTTTTTGTATCCGGTATTGGCTAACCGCACTTACCGATTAAAAAAAATAATTTCAGTTTAATTATTGGCAAAATCAAATGGTTGAATAATAATAATTTGTTATTAACCCTTTGAACTGAATGTTTGTTATTAGGTGGAGGTGGAGATGCTACAAACGGAGAAGCAACAGAGTCCAGCGACAAAACACCTTCCAAAGTCACCTCGTCCAATATCCAGTTCACTGCTGTGGACGGGGACTTAATGCCCAAGCAAGTCCTCGTCAAACTACCATCAAGAGAAGCCAACAAAACTAAGGCACTTCCAGTATTCTTGGTAAGTCTCTCCTGAAACACAATAATTTCTCCCGTGTTCGGGCAGTAAAAGTTAACTCTTAACCTTTTTGACCTTAAGCATAGTCATAGTTAAATGCAGATTTCTATGTTTTAATTTCTATTTATATTCGTAAAATTTCTTATACAAAAGCGGTAGAAGTGTGATGTATCTTAAGTAAAATTGAATTTCCCTTACTTCGAGTCGAAATTAAAATCTTTCTTAATCCTAAAACTCATACCCCAAATGTGAGTTTTGTACAATATCTAAATTGTCGTTTACATCACATATTCTATAATTTAGGTTATACTAGAAAAACTACTCAGTAATTGATCTGCTTTTAAAATAAAAATTATCCAGTTACTATTTTTTAAGATATTAAATAATACCTAACCAATTCCGCAAAATCACTATACTCACCCCAAGCAAGCTATGAGTGCAGATGTAATAAGTTATTTTATGGGAAATATCTACAATAATATTTATTTGAGTTATGTTCGATTTTGTAATATCTCTTTTACGGTTTTGCTTTACTTATTGATTGAACTGCTGGGTGAAAATGGGCAATGTCTGATTAAAAAAGTAACTAATATCTGAGTGCTATTGGAAAGGGCAAATGAATATCAATCAATAGCAATCGTTCCAAGATACATTGGGGACCCTAGTGACCCCCCTTAAGGTGATATGTGATTTTTTACGTGATAGGTATGTAAGGGTTAAACAGATAATCGTTCATTTCATTGGCCTGCTGGAGTCTAGCAGTCGAATTACATAGGTAAAACTGTAAATACCCATAGAAAAAAATAGCTTTTGTGATCTGCAAGTATCTGATAATATTTGCGAGGTGTCTAATACGTTTAGGACCTCAATGTTTGTTGGTTATCAGTTATAAGTGACTAACTATCATGGGTAGTTGGCTATTAGTTAATTGGTGGTCATGCTATATTTAAATGAATATTGTTTCCCAGGTACACCCCATCGAAGGAGTGGTGGACTTACTGTACAAGATGGCGGAGCAGATCTCTCGGCCAGTGTACGGACTGCAGTGCACCAAGGATGTCCCACTCGACAATATGGCGACCATAGCCTCCTTCTACGTCAAACAAGTCCAGACCGTTCAGCCCAAGGGGCCATTCATCCTGGCCGGATATTCCTTCGGAGCCTGTGTGGCATTCGAGATGGCATTGCAACTAGAAAAGGTATTTTACCCTTATTAACGCGGCTGTCACTTATGTTATTCATCAGCTGGTATTCAAGTTTCACTATAACATGAATTGTATTAAAATATGCCGTATAATGGGATATATTGATACATAATTTATATTAAAATAGCATAGTCCCACTTGAGCGCGGAGATTGTGTTGTAATTTTGGCAACCAATCTTATTCCTAATCCACTCATTCGTCTTTTTGCCTCCCAAGAACTTATCTAGCTTTGGCTATACATATTATGATATCTAGGGCTTTTTTCAATGGCTTTCAGTGACAATCATTGCATAATAATCCAAAGTGTAGCAGCAGTCTGCAGTTTATTGTATTCTTCTTGAGTCATTGCTGAGAATCATGACCCTCACTCCGTTTTCCTTGGTACACCAGGCTCCTCTACTCGAGGTCCTGCACCTGACGTTCAGGATGCCTGTAATATTGATCATTCCAACATAAAGTATCTTAGGATTCATTGTAGGCAGATATTTAACACCCTACTTTCTTCAGTTCTTCCTGTAGACCTATGTGAATAACCCCATGTTGTTTTTCAGGCTGGAGAGAAAGTAGAACTAATCCTGATAGACGGCTCACCATCCTACGTCACTACCCATACGGGAAACCACAAGGCCAAGAGGGTCAACACCACTCGAGAATCCAACGAGTCGGATGCTCTCAGCTACTTTGCCATGCTCTTCAAGGATGTCGACCAAGCCAGGGTAAATACCAACATTATATTTACTTAGAAGGACAAAATACATTTATTTGTGATAAAGAAACATGTCTAATAAATATTCAATTTATTTTTATTTTTTTGACACCCATCTGTGATCACAGCTTTGGGAGTTCTATGCTAATCAATTTCAGCAGTTTTCATTATTGCCTCATTATTTGTATAAATTAATAGATGCATTTTATGTATTTGTTATAAAATAGAAAATTTTAAACATTTTTTTATTTATTCACATTTAAACCCGCTAAACTACTTATGTAGTTTGTCAGCAGGGACATAGAGACAACATTTATACACTCATAAGATACAATTTGAACGGTACATAATTACATAAATTGGTTACATTGCAGAAAAGTTTAAATAGCAGCATAAAAGCCTTATATAATAAGCAAGTAAAAATAAATGTATGAACAAATTAGTATTACCAACAAGTACATCAATAGTTTCATAAATAGAGGTAGGTAGTCAGGTATTACAAAATAATTGTTTTTCCATTTTCTAAGAATATGAATTCCATTTCAGGGGCATCAGTATAGATCATTATTATCCAATAACCATTTCCTTAGATTATATTTAACATTAGCAGTATACATGTTATTATTTTTAATTGTCATTGGTAATAGGTTAAAAATTTTGGGTACTATATAGTTTAAAGTTCTTTCACCATATTTATTAGTACATTTCGGAACTACCAGTCCGTCATTTTGAGTGAATCTTGTGTTATGTTTATGGCAAACTCTTTCCCTATACAATGAATCAGACAATATAACATGTTGACTTACAATATTATAAAACAATAATCCTCTGACAGGTAAAATATTCAGAGACTTGTATATTAATTTAATGTTACTTCTGTGTTGATTGTCATATTTATGGATTAACAATTTTATAATGGAGTTTTGTAATGTTTGTATATAGCTTATATTAGTTTTACAAGAATGTCCCCAAGAAGTAATTCCATAACGTATAGTGGATTCAGCCAGAGATAAGTAGATTAACTTTAAAGTACTTATAGGCACGAAATATTTTATTTTATAAATCCTACCCACAATAGCTCGTAGACGTTTACAAACATTAGTAATGTGTACATCCCATTTCATGTAGCAGTCAATAGTAACACCCAAATATACATAACTTTTGACAAAATCAATGGTTTCACATGAACAGGGCTGTGCAACATTTTTATGTATGTAGTCAAATGTGTGTGTATATAATGAAGGAATTACATTACATCTGGCGTGTGGAGATCTGATGTGCATAATTTTTTGTTTTTTTGGCGTTTATAAAGAGGCCTGCATCATGCGACCATTTCAGTAGGGCAATAAAATCATGTTGCATAAGGTTCATTGCAGTAACCAGATCTTCGTGCGATATTACGAGCGCCGTATCGTCTGCATATACAAAATGTTTAACGAATGAAAACAATTTTCTCATAATTGAGACATAAATAATATAAAGGGTTGGCTCTAGAATTGACCCCTGTGCAACACCTGTTGAGATATATTTTCTTTTGCTAAATTTTTTAAGAATTTTTACTCTTATTTGTCGATCAGTTAGTAAATTTTTTAATAAAACTAGCAGCTTTCCTCTAATTCCTATTGTCTCCAGTGTTTCTAATAGTTTATTTGTATCAATGGTATCAAACGCCTTAGAGTTATCTATGAATAAAACCAACACTTGTTTTTTTAGATTTAATTCATAATTTATGTGATTTGAAAATTCCTGAAGCAGCATTTCCGTACTTTTTTTCTTTTGAAATCCATATTGGTTGGGATCCAACAAAGAGAAAGATTCTAGATATTTATTAAGTTTTATTGAAAAGTATTTTTTCTAGGGCTGGCAATATGCTTATTGGCCTATAATTTTGAATACATATCTGTATGTTTGCCCCCTTTGTAAATTGGCCTAGTGATGCTACTTTTTAGTTCATCTGGTATTTCTGCTTGCGATAAAATTAAATTGATAAAGTGTGCTATAACAGGCCCTAAAATATTAATATGTGTCTTAATGTCAAACATTCGAATGTTGTCAATCCCTGGTGACTTTGAATTGTTTAATTTGCTAACAATAATATTGATTTCTTGGCAGGTAGCTCTGGGTAGGTACATACTATGTTGCACTTCATGCGGCCTGACGGTCGATGCTAAATAATCACATTTATGTATCATAGAGCTAACACGATTTGTAAAATATTCAACAAACTTATCTGCTACGGTTTCTTCATTATTCGTATTTAACATATATTTCGAGATTATTTCGTCACAACTACTTTTGGACTTGCGTCCTAATAATTTATTTATTTCATCTCAAGTTTTTTTTGTATTTCCAAAATAATTTTTGAATTTATTGTTAAAAAAGGTAGACTTACATTTAATAATTTCTTTTGTCACCTTATTTCTGAAAGTTTTATATTCCAATTCAAAGAATTGATTGCTAGGAAAATTCTTCCACCTTCTGTACAATGAATCTTTTTTTTTAATGTTTTCTAAGATATTAGAAGTTATCCAAGGTTTTATTGACAGAGGTCTTTTTTGGGTTTATAATTCATAACGATTTTACTCTGTTCATACAAATTCTTAAAGTTGTTTTTAATTTTACTATATAGTATATTGCAATCTTGTTCCTCAAGCAAGGAGTGCCACTTAAAATTATGAATGTTTTTGTCGATTTTGTTTTGTGATAAAAACGAAATTCTTTCCCCGTGTTCTGGGGCTTCTTTCCTTGCACTATATTTAATATTAACTGCAGTTAAAAAGTGATCCGCTATAGTAATATTATTACATACACATGAGGAAAGAGAATCGCTTTGTTTACATCCACTGTTAAATCGGACAAATATGTGGTCTAAACAAGTACAAGTAACTTTTCCTGCTAAAAACTGCTTCTCTAGTTGCGTCACAAATACATTTGATTAAGGACGGGTTTCGGAGAATTTGAACAATTCATCAAATTTCAACATTCATTTTCAGGTTCTGTGAAAGTCCTATTTATTAACTTGAAAAAATATTTCTCAGAAATTGAAAATTAACATTGAAATTTGAAGAATTGTTTGAATTCTCCGAAACAACCCGTCCCTAATCTTCATGATTTGATGCAATTGTTTAAAAATTATAATTGTACCATGCTTTTACTTTGACAAGGTCTTTTATAACATGTTTTCAACTTGACTTTTGCGCCATCTATAAGGAGGGTGTTGGTGGGTGAATTTGTTATCTGTAGCAGAGTCAACAATGGGAATCAGAATCTTGAATTGCCGCTAGATGCTCATGATAGCCCTCGGGTTAAAATTTGAATTGTGATACTATTTAACGATCTATTGACCCATTCATTACAAAGACACCAATGGATCCCGAAAGTGTGATAATGAAATCCTCGTTTAACCCAATGTTAAAAGCATACTTCTAATACACCGTTTAATTACAGCTCTCCGCAGACCTGCAGCAGATGAAGTCGTGGGAAGATCGGCTGCATTACACAACGGAGCTGCTGAAGTCCACCACCCGTCAGCCGGCCCAGCTGGCCGAGGCCGCCAAGTCCTTCTACTACAAGCTGGTGGCCGGCGACCAGTACCGGCCCAAGGCCACGTTTGAGGGGCAGGTCACCCTGTTGTCGGCCAAGGACAACTTTGTCACTATAGAAAAAGACTACGGATTGACAGCTGTAAGTTGATTATTTTATATGCAGCTCCTTTGTAACCTCTCCCTTTTCTCATAAATGACACCATGCGTGGCGTGATTTTCATCATTTTAGTCTCTCTCGTAGCTGTAAATGAAATAACTAACTAGCATCGTGCCATTTTACTGGAAGGAGAGGGAATAGACCACCACACAACTCTATATTGCAATACTCTCCTTGCATCAGATATATCGTCAAACATACAGCCCTGTTATTCTGACTCTCGACATTCCCCGATTCAATTTCACTCTCTGCCTTCTGACACTCCTGTCTCAGTTAATCCACTCTACGTGTGTAAACCATCTAAGCGTCCTTAACCCTTTCACAACCTGAATTAAAACTGGGATAAACTTTCACAACTGAATTAATGTTGGGAGTGGTAGAACATATTTGATGCTTGCTAGCAATAAGTAGAGAGTATATTGAAAAAAAAAAAACTTTCTATAGTTTAGAAGTTATTTCAAATTTAATTTGAAAGAACATTAGACCTCAGAGGGCTTGTTTCACATGAAATTACAAATTGTACACTGTATACAAACAATATAACATTTTATAATTTTTTTTTTTAAACTTACGTTTAAATAAAATTGGGAACAAAAATTTCGTCGAGATTGAACACAAAAATCACATTTCACAATATAAAAATAGCTACTGCCAAAACTAGTAGCTAAAGTGAAATTTTTAAAAAATAGCACTCAAAACCAGTTATACAACAATTGAATAATGAAAACCATCAATTTTTATTTGCTCTACATAGGGTGGAAAAAAATTCTTAAATATACACACGGTCCGAAATTTGGCTCATTAACCTTTCATTGCAATTCTTTCCAGATCTTCTTTGAATATAATGCGTCTTTTGTTTTAGATCTGCAAGAAATCAGTGAACATCCATTCGCTTGCGGGAAATCACAGAAGCATCTTGTTGGGAGACTCTGCCAAGAAAATAGCTGGCCTGGTGGACAAGGTCACTCAGCACATCTGAACTCTCCATAACTAATTAACACGCAAAGCACACTTTGATCTTTGTAATTTTTGTCCCTACAAAACAAACAAAACCTACAGAGGATAAACATTTAATATGTACGTAGTTGTAAACATTTTTAAGTTTTCTCACATTCCAAAGACATTCCATTTCAGCACTTGTGTAGCATTATATTTATGGTTAGTATTTACTACTAATACATTGTGATATAGTCGTATATCACCCGACTTTATTTTTATTTATACATAAATTATTTTTTTATTTTATTTTATGTACATTGGATTGTAAATATTAAGAGTAGAAATAAAAACAATTTATTGACTTATTCTTTAGTGTTTTATTTGGAAATGATATGTTTGCACAAATTCAACAACATAACACCTATTTAAATAAATACGTAATATCACTCGTGAACACTCAAAACTGTTTGGTTACAAAACAGCTTTTCAAATATTTGGTGTGGGTACAGCGTACATTATTATTTTTAACAAATAACCTTCTGATTGTATAAATAAATAAGTTTCTTACCTTAAAATAATATGGACAGTTTAGGACTAGTGGAATAAGCGAGCAGTTAACTGAGACTGAGCAGTAGACACGGGCGAGAAAGAAAAAGAATAAAATGAATCATTCATTTTAATTCAGCATGTCAATAAATTCTCATACATTTTTAAACTTAACATATTTTAGCTTTCAAATTTGCAGTATCTCAAAAACGTATGTTGGGTGCAATGGCGGCTCGTGACTTTTCAGTGCGACAGAGTGCTAAGTTTGAAAACTTCGACATTATTGATGTTGTTTAGTGCAAAATAATTTTTTTCAAAAATTCTATATTTTGAATGAAGATTTTCAGAAAACTTAAGTTTGGCCGTGCGCCGCACGGATTTCCTGAAAATCTTCATATAAAAAATCAAATTATCGAAAAAAAATCGTTTTCAGCTACAACGTCAATAATCCCATTTTTTAGTAATATTAGCACTCTACTACACCCAAAAGTCACAAGCCGCCACTGGTTGGGTGTGGTGACATGTGCCTAAACGGCGACGATATATTATATAGAAAAGCAAGATTGCCAAATCAAATGAATTAATTCAACTTGAAGGAATCAGTCTGAATTGATTCACTAGAATGAATGAATCCGCCCAAGTCTCCTGAGGAGGAATACAAATATATACATTGTAGTTACTTATCTAATGGAATGAATAGAGTAAAAAGCACAAATATTGCTTCAATTGTCACTGCGGAGGTATATGCGGCTATAGAATTAATATCACAGTTTTGCCAAAAGCCCTCGTACATAATATCAAGTATCACATTCTAATGGAAAGGAATCTTCAGTTCCGAGGTGGCTCTGCTTTACTTTGGATATTAAAATGGTAGCAAATACACTGTAATTCAAATATTGAAAAGGACGTCTAATAATAAATGCGAGAAGGTTAAATCCTCCAAGAATAAATGCATTATGGCATGTACCCCGCATCACTGACAGATTCACACTAAAAACCACATCACAATAAGCAACAACTAATGTTTGGAAGGAACGGAGAGACACGGAAGTATCAGTCTGTTTTGACTGCGGGATCTGATATGGCAGAAGCAGGATCGCAGGTGAATGAGACGGTCAGAGCGTAGCGCGTGCCGGAGGTGACTTTCTCCACGTAATGAACATTCTCCGAGCCGCTGGTGAACATGGTCACTCGCGCCTTCCTCGGTTCCACGGCTCTGGTCACATTCTCCTTGTCCATGAACACAAACCTTCCTCCCTGGAAATCCCTGCCGTAGTCGGTCAAGTACAGCAGAGAGGTGTAGTGGAAAGATTTGTAGGTTTCCTGTAAATTAATGGAAAATTGTCAGTAAGGTTACAACCATTCACTCAACAAAATTAGAAAAATTAACTGGACATTATGAAGACCTGTAATGTAATGGGGCCTAAGCACCGAAATAATTATTTTTGTGAGAAAATGTTCTAATAAATTAGGCTCTTAGTAAAAAAAATAATAGATAACTATGTCTAGTCAAGGTCGTAACACAGGATGGTACTTACACTTATCACTAAAATACTAAAAATATGAGTATTTCATTAACTCTATGTTTGTCAGCCTTAAATTATCGCGGTGCACCAGCTGATTTCTATTTTCGTGTTCATTTACGGTTTTTTTTTGCAAAATTATGTTTTTGTAAATTGTATCGTCTTATCAGATAATGTGTTTATATATTCATAAAGATAGTATATAATCTATCATAAGTAGTTACCTCAGAATAGCTAGTTATATTCAGAAAAATAATTTTTTTGAAAATATTCTTAAGGATATGTCGGCATACAAAAGGTTAAACCCTTGCGTCTTTTATGATTAGGCCCTATTAGGTCTTCATATTATTACGATCGGAAAATTGTTTCAACTTATTGGATATTTTATCAGATCTTAACTGTTCCTATATATATGTATATAAATGAGTATAATTATATAATTACTACTTATTACATATGTATGTATAATACAGCTTTGACTAAGGGCCAGTATTTCAGTCGCTTTTTAAACACTTCTGTTTGAATTTCACTTTGTTTTGTGAATGAAAGGAAGCAGAATTTAACCTACTTCCCAACATCCGATTGAGATGAAAGTCGGCAGATAGACTCGTTGTCGATGAGAATGTATTCTATCAACTGTTGGTGGCAATCAAGTACACCTTGGTGAACACTGAACATATATACATTTCTCTTAAAACGGATGACATTACAGCAGTTACCAGCAGTACCCAATCGGCATGTGGCGAGGTGGGTAGAGTTGTAGACTGTAGTTCATGTATAGGAAGGTTCAATCCCCAGTCAAAACAAAAAAGCCATTTGAAAATATATGGTTGATTTTTGAAGCTTGACTTTGTTTAGCGATACTTTGATATTGATATCTGCTTTAACCCTGACAACCCAATCAGACTCGTATCATTCCTGAGTACATCAGTATAATAAATACATATTATAAAACATTTGTTTTCTGATGTTAACCTCTCAGACAAAGACTTTTATTTACTATGTGTTCCTTTGAGAACTGTCAAAACGTGATAATTTTTGTGTTATTTATGAGTTTTGCTAAAAGCTTCATAACTCACGTTTTGGGAAACGTAGCCTCATTCTAAAAAATGTTTTGGAAAGATTATGAAATCCACTATCGCATTGTGTTGTTATACGTAAATATTTGCGTTTCTAAATATACATTTTATGAAAACGTCAAAAATATGTAAAAATCGCTTACCATTATTTCAAAGCCTCTAAAAATGTACTCTTTTCTGAGTATCATAAAGAAATAACACTTTATATATTGAAGAAATATAATTAAAAACTATAAGTTACCTCAAAATATTAACCGTCCAAACTAAAATATTTTTAATAAATTATTTAGAAACGCAATAAATTATGAACGAACAAGATGACAGATTCAATCGGCTTAGATAATACACCTCTACGTTCCATAGATATTCTTGAATACAGACGCGTAGCGTTATTCATTATCGATACTCTGTTTTTTAAATCATGGCAATCCGTATACTTCTCCTTCTTCTTCGATGGCGCTACAGCCCATATCGAGCTTTGGCCTCCTGCAACAGTCGCCTCCAACTCCTCCTGTCCTCAGCGGCTGACTTCCAGTTTGTCACCTGGAGAAGCTGTGCTGCATCCCCTCTTACCTCATCTTCCCACCTCAGTCTGGGTCTTCCCACTTTTCTCTTTCCACCTGGGTGACCAGTCAGAATTCTTTTTGGGACGCGTGTATCCGGCATTCTCTGTACATGACCAGCCCATCTCAGCCTGAGGAGTCTCATGTGTGCAGAGATGCTAGGGGCCTTATATATATCGTACAATTCTCTATTGTGCCGGATACGCCACTGTTCGTCCTCTTTCACCGGTCCACATATTCTTCTCAGCACCTTTCTTTCAAAAGTATCCAGCATTTCAGCCATCTTTACTGTCAGTGTCAGCGCCTCACATCCATATGCCAATACAGTTCTTACAATGGTCTTATATATGGTTATTTTGGTTTTTCTGTGGACACTACGTGACTTAAACACTGGCACCAAAGAGAAGTATGTTTTGTTGGCTGCTGTGATTCTTCTTCTGATTTCTGCTGGATCCTCATTGTTCTCTGTCAGGCTGGAGCCCAGGTAGGTGAATTGATCGACCACTTCGTATGAGTAGTTGTCTTTAAATAGTGCACTACTTCTTCTTCTGTGCGAAGGGTTCCTGCTCTGTACCATCATTTTTGTTTTGTCAACATTAACTCGCAGTCCTACTTCCCGCGCCGCTATTTCTAAAGGGTCGAAGACCTCCTTAATGGCTGAAATTGATCTTCCGACAATGTTGATGTCATCCGCATATCCGACAACTTGACTGCTCTTGAAACAAATATTGGAGCCAGTGTCTATTAGTGTTTTTCGTATTACATGTTCGAGCACAATGTTGAAGAGAGTGGGAGCCAGACTGTCCCCCTGTTTAAGTCCCTGTGATACTGTAAATTCTTCCGACAATTCTCCGTCTATTTTGACCTGACATCTTGAGTCTGACATTGTGGCTTTTATGAGCCTAACCAATTTAGGTGGAATCTGGAATTGTAGTAGTATGTCATATAGACACTCCCGATCTATGCTATCATATGCTTGCTTGCAATCCGTATACTAGTGATGGAAATAAATCGATTTTTGTAAAATCTCGCGCGTTTACGTGAAAAGACGTTCTAATGTCTTGACCGCTATTATCATATTTACGTCTTTTGACGTTCTAATGTTCCGAGTGGTTAAAAGTTGAAAATACTTGACCTAAAAGTTCCAGACAGAAAAAATTGTGCAAATTTAATGAAGGTAAAGATTAACGTGAGATGTTGCCTTACCTTGTCAACGTGAGGATGCCAGTACTCGTCATGTGCGGTAACGGCTTCTTTAGAATCAATCCTCGAGAAGAATGTGGGATGAGTCAAATATATTTTGTCAGAGTCCACTCCAAAGTTATGGCCAATTGCGTGTTGAATCTTGGTTTTTATCACCTTAATCAAATATAAAAGATATTCAGTATTATGTTTTATCTAAGATGTTATTCTTTAGCACCTGTTATGGATTGGCAGTGTTAAAAAATATAATGAGACTAGGGAAAATATAAAAGGTAAAAATATCAATTTAGCTTTTCATGTAACATAAAATCCACAGAATATAAACATTGCAGAATGTGATGTCTTCAAATGTTTTAGTTCTTACCTAATTAGAATTAATCATTAATTAATGAAACAGGATTTGTAGTTCAGAATGAATTGCTTGCGATAACAACAAAATAGCTCAGAGCTTCTAGATTCGAGGAACTGTATGTTATATACAATTCTGTTCCTCAGAAGTCAAAGGACGTTGTCACAACTCAAAAATTGTTCAGTATTAAATTATTTGTATGGATACTAGATATTTTATGTGAAGTTTTTCTTGTATATATTAATCTTTTGCACGCGGCCGTATCAACTGTTGTTACGGCAAAAAGTCTATACTCACACGCGGCCGTATCAACAGTTGATACGGAAACTTTGACGGCCGATATTCCAGCGCTCTTTCGTCATTAATGTATTTCTTGCTCGCTTGGACATTCGTAGAACTATCACGATGCTGACATCTACAAGTATTTCTCAAAAATAAAATTGTATTTCATAAAAAAAGATCCATAATCAAGTGCGCCTCTTCGCGCCTTTGAGTGCTTTAGTTCACAATTTTGTCAACGGATGGCGTTAGTACTAGTATGTTATCTGCGCTTGCGCGCGCCGAGTTGATCTGTGGAATCTGCGCCGATAACATTCTGTGTTCTGCTGTAATATTGAATTATTACGAAAAATTCAAATTAATTTGTTCACTTCAGAAATCATTTTTTTTTTGATTTCTTGTGTTTCGTCTAGCAAATTCAATTTTACTGTATCCACGAGTGACCATATTGTGCCGATTGCGCGTATTTTTTAACATTTTACTGTGTTACAAAACTGAGTTATTGACTTTACTATATACTTTATTAATTTAAATATATTTTGTTATATATATGTATTAGTTATATATTACTAAAGTGCGTGTTATTTTCGTGTTTTATATACTATTTCAAAATTTATTAGGAAACGTTCACAAGTTTTTAGTTTTTTAATTCATTTGATTTTTCGGATAAAAAATGGCCCATAGTTTGGAAGATGATGAAATTGAAAATATATTGAACGTTTTGGATTCTGATTATGAAATGTCCGAAGATGAATTTGAACCTTCGGAACTTTCAGATACAGAAACTCAAGCGAATGAGTCTGTAAGTGAAGAAGTGCTACACTCCTGGGTGTCTGGACCTCATATTCCAATAGTACACGAATTTGATGATTTTCAATCCGGCGTTTCTGTACAATTTAACGAAAATTCAACAGAAAGTGATTTTTTTGAACATTTTTTAAATCGCTCGATTATGAATGAAATTGTTCGAGAAACAAACGACTACCATACTTTTCTTCTCATTTCAAAGGAATTTGGTGCGAAGTCACGAATTCATAAGTGGAAGGACACAAGTATTGAAGAAATGTATCTATTTTTTGCAATAACCATGCTTATGACAAGAAACGAACATTTGACTATTGAAGAGTATTGGAGTACAAATATATTTCTAAGTTCCCCTATTTTTGGCCAGATCATGAGTAGAGACCGATATCAATTGTTGTTGCAAAATTTACATTTCTGTGACTCAAATTCGCTTCCTATAAAATAAAGATCGTCTTTATAAAATAAGGTTAGTTTTAAATCACACCCGAACACTATTTAAGGAGTCTGTGATACCTTATGAAGACCTATGTATAGATGAAAGTATCATTGTTTTCAAGGGTAGGCTAATTTTTAAGCAATATATTCCATCAAAACGACATCGCTTTGGAATCAAAATGTTTGTTTTGTGTGATGTGAAAACTGGATACATTCTAGATTTCATAATTTACTGCGGAGAAGGCACGGAAATTACAGATGAACAAAACTTGGGAATAACCGGCGCTGTTGTTACTACACTCCTAACTGATTATTTTGGCAAAGGGCACAATTTATGGTGTGACAATTGGTACTCAAGTCCAAATTTATTCAATTTTTTGCATTCGAAAAAAACAAATGCCTGTGGGACGGTAAAAAAGAACCGGAAGGAAATGCCAAAATTTATTAAACTGAAAAAAGGCGAATTTGAGTCAAAAAGCCGCGGTCCCCTTTTAGCATTAAAATGGTGTGATAAAAGGGATGTACATATGCTAACTACCTTGCACGATAACTCATTTAAGGAAACCAGTAAAATAAATCACCAAACTAAACAACCCATTCGCAAGCCTGCCTGTGTCATTGATTACAATAAATCTATGGGAGCTGTTGACAAAAGCGACATGATGCTGAGCAGTTTATCCTGTATGAGGAAGACCATAAAATGGTATAAAAAAGTATTTTTTCACATACTTGACCTATATTTATTGAATTCATTTATTTTGTACACCCAAGTGACAGGTATAAAAAAATCTCTAGCAGATTTTCAATTGGCGGTTATTATGCAACTAGTTGAGAAATATAAACCAGAGATTTCTCAAATACCAGAGCCTAATACATCAGCCCACCTCAACCCGTTTCGGGTTTTGCCTAAATATGCCGCTAAGCATATGGCCGAATTGATTCCATCAACTGGCAAAATAAAAAAACCGCGTAGACGATGTCGTGTATGCCGATTGAAAAATAAAAAAATGCAGTTAACGAGATACGTATGTAAAGAATGTGGTGTGTCTTTATGTATCGAACCCTGTTTTAAAGTTTACCATAGTTCCAAAAAAATGTGACAGACAGAGATTCCTCTAAAGTGCTTAAAAAACAATATTTATTAAGTGATATAAAATTTATGTGTTATTTTTAAGTGTTGAGTTTAGAAAAGAGTTTGAGAAAAAGTTTTCAGAACTAAAAATGATAAGTGATCATGGTGTCCCACTTATGTCTATCAACGCAGTGGCCTAAGTACACACACGGCGAGTGAATGGCGGGACCACATTCAAAAGATACGGTACGTCTTTGTATGAAATTTTATGTTTTTGTTTTTATAAACATCTAAGAGTGTTGAAACACGAGGATTTGTTTTCATATTGTGGAGAATAATCTGTTCTGTCTATATAGTCCAATAAATAATGCCAGAATGCTATAATTTGACATTTAATTGCGTGCATAGGTATTTGAAAATATGTACCGCGTACGGGTATAGATAAAACGGAGCAAATTAACGCGTTCAAAAGGTTAAATAATATTATTATTCGATTTGCAAAAAAACAGTTTTTTTATAAACAAGTTTTGCTGTGTAATTATGTTTACGCATTGACAGCTGTTTCGCCCTCTGAAGGCATTATCAATCAGTTTGAATATATATAAAAGAAAAACTTAAAATTAAACTTAATAAAAATAAATAATCCATTAAACATTTTTATAGGATAGTCAATTTGTGTAAATATAGAAAAAATCAAAAAGAATTTCATGACTCATTTACAAAAAAGTAGACAACCTCGGTTAGTGTAAGTATTATTAGTGTACAAATTCAACAGTGGATGGAGATGGTAATTTCAGGTAATATACCTTGTACGTAGTCAGATCTACTTTGTTGAATATATCTTTGGTGTTTTCTAGGGCGTATACATTAATGAACACAGTTCCTTTGGAGAGGGCTCCGGAATGTAAATCCAAAATGGAGGCTCCTCCATCAGATCCCCCGAGAGCCATCCCATCCCTGGCAATGTTCAAGAGACTGTCGGCTTCTCCGGCGGTCACCAAACCGTCAGAAACAAATCGGCCACATTTCTCCGGAACGCAATCCGGGAAGATGGCTATTTCCTTCATGTAACTCTCTGAGCAATCCACATTCTGTCCTCTGGACCTCAGAATTTCATTCTGTTTGGCGAAGGTAAAGTCTTTACCCTTTTTTTGGGTGAAGTACACTATTGTTAGGATGGCGAAAATTGTAACTGATCTGGTGAGAATGCGCTGATACTGAAATCTTGGTAACGGTCCAAATTTCCTAAAATAAATAACAGCTACATGAAAATAATATACTTAACTGTACACCACTATTTAATTAAAAAGGATCGACATGTGTCAAAACCAATGATTTCTTTGTCGTAATGTTTTTAAATTTGATAATTTTCATAATACGTTTATCCAGATGTAGAAACCATTGGTTTGGAACATGTTGATCTTTTTCGATTAAATAGAGGTGTATAGAAAGTATTTTAATAATAAAATACCACTAATAATAGTAGTGATTTTGCAATCATTGAATAAGTAAAAAAACAGTTGTTTACCATTGATTGAATTACTAGTAAACTTATTTCAAGGGTTATAAACACGATTATAAAATAAGGAAACAATAAATAAATAACTAAAAATGTATAATACATAAATAATACTTACAGTGGCGCATCTTTCTCTTCTGTTTTGGGTGGGTCGACAGATTTTGTTTCTTTACTTTCCTTAGTAATTGGTTTTCTTTGGCGGCTAACCATTTTAATGAAATATTTCTGAAGTAGGAATTTATGAACCTAAGTAAGATATATTTAAATTCTGACAGAGTAAAGTCCAGACGACTGTTTATATTCAATCCTTATCTGGAAAGAGAGTACACAGAAGGTTTTGAAACAGATTTGCACCGCATATGGGTTTATTTACTTGATGCGTGGATTTGCAGAAATCCACGCCAAGTTTAGAAATACTGTCAATATGACAGTTCTGTTGCTAGTTGCTAGCAGCTCCGGTGATGCCATGACACAAAATATACCGCAGAACACCGTCATTGGTGAAATCCGGTGAAATCAGAAACTGCAGACGTAAAAACTTAATTTTATTCTTGTTTTGGTAAAGCATAGTTTTAGGAAATAAACATAACCAAAATGTTTTGTCAAACTTTTTTTCCAAATTTCTACATTTAACAAAAGAGAAATTTTATTCGTGAACCTAAAAAGCCCTGGACAGAGCCCTCCAGAGTTATTTGAGAACAATTTGATGCCGTGGGTGAGGTGGAAGATGTATGAAAAATGCCAAAGCTACATAATTTTTTAATAACATATCCAATTCCTTGTCTCATCAAATACTCAAAAAAATCATAAGCCGTTATAATTGCATAACGACACAAAAATAAACGTGTAATAGTTCATCATGAACCACTTGGAATACAATAAATAATTTCAAAAGTTTGTCATACAAAATGGCTGCCAGGCAATTTTCCCTCACCCTAGATTTGGCTTCAATACCATTGATACAAATCGCACTAATCCAGGACTTTTGGGTCCATGACGTTTTTATTGCAGTCAAAGACAACACTCAAACATTTTTTAAAACTATTATGCAGTTCAATTTACTAATAATACGTACCGGTTACCCCTATCCGCTTGATGAATGTGAAGACTCTGCATATTTTGGTTTATTTTTGTTGTTTACAAATGGCTGAAATCGATTTTGGTTACCACATTTCAAATTTCCTCCTGCGTGTGTATTGACATTACCTTCAGTATTCAGCGTCAGTTGTCAACTCACAGGCCACAACCAAGCATCGTCTGGAAACGTTGTGACTTTTTAAATTAATGGATTTGATTACAGACATGTAAGTGAATTCAAATTGTTTACATGATTTATTTCAACGTTGTTGAATGGTGCACTTGATAATGTTTTTTTTTACTTCATAATAATGTTTTGATATTTTTGAGCATTTACTCGTTCTTGAACATTCTCTTAATCTTCGATGTTATTTCATTTTATAACCCAGTTCTCAGTTAAACATTCCTGACTAAAATTAAAAATATTTTGTTTCTGATAATAATTCAAAATACAGTTAATTCGCAGCCCTTTTTACTTTTTTATACTCGATGATAAACTTTTTTTTAATAAATTTAATATATTTTTTAATAATATTGTGGTTATTCCAATTTTGTTCACTCAGTAAAAAAAATGTAATGTAATTTTTTTTTTATGTAAATTTTTTTCCTCGCTTTTTTTTTACATGGTATGTTTTTTTCAAAATATCACGTTTTACTCGCAACTTCTAAAAATCATTTTTATATATTTTTTAAGGCGGTTCAAATACATACATTGAAGCAGTTTTTCTTTTACAAATAAAAAACCCAAAAATAAAAGGCTATGTTGTTAATTTCGTTATTTCCAATTATTAAATAATTCAACCCTCGAAGTCCCGTGATCACCCCAAACTGAATCGACTGTACCTATTCGCGATCGGACTATTCCCATCTAATCTAAATAATAATATTTAATATCTATTAATGGGCGCACGAATGCGGCGTATTGTATTATTTTTATTTTCTGATTCACCTGTGACGGTGACTAATAAAATAAGGATATCAGGACAATCTCCATAGCTTCTCGGTTGGGTAATTCAGTGAATCGGCTCCCCCTTTTATTTTTTCCCTGGAGAAAAATACGCAGACACACATCATTAGGTAGGTAGGTAGGTACTTACCTATAGGAATACCACTGATAGCCTAGCTACATTGTAATTCGTTATCGTGTCATCATCGGTTCAAAGTACTTACTTATTGATTGACATAACTTATTGTGGAAAGATCCACATTCGAAACATTTTAAAATTCGAATGATATTTTGAATTAAATGCTTTCAAATGAGGAACGACAGGGCCCATTTCATATCCTAAACCATCCTAAACTAACCTAGCCTATCATAACTTTATGCCAAATCACTATTTTGATTAATCTTTATAACGAATTGGTGTACATTATGAATACCAAAAAATTTGCTTTAGATAAATTGAAGGTTTTCCAATCGTTTCGCTTGAGTAGAATACAAATAAAAAATAAATTACCTGATAAAAAATATAAATGTAAACAGCTAAAAAAATAATTTTTCAATAGAAATGTATGAACGCATAAAGGAAACAACTTTAAAAAATACAGTATTATAGCTAAGATTATCTGTGACAGTTTCACTTGATTAACTTTTTTGCTTTCTTATAAAATTATTTCCAAAATAAATAAAAACCAGCTTTGTGCTTGAAATCGAACGTTTATAGACTCCGTTTGTCAAGCAATTTTAATGCCTATTACCTACGATTATATCGTATATACCTACGGTATACCAAGAATATTGTAGGATATAGGCCACAAAAATGCAGATTATTATTCATGGATATTATTTGTGACGTTTTATTAGATCCAAATTGGAAATTACAAGCGCCACTAATTTATCAAAATTTTCACCAAATGTTTGATAAAAAAAACGATTTTTTTTAACTGAAGCAAGCTTGTGTTAAATCCATTATCGCTTCATTACCCTCACTAAATGGAAAAATTGGGGAGAAACATTAATAACTACGAGGGTGTATACTGTGTAGGGTAGACATTACATTAAATTTATGTTCATTCCCCAGAGTCCTGTACTTGCTTACATGACATGTCACATTTAAACGGCAGACAATGTATTCATTTATTTTATTTCACATTTCCAGACGAAAATGAAAATAATGAAAATCTACTTCTTAATGAATTCAAACTTACACGTACAGGTAAATTTTATGAGTGTCCTGAGTTGCGACCGGCTGGCGTTTTTACAAAAAGTGGTCGGATGATAATAAATGGCCGTATCGCTATTATACCTAGGTTATTATATTTTTGATACTTTTATTCTCCTTGCCGTTATTTTTAACGATAACACAAGAAAATACGAGTATTACTATTAAAATTAAAGCTCTGTTATCTATGGTTTTGTAATGAGTACCTACGTAAGTTTTTAGATTTTCACGGCCAAAAGCATTTTTGTTGTTTGTTTTTGGGGTGTTATGCCGTGTTGCGCTAACTCCTTCTTTAGCCGACGTTTCGGACAGCGTTGCAGTGTCCATCATCAGGGCAGATCCGGTAGATCACATCTTCGGATCTACCGGATCTGCCCTGATGATGGACACTGCAACGCTGTCCGAAACGTCGGCTAAAGAAGGAGTTAGCGCAACACGGCATAACACCCCAAAAACAAACAACAACAAAAAAAGAGTACCTACGTAGTTCATTTTCCCTCTTAATCTTATTTATTCATTTTATTTTAGACATTTATGTCAAGCTCTGTTATCTATGGTGTTGTAATGAGTACCTACGTATTTCCTTTTCCCTCTTAATCTTATTTATTCATTTTATTTTAGACATTTGTACATCCAAGTTTATAAATGTCTAATTTAACTTACATACTACTTACTACATTTTTATTATCTATTACATTTTCTTTTGATTAATATGGCTCCTACAATCATATGATGCAGACTTTATAGATTCTGGCTGCACACTTTAATATTGCATTCCTTTGCATAGTAAACTGTTTAGTGCATCTGCTTTGTCCTTTTTGGTAGCCTAATTTCATTTCAAGTTGTTATGTTATGTCTGCGAATGTCCTTGTTGTATTTAAGTTTGTTTCAAATGTTTTTTTGTAACCGGTTGTTTATTATTTTATGTACAAATATCATCGCTTTCAATGTCACCATCTGTTTCACTGTTAGCCAATTTTGTTCCATTAACATTTTATTTACCATTTAAGAAGAAAAATGTATTTTATAATTTTACGCGATAACCCACCTATTTTCATTAGAATATGCTTTAAAATCAACCCCTTTTTTCTAATAATATGTAGGTATAAATTGAAAATCTGTAACACTTCACTCTTAAATAAAAAAAATTCCAAAACGTTTTTCTAATTCTGAATGAAAGCTTAAAACGGAGTTCTTTTTTCAAATTTCGCTATTTTTTTGTATCCCTAGTATGATGTAAGTTCTAAAGAATAATTTACTTCTTCATTTTTGTCGCTTCGGAGATAGGTAAAATCGCCAGATTTATCCTGTTGTATGGTAAAAGTATATCAGTCGTTTCAGGTATTTTTTAATCGCAGGGTGGTGTAACAGGGTTGTGTAGGTACACATAACAGATATCCCCACCCATTGTATTCTCGGACACGCAACTTTATATCACGGCGCGATAATCGATTTTTATTCTGATATTCAAGGTGATGCAGATGACTACAATATGCATGGTTCTATACTAGCTAGCTTTAGGCTGTAGGGCACAAATGTCGGAGGATTAATTATTATTTATCAAGGCAAGGGACTTTAACGAGTTAACTTAGTTAGATTTGTGACAACATGCTATTAGTTGTTAGTTGTTATAGTATTGTTTCAGATAGATTGATGAGCAGGTGATAATTTCATAACTAGATAGTTGGTTACTATTACGTGATGTTGGAATTGAGATTAAAACACGATATCATTGGAGTGTTTAGGGTGAACGGGTGATTAAATTAACGTGAAATTTACATGTTATTTCAATAAATAATGGACGTTTTGTATTACCACTTTATATCAAATGTAACAAGTAAAATAAATAAACTGCATAGAACTTTATATAGATAGGTATTACCACTTTATCTAAAATGTAACAAGTAAAATAAATAAACTGCATAGAACTTTATATAGATAGGTATTACCACTTTATCTAAAATGTAACAAGTAAAATAAATAAACTACATTTAACGTTCTATGGGTAGGTATTACCGCTTTATATAAAATGAACAAGTAAAATAAATAAACTACATATAACTTTATATAGGTAGGTATTACCACTTTATATAAAATGTAACAAGTAAAATAAATAAACTACATAAAACGTTGTATGTTTAGGTATTACCACTTTATACTACGTAAAATAAATAAACTATATAGAACTTTCTATGGGTAGGTATTACCGCTTTATATAAAATGTAGCAAGTAAAATAAATAAACTACGTAGAACGTTCTATGGGTAGGTATTGCCACTTTATATAAAATGTAGCAAGTAAAATAAATAAACTGGATAAAACGTTCTATAGATAGGTATTACCACTTTATATAAAATGTAACAACTAAAATAAATAAACTACATAGGACGTTCTATAGGTAGGTATTACCACTTTGTGTTGGTATTTGTTTAGCGTACACCACACACAAGATAAAATAAAAGTAAAAACTACATAGACCTATTCAGAACGTCGCCGTCTGTAAATAATATGGGCTCAAACTCGCAGATATAAGATAGTGCTTTTAGTAATTTTAAGCACGCAAAGCCAAATTCTACAAAGTTTTTACTTCTCGATCGAAGTGAAAATATGTGATCACGGAAACATCCAACATTTGGCTAAAAATACAATTTTATGTAGTTGCTACACTCAGAGGCGGATTTGCAGTCTTGGCCGCCCTAGGCCCCAGACCATGTAGCCGCCCCTTTCTCAGTACCTATCATATTGACCAGGAGTATCCAAACTTTTCAGTAAGTTCCTAGGGTCAAAACCGTTTTAATTTTCCTGCCATTATCATTCATGGTTCATGGGGTGAGAGTTGTCCAGGTCTTGGCGGCGGATACGTCTGCCCACCTGCTGCGTGGCGGGCCGGATCGAGAGAGACTGGGTGAGGGAGGCCTTTTGACCTCTCCAGCCGGACTATCTTGACCCATCGCCTTGCACCGCAGTTGGAGGGATGTATTCATACGTATGTCACTCCTGGACACACTAATCCCCGGATTCCTACCCACCCCTCATACATTTTCCTTTTCAGAACATCCTATCCTTCCCTTCCTTTAAAAGACCCTCCATACAGCATCACCTAAGATGACATAGGTCGTGAGGGAAAATATTTTCCTCAAAGCCTCCTGTGTGGAATTAATGTAAAAAAATACGCTTGCTAAATTCACTAGTTCAATTACTGTATAATTGTCGATTGTCGCAGGCCGGATTGATGACATTGGCGGGCCGTTGTTTGGAGACCCCTGATATAGACTATAGACTACATAATGAATTTACTTTATTGACAACTTTTATCGAAATCGATTCAGAAATTTAGTTAACTATAATAGCTGCTAGTTTGTAATACTTTCTAAGGTTTCAAGGATTTGAATAAAACATTTAAAACAGTTTTAGGTTTAATTTATTTAACTAGTTTCAGGTTTGGTAAGTTTTTAGATTCTCACGGCCAAAAGCATTTTTGTTGTTTGTTTTTGGGGTGTTATGCCGTGTTGCGCTAACTCCTTCTTTAGCCGACGTTTCGGACAGCGTTGCAGTGTCCATCATCATCTTCGGATCTACCGGATCTGCCCTGATGATGGACACTGCAACGCTGTCCGAAACGTCGGCTAAAGAAGGAGTTAGCGCAACACGGCATAACACCCCAAAAACAAACAACAAAAAAGTTTCAGGTTTATTCTAATACGATAATATATATTATAAGTGTTTCACAGTTACAATTAGGGTTGCCAGATACGGGCTGGATAGAAAGTTATTATTAAGTCTCCAAACAAATAAAAGAAATCAGCACCTCTTTTAAATAAAAACCAACATAAGGTACATATTCGAATATAATAACTAAACTTAAAATACAAATTAAAACGTTGGTAAAAAAATTTACGTAAAGCATTATCTAACATAAAAAAAAACTGAACTCAAAACAAAAATCTGGCAGTTACAATTCTCGTCTGCACTTAAGTGCAGCAAAATCATTAATTAGATCTTCGCAATCCAATTTCTTAAAAAATCTGCTTCTATGTTAAGCAAAGCAAGATTGTTCAGCCTTTGCTCCCCCATTGTTGTGCGTAAATAATTTTTTACACGTCGTAAACAAGAAAATGATCGTTCTCCAGAACAGTTACTGGCGGGAGTACACACACACATTCGAAGAGCAATATCCACGTTTGGATAAATGGTTTGAAGATCTTCAGTTCGTAACCATTTTAACAAACTGACAGCATTGTTTCGATCCTTATTTTTCACACTGCAGTGAGCACGAAAATGGAGACATTCTTCTGAAAAATGGGCTTCTAAATCACTAGAATAAATCATTTGCAATGATTTTGCCTTTTCTTCGACTTCAGACGGGCTTAGTTTTGTCAATTGAGTAATAAAATTAAATTTATTATAAAGTGATTTGTAAGCACCCAGTCGTTTTTTTAGTTCTGCTGATAAGGAATCGATTATTACTAAAAAAATAGGGATTCTTAAATTTTCGCGGCCGTTTTTTTGTTGCATCTCTTCACCTGTATTATTCTCGCCAGGAAGTAGCTTAGGCTTTCGATTGCGTCGAAAATCTCTTTCATATTCCTGTAAAAAGGACAGTTTTTTGGCTTGGGTTTCGAAATCATCGAAATTATTATGATGTCACAAATCCGAACTCCGTAGGCTACTTATAACAATGCTAAAAAGAAATAAAAATCCTTTGCCTCTTAATCCTATTCCTACGTTCCTCCAACCCCCCCCCCCCCTTTTTCATAGATTTTAACTAAAAATATATATATTTTTATTTTTTTTTTAAAATACCTTTATAATGTCACACTTTATTATTCACTCATCATCATCAGTGGAAAGTTCATAATTGGCATAAATAACATCTTATTATTGTATTATTTTATAATCTCTGATTTATTTATTTATTATAGCTCTGTGTGAACACGCTCTTAGAGCGTGTTCACACAGAGCTATAATATGTGTGGGATGGCGTATTTCGGCATATCGCTCGGCGTACATTCCAAATTGGAAAGTATGGCGAGCGATATGCTGAAATACGCCATCCCACGGATATTATAGCTCTGTGTGTGAACACGCTATTATGCATAACAATACCTAACGCGGTTCAGTCACTAGCGCAACTGAATCACGGTAGGGATTGGAAATACGCGAGCGGGCGAGCGACGGAGCATGATAGGTGTGGCGAGGGCGGCTGCGGGGCGTGGGGGCGCGCTGTGTGCTGTGTGTGAACACGCTCTTGCATATCGCTATTTCGTACGTAGAATATTTGGGTACTGAACTATTTGGGTAGGAAGTAATTTCTTGTTATCATCTGTGACTTTTTTGTCACGATTGGCCGCCCCTAATATCTGGCCGCCCTAGGCCCGGGCCTACATAGGCCTAAGGGCAAATCCGCCTCTGGCTACACTGGTTACAATAATAACAATCACGTTGGGTAGTAATCAGGTCGGTACTTATTTTTATTTATATTTAAAAAAAGACAAACTTTCCCGGGTTACAAATACCTTAAAAATATTTGTAAACTACCTACTACCATCATTAAAAGCGGAGGATGTTGCTTATGCAATGTTGGAGGACTTAGCTAGCCGAGATATTGAACCAACGACGCCCGGGTGGGTACCTGACATATTTGTTATCTTAGCCACTAACCGGTCAACTTACTTCCTCTTTTTGTGCACGAGCAAATTCTTAAAACAGAAGAGTAATAGTGATACATTCCGAAATTAATAGTTTATAGCAATAGTAGCAATTTGAAAAAAAAACTTTTAATATACCTACTTAGTATCATATCGATATTTAACTAGGTACATGGGTAAAAATGTTTCATACAAAAATATTAGACAGAACTCAACTCAACAGAAATTTGTTTTATTCCTCGTAGTTGTATTATCGCGATAAATCTAGTTTATTTTCGACGAGGCTGTCATCAGAAACATTATCGAAATACTGAATTCTAACAAAACCATTATACTTTTTTTCTAATTTAATCTAGAGTGTAAAAAATATAGATGGTGGGTAGATAGTATCCTCTATACACGGCTGTTGGTAAAGCTCGTATTAGGGCAGTGGCGTCACAGGGAGTTGCGGGGGTTCCAAATCGCACCGAGCACAACCCAAAATGGCTGATATAGATACTCGTAATTTCTATGCCCTAAAGTATGAACATGAAAACAAGTGAAATACAAATGGAAGACGAGTTGGAAATAAGTGGAAGACAAGTGGAACACAACGGAAAGACAACTGAAAACAAGTGGAAGGCAAGTGGAAGACAATTGGAAGGCAGGTGGAAGACCTTTGAAAGACAAGTGGAAGACGAGTGAGAAACAAGTGGAAGACAAGTGGAACACAACGGGAAGATAACTGAAATACAATTAGAAGGCAAGTGGAAGATTTTTGACAGACAAGTGGAAGACAATTGGAAGACAGGTGGAAGTCCTGTGAAAGGCAAGTGCAAGACAAGTGGAAGATAATTGAAACACAGGTGGTAGACAATTGAAATACAGGTGGAACACAAGTGAAAGACAAGTGAAATACAAGTGAAAGACAGGTGGAAGACAAGTGAAAGACAAGTTGAAGACAGTGAAATAAGGATAGCATGTGATGTCCATCGTCGCCTATTGCTTTGATGGAAATGAAGAAGGAATTCGTGAAGGGTTATTTTGGGCTGATTGTATCGCTTTTTCCTTTCCAAGTAGAATTTCGCTATCAGTGGTCACGAGAAAAGCGAATATTCGTTTAATAAAGGGAACTTCCTTAGTCTTTTAAGATGCTGAAAATCATCCAAAGATATAATAATACCAAAAACATATAAAGACACGAGAAGCACATAAAGCATCACACAATGTGATGCTAAAGAATTTTGTTATATAAAAATAATAATATTTAATTTTATCTTATAAAAGTCTTAAAATACTAAAAGGCTTGTTCTTGACCCAAATAAATTAATATTAAATATTAAAAAAATCAAATCTTCTTTTTTTAATGTGAAACCACACAAGAGTCCCAACTGCTCTCAACCATCTGGAGCCAGTAATACTACGGTATCCCCGATTGGGATATTTTGTGAGGATAAAGGTAGTGGGAAGGGAAAGGTGATGGGGAAGAGGAAGATGGAGAAGTAAGTAAGGCTTTTCTACGGATAGGACTTCTTATTTGTATTTTCACCTATTTAATCGTAAATTCGTCACTGGAAAATAATTATGACAAATACATTATTGATTTTATAAACGTTTCAACCATTTTCAATAAAATAAATTTACCTATGAATTTTGTTAAACGTTTTATCAAGGCTTTTGGGGATTGAATATTTTATGTAGATATTTCAATTACAACTGGCCTTAGATGATCATTTGACATATAAACATTAATAAATTATTAATATCTAGTTTTAGAATTTAATTCATACTTAAATTAAACAATGTCAAATTTATTTTGAATTCAGTAATATTACAATATATTATCTTCGGTCCACTTTTAATTCATTTCAACAACATGCATTGATAGATTCAATATTTAAAACAAAGCGTCATAGGCATGTCATAGCGACATACCATTTGAAGACAGAAAAAGCACCTACAAATGAACGAATATGAGATATTGACATTTAAATGTTTTAGCGAAATTGGAAAACATGACGACAGTTACAAAAATAGTGAAAATTTTAATGCCATTGATATTCAAAGAAAAGTGATATGGCCAGCATATTTAATTATATAAATAAAATAAAAACAAATGACTTGTTTCCTTCTTGTAACATCATTTTTAATGTAGTGAGAAGTTATAACTCTATATGGAGGTATATGAGTACGTTTGTTAAAAATCAAAATACTGTTACAAATGTGACTGTATGACGCAGGTGGCCTTGTCTTAATAAATATAATGAACGAGATACGAAAGTATTATAAATGAATATTATAAACACTTGTTCCGACTTCATCATAAGATATTCGCGCTTTACTGAAAGTTTATTATGAAAATTGTCAATTTATTTGTTATAGGCCTGCAGTCCCATTTTTGACAGGAAAACGAATAATTTGACCATATTTTTAATAAATTTACAATTTTTTTCCCAAACATTGAATAAGGGTGATTTATTTTTGGAATTATTACAGAGCTCAGTTTAGCTAATCCAAATATGAATTCAATAGAAAAATCTCTTTACAGACTATCTGACTGACTATCTATAAATTATGCTAGTTAATGTATGTTAGTTTATGTATGTATGTATACATGTGTTTACTTATATGTGTATATGCATGCATATATGTGTATTTATGTATGTATACGTGGGTTTATGTATATATGTGCATATAAATAAATATTTTTTTTCCTTTTTTCTTTTAATAACAATGTACAATAACCATTCAAAAAAAAAAAATTAAAATCCCAACTTACACTTATATAAGAAAATTTAACCAATACACATAAATACATGTACCATTTAATCATAACCACGTAAACACCTCAGCACAGGTTCTCCCAGTGAGGTGTTCATGAAACATAAAACATTACCCACCACAGTGTCACCTACTCAAACCTACCTCACACCCAGCATAAAACACCATATTAAAAACAGTTCTAAATTTATGTATTATATACAAATGTAAATATTTGGTAGACAGTGTAATGTATGTATAGAAATAAATAAAATAAAATAAAAATAATAAAAAAAGTCGCTTTACAGACTGTCTGACTACCTATAAGTTAATACAAAAATTTGGCGACAATACGAAGATATTCAAAATGGATATTTCTTAGACTGGCGGATTTACAATATTACATCCAGGTTTTCCGCCAAATACATTACGAAAAAATCTAATAAGAATGTTTGTTGTATTAGAAACTATCATTTATTTATTTATTAACACCCTTTTAAGGGCTTTTACATAAAGGAAACTCTAAAATAATACAAGATTACAAATAAATTAACTGCCTAAGTAACCATTTTTTTGTATCTGTTTAGCGATAAATTGAAGATCCCTCCTTTAGTATTTATAAATAAAATAATATAATTCCTATTTAAATTTTCACTTGTTGTTAATTAACAAACCGTTTAACCCCTCAAGCCTCCGATATTTTAAATTTTATTTGAGTACATACCTATTTTTCCTTCATGATTTCAGATTGCGCGGAAAATATTTTAAAATAACATTCAATATCAGACAAATTCGCTGTTTTTTAACGTATTCAAAGTAAAATAATATTCTTGAATTCAGACGGAACTCTTCTGATTTTATTATCACAAATCAAATCAAATCAAATGCAATTAAAAAATATAAAAAAATTTGAACTCAAAAAATATAAGTTTTTAGAGTCGCTTACCGATATTTCTTATCGTGTTAACCGTGATTATTGCTTTACACCACTACTATAAATACTTACTACTTTTAATTGGTGAAAGCTATTATAAAAGTAATTATTTCTTTAATATATTTATTTATTTATTTATTAATCTTAAGTTAGCTCACATCTTAAATTTCGTTTATTGAAAATGTTTTATTGAAAATTTTAACATATATTTAACGCTAAATATTGTTGCATAAAAGTATTTTTAAATTTTCTAGAGCGTTTATGGTAAAAATTTTAATGCAAACTGAAATTGCGGTATTTTCTCTTTCTAACACTGCTTAAATCATATATCTCACCGTAATAAAAAATGAGATAGCATACATTACATGAGACCGTATCAGGCTGGGATTTATATCTCCCAAAATGTTCCACCTTTAAAAAGTGATCATTAAAATCGATAAAAAATTGACATATAAACCTAACCTTGTTTTTATTTCATCACTTTTCATGACTTTTTATCACTTTTTAACGGTGTCTTGAATTGTCATTTTGATGTGTTATCCGGTCACCCTCGGTTGTTTGTCATCTGTGAAGAATATGTTTAAAAATTGCCCGAATTGAAAAAGAGGTTAAATTTGTTAAAATAATATTTTTAATTTAAAAAAACCTTTTCATAACTCATTTGGAATTTGCCTTCAGCATTCAGTCATCAAGTTATTCGGCTTACATAAACTAAAATATTGATGATCCAATTTCTGCAATAATTACAAAGACCAGGTGTATTCCGAACCGTGTTTACCTTTGTAACAATAAACATCCCACGTCATGTTCCCAGGGTAGGTACTGGTTACTTGCGAATGCCTTGTGTGGTGCCAAAAGCCTCAATGAAAGTCATTGTTCCAAGGTGACGCCGCGGTCGTACTACGATCAAAGGAATCTTTAAAAAAATGATCCTGAATTTTAGCAATGGGTTAACAACTTGTGGAATATCATATTTACGTCACAAATTTATGTCTCACAATATTTTACCGTGTCTATATTTTTTTTATTAACTCTTTACATAGGCGCTCTCATATTTCAGTTATAGTAATAAAAAATCAACCCGTAAAAAAATTAGTTCTTTTAATAAAATATATCTATTTTCAGATCTTTTAAAAGTTTTGGTTTGACTGAGGATTGAACCTTCCTACCCAGAAAGTGAAGTCGACAAGTCTACCAATCGAGCCAAATCCCGATTGGATATGACCGACATTTATTTCGTACTGGCGAATCTTTCCTATGCGCAGATGATACTGCTATATTTTACTTCGGCAATAACTTCACAATCACAACTGGATTTTAACATATTAAACAACTGGCTAATTAAAAATATATTAAGAATTAATATTTTTTAAATGAGTTACATGATATTAAGCTCATCAAAAATAAAAAATGCCATCTCGTAAACCATTGCAAATAGAAGGGAAAAACCTACAAATTTCAGATGGTGAAAAATATCTGGGACTACATATTATCGATGGACACTTATGGCAAATACAAAAACTTAAAAGAAAAAATATCCCGCTTATTGGTGTATTTGGTAGAACCGCCCATCTTCTACCAAAACACAAGTAAAGAGGGGATTATACTTTCATTTAATACAGTTCCATCTAAATTATTTAATTGAAACATGGGGAAACACATACATTACATATTTAAACGACCTAAAAATAATACAGAATAAAATTATAAAAAACTTTTTAATTATAACCCAGATACCACCACCAAAAAAGTATACCAAGAAACGAAATTACTGAAAATCAGATAACTGTACGAACATAACATATTATGCTTATTAATCTACAAAATCCAAAATGGATTTTTACACACAAACACAAAATTTATAAAAACATCAAGTACATGAACACTACACAAGACGACATAATAAACTATACACACATTCAGCGAAGACTGAAAGTGGTAAAAGAAACATAGGCCACGAAGGTCCACACAATACAATCTCCTTCCCAATAGCTTGACATCAGTAAAAAGAATGAATATATTTAAGACAAAACAGTTTGCTCTTAAGATCGGCGAGCAAAATTAAAACGTACTTATGCAAGTTGGTAGTAAACAATTATATTTAAATTTTTATTTTGAATGTGTACTTTTAAGTTAAGAGTGTGAAATGTGTATATTTCTTTTAACTTAACATAAAAATAAATGACTGCAGTAATGTCAGAGAAATGCGTATATGAGTATCTGCTGAATTTCGGCTCGATCGGATGTCGGGTAGTGGGTTAATTTCCACTTCCAACATTTTTATTCATTCATTCATTCATTTCAGAAAACGAAAGGGAAATTCAAATGGATGTTTATAAAAAGGCGATCTGATTACCTGGTGGCAATTTCTTCAAGCCCTTGCAAACTCGGATAGTTAAATAGATTTCTGATGGTTTTATTCAGTATTTCAACTTGTTTCATTAATCGAACCTCATTTACACAGTACAGTACAGTACAGTGAGCCACTTACCACAGGCCCCCGTGAGCCTCAACAATTAATTGTTTCTTGTTTTTTAGTCTAAATAAAGCGCGCCGTTTCCATGGAGTCATTTATATACTGTTTTTCTTAAATTAACTTGGAGACAGGAGAATGGACTCCGCAACCTGAAATATAACCTGACCTACTTGATTTCAAGAACTTTATCAATTTTAAATGAATGTTTAGCTTTTCAAGATTTACCGTCCACCTCACAATCCCGTATTAGAGGTTATTTTCCCACTAGCTCAAGTCAGGATACTCTAGTTTGTTTTCAAGTAAATAAAACCTTCACAATACGGTATAGTATTTTTCTGTCACAACATTGGTATCCAATTTTCCGATCAACCGTTTAAAAGCTCATAATTTGTTATGACGCGCCTCTACCACACTTTCTACGAAAAGTCTGTCCTATTAAGACTCCGTTATAATAATAATATATTATTATAAGAAGAAGATTACTGAAGATGATTTGAAATGGATATAATATGTGCATGCAAATAATGGAGGGAGTGCACTAATATTAAAAACATAATTAACAGTCGTCAGCTAAAATATGTTTTGAAACATTACTTATTTAAAATAGAGCAAAAATATTTTAACATCTGAGTTAAGTAGTATTTAAAGAAACAATGTGTTTTTTTCATACCTATGACTTGTTATATAACAGAACCAGATTTGTTATTTATAATTTTTCGTAGCATACTTTCCGATTTTTTTTTCTTAGAAGGAAATTATTTTAAAAAATAACACTTGTTTTTTTAAGAGGTTAAAACTCAACAGTGTTGGGGGAAATATGTTATGTCGATAGAAATACAGAATGCGGGTTCTTAATATACCCGTCTTATTTACCAATTACAGTTGTTCCTTTTTTAAACTATTAATAATGAGAGTCCTCGAAGTCTCGCGAACCACACGAAATGGGCCCATCAATGCTCTTTAAGATTCTCCACAAAGTATGCTAGTATCGCCAAAGATGAGATAGGTGAAGTAAAAATAACAAATTACATAATATTCACCTATCTATAGGTACCTTCATTACAGCTTCGAACGTTGACTAGACAGTTACTACAACTTGTATGTGCTTAGATTAGTGATTTAGGTATCAGGTATCAAGTACTAAAATATTTACCTTTATTTATGTCTACTAACTACTACATAATAATATTTATGACAGAATGTGGTCAGTTGCCAGTTGCCACGCAAATCCCTTGTCTCTCATTAAAAAATACTGTCGACGTGACATTGGCACACTATGACTTCGTAAATAATAATGTTTTTGATCACTTTCCCTTTATTTCATATTCTGTTCTACTTTGACTGATAAATACTACAGGGAATTATAATTGCCGGACATAGAACAGGTGATATTTAATATTTTGGTGGTTGCGTGGCCTTTGTAATCCTTGACATACCTTTTTATTGACGATCCTCTCTTTTTCAAGTAGAAACACGTGTAAAAATAGCTGGACAGCAGATACATAATTTAAGATATTGGTTAAGTTTATTTATTTCACGATGAAAAAATTTTTGAAATAGAATGAAAACAGTAATAATTCCTAACAATTCATTTTATAACAAATAATTATGAGCAATAATTAGTCGCCTGCAATTATTGCTTATAATTAGTTGTTATCCTTTATGCTATGCATAAAACCATGTCTTATAAACATTAGTTAATCATTAAAAAATTATAATATTTGACAAGTCAAAAATATTTCACCAATAAATGAAGATATAGTTTGTCTCGACGCCATCTAGTGAGAAATTTAGCGCTAACAAAGCCTTTCCTACAAAAATAAAGTTGGTTGTTTACGGATGGAAAAACTATAATAAGCAGTAATTGTTGATTGAGGTACTAGTACATATTGAATCATTTGGCGGGTTGGAAATAAGGCGACATAGCTCTGTGGTTTCAGAACACCTGACAGGACATCAGAAAGCACGGGTTCAATTCCCGTTGACGGCATTTATTTTTACTCGGGAGATATTTTCAATTTGTATTGATATTTCAGGCGACTAATTATTTGTTATCCTGTATGCTATGCATAAAACGTTGTCTTATAAACATTAGTTTAACATTAAAAAATAATTCATTTTATGTCGACTGAGACAGAACATAGTTAAATCCTTCCATTTTTTGTTGTATGTCTTTTAATTTTGTCTACTATTATCACGATAATCAATTTGGTATACGATTTGAATATTTCGGTATTCAAATATTAAATAGGGCCTTAAATTTTGAATTCAGAAATTCGCTCTAACGGTACAAATTATAAATCAATTGGAATGGAATATACGATGTCAAGCAATATAAGAGATATAAAGCGGTGTAATTTTATTGGCTCTCTCTGGGCTAGAACCAAAAAGGAATAATTCAGTGGCTATATCGATATCCGGAGACTTGACGAAGACGACAAAATGACCACACGTTGTCATTTTTCATTTGGTTGTTATGAGTTGGAAAAAAAACACCAAAAATGTCACCGAAGATCAAAACTTCATTGAAAGTTTTTGCTCAAAATAATTCGCTGGTTACAGTGAGTCCAGTACGTCTATTAACACCTTGTATAATAATAATATTTGAGTTATTTGCATAGCGTCGTTTTTGTGAAAAATCAAATTTAAATGCATGAACTTCAACCTTTACTAGTAGTAGATATTATCTGGACATTAGGTGGTATTATTTTTTTAATACCTGCTTACTACTTACCTTCGCTTCAACTATTAAAAAAACATTATGCACCTTTTTATTTAAATCTCTTTTTATGCGATTCTCTGGCTCCCGAGGATAGGCAAATTACATAGCATGACATTTCAGCATTAGCTTGTAGTATTAGGCTCGAATTCAACCAGGACGCTTTTTCGGTTCATGGCATCTATTTTTATTTGCGAAGTCAGTCAGCTAAAAAGATGTCTACATATTCTGTAAATGGAGAGTTCTGTTTTGATTGAACGTTTGTTGAAAAACTCTTATTATTATTAGTCGCGGGAAGATAAAACGACAGATTTAATTTTGATTCTTTAATATAAAATAAATATTATAAGTCTTATAAGTATCGTAATCAGAGTTAAAACATAATACTCACATATGCATTGCTTGCACACATGTTCATCATGCATCACAATCTAAACCTGTTATTCTACTTCAGAATATCAAAAATAGTGTACACTCATTGTTGCTTTTCAAATCAGTGTGGAAAATAAAATATTTTCTTAAGTACCTACCTGCCGAAATCGAAAAAATATCAATGTTTATTACTGGACGGTGCTATAAAAATTGTCCTATAATTGAATGAGCGTAGCCTGCTTAAACTCAACCGTTTTGCACTTCGTCTGTCTGTAAATGTGTTTCTATGTTCCGTTTCCGTTTCAAGATGGTGGCCGCTTTAATGGCTCAGAAAATATTATTTTTTAATTGTTAAATCGTCGTGTTTATATGGACTTTCTTATTCGAATTTTTTCAATATTATTGTACATAAATGCCCGAAGAAGGTTTTAAAAAAAGAATTGTCATTGAGATGATGTTTTATCGGACAAATTGTATAATTCCTCATTTGAAATTCAAAAAAATGTTACATTAAATATTGGTTTTATAATTAAGGAGGTAGGTATTTAAGTATCTACCTACAAATCTTATGATTACAGAGAAAATTATGGTTTTGAACGTTGTTGAACGCGCGGTCTACTGTTCGACGAATAAAAGTCATAATAATAATAAAGATATGCGAATACAAGTAGGTACCTGCCTTGTGGGGCGAACACCCTGCATAGTTTATGAATGTGAAACTCTGGAAGCAAATTGCACGTGAAGTTTTTGCCATAAATTATTTCTTGCAAGCCATGGAAAGTTGTGGCTTCCAGTTAAAATCGATAAACGGCCTACAAACAGTACTTACCTGGTTACAATCCATCCTCGCTGTTCTACGGAACATGTTATTTCCTTCAATACTGGTGAATGCGGGCGGGTTTATTTTTATCATTTGTCTCTCGTATGTTTATATCGTGGGTATTGTATGCCTAGCACTTATACGGGTAATATGTTGAAATTATGTCCCTATGCCAGCTGTTTATTTTAATGGTCAAAATCAATTCTTACCTTGAATACAAACACTTGTGTATGATATAATATAATCTTTATAAGTTTAATCACTAATTTAATACACCATTTTAATTTTATTTAATTACGAAAATATAAGATGTTAACATGATATTACTACTAGGGAATAAAATAATTAAACTGATGTTTCAACTTCTAAACTAGGTTTTGAAACCTAAGCCCATGAGAGAAAGGTTTCTGAACCATCTCTAACATAAAAATACACGATGTTTGACTGTTTGAAACTACGAGCCGTGAATTTTCAGTTTCTGGTTGTTGGAATCTTAAAGCCATTAATTTTCAGTTTCTAACTATTTCAATCTTAAAGCCATTCATTTTCAGTTTCTGGCTGTTTGAATCTTAAAGCCATTAATTTTCAGTATCGGTTTGAACCTAAAGCCATGAGTTTCCGATTTCTGATTGCTGGAAACTACAAGCCGTACATTTTCAGTTTCTGGCTGTGTGAATCTTAAAGCCACTAATTTTCAATTTATAATAGTTTGATTCTTAAAGCCATTCATTCATTTTCACTTTCTGTTCGAACCTAAAGCCACGAATTTCCAGTTACTGGCTGATTGAGGATGGTGAGGTTTCAGTTATTATAATACATATTTTTATTCTACATAAAAGACGTGAACTAAAATTGGCAATTCATTGCTCCACTTACAAATAAACACCATCTCAAAAACTCGTTCGATTGTTTGTTTTCTTAGTATAACAAAATTATTAACGATTTTTTTCAATAGGCTCACTATGGGATCGCATGGGAAAATGCCATCAAAGCGAAACGTAACTTCTGTGCTTTTGTTTTGCCAGAAGGCGTGAGTTTTTTTAATTTGTAGGAACTCAACTAAATTTAAGTATTGCATTTCTGTTATCTAAGCTTTATTATTTATTATTATAATTTTTTTTAAGTTAATTTGCTTCTGCATCAAATGAAGATAAAATATTGGCTAAATTTAATAGTTTTCACTATACCTGATCAGTTATGTGACACTTAATTACTGTAATAGGTTTAGTAAAACTTTACAGAAGTGATTTATTACGTAAAATCTATTGAATAACGTGATTATTACCACGATTCAAAATTGATAAATGTGCACGTTGGCTTAAAAATGTGGTAATGCACACATTGCTCACGCGTATTCTCTTATCTTAAATAATATAAAAAGAGTTCAGCACAAATTTCTTAAGTACGTAAATTTTAAGCTCGGAATTCCTATTGATTACATTAATGATGTCAGTTTGATGAATCAATTGCATCTAATAACACTGTCTGACAGGAGAATTATTTCAGACCTGGTTGTGTTACACAGAGTCATTAACAACTTAATTGATAGTCCTGCCATCCTTGCCACTATTAAACTACATGTGCCGACTAGGAATACAAGACATATTATAATATTCTTCTGTAATACATACTCGACCAACTATCAGACACACTCACTGACCAATAGGATGCATGATCTGGGCAATAAGTATGGGGGTGCTATTGATTTATTTATTGACTCCATATATAGAATTAAGCATAATCTACACCAACACTTTGTTGAATCCTACAAATTAGAGTAGCGTTGGTAAATTAGTTTCAATGATTTGTCTTATATGTAATGTTGTTTTAATTTCTTTTTTACTTTATGTTACTCTTACGTTTTACTAATATTGTTTCATTTTTTTTAAATATTTTCTCATTATACTTGTAATCACAATTTTACAAGTGTGTATTTTGTACCTTCTTTAAAATGGATTACATCTATTTACTGTCAATATCTCCTGTATAATACATATTCTCCTATGTACACTGCATCATGTATCACTTTTATGTATAAGCCTTTTTAGGCGTATATATAAATATAAATAAATAAATCTTTTGAGCAGATAGAACCTTTTTCTAAGGGTAAGATTGTGAGTTGATATTGATAATTAAATAATTGATCTATATCAGATATCAAAACACGTTTTATTCCCCTTATCATTTTTGGGTTGAAGATCTATCGCATCGTCCTGTGCTACTTCAGCTGCGTCCGTCTAGTCCACAACAAACACAGCCTCTAGTAGCACAATCTCTGTTGTTGTTTGAGTTGTGACCAAGCCCTCTCAATGGCAACTATCTATATAAAAAAATATGTATAATCTAACTAGTTGTCTAATGATGAATACTTGGAGCAGGTGGATGAGTTTGTGTGTTTTGGAAGTATATTTTATGGCAGGCTGACAGAGATATTCAAAGAAAAGTAAAGCGGGAAACTCCATTAATGGGGGACAAATTGTACAAAGAAGCGAAACTAGTAGTTCACAATGGAGTGCTGATACCTACCCTGATGTGTGAAGACGTAGAACTTGTATAGAAAGGATACTGATGCTGCAGAAATGAGATTCCTGAGCCGTATGTGTGTAAAACTATGTATTATCGTGTGAGAAATGTGGAGATTTGCAAAGAATGCAAGGCTGATGTAAGCGTAATGAGAATTATTAAGAAAGGGACGCTTAGATTGTTTGGGCATTTCAAGGAAATGAAAGAATAAAGGAGTGTAAGGTGAATACAATATGCCACAAATGTGAATTGTAAAAGAAATCGGAGATGCCCGAGGAAGACATGGGACTCTCAAGTTAACCAAATAACCCTTATGGAGAAAATTTACGGATATAAAATATTACTCATTTATTAAAAATCTCTTTAAATCATTCGTATTACAGTTAAAAACAGGACTGCTAGCCTTTACCGATTGAATTGACAGGTTTCCTTATAAACAACACGAATAATAATTTCCTTATAACACGAATGTGTTAAAGCGATGTCGGAACACGTGTTCATAAATTTTTTAATATTTTTGCATTTCGTCATTGTACGTTTACTATCAGGACAAACGCGGGTGCATGAACACATGTTCCGATATATTATGAATGTACTAAAAGTTTATTAGGAAACGGCATGGTATCCCAGAGTTTTAATAAATCGGCAAGACTCATTTTTCTCCGTGCATACAGAGAAGACTAGCTTTATTATGTTGGTACATCTTATATGCAAAATGATTACTACGTACATTGTAACATATTTTCTGTAAATTATGTAATGTTTTAAAAATATTTCTATCTTTAATCTCTAAATAGTATAAAACAAAGTCGCCATCCGCGTCGGCCTGTTTGTGCGCTTAGTTCTTCTAAACTATGCAAAGGATTTTGATGGGGTCTTCACTATAATTTTGAGAATTTCTCCCGGAAGGTTGATTTATAAATATAATTCATAGAAATTTAAAAAAAAAATGTAATCAAGTCGTAAAAAAAATATTTTTGGGCGCTTACATTGTTAACGCTGGCTAAACCTTATGAGATACATCAAAATAATGTAGTACGGAATTGTATATCTTAAAAAGGCCTACAGAAAAATTCATGATGACATATGTCTATCTCCTAAGGAATCCCAGCAATGCCTGGTACACGTCAGCTAGTATAATTATCTATAATAAAAAAATGCTTGAGTCGGGCCATTTCAAAAGTTAGAATAACAGAATAGTATGTATGAGATAATGTATGAATGTTAATGAAGCGAGGAGTGTGTGCCCAGACAGAGTTTGGTGGTGCTTTCTCTTTCTTGCCTACCCCTGAGGGGAAACGGCGTGACTCTTAGTTGGTTAGTTACGGATTAACGTATAAAACGTACTGAAATAAAATAGAACAATTACAAATCCGTTTCCTAAAATTGATATCAGGCAAAAAAAAATACAATTACGTGAAGGCGATTATAAAAAAATGTTCTCTTTGTGTAATGTGCTCTCTGTACATAGTAGGTTAGATTACCAACTAACGCTAGATGAATTCTGGATCACAGAAAACAAAAAACCTGTAAACCATAACTATCCTACTAGGCATAGAGAAGCACAAATGTTTATTATTAAAATATCGCAAAATTTATACGGAGATAGAACAAAAATACATAAAATTCCGGAATTATTTAACGCATTACCGGAAGAAATTAAAAATGAGACATCTTATTCAAAAATCAAAACGAAAATTAGATCGTTCTACTTCCGTGAAACATGAAAACAAATAATATTGTGGATAAATCCTAGATCTGTGGAAACCAAATTATATCAAAAACAAATAATATTGTGAAAAATACCTAGAACTGTTAACCATTGTTAAAAATAAAACATTTACTATCGTACATTGTGATCATAAGCATTATAATAATTAGTAAGTATTTTTATATTAGATATATGCCTACTAAGTAAATATTATGTATTACGCATCAAGAAATCAAGTTGAGATTTAAATATATTATTATAAGCAAATAAATAGGAAAAGTGAGAGATTTCTTACAATCAAACTGATTGATCAGTTTTGTAGGATTTAAATAAGATAAAAAATAAAGATAGTTTACCGGATGAAAACATTTTAAAATCCACTCAAATGCTCCCTTTCCCGAGCAAGATATTTCCGTAACTCACGTTATCCAATACGAGGGGTGGTGTCCAACGAGTTTATAGCATGTTGGCTTCTGTGCTTGATTTTGGTGTGCTTTGTGCTTGGTGTTGGTGTGCCTTGTTGTTGGTAGTACGTTTCAGGCCACCTAAATTAGACTTATTCGCGAATTTAACAAGCAATATATTATCCTTCGCGGTCAATGAGTAAGGCTCTCGATTATCAATCAGGAGGTCTTGGGGGTTAAAGCTCGGCGTACGCAAGTAAACTTTATTTGTTTTGTTATCATTCATTTAATAATTTTACAGTATATTTATATATTGTAGTATCGGCCAGGTATAAAACCACCATTCAGAATTTGAATATTTCTTGAAAAAGCTTTAAGGCAATGCCCTACGTAGTAATGCAAAATCATGTGTTTTTGGTTTGAAAATTTGGTCGCCTAGAAATGTTTCAGATGCTTTAAATAAATACCGCGAGTATAATACATCTTGGCCTTTGAAATAATCGAGTATTTTTTACATAAGTCTTTTTGTGAGCCCAGAAAAAAATAATTTATAAGGCCCATGAAAACTGCTTTAAAGTTCAAAATTTCCTACTTACGGAACAATTTTTGGTTATGGTTTTATTGTATAATGTGGCAAATTAAGTTATTTATAAAATGATCGGAAAACATTTAAATATTTATGCCTGAACATACACAAAATAAAATAAAAGGCCCTTTTTGGCCAAGTTTTTTTCTTGCCTAAATCAAAACAGCTGGATGGTGTTAAGCGGGAATTTAAGCCTTATCGCCATCTACGTAAAGAGTGTTATTGATGGCGGCTCGATTCAAAATATTACACGACGTAGTGCATCGCCTTAACCGTGTTTGGTGATCAGATCTGAATAGCTAGGTACTTTCCCAACTTTCTCTTTCCCATTCCCCTCCCCACTAACTTCAGCCTCACATCCCCCAATTGGAGATGCTATAGCCTCACTGGCTCCAGACGGTTGGGAGCAGTTGAGACTTCAATGAAGAATTCACGTTAAAAAACTGCTCTTTTCATGTACATGACTTTTTGGATCAGATTAATATAATAGTAGGATATAGTGCCTACTTAATATTGTATAATTATAGGAAACCATGTTAAGACATACCGACACAGGCATATTAGGTATATTAATATAATGAGCGTATACTAAATAATACAAGTAAGTTCATTTGAAGGACATACCTGTTTTTTTTTGTTGTTATTTGTTTTTGGGGTGTTATGCCGTGTTGCGCTAACTCCTTCTTTAACCAAGGTTTCGGACAGCATTGCAGTGTCCATCAACAGGGCAGATGTGTTATTTTTATGTGTTATTTTTTTGGCCGTGAAAATCTTAAATCATATTTGAAATACCTGGTTTTAATTATTCGTTTAATGTATTGTATTGCTTAGTAATCAAAAATACAAATTTTGGCCATAGGTCTGTGATTGTAATTCTAATTCAATGAACTCGGATTTTTTAAATATTTAAGTGTCATTTTCAAAATTGGAACTGATGTGTGAATAATTCAGACAATCGATAAAGCACCTACTTATAGGATAAAATTTTAATAACCAAAAAAATTTGGATTACATAATTAGAATTATAATATCCCGTGATTTAAACGTGTTTACGTTAACTTTAGGAATTATATTAATTTCATACTAACCACATGTATAACTTAGGACGGGTTGTTTCGGAGAATTTGAACAATTCTTCAAATTTCAAAGTTAATTTTAAAGTTATGTGAAAGTTCTTTTCAAGTTCCGTTATGATTTAAGTTCTGTCAAGTAACTGGCCTATAATGATATAATAACAGAAATTGAATAGAACATTCGCCGGAACTCGCAAAAAATTAACGTTAAAATTTGATGAAATGTTTAAATTCTATGAAACAACCCGTCCATTGTGAAGTTCATTATTTTGAAAAATCTTTTAATTTTTTAAAAATAAATCTATTTATGGGAACTTTTGTTTTCGTTAGTGAATTAATGCAAATCTTGTAAGTAGAAATGAACCCGATTGATGACATCCGATAGAGCTGAAACTTAGCAGGTAGACTCGTTGTCGATGACAATGCATTCTATCAAATTTTGGTGAAAATCACGCATACACAAGCAGATATACATATAATTCTCTGAAATCTAATGACACTACAGCAGTTAATATACTAAAAAAATGTCGGTCCTACCCAACTAGGATTTGGCTAAGTTTTTAAGAAATTTTTAATTGGTTGATTTTTTTACCATAACATTATTTATGATTACCATAAGTTTATACTCGTATATTACACGCTAATCTTATATAAAATATATCAAGTAATCTGTCTTGTATATACACGGTGTCTGGAAACTCGTAGTACAAGCGAGAAACTGGAGAATCTACACCACATGGGGAACCCAAAAAAACATAAAGTTTTTTGATTTGAGCATTTTCAAAAAAAAAAAAAACCAAAAAAATATATTTTTCGGCTATTTTAGGGTTAAAGTTTTTTCTGGTGTTTAGGGTTGAATAACAGATGTTTTAACCCTGCAGAGCAGAAATATTTTATGATTACACCGGGTTAAATGAAGGGTGATTTCAAAATAATGCTTCAAATCCGAGTTTCTTCATTTGTTTTACTTTCAAATAGTTTTGATTAGTTGGGTACTTTGATCTTCAGTAATAATTTATAAGAATTTGATTAAAAAAAAAAAAAAAAAAAAAAATCAACTTCAAACTCGATTTACTCGATAACGAAAGCTCAAATAAAAAAAAATATACTACAAAATCGACTCCAAATGTGATGTAGATTCACCAGTTTCCCGCTTGTACTACGAGTTTCCGGACACCGTGTATAAATAAAAATTTAAATGTTCGTTTGTTCAAAATCCTAAATCTCCGAATGATCTTCATCGATTGCTTTGATATGTTGCATTAGAATACTCGTGTGTATTAAAATACCTATATTATATACATGTCATCTGTGACAGGTAAAAACATGTGTTTTTAACAGTGCCATTTGTTGGACGTAAACGCAACACGGGCTATTATTTCTCTATCTGCACAGATAGACTGAGCAACAACAACGCGTGGCGGGGTACAGCTAGTATTCTAAAATATATTTAAGGATGGTAGGTATAATGTACTATCCTTTAAAAAATTTAAAGAATAATAATTATTACTTCAAATCTATCCGAAATCATAATAGCAAAATTATACCTACGTGAAATTCAAACAAAGCTTAGCTTTTAAAATAATAACATGGTTGAATTTTATTCCGTTTAATTATTTTCAAATTAAAATAAAATGTTAATCAATACAATAATGTTACAGGTTTTGAAATAAAGACATATTATATCATTTTAGAAAAATGATAATAACATTCAAATGTGAAATATATATATAAAAACACAAAAAAAGTTGAAAAAAGAAGATTTGAAAGGCCTTCTCCTGTTTTTCTTTTAATGCTTTCAATTTCATTGTTTGAATGTTTTTATAAATTATATATGTGACCTAGTTGCCGTCGTCTGGGTCCCACACAGTGAGTTCAATTCCTCGTCTGGCAAGTCCTCCATCACGACACAAGCAAGATTTTTCGCTTACTGTGGTAGTAGTAGAAGATTTACAAATATTTTCAGGTTTGTCTTTAAAAAAATATGTTTCAAATAATTAATATTAATAATTATTATTACTGGACATTATCATAGTCCCACTAGCTCCTGGCAGCTGGGACTTTTATGGGGTATTCACATTAAAAAAATATATGCCGCTTTGTGATTGTTGCAAAGTTTCTTACAGCGCAATCGGAAAGATACAATCTCTAATCCCTAATAGAATAAATATACATTTAAAAGACGCTAATCTCTAATCCCTAATAGAATAAATATACATTTAAAAGACGCTAATATCTAATCCCTAATAGAATAAATATACATTTAAAAGACGCTACATGTTACGAGTACCTCGGATAGGTTTCTTTTAATCAAAATAAATCACTTGTTCAGTTATTGTTTTTTTAATAAAGCAACATTCTAAACACAAAAAAAACTTACAAAATTGAACATAAACAATGTCAAAGCTTTCTAATATGTTCTTACCGTAATTTGTTATCCTTAAATATTTTATTATTCAGGAACTTTTTCTTTAACTTTTTTTAAGGTTATACCCATCAATATAATATATCATTGAAAAAGAAGATAATACTAACAAATTTAAACGAAACATGAAATAGAACAAGACACAGAAAACTTTAAAAATATAACGGTCACCTAGGAGTCGAACCCCGGATACATTGTCTTATCGGTACAGCGTCTTAACCACTCGACCATTGGAACCTAATTATAAAAGTGATATTTGACGATCTAATATTATAATATCATTGTGTGTTCTAATTTATAATATGTACAATTCACCGCGGCGTGGGACATTCGGATTCGGGCGCAGTCCTTATGTAGATGGCGATAAGGTTGAAATTCCCGCTTAACACTACAGGCCTGTTTTGATTTATTTTGTGAAGTTCATGCACAAATATTAAAATATTTACCAATTATTTTCAAAGGAAATTAATTTGCCACATGACATTTTGCAATTAAAGCACTTTTTATAGGCCTGATACTTTTTACGAGCTTATAAAAAGAATTATCAAAATAAATTCTCAATTATTTCAAAGGCCAAGTATTCAATTAAATGATTTAAAATATTTCTAAGCGATTAAATAAACAAGCCAGAAACACATGATTTTGCGTCACTTCACATAAATCTACAGATGGACATTGCCATAATGTTAGATATCCCCAAAGATGACATAGGTCTGTAGGGAAATTGTTCCCGTCAGGGCCTCCTGTAATAAAAATAATACTAAACCTTAATAAGCAGATATATTTTATTATTTCCAGATATTTATAGATGGGTACCTAGTACCACTCTCAATAGATTGTGTTTTAATGTAATTACGGAATCTAGATTGCACGATAATGGTATAAACATTAGTTCGTCACTTGACTTGTTCGAAACGTAGAACTTTCCTGGGAAAATAAACATCTTTCAAGCAACGATGGCAAGAATAATAATTGGCATTAGCAATTAAACATTTACCGTTTCGTGTCCGAGTATTAAAGCCTTGAACAATGGGAATATCACTTTGTCTATTGATTTTCTTTGTCAGGTTATTATAACTTTGGCAGTTGGACGAGCAGGTGAACTCGTTTTATTTATTACCTGGTCGCCGACATGTTTCTCGAATTATTTATTCGAGAATTCGATCGCTCCTTTATCGGGGGAAACATTAATTTGGCATTAGCATGTTTTCTACGTTCTACGTGGAGCTGAAAGATAAATTCCTACGCGTGTTTGATCAATCGCTTTAACGATGAGACGATAAGCAATCAATTTTGATAAACTAAAGGCAGGTAGTTATAGTATGCTTACTAACGCGTGATACCTCTATTCTACAAATTATTCCATAAACAAAGCTTTATAAATTTGTAAATAATGATAATTATTAATGTTTTCATTATACCTTTATTAATAAGCACCTATACCTGTTATTGTTTTTGGATTAGCCACCACTAGTTATGTATAGAAAAGCAATCACGCGGAAGACCTACTCCATACGTGATTTCCTAAATAATAAATAAGTACGTAGATACCTAGTACCTACTCAAAATAGTCGACTTATACGTATAACTGAGTATTAAGTATCTATGCCGTAGATCAAAAAAGTTCTAAAAATCACATTTGTTGTGTTTTTCTTTGCCCCGTCATTATTGTAAAGAACTGTTGATAATTGACATGAAGCTACAGTAGGGACTATTTGAAAATAAACTGTATGAGGAAAATGCATAGCTGAGTGACAACAGAATTTATCTCATCTTTTGTCTCTCCTGAACAAGTTTCCCAATGAATTAGCAGACGACATATTACTTACTTAAGTACCTACTGATCTTTAAAAATTTTGTGGCTGCTTTAAGGGCAATAAATTCCTACTTGAGATTCTAGGCTACGAATGTATCCTACCTATACCTTTCTCCAGGGGATAGCCCCGAATACGTAGGTACTGGCCTACTGAAAACTTTGTTATTGTTTGTCTTTATTTTATGTTCGATGCAATATAGGTTTTTGCTGGAGAGAGTGTATAGAGTTTTCTAATGAGAGGTGTTATTTTGATATTCAATCGTAAAAGATCAATGGTTTCGTTCCTTGTGTGGCACGTAGCGCCGTCTTGTTGAAAGTAAACGTTGTCCAGATCAATACCATCGAATTCCGGCCTTAAAAAATCATTAATCATCTCTCGATAGCGCAATCCAGTCACCGTAACTGTTGCTCCAGCCCGATTTTCGAAAAAAGTAAGGTCCAATGACTCCGCCGGACAATAAACCGCACCAAACAGTCACACGTTGAGGATAAAAAGACTTTTCAACAATAACTCTTGGGTTTTCCGAGACCCAGATGCGACAATTTTGCTTGTTGACGAAGCCACCGAGGTAGAAATGGGCCTCATCACTCAAGATGATTTGCATTTGATTCACTCAAGTGAATTTTAATAATTTCAATGCGTTGTTGAAGCGTGTATCGTTCCATTTTTATTAATGGCGTAGTTTATACTTGTCAAATGTTAAAAAAATGACAGCTTTAAAAGTAACATCTACCGAAATAACGGGCTATTCAAAATAACACCTCTTATTGGAAAACCCTGTATTTATGTAAATAAAACTTCTTTTTTTTTTGGCTCAGCTCTCACCATGACGAGATGATCCGCGGGCCGCCATGAACCGGTACATCACACTGAACCAGCTGGGGGACGGCACGTACGGGAGCGTGGTGCTCGGCCAGAGAAGAGATACGGGGGAGAAGGTGGCCATCAAGAGGATGAAAAGGAAGTACTACTCCTGGGACGAGGCCATGAGCCTGAGGGAGGTCAAGGTAAGCGAGGCACAATTCATATACGGACAAGGTCAGATGAACTGTAGAACAAGGACGCAATCGATATTGGTAAATCAGCTCTGCCTGTGTCATTTAATAATAATAATAATTATTATTATTGGATTATTTGTATAGCGCCTTTTTCGTGAGAAAATCACCTCAAGGGCGCTTAACAGCTTTTTTTTAATAATAGAAGATGCAATATAATAAAATAATACATAACAATCTCAATTAACTAATGACAATTCCCGGTTAGTGGAGAATTGTTCTCGAGTCTAACTGGGTAGTTAGTCAATTTACAACTTTTTTTTTTTTTATTCTTTTTTTTATGTTCTCCCATAATAGGCAATTGCTTGTTTGTATGGGATAAGGTATTATTTGTTTAGCATTTTTGATTTTTTTAATATGTATATATTTTTTTTTTATTATTTTTCGGAATAACTTATTGAGTAAAACCTCAAATTATAATATTTAAATATTGAAGACAATATTAGTGATTCTTAAACGCAAATCTGAAACAGAAAAATCAGAAAAGGAAACGGTCACATCTGGGACTCGAACCCAGGACCCTTGTCTTTCCGGGACAATGCTCTAATGTTCGAGTCCCAGATGTGACCGTTTCCTTTTCTGATTTTTCTGTTTCAGATTTGCGTTTAAGAATCACTAATATTGTCTTCAATATTTAAATTTTTTTTTATTAATTTAATTTTTTTTTAGGTAAGATTTTCAGTATGTTTTTTTAATTGTGTTTTGAATTCTTTGAATTTATCATTGTGATCTTATATTTTTTGGTTTCTTATATTTATGCATATAATTTATTCATATCACTTAGACTCTTAACTTAGTAATTTTGGCTTATAACTTAGTTTCATTGCTAGTGACTTATAACCATTAAGAACCAAACCAAACAGAAAAAAGCTTAAGTTACAAAAAACATCTAAGATTGACGTCTTCTGACTATTTGCCTATTTTTTCACGAAAAAAAGATTTTACACTGACAAAAAAATGAATTAAGTAATATAATATTGTTAGTATTTACGTGACCGAGAATAAATTCCAAGCTTTTAACTCTGCTGTAACCACTTATCCAGTAAACAATAATGTTCGGATCATTTCTACAGCGCCGTTTTTGTGATAAGATCACTTCAAAGGCGCTTTACAACTTAATTTATACATTTAACCTATCACCAGGGCAGGCCCTATTGCACCGTTCAGACGTGGCGATTTTAGTTGATCAACTCTCTGGTGAATGACATTTCTCAAAATTTTAGAAAAATAACCATTGGTTCAACTTAATTACCGACCACAAGAAACAACTATTTATTTCGGGGACACGGTAAAGATGCATTAAAGTTCCATTTTTTCTCAATCGCCTTCTGAGTTAATTTTGAAGGTTAGGAAACACGCTTAAATTCTTTAAATAACCCACACAAATAACCTATTTTGTACACATATTTCCATCTGCCCCGACTTTAATTTTTGTTTCCAGTAGTAATTAATTTCAAATCAAATAATGTTTTTTTAAATAAATGTGTATGAATGAATTCGACAAATTTATCGAATTGTTTATCCGAATTTCGTAAATGTTTTCGATACCCTTCAGTATCTTCTAATATCGTAATGCTATCTCTCTCAAAATAAGGTATGAGGTCTATATTGTGCGGTAGTATATATACTAGGATAAAAATAATACAACGCCCACTCAATATTTTAAGTGTGTGGCAATGTTTGGTCTATAATACCCTAGTATTTATGTACAAGTTAAAAAATAAAATGTTACAAAAGTATATGTAAAAAAGTATTACTATTAATAGTACAGTCTATCGCTATTCTACGAGAAGCTGCAACGATTTTAGGTTTCCTAAACACAAATTTATCGGCAACACAAAACAATATTGATTATAAAGGTTTCTAAATGTTCGATGAACTCCCTTTAAATGTTAAGAAAGACAAAAGGCTTGCATTTTTTCGTGGGTTATGTCTCAACTGTTTTGAAGTCCAAATATTAGTACGTTGGTAATGGAATATATATATATATATATATATATGGTAGTTTTAGAATAGATCTACACTAGATATAAAATGTTAAATTTTATAACTAAATAAAATATACTTTAAAAAAATTGTATTAGATGCACATAATTCAATTCTTCCTAGAATCCATCTTCTAACCCTTATGTTTGTTCTGCAAAATGTTAAATTATGGAGACGCACGCACGAATAATTTCAATCAATATCGGTTCGAATTAAACTGAAACGTCCGAATGAAATCTTGTTCAATTTTTGTCGTTCAATAAAAGTCGTTCAACTAAAATCGCACCGACTGAACCCGGCATATGCGAGCGCAATTCGAACAGCCCTATGATCAGCCCTCAAAGACGCTGATAGTGCCTAACACCTAGCAGCCCTAACACATCACGCTTGTAATTATTTTTCATCAAAACTTCGCAACACAAAAATACAAATCATCCGAATGTTATTGGTTACTGTGATCACCTACGTACGCTTCTACCGGTTTTGACAAAGGGTGCCAAAATTTTACCACATAACTTATAATTTTTTTATCACATAACTTATAACTTCGTTTTATTACTTATAACTAAGATTACTAACTAGTTACTTACAAGTGACTCATATGTGCTAAATATGGACTTAAAACTATACATATAAAAATATTCTTAAAACTAGAGATTTATGAACATGCTTATTTGCATTTTCATTTTGTTTTTAAGTTATGATTACTGCCGTGCCGTCAGAGGATATTTTTAAAAATATATTACAAAAATGGTTTACGCATAAAAAATTGTTGCAACATTTTAATTTTTTTATTTTTATTGAAAGTTTTGATACATATTTACACGGTGGACAGTTATAGAAATAAAGTTACAATGATTGTGTATCGAAAAATCCCACAAAGGCAAAGCCTGTGTGTGGGTATTATAGTAATAATAATAATAATAATTAAATGAGTTGTATAGCGCCGTTTTTGTGCAAAATCACCTCAAGGGCGCTGGAACTAATTATTACGATTCTGTAGTAAGAATAAAAGAAATAAGTAGTACTTTTTCTTTGTTGATAAAAAATATTAAATTAACTTATAAAAGTATAAACAATAGATGAAATGATAACAAAAAATCACATCAAATTTTACATTAGCAGTGGAAGTTTTAGACCAGACATTAAAACGAGTAGACAAGGAGAAATATATCTAACCAAATAATGTACAATTTAAACAATCTTCATCGAGTTTTTAAATTATTTAATACATATCAGTTCCATATCTATTGAATAATAATTATATCATGATGTGAGGAAAAAGGCTGGGGTTTTTTACTGGCCATTGTTCAATCGGTTTAAAAAAGGTTGTAAAGGCTTTAAATGAAAATAATCTTACAACCTACAAGTTTAGTATGCTATTTCCTTTGTTCGAATAAAAGTTCTACTTTTAATAATAGCCTGCAAAAGTAAGTCATAAGAGACTAGACTGGTTCAGTGAAATAAATAACAATTTTCAATTTTGACGTTTCTCTACCGCTTTCAAGAGGGCAAAATAAAACATACTATACATGTGTTCGACTCACCGGATTTTACTTATTGAAAATGGTCTATAAAAGTTGAAACTTAAAAAATCGCATATTTTTTGGGTATCCCACTTTAAACGCCGATTCTCAGCCCGTATTTTGATCAAATTTTGATTAGCTGGGAAGCATGACGGACGTGTTTTTTTAAAGTTTGTCAGCAGATCACAATTTTTTCAAAAGATAAAACGGACCGATCAGTGTTTAACAGGGATATTGAAATATTAAACAATCAAAACGACACTGATCGGGGATTTGACGGTCATTAAACGTGACTAATTCTCATTTGAACAATATTAATATTTAATTTATAAGTTCACCTCCCCTTTCTTTGTTCTTTAAATCGATGGTAAACATGATGGCAAACATGCGACAAACATGCTAGCAAACATGATAACAAATATGATGACAAACATGATGGCAAACATGATGGCGAACATGCTTGAGAGAAAACAAACGATTTTTTACCACTCTATCGAATTTTGGCATATATTGTTTTGGTATAAGTTTGCAAAAACATTTTGAGCGATTGCTTGTCATAAAAAAAAAATAATGTTCGAGATTTACAGAACTGATGGGATAAACGGCGAAACGAAATTTAATTGGATTCATTGGTCAAACCGCAGTAAGCATTTCGTATATTTCCTAATTAATATTTTGAGGAACGATATTAATTATATAATAAGGTAAACGTTAACCACTTGATGATTAAATGGTATAGGATTAAAAATTAAAGAATCGCTTGAAATATTGCCTTCGTTAGTTTTGTTACGCAAGAAAAAATGTTATTTAACTATGATACATAAAATGATTTGTTTGTTATTATTTGTAAGAATGTGAAATACAAATAATAAATCGAACATTTAGATATCACAACTAGATAAGAGAATGACAAAATGACTATTTCATTTGGAATATTAGGTAGCTGCCTAGTTTCTAGATATCTTTTGTTGTTGTGGAAACATTTTCCAATAAATTCTCCCAGGTTTGGGTAAATCTAATGTCTGTCTCAATTATTTATCCATAAAAATTGTCCTTTGTGGATATTACATTAACCCTCGATCACTCGCTCGGTTTTTAGCCTCGTGAGCACTCGCGGGGCGTTGTGGCCACCCCACATACTCAAAGTACATTTTTATACATATATTATCAGTTAATGGAATTATACCAGCATTTTATTATTTAGTGTTGTATGACAAATGTAAATAAAAAACGTAAATTTTATAAATCAACTTTATTACTGTTCTACAAAACATTATAATAATCAGCCTTTTTAGTCATAATATTGAGATCTTTCCTCAAAGAACCAAAAAGAAAAACAACTTCTTAGTTTTTAACATAAACTTTCTCATTGAAAATCATAAATAATAGGGTTAATTAACAAAATCAAATAAAATTTTCTTATTTATCGTAACAAACCTAATTTTTATTTTATTTTTATTTAAGTTTTAATCCAGCAGGACTGGGAGGATAGTGCAATCCCAGTCTGCCATATTACATGAAATGCAGTAAAACAGGGAAACAATAAAATAAATTAAAAAATCATAAAAATGGAAATAAGATAAAACAAAGAGAAAAAAAAATATTAGGCAGGTACTTAAACATAAAATTAAAATATAAATCAAAAATAAAATAGTCATATAAATAGGTAACAATAAAAACAATTGGATTAAATTAAATTAAAGCAACTAATAAAGTAGTCTCCGCAAAAGTATAACGTGAGCACTCGCGGGGTGTCGTGACCACCCCACGCAAACTTTGACACGTCCTCACGTTGCGAGACGCGCGGACTCGTAACTAGACAAATTATTATTCATTTTTGCGTTCAAAAATGTGTGGGGTGCTGACAGCACCCCGCGCGACTGATGGCGGGTTAAAATCCATTTCCAAATTTTGTTTTTGAATAGTTTTATTTGTATAATATTGTACTCATATTATAATTATTTTTTTTAATATTTCGCTACCGGCTTCGACACATCAGCACAACTAGCGTGTGCGTGGTTTATTTATGACTAGCGTTTTTTAAACTAACTTCAACTTATTCAAGTACCGAAGTACCTAATTAGATTTTGTTAGGGAGGGGCAGTGCGGGTGGAGGATTGGAGGGGGAATGGGAGCGGGAGGAGTTAAAATAAGGAAACGTGGTTATCAATTATTGTGATTTAAATGTGCTATTATTTTGTTGACTATGTTAATTTTAGATTTTGTGTGTTAATTCAGTTAATTGTATAGGTACCTACCTACATTATAAAAAATAAAATTTTCAAAACAAAATGTATAGAAATTGTTACATAGTTAATGCCAAAGAAATACAAAAAAAATAGCCCTCACAGGACGCCTGGCAGATGTAAAACATCGATATTGATTTGTATTCAAGGAACTGAAAATGAAAGTAAACAAGTATTTATATTTTTATAATAATAAAACAATTATTTAATTAATATTATTAAATTATACACAGCGAAATATATTACAAATAAAAAATTCATCGCCATTTAGAATAGATCCATTGCCAATTTTAGTGAGAATAGGAGCAAATATAACGCACAGAGTTTTGGCGGCCGGTCGGAAAAAATCGACGAGTCACGAGGCCGACCAAATGAAGCGTCGTCCCGCCTTGCCTCTTGCCTTTGGTCGTCGGTTTTACTCTCCTATGCGCGCCAAGAGATGTTTCTCATCAAAAATATAATAAATTCTCTAATATTCTCTCATTTTAAAGACTTCAAAATTCAACGTGGAATCAGAAACAATACCTAGTCTAATAAAAATTAATAGATACCATTACCTACCGTCGAAAGGTATCACCTTGTGAAAGACACCATTCAAAATCGAAACGTTGCTTTAAATGGCTTTAGACGTGTTTGGTGACCAAATCTATACAGAACCTTACCAACATAAATAAGACATGCCGTAGACCCACTAGCTCCGGACAGTTGGGAGCATTTAGTACTCTTGTGCCGAACAGATATAGTAAAATTAAGAAATGATTTCTGTGTCTTTATAATGTGTTTTTCCTTTTATTCCAGTCCCTGAAAAAACTGAGCCACGCCAACGTCATCAAATTGAAAGAAGTGATCAGAGAAAACGATGTGTTGTATTTCGTTTTTGAATACATGAAGGAAAACCTTTATCAGCTGATAAAAGACAGAGAAAGACATTTTCCCGAACCGGTTGTGCGAAATATGATTTATCAGGTAATACAATTCATATATCATATCTAATATCATTGTTAAATTGCTTTCAACTTTGAGAGAATTGATAGGAAGATTCATACTTACGTTTTTGTTGTTTAGAACATACCAATTTAGAACCTTAATGTTGTATTTTTTTTAGCATGACTATACTAGTTATGCTAAAAAACGGCTACTGCCGTGATGTCACTTTGTCTTGTTTTATATATTGTGATGGAGTAATGTTGTATGGGAATCACAACAAAGCTTTCATGAATAAAATAACGGAATAAGTCGTCATTTCAAAATACCTACCCACGTATTATTGATGAAATCAGTTAGGAAAGAAAGGCAAAAAAGGAAAATTTCAGAAATGTCGTCATTTATATTTATAGTATCCAATAACTTTGATTGTACATTGATACATTAGTATACACATTAGAGGGACCTTGAAAAGTTCTTAGGTTCTGTAGGTGTAGGCTATGAGGCAGGGCCGGATTTACTCTTGATTAGAGAAGCTGTCAATACGATTTTTTGTTTAGAACATACCAATTATATATGATCACCTCGGCTCTGCCTAATTATTATAACAGATTCAAAAAACACATCAGTTAAATTCAGTTTTACGAATTTACGTGCAGACACATATTGATTTATTGATATTAAGGCGAAGCTTAATGCTAAATCACTATTTTTATACGGGACGGCACTGTAGTCGCCGGCCGCACAGACGATGTAGCGGGAATGGCCGGCTGGCCGCTTCGACGCCTAGGAAGAAAAGTCGGGAAAAAGGAAGGAAAATGTAAGAAAAGGGAGAAATGGGGAAAACTATGAGGAAAGGGGAAAAATGTGGGAAAAATTAGGAAAAATCTAAAGGGAGAAATGGGGAAAATGTGGGAGATTATGGGTGAGAGGTATAAGGCAGGGGGGAGGAAGGTAGGGGGGAACCTGCGCCCTGACAAAGGACGTTTCGACTATTGCAAAATGTTTCTTCTTGATGAGCACCAGGGAGCCGGGAGAAAGAAGAAGGCCAGGTTGAAGTGAAGGTCCCAGGGCAGAGAAGAGGCTTGAAGAGGCAGTCAGGGGCAGTCCAGGAGAGATGTTGTCGAGGCGATGGTTTCTGGATCTCTGCCGAATTGTGCAATTTGTCCGCCTTTTAAAGGGCCAACGGGCCCTGCTCTCCCTTTGTTTGCGAGAAATTCCAAGAATTATTTAAAGTTCCCGGAATCTTCACAGGGATGAACGCGCCGTCGTTGGGCAACGCGCTAGCGGACGAAATTGCCTGGGTCCCCTGACTGTCTCTTCATTCCCCTTGCCCGGGTCATATTTTATTTTTAGATATTGCACAAATTTACATATAGATATTTAAAGGGAAGCTTTGCATAATATTCAATTTTGTGCAAACGGCGAGTTTTGTAAAGGAAACTGCGCCTGCACAATTTCAAACTTCATGCAAGTCATCCATGTTTTGTACAAATTTAGGTATTTTAATTTATAAGAGGGTATTTGGGGTGTCAAGCCTTTGTTTTTTGTCTATAATGATGACTGCTTGACCCCGTGGTTTTATTTATTAATCAATTTTGCAGATAAGATTTACAGATTTTTTATACAAGTTTAGAAAGAATTTGTTGCATAAATTCGAAGATGCGCAGAGGTAAGTTTGTAAAGGAACTACCTCTGCGTAAATTCAAATTTATGCAAATTAATTTGAAGTCGGTCGAGGTACAACGTCCGGTACAATTTTGATTAATCTTAATAACGAATTGGTGTACATTATGAATACCAAAAAATATGCTATAGATAAATTGAAGTTTTTCCTATCGTTTCGCTCGAGTATAATACAAATAAGAAAATAAATTACTCAATTAAAAATATAAATGTAAACTACTAAAAAAATGTTTTTTTCATAAGAAATGAATGAACGCGTAAAGGAAACAACTTTTAAAAATACAGTATTATAGCTAAGATTATCTGTGACAGTTTCATTTGATCAACTTTTTTGCTTTCTTATAAAATTATTTACAAAATAAATAAAAACCAGTTTGTGCTTGAAATCGAATTTTCTAGATTCTGTTTGTCAAGCGATTTTAATGCCTATTACTTACAATTTAAGGTATACCAAGAATTTACACATTTTTGGCTTGTAGCTTCCTCTTAAGAAGTTTAGTGGCAAAACCAGATTTGATAATTAATTTATATATGTGGATATTTTTATTATTTAATTTTACTACTGGAGAATGTTAAATAAAGTTACCTCAAAAAGTTTAAACATTCTGATAATGTTAAAATACGAAATTAATCAATAGTTATTTACATTCTTTACACATTTCATTTCGTTATTTATCTCGTAAGGTTTCTGATTTTTTTGTATGTCAGTAGCGGGACGTGTTTGCGTACTAGTGCATGAAATAATTAACATTTTCTATAATGAGTGGCTTTAGGTAAGTTTGTACATAAAATAATAAGCGGCTAGCATAGCTATACAATTTGAATGTAAATTTCTACCATATTTTATGTATATGATTGTCTTATTCTTACGGGGAATGGAAAACATCCATTGTCTCAGCAATATGTATCGTTATTTCCACGTTTCCTTTAGCGATAAGATTTTTTTGCGGAGTAGGTATTATTTTGAAAACACTCATATCATATAAAAAAATATTCTGAGAATAAAAATATCAATTGTACTTTGCATAAAAAATCTTGTCTTGTAATCATAAGTTTATCTCTAGGTATTTGTTCATTCAAATATTTTGGTAACATTAAAAACAAATCCCAAAAGCTTTATCTATTTCGATTTTAAAAAACCGATATCGCTAATTTACAATATCCCTTTCGACTCCTGGGTCCCGGACAGGTTAATGAAATGGTTTATCTGTTCAAAAATGAATTTAGACGAATGAACATGTTTGATCAATTCTACCCGAAGTGAGATAAAATCGGCTTTACTTCTGGCACACTGACACGCTCATAACACACATCTAACGGTGTATTTCTTCAGCCTGCATATACTTGAAGCCTTTTGAATTGGAGTACTTTGTAAATTTGCTCTTGACTGACGCTTTTTCAGTTCGTATAATGTCGATTTATTATTCTCATAAAATAATGAATACGTTTTGCTCTTGATTACGTGTGCACATATCATAATATTACTATGCAGACTTACTTGTATGTGTGTGTATTCATTGGTTCCGACCATTTTTGATGCATACGGAATTACTTTCACAATTGACATACTTTTTGTTTTATAAGATTGGAACACGTTTATTGATATTGTCTGTAATAGTATCTGGCTCGTTGGTCTAGGGGTATGATTTCCGCTTAGGGTGCGGGAGGTCCCGGGTTCAAATCCCGGACGAGCCCAAATTTTTTTTATAGGACATAATTTTTATTAATATGTTTAGATTATTTATGAATCCGGTACTGTTTTCAGTAATAACTACAAACCTATAGTCAAATCTAAATAAATAAACATGTGTGTTTATTCTATGGTCGAAATGAATTTTATTTGCGTTGTATGTAGCTTACTAGATTTAATAAAAAATCTGTGATTTTGTCGATTTGTTTTGATAATGATTACGTATCTATTTTAGATTTCCGTTGTTGAATAAAACATTTGATGGGGTGATTACATGTTTAGAAAAGAGATTAGGTTTTTTTTTTTGGAGTAATATATAAATATTGTACAATTTGGATATTACCCCCTAGAAAGTGAGTAAAAATTAAAGGATTGATTTTTAAGAATTTATAGCGTAACATGCAGAAAATATAAGATTTTTCATAAATCCGCAGAACCCAGAAAACACAACAAGACTTCAAAATATTTAAAAAAAAAATTTACACAAGTTTTTGAATGGCAAATACAGTAATTGTAGAATAGTCACGAATAGTCTATTGTGACGTGTGACCACGGCTGGAAACTTGACTTCATCTATTATGTTCAACTTCATCTCGACATTTGGAAGCATATTGAAAAGTATGAACCTTCTTTCAAAAAAGTTGATCAAGTTTTTTTGTTAAAAATCTTGTCATTCAATAAAAATATAACAACTAAAGTTGAAACGTCTGAACCACTATTACCTACACATTCAAACCTAATAATGCCATACATTATACAATACCTATTACGATACCTAGTAACATACCTAATACCATGCCTAATACAATACCTAATACCATATCTAATAGGGTTCCAAGATAACTCAACACAATGATAATTAAATACGCATTTAAAAAGTGATATAAAGTCATTAAAAGCGATGAAAAAGAAACTAACCTGTAACCTAGTTTTTGTTTCATCACTTTTCATGACTTAAAATCACTTTTTAAAGGTGTGTTGAATTTTCATTGTGTTGAGTTGTCCGGTTACCATCTAAGAGCATACCTAAAACTACATACAAATAACTACTAATACAACTTTTGGGCAAAAAAGCTTCTTATATCATAGTATTAAACTCTATAATAAAATACCACTCACACTCAAAAACCTCAACACTTTAACATTTAAATCTCAAATAAAAAGTTGGATACAACATAGGGAGATCTGAAATAGAAAATTTACTGAGATCAAACACAGACTAAAACAGAATCAACTGAACTATACCAAAAAACACTATCTTACTTATTTTAAAATTATTTAAAAAAAAAAATTATACTACATGATATATGTTCATAATTAAATTCATATGTAACTTTGATGTAATATTAATTTTCCTATAATTAAATTATACATAATATGTAAATGAAATCCTCAGCACGGGAGATGCCAGTGAGGATATCATTACTTATTATTATTACATTATTATTATATCTAATAGGTACTATGCACCTATTATGGTATTTTGTTAGATCATTGATTTTTGTTCCTCATGACTGCATTGTAATCTATAACGGTTTGTACAGGTTTTACAGGGACTGGCCTTCATGCACCGCAATGGGTTCTTCCACAGGGACATGAAACCGGAGAACCTGCTCTGTATGGGACCCGAGCTGGTGAAGATAGCCGACTTCGGGCTTGCCAGGGAGGTGCGCTCCAGGCCCCCGTACACCGACTATGTCTCCACTAGATGGTAATTATAATAAACTAACCACCGTGGTAAATTGACTACGTCTCCACTAGATAGTAATTACTGTAATCAAACAGCTCTCGTGTCTCCACCCTCCTACTCAGCATCGTTGATCGATAAAACCCTATATTAATACGATTTTGACGAAACCCGTCTTGTATATGTATCTTGTCAATATTTGCGAGCACGATGAGAAGATGATTCTAACAGTCGGTAGATAAAGGCTGCCACTTTTAGTGCAGCCTCCAAGGTGTTTGGTTAACTGTCAGTGTACACAAATTTTTGAATAATGTTGTTCGTTACACAGAATAACTAGCACATTAATAAATGGAGGTCAGCTGACGAAGCTCTTAGAATTGAAAGAAATCATATACACAATCCATAGACTTCATTAATTCATCTAGATGCGATCAATTGATTCCGTTTTAGCTAGGGAAAACAAAATTGATAGTTATGTCATGACTAAAGACTTTACTAATTAACTCTCGTTTTAGTGTCAAAAAGTACATGCAGAATGCCAATATATATTAAAGTTGATATTGCAATTCGACACTGTCAATTTATTAGTATTTTTAATTTGTATGTATTCAATATAAAACCAATCCATAAATATAAAAACAATCCATAAACAGATTGTATAATGATTTCTTATTTATTTCGTGTCAATATCGGTTGGGCTATCGACATAAGTTTCAATGATCCTATATTACTATGTTATCAATTTGATCGTGCTAGACCCCCTGGTGACAAATACAATCATCTAGCTGTCGCGGTACACCGACTATGTCTCCACCGGTGACCGGATAAATCATCACAATGATAATTCATCACATCTCTAAAAAGTTATATAAAGTCATGGAAAGACATGAAACAAAAAATTTATTAACTGGGTTAAGTAGGTTAGGTTAGGTTAGGTTAAAAAAAATAAAAATTTCATCGTTTCTAATGACTTCATATCACTTTTTAAAAGTGTGTTGAATTGTCACTGTGTTGAGTTATCATGAAACCGTCTCCCTCCACCAGATGGTAAATATATTCAATTAGCTGTTGTATACCTGGCGTTGCTCAGGGTTATGGATGGCTTGATCGGAGTAAAGTTAATGTAATTCACCTTTTAACCGACAGGATGAAGAGTTCTCCTTTTTACTGCCAATTTCCACAGAAACTATTGCATTCTGACGGCAGAAAAAGGGACCAATCAATAAAAAACACTTTTTATTTTTTCATTTTATTTTATTTCAGTACATACAATCTGGCATGATGCCCAAAAAGTTACAAACACTGATGTTTTAATACAAAGTAATAACAAAAATAGTAACAAAAATTATTATTTAAGTGTGCAAAAGTAAATGGCAAATGGCAAAGAATGGGTTAAATGGCTATCCAAATTTATATACCTATGAGATATGTTACCAATCATCCTTTTGTTATGACTTATATATGTATACTGAACACTCCTGAAGTTTAGCGTCACTCCCGTACCATAGACGTGTGGTAGATCTCAATAACTTCAGGGAGTCTGGCATGAACGCCAAAATTATCAATATTGACACAATAAGGAATGTCAATAAAAATAAAATTGTTATTTTTATTGACACAATAAAAATAACAATTTTATCAACAATATTGGTGACTGGTGACGTTGCTAACTCGTCCACTTGACAGTTTACAAAGACATTAGGACATATTAGGACATTAATATATTAAGCAGCTCCAGGCTGCTAGCGATATTGATAAACTAACATTGACAGCTCAGTTTGTCATATCCATTCTGCTTATTTGTCAATATGACCATGTTGGCCGCTATTTCGCTAAATAGATGGAATATTATACAATGTTAACATTTCAGATATCGTGCTCCCTAAATTTTACTTCATTCAACTTCCTACAGCAGTCCCATAGATATGTGGACAGTTGGGTGCATCATGGCCTAACTGTACACCTTCAGGCCGCTGTTCCCTGGCAATAGTGAAATAAATGGAATAATTTGCAATGTTAATATTTCAGGTATCGTGCTCCCGAAGTGTTACTTCATTCAACTACATACAGCAGTCCCATAGATATGTGGGCAGTTGGGTGCATCATGGCCGAACTGTACACCTTTAGGCCACTGTTCCCTGGCAATAGTGAAATTGATGAAATATTCAAGATCTGCTCAATTTGTGGTACCCCTGATAGGGTAAGCTTATTTCTTTTAAATTACAGAAAAAAAAACATTTTTTTAACACCTGTGAAAATCAAAGGATTTTATAATTGTTGGACTTGTGAATGTCATCGCCTTTCTAAAACAAATATTGTCAATTTTCTTTAAAAAGTAATTGCATTTTTTGTTGGACAAATTAGAGCAGCGGCTCCTAATCTTTTACCACCTACTTTTTTTTACCTACTTTATAGTTTGTCTGATATGACTTAAGCTCTAGAGAAATTAGTATGTTTAATTATGTTTTTTTTTTTATTTTTTTTTTATTTAATATTTGAAAAAGAATATTTTTACATAGATAAGTATACAGGATAAAAAAAAGATATAAAACAATAGAAATTAAAGTAGCCTTTCCTCACCATAAAGAGACAATGCTCTTGTGTTTGGTGAGGGAATTCTAGTTCAATTATGTACATGTTAGTATTAAGCAGAGATGTGCTTTATTTCAAATAAATCCATTTCAAATGGAAATGCAAAATGCAAAATGGGTATTTTCCATTTTGCATTTTAAATGCTTTTCTAAAAACCATTTTGCATTTTGCATTTTAAATGCTTTTCTCAATGCATTTCCATTTTAAATGCTTTTTTGCAACATTCTTCCTACTATCTCCACTCATCTGTTTTTCATAAGCCCCAAATATCAGTCGGTCCTCAACCTCGCTATGAGAGATAATTTACATTTGTCAAGTTGCTCCCTGGTAGAAGCCCTGGCAATTGAGTGATACCATTACAAAAAATACTGATTCAAATAGGTACTGAACTTGGGGCCATGACGCTGTAATATTAAATGTTAGATTAGATAGTAGTTTCTATGTTTTTACGTTGGCAACATTAATCCCGCGCAAATTTTTTGTGGTTTCATAATCTGTAGTCGTGGTGTTTATGGATTTACCATCATGTAATATGTTTGTTTTACATTGATGTCCATTATTAAATGACAAAATTGTTTAAAAATTCTATAATTATTTTAATTGTTTGACCTGAGAAACCATTTTGTATTTTCAATGCATTTTGAAAATAGGTATTTTGCATTTTGCATTTCAAATGCTTTTCTAAAAACCATTTTGCATTTTCAAATGGAAAAGTTTTGACCCATTTCCATTTTGCATTTCAAATGGTTTTGGGTACCCATTTTGCACATCTCTGGTATTAAGGTAAATAATTTATAAAGAAACAACACAAGATTTAAACAATATTACTTCTAGATGTAAGTAGTAAACGTATTTTGGACTTATAATAGTTTAAGGTAATTTTTTAATTTTAGGTGAAATTCCTGAATATTTTCGATATTTTTTAAATTTAATGGAAGGTTATTAAAATAAATTATGCCTAGATAAAGATAGGTATTTTGAATGAGCTTAGTGTTAAATTTTGGGATTTTAATAGTGTTCTGGTATCTTGCTGATGTATTGAATTGCAAGTTATGAGTATTTGACTGCATTTCTTTGTAAATTTTAAGTATTGAATATTTTTGATACATTTTGTCTACTGTAGGTACTTTGAAAATTGTAAAAGGAATTTCGGTAGAAAATTTTGATGGTTTTTTCAAAATTACTTTGATTACCAATCTTTGAACTACTTTAAGTGGGTTCAAAAATTTATTATATGTTCCTCCCCAACCAATAATACCATATTGTAATATAGATTGAATAATCGCATAGTACACTCTTTTTAGGTTTTCCAGTCTAAGAATATCTCTAAGTCTTATAAATATATAAATACATTTCCTAATCCGTTTGACGAGTTCACAAATGTGTGTTTTCCGTTTAAAATATTGATCTATATATACACCAAGATATTTGATTTTGGATGTTGGACTAAGGATAGGACAAGTTTGATTGCAGTTAGTTTTGCCACATTTGTGTTGGTGTATTATAATGTTTAAATCTGGTTCTGATTTAAATTTATTGATTGAAAATGGGATAAATTTTGTTTTTTCTGTTTTTTAGGGAGAGAAGATTTTTATCGAACCAAATTTTCAGTATATTAATATCAGCATTTGCCAAGTTATTAACAGTATTCCAATCCGTACCTTCGATTATTATGACAGTGTCATCAGCATACGATATTATTTTCCCGTTTAGTTTTTGTATGAATATGTCATTAACATAGATGATAAACAGTAACGGACCCAGAACTGTACCTTGCGGTATGCCGAATTGACTCGTTTTTGGCAAGCTAAACACATTGTTAAATTTTACGTCTTGAGGTCGTTTGGAAAGGTAACTTTTTACCCATTCTAGAGCTGTACCATTTAATCCAATGTTTCTTAATTTACTTATAAGTTTGTCATGTGATATGCTATCAAATGCTTTTTTGAGATCTATGAAAATTCCAAGGCATTTTAATGATTTATCTAAAGAATTATATACTAGGCTACTCAATTTTGCAATTGCATCCTGTGTTCTTCTCCCTTCCATAAAACCGAACTGGTTTTCATTAATTATACCATTGCATTTTATAAATTGGCTCATTCTTTTTTTAACTATTTTTTCAAAAATTTTTGCTTTATTTGAGATGACTGATATGGGTCGGTAATTGTTTACTTCTTCTGGATTACCTGATTTAAATATTGGAGTAATGGTAGTTTGTTTGTAAACTGATGGGAATACTCCGCTTTGAAAACTTGTATTTATTATATGCATTAATGGTTTGGAAATTAGTTTTTTAATGTTTTTTAAAATATCTACTGTAATTGCATCAAAGCCCGGAGCAGAACCTCCTTTCATATCAGTTATAATAGAAACTATTTCGTCCTCTGTGGTGATTTCAAATGTTGCCATTTTTTTTTCAGCATCAATATTACAGTCTGGAGATGTTATATTTGGGTCAATATGTATAAGATTGGCTAGATTTTTCCCTACGTTTGCAAAATAGGTGTTAAATAATATATTTGCAGCTTTTGATGGGTTTTCTTTACAACATGTTTTCGAGTTATCATGATTAATAGCACTGATTTCATTATTCCTGTTTTTTTTTTTGTCAATTATTAACTTTTATTATTTGGTTGTTGAGTAGTCAATTTGTATAGAGCTTGCTTATGTCGTACAGATACTATTAAACCGTGAGTAATCCATGGTTTTATAGGTTTGAATTTAGATAGTTTGGATTTGGGTATTATATTATTTGATGAGTCATTTATGTATTTGGAATTTTTTTCTTCAAATATTTTACAACAAACATTGACATCATTACATTGAAATAATTCTATCCAATTTTCCGATTCTAATTTATTTTTTAATGTATCCATATCGAGTACTTTTTTTGAGGTATTATTTTGTTTTAATGATGGCAATATTGGATTACTAAATTTATGGATAAACATACATGAGTAATGATCAGTAATATTAGTATGAATGACAGCTGATTTTATATTGTGGATATCAGGAATATTTGTAAAAATATGATCTAAACATGCAGGTCGTTGACCTGGAAAGTAAAGGTGTAAACCACCGGACTTCCTTTTCTAACCAAGATAGCTATTAAAAACATTGTCATTATTGTTTATATGTAATACTTTTTCCAAAACCACACCACCAACCACTCTGGGATTCAGGATCACAGAGGCCTATCTACAATAACATAGTTGTGAGATGAATGCAAAAAAAGATTGGAATCACAGACATAGGAATTAATAGACGAGAAGATAATGGCGAGGGGTAAAATCAACTGTTGAAGAACGAAGGGAGTGAAGCTGACTGTGTTTCGTCCATAAATCAATCTGACAGTAAATAGGCATCTCGCATTATAATATCACCATTTACTTCTTAAAAGTAAAATCTGCTTTTGAATGAATAGACATTTTTACATGGGAGCGCAAATTACTCGCCACGTTATGAACAAATTTGCGAAGTCCAAATTCGGCAAAAAAATTCGGTTCTATTTTCAGAGTTGAATATTTCGTTTAAGTATTTAGTTAAGACACTTTTATAAATGTTCATAATTTACTTCCCAGCAACCAACCAGCTTTGTGTTTCGCGTCCAGACGTTTCTCGATGTGATAGTAACAACTGATTCATATTATACGATGTGAATATGCTTAAAATAAAGTAAAATAATGCTTATATATGGAATGTAATACGACAATTGGGTTTATTCTCTTTTTCACATCTATTTTTACAAGTTTTCATAGTACAAGTCAACATTTTGCCGTGTTATTTCGTAAAATGAACCGATGATGCCTCGACCATAGTTCGCACAAGAATGATGATGTCACGTTTTCAAATTTCACTTGAGGCCATACGCGAGCACAGCCGGCTCCAATGGAACCGGTATGGGGAGTGGGGATAATACGCTTTTAATCACTTAGGGCAGGTCTACTAATATTCATATGTCTATGATTGGAATTCTCATATGCCCAACTATATATCTTAAACGGCTGTTTGTACGAGATAAGGCTTTGTGTCACTATTAAATATGATTACGGCACTACCGAAACCAAGCATAACTCAAAACACCAGTTTTTGTAGTTAGGCCCTTGTGATCCTAAGCCCCCGCATTGGCAGTACGTTTTAGTGGCTAAACTAAGTGGTCTGTACGCAGTTTCAGTATGTTGCTGGTATTATTTCGGTCTGGTTATAAAATACATGTATGTTATTCCAGAATGACTGGCCAGAGGGATATCAGCTCGCCAATGCAATGAACTTTAAATTCCCAATGTTTTCCAAAGTTCCACTAGAGAACATTGTGAACGGGGCGGGCTCTGAGGGAATGAAACTGTTAGAAGATATGCTCATGTGGAACCCAAGCAAAAGGCCAACAGCACAGCAGGCCTTGAGGTATAAAGATATTGACAATCAAATTAGACCGAGATTTATTTTGAAAATCGTCTATTTTCAGAATCATTTTCGTCTTCTTAATAATACAGTTGGATAATTTGACTAATTTCATGAAGCCTTCAACACTGATGAAATGTCCTCCTTTACTTAATTATATGCATATTTCTTTTCAGGTATCCATATTTTCAACTAGGCGCAAAACTGGGAAACTCCACTACGTCAATTCATCCTATGCACAGATCAATCAAGGCATCAGTTCACAACAGCAGCGAGAACATTAACAATGGCGTCATCGGCAACAAAATCATCATCAGCAATAAACTGGTCAACATTACAAACCTATCAACAACAGAGAAGATGAACCCTGGCAATAACGAGATGGGCAACAGTGCAGTTGTCCGGCAAGCGGGAGATTACCAAGGAAATGCTGCCATCAACTCGGCCATGCGTCAGGGGAAGGGAATGCATTCTTCGTCCAAAGTTCAGACTGTCCAAGTTGTGCCACCTACAATTGTATCAAATTATTTACCAACGCAGCGTGGTCGGTGAGTTTAAACTTTAGGTTGTTTGTTTTTAACTAATATTTTCAGCTGTCTTGTAGGGTCCATCATCGAGGTATATACCAACCTAATTTTTTTTGAATATTTTTATTATATCTACAGAAATTTGGGAGGCCGGTATGGATACCTCCGCCCCTGGAACCATTTATTGGTTAAACATGAAGGGTTTTATTCAAACATCCGACACTTCTGGAAACATTGACCCCCCAGATTCCTACCCATACGTCATACCTTTTTCCTTTCCAGAACTCCTCTTCTTCCTTTCTCTAAAAGACCCTCCACACAGCATCCCCAAAGATGACATAGGCCCTGAGGAATTTTTTTTTCTCAGGGTCTCCTATGTGGAGCTAATGTAAAAAATAAAAATCTTTAAAAAAAATTCTACCGCTTTTATTGATTTTGGCAAGCTCAATCATATGTCAAGTGTTCAATCCTCTTCTAGCTAAGTGATCTATCGTTGCACAAGCAACATTTGACCACATCTGAATATCAAGGTATTGTTCATCATTCCAATTCCCATTTTTCTTTCTTTAAGTTTCCAAACAAACAAAAATGCTGTAATGTTCTACTAAATAATAAAACAAAGCCACATAGATAACAAGCAAGATGTCTAAATAAAGCAAAAATGGACAAATTTTCTATGGAATTGTTAAATATTGTTTTACCAAAACAGTTATGTGATGGATTCTAAAGTTCTTTGATGTTATTTAAAACTGATTTGATATTATTTCTCTTGTAGTAATCCAGGACATCCTCAAGGACTTGTCAACGGTTATGCAATGCCCCCGCCACTTAGGAAACAGTCGGTGATCAGAGTTGATGCGGCAACTGAGAAAAATTCAGACGACGAATTTGCTGACATTTTAGGGTTAGTTTTAAAACGATGGACATATTGATGACGAAAACAAAATACTATTTGTACAGTTAGAAATATGCTGCCTTAAAAAAATAATAAAAAAAGTGTTTGTAGAATGTGTTTGTTGGGTAATTTATTTGTGTAATTTCAGCGGTAAGATAACAAATGATAATGTTAACTCAAAAGAGAAAGATTGGTTGGGTGGAACAGGGTTTGATATTGATGACATCTTAAAACCTCTCAAGTCTAACGCCAGGCAGCAGTACCTCGGCAACTCCAGATATGTGGCCGGGCAACCGTCAGCTCAAAACAGGTAACTATATTTTAGTCTTTTTTTTTAATAAAGAAACAAACGGTATTTATGCACACCGATAATAATTATTATTAATATTTGTAACATGGAAACGTTTGTCTTTCAACTCAACGGAATCAAAAGAAAGATACTATAGAACTGTGTTGAGTGACGGAAGAACACGTTATAGCTCCCTTATATATGTTAGCATCATCAAATATAAATTAATATGAATCAAAATCAATCGATGATTTACTCTATCTTTTTGACCATCGAAATATTTCGATTTTTTTTATTTTTATATTAACTCCACACAGGAGGCCCTGAAGAAAATAATTTCCCTCAGGGCCTATGTCATCTTTGGGGATGCTGTGTGGAGGGTCTTTTTGTGGAGAGGAAGGAGTGAACATGGGTCTTGAAGAGTCCCATGTTGTAGGAGGGAGGAAACACAGAGGCCGGCAGTTCGTTCCACAGCCGAGCTGTTGAACTTAAGAACGAATCGTAGAAGCGACCCGTTCTCATGTGACAAATGTCAACTGTGTACAAATGTTTGGCGTGTATCCCGACTACGCACCGGTGCCGAAGGGATCAATGACGCTAGTTCCTCAGAGCATCTTCCATTGTAATACCGATAGAACAAGGACAGCATAACTACCTGACGCCTGTGCTCTAAAGATTGCAGTCCGTTTGTTAAGATTGGGGAATCTATCCAGCCTATCTAGCCCGTTTTTGCACAGAGTCAAGGGTTTTTTTCAGGTATTTAGGGGCTCCGGACCAGAGATGGCTGCCAAATTCGACAGTAGGGCGCACTTGCGATTTGTACAGGGTCAGCAGTTGTATACTATTAAAGTATCTGTGGGCCCTGTACAGTACGCCCAGCTTCTGAGAGGCCAGCTTTACTCTGGCTTCGATGGAGCCCCAGTACCTGAGCTGGTCACTTATAGTTACACCAAGCATATCAATGGAAGGCCTGTTCGGAAGATTGCTTCCGTTGAAGGAGACTAGATTATCATTTGGATCCCTTTTAGACGTAATCAGACAGGATTGGGTCTTTGAAACATTAAATTCAACGAGATTATTTTTACCCCAGGAGGAAATACTCTCGAGATAACCGTCCATTCTCTGCTTCAAAGCCCTCCGAGCCGTTGGAGTTTGTGTTCCCTTTGGGGGCTTGTCAAACAAAAAGCCACCATGAACTGTACTGTCATCCGCGTAACAATGAATCGGTGCACATGTCAAAAGGTCATTGATGTGCAACAAAAACAAAGTCGGAGACAGAACCGAACCCTGTGGGACGCCAGCATTTATAGAGTGTGAGGAAGAGGTTTTAGAGGTTTCATTGTCATGGACTAATCGATTCTGTCAAAAATCATCACACAGTCCGAGACAACCGTTTTGAAACGTCATCGAACAAGGAATCGATTCTTTCAAAAATCATCACAGTCCGAGACAGTCGTTTTGAAATATCATCGAACAAGGAATCGATTCTGTCAAAATTCATTCGAAACCACAGCCATCACGTCATTGGTCAGAATCCATCGTTATTAAAGCAGTCACGTCATTGGTCAGAATGAATCAATATAAAAGCAGTTATGTTATTTATTGGTCAGAATTCATCCATTCCCAAATCCGAGATATGTCACAAATATTATTCTTTGGTATTTGTCGAATGTTGTAATGTTAGGTATTATATATTAGCTGTTTAATTACGACTAATTATCTACCAACCGAAGAAGCTATACCTAAGTATGACAGTGAAGTTGAAGAACAATTTATTCATTTTTTTAGGTTACGATTTACAAGGCCAGTACATTTAGTATGTGTAAAAAATGGCATTCTGACTTATAATAAGGTGGGATGGTTAGTAATAATAATTAATTGATTTTCAGATGCAAGATCAATAATGTCCTATTTTTTAATATTACTACTCTAGCTCACGAAAAGTCTAGAACCGCCTCTGATCAAAATCACCTCTTTATAAAGCGGGAGTCAGGCGGTTCATTTTTCGTTTCATATCTGATTTTCATTTTGCCTCTTTCACTCGAAGTGAAACGTCTGAACACAAAATGAAAGAAAAGTGCCTAATGAATTTATTAGTGAACCGATCCGTCGATGTTGAATTTCGGCATTCGGCATCTTTCACTCGCGCTCGGAATAAAAGAAAAATGAAACATCTGAACACGGAATGAACGCTCCTTCATTTCTCTCAGTACAATTTTCAGTTTTATTCGTGCAGGAATACCAAGGCCACAACTTCGTTCGACCACATCATAGTGGGAAAGGATGGATGAATATTCATTTCTATATCATTCTGTATGTTCCGTGTGAACGTTCACTCGAGTGAACAATCACCTGAGTGAACAGTCTGATACCCGCTTAACTATTGTTTGTGTTTTAACCTGTTTATTGGTACATACAACATCTTTAACTTACCACTTATTTTTTTTAGATACTTTGGTGACACCCCAAGCAAAAGACACAGAAATGTATCTGAAATGACATCCGTAAATAATATACTAAAGAGTTCAAATAATGTGGCAACCGTATTTCCCAGAAAAAATCAAAATATGGGAGATTGGAGTTTATGGCCGTCTAAAAATGTAAGCATTTTCATATAATTTCTCTTAGAAACCATTGAAATAGATTTCTCACTAGAAAACATATTATAAACTATGTTAATTTATTTATAGGAGAAAGAAAAATCTGTCGCTGAACAGTATCTCAGTACTTCAAGATATTACGCTGGTCAAAAATTGGATACCTCACTTTTTGGTCAGATTCGGAAGGAAACTGGTAATTTTTAAAATTATTAACACTATTGCCACAGACAATGAATGTATTTATTAACCTTTGGAACACCAGACCTTTTTCAAGGGACTATATGCGTGAAATCATAAATTAACTCTAAAGTGTTTCAAGGGCAAGCGATCATTCAGCAGCTGTAACAACAGCTTTTAACATTCTTACAACAGTTTTATAAAATCACCCTGTTGCAAAACCACCATGCATAATTATTATAGAAAACGTTGCTAAAAATGGCATTAGCCATGTCTAGAAGCCAGATCTAAATATTCCAGTACTTCCCAACCTTTCTTTCTCCCATCTTCTTCCCTTCCCCACTTCCTTCAACTTCACTCATAGTTCCATCGGCTCTATGGGCAGTAGGGATTGTTTTTAATATTCTCTTAACATTCCACTGATCTTAAAAATATGTATGCAAAACATATGTGCCACATCTCCTGGAATATGCTTTCCAAATTTAATATGGAGTCCATATTTTATAAAGGATATAGATCTAGTAGAGGGTGCAGAGACAATATATAAAAATACCCAGAGCTTTGAAAGACCGGCAACATGAAGATAGACTCAAGGAACTAAAACTACCAACATTAAAAGAAAAAGAGAAAGGGCTTAATTGAGACTTTAAAAAAATTATCTGGACATAATAGTTGTTCTGTTCAAGAAATATTCACCAACACAAATATAAATCTTCATGGGCACTTAAAACGATCAAAACATCTTAATCCTAGGAAACACTTCCTTACAAAAAGAGTAGTGGAAGCATGGAACAAACTTCCACATCGATGCTACAAATATAAATCAATAACAATATAAATCAAAGGATTAACTAATTGAATTCATTTTAATCAACTCAATTATTTTAGAACTTATTGTGAAATCAGACATGAGCGTATTATCAGAATGCTTAGTACGGTCAAATTTAATCATTTTTTACATCTGTAGACCAGGAGAAAAAATTTCAATTTGTAACAATTTCTGGCAAACAAGTAGGATTATAGTTTTCAACACATTAAAAATGTGTTAATTATTTATTATTATTAATTCCAGGATACATCATTGGAGAGGACGACCAATCAACAATCAAGAATTCATCTTTTCTAAATCGTACTGATTGGGCATCAAAATATTTGAAATGAACAAGTGACACTCTCGAGGCAAGGCAGATAAATCTACCCTCATTGATAACTGAATTTAAAATTTTAGTCAAATCTGTACATTCTTAATTGCTTCAATAGCTTATTATAAATAGCTGATTAATTAATCAGGTCTGATGTTCGCGCTATTGTGAGAAAACCGTGGCGGCGTGTTGTTTAGTCATCTTTACCTTTCCAACTCAATCTATCCCATCACGCGGTACTTTTTGTTTTAATGTATATGTGTCATCTGCGTACGGGGATAGCCGCCGATGGATCATATATGCGACAGCCGCGTAGATAAGGTTAAGTTAGGAATAGATGGGCTGCTAAAACAGACGTTATTCGAAATACGCAGACTGCTGTGTTGTTTTGTAATATATTTTTATTTGTAAACCATGCAGGCACTGCTTGAAGCTGCCGATATCGACTGCTTAAGCAGTCCGTGTATTCATTGCCTTACATAAAAATTACCAAAGGTGTTATAATAAAAAGTAAAATATATAATATGAAAGGCGCCAAAATTAGCATTATTCCAGGTGCCATTTGACTCAGGGCCATAGCTGTTGGTGTGGTGTTGCCGTTGTTTTTTTTCGATACATTAAACAATAAATCTTTGAACACTCAATGATCTACGCCCACGTACCTGTTTACACAATACATGATATTTGTAAAAAATTATACTGAAATAATAGTGTATAGTATTCATTTCGTTTGCATGCATGCTTAACTCTGTTTTAACCAAAATGAGGGTAACACTATGTTGTCTCGAGCCTTGAATCACCGCTACCCCAAACTGACTTAACTTTTATGATAATGTAAATAATAGTTATTGTTGTCGTTCGGAATTTCATTTATTTATTTACCAAACAGTAATATTGTACCTACTATGTTTTACATACACAAAAAATATATATTTTGATAAACAAAGTGGAAATTAGGCTTTTTTTATTTATTTACTTATAACCAAATATTAACATTGGCGCCTCGGGAGACAGAGCTAATATATAAGGGTTCTTGAATAAAGAAACTCCGGTGAAAAATATTATCCATTTAACAGATTGACAAACGCTGAATTCTGAATATATAAGTTTTATTAAATTATACACAGTATTATTATTATGCAGCGCTTGTTGGTTCCAAAATGCGACAATGAGGAAATATGGAAGAGTTTTTCAAATTCTCCACAAGTTCCTTTACCTTCAAAATGAAACAAAATTCTATTGATACTAGCATTTATTTTTTATTATACAGGTTTTTTTTTTTTTATTTGATGCGAAAGAATACGATATATAGTACGTTCTCACAATTATTGTAAATATTATTTTTCAATATTGTTAAATAATCAAGGAGTGCCAAGAATCCCTGCATGTTATGGTACCTACCTAAATGATTGAAGAAAGTTTTATAAACCTACCTGCTTGAAAGAAAGTTTCAAAGAAGAATTGTATTGATTCTATTCTGAGAAAAAAAGAAGACTTTTGATATGAACTGTCGACGGGCTAGGACAAAGTCGTCTGGATAGAAACCGCTTAAGACCGGCTATGGCTCGGAGAAATGGTGAGAGTTTAGCTGAAAAACGAATTGTTCTCGTACCAAAAGAGTTTATACAATACTCATAATGCAAAACTTTGATGGATATAATATCCCGCTCATCATGTCAAGTCAAACTATACTTTGCATGATTTCAATCCTATTTTATTTTATATTTCAATGGTATTAGAATTTTTAAGAATCTTGAACATTTTCACTACCATACATGAATATTTCCTTAACCATACTAGCAAACTTCATTACTATCCAAATGTATAAATTACCATCCAGCAGTTTTTCATTACCATCTACACATTCATTACCTTCCACCGTGCACAAATGTGCCTTTTTCACGTTGCTACATCAGGAGGCCCTGAAGAAAATAAATTCTCCTGTTATATTGTGGATGGAGTGTGGGGGTTCTTTTTGAGGAGAGTAGGGAGTTAACTTGGGTCTTGTAAAGACCCATGTCATGGGATTGAGGCAACACAGAGGCAGGCAAATCTTTCCACAACCGAGCTGTTGAACTCATGAATGAGTAGTAGAAACGACTCATTCTCAACTGATCAACGTTTGGCGTGTTTCGGACCGTGCATGGGAGTTCATCGGAACACCTTTCATTGAAATAGCGATGGAACCAGGTCAGCATTCCCATCTGATGCCTCTGCTCTAAAAATTGCAATCCGATTGTTAAGATGGGGGGAATCTATCAAACGCCCATTTCTAGACAGAGTCAAGGGTTTTTTTAAGTATTTTTAGGCTCCAAACCAAAGGTGGCTGCCAAATTCAACAGTGTGGCTCTCTTGCCATTTGTACAGGGTTAGCAGTTATGTACTATTTAAATATCTACGGGCCCTGTTCAGTACACCCAGGTTCTGAGAGGCTAACTTAACAGGCTTCCACGGAGCCCCTGTGCATTTTTTTTTACATTAGCTCCACCCAGGAGGCTCTGAGGAAAATTTCCTTCAAGGCCTATGTTATCTTTGGGGATGCTGTGTGGAGAACTTTTAAGGAAAGGAAGATTCAGGAAGGAAAAAGGTATGAGGGGTGGGTAGGAATCTGGAAGTCAGTGAGTCCAGCAGTAACGGATGTTTGAATCCATCCCTACTACTGCGGTGCAAGACAATGTGTCAAGAGAGTCCTGCTCTCTATCAACCAGTCTCTTCAAATCCGACCCGCCACACAGTAGGTGGGCAGACGCATCCGTCGCCAAGACCTAGACAATCCTCACCCCATGAACCCGGACACCCCTGCTAAGTCACAAAACGTAGCAAACCACATGTGGTGATCTATGGCAGAGGTGTTGGTTAACCAATGAATGGTTCCTCTGGCGACGGTACCCATACCCACCTCCCAAATATGCTGGTCACCTAGAGTTACACCAAGTGTATCAATAGAAGGCATATTGGGATTTTTTTCCATTGAAGAAGACTATGTAGAATGTCCGATCCGATCCAGGGGAAGATATAATGCAATGGGAGAAGACAAAGCTTTAAGGCTCGTGACTGCGACGTGACTAGCATGAGTGCAGTTACGCATTTTCTCCTCGTAAATATTGTAACAGCCATTGCAGTAACCGCTGTGTTACCGCAATATCATTTATTTATTCAATAACATTTTTCTATGGGATTTCGCGTATTTAAAAAATATTAAGAATAATATAAATTAGAAACCTGTTTCAAAAGCTTCGCATCACAATTTTTTTAATTACTCGATCCGAACACAACTGGTTCCTCTGAAAAATAGCACCGTACGATCCAGTGACAGAAAAGTCGCCGGGACAGGAATATCGAATAATCGAATGTCGACATTGTACAGGCCCGAACGCAAAATCAAAATGTTCTATGGTCCTACTGTCAAACGGCGATTGGTATATCTATGGTCAAACGTCATTCGCTTGACCACGTGTTGATCTGTCAAATTTGAAATATTTTGTGTGGTTTGGTTTTTTCAAGTATTTCATAAAATACCAAACCGACAGTGCATGTAATATTGGATACTCAGAACAATATTTAATTTATCTTACGAAATTATTTATTTGAAAGGTTTGTTTGTTTCATCATAAAATTCATAAATAATGTTTCCGAAACAATGTATGTATTCATATTAATACGGTTTTAATTGTCTTGATTTTAGTTCAATAAACGAGTAAAAATGGCAGAGTTCGTAAATCAACGTGTTGAGGATATGCTGTCGGAGTTAGAGCAGATGAAAAGGATTGAACTATACAATGTTGACGAAATAAGGTACATAACCTCTAAAAAGACTTAAAATTGTCATGGCTCGGTTGTTTTTAGCGGGAAATGTTATAAAATCTGTGTATTTTTTTGAAATTTCGTCATTTTTTCATTTTCGTTCTAGGGCGATCAGCAAAAAAAGAACTGACTTTGAATACAAAATTCACCGTGCAACTAAATGCAAGGAGGATTACTTGCGTTACATTGCATATGAATGTATTCTGCTTCAAGATATTAAACAACGAAGACAAGAGATGTCCATAAATGATAAAAAAGCAGACATTGAATACACATTGGCTAAACGAGTACGAAAATTGTATAAAGAGGTGGTACAAAGATTCCCGGGCGATCTAGAACTATGGCTGGCCTACATTGTTTATTGCAAGAATGTCAACTTCATTCCTTGCATCACAGCTATTTTTGAGGAACTTCTACAAGTAAGCTGGTGTACTAAATATCCTTTAATATTAATAATACCTCCATCTTCTGACATTTTCTATACATTCTGATGGCAGGCATGCCACACTAGCGCCTCCTAGCGGCGTCACTTGGTTTTATTTCATACATTTTATTCGATTTTATGCGAAATGTTCTTTTTTTAATAAGTTTTCTTTAACACACCCACAACTTCTTTCAACGTGTTTCTTTTTTTTTAAATGTTCTTTTTTTAAATTAAAGAAATCGAAAAAAATATAAAATTATCTAATCTACATACGGACCTTATTGCTTTTTTGTTCATACATTTAAAAAAATATTAAAGCCGCTATTAACTCTGTCGTTGATAGTTTAGAAAGGTAATAGAATGTTATAATTGGGAGAAATTTTATTTAATTTCTTATTTGTAGATTTCATGTTTAACTTAACATAATTATAACAAATATGTATTACCAATTATTCTTTATGTGTGGTTTAATAAAGATTAATTATTACTGTAGGGTATTTATTAATCATTCAATTCAATTCTAACAATTATAAGTAACTAACCTATCAACAGTTTTTGGTATGTTTAGAGTGTTTTTGTTATTTGTAATTATTACATCTGTAAAGTGCACACACAGAACCTACTTTATGGGACAATAATGCATTTTAATAGTTATTTCGTTAAAATTAAAATCAATCGTTATGATCTTAAAATGTTAGTTAGTTTGGGTTTAATCAAAACATAAATTTAAAAAATTAGCCTAATAACTCTATTTTAATATTATTATGTCAAAACATGATGTGTAGAAAAGACTTCAAATTATCCATTTTTATATTAAAAAATAGCTACTAAAATGCATTACTTTCCGTTTCCAGGAACTAAAATATGTACTTACTTCTCATAATTACCTAACTGATTACAAAGGGTTTTTAAAATAAAATCTGCTAAGTGTGTTCCTGTTTTCTGTATATTTTCCTCAGGGCCTCCTGTGTGGAGTTAATGTAAAAAAAAAATGTTTTATTTAGAATTTTTGGCACTTAAACGGTGTCTTTTTTTTTTCGTGATTGTTATTAATTTGACCTAACCTAACACTTTTGTTGATCAGGTCCATGGAGACAAAGCTCGAGTTTGGCAGTTGGCTTGTCGCTGGGAATATGAGGAGATGCACAGCATCGACACCGCGAGGACGTTTGCCGTTAAAGGTTTACAGAGACACCCAACGTGCCATGAACTATATATTGATGCCTTCAGGATGGAACTAAAAGCAGCCGAAAACATGGATGAAGAAAAAAGGGTAATTATTTATTTTATTTTACATGTACACAGAATTACTTTCCAACAAAATTCTATGTACATAACATTATTAGTCGATACTCGTTTAATTTAATTAATAGAATGGTAGCTACACGTAATACAAATATTTAAAAATAAAAACACTTTGATTCAACGCAATTACTATAAAGGACAACTATTTGCATTCGAGGGGAATGGAAAATACTGTATTTTAAATTACAATTACGTGAAATGAATATTTTCTTTTGTATGAGATGACCGCCATATTGATTTTTTGCAATAATTTCTATCAATAATATTACATTTTGGTATTCCTGATATTTCTTATGAAGGGTATTCCTCAAAATATATTTAGAAACTTCACACCGAAAGATGGCGTTATTTTCAATATTGTCAAATAAAACACTTGACACTTTATGCTTTTGAATATTGAGATGATTTATTGGTTTTGCGCCTGTACATAAGATTTAATATATTAATCTGTATAAATTGTTTTTTCTACCTTTAAAAGCCAGGTCTTGGAGAATGGCATGAAAACATAAATTTCATCGCAAAACTAACGCGTAAAAAATGCATTTGCCAAAACTCACGCATGTGTTTGTATACCTAAAATATTACCCAACTAAAACATGTTTGCGAAAAAGAGTGCATCTCAAAGTTCTAACGGTATAACGCTTATGTTGAAAAGAGACGGAACACTGGAGGATTGTTGAATTCAGTAATTTAAATCAACGCCCAGGGAGATTGAATGATTAATCAAAAGGGCCGCCGGATAACAAAGCCCTGTGGTGCACTTTCTGGGGTTAATTAGACCCTTTTTATCCCGCTTGCATTATGTACAATTCATATGAAGATCGAGATAAGTCCGTATTACATTGGTCCCCCTTTTTTTTTAAAGCAGAGATGGTTTACACATAGTTCCCGTGAGCACTTAGGCCATAGGCCCATTGTGCTATCCCATTTTACCTCAATCCTTTAACAACAACCCAGTCCCTTTAATAAAGTTCACAAGGGTTGTCATTGGGTATGTGGCTATGTCTTCTGGTTCTACTGTATGTCTCCCCAGGTATCTGATCCTAGTTCCCACAAGGGCAGGACATTGGCACCATAGGTGAATTGGAGTCTCTTCATCCTCTTCACATTTCCTTCATCTATTGGTTCTACTCCCAATATCTGCATGTGTCTGCTGAGATGGCAGTGTCCCGTTAGTAGTGCTACCAGTTCCCTCAGCGAGTTTCTGTCCATATTGTGTAGTTTATTGGTTCGTCTAGGGTCTGGTCCTTTTGTGAGTACTTTGGATTGTCTCATTCCAGGTGCCCTCTCTCATTCTTTGCAATGCTGGGATTTGACTCACCTATCAATATGTAATTAATATATTAATATTAAAACATTGGTCCCGATACGTTGTATATTTTTTACAAGTGATTTATACTTTTTCTAATGAAAGTTTCAAGTTTTATGAGAGGTTTCCGTGTATATCTCTGTCGCTGTCTAAAATTGAGCAATCATTCAACGTCACCTGAAGTTTATTTCAGCGTTTTCACTGTGTAAAATTTGTGAATTTTTCGACTTTCCAAAAATCATCAACAGCATTTTTTCTTATGTTGTTTCTCCTTCAAAATAATGCATCAAATTGTATTTTTTTGTAATTTTAATATTAAGTGCTCTCGACAAGCCCTCGTCTTTATAAATGTCTTGCAGAACACCCAGAATTAAAGGTGAATTAAAAATTTCAACACAAAATGTGTAAATACATGAAAGCGATACAATATTATGCAATCGCATAACTACATATGTAGGTAGGTACCGTAGAAAATAGTTGGAAAAAAAACCTAGTTTACATACACTATTTCAGTTGCAAGGAATAAACCCTATTTTCAATATCATGCATATCAAATCAAGTAATACTTTAAAGATAAGTATTAGAAATAAAACTTACTGGTAAAACCTATCGTACAAACAAATAAATATGTAAAATGAGAGATTTTCACTCACTTTTGTAAAACCTATATAAAATAAATTTAAAAAAAAAACAAATGAAAAACAATACTTGAAAAAATAAATGTTTATTCATAAACCTACCTATTTTGTATCTACTATGTCAACGCACTGCATTTGTATTTATTTATGTTTACGCACTCCGACGTATAATTTACAAATATGTATGTAACTACTTATTAGGAAGAAAGCTACAACCGAGAATTCAACAACAGTAATTGTTATTTCATCGGAACCATGCTGTAGATTTCGTCAGCCGCGCGGGTGTACGGCTTGCAGTGGAATGAATTCGGTATTTCTATCTCGTTCTAAAAAAACGTCCGATAGCGAGACCGTCTTTTGACAAAATTGGAAATCTCGGCCGCTGGTTAAGACGCCTTAAATTGAATCTCGAAATCTCTAAAATATAAATATCCACCTCAGAAACTTTTTTGGTTAAGTTCTCGCTATTGTGTTCATCTGACTATACCATGTTGTGTAAAAAGTTACTGAATCCTTTTATCTAACTTTTTATCAAAAGGTTATTTTATTATGACCAGTTTTTTCATTAATATTTAAATGTCACATTTTGATAAATGCCATTTTGTTTTTTAAGACATTTGAGTGGTCCCCGTTGAACGCCGATTCTAGGCTCGTTTTGGCTTTTGAACAAATTGTGATCAGCTGACAAGCATAACACCATAGTCTTCATGCTCGTCAGCTGATCACAGTTGGTTCAAAAGCTTAAACGGTATTAGAATCTACATTTAACAGGGACCATTCAAATGTTTAAAAAAAATGGCCGATCATTATTTTGTATGTTGGCGTAAACTCAGCAGAGTTTAAACCTTTCAGGTTATTTATTTGGCTGTTTTATTTGTAGGAAACTCAACTGAAGAGGGCTAAAATCTTTATGAAGAGCGCCCTGAAGCAGGCTCCAGACGTAGAATTAATTGTACAACTGTGCTCCATTGCCAACAGTTTTGATTTTGCAGAATCTCTACAAGAAAAGCTATTCTCTGAACTGTGGAAAAATCACAATGACAAAAAGGAAGCCTGGGAGTTTGTAGCGAAATGTGAATTGGAGGTAAATAAATATGTATTATTTATTTTGATATAGTTTTAAGGATTTATATTGTGGAGTTTGTATTATGACGTCTGAGGAATGTATGTCTAAATAGTATAAAATAATGTCACTATCTGCATCTGTCTGTTTGTGCACTTAGTTCTTCTAAATTACGCAACAGATTTTGATAGAATCATTTACAGAATTTCTTCCGGAAGGTTTACATATATGATACATGCATATTATATTTATAGAAAGTGAGAAAATTCGATGTTTTATAATCGAGATGTAAAAAGATATTTTCAGGCACTACATTGCTAACGCTGGCTAAACCTCATGAGATACATCAAAATAATGTACTACGGAATTGTATATCTTAAAAAGGTCTACAAAAAAGTCCGCGATGATATATGTCTCCTAAGGATAACCCCCAGCCACGCCGGGTACACGTCAGCTAGTGTAAAATAAGACTTGCCCTAATTCAGAAGATGATTTATTATAAGAGTAGTGGTGTAGATATTATGTTAGTAAATCTAGTTATTTAGCTTTCTTAAAAGTGCAGACCCTGGAAAAATCGCCAAATCCGACTTTACTTGCAAAGATTAATCCTAAAAATTTAAACAAAAGAAATACATAATTTATTATTTAAATAATTTTCTGGTAAAATAATATTTTATTATAGGCAGGTTAGGCTTACTAAATAAATTTATATATACGCCCAGGTGCCGGCAAATCGAATCTATTCCCGCAGCAAATGGAAACTCAAAAGTGAGAGAACACTATTATTTATGCTTGGATAAAAAAATTCTCTGGTTGATTTAATAAATTTAATATTCCAGGGTAAATCGGTTGGAAAATTCGATTGGAGATCGCTGAATGAAGACTTCTTCTTGAGGAAGTGTCCTGAAAATTTAGCCAATTTCTTCAATGTCTACGAAACTGCTGTTGTGATGGTAATGCTTTTTCTTTATTTACAAATTTTCCTTAATATCTCTTTAATTCGTTTTATTGTGACAAAAATATAAATTCACTTACAGATTTGTATATTATTATAACCTTTCCCTAATTATCATACACATTTGAAATTTAATTTAAAAACAAAATCTTATCCTTCATATCGATGATCAGTGCCATTTTGAAAATTGTGTTATTAATTAACCACTGATTCTCTGCCCTTTTTAGCTTAATCAAGTTGTGATCAGCTGTCAAGCATAGCAACCAAAAATTTTAACGGGAACCATTAAAATGTCAAAAATTTTAAATGGCGTATATTGTCAATTTGATGGTCATCAAAGTATGTTTGAAACAGTCATCAGGAGTTTGAAACAACTAAGTGTAATGTCCTTTTAACGCCTTTATAACATTAATTATTCTACGATTGTGATGGTGGAATAATAGTCAATTCACTGTAATAGAGGAACTCGATGCAACAACAACTTATGATGAAAATTGTGTTGAGAGTTGTGTTCAGAGTTTTTTGAAATGCTTAGTATTTATTCACTTTTAACTAGTGTTGAAACTTAGGCGTGTAGACACCACAGGAGTAATATTTACTCAGCAGATAAAGAAGAGATTGGAGTTACCAAAAAGACGATGGAAGCAAAAACAGGTTATGCGCGTTTAAGTTTTAATTGCATTCAGCTCCTCAATTAACACAATCTATTATCTCTAGTAACAGGTGATGAAGAAGAGTCATTGGACAACCTTTTACACTTATCTTCTCGCTCTATCATGCTGTCTCTTTTATCATAGATATCAGTCGCACGGTTGTTACACGAAGGGTAGGTTGAGATAGGATGGAACTCCACCCAACTGTGTCTTGGCACACAATCCAATCCTTATTAATGTGTATTATTTATGTCGGCTTAGCTACCGCATGAAGAGGCCTGCAACGGTTACATCAAGAGTGCCATAAAGCTGGCGGTAGAGGAGTCCAAGGACACCGTCACCAAGCTGCAGGTGCTGAAGAGAGCCCTTACCAAGGGACATATGCTGGGGCAGCTGAACGAGCAGCAGTACAAGCTATGGATCGACATGCTGTGTTGCGATGATGACACTACGGAAGACGAGATATCAAAGGTATTATTTGTTTATTTATCGGAAAAGTCAGGTTTTGAATTTGATACAGATGATTTGGGATTAACAAGAGGTTTGGATAGAGGCCAGAAGATAGGACGCCGAGAATTATGACTGTGTGTGCCCCGGTAGAAGCAACCTAGAGGCAGGCCGAGGGAGAGGTGGATAGGCTCGGTTAAAGAGGATTGGAGGCGAATGGCGAGGGACTGCAGCCAGTGAAGAATGTTTCTGGAGGAGATGCGATTTGAGATTCTATCATCAGGCAGATGTCTAAATTGTGGTGATGTGTGTGTTTATGTATGTAGAAGCGATACATATAGATAGTTCTTAGGGGCCAGTATTTCAGTATTAATGTACATTAATATGGTGTAAGAGTTTAGATTTGGTGTAGCCATCAAGTCCCGGATTCCAGGAATTAAGTCCTCTCTTTTAATATTAATGGGGTTTTAAGTGTGTCATAATTAAGTCTGCCCGATGTGTTTTCCCAGGACTTGAGGAACAAGTCCAAAGTATTTTCGGAGGAGGCCAAATCCCACCATGGGATATACAGAGTGATGATGACGAAATTTAACTTATCACACTAAAGGAGGGTTTCCCAAACTTATTTCCATTTGCGGTTGAATTATGTTAATAACATGTAAAATAATGAAAACACAAAGTGAATTTGTTTAGACTTGAAATCAATCAGTTGTAAATGCATTTTGTATGTTTTCTTTGAAAGTAAAATAACTTGATACATGCACAGGTATATTTTGCAACAATGCATGGCTATAATATTATCTGTAGTCGACTGGAAAATACCTTTGCTTTAACACATTCTTACTGCACTCTAGCCTCCTTGCTGCCTCCCAATGGCCCCCGAAGCCACCACTCCACTATGACACCCAATTAGGGAATCAGTGCACTAAATAACGCAATCTCTTTAGCTTTATTTCCATTATTCATTTTCGTCTTCATCCCTTATTAGAGTTTTGTATTATGTATATCTTCTGTACATGCTCTGCTTAAAGTACGGGGTTTTAGCTTTATCGGAGTTGAAAAAACGTCGGTGGGATACCTGCACCTTTATGATAGTGTTGCTCTTAGAATTTAAAATAGTTTCTAATTGAAATGAAGTCTAATTTGTTTACTTGTTGTATTATTTCTCGATTGATTTATTGTAAACCCATTGGTTCATTTTTAATCTTAACAGGTGCTGGAGGAGGCCAGTGTAAATCTCCCTTCATCAGAATATGTGTGGAAGGAGAGACTGCAACGAAATAAAGGTGATCCCGTTAATTTGATCAAAATCTTCAAGCAAGCGGAAGCAGCCTTGCCATCGGAGAAGGGAACCATGCTGTGGATTATTCTCTTAGAAAACAGCAAAGATTTAAGCAAGGTAATAATAATAATACTAGAATAAGACACGTTGTGAATAATTTTTATTTGAGGAGTATAAAAGCAAGGGAGGAATTTCTACCAACTTTAGTTTTGATAATTTGTAAACACGAAAAGTTTTAATCACATTTCCTTCATGAATGTTTCTCATTAGCGAGCTGTAATTGTTGATACAGTAACCAGGCTCTAGTGTCTAAGCGAGGGCTGTTTTACAGGCATAGGCTTGCCACGAGTCGTTCGAGAAACCACGTCTACACTATAATTTTTGTTTACAGTAACGTGTTACGGTTAAAGTTTGCTGATGAATATGCGGCTTTAGGGGTATTGAAAACCTGAGCTACTTATCGCATTCAAAAGGTTAACAAAATTCGCTATCTTTGCTTTTGAAAAAATCATATTTCTTAACAGGATTCAGTGCAAGATTCAGGTTCAGGACCAATCATATGTAATTTTAATGGTAACCAAAGCTCCTGGCAGCTAATGTGTAAGGTTATATATAGTATATTTGTAAAATTATAAACACGTTATCTCTAAATAGTACAAAATAAAGTCGCTATCCGCGTCTGTTTGTGCACTTGGTTCTTCTAAACTATGCACCGTATTTTGATAGCATATTCACGATCAAGTAGAGAATTTCTTCCGGAAGGTTTATATATATTTTACATGCATATTATATTTATGGAAAATAGAGAAAAGTCAATATTTTGTAATCAAGTCGTAAAAAAATTATATTTGGGCAAGCACCCAAATATAATTTTTGCACATTGCTAAGGCTGGCTAAGACTTATAATGAGAAATAATTTACTAAGGAATTGTATTTCTTAAAAAGGTCTCACCCTTACAACCTTAAACTTTACCCCAAACCATTTATAAGTCCCCGAGCAACGCCGGATAGACGTCACCTAGTCATGACATAAATCGAATCAGATGGTACACGGCGATAATTTTGTGGCGGCACACCAAGAGTTAAAAAGCAGTTGGTTATTCAAATGATTTTTTTCTCATTTTCAGCTTAAAAAATGTCTTCAAGACAGCATGAGACTGGCTCCCAACATATCCAAAAGCCTAAAGCCAGTTTTCCTCCAGACTTTTTACGAGGTCGGAGGAATCGGCGAGGCGAGAGAACAGTATGCAGATATGGTGAAGATACCACCGTTTGAACTTAACCTTCACAAGAAGATGATGGAACTAGAAAGTCAGCAAAAGGTCATCAATTACAAACAGTTGAAGAATTGCCACGAGATTACCATCCAACAGTTTGGGAAGAATGATCCGGAAATTTGGATGGACTTTATCAAGTTTGAAATGAACAATGGACATCCGGAATGCTGTGGCCCGCTGTACACTCGGGCCTGTTCCTCTCTCGACCGAAAATGCGTCGACCAGTTCATTGTAATGCACAGTTTGAATAACAAATAACTCATGTAAATTTAGAATATGAAATAAAAACACAAAACGAATGTTGTCTACTTGAGTTTATTCTTCTCTTTGACTTTGAATGTCAATAAGTTTATTGCGATGCACACTTTGAATAACAAAAATCTAATGCACACAGATAATAGAACAAGGGAGATAGGCTATGAACCATTATTAATATGATACTGTCCACACAAGTGTCACCAACGTAGTTCACCCATACTACTGCAAATCGAATTTTCTACCTACACACCTAACACATGACTTTCATAATGGTTAGAGGTTCCACCTCTTTGATAATGCGTACAGGTTGGTCGTAGTTCGGCAAGATTCTTCGGCACTTATCTCCCTTTATTTCGATTATCTATGGTTCTAGCACTGAGTAATACTTGGTTGCATAACCAGTTGGGCTGTGAGTGGAAGGAGCTCAATTTGCCCTGTATGTAATTCCAAAGAAGAATGTTGGAACGTTTTGACTACTTCGTGAGTCTTTATATGGTGGTTAAGCTTTATGTTTTGATTGAAGCATAATCCGCAGATACGACAGATGTAGGATTTATTCTCCGTATGCAGTCGCATGTGTTGTCGGAGTTTGGTGGACAGAGCAAACATTTTATGGCAGACGTCGCACTCGTGCTGCTTTTCAAAGTGTTTAGTTTTGAGGTGGGTGTTGAGTGCGGAGCCGCAGATGAACTTCTCCAGACACATCTTACACTGGTAAGGACGCTCCCCCGTGTGGATCCGGATATGCTTCTTTAGGGCCTGGGAGTTTCCCATTCGTTTCCCACAAACAGTGCATATTTTGGGTTTTTCACCTGCGAAAATATTAAATTTTAAACAGTCCATGGGCAGTACTAATTTGTGTTTCTTACTCATACACTTCCAAGATACAATAAAGAGTAAATCGTAAGAAAGTTCATTGTTAACTCTAAACAAAGTGGTTTAAACCAACCATTTTAACTATCAAGACTTTACAAAATCAAATAAAAACCAGGAGTAATTAGTAGAGAGAACAATACATAAATAAGATCATTGAATATAGCTAATTCCATTACAAACAATGTTTCCATTCTAAGTGGTGGTCAGTTAGCATAGTGACAAAGATATCATACTACCACTCTGGACCTATCATGAATGAGAGAATTACACAAAAGATTAACCTGTATGTATCCGTTTATGCTCAAGGAGTGATGATGCGGTGGAAAGAGACTTGTTGCACGTTAAACACTGGAACGGTTTCTCTCCGGTGTGGGTATGCTGGTGTATCTTTAGGGACAGGCGGGTCACGAAGGCTCTCGGGCAGCCCTCGTACGTACACGTGAAGGGCTTCTCGCGTGAGTGGATGTGGTTCACGTGCGAGGTTAACTCACCAGATGTGACGTACCGATTCCCGCAATACTTGCATTCGTGGTTCTTTTCTCCTCTGTGCACTTTCATGTGGACGTACAAGCCGTTCCTCGTGGCCAAGCTTTTCCCGCACTCAGTGCACATATAGTCTTTAGCTGTAGAGTGAGATTTGATGTGCTCTTTCAATTCTGACGATTGCTTGTACGCCTTGGGACATTGATCACACGAATAAGGCCGCTCCCCGGTGTGGATCCGCGTGTGGCGCTTCAAGTCATCGGAGCGAAGAAAGCCTTTCCCACAGAATGTGCACAGCTTGTTTTTCTGATTCTCTTGATGGATCTTCATATGACGCGCCAGAGTTTGGGCTTGGGAAAATGCTTGATTACAGATGTCGCAGTAGGCCGTATCCGGATTTAACTTGCCGTGATCATTCTTGATATGTCTCTTTAAGTCTCTCTGTTTGGTAAAACATTGAATACATTCGGAGCAAGGGAAGAGGGGTTGACTTGTTTCATCATCGACATATCCCCCAAAATCTACACTGTTGCCATTTTCTATTTTTAAACCGTGCAAGCGTTTGCTTTTTTTGTTTTTGGTTTTCTTGTTTCTTGGTTGCTTTTTGTAAATTTGACAGTCTGAAATATCTGGAAGACGATACTCGATCTCCAGCTTTGGCTCCCGGAGGTGAGGCAACTGCGCCTCTTCAACATTTGCAATATCTTGGCAACTTTTCTCAATCTTTACATTGGTAGGATTTGATATTGGTTGACTCAATCCGAGAAGGCTCCGAAGCTCTGCATCAGAATTCTCACACTGCTTTTTGAAATCAAATGCAATGTGAGTATTGCGAAGACATTCTGAGCAAATTAATGAGGGTAGACCGTCATTTTCCATCACCTGGGAAAGTAATATTTCATGGTTTATTAATTTATGTGAGGTGAATTATAAATAACTCATTAATTTTTTTTTTAAATACCTCGATCAAAGCAAAAGACATCAACATTTCGTTGATTTTAGTCGTTTGCGTCTCGTCTGTTTCTCGTCTTTCAAAAACAGACATCTTTTCGCCTCGGTTGTTCAAACAAGCACGACACCTTTCATTTAATTCGATGCCTTTGAGCTCTGTTTCTAATACTGTTGAATTCATATTGCCTTCCATTTATGAAAACTAATTTTAAAGATGAATAATTTATGATGTATGTATACAATTAAACTAAACGTCAATGAAATGTCAATTAGTTTTCCATAGATGTAATTTTTTTGCTTAGATTCTTTGACCGGTGGTAGTGGTGGGCAGGATCGAAACATTTACATGATCGAAATATTTTAATCGAAACATCAAATAAATCTAAAGATTAATCGTGGAAGCAGGAGGGGTTAGCGGCACAGCATAAATAAACCACTCACTGGGTCAAATGTGTCCTTGGTATCCTTGGCTCTCTTGAAAGTGGGTCATTACCCGTATTGTCTATGATTTTATTGAAGGAAAGTTCTTGATTTTCTATGTTGCGTGAGTGGTATATTCAATAATAATCTAGTCCATACTGATAAAATTATACAATATAAATGTGTCCTGTATTTGGATTTTTTATTAAATCTTAGACAACAGTACATTGAATTGTTCTTCTGAAATTTGAAAATGATTGCCATAGCCTTCGATATCTTCTAGCGCCATCTCTCTCAATAAAGTGTTAGAAGCACCCAAATCGTTTGTCTTTATAATCCATTTTCTAGCCCAAATTCGACGTTTTTTGCGCTTTTTCATTTTCTAAAAGGTCCGAAATCAAGGGGACGCACGCAGCGATAAATATTCACGTGACGCCATCTTGATTGAAAACATCGGTTCAAGTTAAATTGAAACGTATGAACGATATCTTGTTCAATTTTTGTCGTTCAACTAAAATCGCTCTTTCTGAACGGGGCATAATACTCCTTTCAGACAGGGCGATTTTAGTTGATCAACTATGTGTTGAATGACACTTGAAAGCTAATCGACAAGTGTGAACACCCTTTAAACAGAGTTGATCAAGTTTTTAGTAGAGCGACGAAAGTTGAAAGCCCGTCAGTGGCTTGCGATTTTTAGTTCCCTGGTAAGTGGTTTATTTATAGTTCCCTGTGGTGGAAAGTCGACGTTAGATGTTACTAGTGAGTAATTTATTCTATTTCAATGAGAAAATGTATTAAGTGGCCGGATGATATGATGTTTAGATTTATAGATCTATACCAAAGCTATGCCTGTCTTTTGGATCAGAAGAAATATAGAAAAATAGGAATGCCCGTGACACTGCAATTAATAATATTACATTTTTGAAATGGATATTTTGGAATTGACTTTGACAGGCGCAAAAAATAAAAATAAAAAACTGTTGGAACGATGTACAAGAAGGAATTAGAATTAAATCACTCATACATAATATTCTGTTATTCTGACGCATGGCCATCTGCCATGGTATCTGGTTCACTTGTTTTTTTTTTGTCATTTATTTTTTGCCTGAACAGCCGCGTGCATAACTGTCCGGTTTTTGGATTTTTTTATTGAATTTTAGATAACAGTCGTTCTTCCGAAATTCGCAAATGATTGCGATATCCTTCGGTATCTTCTAACGCTATCTCTCTCTCAATATAGTGTTAGAAGCATCCAATTCATTTCTCCTTGTAATCCATTTTCTGGCCAACATACGACGTTTTTTGCGCTTTTGGCATATTCTCAAGCTCGTTTCGTAAAAGGTCCGAAATTATGGGGACGCTCGCAGCGATAACTTCACTTGACGCCATTTCGATTAACAATATCGGCTCGAGTTAAACTGAAAATCTTTTTCAATTTTTGTCGTTCAATAAACGTCGTTTAACTAAAATCACTCTGTCTGAACTGTGCATAAGGCTTAAGGCGAAGTTTAATGCTAAATCACTATTTTGATTAATCTCTATAACGAATTGGTGTACATTATGAATACCAAAAATAAGCTTTATATTAATTGAAGGTTTTCCTATCGTTTTGCTTGAGTAGAATACAAATAAAAAATAAATTACTCAATTAAAAATATAAATGTAAACTACTAAAAAATATATTTTTTTAATAGAAATGTAACGCGTAAAGGAAACAACTTAAAAAATACAGTATTATAGCTAAGATTATCTGTGACAGTTTCACTTGATCAACTTTTTTCCTTTCTTATAAAATTATTTACAAAATAAATAAAAACCAGTTATGTGCTAGAAATCGAACGTTTCTAGATTCCGTTTGTCAAGCGATTTTAATGCTTATTACCCACAATATAAGGTATACCAAGAATTTACCCATTTTTGGTAGCTTCCTCTTAACAAGTTGGTATAAAATCATTAATTCAATGTTTGTTACCCCTGATTTATTAAATGTAATCTCTTTTCATACTCCAAGCAGGTCAGTTACAAGACAGTACCTACAATATTATTGTAGCAATTCTATATCAAAGTCCCAATATTACACTCCTATCCGACGGATTCAACAGCTAGGAAACAAATACTCCGATGTTATTGATATATTTAGTACATCAATTTCATTATATAAGCATACCTTATTGAAGTTTTTATCATCAAGTGTGGGAGTATTTTGATAAAGGTATTTAAATTGACTAACACATTAACAGTATTTGTCGGCTGAAAGACAAAAAAAATAATTTGGATTTTTTATATTTTGTACCAAATAGGTATAGGTATAATGTGTAGGTAGATCAAATTCAATAATATTTTTGCTTTATATTTATTCTTGTGCAAGTGTTTTAAACAGTCGTTTCCTACACTATTTATGGCACAGTCCAGTGGTAACGCATTGAACTGCCATTCCGAAGGTCGCGGGTTCGAACCCGGCGTGCGCAAATAAATTTTATTTGAATTAATTTGTGTTATTTCACAATTAATTAATTAAAATAATAATATAGTATATTTGCGGCACGTTCCAGAGTGGAAGATACTACCAGTATCGCCCTGGTGTAAGACCACCATTCAGAATTGAAACGTTGCTCCAAATGGCTTTAGCCGTGTTTAGTGACTAGATCTGAATAGCCAGGTACTTCCCCACCTTCCTCTTTCCCTTCCCCACTTACCTTCAGCCTCACAACATCCCCCAATTGGGGATGCCATAGTCTCACTGGCTCCAGACGGGAGCAGTTGGGACTTTTGTGAGGTATTCACTATAAAAAAAAAATACATATTGTCATATATATATATATATATATGTAAAAGCCTTAATAAGCGTTAAATAAATAGATAAAACATTTAAAACACCCGTATGAGGAAAAATTGTGAGGCGCAATAGCGCCGTTCTTTAAGTTTAAAGAACAGTAACTTTAAATTCAGTAAATTTAAATGATTCACCCCTTTATGGAAAATAAGAATCTACAAAAATGCGAGGATATGGACTGAATGATATACCGGGCCATGATGATTTTTTTATTATATGTACCCAAGATGCAAGGAAAATATATGCTTTTCATTCTAGCAATCTTAATCTGCACCCAAATGATAAATATTACGTAAAACAATAAATTGAAGTACGATGAATATGTTGCAAAAAATCATTGATTCGCTTTTGGTTAACCCCTGAACCACCGCCATCTTTTAATACAGGCCGTGCAATAGAAAATTAACTGACAGTTAAAGATACCTGTTTTCATACTTTTGCACCGGGTTTAGTAGGGTTTGGTACTAATCCCTGCTACTAACCTATACATACTAACCATCATAAATAAACCACTCTCCTAACCATACTACTATTAATACAAATACCCAGTGCAAAAGTCCGAAAACGGGTCTCTTTAACAGTCTGTTCATTCTCTACAGCACGACCTGTGACGACCTGTATTAATAAATATGGCGTTGCATGAACCCGTTGAACCTAAAAGGCCCGTATGACCCAATTCAACACTTGAAATGAACATTTTTGAAAAAAAAAGAAAACATTCACCTTAAATTAGGTAATTAAAACAAAATAGGTCTAGACGGTATTTCATGTCTGTCAGTGGCCCAACACAATAATGGTATAAAAAACCACGGACCTAAAAAGCTCTGGACAGAGCATTACATAAATAAACCAATCAGAGCAATAGTGTGATTTTGAATGAATGGCATTGAAGCCAAATCTTAGGTCTTGCATGACTAACTTTTGATCTGATTTGTTTGTAAAGTGGTGCAAACTGAATTATTATTATTTTTTTAAAATAATATTTTGTGTTAATGCAGTGATATATGAGGGTTTTTAATGAGAGAAAGGATTGGGAAAACACCTTCAAATTTTTAAAGTAGGTTTTGGTATTTTTCAGATATTTTCCCTTTCATTTCATACATTTTCCCTCTCACCGCGGCTTCAAATTATTCTCGAATTGCTCCATTCAAAATACCTACAGCACGTTAGTCTATGATCATTGAAATGTCATTTTACAACTTCATTCTGGTTCACCATCGACAAAGATGTCTGCCGTCGGATTGAGGGCGAGTTTTTTGCTTGAAGGGTTTTGAGATAGGTAGTGCTATATTATGCTCAATGCTGATGTATTGAATTCCGATATATTGATGTGTCATTTCAATCTCAAAAATGTCTATTAATTTAAATAAGTACCGCGAGTCTTTGCTCGCAGCTTGGAAAGATGTCCTGGACGATAAAACATCGACAAACTGGTGAGAATTATGTTATTGTTTAGATCAGGCTAAGGTCTTTGCTCTCTTATTGAGACCGGCTTTTTAAACTCTAAATTCCATCAAGTTATTATTAAACATGCGTTTGAACTACATTACTTCAATTCATCTCGAATCGAAAATCGCGTTAAAAATGAAATCGTCTTTCTTTAGTTTCGGTGACTTCATACTTTTTATTACAGGAAAACTTTGTGAATCTCCTGTTGTGCGACCGAGTGCAGTGAGTGGACTCTATCGGACTTTAGAAACCGTTAATACTACGCGGACAGTTCTGTGAGCTGCTAATCAAGGTTTATCATTTTATTTATTCTGCGGACAATCTCCCCTGCCAAAGGCTTCTCGGCTATGGACACCCAGCCAAGCACCACGAAGGTCGATGGTAACAGGATCATCAGAAGGAGCAGTGATCTTACTGTTTCCAAAAAACTAGAGATAATTTATGCAGTAGACATTAGAGATAAGCCCAAAACTGAAATAGCCAGAGAATATGGAATACCTATCTCCACGTTAGCCTCCTTCTTAAAGAATCGCACCATCCTGGAGAGGGCGGCTGCTGAAGGGAGGGACAAGCAGAAGCGACTGCGGGGAGCCAAACACCACACCTTGGAGAAAGAACTGATCACCTGGTACAAAAAGACAAGAAACAACAATGAACCTATTTCAGGAATGTTAGTTAGGGAAAAGGCTCAAGAAATAGCCTTTAGAAGAGGATTAGACTTCAAGCCTTCTAATGGCTGGCTTCAGCGCTTTCAGAACAGATACGACATCACCTCACTCAGTGCCAAAGTCCACGAGGCTCCAGAAGTGGTCGGCACAGGAGATAACTGTTACGATAGTGTGAAACCTATTCTGGAAAAATACACCTTGAGAAATATTTTCACTTGCGGCGAGTTGGGATTATTCTACAATCTGACGCCAGATGGAATAGAAGAAATCAGAGAAGATATTTGCTTCGAAGGGAACAGATCTGAAGACAGGATGACCTTATTGGTTGCCTGCAACGCTAACGGCACGGAGAAGCTCAAGCCTGTGATGGTCGCCAAGTACAATAAGCCGCAGTGCCTCGAGGGGGTACCTCACACCCCGCTGCATTATAAGTCTGACGGGCACGCTTGGATGACTAAAGAAATCTTCCTTTCGTGGTTAAAAGATTTGGAGAAACAGATGTCTCATAAGAACAGGCATATCCTTCTTCTGATGGACAGATCGAGTGTTCACAACCACGAAGCTTTGGCCCTGAATTATATTCGAATTCTTTACTTACCCACTAATGACCTCACTTTCACTCTTCTTCCTTTAGAGCAAGGCATATTCCTTCACTTAAAACATCTCTATCGGAAAAGATTAGTGCAATATTATTTAAGAAAGATTAAAAAAGGTGTACCGATAACAGAAATCAGAAAATGGAGTATCCTCGATGCTATGAGGAACATGGCCGTGTCGTGGGGAAGCCTGGATAAAGAAGTTATCTCCCAATCTTTCCTGAAATGTGGCTTGGGCAATAACACCGGCCTGGACATAGTTATCAAAACTATTCCTGAAGAGTTTGATGAATGGTCGGAGTTGCAATGCTTCATGGACTGTCCGCTGTACTTTGAGGATTTTGCTAATGTGGATAACTCATTAGAAACATTTGCCAATTTTATCATTGAGGCTCCGGAGATTGAGCATATCCCAGATTTCGTGGACGTCAAAGGGGAGCAGGAAGATGAAGAGGTCTTGCAGGAGTTGGAAAGAGAGTTTCCCAAAGCGAGAGAAACTCCGATACCGACGAGAACAGAGGCCTACCTGGCCATAGCCGTTCTGGAGTCCCTCTCGCATCTCCGTGGCGACCCGACTGTTGCTAAATCCATGGCTACACTACGGGAATTTGTTTATAAACAATATAAAACCACACCGACTGAAGTGATTAGAAAATGTTCATAGTTATCAAAATCTGTTTTGGTTATGTAAAATTAATTTTATTGTACCATAAAATATTTTATGAATCTGTTAAAAATATAGTAATTTGTTACACGTGTTTTAATGACCCGGCTAAATATTATGTTATCTATTATTACTTATGAAATATTATGTTACCAAACCCCGACCATGTGTAAAAATGCATCATTGTGAACAGCTGGTGAGAGTTCAAAGTCAATAATCAGGCAGCCAACATAATGAACATAAATTTAAACTACAAAATATAGAGTGTGCCGCAAAACAACCTTCTTAAAACTAACCTATGAATCTTACATATTTTTGCTTTTTATATTATTTTAAAAAAATTTCGCAGTGGAGCCTGTTATGCCTACATTATGTTTTCCATTGCTATTTTTTTCTTTTTCAGAATATTTTGAGTAATCCATGTAACATTTAACCTGAACGCTGAACGCGACTCAAAATTCTAAATTTTTACGCAGCTTTCCGTACTCCAGCTGATTATGTTTTTGTAATAACTTAATTTTTTTTTTAAATGATGTCTTTGTGAATTGCATCATCTTAAAATAGTATGTTATCTACCATTACTAGTTTCCCCAGAATAGCTACTTATATTCAGAGAAATGTTTTTTTTCTTTATGATCTTATAAAAAAATATATAATAAAGAAATACGAAAATATTCTTGAAGTTTTATTATATTTTCCATAAAAGTTTAATAAGTGTTCTTTATAATTAAAAATTGATTATATGAATCTATCCTGTAAATAAATACAGTACTGTGGGTTTGAAAATCATATAAATTTTTTACTTTCACCAGTAAGTTTGCCTACAAAAGTGTGAAATATCAGCTTTTCGGCTCGAAAACGAAAAGAAAGAACTCTTATCTCATTGTTTATTTTATTGCAAACAGATAAGATTTATTTTGGTAAGCTATGCACATTTTTAAAATTCAAAATCCCTATGAAAAGAAGGTGTGTTTTGGTTGTGCATATCGGCCACGGCGGCATTCAACGGGTACGAATTTTTTCATGGCCGACAGGCACTTCTGACACCCAAGTGGTTAAAATGCTGTCCGGTAAAAATGCTGTCATTTAAAAACAAAAAATGATAAAAAAATCCACACTCCGTCACTGTCATTGGCATTGTTTCTCGTGTTCAACAGTTGTTATTAGCAAGTGTGTCAAAAAGCGTGTTCGCTCTTTCATACACACTAAATAATAATAGTTAAAAATGAGACTAATGGTGCCATGCCATTTCGTTGTGATCGTAAAAGCGCGATAATGTAGGTACGTACATATATTATTCAACGAAACTCGAATAAAATATTGCCAGGTGGGTTTTCAAACTTTGACAAAGGATAAAACAGTGGTGACATCTGGTGAAAATATGAATATTTTTTTGTTTGTTAAAAAAAAATGTTACCGGACAGCCAAGTGCCCATAACATTTTTTACTCCAAATGTGCTAAGAAATAGCTGGTTAAAGTTTGTCGGGTACGTGCCGATACACCCTGTATAATACATGCATATTTTATTAATAAAAAGTAGAGAAAAGTCGATGTTTTGTAATCAAGTCGTAAATTTTTTTTTTTCTGGAAGTTACAATGCTAACGCTGGCTAAATCTTATGAGATACGTCAAAATAATGTATTACGGAATTATATATCTTAAAAAGGCCTACAAAAAAGTTCATTATTCTTTATGTCTATCTCTTAAGAATGACCCCCAGTAATGCCTGGTACACATCAGCTAGTTTATAATAAATTGATTATCATTAATGTCAAAAAAGTGCCTTTTCAATGAGAAATGAATTAATAATGTTATTGTCAACTGCATTAATTTTATTTTATTTAGATAAGAAGAAAGAATGCATTATCTTTATTAGAGGAAATGGGTTTGCCTCCTAATCAAAATTTATACAATGAACAATGTATTATTTTATTTTGTATAAATGATAAATGAGCATTATGACTTTTAAAATTTTTTTTATTAATAGAAATTAAACTTAAAAACAATTAATATAAAGCATTATGACATTTTTGTATTACAGTTTTATTTAGAACGCTCATGCTCAGATCCCTGAGGTATTCCTGTGTAGTAAAACCATGTATGATCGTGTGAGAAATGTGGACATCTGTAAAGAAGGCTGACTCAGAGGCGTGTAGAGCAAATGAACGAAGAAAGGAGTGCAAGGAGAATATATGATGCAAATGAGAATGATAGAAGAAGTCGGGGACGCCCGAGGAAGACAAGGTATGATCCAGTGAACCAGATACTTGAGTTGGACCATGTCAAAAGTCAGAATAATAGAAGAGTATGTATGAAGGTGAATGAAGAAAGGAATGTGTTCCAAGAACGAGTTGTTTGGCGGTCCATCCTCTCTGGCTATCCCTGCGGAGAAACTTAGTTAGTTAATAATATTTTTACTAGCTTTGCATATTATCTACTCAAAGACAGACTGCAACTTTGCCATAATATTCTATTAATATTTAAAAAAGCTCAAATATCAACTTATTATGTAAGGAAATATCTAGGGATGTGTGAAATTAGACAGTGATTTCATTCCCCTTCTCTCTTTCGTCTTGCAGAGGATCTTTACTGTTAAAATGGTTGTCACCAACCTCTGCTAAAAGAAGACAATGGAAGAAGATATTTGAAAAATTTCCAGTTTTGCAGTATTTCACCTCAAGTGCACATTCTTAATCTTGATCATTACTTGCATGATAACTGTTATATTATTATGGTGTACATAATAAACCAACAAATTATGAGATGACAAACTAATACATATTTATTGGACATGGTCTGACTAATTGTTAACAAGTTCATAATACCATTGATATTAGAAACACAAGAAGAAATAGCATGGAAGCGTTCCGACTGTCGCCAAGCTACGACCAAACTGGACTATCAAAGCAGCTAAGTAATGAGAATTATGCGTTTGATGTGTAGGTAGAAAGTGCAAGCCGCCCCTGTGCGTAGATGCGATTTGTAGTAGTACGTGTGAACAAAGTTGGTAACACTTTTGTGCATGCGGTTTCATGCTAATAATGGTTTATGACCCATCTCCCTTGTGTCGATTATCTAAGAGGAAGATTATAAAAAATATGACAACACAGAAAATAATAGAATATGTTATAAACATCCATAGAATTTTTTTAACAATACGTGTACTTGTTTACCCTCTAATCTTTTGGAGTTAATTTTCAGTTAATTAAAAGTGTTGTCTTCTTTTCATTTAGGGCGTTATTTGGATATGAAGGGCAAACCAACGACTTGAGAGTGGAGGGCAAGGGCGATGGCGGCATCGAAGAACTCACGGACGATCTCAACAGTGGCAAGATCATGTACGCTTTCGTCAAAGTGGATGACTCCAAAACAAGCCTTTCCAAATATGTTCTGGTCAATTGGCAAGTATGTACCAAATCATTGCTTTAAATAATTATTATTTTTAATGTGAACACTGCACAAGCATCTCAACTGGCCGGAGTCAGCGGTACTATGGCTTACCCAATTGGGGTGTGTTGGGAGCAGGGTTCGAATTACATATATCACAATATAACACGATATACATAGTGGTATTTATTGCCGATATAATATCAATGATATTTATAATTTAATATGTGTCTTTATTTTCTGGGATATTCCCGTGTTTCTCCATTTTTAGCTTCACTGGGATTTCCTTGGGTATTGTCAAGTCTCGCTATTGTACGTTTGGAATTCATTTTAAAATTACTTTGCCCTCGGTATGGTGGAAATCTCTGACCATTGATGACAACTGTTAACCATTTGTAAAATAAGCTTTTTTTTCACTTTGTGAACAATTATTAAATGCTCATACAGCAATACCAACTCTAGAAAGATAATTTTCATCCTTTAACTGTATTTTTGAACCCTGGTTGTGAGGCTGAAGGGAGTAAGGAAGGGAAGGAGATGAGTAGAGGTAGAGGAAGGTTGGGAATTATCTGGCTATTCAGATATTTTACATGACCTGCTATTCGAACACGACCCATCTAACCACTAACCAAATGTTGAAATTTGGTTATGTTGTTTTTCATTTTAGCTACCTTTATATCAATACTTTCGTTTAAACTCTACCTTGAATAGGAATCCAATGTCAAAATAGATAAAATTTCATGAATGCGCCTTTATATGTCCATGTTTATCTCTGTACAAATATTTTTTCGACACACCTTGATGGCAATCTTTAATATTTGTAAAATTTTTTAGATAAGGTTGTTTGTAATTACTGAGTAAGTACATAGTTCTTAAAAGACGCAACAGAATATTGAAAAGATTACATCAAATTAATTTACATACAATATATTTCTGTAGTACCTTCAATCTTACTACATAGTATGATTAATGTTTCTTTCATTCTTTTTTGTTCATTCTCCAGACTAATTTTACCATCATACCATTTCACGCAGGGGTCGGCAGAGATGTTGGAAAGCTATACAACTCTGTCTTTCATTCCTTGGCATAGCCTAACTTGTTTTTAATTCGCTTTATTATGGCATGTTCCTCCTCCTTCTTTATAAGCATCACTTTCATAATCTTGTTAATTATGTTTTACTCAGTTTGCATTCTTCTCCAATACAGTCATAAACGGTTTAACACACATACACCTCAGGGATCTCATTTGTATTGCATTCTACTTTTTTCCTTCCTCTGACAGTTCCAATCCCTCTGTTCCGGAGTTATTTGTGATCAATCATTATTTTTATATCACAAAAAATTTACTAATGTATTGACAAATCAGAACTTCTTCATAGCATGAATGTCCGTAAGATTTAGTAAAAACAGATTGCTTTGCACAATTAGATCTAGATAGATATCTTATTTATTAAATCCTTTTTGTAATCTTTTTCTTTTCACATTATGATAAGTCTACAACATAATATTGTGTAAACGTATAATCATTCATGTTATACAGCTTTTCATTATAAAAAAATGATATGTAATCTAGTTAACATATTAAATTTATTTAAGGTCATTTTATTGAAACATATTTTTGGCTTCTCCTTCTTCCTTCTTCGCCTTGCCTCACAACATACCCAAATTGGGTACGCCATAGTCCCACTGGTTCCGGCAGCTTGGGACTCTTGCGGTACTCACATAATTAAAAATAAGTTTTATAAATGTTTTTTTAGAGGAGCGTAATTTTTATTTTTTTTAAATTTTTAAATAAAAATATACTAGGTAATAAAGATTAGGCAAACAAAATATCACTTTATTTCATTACATTACAAACCTCTCTAATCCAGCATTTCAAAGATACGGCACTTCTAATAAATTACAGCACTATCTGAGATAAGAAATTCGCAGAAGCCCAATAGATTATAGCATAAATACACACAAAGTGAATATCCCTTTTCCGTACATTTCAGTAATCTGGTGCCAGATTAGTGGGATGCTATTGTAAATCTTCAACATACACACAATAATATTTGATGAAATGTACATACATATATCTACATAGATATATTAAAGGATCATAAGCACCTATGTTGATATCCGGATAAAACAAAATAATGACAAAACAGAACACAATAAGAATAATAGGTTAGGTTAGGTTTTTCTTAAATTTTTTTTGCAATCTTCGGTTTTGTCACTGTTTTGTTTTGTTATTGTTCTGTTTGGTCACTGTGCTGTTTTGTCACTGTTCTGTATTGTCACTCTTCTGTTCTTGATTTCTAGGGTGAGGGAGCCCCCACAGTCAGAAAGGGGACATGCGCCAACCACCTGAGGGAGGTGTCGTCGCTGTTCTGCGGCGCGCACCTGACTTTCAACGCGCGTACAGAGGAGGACATGGATGCACAGATCATAGTAGACAAGGTGGCCAACTCGGGGTCAGCGTACAGCTTCAAGGCGCCTCGCTCAGATCACTCCGGACCCACGGGACCGGTCGGGACCGCTTATCATAGGGTAATTCCAGGTAAATACGTGACTAACCTTTTACCTGCATACCTCGCACTATACGTATTCTTCCGTTGTGCTGACCAGTGGCAGCTCGTGACTTTTGGGTGTACTAGAGTGCTAATATTACAAAAAATAGTATTATTGATGTTGTAGCTGAAAACTTCTTCTTTTTTGAAAATTCTGTTTTTTTTTTCATTAAATCTGTGCGGACAAACTGTATTTTCGAAAAAAGCTGTAATATATAACATCAATAATGTCGAATTTTTCAAACTTTAGCCCTCTATCACACTCAAAAGTCACGAGCCGCCACTGATCCTGACTCTTACATGAACCGATTCTTTTCATGACCCGACTCTTGACTTATCCGTACTCTTGACATAACCTGACTCTTGACGTGACTTGATTATTGACATGACTCAACTGTTAACAAGATCTGATTCGACATAATCAACAATACGGGTCGCCGCACGCCGGCCATCTGAGGCCAACATGCATCTCCGGCCTCGACCTACTTCGAGTATGAACTCTCCAGAAAGTCCAGTCTAAAAATCAGTTCAGTCTAGTATTCAATAAGTCACCGCACCCCCCGCGCGCCGCCTCACTTGCATCTCCTACCTTTCGTCTAGCCTCCGCCTGCATGGCGTCGAGGACTGATCCACGTCTTACTGAGGGCCCATGAAGATCCGTGATCTTCACCACCAGATGCACGCATCCCATCGTGATGCATACCAACTTACAACAACATCAGAAGCCTTCGCCTTTGCAACCAAATCCCTCCGTGATGTGACCTACGTGTTATGCATTCCATTGTGATATATATACACAACTACACTGTCTACATTCTACATAATAAACCCCAATAATTCGCAAATCCGTGTAATTCGAAATTTTCGCCAAAAAATCCCCAGAATTTTTTTTCATACGAAATTCTTTTTTATTTCTAAATTCGTTAATTCCTAATATTAAATTTATTTTTGTCCACTTACGAAAATTTGTTTGTGACGTGAAAAAAAACGATTTTTACGAAAGTAAATCATAAATCTGAATCTGACAGATAGCCATGGCGGTAAAACGCCTGAAAAGTGTCTTTTTACATGGTTATACATTGTCCTAATTCATATTATTATTTTGTAAAAAGGAATGTCTAATTGTTTAGTTGTCGAATTTGAAGGGCTGACCTGAGCATAATCGGCCGAGATATATCAATTTACACGGTAATATGTTGTATTTTTACATCAAATTTTATTTGCATCAAATATTTGAATTTAAATTGCATACGCAGAAATATATCTTATTTTTACTAGTTTATTTAGAATATCTGAATTTTAAGGGCCGGCTGAGATGGAAATCGGCCGTAAAATTTCGATTTGTGCGGATATTACCGTATTTTTACGAATTTACTTAAAATATTTAAGTTTAAAGGGTCGGTCGCGATGGCAATCTGCCGCTAAAGTTTTATTTACGCGGAAATGCGTGGTATTTATAAGTATTTACTTTAATTGAATACTGAATTTGAAGGGCTGGCTGCGAAGCTAATCATCAGCTGCAAAGTTTCGTTTTCCGACGAAAAAGTTTTGTACTTTTATGAATTCACTTAGAATAACTGAATTGGAAGAACCAACCGCGGCTATAATCGTTTGCGAACATTCGATTTACACGGGAATAAGTTGTATTAGTATGAATATACTCCGAAGAACCTTCCCGAATTTGAAGGGGCGGCTGAGGATCTCGATTTTTGGCAATTTTTTATTCCTTCAAATTTTAAATTACGTAGGAATTTGTTAATTCGAAATTTGATTTATGATGTCCCGTGGATTTCAAATTAACGGGGTTCTGCCTCTTAACATGACTTGAATCTTGACATGACCCGACTCTCAACACGACCCAATTTTGACATGACCTGACTCTTGCATGACCTGGCTATTGAAATAACACAACTTGTGACATGACCCGACTCTTTACGTAATACGATTCGACTTGACCTGACTCTTGTTATAACCCAACTCTTGCCATGGCTTGACTCTTGAAATGATTTGAATCTTGACATAACCTGACTCTTGCCATGACCTTGACTTGATTCGACCCTTGAACTTATTGTTATCCAGTGAACAGAATTTTTTATACATGAATTTTTCAATTATTATTTATTAGGTAATATTCTCACAGGGTGAATAATAATACTTAATTCAATTCTGATTCCAGGAAAAGAAATAAATTCTAAGGAAAGGGACCAATTCTGGATTAAAGAAGAAGAGGAAGAAAAGAAAAGGGTGGCAGCAGAAAAGATAAGAAGACTTCAGGTGAGAAAATATTAATTATTATTCCATAAAGCAACTTTATGAATATTAAACAAACAAAATATCTTATATATATGTATATAGTTTTGGATTTTCTGTTTTATACTAAATACGAGGTGACTTTCATAACATTTTTCTAATGTCCATAGTAATATTAAAAAAAAAATTATATTTATGAATTCATGCTCAGAAATAGTTTTTCTTATTTTTTCCAAAAGAAAAATGATAACAATTGTGAAACGTTTCAAAGTCTAACACATCAATATAAAAGAAATAACATATTATCTTGCTTTGAATATTCACTCTTCTCTGCTATTTCTGGCTGGTAATGGAGTGTGGGCGGTGACATTTGTTGACATTTACCATGTATCATGTCATACTAGAATTTTAATGAATGGAAAGACTTGCATAAAATTAGCATTGAGAGAATTGTCATTTTATTATTATGTATATGTTAATTATCATTCCTTATTATTTATCCTCTATCTATGTACATAAATATTTTAAACTGGATTAATTTAGTTATGCGATATATATTTATTAATTGTGTAATTATTAGCAACTAGAGTAATAATATTATAGATGCTTTACACAAAAAATATGTGGTATTTTTTAACTGAACCCATTTTCCTACAAAATGCTGTTCCTCAAGGTTCAAACCTAGGTCAACCTTTACTTTACTCTTTTTAAAGTTATTCTCATGTAAAATATTTGCTTTTTGTATGATGGCCTTTTACATTAAGAATTTATTGTGATATTATGCTAGCGGAATAATAGTTAATAGACTGTAATTCTCGCAATGTATTATCCCAATTTTTTTTTTTTTTTTTTTTAAATAAAGAAAGACAAACATTCCCGGGTTACGAATAACCCAACAATGTTTGAAAATCTCCTACTACCACCACAGAAATCAAGCCGAGGAATCAAACACGTGACGCTCGGGTGAGACCCAAGCGCTATGCCCACTCAACCACTGACCGGTCTGTAATTGTTTGTCTTGTTGAGTTTGTCCCTCTTTCAAGCTGTATCTCTCATATGAGATGTCAGTCACACGTTTGTTACAATCGTTAATACCACATAGCAGAATTAGATTGATTTTTTTATGGTAACCGAATAAAACAGAACAGTGACAGAAGAGAACATGATAAAGGTTTTTTGTTAGTTCTTGAAGTTTTCTTCACTTTTTTAATGTTCTATTTTACCACTGTTCTGTTTTGTCATGGAACTATTTTTTTATCATGAATACCAGGAGCGTAACAAGGCAGAGGAGGAGATCAAAGCGCGAGACGCCCGCGAGGCTACCGAGAGGGAGACTGCAGCGGAGATGAGAAATGAAGCCATCGCCAGGAGAAGAGCGGCAGAACACAGTCAAGAGATCGCTCGGCGGAGGGAGGAAGATCACAAGGAAACACAGAGGTGAGTCAACTTTACTCTAATGGTACCACTGTTTGTGCTGAAGATGTTAAAATAATATTCAAATTGGAAAAAAAAATAGTCTTGTAAATTTTTTCACAATATGCAAAGAAGAATCATTTTGTAGAAATGTAGGTCAACATAATTTACATAAGCCAATGAACATTAATTAACCCTAGTTGGATAGCGCTCGCATACCAGTTTTGTATGAAATAGGTCAATTAATATGACTTGAATGAAAATAACCGAATAATTAAATTATTAATTTTTTCACTGAATTTGTGCACCAATGACAAAGCTAGCTGTGCAAATGAAACATCGCTAACATTGAATTAACAGGTCTAAAAATAGTTTTTAAATAAGATAAAGTTTCAGGGAGCTGTTGTTTTTCTAACAATAACAAAACTGGCTATAAATGAAATGTCGTTACAACTTAATATGTCAACATCATAAATGATAGAAACATATGAAAGAATGTAACCGCGCACACGAAAATTTCGCCAACATCGTTTACCCATACTACTGCCAATCTCGTCTACGCACAGTGGCGCTTCGCCTTATATTTCTACATACACACCAAATGCATAGCTTTCATTAATTTTCACATTTTTCTCTGCTGCTTTGATGGTATTAGTAGTAGATAGTAGCTCGGTGACAGCGCTATTCCACCTTATATTCCATTATAATATTCAACTGCAAGAGAAACAAAAAAATGTTTCATGAATGAGTTAAAAAATATATATATATATATACATATTTCAATATTCTAGGAAGGGCTGATGGTTAACAATATGGAATTTTTTCATCTTAATCCATAAGTAATTACTAACGTTTAAATCTGCGGGATGGACTCTTCTCCTTGCCAAATTATCTCACCATTCTTCCTCACCAACGTATGTAACTATTTGTGGTAAAATCACAAACAGTACAGTCATTATGGCGGGATGAGGCCTGTTTGTAAATGTATTCCATTTGTAGATAGTTTTCTGCCGCTAGGCGATGGAAATGGCTTCGATATGAATATGTTTATTTATTTATATTATACGATCATACTGGCTTTTACATTCATGTGATATGCACTATAATTTAGTGCAACAGAATTCTTAAAGTAAAGTTTGCTATTGAAATTATATGGAAACAATGCAGAATAATATGTAGTACAGTAGAACCCCGTTAATTCGAACCCCGATAATTCGAAAAAACGCGTAATTCGAAATTTTCGCCAAAAAAATTTCCGCTGAAAAATTTTTTCATACAAAATTTTTTTTAATTCGAAATTCGTTAATTCGTAATTCGAAATTTATTTTTGTCCGCGCACGAAAATTTGTTCGTGTAATTCGAAAAAATTTGATTTTTGCGAAAATAAATCATAATATTTCGTAAATCTGAATCTAAAAGTCAGCCGTGGCGGTAAAACGCCGAAAAATGTATTTTTACGTGGCTATACATCGTCCTAATTAGTATTATTATTTTGTAAATCTGAATCGATTTACACTGGAATGTCGTACTTTTTCAAATTTATTTCGAATATCCGAGTTTGAAGGGCCGAGAAAATACGTTTTACGCGGAAATATGTCGTAGTTTTACGAGTTTACACCAAATATCTGAATTCAAAGGGCCGGCCGCGACGAAACTCGTTCGCGAAATTTCGATTGACGCGTAAATGTATCGTATATTTACGAATTTATTTCGAATATTTGAATTTAAATGGCCCGCTGCGACCGAATCGGCCGCGAAATCTCGATTTACGCGTAAATATATCGTATTTTTACGAATTTATTTCGAATATCTGAATTTTAAAGGGCCCGCCGCGACGGAAATCGGACGCGAAATTTCAATTTACGCGGAAATATATCGTATTTTTACTAACTTTACTTCGAATATCCGAGTTAAAAAATACGGCGCGACGGAAATCGGCCGAAAAATTTCGATTCACGCCGAAATATGACATATTTTTACGAATTTACTTCAAATATCTGAACTTAAAAGGCCGGCCGCGTAGAAAAACTGCCGATATAATTCGATTTACGCGGAAATATTTCATATTTTTACGAATTTACATCAAATATCTGAATTTAAAGGGTCGGCCGCGACGGAAATCGGCCGCACATTCTCCATTTACACGGAAATATATCGTATTTTTGCGAATTTATTTCGAATATCTGAATTTAAAGAGCCGGCCGCGACGGAATACGGCCGCGAATTCTCGTTTTACGCGGACATATATCGTATTTTTACGAATTTAAATTCAGCTATTTGAAATAAAGGGCCGGCTGCGACGGAAAATTACCGGAAATTCTCGATTTACGCGGAAATATATCGTATTTCTACGAATATCTCAATTTAAAGGGTAGGCCGCGACCGAAATTGGCAACGAAATCTCGATTTACGCGTAAATATATAGCATTTTTACGAATTTATTGCGAATATCTGAATTTAAAGGGCCCGCCGATATGTTAATCGGCCGCGAAAATAAAGAAATAATTGGTTTTAATACGAATTTACAACTAAAATACCACCTGGATTTGAAGAGGCGGCCGAGAAAATCGATTTTCGGCGTATTTTTTTATTTTTTTTTTTCATAAAATTTCGAATTACGTGGGAATTCGTTAATTCGAAATTTGATTTTTGATGTCCCGTGGATTTCGAATTAACGAGGTTCTACTGTATTATGCTAACATTAGTTATTATTGAGGTATGTTATTACATATAGCCTTCTTGTAACTATATTCCTTCCAGTTGAACACATCTACTATTTCTGGTTTTTATTCTAGATACATACAGAGTAGGAGGTTGACTACCCTTTTCCTTGCAGTATTTATTACAAAATTTGAGGGTTTCTGCCTTTTTCCTAAACAAAATTTACATACCCTCACTTGGTTTGACAAGGATCTAACTGTCATTTTGGATCAAAATGACCATTGAATGGTAAACCGTTTCTTTAGCTCATATCTACATCCAAAATAATGTTGAAGTCATTCTGTTAAGTATTAACAAAGTTAGTAATGTACCAAAGTTTCAACATCAGACACTTTGCAAACAAATTGACTCTATGGGTAGTAGCTGTTTGTTCCCAAAACCAAACAAATTATCCTGAGAACTTTGTATTTGACATTATCTTGTCGTAGTAGTGCCCAGAACTTTGTATTTTTTATTTGACATTATCTTGTCGTAGTAGTGCCCAGAACCTTGCTATAAATGAATTTGGAGGAATTACGAGAATAAATAGAAAAGATTATTGCTATTGAAATTTCTCCTTTTAATTAGTTTTTATTGAGAAGTGGAAGTGCACATAAACTGTGAGAATTTCCGACACCATCTTTAAGAAATATAACGGTTAATATGAGGCCTGAAGGATTAATAATATGTAATGAAAATAAAGACACAAAAACCCTGTTCACAAAAAGTTGAACAAGGTTCAAAGGAAAATTAGAACCTTGTAAAATAAAATATTCTGTCCTTGCTGGTCGAACAAGTTTCCAACTTCACAAGTAGGTATGTTCTAGAATCTAGAATATAAATTTATACATCCGATTTAATTTGTTTTTCATTTATAATGAAGAACTAAAATACCATATATTAGATAAAACCATAAATTTGGCAATTGTTATAGGTTTTATAAGAAATTAGATTGGAATTCCATAACTCAGAATAAAGTAATGTTAAGTTACAACCAAAGATATTAGAACATGAGAAGATATGCTGTAAGTGGCCAATACTACTGCATGCCTTCGCTTATGCTACGCTAAAGTGTCCGTCCTTTCCAAACCCTGAGGTGATAACTCACAAAAGTGGCGCTATAAAAATTGTCAAATTATTATTGCGCTATTACCAATACTTATAAATGACAAAGGCTAGATTGATTGTTTGCAAGACACAAATCGTTGTAAAAATTGATATTTCAATCAAATCATTCAAGTTTACTGTTCATTTGATAAAAGTTCTTATTCTCAGAACAGATAAAAAGGAATAAGTTTAGTGCGATCTGGACTCTGGATGCGTTTAGCTTAACAACCTATAACAATTGTTTCATACCCACAATTAAATAAATAAATTTCTTCCGTACAGTTTTTATTTGTTTTGGCCATTAATGTTAATCACAATAACGCACGTAATATGTGTTTTTGTTGTAGTAAAAATCCATAAAATGACATTTTTTATTTTTTACTTATTTGAATTTATTTTGTATTTGATCACCGCAAAAGAGTTCCATCTGCTCCCAACCATCTGGAGCCAGTCAGACTATGGTATACCCAATTAGGGTATGTTGTGAGGCTGACAATGGTGAAGATGGGAAGGAGACGGGGAAGAGGAAGGTGGGGAAGTACATATAAACAAACCACTGCCGGGACACTCTTCTTAAATATCTAGATTTATTAAAATAAACAAATCCACGCCGGGACACTGTACTTAAATAGATTTGTTTAAATAAACAAACCCCTGCCGGGACACTCTTCTTAAATATCTAGATTTATTAAAATAAACAAATCCACGCCGGGACACTGTACTTAAATAGATTTGTTTAAATAAACAAACCCCTGCCGGGACACTCTTCTTAAATATCTAGATTTATTAAACTAAACAAATCCACGCCGGGACACTGTACTTAAATAAAACTGTAGATTTGTTTAAATAAACAAACCCCTGCCGGGACACTCTTCTCAAATATCTGGGAGTTAATGCTAGAAATGTCACTTTTGATAAATTGATTTGGGTACCAGAAAGTACTTTATAACGTCCCTTATTTGAATGCATTGAATACCTATATCAGGTGCGCTAGATTGATAAAATAGTGTGAGTTCACTGTAGTGGGTGATTTAGAGGTTGTAGGTTCACTTGAGACCTGTAAATAACAAAAAAATTTACATAATTCTTATTTAACTCAAAAACTAAAAATATGCTTTATAAAACTAAAAAACTCACTGAATCATCAAGTGGTAGTTTGCAACAGCTCATGCAAAAAGTCTCCGATTTTTGTTGCTGGTTTAAAATAATTTTGGCCAAATTGAAACTAGCAAATGATGCTATCGCAAGTAGGAAAGCAGGTTCCATTTCTCCCCGTTGCGTCAATCCATTTTTCTACCATTTTTCCTTCCTTTGGAAATCTGAAATATTTTAAGATTCTACGAGTATAATTTACGACACATAAAAACTGAAATATGCAGGATGTCCGGGAGATGCTTTACCTAACAAAAATAAATAATAAATTTTCATGTGAAAACTGCACAAGCGTGACTGCTCCCAACCACCTGGAGACAGTGAGATTCTGGCATCCTCAATGGTTGTGAAGCTGAATGGGGTAAAGTTCCTTAATCAGCTTACTTCTTAAGACGCACAAATTATTTAAACACTTTGTTTTAATTCCATTAATATTTAATATTTGGCTAATTTATATAGCGCCGTTTTCGTGAGAAATCACCTCAAGGGCGCTGATTACTACAAGAAACAACTATTTACGTCGGGAGATGGTAAAAGATGCATTTAAATTCCATTTTTCTAATCAATGTTCATGGGTAAAAACTAAAGATGGGTAATAATATTTTGTATTTGAAAAGCAAAACATTTGCCTTTTTTTCTACCACTTACACATTATCAAGAAAAATAGTACATTTGAAAAAATTGTATTTTGAAATATTGATGGTCTGTATTAAAACGTAATCGCGTCCCATCACTAGCTTTGATTTACTGGCCAGGATAGCTTTGCAGCCAGCGTACGGGGGCTAACGTCAATAAAAACATTGAAAAATCATTAAAAATTGATATTGTATTCTAATTTTGTACTTACTGGTGAAATACTCAATTTGTTTTGAAGTTCACTTGGGGTGTCGCATTTTTACAAATTTGCGCTGAACAAGAAATTTTTTTGAATAAAACAGGGACGAACTTTGCTCAGTGACAACACAAAAGCAACTAATTTCCGACGAATTCTTTCCGCATTAACATCACGCTCAATAGACAATAGAATAGGCATACCTCACAGCATATCTCCTTGTATTCTTACATCTTTGGTTACAACCTTGTCAAACCAAAGTGACGATATATGTATTATAAAATTGTTAATTTGATGTAATATTTTCTCTTCCAGACTTCTAAAAGAGCAGGAAGAGAATGCCTCCCGCAGTGGAGTGAACACCAGTGAGGCCTTGCGGCGGCAGAGGTCCCGGGAGGCCAAGGAGCTCATCGGCCACTCAACCTCCGCAGCCCGGGCCGTCTTCCAACAGAATTCCTCGCAAGGGCAGATGAACAACAAGTAAGCCATGTCTAATTTCTCCTCTGGTGTTATAGATTTCCTTGATCTGAAAGTGTTTTGATCACCTTTAAGAATATACCGCTAAACTAAAATAAATGCGCATAAGGTTTCCATTGAAGAAGAGCTTTCACACTTAGTTACGAAGCTTGGTTATGGTTCTTTAAAAACTGAACTTAAAAAAATAGATATACCTGTGATCCAGCAAGTATATCTATACACAGATATAGCCACACCTTTTGTGAGATTACATAAAGTATGCTGCCCGCGAATGATCTGAGCTGCAAAGCTGCAAACTTCATCACACACAGAATGATAATCAAATGTCAGCTGTTCATTATGTATATGTACCTATTTATTAATAAATTGCTGCCCATAACAAGGAGGTACCTGCGCTTTCTTAAAAATAATATGTATCACTTTTAATTTCCCTTTTTTGTCATATTTATTTGCAGAGCTTTCATTCCTCAAAAGCCGGTTCGCAACTCTGTTGTCTCCCAGCGCATCAACAGTCTGACGCAGAGCGCCGAAGCTAGTAACGCGCCGCCGCCGAAAGCACTAACCCCGGAGGAGCAGACCTCACTCAAAACTAGTCCCATCAAAAACATAGATAAGATCAAACTAAGCTTGGAAAGCCCCTCGCAAATCCAACAATCAATTCAAATCGTCAGTGACCTCAGTCCGAATGAAATTAACCCCATTCAATTCACTTCACTATCCTCAAGCAATGAACCGCCTATTCCCGAAATTAAAGAAGAACCATTGACTGCAGCGGCAGTAGAAAAAGAACTGAATCGAAGCCCGAATCACACAAACCCTCAAAACGAAGATTTCATCAAGCAGAATATTCTAGAAAATGATATCTTCGATTCTTCCGTTTCTACATCCAGCAGCAATGATCTCGACGATGACGACAGCGATAACAAGTTTAGCACTATAAAGCGGTCGCCGCACAGTAAGAACAATGTTTCAGACAGTTCCGACGGAAAGGAGCACGGAGACTTGAGCAGACAGAATACGGTGATTGAGAATGTAAACTATAAGGATGGGAATGAACACACCAATGGAAATAGCACACCTGATGGTAAGTACACCCTAATAACCTATCCTGTTTATGGGGGGACTACAGTACAGCACCCTCAGTTTAATTCTACCAATAAAATTTTGTTAGCTATTGTTTTTCCAACCTGTTTTTCTTACATTCTGTTTCCTGTGACCTTTATATTTTAGTTGTTGAAGATGGTAACAGAATTAAAATGGTTTATTTATTGTTTTAGATGTTTCCCCAGAGGCCCTTGAAGATGATGGAATCTACCAGGACCTGGATGATGATCCAGGACTAACAGCAAGAGCCCTCTATGATTACCAAGCAGGTAATTCTTTTGTAATTTATATCTTGTCTTCATTTTACAGATTACAGTTCATGTGCGCCAATAATAATTACAGCCCACCGTATTTTTTGTATTATTATTATTTTTTTCATTAACTCCACCCAGAAGGCCCTGATGAAAATAATTTACGTCAGGGCCTATGTCATCTTTAGAGATGATATGTGGAAGGTATTTTTAAGGAAAGGAGAGGAAGATTTGGGAAAGAAAAAGGTATGAGGGGTGGGTAGGAATCTAGGAATTAGTGTGTATTATATTAATCCCTTCCAGCGCGGTGCAAGGCGATGGGTCTAGAGAGTCCAGCTGGAGAGGTCAATAACTTAACTTTTCTATGTTTTCTTTCAGCCGATGAGTCGGAGATAACCTTCGACCCGGGAGACATCATCAGTCACATCGATCAGATCGACGAGGGCTGGTGGCAGGGCCTGGGCCCTCAGGGCGTCTTTGGCCTGTTCCCCGCCAACTACGTGGAAGTGTTGCCCTGCAAACCCAAACATTAGACCAACCCAATCATTAACTCCAGACCCCGAACCCTTCAAACAATATCACTCGCTCGTATTATACCAAACTAAAACTAATCTATAATCATTGAGTTTTTTTTTAAACCTTGTGAATACAGTGGAACCCTCTTATAAGATTATTCAATGGACAAAACAAATTTTTTTTTTAGCCAAAGGGACCCCCATTGTATCATATACAATATTTTTACGGTTTGCCTCAAATTCAATTCACCACTTTCAAAGAAGCCGGACTTGTCTAAGTATGTAATAAACATTTTTGAATAACAAATAAAAATTGAATCATATTCTACATCAGAGTATTTTGAATACTCAATTTTCAGGTTCTGTATGAAAAAATTTGATGTCAGTGACCTTATGTGAGTGTTTTACTGTATGAGTTTACTTTTTACAACTTCTGATATTTTATGTATTGATTAGGTTTTTTGTAATGGTTTTGTGGGGTGAATTATGATATCATGACAATCGGAAAACTATTGTTATCTTATTAAAATGTCTGACCAATTCTATCTCAATAATAATTCAGCATTTGAATCCTAAACACTTGATAGCTTGATATAAGTACTTTGCAATAATAATAAAACAAATCCAAAATGATCAATGTCAGCACCACATAAAATCATACAAAAATCGCAATTTTTTACCATTAAAATATCTCAGACAGCATTTCGTAATATTCATTTCATTGTGTTATAGTAAAATCTCAATCTATTATATTTTGATTTGTGGTCCTGAAATAAACTTTGTATGATTAGAAATTTCTCCAAAAGGGGTGAGACTGGTGCTGAATGTAAAATATTTGTCCATGTAAAATAAAGTAGACATAAAGATATGCAACATGTTCTTGTATCAATTCTTAAATATGTATTACATATATATACAGTGAAACTCTCTTATAAGGTTTTCCAAGTGGATCAAAACTTCTTATTTGGAAAAACCATATGTGATGTCGGACAGCAAACTGACATCTACATTTTTACTCCAAATAAGCTCAGGAATCACTGGTTAAAGTCTGGCAGGTATATCCTGTTACACCCTGTATGTGGGATAAAGTCTGGCAGGTATATCCTTTTACACCCTGTATGTGGGGCAAAGTCTGGCAGGTATATCCTGTCACACATTGTATGTGGGATAAAGTCTGGCAGGTATATCCTGTTACACCCTGTATGTGGGATAAATCGGTCCATTTTTGATCCCGTCCTCAAAGAAAACTTATTCAGCATGAAAACTGTGTGGGAACTTTATAAGTTGTTTTCACTGTATTAGTGACATAAAAACCTTTGCTTATTATATTTACTCTATTATGTCGTCCAATGTTTTGCAACTGTGTCAGTCTGTTAAACATGAAATTATAAAATATTGTAGATTGACATTTTACTCTACTTTTAAAAATATTTTTAGTAAACTTTAAGCTGCCAATAATTTGAAAAAATTGTCAAATTCGTGATGATTGCATTGTTAGATTATTTTTACTATATTGACTAATGCCTACAATATTATTTTATATAAATAAAAAAAATGTATTATATGCATAGATTATAATGCTTAACACAATTTCTAGCTAGTCTAATTCTCTAGTTTGTATGTAAGGTTGCCAACCCATTCTTAATTTACGAAAAGATAGTGCGATGTTTCAAAAACTTTATGATAATGTGTTTAATCAGCTTCTTAGATTTTTTGCATCAATTTCGTTTTGTAAGTATATATATATTTTATGATAAACTTTGTGCTAAAACTCAAATTCGTCAAATTGAAGAATGCATTTCCAAGAATGCCTCGATTGAAGACTGGTCTAAACGTCTGGTTATAAAAATAAATTATTTTATGTATTAATGCTTAGTATAGATTATTTGCTCATTAAAGATGGAGATATGTACTTGTGATGCAATCTTTACAAGCGTCGAATCGTAGCTCACATTTTAATTTTGTTTCAAATACAAATAAATTTATTGATAATGATACAGTGAAACTCTCTTATAAGCTTTTCCAATTGACCTGAAAATTAACTTCTTATGTAGGAAAACCGTATTGTGGTATAAATAGGGCAATTTTTTTATTTCAGTCTTCAAGGGACGGTAAAACTTCTAAAACATGAAAACTTCTGTTGTGAAAACCTTATAAGTGGGTTTCATTGTGTGACATTTTTGCATGTTGACTCAAAAGTATATTATAGACTGCTCCAAATTGAATTATGTTTACACAATTTTCACAAATGTTCAATAGGATTTATCTTGGACTGCGTTAATGATTATTACAGGATGTAAAAATATGTGCAGTTAAACGAGGGACTTCAAAAAACTACTTATCTGGGAAAATATGGTTTGAAAACCATACTTTCCAATATGCTTTAAAACTCATAAGTGGGTTTTACTGTACGCTTGATGTTTGATCTCCTAACATAAAAATAAATCATTGCTTGTCAAACATAGAGATCTCCAAAGTTGAATTCTGAGTAAGCGTGATTCAATTTCGAGACCAACAGTCTTTATGAATGTATAGTATTTTGTCTAAATGTAGTACAATAATGTTATTATTAAAATATGTACGTATGTATTGTGGTCGGTGTGTTTCGGGACATATTTACCCAAATCGCTCGTGTCCCATTAAATTCCTAGAGAGTTTCTCAGTAATTATTGTTCATAAAATAATATTATAGAAATAGTCAAATTGAAACACCAATTCCAACTAATTATAAATAATTAAATGTAGGCTTTGTGTAAGGCTTTTCATTTCATTCATGTCATCCTCCTTTGCTTGCGGTTCTATTAATATGTACTCTAAATGTTAAATCTATCATATTCAAGAAGATTATAAGATTAATTACAGTGAAAATCTCTAATAAGGTTATTCAGAAGATCGAAAAAAAACTGAACCTTATAATAGGGTTTCACTAAATCTCGAAAATAATAATTTAAAAATTGAAATGTATATTATAAAACTTTATGCAACACTTTTATATTCAAACTTTTTTTATTTATTTTTAATAAACTTTTACGACAAACATTCCTCGGGGTTTGCAAATTCACGAATAACCTAACTACAATGTTTGAATTCTTCTACATACTTTCATAATTTAAAGCTTAGTTTGCAGATGATTAAACCTGCAATTTCTGGGTGTGAACCCGATTCTTTGCCCACTCGGTTACTAACGATTCTAAAAGACAAATATGAAACAAAGTTTGTGTGAGGCAAATGATTATAAGGCACAAAACTAGTAAATGTATTTTCCTTTTACAGTGTAAATCTCTTTTAAGGTTTTCCAAGGGAATGAAAAAATTTAAAAACCTTATAAATGTGAGTTTCACTGTACAGTGAAACTCTCTTATTAGGTTTTACAAGGGACTAAAAAAAGATACGTGGGAAAATCTTATAATATGTAACTTCTTAACAATGAAAACTTAATATTTTAATATTTGAAACTGTTATTTCGTGGTGGAATTCCATTATAAATATATATAAAGAACACAATTTTAAACTTTTTTCCACTTGTTTTTATTGATGAAAACTTCATATGGGGGAACCTTTTAAATTTTCCGTGTAACAATGTGCTATTAAATTAAGTTTTTTCTTTCATTATATACTTTATTGTTAACTGCCGACTCTTACTGAGTTTAGGCTTGCTTATATCTCGTATTTTCTCTATCCATTCATTCTTCTGACATTTTAGTTATAAGGTCACATTAAACATTCATAAAATATGTAAGTATTCACTAAATATGACTGCCCTAGAATATTTTCATCCGTGGAGACACAAGCTTTATACATTTGTACTTCTATTAGAGCAAATTAATTTCTTAATTTTTTATTAGAATTTACATTGTAAAGTTGTAACATAAAAGTATAATATTGTGGTCATTATAATATTTCCAGTACACTGAATAATGTGCTATGAAAATTTTATGACCTGGGAGTTGGAATAGAGGATAGAGTGGACACATTTTGCATCGTAATTCAAGCTCATAACATTAAAACACAAAGCATTTGTACTTAAGTGTAAAAATATTATAATAAAATATCAGAGTTTGAAATATAATGTATAAATCTGATATTGAATCACTATATAATTCTATAAATACCTTTGTTACAGAACAATCAGTCAAAGTTTGTTGAATTGAGAGTGATTGATGTACTTTAAAAGCCAAGACACTCATTCCAAGGTTCCTCCATGTACAGGGTTTTCCAATAAGAGGTGTTATTTTGATATTCAATCGTAAAAGATCAATGGTTTCGTTGCTTGTGTGGCACGTAGCGCCGTCTTGTTGAAAGTAAACGTTGTCCAGATCAATACCATCCAATTCCGGCCATAAAAAATCATTATTCATCTCTCGATAGCGCAATCCATTCACCGTAACTGTTGCTCCAGCCTCATTTTCGAAAAAGTAAAGTCCAATGACTCCGCCGGACCATAAACCGCACCAAACACTCACACGTTGAGGATAAAGAGGCTTTTCAACAATAACTCTTGGGTTTTCCGAGCCTCAGATGCGACAATTTTGCTTGTTGACGAAGCCACCGAGGTGGAAATGGGCCTCATCACTCAAGATGATTTGCATTTGATTCACTCAAGTGAATTTTAATCATTTCAATGCGTTGTTGAAGCGTGTATCGTTCCATTTTTATTAATGGCGTAGTTTCTGCTTGTCAAATGTCAAAAAATGACAGCTTCAAAAGTAACATCTACCGAAATAGCGGGCTATTCAAAATAACACCTCTTATTGGAAAACACTGTATATTGTTTTATCCAATGTTTCTCAATGAATACCTAACATAAAATGTACTTCATTCTATATAGTATGTGTTTAATTTTATATTTACCACAACTCTTTTACTATAAAATGTAGTTCACTGTTCCAAGATATAGTATTCAATGCAACAATAGTATATTTACTATAAAATCCAGTTTATTGTATCCAACGTCCCCCAAAGTAACCTTGAAACACTATGCAGGTCTGTGAATGCGTACATCAATAAGAAATCCCATGCCTAAACTGTGTTCAATATAATTTATCTTACATTGTTTTGTTGCTCTTAAAAGCTAACCCAATGATATTACAATACATCTAGTTATGGTTTCACAAAAGTGGCAAGTAACAAATTCTTAAATTAAACACTGCTCATTGTATGTATGAACGAAATAGATATAGGATCGGGCGGCATTTTCGTATTTAAAAGTTTCAACAAATAGTACGTTCTACATTGAAATTACAAGATACGCTTACACAACGAATATGGAATGCTGTATGAGACGACCTTCTGCCAGTAGGTTGTCCTTCCTATACTTATGTGTTGCTACATTCGCCATCTCGCTTTCTCTAATGCCGCTTAAAATCTTCAGGAAACAATCAATATACATAATTGTATTATTTATAATAATAAGTAATTTGCATGTATTTATGAAGGAAATGTTATTCCTTGGCTTTAATCGCGTTTACCATGTAATGGACACTTTCTAATGGGAATGTGATGACACATGAGAACATTTTGACACACATTTACACAATTTTGTTAGAGATAGCACACAACTACCGTGTCTTTTGCTTGGCACTTTTGAGATCTCTACAGCATGTCTGTATGTAGTTTGTAATGTCATTGGCTGTACCACCATTTTACTTTATATCCCTCCGTAAACATCGATCAAATGTGTATATATTTTTATCCCTAAAGTATCTAGTAATTTTTTAAAGGCCATAATCCTTTTACTTATTTCCTCATATTTCAAAATTATCTCAATATAAGAAAAAATTCACATATACTTTTTGCTTAGCAATTTGCCAAAATTAATTTACTCAATAGGTTTGGTTCAAAATTACTAATTGTAAGTTACTTTGGTCAACAATTTCTAATTTGATTTACCCACATTTATTTTACTGAAATTGAGATTGAACATTAGTTATGTAAAATATATTTTTTATTGATTAAAGGACCAACCTTAAAAATAATGTCTTAGTTCGTAAAAAAATCTGTAAAAATAGAGTAATAGATGATTTTCTTTAAAATATTCACGTATAATTTGTATTAGTAACCCTAGTGATTTACTTTTAAATATTTTGTTGTATATAAATTCATTTTGGTAACTTACAAAAAACAGTTATGGAGAATTTCTAGTGGAGATGCAATTTATTATTTTTAAATATTTTTTAGCCTTCAATTAATACGTTATAATGATAAGCATTATTTGTGTATTGTGCAGTTTCAAATGAATTTATATAACCTTTTTAGATTTTTACCTTTATAAATATTTCCATACAGTATTTGTCAAATATATAATTTAGATAAAGAAATAAAACCTTATAAGTAAAATCAATGCATTTTCATTTTATTATTATGGCAATAATAAATGTTTATGTTGCTTTGCCTATTTTGCTGATGCTGGAACTTACATTAATGCTGAGTTTACACTCTACCGACGCCTCAATTCTTCCAAAACGGTAAGTAAAGTATGTTTGGTGATTTAGCAGGGGTGCCCGGGTTCATAGGGTGTGGTGTGTTAAGGATGGGCCTGCGCCCACCAGCTGCGTGGCGTGCCAGATCGGAAGAGGTTGGTTTGGGGAGACCCTTTGACCACTCTAGCTGGTCTCTCGACCCATCACCTTGCACCGCAGTGGGTGTATATGTCTGTCACTCCTGGACATACTGATCCCTAGATTCCTACCCAACCCTAAAGATGACATAGGCTATAAGGGAAATTATTTTCCTCAGGGCTTCCTGTTTGGGGTTAGTGTAAAAAAAACACACCGTCTCAAGTTGGATAATGACCACTCCAGTTTCTTTGGTCAACAAGGCTCCACCACCCTTGGGGGCGCCGCGAGAGCTGAGAACACCGACGTCCCAGTTGCCAGTGATATTGGATCATTTCTACGCATCGGTGATCTTCCTTTGGTTTTCCTGCAAACACTTTGGCCAGTGACCGTGTCTTTCTCCAGGTTTGAGTTCTCAGTTTGGCGAGCAACGTTGTCAAAATTTCTCAGGATTGTAGGCACATATAATGTACCCTATTGTGGATGCCTACTGGCCATCCTGGGAATTATTCTCAGCACCACATTTCGATGGCATTGGCTCAGGCTCATTGGCTTGGTGGACATGGGCCTGATGGACAGTGTCCATGGTTCCGCACTGTCTATTAATATTGGAAAAATCATCTACCAGTGACCACTTCCTAAGCAACAATAAACATGCAGCATTTGCTGTCCACACTGAAATTCCACCTATACTGTTCAACATTTTGTGAAGCTCGGCCTTCGCAGCAGCTGGAAATTAATAAAAATTCTAATGAGTAGTCACCGAACCTCGGTAGTGTGCAGTCGTGTTTACTTCCAGTGCTCTGTGTTTTACGGCTTACTGACGGCGGCGCGGCGTACAGATAAGATTTATTTATTGTTACCTTTTCGTATTCATTATTTTTGTTTCTATTATTGGTTTGCGACGCAGTTGCGTGTATTATTTCTATCATTTATTATTTCTTAAATAGTATTTATTGTTTAATTTTTTTTTAATTTGTTGAAATGGAGGAGGATGAAAATAGACCTCCTGACCCTGAGTCCATTTCTAATATTGCAGACGTCAACGATTCTGATGATTCCCAAGCTTCTGTAACCATTCCTTCCCGAAAACGACGACCTCCGCTTTGCCTTAATGTACCTCCTAAAATTAAATCTCTTTCACAAACAAACGAATCCCCAATCTCTCATGGAAGTTATAATGATACCATTCCTACAGAAGCAAAAGCCATTGAGCTTATGTATTCTATTTCATCTTCAGCTCCATTTATTGTTAATGTCCAAAGGACTGAACAGGGGAAAATAATTCATCCCCTGGATTTCGGTAAATTTATTTTTAGCTCAAAACTCAATAACCTCGGTATTATAAATGGATCAATAAAACCGGAAGGTCGATACAAACTATCCATAGAATTTAAATCCGCCACATTAGCTAATGATTTTGTTAAAAAAATAGGTTCTCTTTCAAATAATAAATTTAAATCTTTCATATCTACTTTCAATTTAACCAGAATGGGCAGAGTAAGAGGTATCCCAACCGATCTATCAGAAACAGGAATAGTAGACGCTCTTAATGACTCTCAATTAACTCCAAAAGTTTTAAAAGCACGTCGTTTGAATTTCAAGGATACTTCCACCGGCACCACTATATGGAAACCTTCCCAATCCGTTGTTATCACTTTTGAAGGTCAAACATTACCATCCCGTGTATTTATTTATTATAACGCTCTTCCCGTTGAAGTATACAGATTCCCGACGATCCAATGTTTCAACTGTTGCCGTTTTGGCCATTCAAAACCTATTTGTCGTTCCCCTCCTCGTTGCTTCCATTGCGGGGAGGATCATCTCTTTGAACAGTGTCAAAATACAACGAATAACCCTATTTGTATTAATTGTAAGGGCAACCATACTGCTGTTAGTGTGGCCTGTCCAGAGTTATCTAGACAGAGAAATATCAAACAGTCAATGGCTGCAGACAACATTTCCTACTTTCAGGCTTCTAAATTATTCTCTCCTACGAAAAAATTTTTTGCAGAGATAACGTCTAACGCTTCTATCTTTCATTTTTCTTCCCCTAAATCCCCTCTATCATCCTCCCACAAAGAAACAATTTTCAAACCGATAAAATCTAATCCAAAATTTATTCCTTCTTTCGATAAAAAACTACATAATGATCTTTTACTTAACCCGAATGGGAATAGTAAATCCCAGGCTCCCAATGGGACTGCCTTAAAAAACTGTTCCACTTCCGATATCTTACCTAAAGTCATGATTGAAAATTCTTCTTTTATTCAAACTTTAATTACCCTATTAATTACGATCCTTTCAAATAACAATAAAGTACCGTCCAACGCTGCCGATTATATGAAATCTTTACTCTCTAGCCTTCCCGATGTATCCGCAACTGAGCAAAATACTTCAATGGAATAGTAGAAGTCTATTCGCCAACAAAATTGATCTTGTACAGTTACTTGATGAACATAATATTTCAGTTGCTGCCATCTCCGAAACGTGGTTAAAACCCTCATACCAATTTAAGATTCCTGGATATCATTGTCTAAGACATGATAGACTGGATGGCAAAGGTGGCACTGCTCTTATTATACATAATTCTATCCCTTTTAAACAAATTATTTTCAACACTCTCCCCAATAATTTTCAGATAGTAGCAGCTGTTGTATCTGATATTACATTACTATCAATATATATCCCTCCCTCTACAATTTTTGGTCAAAACGAATGGTCAACATTTATATCCCAGATTCATCCCCCGTATATGATACTTGGGGACTTCAATGCTCATTCTCCTTCTTGGGGCAGTGAGTTAACAAACCTTTCTGGCCATAATCTATTAGAATTTATGGATACCTATAATTTATGTATTCTAAATGATGGATCTCCAACTCGTTTCACTGCCCCTCAACATCGGAAAAGTGCAGTCGATTTATCTCTTTGCTCATCTTCGGTGATTCCCATATATTCTTGGAACATTCTTAAAGATCCACTTTCCAGTGACCATTTTCCTATAATAATCACCTTCCACCATCTATCTTCCACGCATTCCTTTTCGATAAACAATAGTTTTAAATTTAAAACGAAAGACGCGAATTGGAGAAATTTTTCTTCAGAATTAGACTCCATTGTTCAAGCATCTAAGTCTTCCCTTGTCAACACTAGTTTACAATGTGAATTATTTCCTAACATGATAATAAAAGCTGCAGAAAAAACACTTAAAAAACGTAATGTAAACATTAAGATAAAACATTCCACCCCATGGTGGGATGAAGAATGCACTAGTGTCGTTAAATCCAGGAGAGAAGCAATTTCCATTTTCCGTAAATGTATGTCTTTCGAAATTTTTTTTTTTTTTTTTTTGGTTTTAGGCATTTCACCCTGAAAAGAGTGCTTTGTGCCGGTAACAGTTAAAGTGGATAAAAAAAAAATCGGTTAATCTATTGGGAGAATAATAAAACAAATTAAACATTGGACTCATTTAGATCGCTAAAACAAATTAAATGTTGAATTCATTCAGGTTAATAAACTTACATAAAGCTGTATGAACACGAGAATTGTTAAGAGATAAAAGGTATGAAATGTTAAGGGGGGACTGGTGTGTGATTTTAATAAGACGGCGGTATATGTTCTTGAAAGATGAATGATTTTTACAGTTAAAGAAAACGTGGTCGAGGGTTTCCTCTTCCACACCGCACTGGCAGACCGGATCATCCAAAACTCTAATTCTAGCCAAGTGGGATGCAATCGAACAGTGACCGATTCTCATTCTCGAAATACATGAAATGAATCGTTTTGACAGTTTTTTACCGTGAAACCATGGCTTAGCAGGGATATGGTTTTGAATTCCAGCATAGAAAGATCCAGTTCTTATTTTGGAGACTGCCCAATTTTCTTCCCAGGCACGAGTCATGTTGGATTTAAGAATCGGGAAGACATCGGAGATAGGGATTCTAAAATTAAGTGGGATAGTTCCGGAATCTGAACCAGATTTGGCGAGAGAATCGGCCATCTCATTACCCTCTATACCCAAATGGGCAGGGACCCAGGCCAATATCGTCTCAAACCCAGATTCACTTAGAGAATTGAGAAGATTTTTTATTTTACATATAATATTGTCTTCCGGATAACATAGAATATTTGACATAATTTTAGTTAGAGCACTTAGCGAATCAGTACATAGTAAGGCTCGATGAATGTTGAGAACCTGGATTTGATTTAGCGCTTGTTCAATTGCAAAGCATTCAGCTGTAAATATGGAAACTTCTTTCGGTAATTTATAAGTGAGATTGATGTTGAATTCTGGACTATATATCGATGCTCCACATCTTTTATTTTCAAATTTGGAACCATCAGTGTAAAGGATGGAAAATCCAGGGAATTTTGAAGCCACAATGCTTTCAAAACAGTCATCCACATTATGAAATTTATTTGGGGAAGATAAAATATTCTTCCGAAAGTCTGATGTTATTGTGTTCGGCATAAAAGTGATTGCCTTAAATGGAATATTGTATATAGGGAGATTGGGAACTTCTTGAAGATATTGGAGGGAAGATGACAGAGAATTATAGAGATGAAAACTTTTAATTAGGAGAGGAAAACATTTTTTTTCACTCAATCTTTTGTTAGACTTCAAATTAACACTTAGCAGATTGAGACTTTGTTTAATAGGATGATGTGATAACGATAAAGCCTTGAAAATATATTTATTGGCAAGGAATTGCCTTCTGAAATATAATGGAGGCTCTCCACATTCCACCTGAAGCGCATTAATTGGAGAAGACTTCATAGCTCCAATAATCATTCTGAGGGCTTTTGATTGAATTCTTTCCATTTTCTTATCTAAATATTTAGGGAGGGGGTCAAAAAGGAATGTGCCGTAATCCAAGTGGCTCCGAACTAGGGAATTATACATTAATTTAAGAGTGGTAGGATGAGATCCCCACCACACTCTGGAAACTGCTCGCATCATATTAAGTCCCTTTTCACACTTTGTAGAAATTATCTGAATGTGTGGAAGCCAAGAAAGTTTATGGTTCAAAAGGAGACCAAGGAATTTGATTTGAGTAGCGGTTTGTAGAGGCACATTATCAAAAGAGATTGAGAAGTGGGGAATTTTTCTTTTGCGCGTGAAAGCCACGACCCTTGTTTTAGATGCCGCCAGATTCATCCCATTTATTGACAACCAGCTTTTAATATATTGTAAAGCCAAATTCATTTCCTTAGCTGCCAGAATGATATTTTTATGTAACAAATATATAAGGATATCATCCGCAAAGTAAAGTCGCTTGATAGAAAAAGGAATTACTGAGTCTAGGTCGCTTATATAAATATTAAACAACAGAGGACTGATAACAGAACCCTGGGGTAAACCTCTCCATAGTTTGCGCCTTAAGCATTTAGAGGAAGACTCAATAATAATAGACCTATCTGTGAGCAAATTAATAATAAATTGGACTAATTTCGGGGGGATTTGTTTTTTAATTAGCTTTTCTTTCAAAACATTCAGTAAAACATCATCGTAAGCTGATGAAAGGTCAAGGAATGTGGCCAATGTATAAGAATTTAGGGATTGAGAAACTCGGATATCAGTTGTGAACAAACTTAAATTATCCATTGTAGATTTCTTTTTCCGAAAACCATACTGATTTGGTGAGATAATATCCTGACTTTCAACAAACCACTCTAGTCTGTTTTTTATCAAACGCTCCGCTACTTTCATCAAACATTGTGAAAGGGCAATAGGTCGATAAGACGAAATTTCAGATGGATTTTTTCCAGGTTTTAAAATGGGAATGATGTTTTGAGTTTTCCAAACATCCGGAATTAGTCCTGTTTCAAACATATTATTAATAAGAGATAAGAAATATTCAACCGCCATATCAGAAAATGATTTAATGAAACTATAAAATATTCCATCGGGACCCGGAGCAGAGTCAAAAAGGGCTCTTATCACTCGTTTCATCTCATCAATGGAGAAAGGAGCATCTAGCCAGTTAGAGCGAGATGGATACGGCTTGATAGAAGGCATTTCTTCACATCCGGCAACTGATGGGGGGGCTATTTTATCCGCAAATCCTATAAGACTTTCTTCTGATATATGTTTGATTCTTGGCGGAGAATACGATGATCCAAATTTTTTTAAGCTAGACCAAACTGAAGACTGGGGAGTTTCCGGAGACAGGTTCTCACAGAACTTCCGCCATCCAGCGCGCTTCTTATTTTTCAAAATTCGTTTGGTTTCTGCCTGGGCTTTTTTAACTGATAAAAAATTTTCTAGTGACATACACTTACGAAAAGAGGAAATTGCTATTTTTCGAGAGTTGACGGAGCGAGTGCATTCCTCGTCCCACCACGGAGTAGAGTGTTTTATTTTAATGTTCGCATTGCGTTTCGGGATGGATTTTTCTGCTGCATTTATAACCATAGAAGGAAACGTCTCACATTGCATTCTGATGTCTCCCGGGGACGATTTTGTTAAATTAATAAGGTTATCTAGTTCAGAAGAGAAAGTGCTCCAATTCGCATCTTTCGTTCTAAATTTGAGATTATTTTTAACTGGGGGGGAATAAGTGTTAAATTGATGGTGGAAGCGGATTATAATTGGGAAATGATCACTAGAGAGGGGATCGTTTAGGATGTCCCAAGAGCATTTAGATGCTAACGAATACGAACAAAGAGATATATCAACAGCACTTTTCCGTTGATGAGGGGGGGTGAATCTGGTTGGAGATCCGTCATTTAAAAAACATAGATTATGGGTATCAATAAAATCTAAAAGATTGCGGCCAGAACAATTTGTTATTTCGCTACCCCAAGAAGGGGAATGTGCATTAAAATCTCCAAGGATCATATAAGGGGAACAAATCTGGGTTAAGATTGGTGCCCATTCATTTTCAATAAAAGTCGTAGAGGGAGGAATATATATTGACAATATTGTGATATCAGATAAGACAGCTGCTATTATCTGGATATCGTCGGAGGGAGTATGAATATTAATTTCTTTAAAAGGGATAGAATTATGGATTATCAGAGCCGAGCCGCCTTTACCATCCGGTCTGTCGTGTCTGAGACAATAATAACCTGGAATTCTTAAGTGAAAGGAGGGTTTTAACCACGTTTCAGAAATGGCGGCTACTGAAACGTCGTGTTCGTCGAGTAATTGAATTAGGTCAGATTTGTTAGCGAAGAGGCTTCTACTGTTCCACTGAAGGATTTTGTTCAGTTTCGAAGCCATTGGGGAGGCAAGATAATAAAGATTTAATGTAATCGGCAGCGTTGGACGGTACAGTATTGTTGTTTGTAAGGATAGAAATTAAAAGCGTAATTAAAGTGTGTATAAAAGAATTATTATTCATTATTTCGGGGAGAGCAGGAGGGGAAGAATTACCATTAATGGCACACCCATTGGGCGTCTGGGATTTGGCATTCCCATTCGGGCTGGCCAAAATATTATTCATTTGTTTTTTATCAAGGTAAGGTGTATATTTTGGGTTGGGTTTGACTGGCTTGAGAATGGTTTCTCTGTGAGAAGATGACGTTGAATTTAAAAAGGTGGTTGTTTGGAAAGGAGCTGAGGACGATGTCATCTCTGCGAATGATTTTTTCGCAGGAGAGATTAACTTTGAGGCCTGGAAGTACGAAATGTTGTCGGTAGCCATTTTATGTTTTATGTTCTTCTGTCTTGTTAATTCCGGACAGGCTAGACTGACCGCAGTATGTGCACCCGAACAGTTAATGCAAATGGGATCATTGGAAGATTTCGGACATTGATCAAATGGGTGACCTTCTCCGCAATAGTAACAACGTGGGGGGGAGCGGCATACGGATTTCGAATGTCCGAACCGGCAGCAGTTGAAACATTGAATTGTTGGAAATTTATAAACTTCGACGGGAAGCGAGGTATAATAAATGAACACACGAGACGGTAGGGATTGTCCCTCAAATGTAACAACAACAGACTGGGAAGGTTTCCAGATCGTGTTTCCGTCAGTAGAATCCTTGTAGTTCAGTCGACGTACTTTTAATACTTTCGGGGTTCCGTGAGAATTATTCAAACCATCAACAATTTCAGCCTCTGGGATCCCCGCGGGAATTCCTCGCACAAGACCCATTCTCGAAAGGTTAAATGTAGGGATGAACGATTTATATTTATGATTTGAGAGCGAGTCAATTTTTTTTACAAATCCATTTGCGGAAGCGGCAGTGTTAAACTCGATAGATAATTTATATCGCCCTTCCGGTTTAATTGAACCGTTAACAATACCAAGGTTATTATTTTTTGAATCAAATACGAATTTTCCAAAATCTAAAGGATGAATAAGTTTTCCCTGTTCAGTTCTCTGAACATAACTGTAAAAACTTAACGGTAAATGGACCGGAAGCTGAAGCAGGATAAAGTAATTCAGTACTTTTTGCATTATCGCTAGTTAAAGTACTTGGCTGGATGTTACTATTGGTGTTAAGGTCGTTAGGGGTCGAGGTTTGTTGAATCGGCGGTATAGATTTAACTTTCGATGGAATGTGAAGGCTATGCGATGGTCGCCGTTTACGAGATGGGAGCGTAATAGAAACCTGGCTCGTATTAGATTCCGAATCAGAAAAATCCAATATCGACCCTGGGTCGGGAGGTCTATCTTCATCTTCCTCCATTATATATAAAAAACTTAACTTTTAAAAATTAAACTAAAAAAATAATACGCAGTCTATTTCATTGACTGTACAAACAAAAACGGATTAGCCGTAAGCAGGAATGCAAACAAATAGGTAAACGATAAACAATATTAAATAAAATGTAACAATAATCTCTTATCTGTACGCAGCGCAGGAACGGGCGAACGGCACTTAACAATAGTAAGGTACACACAACCACTGTTGACCGCGGCTCGAATCGGACCCTTTCGAAAATTACCTTTCTGTGAAACGCGCCCAGGCAGAAGCGAAACGCGTTTTGAAAAACAAAAAGCGGTCTGGATGGCGAAAATTCTGTGAACGCTTGTCTCCTGAATCTCCCCAGTCATCCGTATGGTCCAATTTAAAAAAAATTGGTTCGTCATATACTCCCCAGCGTTCCAAACATATTTGGTTTTGCTGATAAGATAGCTCCTCCGTCAGTTGCCAGATGTGAGGAAATGCCTTCCTTTATTTCTTATCCATCTCACTCTAGCTGGCTGGACTCTTCTTTCTCAGTAAGTGAATTAAATCGAGTAATCAATTCCCTTCCAGACTCTTCTCCTGGCCCTGATGGAATCTTATATAGTTTCATTAAAGCATTCTCAGATATGTCGGTTGAATATTTTTTATCCCTAATTAATTACATGTTCGAAACAGGATTTATACCGGAAGTCTGGAAAGTTCAAAAAATCCTTCCGATTTTAAAACCAGGCAAAAATCCATCTGAAATCTCATCCTATCGTCCTATTGCTCTTTCGTCATGTTTAATGAAAGTAGCAGAACACTTGATAAAGAACAGATTGGAATGGTTTGTTGAAAATAACAGAATTATCTCTCCTAATCAATATGGCTTCCGGAAAAAGAAATCAACCATAGATAATTTAAGTGTGTTAACAACAGACATCCGTATATCTCAGTCCCTTAATTCTTGCACTCTGGCCACATTTCTTGATCTTTCGTCAGCTTACGACGATGTATTAATTAACATTTTGAAAGAAAAATTAATTAAAATAAAAATTCCCTTAAAACAAGTTCAATTTATTATTAATTTAGTAACAGACAGATCCATTATTATCCACTTTTCCTCAAAAACGATAAATCGCAAACTATGGAGGGGGTTACCTCAGGGGTCCGTAATCAGTCCATTATTATTTAATATATATATAAGTGATTTAGACAATGTAATTCCTTCATCTATCAAGCGAATTTATTTTGCTGATGATTTCCTTATTTATTTATCACACAAAAATCTATCGCGTGCTGCGAAGGAATTGAATTTGGCTTTACATAATATTAAAGTTTGGTTGTTGACTAATGGGATGAATTTAGCTACGTCTAAAACCAAAGTAGTGGCTTTTACGCGCAAAAGGAAAATACCCCCCTTTTCTGTCTGCTTTGATAATGTCCCTCTTCAAATCGTTAAGCAAATTAAATTTCTTGGACTACTTTTGGATCATAAACTTTCCTGGCTCCCGCATATTCAGAACATTTCGGCTAAGTGTGAAAAGGGGCTAAATATTATGCGAGCTGTTTCCAGAGTGTGGTGGGGATCTCATCCTACTACTCTTAAATTAATGTATGGTGCTCTAGTGCGAAGCCATTTGGATTATGGAACATTTCTTTTCGATCCTCTTCCTAAATATTTGGACAAAAAACTTGAAAGAATTCAGTCGAAAGCGCTCAGAATAATTATTGGAGCGATGAAATCTTCTCCAATTAATTCTCTCCAGGTAGAATGTGTTGATCCCCCCTTAATTTTGAGGAGACAATTCCTGGCTGATAAATATATTTTTAAATCTTTTTCTGTATCGCGTCACCCTTTAGAACAAAGCCTTGATTATTTGTTCAGTAACAATAACGAAAAAAGATCGACAGATAAAAATCGACTTCCTCTCCTTCTAAAAAGTTTTCTTTCATTCAAATCTCTGTCCTCTTCCCTCCAAAATCTACAAAAAGATCCTATCCTTCCTATTTTCACTATCCCATTTGATTCTATCAATTATATCCCCAACATTATAACTTCAGACTTCCGAACTGATATTTTAACCTCATCTAATCAAAATGTTGAGGAAAAATTTAAAAACATTACATCTTCTAAGTTTCCAGAATTTTCACTCATTTACACAGATGGTTCTAAGTCTGATAACAAAGATTGTGGAGCTGCGGTACACATTCCCGAATTCGATTTGTCTTATAAATTGCCTAAAGAAGTTTCTATATTTACTGCAGAATGCTTCGCAATTGAACAGGCTTTGAGTCAAATCCAGCTTTTCAATATTCAACGAGCCTTACTGTGCACTGACTCACTAAGCGCAGTGTTGAAAATTTCCTCAAATATCCATAAACCAGAAGACTATATTATTTATAATATCAGAAACACCCTTAAATCTTTAAATTAATTAAATTTCGAGTCAATATTGGTTTGGGTCCCTGGCCATTTGGGAATTGAGGGTAACGAGAAAGCCGATTCTCTAGCTAAACTTGGAACAATTTCTGGCTCTAATCCTTTAGATTTTAGAATTCCTATCTCTGACGTCATCCCAATTCTTAAATCCAACATGATTCGCTCCTGGGAAGAAAATTGGTCTAATACGAAAACCCGAACTGGTGCTTTTTATGCTGGAATACAAAATCATATACCAAGTAAACCTTGGTTCCACGGCAAGAAAAAATCCAAAAGATTTATTTCCTGTATCTCGAGAATGAGAATTGGTCATTGCTCCATTGCATCCCATTTGTTTAAAATCCGGGTCCTAGATAGTCCACTCTGCCAGTGCGGCATGGAAAATGAGACTCTTGATCATGTTTTCTTTAATTGTAAAAATCATTCATCTTTCAAAGGCATTTATCGTTTACTTATAAAAATCACCCACCAATCTCCCCTTAGTATTCCTTATTTACTTTCTCTCAACAATTCTCGCATTTTCTCAGTTCTATACAAGTTCATAGACTTGAATGACTTCAATATTTGAGATTTCCTATTCCCGTATAGATTTCCCATAAAATTATAACCATCTCCCCTAACTTTAACGGCACATAGCACTCTTTTTAGGGTGAATTGCCTAATACAAAAAAAAAAAAAAATTCTAATAATACTTAAAGATATTTTGACTCCCCGAGTCACCCAAATTATTAGTATGGAAACACATTACTTTAACGACCTTTATTCAAATTTAAACAATACAATAATTATTACTCGGAAATCAATAATGGCATAGGTAATTTATTTTTTATTGATAAATCAGAATATTTTTTTTATAAAATATGATTTGGTAATGTGAGCCTCACCCGTGCGCCTCTTTTACAATTTCATGCTACAAATTATGTAGGTAAATTAATATTTTTCAAAAGTTTAGGAAATGGTAGGATAGTAAGGTAGATTTTCAAATAAAACTTTTTTTTCACACTAGGATTTATTAGTGATAAACCAATACAGCAAATAATATGTAATTAGTCAAATTCGAAAATTTTAATATACTTGACATTTATATTATAAATAATTTAACCCTCTAAAACTAAGCAAAGGAAAAAGCGGATTATTTTTAATATTGTCAACTGACAAAATGCAGACATTGATTATAATAAAAGCCTAGAATTGAATGGTTACCAAAGCAATTTAACAGGTATAATTTTTTTCAAAAGTGGTTTAAAAAGAAAAAAATAATGTCCACAGTGAAGAAATCTGGCAATTTTTAATTCCTACTTTCTAAATTCTAGTAAAATTATTCTTCAGCGGATACACATATTTTAAGGTTGAAACACACATCATACTATTCTAAAAGCGAATATAATTTTATTAAAACAGAATGTTAATATTTATTACTTATATAAGAAAAAATGCGAACGCCGCCTGCGAAATGTTATTCTTTCGACATTAAATTCCCCAACCAAAAATTCTAAAATAATTTGTGTACAAACAATTCCAATTTTAATATGACAAAGACTGCCAAAAAGAGAGTAACACTTTTTAATCAATTAGAAGAAAAACTCTGGCCGATTACAAGTGTAACTGGTCTTTCATTGTTGACCTCGTAAGAAACTAATGGTATGTTGACCTTGTAAACAAACGGCGAGATGTTGACCTTTTAAGCAAATGGCGAGATATTGTGTTTGTTAACTGCTTACCAGTGTAACTGCTATTACATTGTTATCATCGTAAGCAACTAACGGTGAGATGTTGCATCCCTGAACTGCTTACCAGTTCAACAGTGTAACTGCTCTTACAATGTTGACCTAGTAAGCAACTAACGGTGAGATGTCGCATCTATTAACTGTTTACCAGTAGTTCAACAGTATAACTGCTCTTACATTGTTGACTTTGTAAGCAACTAACGGCGAGATGTTGCATCTATCAACTGCTTACCAGTTCAACAGTGTAACTGCTCTTACATTGTTGACCTCGTAAGCAACTAACGGTGAGATGTCGCATCTATGAACTGTTTACCAGTAGTTCAACAGTATAACTGCTCTTACATTGTTGACTTTGTAAGCAACTAACGGAGAGATGTTGCATCTATCAACTGCTTATCAGTTCAACAGTGTAACTGCTCTTACATTGTTGACCTCGTAAGCAACTAACGGTGAGATGTGGCATCTATCAACTGCTTACCAGTTCAACAGTGTAACTGCTCTTACATTGTTGACCTCGTAAGCAACTAACGTTGCGATGTTGCTTCTATTAACTGCTTAGCAGTTCAACAGTGTAACTGCTCTTATATTGCTGATCTCGTAATCAACTAATGGTAACACATTGTGCCTGTTACTGCTTACCAGTTCAACATTGTAGCTGTTCTTATATTATATTAACATTTGTTCTTAAAAGGTTTTAGCCGAAGTCGGTATGTTGCTCCAGTCAGCATAAAAGTGAGGTTACATGGCTCGGTAGCAGTGGTAAAGGGTGTGCAGCGCGAAGAACAGAAGCACGAGCAGCAGGGGCGGCGGCGTTCCGTGGCGCTAGCGACGCAGGCAGGCTAGTACGAAGTCGCGTGGCGGGCGGGGCAGCGAGGCCAGCACGCCTGCTGCGTCGGCCCACTCCTCTAGCGAGGCGCATGGCAGCAGCTGTTCGCTCAACGTGGCGAGCGCGCGTTCCGCACTGCGGTGCACAGCCTCGTCACCGTGGCGGATGGCCTCCGCCAGCTTTACGGGCCACTGCTCCACTGTGCAGGGGGGCACATGCTGAAAAGATAAATAAAAAGCTAAAGAGATGGCGCCACTTTAGTTCAAAGTTTTGTACAGTTTATTCCAGCAGGTATTCTTTACCTAACCTGGCGTAGGGGATAGACCTACAATATTTTTAGTGCATTACTCATTGTTGAAGGTACAAGTAGCCATTATTAAGGACTGTTAAATAATACCACTATGTATTTGTTTTTAAAACACATAGATTTAATAATGAACAAGTTGAAGAAGTATCAAGACAATATAATATAGTCACCTTGAACATGTCATCGTAGAGCAGTTGTATCAGAGAGAAAAATATCAGGTAGGGCTTGTAGTCCTCATAGGGGCGGATCTCGCGCTGCTCCGCTGTCAACGAGGAGACGGCGCTGGCCGGTGACACGGCACGTGCATGTGCCAGCGCCACCACGCGCTGTAAGTGCTCCACGCGGTGCTCCTGCCACCTGCAACCCAACAACAAACAAACAAGCGTTAGCCATGGGTACTAAAACACCTCTTGGCTAGAGAAGTAGAAGAAAGCAATAAACAAGGCCTGATACTACCGATCTACAAGCTAATGGTGATTGACAGAGCAAAAAGTAAGAATGCTCTCACGGGCTTAATCCTTTTGGACTATATACATATTTGAAAATACATAGATTTTCAAAATTATTTCCATGCTAATAAGAATAAGAATTGGCAGTTTTCTGGCAATACTGGCTTTGCACACAATTTTTTTCTGACGATTCTAGTTACTCATTCAGGCGGTAGCCATGTTTATATTTTGACAAGTGATGTTTTGTGTTTGACCTCGATTTACACACCGTGTAAATTGTTTTTTGAAGGTACATATGTTTTCATTTCAAATAATAACAGAACTTGAACGGAACGTAAACTTTGATGAATTGTTAAAATTTGTGAAACAATCTATCCTCAGATGAAACTCTTGATTGACTGAAATTATTCATATTTGTGAATATCTGTATCTGAAAAGGAAAAACACACTCAAAGTGATGCTGGGGAGGAATGCTTGGGACAACACGGACAGCCAGGTGCACTAGTTAACCAAAAAGACTGAAATAGTTCAACTGTCTGTCCACAATGTATCGAGATACTTTGATTTTAGTCACTGGCAAAGTGTAACGCAAGAGAAGCTGATGCGGGGTCACAAGGGTAGAAAGAAAAAGAGGGGTGGTTACTTGTGTGGCGGCTGCAGCAGAAGACACATGACCAGGTAGTACAGGGCCCCCTCTGCCTCATGAGCCGACTCCAGCTGGCGCTCCAGGGTCCAGTCCAGATACGAGTGTAGGCTGGACAGAGCTCGCCCCGCCACTCGTGTGCTAAACCAAACAACATTCAAAATATGCTAACAAATCTTCTTCAACAGTATCATAGGATGGGTAACATTCAGTTTAGTTATGCTTAGTGCTTAGTAGAGGGAACATAAATAAGAGAGAAACGAACTACGACCAAACTAAACACTAGTAAGCGACTATGACAATTTTAGTAATTTATCGAAGAAACATCATGTTCACCAACGTCCTTACGGATAGGTACTATTAAAAACTCTTTTATCTGAATATGTATGGAAGATAATACACTATTTTTTATAAATATATAAACATATTATCTGGTTAGACAATACCATTTGAAAAAAAAACATAATTATGCAAAAAAACAAGTACAGTAGAACCTCGTTAATTCGAAATCCAGCGGACATCAAAAATCAAATTTCGAATTAACAAATTCCCACGTAATTCGAAATTTTATGAAAAAAAAAAAAAAAAAATACGCCGAAAATCGATTTTCTCGGCCGCCTCTTCAAATCCGGGTGGTATTTTAGTTGTAAATTCGTATTAATACCAATTATTTCTTTATTTTCGCGGTCGATTACCGTAGCAACCGGCCCTTTAAATTCAGATATTCGCAATAAATTCGTAAAAATGCTATATATTTACGCGTAAATCGAGACTTTGCTGCGGATTTCGGTCGCGGCCTACCCTTTAAATTGAGGTATTCGTAAAAATACGATATATTTCCGCGTAAATCGAGATTTCGCGGTAATTTTCCGTCGCGGCCGGCCCTTTATTTCAAATATCTTAATTTGGATTCGTAAAAATACGATATATTTCCGAGTAAAACGAGGATTCGCGGCCGTATTCCGTCGCAGCCGGCTCTTCGAATTCAGATATTCGAAATAAATTCATAAAAATGCTATATATTTACGCGTAAATCGAGATTTCGCTGCCGATTTCGGTCGCGGCCTACCCTTTAAATTGAGATATTCGTAAAAATACAATATATTTCCGCGTAAATCGAGATTTCGCGGTAATTTTCTGTCGCGGCCGGCCCTTTATTTCAAATATCTGAATTTGAATTCGTAAAAATACGATATATTTCCGCGTGAAACGAGAATTCGCGGCCGTATCCCGTCGCGGCCGGCTCTTCAAATTCAGATATTCGAAATAAATTCGTAAAAATATGATATAGGTATTTCCGCGTAAATCGAATTTTGTCGGCAGTTTTTCGTCGCGGCCGGCCTTTTAAGTTCAGATATTTGAAGTAAATTCGTAAAAATATGTCATATTTCGGCATGGATCGAAATTTTTCGGCCGATTTCTGTCTCGCCGTATTTTTTCAACTCGGAAATTCGAAGTAAAGTTAGTAAAAATATGATATATTTCCGCGTAAATTGAAATTTCGCGTCTGATTTCCGTCGCGGTGATGAAATACGATATATTTACGCGTAAATCGAAATTACACGGCCGAGTTTCGTCGCGGCCGACCCTTTAAATTCAGATATTTGGCGTAAACTCGTAAAACTACGACGTATATCCGCGTAAAATGTATTTTATCGGCCCTTTAAACTCGGAAATTCGAAATAAATTTGAAAAAATACGACATTCCAGTGTAAATCGATTCAGATTTACAAAATAATAATACTAATTAGGACGATGTATAACCACGTAAAAATACATTTTTCGGCGTTTTACCGAAACGGCTGACTTTTAGATTCAGATTTACGAAATATTATGATTTATTTTCGCAAAAATCAATTTTTTTCGAATTACACGAACAAATTTTCGTGCGCGGACAAAAATAAATTTCGAATTACGAATTAACGAATTTCGAATTAAAAAAAATTTTGTATGAAAAAATTTTTCAGCGGAAATTTTTTTTGCGAAAATTTCGAATTACGCGTTTTTTCGAATTATCGGGGTTCGAATTAACGGGGTTCTACTGTAAGTTATTACGAAAATAAAATCAGTTGGCACACGGCGAAAAGTATTTAGCATCGGCGATCAAGAAGTTAAGAGATGCCAAAGAAAACACCTCAGAAGAAATATAATAATTACAATAATATCGGAGGATAATATAACTCCCTTTTTTATGAAAGGTTAGCGAAGTAAATTTTTTTATAAATTCTTCTCAAAAATAGGCTGCTTAGCTGTGTCAAAGATGTATCTTGAAAAAAAAAATAAGAACTGCATTTAAAGAGTGCATCAAATTTCAAAGTTAAAATTCAAGTTCTGTGAAAGTCCAATTCAAATTCTGTTACTATCCAAACAACCAGCACATGATGAAATAATAATAGAACTTTCACAGAACTATAATTTCATCTTTGAAATTTTTTAAATTCTGTGAAACAACCCATCCTTAGCTAGTTAAATTGGCCAGAAAGTGGAAGACCCCAACCATTTTGGGGCTTCAATGGGAATAAGCGCCTCCTTCAGACTGAATTCCTGATAACAGTCAAGCCATACATATGAATTATTATTTGTTGTTTGGTTGTACTCACGTGTTGATGACGTATAGCGCCATGTGCGCCAGACACGGCACCAGCTGCATGTTGGACAGCGGGCCGCCGCCGCCCGTATCCTCGTGGAAGGGCCTCTCGCGGGCAAAGCGCAAGAGCAGCAGCTTCAGGTCGTGCACCGTGCACTGGTAGCCGATATCATGGTGGCCCGTGCACTCCTATTTGCAATTGCAATGTTATCAATGAATTTCAATTATTTTTTACCTTAGAGCATTTGGAAGCACTATATTGTTTTATTTATTTGTAGCCTTATATTTGAAATATTTAATTACATGGAAAACAATAACGTTAATTTGACAAGTGTCCCAGAGGTCTTTAAAAATCAGATTTCATTCGTAGGTCAGAAGTAGTGATACAAAATGACGTGTCAGTGGTTAAGGGAAGGGAAAAGAACTATGCATTACTTGAATTTTTTTTGGCATAAAAACATCTTTTCCCTCTTCCCAAATCATTTGAATGCCTCGGCGATCAAGAGAATATAATTTAATGGGAAAGAGCCACTGGTTACAAGTAAGGTTGACCACTGACCTGGAGATAAGTGTTGTGGCGCGCGAGGCAGCTGGCGAAGGCAGACTCCGGCACGTGAGGGCCCCACAGAGGCAGCAGCCCATTGCATCGGGTGGAGGCGTTCTGCAGAGCGGCACTCTCCCATTCATCTCTGATGAACACCAAAACAATCCATCAATTAACAACATACATACTATTTCATAAAATCTTAACTAAGAAAATTCATACTCATATTGACGACCTACATGGTCAAGTAGTTTACAAAATAATATACAGTACATTTGCGGCACTTTCCAGAGTGCCTAAATGCAGTATCATGAGCGTACCTGGAGCGTGCGAGCCTCACGGCGGCCATGTGGCATTCCACGTGCACCACGTTGAAGTGCGTGACAGTCGTGTATCCGAGTGTCTTGCGCGGCTTCACCTCAAACTCCTCCACGCTACACCGCTTCGTGAACGTGTAGATTCCCAGCACCTACAAAAGTAAATATTACATCAAATATACAGGGTTAAAGAAATTATATAAAATGTACAGGATGGCGCAAAATTACTTTTATTTATTTATTTGAATCATTAACTCTTTTCGACTTTTAGATCATATAACTTATAGTATAAGACATAAACTTTAACATTAAATTAAAATTGCGTAAGTAATAAAGGGCACTTATGAGCGTGTAAATAGTAAAGAACATAATGTGTGAAAAAACAAAGAAAATTGAGATCCTGTTAAAGTAAAACAATATTATAATGGCAAAAAATTAGTATGCACTTACTTATGTATAAGAAAATATACGTAACTAACTAAAGATAAAGACGAAGTACATAGTAAATGCTTTTAGATAGGTAAATAAAAAAGTATATTTCAAGTTGAAAAGATGTGTTGTCAGATTACTCTATAAGCTCAAAGCGTTTTATATTTTATTTTATTTTTTTTTAAATTTATTTATTTGTTTGTTACAAAAATATTACAGCATAGATTTTGACTGTCTAAATTATAAATCTATAACTCTATATTGCTCGCCATACAATCCCATACAGACCTGTCAAACCTGAATGATGATGTGTTATAAGTGTGGGCGTGGCGACGATGATGCACCGTGATTTTGCTGCCAGGCGATATTTGAAAATTATGCGACCCCCTAGAACAATTTACGGAGCGCCGTAATTACGCGGCTGTAATCTGTCAAGGTGATAGATCCCATACTAATGAATGATATTCCGCGGCAGTTCCCCAATTGATCTGACCTCCTCTCCTGAGGAAGATTATAGCGTAGTGTGACACCTCAGCATTATGGGTACAGTGTAACGTGTATAGGGCTCAATGGTTTAAATCCGTTATTACTGTTTTATTTAAATAATTTTTTTTGTGGGAATGGTCTATCGAATGCACTTGACGCATCAGGCTGCACTGGGCCGTCACCCATAGAATTCAGTTACACATTAATTACAATACCTTGGTTGGTTGGTACTTGTAGCCCTCCCGGCAGATGCAGCAGATGGCCCCCGCCTCCTCGCCCAGCTCCTGAACTTGATGTGTCAGGCTGCACTGCGCCGTCACCTGCCCCTTGTCGTTGGTGCGCATGCCCAGCGCGCCAAGCTGCTTCTCGCGCATGGCCATGGCTAAACGCTTCTTCTCCTGTAACCATCAAATGTACAAAAGATTATTATTAATTTAAAAGCCTTGATGGGCTTTTATGTTAAATAAACCATGATAATAATATTCTAACAATACGAATTAGAACTTCATCTCAAATTGTTGCCTTATTGCCGAGGATCGTGACCCCTCACTCCAATCGCCCCACTGGGTTCGGTAGTGCGATTGGAGTGAGCCTGGTTAGGCTCCTCCACTTCTCCTGACACCGACGCCTGTGTTACTTGATCTCTCCAATGCATCTATGATCTTCCGCTGCTTCTCCTTCCTTCTACTTTGCCAGTGACCATGAGTTTTTCCAGGATTGAGTTGTCAGTTTGGCGAGCAACATGCCCAAAGCAAATGCTTAAAAACACATAAACTCAATATCTAACCTGTCTGGTGTAGTCGCGTGCCTCCTGGACGCGGCGAGCACACTGCGGTTCTGACATGAGCGCCTCCAGGAGGTTCTCCGCCAGACTGCCGACATGCTCGTCCGAAGACACCTGCTCCAGGCGGTGGACTATGGGTATCACTTTTTCGCAGACAGCCATCTGTAATACATAAACAGAATTAAAATCAAGAAAAAAATATTTATTAACTTTTCGGTAGCACAATTGGTCGAAGCATCCTCCCAACAGGACGAATGTTGTGAGTTTGAGTGGTAATCTTTATGTTTAAAATAAAGACATCATCAGAGAGGAATTTTTTTGCTTGTGCAATGATGAAGGAGTTAGCTGGCAGAGATAATGAACCCACAAGGCCTGGATTCCCACCCGACGCATCCGTTCACTCAGTTACTAACCGGATTATATTATCTAACTCAAATATGGATTCAAACATAAACTAGATCAAGATATCGGAGTTTTTAAGTAGGTAAGTAGGTTCCGGTATGTACCAGAATAGATAATAATTGATTTCTTAACCTTTACAACATTAGACGTTTCAATGTAATCTATCCCATCATGCGTCATTTGATATAATGAAAGCGTTATAGTGAAACTTAATGGATCACAATATATTATGCGACATTCGTGTTCAGGGATAGCCGTAGATGGATCACATATTCGACAGCCGCGTCGATGAGGATAAAATAATTATTTTGACATGTATTCACATAAAGGAGGACTAATAAGTGAGACAAAGGTTTCTGACATTACTGTCACAATGTCCACACTCAAGTAGTCTGCAGGTGAGATGGGCTGATGACTAACCTGTGTTGGCTCGTGGTCCGTGGCCAGCCCCGTCAGGAAGCGGAGGATGTACTTGAGGGCAGGCTTAGAGATGAACTCCTTCAGCTCGTCTGAATCCGTTCGCAGCAGGGTCGGTTTAACGCACGGAGCATGCATCTGCAAGGGGATAAAATATTATAATCCATTCCAGGTCCGTCTTCACTCAATAAACTTCATGCGCTGGTGGTAGATGCTACATTAGCCTGTGGCCTTCGTACATAGGGGAAAATTGCGCTCCTTTGAGCATGTTCACAATTACATACTTTTAAAGTTTTACTTGGGTCAAGTTCTGAAAGTAAGTAAAATAAGAAGAATCAACTCACAGTGATGTAGTCCAAGGCATCCCTGACGATGGCCAGGCTGATGAGGTAGTCCTTAAGGGTTCCACCGATTGCATTACGTTCAATGCCGCTGCACAGCACGCAGAACAGCTCCAAGCGGAACTCTTCCTCGGCCCAATGTTCCGAGTCAAACTTGTTCAAGTCCAAAACCTTGTACAAACAGAATAATTAGTAATTAACCATCACACTCTTTCCCTACTACCCCTACCCATAAAGCTAGAGAGGATAAACTACCATACAACACACTTTATCTTGGCACACACTGCTTGCGCAATTCATATTCATACATACTCTTCCGTTATTAACTCTTGACATGACCCGACTCAAGTATTTGATTTACTTTATTGTGCTGTTTTTCCAGGGCTTCCCAGACATCTTCCACTATTTAATTTCCTGTCATATATTCTCCTTAAACCTCATTCTCCATTCACTTATTCTATATGCCCAAACCATTTAAGCGTCCTTTTCTTAATCTTATGCATTTTCTTAAGCGTACATCAAGCTTTGCATTTTTTCTACATTTTAACAGTCATAAGTGGTTTAACCATACATATGCCTCATGGATCTCATTTTTACAGCATTCAGTATATTTACATCTTTCCTCTGCCAGTTCCATGCCTCATTGTAGATATATGGATCTACGTTATGGTCTCCCTTTTACAATATTCATTCCGATAACATTGAAAAGATTCAACATAAGTTCCTGAAGTATATAAACTATAAATTGCATATTCCTGTAGAAAACATTGATTATAACTATTTACTAGATAAATTGTCCCTATTAAAACTTTCAGAAAGAAGAATTAACAGAGATTTAATAGTTCTACATAAAATACTTCATTAAAAAATTGACTGTCCTGAGTTACTCCAATTAATCAGCATCCACATACCCAAAAGATCTTGCCGAAATTTACTACCGTTTTATTTTTACAACACCAGGACACTGTCTTATCAAAATTCCCCGATTCCAAGACTTCACAGTCTCGGAAATAAATACTCTGATCTGGGAGATATATTTCATCTTAAAAATAATCAATAAAAATATTGTTTATTTCAATTCTTTTATATATCGAGACACAAATAGACATCTATAATTTCCGCAATATATATGTTTTAATTTTTATTTTGAATATATATTTATGTGAGACTTCTTATCATTTTTACTAATGTATCTTATTTTACTATATGCTTTTGCTGTAACATTTAATATTTTTTCGTTGTATTATGTTTCCTTTATTGTTTTAATTTTGTAGAATTTATAATAACTGTGATACTCTACTATTAAACTTTGTAGTGTGTAAAAGCCCATTAGGGCGTGTAATAATAAATAAATAACATATAATGATCATGCCATTATGTTTGTCAGCTGATAACAGGGTGCAGGGTCATCAGAAAGTCATTCAGAACTCACCTGCTTGAAGTGCTGGCAGAGATGCGCCATCTTCAGTTCGTTTCCATAAACCAGGGCCGCTAACACCCTCGTCAGGTGAGCCAGGGCTTCCGGGTTGTTCCTTATACCTGTAAATTTCACATATTTTATTACGTGTTTACAAGTAATAGTTCATCAAGAAAATTTACAAAAAGAAAATAGAGTACACTGTGATTGTTTACATGGTTTTAAATGATAACACCAAGATCGAAAAAGGTGGGAAAAGTAATGCAATAAATACATTTACGAGCAGAAACACGAGCCGAGCCTCGAATTGTGAGAAAGAAACAAAGCAACAGCAAATGGCACGAAAAGCCGCTTGCGGTTGCTTCGTTCCATTCCCATAATTCGAGGCTCGGCTCATAGATGTATATGCAGCATTACATATCAAAGAATTAATTATCTAAAAGATTTTAAAGCAAAATGCAAAACTCATACTTAAGCAAATTAGGAAATATAAAAATGTTAAGAATTGAGTTAAAATGTCAAATTCAATCATAACCTCACATTTGAATCTACTACAGTTTGTTCTAAATACATTATTGCCATAGTAATAAAAAAAATTGTTCCATAATATTCAGTGTTGTGCCAAACGTTGGGGCAGACGGTCGTTTTGAATGAATAGTGTGTCTGGTTGTCCATGGTATTCGGAGCATTCTTAATTTTTTTCTCCAGGAATTTGTGTGAAGTGTAGTATAAAGGTTTCACTCACCCGGACACTCGGTGCAGTTGAGGAGGGTCTGAACGTATTCTGGCCCTCCAAAGGTCAGGGAGAACTGCAGGAAGGACTCCAGAGACTCTCCAGCTGCCACCGACAGGATTCGATCCATTATCTGGAAACAAAAAAAATATTTATTGAAGGGAAACTCACATTTATTTTGAAATCAAACTTTCAAATAACACAAAAAAAAAAACACATTGTAAATTTGTAATACAAGCAATACTAATATTTTCAGATAAGCACATGCTTTATCTGAAAATTCTATATGAGTAGTAAAAGGTCTAGGGTTTGCAGTTAATAAAATAGTAATGTAACAGCAGAAAAATTGGCAGACCACTCTAGGCATATCACCCACGCCTAACCAGCACTACCATATTACAGGAGGACCACTCTAGCCCGACACTACTCAAAACGACCCTCTATAAAGCATCCCCCAAGATGACTCCTGTGAAGAGCTAATATTTAAAAGTAAAATATAACAAAAAACACAAAATTGAAGGAGATCGCAGTCCGGTTCGCCAAGTCTATTCCCGGTCCGTCTCCTGCTCCAGCAATTTAAGTTACCTCGAGCAGCTGGCAGGTGAGATCTGGCCGCGGCAGCTGCGCCTCGTCCTGGGCGGCAAGCTGCAGCGCGCGCAGCAGGGCAGGCAGCGCAGCAGTACTGTCGCGCGTCAACAATGCCACACAGCGCCGAGCGCGCACGCATAGCCCCAGTAGACGCAGCAGGGTGCGCGCAAGGGGGCGCGCCGCACCACCTGCTCCCCCCGCTACTGCCAGGCGCTCCAGCATCACTTCCAGACCGCCTGCGAAACATTACAGTTCAATTAGTTTTTTGTTAAAATGATTGCAATATTGTTTATTGTTTATTGTTGTTGTTATACGCCCATAGGGGCTTTTACATAGATTATAAATAAGTTTTACATAAGTTATCGAGTTAGAATTTATACTAAGAGTTATAAAAGTGAAGAATTTTAAAAAAATATACAAGTAGTTTTTGAAGAATATGGCGTAAAGAAACATTTTAAACAACATAATATTTAACAATAACAAAGAACAAAATATAATATAAAACATTACAATAACATATCTAATCGTTAAATCTATTACAATAATTTGTATGATTCCACAAAGTGTTGGTTTAATTTGAATTTAAGATTATAAAGGGAATCATGGAATATATCTATAATACCACCAAACTTGTTGCCCAAATCATGCATCCTATTGGTAAGTGAGTTTGACTGATAGTTGGTTTTATATGTGTCGCAAAAGAATGTTGTATTTTGTCTAGTATTTCTTGTCGGTACATAGAGTTTAATAGCAGCAACGATGGCAGGGCTGTCAATAAGGTTGTTCATGACTCTGTATAATAAAATTAGGTCTGAAATGGTTCTTCTGTCAGACAGCGTAATTAAATTAAGTCCATTCATCAAATTTACATAATTAATGTTTTCTATTGGAATTTTAAGCTTGAAATTTAAGTACCTAAGAAATTTGTGTTGAACCCGTTCTAATTTGTTAGAGTGTACTTTATAGAAAGGAGACCAAATAGGTGAATTATATTCCACTTGGCTTCTAACTAGTGAAATGTAGAGTGTTTTCATGCAATCCAATGACTTAAAATCAGTTAGGGTTCTACAAAGGAAGCCAAGAATCTTTAAAGCCTTATTAGTTATATCATCTATATGCGCTGTGAATGTTAAGTTTGATTCGAATATAACTCCCAAGTCACGAATTTGTGATACTGGTGTTAATTTAACATTATTTAAATTATATTCATGTAAGATATGAGAATGAGTTCTGGAAAATCGTATTACTTGACATTTCTCAATGTTCAAAAATAACATATTTTGTTCGCACCATTTAAAAAATTTATCTAAATTAGCTTGTAAAATTAGGCAATCATATATATTTCGTATTCTTTTAAACAATTTTAGATCATCTGCAAAAAGTAGGACTTGTACATCTTTAAATATGTTTACAATGTCATTAATGAATATTAAGAATAATATTGGGCCAAGGTGGGACCCTTGCGGGACACCACTTGTGGCCTCGAATACATAGGATTCTATAAAATTAATCCTGACACAAAGAACTCTATTACTGAGGTAACTAATAATCCATGTCAATAAACTACCTTTGATGCCTAACAGTCGGAGTTTGGATATAAGAATATGATGTCGAACCTTATCAAATGCTTTACTGAAATCGGTGTATATAGAATTGAATATAAGATCATATGACAAGCATCAAACACATAATTACTAAATAAATCAGATCGAATTACTGAATGTAATTTAAGTGAATAACGGAAAAACTATTGACTTACTAATATGAGCTGTATTCTCGAAAGCATCATTTCACAACTTTAAAGTCTTAGTACGGGTTGATTCACAGAATTTTGACAAAAAGTCGCTTAACAAGTTCTGTGAAGGTTCTATTCAAGTTCTGTTATTATTTCAGCTTTGTGAAGCCCCTGGCCAGTAATTATATAATAATAGAACTGGAATACAACCTTCACAGAACTTGAAAATCAACATTGAAATTTGATGAATTGTTCAAATTCCGTGAAACAAACCGTCCTTAGATCGACAGTGTGATCAGCTATCGGAAGGTTGCAATCATCAAAGAAAACATCAGATAGTGTAATGACGGTGTGACTGATGTCTAGTATGAAAGAGAGGGCATGAGAGAGCGACAAGAAAGGACTGAAAAAAGAGTGTGAACGGTTGTACAATTTCTCTTCATCACCTGTTACTCGAGATAATACATTATAGTACATAATTACAGTTTATTGATTATTATTTCGTCATCCCAATTTATAATATAATTAAAGTTATAAAGACTTCTGCATGCGCGGTATGAAGCACTACAATTGCAGTGTCGACCTTGAATGTTCATTTTACCTTCGAATATTACGAGGATAGTTAAAAACAAAAACGTCACTTTGTGGTTTAAAAAAATATATTTTTTAATTTATATAAGTTTCTTGTCAGCCCCCACGGGTTAAACCAACATTACAAATAGTATTAAAAAGGATGTACAGGCATTCTGCCCTCATAACCATGACGCAAAGTTGACTAGTTGCAAAAAACTCTGTCACATTTGACATTGTCACAAATCGACGATTAATGCCATATAGAATCAGCGAAAATGGTGCATCACAGAATTTAAAGAGGCAAATGTAACGAAGGTTCAAATTACAGAGATGATGGGCTGGTTGAATGAGGTTCTGGCATGCATCAAGGGCACTCACCGCAGTCGGCTAGCACGTTGGCCATCTTGTAGAGCTGTTCGTCGTCCACTACATCCTGGCTGGATGCGGTTAGCGTCTCCACAAACTCCTCGGTGGCGTCTCCGAGTAGGCCGCGCATACGATACACCACGCGCATCGCGTCACCCTCGCCTGAAACTGCCCACACCTGGAACAAATGCAAGCAAACAACAGTTATTTTAGTATCAATGCTAAAAACATTGCAGAGGATTCATAAACATGCTGGAAAGTTAGGTTATGGGTTTATTTACAGGTAACAAAAGATATATCAAATTCAAAAAACCTTTACTGTACAAAGGGTTTAGCTTATAGGTACAACCTATTTCTTACAGCTGTGCATCTTTGAGGCAAATCATAATAAATTGCCCTGTTGAACCAGGATCCTCCACTCCTCATGATCCTGTGCTGCATGAAGAGGCTGTTGTGCTGCACTGGTCCAACATACGAGTAATATTCCTCTGCTTCTCTACGCCTACCACTACGCCAGTGATTGAGAGCTTCTCCAGGTCGGAGTAAATGAGTCGCTAGCTCTCTAAAAGGGTGAATGTGAGTACCTTTTTGTAGACATCCTTGACGGGCAGGTCCAGCGACATGATTTTGTTGTTGACCAAGAGTTCCATGCCGTTGTCGTCCTCGAGGAGCGCCACAAGCTCGCAGTCGGCGCAGATCTTGTTTTTCACATCACGCATCAGGGGACCCAGACCCGCCTCCAGCGAAGAGTACGGATTGCCCAGCATTCGCCCCTAAAACGAATCACAACACACAATATTAGCCAGACTTCTTATCAACACCAGGGATCCAAATTCATTCGGTCTTTAGAGAAATCCTTTGATGACCGTGCGCAAATTTGTTTACATTTTGAAATATTGTGAAATTTTTCCGTCTTCACGCAATACTTAACTCTGATGGTAGATGCTACATTAAACTAACCTATCAATCATACATTACTTGAATATCACAGATATCATTTTAATTTATTTTCCATTAGTGGAATCTATATTTACTTTTACCTTGGTTTGAAACTTTGATAGTGTCTTGGGTGAACTAACAAAAATTAAAATAAGAAAAAATACTTCAAATTTTTAAGTCTAGAATCAATTTTTAAATATTTTTTCACTTATAACAATTAACTTAATTAATATAAAAATGAAGCACTGGACTAATTTAATAGCATCTCTAGCACCAGTAGTGGAAAACCGTCTAAGTGTCCTTAAAAAAACAATGTCATTCAGGACTCTCATCTTGAACAGGCCACATCTCTTCACCTTGTTGCTTACTTTGTGTATCTTTTGTCCACTACCTCTTGGTTTATAATTAAATGCCATACCTATAATTAACCACCTTCTGAATTAACTATTTGCACGCGGCCGTATCAACTGTTGTTACGGCAAAAAGTCTATACTCACACGCGGCTGTATCAACAGTTGATACGGAAACTTTGACGGCCGATATTCCAGCGCTCTTTCGTCATAAATGTATTTTTTGCTCACTTGGACATTCGTAGAACTACCACGATGCTGACATCTACAAGAATTTCACAAAAATAAAATTGTATTTCATAAAAAAAGATCGATAATCAAGTGCGCCTCTTCGCGCCTTTTAGTCCTTTAGTTTACATTTTTGTCAACGGATGGCTAGTATGTCTATATTACTATGTCTGTATTACTAGTATGTCATTCACAACTTTTCATAACTAAAAATTATAAGTGATCATGGTGTCCCACTCGTGTCTATCAACGCAGTGGCCTAAGTACACACACGCCGAGTAAATGGCGGGACCACATTCAAAAGATAAGGTACGTCTTTATATGAAATTTTATGTTTTTGTTTTTATAAACATCTAACAGTGTTGACACACGAGGATTTGTTTTCATATCGTGGAGAATAATCTGTTCTGTCTATATAGTCCAATAAATCATGCCAGAAAGCTATAATTTGACATTTAATTGCATGCATAGGTATTTGAAAATATGTACCGCGTACGGGTATAGATAAAACGGAGAAAATTAACGCATTCAAAAGGTTAAGCATCTACCAAATAAGGGTAAGTTTTATAATTATTGTACACATTCCTTAGACGCCACAGTAGAAGCTCTACATTATAAATTCCTAAATTTAGTTGTAGCCTTCTGTAGCAGCAGAAATAAGAATGAGGTACCTGCAGGAAGTCCTCCTGCTGCGGGTCCTTCTCCAGCATGAGGAAGAACTCGCCAATATCGTTTTCCTCAGGGTAGATGATGGAGCAGAGGCGCTCGAAGATGAAGACCGGTGTGCGGAAGTCGTGCAGCGGGTACTTCTTCACCGTCTCGATGCAGACTGCCATGAACTCTGCTGTCTCCGCCTCCGTCCCTGGAATTATACCCTATTATTAGAGCCAACGAGGAAATACAGTTTTTTTTTTAAATATTCACAGACTAACAAACTTGACAATTAAAATATATATTTTTTAATAGTGTGTAAATTTTCATAACTTGGTAAACTTCATTACTATGGCAACACCGAGTGATGCTGATTTCTGAACAAATTATAGTACATTCAAATGTGAGGTTATTTTTGACTGCCGAATTTTACAATTTGACATTTTTGGACAGAAATAAGGATTGAATTATATAATTCAAACATATAATTTTAATTTTGATTTAATATCTAATGTATAAATAAATGTGTAAATGTTGGTTTGTTCATAATCTTAAATCTACGAAAGTTGTCCACTGATTGCTTTGAAATTTTGACACAATGTTGCATTTGAATACGCATATGTTTTTATATACCTATATTATATAGATGTCACCTGTGGCAGGTAAAAACATGCTTTTTAAAAAAAAAACAATGCCATCTATTTCTCTTTCTGCACAGACAGACTGAGCCACAGCAATGCGTGGCGGGGTAAAGCTAGTATCTAATAAGAAATTATATATAATCCCAAGCCATATAAAATAAATTTTAAGTAGGTTAAATTTTAAGTAGGTACTTTATCGCTCTTCTGAAAAGATTATTTTTTAACGAGATAATTATCGGTAAGATATTGGTAACAATTTTGAAAAGATTACGCTTGTATGGACAAACGTACTCGCAAAGGAAATGATGTCTATAAAGTCATGTAAATCTCACCTGTGGTCATCTCTTCGAGCAGCTCAAGCAACTTCTCCTGTGTGTCATCTATGAGCCTCGTCCGCTGCACCACGAGACGACGCAGGGATAAGTAGCCGCCCAAAACGGCGCCCATCAGCCGGCCTTTGTATGCGCGACGAACACCGCTCTCTTCCAGCAACATGGCGAGCAACTCTGTAAGGCGCTTCAGTGCGTAGCCTGAAGAAAGGCAAAAAACACCTAAGGTTAAACGCAATGCGTTATAATCTACATATTCATAGACGGCATTAATAAATTCATTTTATTAAAATACACTTTTGCAAGGTATTGCTTTACAATATTAGAACAAATAATTATTTTTGCAACCGTACATTCGCAATATGAATAAATAGTTTTGTTCCTAAAAACTCACTTCTTTCGAGAAAGACATACAAATACAATATTGTACTGATGATTCAATCTAATATGCTTTCTTGAAAGAATTGAGTTTTTTTACGGACAAAACTATTTATTCATGGTGCGTATGTGCGGGCCCAAACAAATAATTTGTCTTAATATTGTAAAGCAATAGATTGAAAAAAAGCATATTTTAATAAAATAAATTAATTACCGCCACCTATGGACACCTACATTATAACGAGCGTCGCGTTTAACCTTAACAGGTAATCCTTACAATAATGGTCTATAATAATATCGATGATCTAATAAGAGAAATTATGAATATGAGCGTGTTTTGTGAGCATATCCGAAAAAACAATCTTCCTCTCTACATCTCCTTCTCCTCCCCATAAGTGGGGAGACTAGTGAATCTACATAACATTGGAATCGATTTTCTGGTATAACTTAATGATTTGAGCTTTCAATATAGGCTATTGAATTAGGTAGGTGACACATTAGGCATCATAGCTTGGCCTATTTCAGCATTTCGCTCGCCATACTCTACCAATGGGAATGTATGGCGAGCGATATGCTGAAATAGGCCAAGCCACGAGAATATAGCTCGCTATAAGTGTGATCTGTCAGTCTTTTAAAATGCGTCGAAGCGTAGAACCGGCTACAATTTTTTTATTAACCCGTTAGTTGCTGATAAAAATGTAAAAAGAAAAAACAATCAAAATGCTAGGACTGAAAAACTTTTAGGTTTTCTACATGAAGTAGATTCACCAGTTACCCTCTTGTAGTACCAGACACTGGGTATAGTGTAGTGTTGTTACCTTGGGCCAAGTCCGAGGTGAGAGTTGTCTCCTCCAGCTTGTGCAGATGGTCAATCTCTTTGGTCAGCAGCTCGGCCAGCAGCGACAGGACGCCGCGGAGGGCCAAGAACTGCTTCCAGGGGGCTTCCGCAACCAGACCTCAATTCAAAATTACAACTTCATACATAAACAATAATCACTTTATTAATTCTCTCTCTCATGTCTAGTCTATTGCTATTGTAAATAACAGCTACATAATGTCAATGCACAAATCTTTGACCAACATATACCCCAACTATTGGATATGATTGATGAAGAGAGTAACTACATACAAATATTATTAAACACAATGCAACACAGTCAAACTGACTATGTAATGTTTTAGCAGTTTTGGTGTTAAATAAACAAAGAGATGTAACAGTTTATGCGATATTATGCATAATTTGAAATAGTTTGTTGGTTTTGTACCTTTCTACAAGTAGTCATTGATTTTCCTCTCCGATACGTAGAGTCTAGTGTCAAATGATTTTGTCTGTGGCAAGTAAAATAAAAGTAATAGTTATAACAGTCCCAAGGTTCTAACAATAGTTGCAACTTCCTAACATTGAGATTTCCAAAATATGTTTGGTAATAAGTTGGGTATTCAAGCGATAGATGACACTAGTCATAAAGCTTACTCCAGAGTCCGACAGATGTCGCTAGAGTGTAGAAATTGCCTGTGGGATATTATTATTGACAGACAACAAGCTTCTAGAAACAGAGAATTACCAACCCTCGGGTAATGAACAGTGTTGCTAAATCCAGACCTAATTAATTGTTATGTGAATAAACACAATTATAGTAAAAGAACCTTTTACTTTATTCAAAGAGTTCCCAACACAGAAATCTGAAGGGAAGCAGAGAAATAACACAAATATTATTAGGATCGTTATTATTTTTGTTAGTATTTGCGTCAACGCCGGCGTTATTTTGTATAACTAACGATATCGGCATTTATTTGAATGATCATCTACACTCAGTTTCAACAAAAAGTCCTCAGTTAACCATACACATGGTTCCATCACAGAGTAGAGCTAAATATTCTAGCTATTTTGCTGGCCCTGGACTCTGTAAGCATCTGGTCCAACAGCTAATTTAATGCATCGATTGCGCAACTGTTCGAATATCGATAAAGACCGTGGTTATTTAAACAGTTAAGTACTCACTTTGGTAGAGTTGCAGGAACTGTTCACTGGCTTCTCCAGCCTTCCCGATCTCTGGTAAGAAGTTGGTTAACAGCACCAGAACCTAGAACAAAAACACACACATTATACAGTGAACCGTTTTACAAGCACATGTGCGCTCCACTTTTTATGAACATGTTTTGCGCTTGTGCACATGAGTAAGCTCTAGTACCGTCCACGCTGGAGGATTTTGCAATGGAATTTTAATGCTTCGAAAAATGTGCAATTTTATCCTTGAAAACTGCATAGAGAACAAAATCAGAATCGCTTGCGCTAATGTCACTGTAGATTCTACCGTTTATTTCATAAATGTAGACTCTGACAGCTTACGAAATAATTTGTCTACGAATGACAAAATTCATTTACCTCAAACAGCATCGCAAAAATTAAAATATTTGAGTTTTCAAAGTACATTGTATAAAGGTCATTACTCCTTGGAAAACACATTTTAATTTATTTTTTTTCATGTAGAGTATGTATTCAGTATGTAAAACCAGTTAATATATTTGTACAGATACATTTTTTTGGCAGTTATTTTTTCTTCTATAAAGTTAAGTATTCTGGCCTTACAATACAAACATGAATGAAATATTGATAATAAGATACATTATATAGTAAACATAAAAAAATAAATACATAGTTTTATCCTGATATTTGAACAACATTCATCAAGGTAATTCGCCAGCGGTTCTGAATATCTCGCCCGAGAGTCGGAGTTATTATGACTTTTTCCTACTTCAATGTTAAACAGGTTAAATAGCATTCAATATTTGTTGAATGTTAAATAAGGCAATTAGCTACAAAGTGAAGAATTAACAAAGTACCACTGGACCATTATTTAGTTCCTTTAGTTGCAGAGATCCACTTCAGATAGGGGAACTGTTGTGATATAAAATTAGTGGATGCTGATGATGTTAATTGATGACAACTTACAGCTTTGGTCCTCTCGTAAGAGGTGCAGAGGCTCTTCACCATGAGGCATGCCGTGTCCCGGGCCATCTTGCTGCTGGGGTTGAACAGCACTGGCTGCAGCCAGCCCCCATCTCCCAGAGAAAGCGCTATGGAGCCAACGTTGCGGAAGGCCTAGAAACAGACACAAACAACGGTTAATATTATACAAACTCAATATGACCATGCGACAGTGAAACAGGACAATGCAAGGCTCATGAAAGCATAGTGAACAAGATCAAGATAATGACGCTTAGATAGTATGTAAAACTAGTCTCATGCATGCGCTCTCTCATGGTTTGGCCTATTGCACTGTATCGTTTGTCATTAAATTCCCCGGTGATGTTACCTTGTCCTTCCAGCGAGCTGTGTAGATGGCGGCGAGGCGGTGGTCGCGTCCAGGCAGCGGCGGCACGGCGGGGGCGGCGGGGGGTGCCCTGCGTCTCCTCCAGTCGGCGTAGGACACGCGCCCTGCCAGCCAGGCACCCAGGTCGAGTGGTGGCGCTTCGGCAGGGCAGGTGGCGTCCTGTGGGCGGGCGGCCGGTGGCTGCATTAGGTGGTGTAGGTACTGCAGGCAGGGCAGCGCCACCTGCTGAAGGGCGTGGGCGTCCTGCGCCGCGCCCGACGGTTGCAGGGGTGGCGGGCAGCACTCCTCCCCCTCCAGGGTCGCCAGGGGTCCCAGCTCGTTGGACAGGTAGGGACAGCACCTGGGACACGACCATTAGCTTTAGTAAAGGGATATTCACATGTTGTAGCACAAGTGTGGATGAAAATGTGAAACTTACCAAACCCAGAGTCTGATGATGCACCTGAGACGGACTTCCCAACACTCGGCGCAGTCTTGTATCTTCACTAGACCTCCCAGTAAAAGTACAAGTGGTCTAACCTGAAAATTCAAACCAGAATAACATTTATTATTACTAACCCATTTCGTCCTAAAGCCGGGTGTCATGGTCCTAAAGATAACAAAATGAATAGCATCTGCAGTGATTTGAGATTGATCACCAAATTAACTTCTTGTTGGAAGGTGGTAGTAATTTATATTGTAGATGGATTATATTATTTAACCTTATTTAACTGGTGTAATTTGTACTACGATAGAAGTTACAAGCTCGGAAGGTATGGTGGTAAAAACCAGGAACATAGCAGTCATACGCTTTTATTGCACATTCACTATCTCTTTTATAAATTTAGACATGTCAGCATCTAATAATAATTTGTGTAACATGTAAATTAATGTGGCAAAGTAAAATTTTCAATTCCCTTTTCATGGATTTCAGTTGTTTAAAAAATACTAAATCTAATTTTCGTACTTCTTATAAAATGGCAGGAAGGGACTGCGGCGCCAATAAGTAAGGACCGGTTGTTTGTAGAATTTGAACAATTCATCAAATTTCAACCTCAATTTTGAAGTTCTGTGAAACATATACTCAAGTATATGTTTCAATTATTATATTTTATTATGAACTGAATCGTACCAAATATAAACAAATATAACACCCCCATACACACAAGCCCTGCTTATTTATGGGGGTACATCGAATACTTATATTATGTAATTAATAACCTACTATATTGTGTAATTATATTATGTAATTGTTATATTATGTAAAAAAAAAAAAAAAAGTTCTGTTATTATATCATTGTGGGCCAGTTGCTTTGTAGAACCAAAATAATAGCAGAACAGAACTTTCACAAAACTTAAAATTAACTCTGAAATTTGATGATTTATTAATATTCTATGAAACAACCCCTCCTAAGCCAAATTTATGGTAATTGAACCAAAATATTCAAATTCATAAACGGATAAGCAAGGGAAAGGGAAAAGCTCAGTGAACAACCCGGGGCATTTGTTCTGGGAGTGCAGGAGTTATTTCAGAGTAAAGTTCGGAACGGCTTGAATAAATGCCACAAATAAATGTTAAGAGACGGTAGACAGAGGGACAGATGGAATGGAGGACTCACAGCGTTGGTGTGATCCTGTGCCGCAGCGTGGCCCAACAGTCCGAGCGTGATGCGCTGCGACAGCAGGCAGCACAGGTCCTTGGTCGCAGGGAGGTTGTCTCGCGTCACCACGCAGATCAGCTGGTGGACCTCTTCCTGGCTCTGTAATCACAACACTCTCATATAATATACACCTGTGACTACATTGAAAACATTCTAGGAATAAATCACTATGGAATATAAAGATACTGCGTACTACTGTACTGCATACTATATTTAATACAATAATATCTAAGTACTCTTCTTCTATACGCAAGCAGAAGAGTGTTACGAATCAAACGTTGCTTCAAATGGTTTTAGCAATGTATGGTTATAAAGTCTGATAATTTTCCACCTTCCCCTTGATCAATCGAGAGTATAAAGGCCTTATGTAAACTGGCAATATAAATTTTCTTTCAAACCAATAAGGTCAAAATATAAAGAAATCTGGTAAAATTATGACAGAGATCCAATCGTCAATTGGCAAATAATTGCAATATTGTAAATAATCATCAAATTTACTAAAATATTTTTGAATTTGGTCAAAAATCAGGAAATATGGAAAAATGACTTCAAAAACTGTCTAGTAGTGTTTGATGTTGTTACCTGCGGTGTTCCCCTCCTGAGGTTGTGCTGCACCAGCTCTTGCACCAGGCCGAGCTGGCACAGACGCTGGCGATGCTCCGGTGAGGAGGCCAGTGCTCGCAGCAGAGTGAGGCACTGCGACGCGGCCGACAGAGCACAGCCATAGCAGTGTCCCGGCTCTGCTTCTGTGATACATAATGGCCCATTAGTACCTACATTGTTTGATTAATTTAAGTTAGCTTTGGTAAAGTTGATTGTAAAACTGCCACTATGTAATAAAGCCCACTTTTCAAATATTTTTACGGGACACTTTTAAACAGCTGCCATCGGACAAAATTGACTTTTAAGCTGTCACTATTGGGACTCACATGACTTTGTGTGTCAGTATTGAAGAAACCTGATTACAGTGAAACCGTTTTATAAGGTTTTACAAAGGATCGGGAAAAAACTTCTTATATGGTAAAACTTATACATAATATTTTTTTATTATTTATTTAACGCCCAGAGGGCTTTTACATGGTTTGTAGTATAATTTTAATTTGACAGATACTTTGAAACATAAAAAAATAAGAATAAAATTACATTTGATAAAAGCTATGCAACAAGTCATACAAACACAAGAAACAAAAACAGAAAATTACAGCTATTTGTAGGTTTACATGATGTGTTTAGGAGTATTGTTGAAATAAATGTTTTAAATGATCCACAAAACTTGCCAAGTTGGTATTGAATATGTCAACATCACCCAAGTAATGATTTCCCATGGTGTGAAGTCGTTGTATCGGAGAGTGGGCAATGTAGTTACGCTTATGTGTGCTGCTGTAGAATATTGTATTTTGTCGTGTTGTTACAGTGGGTGTATGTATGTTTATAAGTTGCAGGAGTTCACAACAGTCGAATTTAGAGTTAAGTATTTTGAATAAGAACGTTAAATCGTTTATTATTATATTATACATTAAGTAATACTATTATATTATATTATACATTATTATACGTTTATATATTATACATTAAGTAATTATTCAATTTCAAGGAACCAATTGTTTTTTTCTTCTTATATCTGAAAGTACTTGAATGGGAACTTCTCAAATAGAACTTTTGAACCCACCCCATCCGAAGTTATTTTGATTGAAACTGACTGAGTAAAATTTTGTCCTGAATTTATTGATGTGGTATAAACGGCATAACTTTTTGTTTTTGTATTCATTTAACAAATTTATTTTTAAATATTTAAAAACATATCTTAAGATGGCAATGTATTCTACTACATATTTAGGTAAAAATAAACACTTTGTCGAGAGGCATAAATTGTGGAATGGGCTAAGCGGGAACCTCTAAAGTGGCAACTTCTTAAGCGGGAGCTTCGGCATTGGGTACTTCTTAAGAGGGTTTTACCGTAACAAGCTGCCACATTTGAGGAAACTAGATTATCAGTTACCCCAATTGGGTATAAGTTTGAGAGAAAAGTAGTCGTTACCGATGGTTTTCTTGGACTCCTGCTGAAGTAAAGTCGTGTAAGCGGGCCGAGCATCCACCTTCAGTTGTTCACTCTGCGATCTATCATAGGCCACCAATTCTCTCCTGGAACAATAACAATTTAATAATAACTTTAGTGGGTTCTTTTTAACTCTTTCGGACAGTAAGAATATATGAAAATACATGATTTTGAGATTTTTTTCCTCCCTACAAATAAAGATTGGCAGTTTGCATATTCCAAATGCTGGCAATACTGGCTTTGCGCATTGCTTTTGTTGTTAGAGACTAACAGCGGGGTATAAATCCGATCGAAAATTGGAACCGTGAATATTGTTGCCTATAACTATATCCACCAATGAAAAACTCTGAAAGTCGATGGAATAAACTTTCAGAGTTTTTCATTGGTTTATAATATAATAAGTACGCTCCAAATGAGAATTTTACACTTTATAAACATAATGATAGGTGTCATTATGTTTAACCTCAATTTCCGCACCATGATAAATAGTTTTTTTAATGTTCATGTTGTTACCGTATCTGATTAATATTATAAAATTTTGTAATACTTGTGTAAGGGAACTAGGTGATATGTCATATTAAGTGCCACACACCTTTTGAGATCTAATATTCTTTCAAATGAATATAGTAATAAATAGTATATAAAAACAAATAAAAAAAAACACCGATTAATATTCAAATAATTATACAAGGCATCAAATATTTTTCATCACTCACCAGTTTAATGGGTTGAAAGCGTTGAGGAAGGAAGGAATAAACATTGGTTATTGAGGATAGAAAACAGATTTGTATAGAACAAGTTCTGTACAAACTTCAAGATTTTTTGCATAAAAGTCCCTAACTAATGGAGTTGTACATCGGTACTGAATGAATCAATGATGTTAGTTTCCAGTGCAGAAGGTTCTGTATGATGTAGGGTATGATGGATGGTATTTACCTGCAGGCCAGCACGCGCTGTATTATCTTGGACAGTTCGTCAAAGTGGTTCTTGCTGTCGGAGCAGTACTTGTGCGCTACGTACTGGATGAAGCGGTTCACCTGCTGGGCGCTCCCCACCGCCACTCCGGCCGGGGCCCCCTCCTCCGAGGCCCCGCGCCCTGAGTCTACCCTGTTCTCTGATATCTTGTGCAGAAGGTTCTGGTGAAAGAGAATCATCAGTTATAATATATACTGGTTGAAAATATTGATGAAAACTGAGATGTAAAATTAACAGTACACTGCTCCCTCAGGAGACACATTTAGCTATTGGGATTAGAAAGCACCAATTGCAACAAGAAATGTGAAGAGGACAATGAATCTCCAATTCACCAAGAGAAGTGTCTACCATGTACATATATTGACAGCAAGACGACAATGCATATCATTTGCAGAAGATAATTGGAAAGGAAATACACCAGTTACAGAAGGATAGGTCACCTCAATGAGTGGCTTATTGGCCACCAGCTGGCGGTAGACCCGGTCCGCCTTGTCTAGAAGCACGCCGATGGCGGCCACCATCTTCTTGCGGTCCTCGTCGCTCTCGATGCGGTCCACGGCGCAGCACGGACGCCCAGTAAGCGTGTAGTCAAACTTGGCATACTTGCAGAAGCCGCAGGCGTGGCAGAGGAAGGGGTCCTTCTCGTCATAGTTGATGGCCCTGGAATGAAAAAAAAAAACTCATTAATCAAATTTATGGTTTTTTTACCACAATAGAGTTCCAAGTGCTCCCAACTGTCTGGAGCCAGTGACGCATCCTCAATTGGGGTATGTTGTGAGGCTGAAGGGAGTGGGAATATATATTTGAAAAGTGTTAGTTACCTGCACTTATGGCATTGGAAGACGTTTTCTCCGCAGTTGGCGCACACGCCGGGGTTGGCGGGCACAGCGGCGGAGCAACGCGGGCACTGCAGCGACTCGCCCGATGCCTGCGTGTTCTCGTAGAAGTCGGCGTACTCCATCATCAGGTTGCACGCCACGATGGGCAGCGGGAAGTCAATACGCACCTCAGTCTGGCCGGACTGGAGGACCACGTGCTTGGCCTTGTGCCACATGCCTGCAAAGTGCAAATATCATAAACATTATTGCACACTTCAACACAGCTATTACAATGGGTAGAGAACTATCTAACCAACACAATTCTCCAAAGTGAAAAATAATTTTCACCAATCTTTCTACAAGTTTGTGGCTGCAAGCGGTCAAGTGGACAAGGGTCACATTTAGGTCAAATTTATTTTTAATTTTCATTAACTCTTGAGGCCTTTGCCATATTTTTGACAGAAGGTCGGAGTTTTTCCGCTTTACAATAAAATCCAAATAAATGGAATGTGTCTGAACAAAAACCGTTTTTGAAAGGTGACTAAATACGCTTTCAAATAATAATATTATTATAATAAACATATACTTTTTTAAATATTAAAATTTTTAGTGCAAACGTAATAAAAAAATAAAAATGGCTCACGTATGTTTTTTGGATCTAAAATTACTGACCACCAAAAAATATATCAAAACACATGCATTTTATTAGACAAATGTATTACAAACGTTACCTCACTTTTTTGTCTTTTCATAAATAAATAATTAATTAAAAATTCAAAAACTTTCATAATTTTTTTTTCAAATTGCATTTAGAATCTTTGGTTTCATAAAAGTGCACATTTAAATTCTTCTGTAATTAATTTTTAGATTTAAATATTAAGCCTGGTATTTTCTCTTTCTAACATTGTTTAAATCATATTTCTAACCACAACAGTAAAGAAGATATAACGATTTCTGTGAGACCAAATGAGTTGTTCCCAAAATCAAACAAATTAGCCTGAAGGTAAATGAAAGTATTTGATAATTCAGCAGAACCCCGTTAATTCGAATTTTTCGCCTAAAAAATATCTACAGAAATTTTTTTTCATACAAAATGGTTTTTTAATTCGAAATACGTTAATTCGTAATTCGAAATTTATTTTTGTCCGCGCATGAAAATTTGTTTTGTGGAATTCGAAAAAATTTGATTTTTGAGAGAATAAATAATACAATTTCCTAAATCTGAATCTAAAAGAGAGTCATGACGGTAAAAGGCTGAAAAATGTATTTTGTATGTATGTCATATTTATTTCGAATATTCGAGTTTAAAGGGCTGAGAAAATTCGTTTTACGCGTAAATATATCGTATTTTTACTAAATTTACTTTGAATATCTGAGCTACAAGAGCCGGCGCAATGGAAATCAGCCACAAAATTTCGATTCACACAGAAATATAACGCATTTTTAGGAATTTACTTCAAATAAGTGAATTTAAAAGGCCGGCCGCAGCGAAAATCGCCTGAGAAAATACAATTAGCAGATATAAATCGTATTTTTACGAATTTACGTTGAATATCCGAATTTAAAGGGCCGGCCGCGACTTACGCGGAAATGTGTGGTATTTTTACGAATTTGCTTTGAATAACTGAACTTGAAGGGCCGACTGCTGCGGTAATCGGTTGCGTAAAATTGATTTACACGGGAAAAATTTCTTATTTTTACGAATTCACTCCAAGATACTATCGAATTTGAAGGGGCGGCCAAAGAACTCGATTTTCGGCGTCTTTTTTTTCCATGAAATTTCGAATAACGTGGGAATTTGTTAATTCGAAATTTGATTTTTGATGTCCCGTGGATTTCGAATTAACAAGGTTCTACTGTAATCTTAACCCTCAGACCTATGACATATTGACGGTCATAATTCTTAAAGAAGCTGTCAGAAGTTCAGAGAATTTGTGTGTGTTTCCGCTTATCAATAAAATTCAAAGAAATTAGATAATTCTGAACATATCCGAAAACTGTTTTTGAAAGGTGACAAAATACACTTTCAAACTTTTTTATTTGAAACAAGCGTATAATTTTTGAAATATTAAAATTTTTAGTGCAAACATAAAAAGTTATAAAAATGGATCGCTTTATGTTTTTTCGTCTAAACACTGAAATAAAAATACTGATAACAAAAAAAAAAACATGTTTTAATACACCAATGTATTCTTAACATTAAAGTCACCTTACTTTTTTGTCATTTCATATAAATATAATTAATAAAAAAATCACAAAATTTCATAATTTTTTCTCAAATTGCAGTCAGAACCTTTGGTTTGATAGAGTATTAATTATTCTGTGATTGACTTCTATATTTGAATACAAAGCTCGGTGTTTTCTCTTTTTAACACCATTTAGTTCATATTTCTAACAAGACGAAAATTGACTCTACGGGTACTAGCAGTTTGTTCCCAAAACCGAACAAGCTAGCCTACTAAGCGAAAACGCGATATTTTTAAAAGAATCTACCAATTATTAGAAGAGGTAATCAGCGTAGGTAAGTTACCAGGTCTATTCCTCAGCTCCTGAACGGCCTGGACAGTCCTGTTGTTGTAGAAGACGTTGATGCTCCGCACCATCTTGCTCCGCTTTAGGTCTCCTATCCTGAGCCCGATGCGACTGATGGTGTACGAACCCACTAGCTTCACAATCTGAGTGGTTGTTGTGAATTTCGAGTCAATCTGAAGAAATAAATATATGGTTATAGTTAAATATTGCACTTTGATTGGAATTTTGATTTAGATGTATGTATTATATGTGTGTATACCCTGATGGTGGACAGTTTGATGGTAGCCATGGGCACCTCTGGGTTGTTGCATACAAGGCACGGCTCCGATTCAAGGTAATAACCATCCAGCTCTACGTAGTTGGCCAGCGCCGAGTAGATGGGCGCATTGCCGTGCAGTGTCAGTAGGGCGTTCTGCGCCTTTAGCAGGCTGACGGCTCCCTTTAGACATTCCTGTCAAGAGACAAAAAACAAATACCAGACAATCAGTAAAGGGTAACAGAGAAACATAAACAAAAAAAGAGAGAACAGTTTTACAAGAGGAACATATTGATATAAATTGAACAAAGAATTGACCACAAGAGGTAAGATCCTGCAGACAGCTTTTATAAGAAGAGTAGAGAGAAGGCCCTGCAGGCAGTTTTACTACTACTCTACATCTGTGCTTCGCTATCCGCTGAAAGTGGAACGTTCTCGTCTCTGTCGGCAAAGAAGGCAACTACTCGTCACTCGCAAAGAGTGGCCATTCAAAAGGATTGGAATCCAAACATAACCTTACCGTTTATTATTATTTGACTGTGGGTAAAATCTCAAGAATTTATTTTTGGTGAATATTCCTAAAACAGGGAATATCGGGGGAAATTTCATCTAACTGGTGAAATCTCTAGGCTAACCAATGAGGTTGTGTCCTACAATGAAATTTCATGTTATTTAAACACATCATATTAGAGAACGCTGAGGACAGAAATTTATGAATTTTAAGAAAATACCAGCCGATAAGCGAATGATGTCATGATACAAACAATGACTGACTACAGTAATAAAATTTGAATTATAAATTGTGTCTCGTGTGACATCACAAGATATTTAATTAAGATCGTATACTTTTTACTCAAAATCACTTTGAAAGCTCATAATAACTTTATCATTTTTGGAGATATGGAAAAACTAATTTTACTTTTGTTATTATGTATGTAACTCGATAAATAAAATACATTTTCAAAAAAATTAAAATGAGTTAATAATAAATAGTTAGGCCAGGGTAAATTTTAGGGCGCACGTCACTAGTGCTGACTTATTATATTTGATTATAAACAATACAGATCACACTATTACGGAATATCCAACAAGTACGGCCTCACCTCCATGGGAATGTCGGGAGTCTTCAGGGAGAAGTATCCCAGCAGGTCGACAAACTGCGCCGTCTTGCGGCCGTACTGCGGCAGGGCGGGCCACAGCTCCCACATGAGGCGGACCAGTTGTGCCTGCTCCGATACCCACGAGTTTCTGCGATGCGTAAATACACAAAATAATATAGTCACAGAAAATTTAAAAAATGCCAAGAAAAAGCGAGAAATTAGTGCACATTTTTAAAATAAGCCATAAACCCTCATAAGAATAAAAACAACAGATTTTTATAGCGCAGTTTTGTGATACTTAGATTTAAAGACAGTGAAGTAGAACAGCCTTAAATCGAAATACACTAGACGAATTAAAGAATTCCCAAGTAGATGATTTGAGATTTTCACAGCTGGTGGTATTATTCCGTGGTATATTATTTTCATGGGGTATTTTGCCGTGTTGCTTTACCTCCTTCTTTAGCCAAAATTTTGGATAGCGTTACAGTATCCATCATCAGGGCACATAAGTAATCTCTATATACATCTGCCCTGATGATGGACACTGTAGCACAAATTCAGATGTAGGTACGAATAAATATTACATAAGCTGAAGGGAATGGGGTGGTGAACAGATGCGGCCCGTGACTGAAATTGCCAGCGGTGCATTTCACTTTTAAAATGTACGTAGTGTGTAATTTAGATGCAAATTACCTACTGCAATTCATTCTATCTACTAAGTTATATTTGTAAAATAATTGATTAAATAATACTGCTACGTCAGCGTTCCCAAAATCATCTCGAGAGTAGGAAACGCAATTCATCATTGAAAATAAAGCGAAACCGTTTGGATTCACCGCGCACGAGTTCCTATATGTGAAAGTCTTAGTGCTATCATTGTACATTAGTATTTCTAAGCGAATACATTCCAGACGCGTGATTAAAGTGTTGTAAAATTCACTCGCCATCAAGGGGCTTCGATAATGCACAGGATGAGTTATATATCTGCACTACTCTAAGACATGATTTGACATTAATAGTATAATCTGTCACCGTTTCGGCTAGGTCGGGCTGTCTCGATACCGCCAAGTGCTGTTTAAGCAGTGTAGTAAAACATGGTTCTGTGCATATCGGGGTATGCACGGTCCGCTTGCTCTTGTGTGGGAGTCTTGTACTAGAAGATAGCTTAAATAATGACCTGGAGCGAATTACGACTGGAGAGTACTTTCGTACTTCGATGACTGGGGCACAGGTGTCGTTGTAAGTTGTTATGTGAAGACTGAATACAAACAGTCCAATGCATAAATGCACGTACCAAGAAACCGCCTGTGGTGGTGAAGGAGATGTGGAAGAGGAATGTTGGGAAGAACCTGGCTATTTAGATCTGGTTACCAAACATGGCTAATGCAATGTACGGCAACGTTTGTATTCTGAATGGTGGTCTTTCACCAGGGTGGTAATAGGAATTAACAAGTTTCAAATAGACAGTAATCGGATAAAAGAACAGTTCAAGTTAGGTTAGGTTTGGTTAGACCAGGTTGTGCGTTTTTATTAAATTTTCATTAATGTCTTATTTCGTCACCGTACTGTTTTGGCGTGGAACTCAAATAGACTTGGGCATAAAATAGCAAAAAACTCACTCGTAAATGGCCAAGAGGAGGGCATGGGCTTGCCAGCGCACGGCTGTAGAGTTGGTCTCCAGCAGAAACACCCTCACAAAGTGTCTCAATTCCTCCATAGATATCTGAAATACACATGGGCCATAATCAGTCCTAAGTAAAGATATTCTTCAATTTATTACTATGGCAACACTAAGTAACTCAAAATGTTAGAAAAAATTATAGAAGATTCAAATGTGAGGTTATGCTTGAGTTTGAGACTAACATAACAGATTCAGTAGTTGACAGACTGATAATAGTCAGGAAAAAATGGATAACTCAATTTGACTTAAATAATTTTTTTGGCTTAATTGATATGCACATTTCAAAAGTGAAAATAAAAGTTTTCCATACAATTATATAGCCAAGCATTAAAAAATAATATTAGATAATCTACCACTCATTTTTGAACACAGTTTCATACTGATGAGAAAAATATTCATTTGGTCATAGTGCTTTTTTAAAGTTTAATTATTTTTTTCTTTAACCATTATTGCCAAAGCAGCGCCCCCCATTATTGTCAACTTTATTTTGGACTATACGACATTTATCAAATTTCGATTAAATTTTCAAACTAAAAACATCTTTGCCGGTTTGAGTGGTGCAGCAGTAATAGATATTGTACCTGTTGTTGAATCTGCTGCACCAGCTGCGGCACCATCAGCTCCTGGAACTTGGAGCTGACTGTCACTGAAGAGTCGCTCTCCGCACTTCTTCCTCTCTCCGTCCGTTCCTGCTAAACAACATACAGATCATTAAAAGAAATACATAATGAGATCATATTTTTTTTGTTGCTAAAAAGGGACATTAGTAATGATGGGGGGGAGGGGGTATCCAGCAAATTTTATTTTGATAAAATAATCATACTAATTACGCCTAACCAGCGTCATTAGACTACAAAAAAGTATGTATCTTTTTTCTAGTCAAACGCATTGATAATAATAATACATTTTGTAAAAATGCTGTTCGGTTTGCAAACCACATCCCCAGCCCGCCTTTTTCTCGAGTAACAGTGTAATAGAAGATAGGTAACTCACGCTGTCGGCAGGGGGTGCCGGTTTAGCGGGCGGCGGGGGGCACAGGGCGGCCTGCAGCAGCTGCAGCACGGTGGGTGCCACGCCCTCGTCCAGCATACACGCCGCACCCATCAGGTAGGAGAGGGTGCGCGGCGAGTGCACGGCGCACATGTGCTGCCAATTGCCGGTGCGCGCTACCACCATCTCCAGACACACCTGCAAATATACACAAATTCATTAACAACGGAAACACAATCAACATCTAAAAAACCAATAATGAACACTGGTGACAGGTAAAATGGTCAGCTCTAGCAGAATAGTGTGAATAGTACGATAACCCAACCTGTCAGTGTATAAATCTTGGCACTCGGGTCTTCGCCCGCGGCGGAGTATTGAATTTGACATACGAATTCCTGCGAGTTATAAAGAATGATTTTATGCTTTCAACTAGTTAAAATAATGGAAGATTATAGAATAATCGAGCGGTGGATTACTGTACATTTTATTATTATTTATGGGAACTATGTAGAAAATGTGGGGTTATAGATTTAATACAATACAATGAATTACAAAAGATGTAACAAACACAATCAAAAATAGATTTGACATGATCGCAGCAAAAAGTATTATAGTGATGTTTTGTTTTTGGGGTATTATGCCGTGTTGCACTACCTCCTTCTTTGGCCTACGTTTCCTGGTGACACTGCGATGCTGTCCGAAACGTTGGCTAAAGGAGGTAATGCAGCACAGCATAATATCACAAAAATAAATCAATATAACAATCAATAATTGGTCTGCAAATGTACATTGACCTACCAAGTAATCGGTAATCAAACTTATTTTGTCTGCAGTTGTTACCTTCAAATGGTCCATGAGCTGCACCATACTGTCATAAGAAAAGTCCATGCTCTCCACCACTGCGTGGACGCCTTCCAGGTGCACGTTTAGTGCATGGACGTCGCGCAGCTGGCGATATCGCTCCTTGGTGCCGCACATCATCAGCAAAAGCTTGCGCACTTGCTTCCTGCAAATACAATTAAAACATATTTAATGACTTTTAGTACAAGGGAGTCAAATTAATTCGTTTTTTAGAGATGGCCTTGGATGACTGTTATTTGGTTGTTGTGAAAAGTTTCCATCTTCATGCAATCTCTAACCCCATGCGCTTGTGGTAGATACCACATTAGCCTGTGTGCTTTGTATATGGAATAGTTTGAATACAACAACCAATATATTTTGACAATATGGTTACCTGAGGAAGGGCGTTTGCTGGTTCATCATGTATTCGCAGAGCAGCGAGTGCCAGGAGGCGGCGAAGGCGGGGGCAGGGGGATCGCAGTGCTTGTGCACTTGGTAGGGCAGGCGCAGGGCCATCTCTGTCAGTAGGTTGGGGTAGTTCTCTAACACGTCCCAGGCGTGACCTGCAACCAAACACAATGTACCTACATGTATACAGCTTTTAATTTTGGGGGTCAATGTCCATTTGACCTAAGGAGGCAGTCACCTATTCAAATGAAAACAAATAGCCACTTACTCTTGACATATTGGCGCAAGAAGAAGGGCTGCATGTCGGGCAAAGGGTGTGGGGGCATGGGCCTGAGCAGGGTGGCGGCGGCTGTCCCCTCGGCACTGTCAGTAACTGTGGCGCCACCTCGCGCGCCTTGCTCTCGCCAGTGTGGCAGCAGCGCCCGCAGCAGGGCGCCGCAGTGTGCCGCAGCACCACCCGCACGGAGCGCTGAGGCTGTGGCGCGGGCGGCATGCCACTCGCTGGGGGGACGGGGGGAAGTGATTGCGCCTGCCGCAGGTTTCCAGCGCGCCATCAGAACACCTGCGATAAAAAATGTTTTTAATTTAATTTCGGTAGTGATGTACATAACACTCTAATAATAATAATTTTATGTTGTTTTTAAGTAGTGTTTTTTCTGAAATAATTATAAATATATCACATGTTTTTTTTTGTTCAGTTGAGTGATTCCAGTTTCAGTCTGTATTTGGTGTCAGTATATTATCTATTTCTGATTATGTTTTGTATCCAGCTTTTTATTTGAGATTTAAATGTTATGATATTGTTGTGAGTTTTGAATGAGAATGGGATTAGTTTTGCCATATTAGTTTATTTACGTAAAATGTTGTATGAACTAACTCAATATACAATAAAATATTATAGAATTTTTTTTTAGCCAAATGTTGTATTTGGAGTTGCTTGTTGGATATGTTTTTGACCTTGAGATCTAGTGTTTCTAATATACGTGTTAGTTCTAATTTCTTGTGTTTTGCATTTATGAATGTACAGGAGTATTGTTTTAGAACAGAGTTGTTTAATTGGCATGATGTTAAGTTTCTTGAAGATTTAGTCAATGATAGTTCTTACAGAGACTTTCAGACTAATTTTCATTGTGGTTTTTTGGGTTTTAATGAGTGATTTTAGATTATAATTAGCACTGCCACTGCCCTATCCGATAATACCGTATTCTAAGAGCTATTGGCAAAGAGCCATGTAGACCTTTATCAAGTCTTTTTTAATGACGACATTTTGTAGATCTATATTAAGTCGTTTTTACTGAAGATATTCCTGATGGTTTTGAAAAATAACTTAGTTTTAAAATTTGTATTATTTAAATAGTTAATGTGCTCAGTCCATATTAAAATTTGATTAATTTTTATACCTAGATAAGTTACACGGTCAACGTTATCCAATGAGGGACAATTATTACAAGCCCATTTAACCCTTTCACACCCGCATTATTGTTTCCACACATATAAAATATGTAATGCTAATAATAATAATAATAATACCTCAGAAAATTATTTGAAAATTTTTGGCATTTAATTTTTTATTTTTTTTTAGAAATTTTTCTATGTTAATTTGGATTAACATTGGGCGTCAGAGGGTATTTTTTAAATAGTAAGGTAAAATAAACATAACACAAAAGTAATACAAATAACTGTTTCATGTCAAAAATGCACATTGACAATGTAGTGATAATCTCTAAGGTACAAACAAATAATATTTTAACTGAAATTATTCATACATAAAGAAATAATCTAGGATAAATAAATCTTTAAAAATTCGCCATACTAGTCGAAAACATGTCCGTCACTACCAGTGTTAATTTGAATGAACATTGAAATTCATTTACAATATTCTGGGAAATGACTGTGATCAGTGAATTGAACTGATGTTATTATTATAGAACACATCTTAATGCGTTAAAATATTTGTAATTCGAGTATAAAATATTGATATCTCACCTTAAATTACGTAATCAATGACGGCAGAAATTCGATGAAACTCACAATCAGCAGATGTCAAAATATTTATCGTTGTTGTGGCTTGAATAAGGATTTCAACCGAGCGGAAAAAATAGACGCCACAGAAAAGACTACAAACTATAAGAAAACGAAAACATGGCTTTTCTAAATCGCTACAGTTACGGTAAAAAAATTCACAAAGTTCATGTTAATTTGAATTAACACTGGGGCTGAAAAGGTTAAGTGATGGGAGCTATGAATTTTCAAGCTCAGGTTTCCTTCTGAGTTGTAAAATTAAAAAAAAAGTAATTCTTAAATTTTCGGTAGATATAATGAATCTACACCGGTGTTCTTATGTTGGTGGTGTGATGCTTGCCTTCCAAGCAGTTGATCAGGGTTCGATTCTTAGCAATGGTCATTTTTTTGTTTTAAATTTTATATTCCATGATTTTTCACAAAAATTACATACTAATTGGTAACTTTATACAGCGCTGTTTAGTGATTTCATTATCTGAAAGCACTTTACATCGGTTATCGTTGGTACTTAGTCTTTTCTAAAAAAGTAAGTTTTTGGCATCCTCGATTCAGGAATGTCATCAGGTTGAAGTAAGTGGGGAGGGGAAGGTGATTGGGAAGCGAAAGGATTGATTAGTTTAGGTTTAGTTATTTAGTGACAATAGGTAGATTAATTATACTCCTCCATGGCCGAGTCGGCCAACATCAGCGGAACTGGATTAATAAAATTAATGACTCACTGAGCAGCCGCATGATGAGCAGCTGCATCTCCCGCCTTGGTGTACGGCAGTGCACAGGAGGGTCCATCTCCGGCAGCTCCTCGGCCTCGGAGAGTTGCAGCTCCGCCACCAGTGCGGTCAGCAGCTGCTCCAGGGCCAGTCGCTCCGCTTCCACAGCCGAGTCCATGGCACTTGCCAACATCAACAGAACCTGGCGGAAATCATTTATTCATTTACTGACTCCATTAACCCAATTATTTTTATTCTTTTAAACGCCCATGGGTTTTTATTTTGGGTACATATGATTACTATTTTTTACACAAAGATTGGTAATATAAAAAATTAAGCATTGCATTATGAAATTGTATGTACTACTAGTTCTGTGAACAATAGACTTGGTGTAATTTTGATTATTCCTATTACATCTTGCAAACAGTTGCAAGGCCAAAAAAAGATACTATCAAATACGGCTAGCATCCTGACAGGATTTACCGGATATAGAAAATACAAACCAATTTACAGACAGACAAAGGCAAAGTGGTTGTGTCAAAACAGGACTTTGCTACGCGCAGTCAATAATTATACTAGACACTTTTTTAGTTGATTTTATTTCTCTATCTCTATGCATGTGGTCAGCCAGTCAAATGCTGTATTCAGCGTAATATACTCAGTTATAGAATATATTCTTCAGCTTAGTATGGATTCCACAACTAACACTCCACGCATTTAATAGTAAATTGAATAGAAATAAATAAATAAACTGAAAAATACTGTTCGGGGAGCAAAAGAGAGGCCGAAAATGGAGTTGGCAAATCAGGCTGTAAAATATAAGTGTTGTGTTACCTGCATGAAGGGTATAGCCCTGATGCCAGGCAGGTCGCGCAGCCGCGGCAGCTCCGTCAGCATGAGGCCTAGCAGCGCGAGACGTAGTGAACGCACACGCGCTGCGGTCTCCGCTCCGCCGCCCTCCACGCTCCACTGCGACTCCACGGCGCAAACTTCCGTTGGGCGGACGGTCGGTTCTCCTGGAACAAAAGATTGTAATATACTATCAGTATCACCCCGGTAAGAGATCACCTTTCATTATCTAAACATTAATAGAGCAAAAATAAGAATATCTATAGCCATGTTTAACGACCACATAAAATAACATTTTGGTCAGGGACATTATATGAGACAGCGGACAGGGAAGACAAGTTTTGTGTTGTAGTAGGTTTGTAGCATATGTGCTTGTGTCACAACGCAAATACTTCTATATTTGATAATGTCACACTCAAAGGCGACAGGCGGTTTAACCCATCAGCATACTAATTTTTATTTGTGACATCTGTGCTTACTTGAGAATGATTACCAGTAGCATAATTTTTTTTAATTAAAATCCGAAAATATGTGCATAAGGATTTGAATTTGATAACTATGTATGTATTTAAAAACTATAAAAAAATAATAAAGCAATGAGTCATGAGAAGTGGCACATCATTCACAAGTAAATACGTACTATTAACATAACCCGTTAATTATTAGGAAACCAAATTTGGTCACAAACATCATTTGCCGTTATGAATGCAGGTAACCAATATTGTACCAGAGTGACCATACATTATTAAAAGTTAGATATCTCTCTTCCTCTCGTGCGAACATTTGTGATTTTCGTATGTCTGAAAGAGAATTAAATGATGTTCCTTATTGCCTTTGAAATATATACTCGATTCAAAGGAAACAATCCTAAAAAGATTACAAATTTGCAGAATTATTCCGTTGACCGTTAAAGTGACAGATGAGCTACGTGATAAAATTGTGTTTTTGGTTATTATTTCTACAAAATGGCAATATAATCTATTGTTTTATTATAATTCAATATATTAACGACTAATGTGTGGTATTTTTGGTTGGTTTTGATGAAATAATCATACAATAATATATTAAAAGTGAATGTCTTTCAAATTCACTTGAAAGAGTTTTAAAAGTGTGAGTTTTCGTGAAAGTATATATTATTAATCATTATTCAAGAAAAACATGGGGATGGTTCAACAAATTTAATAAACATAATCTCACCGTAAGCGGAGCTCCTTCCGCTGGCGCCGCTACCGCTCTCGCTGGCCACGGCCCTGGCGCTGGCGGCTGCTTCGCCCTCCTCGTCGTCTGAGCCGGCCGCACTGGCTGTAGCATCGCTGCCCGGGCCTGCGCGTGCCCTCCCCCCTGCGGCTGGGGCGCCTCCCGCCCCCTCCTGCAGTGACAGCACCATGGCCAGCTCGACCATGGTATCATCGTCTGCATCCGGCCCCATGTCCAGCAGGCCTTCCAAACCTGGACAACATGCAATTCAATGTTCATTACAATAAATGATTATCTGTAAATTCTCTACAGGTAGTAAAATGTTTAAGGTTTCTAGTGAATAAAATTCTTACTCAAGGGCTTAAAGTTAAACTAAATAATAAAAAAAAACATACCAGTAATTTGAGGGCTTCAAGTCAAACAATATTATTTATAAAAAAACACAAGTACTAATATTATTGAGAGGCATTTTCAAATGTTTTACCTAAAATTCCAGTGTGTATTTCAAATAGAAAAAGGACAATTGCGTCAGGTTTCCACCCAGGTATCAGGTTCAATTCCTCTGCTAGCTAGGTACTTCAACTTTGCAAAAGCAACGTTTTCGGCTTATAATGGTAGTATAAGTTTTTCAAATATTAGGTTATTCGAAACCAGGGAATGTTTAGGTTCTTTCTTTTAAAAATAAAAAATAATAATACCTCCGTCGGCGTCCAGCAGACGGCTCATGTCCACCACCTGGTCCACGTCCATGTACTGATGGCGCGGGTCGTTATCGTTGAGGTCTGCGGGGGCACCGGTGGTGGCGGGGGACGCAGGCAGCGCGCACGCCGAATCTGACGCCACCAGCACGCTTCCAGTCGAGGCACCTGGAAAATACAAATAAAATACATTCATTCGTTGTAATAGGAACCGAACCAACTTCTTGGACCCACTCTACAATACCTACACATGATAATAATTGGATAATTTGTATAGTGCGATTTTTGTGGAAAATCAGCGCTATTCTGGGAAAACTACTTACGGTAGATTATATAGTATTTTTATAAATACATATATAAACACATTATCTGTTAAGACGGCACAATTTATAAAAACATAATTTTGAAAAAAAACCAAACAAGTTGTTTCGAAAATCAACTGACAGATCGTCGCTCTAGTTCGTTTTTGTCCAACAGACCATTTTTGGCGAAATTGCGTTAAGTATGCAGTTATTCTCCGAAAGCATTAATTTATACGATACAAGTGAAAAAATATTTTTAACGTGTTTTCAAGACGCAGTTTGTCTTAATTCCACTAAAATTAAATCAACATTCCGAGCTTGTTTATCCAACACCGTGTCCTACATTTAAATTAAAAATGTGTTTTCTGCGTAATTTTAAACATTTGGAACGAATTTTACCTAAAAATAATAATGTAATTACTTTAAATCATTTAAGTAAGCATAGAATGAGCTAATTTAATTGTATATGCGTTTTTCGTAAAAAAACTTTGAAGCCCTATTTCTACCGATTTACGTTTTGGTCTGTTGGACAAAAACGAACTAGAGCGACGAGATGGCGAAAATTTGCATCGGCATTCCAAGAGTTAAAATTGATACTAAACTCAAGAAGCAACTAACCCGATTTCCGTACTATAGCATCAGACAATTGCAAATATATGTCTCAGGGTGCTGGGCTCTCACGAAAGGGTACGTGATATTTTCGTCAGTAATGCATCGGTTATTTTCCTCTGCTTATCTTGTCTTCCACTTTGCCAGTGACTGTGAGCTTCTCTAGATCCGACTTCTCACTTTGGCGAGCGGCGTGTCCAAAATATCTATACTTAGTATGATGATGATGCAATGTGTTTCAGAGGGCATAGTGAAATTTATATGACTTACCCGGGGTGGCAGGGGGCGACGGGATGTACACCCGACGCCTCTTGACTCGAGGGCGCAGCACCCTCACCATGGCTGATTTGGCCCCAAAGCTGATGACCTGGTCTTCGGATAAAAGTAGTGATAGGTAGATTCTGTTGCCCATCTCAATCTATGGAAAACACATTAATTCATTCTGTTATTAGAAGATATCTACAACGAAATGCACAGATGTAAAACTGATAAAAATTAACCCATAATAATACAGTAGAACCCCGTTAATTCGAACCCCGATAATTCGAAAAAACGCGTAATTCGAAATTTTCGCAAAAAAAATTTCCGCTGAAAAATTTTTTCATACAAAATTTTTTTTAATTCGAAATTCGTTAATTCGTAATTCGAAATTTATTTTTGTCCGCGCACGAAAATTTGTTCCTGTAATTCGAAAAAATTTGATTTTTGCGAAAATAAATCAAAATATTTCGTAAATCTGAATCTAAAAGTCAGCCGTGGCGGTAAAACGCCGAAAAATGTATTTTTACGTGGTTATACATCGTCCTAATTAGTATTATTATTTTGTAAATCTGAATCGATTTACACTGGAATGTCGTATTTTTTCAAATTTATTTCGAATATCCGATATATTTTTCGCGGATATATGTCGTAGTTTTACGAGTTTACGCCAAATATCTGCATTTAAAGGGTCGGCCGCGACGAAACTCGGCCGCGTAATTCGATTTACGCGTAAATAACTTTACTTCGAATATCCGCGTTGAAAAAATATGGCGCGACGGAAATCGGCCGAAAAATTTCGATCCATGCCGAAATATGACATATTTTTACAAATTTACGGCCGGCCGCGACGAAAAACTGCCGACAAAATTCGATTTACGTGGAAATATATCATATTTTTACGAATTTATTTCGAATATCTGAATTTGAAGAGCCGGCCGCGACGGAATACGGCCGCGAATCCTCGTTTTACGCGGAAATATATCGTATTTTTACGAATTCAAATTCAGATATTTGAAATAAAGGGCCGGCCGCGACGGAAAATTACCGCGAAATCTCGATTTACGCGGAAATATATCGTATTTTTACGAATTCAAATTCAGATATTTGAAATAAAGGGCCGGCCGCGACGGAAAATTACCGCGAAATCTCGATTTACGCGGAAATATATCGTATTTTTACGAATATCTCAATTCAAAGGGTAGGCCGCGACCGAAATCGGCAGCAAAATCTCGATTTACGCGTAAATATATAGCATTTTTACGAATTTATTGCGAATATCTGAATTTACAAGTCCGGTCGCTACGGTAATCGACCGCGAAAATAAAGAAATAATTGGTATTAATACGAATTTACAACTAAAATACCACCCGGATTTGAAGAGGCGTCCGAGAAAATCGATTTTCGGCGTATTTTTTTTTTTTTTTTTTTCATAAAATTTCGAATTACGTGGGAATTCGTTAATTCGAAATTTGATTTTTGATGTCCGCTGGATTTCGAATTAACGAGGTTCTACTGTACTCAATTTTAACTAACTCTGAATTATTTATTTATTAAACTCTGTCTTCAGAATCCTTTTTTCCACATATTCTTTCAGTCGTTCATTATGTTCAACTTTGATGTACTTAGTTTAAATATTGTGTACTTTTGGCTGTGATTCTTTGATTCATTAGAAAATAAAAGCTATTATTCTGTACACGTAGGACGTAACATGAACCATAAATATAAATTAATTAGAAGAAACCTCACACTTTTTTGCAAATTCTCTACGTAACAAGGACTTATTTCATTTATGCATTGAGATTATTTTTGAGGGTGCAAAAACAGTTGTTTTTTTCTTCAGGATGTGGGGAGGTTAGTGCAATCTGACACGTTCCATACATAGATTTTTTTTAAATATTTCAATTGATTAATACATTTTTGATAATTGATGTACTTTATCAGAATTGTTTTTATTAGGTATGTTGTTATGTATTTTTCTGTTATGGTTTGTTTTGTCGTTATTTTATTGGTCAATGACATAACTACTCTGATCACTGTTATATATGCATGTATAAAGACTGTTTATAACGCTAATAAATAAAATAAAAAAATAAAAATAAAATAAAAAATAGTGTTAAGTACCTCATACAAAAAGTATTAAAAATGTCCCATACAAAATGTAAAATTTCCCGCTACCTCACAAAATACATTTGTCCCAACTCTTTTTCTTTGTATTACTACAAAAGAGGTGGTGAGGTAGTTGGTGTATTGGCACTACATCATTATATTTCGTGCATGGGACAATTTTGTACCAGAAAAATGAAATGGTGAGGTGGTTGGTGTATTAATTTTTTTGGCAAAAATTTCGAATTAGGCGTTTTTTCGAATTATCGGGGTTCAAATTAACGGGGTTCTACTGTATTGCAGGTACGTATTATCAGTTCCAATTGTGTAAATGACACATAGATTCAAAACAAATCTGAGGTCATTGAACCAGAGGTACGATCACTCGCAGACAAAACCACAACCGAAATTAGTATGTTTGGTTATTTTACAATACCGTAACTAGCATTCACAATTTTTATAGATGTTGTGGCTTACCATGGCGCTGTCGCTGTGCAGCATGAGCGCGTGCAGCACGTCGGCCAGCGCGTGCAGCGCATGCTCAGCATGACGCAGGCCGCTGCGGTCCACGGGCGCAAGGGATGGGGGCACAGGGGGCTCTGGCACTGCTCCCAGGCGGAGCAGCACGCCCACCAGCAGCGGGGCCAGGTGTGTTGGGGCGGGGGCACTCGCCGACCAGGTCAGGTGCCAGTCGGCTACGCAGGAAGAAATTAAAAAACATATAAATTTATGAGCTACTCGTGTTCATTTTTTTAAACATTTTATCATAAAGTAGCTTAATTTAAAAAATACATATTATAATATGTACATGGTGTCCAGAAACTAGTGGTACAAGCGGGAAACTGGTGAATCAAGATCAAATTTGAAGTTGATTTCGTGGTACAGCTTTTTTGAACTGAGCTTTCGTTTTCCGAGTAAATAGAGTCAAACTTGGAATTTTCAGATCAAATAGATAGTTATTGGTTAAAAAAAGATTTTTAATGTCTTTTAAAATACATCGAAGCATGGAGAGAGCCAGCTCCAAAACTATTTTTAACCTAGTTTCTAACTTTAGTTGCCATAAAAATGGAAAAAACGAAAAAAAAGATTAAAAAACACATGTTTGATGAAAATTCAGCAGTTTCCCACTTGTACCACTAGTGTTTGGACACTGTTTATAAATAAGTAGTACATGTGTATTTTTAACCCATTGGCCTCAAACGACGCCATCCTGGCGGGTCTGGTGTCGTCGGCTTAAAAACGAAAAAGGGATACATTATTGACATCTGTGTTTAAAATTTTAAATGCCAATCGCTCTGTAGATAATTAAGCATTCATTTCGTAGTAATTGGCAGGACTCCGTTGGTACAGTTTTTTCCTGATATTTACGATTGAAATTTTGTTATATTTCAGCGTCATTGAATTTTTTTTTTAAATAGCGTGTGGTTCGGGAATTGACAAGCTTGTTCGTAAAATGCGTGGTGGGCGGCTAACATCAGCCCAAATTGAAATAAAATATATTATGGTCATAAGTATGATTAATGTAAAACTTTTCTTAATCCAATTATAAAAAAAAGAAAAAAAAATGGGTTTTATGAAAAAAAATATTTTTATATCCTCGTTTAATCATATTATTATTATTTAAAAAAAAACTGCATATATTTTTTGCATACCTTAATTCAATGAATGAGTAAATTTAAAAAAATTGTTTCGTTTGTATGTTTAGTTTAAAAGTTATGTAAGATTTAGTACACCACTGCAGATTTAAAACTTCGGTACAAAACAATTCGGAGGCCAATGGGTTAATAAAAAAGACAAAGTTGTAATAATAACCTGGGTTGGCGAGGGGGCTGGGAAGCGCCCCTGAGTACTTGACGAGGTTGTGGGGGCGGGCGGCGGCCACAGCTCGCGCCAGCAGCACGAGGCGGAAGTAGTTCTCCGGGTCAGCGTTGCGTGCATCCTCCACCGTGTACAGCTCGCGCAGTTGCGAAGTTACGTGTGCCAGGATAGCCTGGTCCTGAGAGAACATAACAACACAATTATTAGTAGCTCTCAATAGAAGCCGTTCAAATTTAGTCGGCCTTTAGAGATGGCCTTATAGGGCTGGTTCTCCCGGACCGTCTGCCAGTTTGTTTACAATTTGGAATATTGCTATGAAATGTTACCCCTTCAGCCAATATTAACTCAGTGCACTGGAAGTAGAGGTCAACTATTTAGGCTACCTAATATTTATTAAAAAAAGAAGAGTTACAGTACAACCCCAAATTTACAGGACATCAAAAATCAAATTTCGAATTAACAACGCATTCCCACGTCATTCAAAATTTTAAGAAAAAATAAATTCACCAAAAATCGAGTTCCTCGGCCGCCCCTTTAAATTCTCGTAAATTCATAACAATGCGACTTATTCCCGGATAAATCGAATTTTCAGAGCCTATTACCACCGTGGTTGGCCCTTCAAGTAAAGTTATTCAAAGTAAATTCATAAAAATTCAAGCCATAAAAAACAAATTTTTTATACTACCATTTATTTATTTTCATTTATTTATATTTAAAAATATATAATCATTTTTTTTTTTGTTTGACCGTGCTAACTGAGCCAATCCCGATTGGGTAGGACCAACATTTATTTTGAATTTTAATGTCATCCATGAAGGTCCATGAGAATGATGACATCGACAGCGAAGAAGAAGATAATGTATTCTTTTTACACAGTAATGGGGTTCATTACTACAAAAGAAGTATCCGTCAAATACGTAACCCCCTCCCCCACGCACAGCTCCCGGGGCGGGCAAAAAACAGGGCGGCGCTAACATTCCTAGCATAACTGCGAAGGAATTTCTCCAGGGGCAGGACGTGGAATTTAGGTATTGTTTTCATAAAAAAATGTTACATTTTATAAACTGTTTTTTCCATCAGGTAGTTATGCAGATAAACACAGAAACGTAGGTGCAGCAGGACCACCAAAGCGAAAAGGACGCAGCCCAACGATAAAAAAATGAAATATTTACATTCAGTAAATCAAAAGAATAAAAAGTTCAGAACTTACTGTTTTTCTTTTTCTTGTCATTTGTACGAGTTTTTTAGAGTTAAGAATTTTTCCTCATAAAACTAAAATCATTCAAGTAAATACAACCATCAGATAGTAATGGTAATAAGGTCAAATGAGCCGCAGTACTAGTTAGTTAGACACATGAAAGGGTATTGTTATAAGCCCAAGCTAGAGGATAGTTAGAGGATTACGAAAGAATCCATAAAATCAAATTGAAAAAAATCATCCAATTTCAGAGAAATGCGTACATGTCCGCATGTGTATACGAGATTGCTACCAAAAACGCTGATAAAATGCGCTGTCATCGACAAAGAGTGCGAGATAGCTACCAAAAACGCTGATAGAATGCGTTGTCATCGATAAAGAGTGCAAGATTGCTACCAAAAACGCTGAAAGAATGCGTTGTCATCAACAAAGAGTGTATCTGCCGAGTTTCAAGTCGATCGGATGTCGGGAAGTGTGTTTATTTCCACTTCCATGTTTTGCATTCATTCATTCATGAAAATTGAAATACAAATAGTTGTACTTAAAAATTCTAATTTTTCCGATTACCGTCTCAACTGGCCTTTCAAATTCAGTCTTTGAAGTAAACATATTTCCACATAAATCGAAATTTCGCAGCCAATTTCTGCATCAGCCGGCCCCTTAAGTTAAGCTATTTAAACTTAATTCATAAAAATACATTATATTTCCGCATTAATTGAAATTTCACCGATTTCCGTCGCGGCTGGCCATTAAAATTCAGATATTAAAAAATAAAAATACGACATTTTGCAAACAAGAAAAAGGGAGTTTGAAGTGATACGCACTTTGTGTTGATGGTACTGGGGTCCCAGAAGTGCATGCAGCAGCGCCTTGCACCGTTTAAGCAGCGGCGGGGGGCACGGCGCGCACAGTAGTCCCGTTGCAGTGTCGCGGGGGCTCTCCGCTGCTCCGAGGGACGCCGCGCCCTCGCCCAGCGACAGCTCCAGCGCCTCCAGCAGGGCGCACGCCAGCCGCTCCACTCCTGGAACAGTCCACGTGGAGGCACAGCCTTCACTTTCCTGGAACATCACAATCCACATTGGGATGGTGTCATATTAGTTAAGAGGCTGTAATGATTAAAAGCCGAATTACATATTGATAAGTAGCGAGTGCGTAGTGCAAGTAATTAGTGCACAAAGTATAAAAATCTTAGTATACAGTTAAGTTAACACATGCCACTAACTTGCTACTAATCAAAATGTAAATCGGCCTTAAAAAAATGTATTATCTGGGATGTCAGGTGACAGGTGACAGGGAAACGGCAGAAGAAGGTCATGACTCTCCAGGAATGATAGAGAAGGGAAGAAGCTTACCTGTGGTACCTTTGCGGCGGCTGTGCATGTTCCTCCTTCTTCACTCTCTTCAGGCCATCCAAAGGCTTCCTTGTTCCTTCCGTAAACCTAAAATTAACAATAACTTATTTAATGCTCAGTGGGTTTGTACATACTTATTACAGGACAGATGAATTATTTTGAAGAGGAAACTTTGACATTCAAATTTGTGCACACATTTATGGAGAGTTTAACCTTTCCGGGAGTATGGATGGCTATGGACGACAGGGGTCGCATATTCATTTTCGATGCGTATTCTGTAAATATGAATCGTATTGCCATCTATGGGCATATTCCTGTAACTATACACTAATTTTAATCATTTTACATCATTATCGACAGAGATATCTTATTTATTTTGGATACTATCATAAAAATTAATCAAAAAATATATTTTTTTATTTATGTAAAAAAACTCACTTCCAGAGCACGGCCAGCATTACGTAACTTACTCCCGGAAAGGTTAAAGAAAGTTTTTGAACGAGTTTGGAGTAGATCAAGTTATTACGACTTTAGGTAGATAATAACTGGCTAACTTAGCTCTGTAAATCAGGTTTGAAAGTTTTCCATTTATAGATAAATATCACTGGATACGACAATAATAGAATAATGTAATATGTAGTAATAGGCTGGGTTTACACTTGTAAGTAAAATTTACGACTTTCGTAAATTTTTGAAAAGTTACTCACAGGAGCGCTTACATATGCATCCAACTTATCGTAAATAATGCTCACGGAAGTTGTTTAGGAAGCATTTAGGAAGTTTAATTTACGAACTTCTCACAGAGACCGCTACACCAGTAATTCTATTTTTGGTAAGATGGCTTCCTGACAACAACGCGTTGCCGCCGACTTTGACAGCTGTCAGTTAGTAATATTTGATAACAGGGATTTGTTTATTCACGGTTAGATCATGGATCCCCATATGATACCCATTTCCGCACACAACTGATGGCCGCTGCGATAATATGCACAATTTAGTCAAACAAAAACGTAATGGCCCGCAGAGTGTGTTGGATTAGGAGTTGGCTTCAAAGAAGAAGTACTGATGGGGCTTTCGTTCGTTTAACGGCAGAATTAAGAATTAGGGATCAACAAAAATTATAGCAACTGACTTCTAATACATATTGGAAATGATTGGACCGCTAATTAAAAAAGAATGATACTCGTTTTCGGAATGCTATTTCACCAGCTGAAAAATTAATGAGATTCCTTAGGCGTATGTGTGTAATACCATGTACGATCGTGTGAGAAATGCGGAGATCCGCAAAGGGTACAAGGGCGATGTAAGCGTAATGAGTAAGATCAAGAAAGGGACGCTTAGATGGTTTGGGCATGTAGAGCGAATGAGCGAAGAAAGGAGTTTAAGAAGAATATACAATGCAAATGTGAATGGTAGCGGAAGTCGGGTACGCCCGAGGAAGACATGGCATGACCAAGTGAATCAGATACTTGAGTCAGGCCATGTCAAGAGTCAGAATAATAGAAGAGTATGTATTAGACGATGTATGAATGTGAATGAGGCAAGAAGTGTGTGCCAAGACCGAGTTGTTTGGCGGTCCGTCCTCTCTGCCTACCCCTGCGGGGAAACGGTGCGATGGTTAGTTAGTTAGAAAAATTAATGGTGTCTATTCCATTTTTGGCGTCAGGTAATGTTTTCTATGTATTCTTATATTGCATTTTTGTATGCATTCATTGGAGATATTAATTTGTTGTGAAGTTTGATAGCTGATCCATCAGTTCGTAAAGTCGAATACTAGAATCATTATCACACATTTACACAGGCATTTTTTAAACATGACAATGTGTTAATGATCAATAATGTTATTTTAGTCTCTATAGATTATGGCAGTGTATTATTTCATAAAGCTGTTCATGGCGACAAGTAAACAACTCCCGAGGAGCAACGGCGGAAAGACCGGGAAAGACCGAATTGGACCGAATCTTACTGTCAGTGTTGCAGATTTCTGTTTTACCATCCCGACAGTGACGTCAAAACTTACTGTAAGCGTCTCAACTTATCAATCTGTTTTGATAAGCTGTGAAAGAGCCGTAAATTCCCGCGTGGGCGATTAGACCTATCAAAAACTTACGTAAAAAAACTTCTGTAACTTGGTATAAATTACCGTAAGTGACTTATAGTGTCGTTTACATTGGTAAATTTGTCATAAGTCGCTTACGTGAGCAACTTACAGGAAAAAACTTACAAGTGTAAAGGCAGCCATAGAAGAAATATTGAGCTAGGTACCGACCTTGATGGAATCCACCATGATGACTCCTTCTGGATCTTGCGAAGGTCCGAACGTCACCGTCAGATTCTTGTCCGACTGCAGAGACTCTTCGCGTGACAGCGGGATGTCATACCAGCGGTTGCGAACCACAAGAGTCGCCACTAAACGGCCGAAAACCTAAGAACATTTTTTTTTTTTTTTTTTAAAACAAATTCAATTTATTCAATAAACAAATTTACAATGTGTGATATACATATATATATATTTCACTAGTAATAAGATAAGATATTATGATATGATTAATATTTATTATTTTTCAATGTTCTCCCATAAAAAGCAATTGCTTGTGTGTATGGGATGAGGTATTATTTGTTTAGTTTCTTAGATTTTTATTTAATTTTTTAATTTTTTGTTTTTGTTTTTCTTTTATTTTTTTTTAATTTAGTTTAGGTTTTCAGTATATTTTTTTAATTGTGTTTTGAATTCTTTGAAACTATCATTTAGTGATCTTATATTTTCTGGCAATTTATTGAAGAAATTTGTTCCTAAGTATTTGTAGTTTTGCTGACCCAAAGTTTTTTTACAAATCGGAATTGGTAACATGTATTTTTGCCTGAGATTTGCTATGTTTTTGAATGGTACGGTTTTGTTTAGGATATCATCTTTGTAAACTTGTAAGGTTGCGTGATACAGGAAAAGAGTATTTAATTTTCTGACTTTAAATTCTTTGAAAATGAGTTCAGATGAATATAAAAATGATTTCTTTAATATTATTTTAATTATTAGTTTTTGCGCAATGTAAAGAGGTTGTGTGTGAGTTTTATAGGCGCCCCCCCATCCTATTATACCATATTGGATTATGGATTGACAGAATGCGAAGTACGTCATTCTCAGTAGTTCTTTATTTAGAATATGTCTCAAGCAGCTAAAAATTAAGGTTAATTTTCGTACTCTGTTTTTGAGAATGGTTATATGTGGTATCCATTTTAGGCATTGGTCAATAGTGATCCCTAGATATTTGGTTGAAGTTTTAATTTCAATATTAGTACATAGTAAGTTACAGTGGTGTTGTTGAGTGCTTGGTGCAGAGTGAATTCGAATGTTTATTTCATGCGGCGTATTTGGTTTGTTTATGAAAAATGGTACGTAGTGTGTTTTTTTAGAGTTTAACGTTAGTAGGTTATTGTCAAACCATGTTTTCAATTCATTGATGTCTGAATTAGCCTTTTTGTTCAGTTCTAACCATGTGTTTGCTTTTAGAAGAAGCACTGTGTCATCTGCATATGAGACAATTTCCCCGTATTTAGCAACTTCAAATATATCATTTACATATAATATGAACCAAAGTGGTCCTAAAACTGTGCCTTGTGGTATCGAGAAGTTATTACTTTCGGAATCACTTAATTCATTTAATAATTTTACTTGCTGTGGTCTATTTTCCAAAAAGCTTATGATCCAGGATAGTACCGTTCCATTTATTCCAATTAATTTTATTTTTTTTATTATGTTAGTGTGTGAAATACTATCAAATGCTTTTTTAAGGTCAATAAATATTCCAATGCATTTTTCATTTGAGTCTAGGGCGGTATATATAAAATTTGTTATTTTTGCAATAGCATCGTGGGTGCTGGTATTTTTTTTGAAACCGTACTGTTTTGAATTAATAATTTTATGTTGTTCTAGGAAGGACCAGATTTGATTTTTTACAATTTTTTCGAATATTTTTGATATATTTGATAAAAGGGATATAGGGCGGTAATTTTGTGGGTCGTCTGGGCAGTCAGCTTTATAAATCGGTGTTATTATTGTTCTTTTGTAGTTATCAGGAAATACACCTTTTATAAGGCTTGTATTTATTATATGAGTTAGGGGGTAAATTAGATATTGTTTCATTGTTTTTAATACGTTTACATCTTCTTCTTTATGTGCCGTATCAGGTCCCCCCGACGTTGGCGATCACTCTTGAAAATGTCTCTTTGTCTTGCGCTGCCCGGAATAGCTCCTCCACACTTCTAATGCCGGTCCACTCTCGTATGTTTCGCAGCCAAGACATTTGTCTCCTACCAGGCCCTCTGCGACCCTCTATCTTGCCTTTCAATATTAACTGGAGCAAGTGATACTTCTCCCCTCGAAGTACATGACCCAGATATGAAATTTTCCTGATTTTTATTAATCTAAGCAGTTCTCTCTCTGCTCTAGCCCGCCTGAGAATTTCTGTGTTGGTGATCATGTCGGTCCATGGGACTTTGAGTATTCTCCGGTGAAGCCACATTTCAAAAGCCTCTAACCTGTTCATGGTATTTTTTCAAGGTCCATGTTTCACATCCATACAACAAGACCGACCACACATAACATTTTAGCATTCTCTGCCTTAGTTTTAAGCTGATATTATCATTGCAGAAGAGGGATTTCATTTTAATGAACGCAGTTCTTGCTGCTTCAATTCTGCACCTAACCTCTACATCTGGGTCAAGAGTCTCCGTGAGAATACTGCCGAGGTATCTAAATCTTTCGACCTTTTCGACATTGCAACCATTTAACTGTATCACTGATTCAGAGTGATCTAGTCGTCCAAAAGTCATCCATTTTGTTTTATTGACGTTGATTGTTAGGCCCAGTTGCTCACCAGCATTATTAACAAGATTTAATAGGTCTTGGAGGTCATCGATACAGTCAGCTAGTAATACAGTATCATCTGCGTATCTTATGTTATTAATGACAACTCCGTTGATCTTAAGACCCTTCTCAGTATTACTTAGGGCTCTTTTAAAGACATAGTTGGAATAGAGATTAAACAATAGTGGCGACAGGATACAGCCTTGTCGTACTCCACGCTGAATGGCAATTGCATTAGATCTCTCATTCCCATGTCTTATTTCTGCTGTTTGGAACCAATACAGGTTTTTTATGAAATTCTGGTCTTTGGTGTCAACGTTACAATCCGCAAGCATTTTCATTAGGTCAGCATGTTTTACCCTGTCAAATGCCTTTTCGTAGTCAATAAAACAGGCAAAAACTTCCTTTCTTTGGTCACGACACTTTTGCAATAGTACATCGATAGACAATAATGCCTCACGCGTCCCAAACGCATTTCTGAAGCCAAACTGGGTGTCATCCAAGTCCTGCTCGCACTTATTGCGTATCCTGGCATGTATTATTTTGAGGAATAATTTAAGGACATGACTCATCAGGCTTATTAATCGATAGTCACTGCACTTCTTAGGGTATTGTTTTTTAGGCAATGTCACGAAGGTGGATTTTAGCCAATCTTGGGGTATATTCCCTGTGTCGTATATAGAATTAAATAACCTCAACAGGTAGTCAACATTTTCATCATTAAAGAGCTTCAACACCTCAACTGGAATATCGTCTGGTCCGCACGCTTTTCTATTGTCTGAAGTCTTTATCGCATGAAGAATTTCTGATTTTAAAATCGATGGTCCATGCAATTGATCATTGGGAATATTAATGTCAGGTCTAATATCTTTGAATGTATCATGAATATACTTTTCCCATGTTTGTAAAATATCTTTTTCATCCAATATTAATTTATTGGAATCGTCAACTAAACATGATGGAGTAATTCTTCTAGAAGTGCCTGTAATTTCCTTTAATTTTTTGTGAAGTTTGAATGCATTGTGACTACGACTGTACGATTCTAGTTCTTCACACTGTGACTTCATCCATTCTTCTTTGGCTTTTTTAATTTCACGTCTAATCTTTCTTTGTAAGTTTTTATATTGTGTCTCATTATGTTTGTGTTTACGTCTCTCATCCATTAAGTTCAAAATGTGGTCAGTCATCCAATTCTTTTTTCTAATTTGCTTATCAACTTTCAAATTTGCATCACAGGTTTCACGTATAACTGACTTAAAGTTATCCCATTGTGTTTGTATTTCTATCGATGGATCACAAGGGAGTAGCCTAATATTATCGTTCAAAGTCTGAGATACCCTATTTCTGACCACTTCTTCATGGAGTTTCGAGATTTCCATTTTAATTTTGGTTTTGGGCTTTTTTATTTGTTTTAAGCGTAAAACAATATCGGCAGTTAACAAAACATGGTCAGAACCAATGTCCGCACCAGGGTACGTGGTGACTCTCTTTACGGAGTTCCTGAATCTATGGTCTACTAACACATAGTCAATTTGGTTTCTGACAATATCATAGATTGTTCCATCCTGGGGTGATCTCCACGTATAAAGCCTTCTTTTCGGGAGTTTAAACCAGGTATTTAATACAACCATATTTTTATCCTGGCAGAATTCATATAGTCTATCACCTCTTTGATTGCTTATGCCCAAGCCATATTCACCAACTATATGAGAGCGGCGACCTTCACCAATTTTGGCATTTAAGTCTCCAATGACAAAATTGACTTCTCCTCCTTTCAAACTTTGCAATGTACTGGCTAGTGAGTCATAAAAAGATTCCACATCACCATCATATCTCACTTCCGCTGTTGGTGCATACACTTGAATAATATTCATGTTGATGGGTTGACAGTGTAATTGTAATAATATTATTCTGTCCGAGATGGGTACAAAATTCTTAACAAATTTTACATACTTCTCCATGACAAATACAGCAACTCCGTTTCGACGGTTTCTGTCCTGTGGGTCACTTCCTGAGTAGTATAGATTTCCCTTCTCATGTTGGTGTATGCCGCTGCCAGTCCATCTCAGTTCACTAATTCCAAGAATATCTACTTTTAATCTTTCCATTTCCTGTATTGCATTATCCAATTTACCGCTGTATAAACTTCTTACATTCCATGTTCCTAGTCTTATTTTTGAATTCACTATTTTGAGCCGGGAGATTCTTCGCACCCCTGGCCCATTTAAGGGCCGCCCGGGACTCGGGGCCATTGGTTGGTTTCTCTCCATAGTGATATGCTGGGAAAAGATACTGGAGTGGTTTCCCATTGCCTTCTCCAGGGATTTTTCTGTAGGGGTTGCCTTCCCTTAGCTGAGCTGATCCGGTTTTATGGCGCCGGAAACTCGCCATTCGCCCTCTCCTTATCAGCTACGACCATGATGTTAGGGTCAGTGGTCATATTGCCCGGGACTCGCGGGATCATAAAGACCACTCTAGGACGCTAAGGAGTAGGACTTACTGGAAATGTTGCTGATGTTATTGCAAGATGGCGTATCACGGTATTTTATAGGCCCACATCCCCCAGCAGGAAAATGTTCCACCGTGGCCTTTCCAGTCATTGAGCCACGTTTACATCTATGTTGTCATAACCGGGTGTGGAACCCCCCCTTAAATCATCGATAATTTTTCCGACATCAGTTTCTGTTATTTTGTTGAAATTATTATATTGGTGTTGGGAAGCGTGGGGATTCTTTTTATTACTGTTGGGACATGTTTTGATGGCGTTAGCCAGATTTTTTCCGACATTTGCAAAATAGTTGTTTAGAATATTACAGCATTTTTTGGTGTCAAGTTGGACATTATACGTTTTTTTCCCATCTGAAATTTCGGATACACAACTGTTCTTTCTATTCTTATTTATTATTTCGTTTATTGTAGTCCATATTTTTTTATTATTGTTTTTAGATCTAGAATTAATTGGGAGTAGTAGCTGTTTTTCGTTTTTCGAATTAAAGTTGTTAAGATGTTTTTATATTTTTTATAATAAGAAATAATTGATTTTTTGGCAGACTAGCTAATTTGTAAAGTTTGTTTTTTTGTCTAACTGCTTTCACTAATCCGATAGTGATCCAGGGTTTTATTTTCTTTGTTTTAGAGTTTTGATGCAGATTTTTAATTTCAGAGGCATTTAAAATGTGTTCTGATATTTTTTTTTCAAATAATGATGCACATTGATTGGCGCACTTACTGTTTATTATTTCAGTCCATTTTTCGGTTATGAGTGATTTTTCTAATAGTTGGTAGTTTAATGTGGTTTTTGTGGTACTTGATTTAGGTAGGTTTTTTGTTTTATTTTTTGTTTCATAGTTAAAAAGGGTTGCGTGATGATCAGTTATATTTATCTTCCAGGTTGGGGATTTGATATTTTTTATATAATTCAGGTTTACATTACACCAAATATGGTCTAGACAAGATGGCGTTTGATTTGGTACTTCACGGGTATAGTTGTTGATGCACGATTTGAAGTTAAGATGAGTCATCATGTTCAAGAAGTTATTTTTTTCTATAGAATTATGGTTATTAGAAATATTTATGTTAAAGTCACCACATATAATCGCAAAAATCTTTGTTAAATTATTCAGGTATAGATAAAGTTCGTTTGTAAAATTCGTTATGTTTGATTTGTGTGAAAAATATAAACATACATTTAATTTAAACAAAAGGGAAATAAAAAATTTGTAAAGTGATCAAAATACTCTCCTCACCAATCGGGATTTTGAAGATACATTAGTTTAAGTAAGATGGGTCATAATGAATTAGATCAGGGACGCTTAGATGGTTTGGGCATGTAGAGCAGACAAGCAAAGAAAGGAGAGTAATGAAAATATGTGATGCAAAAATGAATGGAAGAAGAAGTCGGGGATATCCAAGGAAGAGTAACCAGAGAAGACAGAACAGTGACAAAACAGAATACGACGAAATAATAGGTAAGGATAAGTTATTTTTTTATTGTCAGTTTGATAGTGGTCTTGAATGCTGAAACAGCTCTGCTATCACAATAAAAACTAAAATACTTGCAGAACCAAGGTAACACTATCAAATTTTATTAACTTTAAATGTAAAAAAAAATATTAAATGGAGTTGCAATTAAAAACGATAATAATAATCGTCGATAGATTAGTTATTTTTCTTCAATTTTCTGTTTTGTCAAGGAACCCTGAAGAAAACATGCAAAATCAAGTGAATCAAGTACGGGTGTGTATGAGACGATGTACGAGTGAGAATGAAGCAAGGAGTGCACGAGACAAGAGTTATGTGGCGGTCCTTCCTTTCTGTTTACCCCTGTGTTGAAGGCAAGACGGATATTTAGCTAGTCATTTTAACCGGAGTTAAGCATAACCTAACAATATTCTAATTCTTTCTATTCCCATCTTTAATCTTTAGCAGGTGATCATAACAACAGCTGATACTGCAAGAAGTCAATATAGACATGCGGCCGTATCAACCCTCGATAAGGCAATTTTAGTTGCTGTATCAACCCTGTGACCTACATCTATTGTTAAAGACGAATCTACAAGACGGCACGAGAGAGAGAGAAAAAAGGACTATAAAAGAGTATGCTTGACTGTTGCTATGTTTCTTTTTCATCACAATATATTGTATTTACTACAGTCATTTGACTATTGTTCCGCCATCCCAATCCTCAGTATTATATTAAAGTAAGATCATTACATTTAGGTATTTAAAAATCTGTTCCAAGTGGGGTATTGAAAAACTTGATCTAGTTAACGCGGCCAAAAGGTTAAAATATTTATTTGGGGCACTTTCGCTAAAGTGTGCATTGCATTTTTGTCACATCCCACGATCTTTATTGACTTTTTCCACAGTTAAGTATGTAGAATATTGGAAAGTTACATACATATTTTTAAGAGGCAAATTTACTTTATTGAGTCAGTTAAATACAACTGTCGAACCTGTTATACATATCGGGGTTCGAATTAACGGGGTTCTACTGTATATTAATTAATCAATTATTCAGATCAAAAGGTAGTGTGGTTTCCACCATGTCCCCATGTCCCCTCCACAACCAATTAAACAATGTCTGCTTTGGTAATTAATTTACTTGTGTAAGATTAAATTAGTGATGCTAGCTAACATTATATATTTTTGGAAATAGCTTTAACGTAAATTCAGTCCAACATTGAAAAAATCAATTAACATTTCCAATATAGAATTTGTTACTTCCACTTTAACCCTTGGGACCTTCTAAGACCCAAACAGTCCCAAATGCCGTGCGCGCATTATACTCTCCTAAGACCATATTTGTCCCAGAACGACCGCACATAATTAAAATGCATATATCTCTCTTCCTCTCATCTAAAAATTAATTATTTCATTTATGTCAGAAAGAGAACGAAATAGTGCTTGTTATTGTCTTTGAAAAAATGGAAGCTTGTAGAAGGTTCGATCCGTGCAAATCAACAACGTCTCAAGGGTTAAAAGAATATTGGTGGAAACTTATAAGTCGAATGTAAAAGTAACGGAATGGAATGTTTAAAAACATGTAAAATCTCTGGCGAAAATACCCTTCTGTCGATTGTGCAATTATTTTATTTTATTTGGTTTGTTCACCCAGCCGGGCTTTTACGTGGAATTTAAGAACAGATACCTGGCGAGGTATCGAAAATTATACACAATATTTTTAAAGCATGTTATAACAGTAAAATGATAAATTGAAGATGAAACAATAATAGTAAAATAGGAGGACTTAGCTTGAAGAGGACTGAATCCACAAGGTCTGGGTCAACACTCAGAAACAAGAGAAAGCCATGTGACAAAAATATAAATATGATAATGACATTGAGAGGAACTTGCAGCCTGACTTGCCAATCCATTCCCGGCATGTCTTTTGCTCCCGTGAACAGTGTGAAATAATGCATAAATCACTGCACTATATAGTTCTAGTTCTCTGGAGTTTGTCAAGAATAACTCTTGTCTTCTTATTCCAGTGTCCTCTCTTTTTGGAGACTGGTTATTATCAAAGTAATCTTCTTCACCCTGCAGGTTGCAACCCGAGACAACGAGCTAAAGAAAATGGTAGCCAAAACAAGTATATTGACCTCGATGAAAGATGGCGTGCGGACGACATCCTGGTTTCCGAGCAAGACCCGGATTCCGGTGATGACGGTGGCTGAGTCCGGATTGGTAATCTCAACGTTGAAGCCACTCAGTTTGGTGGACACAACATAGAGCCCTAGAAAAAAACATTGTATTATTGAATATAATCACATACTAGATGATATGTACCCTTAGTTATTTGGGTTACTGTCCATAAGGGTTACTTTAGCCCTGGCGGTAAACATTACTCAAATCGGAAAAAAGTTTCAACTCTTTTTAATTTTAAGTGGCGCCACTGTATTTAGCATCATATGGTGTCTCTTTAGGTATCCGAGACTTCCCAGCATTTGTTGGTGGCTATTTAAACAATTTTCAAAATAAGCCCAAATAAAAAGTTTATTTAATTTTTACAATGCTGGCCTCATCGCAATCAATCCTCTAATGCGACGCCCGCTTACGGTGTACGGGGATAGCCGCTGATAGATCACGTGTGCGTCAGCAACGTAGATAGGATTAAAAAATAAAACTAAATGCATTATTCTACTACCATGCAACATTGCAAATCCACACAAATAATATTATAAATAATATAGCACCATTTAAAAACAATAGAAATATTAGACAAACATCAATTCTCCCAACTCCAAAATAACAATGGGGGCAGTTCAATTACAAATATTTTTTAATTCAATATCCGAAAAGTTACACATAAATAAACAAATAAATATAATAACTAATAAGCTTAGCTTAATTATGGGGGTACACCTGCCACCTCGCAACAGGCATGGTTTATAAAAAAAATGTATTTGTATATTACATCAAAACATAATTTTGTTTTTATGTATTATATTATGTAAAATGACTAGTGGATCCCCCGCAAAGCTTCGCTCTTGCTAATGTATTTGTCAGGTGCCTCTGACTTCGTCCACCATTCACCACTATATACCACAATGTTACTGTTAAAAACTACACTACGTCGACTTTAATTTCACTATGTATCTCATTACGGTGCAGAGATATTGCGTTAAGAATTCCTCGGGCGTACCCGGAAACATTACGGAGAATTAATATTACAAGTGCATATTTCATTGACAAAAGAACCAGACTCAAAGTATTTGGGTTCCATTGCACCAAACTCTGATGTTACAATATTACACAAACTACTTTGCAGTATTCGGGAACATCTTTTTCTTTGACTTATTTTGAAGGTAACTAACTACTAACCATCACGCCGTTTCCCCGCAGGGGTAGGCAGAGAGGACGGACCGCCAAACAACTCGGTCTTGGCACACACTCCTTGCCTCATTCACATTCATACATCGTCTCATACATACTCTTCTATTATTCTGACTCTTGACATGGCCCGACTCGAGTATCATACCATCAATGTAATATATCATTGATATTACTAATAAATATTAAAAAAATATTTCATTTAGATTTATTGGTATTATCTTCTCAATGATATTTTGTAGTAGTTTTTCAATGGGTGCTTTTCACATTAATTCGCTATATAAAGTTATAGAAAGATCAATAATTATTGAAATACCTTTTGAAAGTTTTTGGCTATTGGTATGACGGTCAAACATTATGTAACGTTAAAGAATTGTGCAAGTTTGGATTGCCAGGGCAGTGCCCGATTATTGTTTTGTTGAGAGTTTTTCGGGTGGCTGCCCTGCGATCAGTGGGACGAGCGGGCAAAAAATAACGCGGGTAGGTAGATCGGGAACAATACGGGAGAGGACGATTCCGCGGTGCGCGTGGCGTTTTGCGAGAAAAAATGGATATTGAAAATAATGAAAAAGATCACGCGGATACCAAGAACCGATCCTTCGGAGTCTTTCCGTGTAAATTAACAAAACATAAAAGAGACGACGGTTCGAGTGTGGTTGTTCGGTGAGATTGAAATGTTGAAGGATACAGCCTTTCCATGTAGACTAACCAAACATAAAACAAACGTTTTGACTCCTGTGTGAGATCGGCCTGTTCTTTGTTCGAGTGTTGTTGTTTGGTGAGATTAAAATATACAATCAGTTATTTGGATTAAAAGTTTGGTGTTTTGAAGAGTAATTCCTTGGAGACTACACTGGATTACCAAGCATGCTGTCGGGGTGACGCAAAGATGGAGCATCATTGTCCCGTTAAACGTTCAATGGATGCTGATTAATTGAGGATGGCCTCGCGCACTCCTTCCCACGAATCTCCGACCGGAGCTAACTCATACGGATTTCGCGGAGACCTGTCGTCCTGCTCACCGCTGGCGGACTCTCCAAACACCTTCAGACATGACAACATGATCAAGGTTCTTCAATGCTTTTACACATTCCGCCTCCTTGCCTTAACCCCCCATCATAGCCCTGGTGATTGACAAGGGTCCATGCTCATCAGACGTGACAATTATCATTGGTAAACATGGGATATTATAATATGTTTTTTTTTTTTTTTTTTTTTATTTATTTATAATGTATTACAAAAAACATGGTAAGTAACACATTATTCCCAATGAGTTGAGATAAAACTCATTACGGGAAGTACAGACACATAAAATACATTTTACAAGGATATTACACTTTTAAAAAAATACAACATATTGAAAAGGAAAAGAAAAATAAATAAAAAAGGAAAAATACATTGTTAAGAATAGAGATTTTAGAAATACTGAGAGACATCTATACACATGAAACATAGTAAACCAACATATGAAAGCGAGCGAAAATTCACTGGTTTAAAAACATTTTCAGGAAATAATCTTTAAGCGTTTTAACTAATATTTTTTTGTTAGTTACTGATTGCTTTATTTCATTAGGTAATGCATTGTATTGTCTATATGCAATATATTGTAATGAGTTAATACCAAATTTTGTTGTGTGGGTAGACGATGCTAGGTGTATTAGATTTTGGGACCGTGTTTTGTGCTGGTGTATGTCTGAATTAAATGCTGGTTTGATGTTAGTGTGTGAGGATCTATGTATGATTTGTAATATTGTACAAGTGATATTGTATTTAGGTAGAACCGTAAAAGGAAGTATGTTTGTCTTTAAATATATATCTTTGATATGTATATCCCACGGTAGACGGTAGATATTCCTTATTGCTCGATTTTGAATCACTTGTATTTCTGATATTTGTTTTTTAGTAATAGTGCCCCAGATACTAACTAAATAACTCAGATGGGAGTGAATCATCGCATAGTATGTGGCCCTTAGTAGAGATGTAGAGAGAAGACCTTGGAGTCGGTACAGTACGCCGGTTATTGGGGATATTTTAGATTTCACATGCTCAACATGGGAATTCCACGAAAGTTTAGAGTCTATTAATAGCCCTAAATATTTCGTGACTTCTATATTTTGGAGCTTCTCAGTTCCAAGTGTGATATTCATTGGCACATAATCCTTATTGCCGAAAGTTAGGTAGTGCGTTTTTTTTATATTGAGGCTCAATTTATTAATACGCAGCCAATTAGCTAGAATTGAGACATCTACATTCATTTGAGACTCCAGGTCACTCAGGCTTGTACTGTGATAATAGATTACAGTGTCATCCGCATAAAGTTGGAGGTTTCCAGAGATACCACATTTAGTTATGTCATTGACATATAGCAAGAAAAGCAGAGGCCCAAGAATTGATCCCTGTGGCACTCCACATGTGATTTTACCTAAGCCACTCGAGACACCTTTGACTTCAACAAGACAAAATCTATCATCTAAGTAGCTTCGGAGGAGATTTAGGGGCTTCCCAACAATTCCCAAATATTCCAATTTCTTTAAGAGTATTTCATGATCGACCGTATCAAAGGCTTTTTTGAGATCTATAAATATGGCTGCCACATATTCACCCTGGTCTATATACTGTTGAAGGTTGGAGATAAAATCAAAGGCGGCACATTGAGTACTAGAATTTTTCCGAAAGCCATATTGTTGTGGTGTAAGGATATTATTCGCAGATATGTATTTTAGGAGTCTATCTTTGATTATGGTCTCAAATACTTTTGAAAAAACCGATAGAAGTGATATAGGACGGTAGTTAGAGATACATGTTTTACAGTCTCCTTTGTGTATAGGTATTATCTTCGCTAACTTTAATTCATTTGGAAACTTTCCCGAGGACAGTGACCAATTAAAAAGTTCTGTAAGGTGACCCGCTAATTCTTCTTTACAAGTCTTAAGAACTGATGGTGTTACTCCATCGAGTCCCGGTGCTGCTTAGCTCAGCTTAGTTTTAGAGATGATCCTCAGTACCTCATCTTTGTTTGTCCTAGCCATGTACAAGGATTGGCAAGCCTTCGGTTCCACAAAAACGGTATTACAGTCATCCGGGAATGACGGAATGGTAGCTGCTAGCTTTTTTCCTATTGAGAGAAAAAACTCATTAAATGCGGATGCTATTTGGCTCGGATCCTTAATTACGCAGTCATTTACCACGAGGGATTCTATTTCGTTAGTTGGTTTATGTGTTCGGTTTGATAGAATAGAGTTTATGATTTTCCAGGTTTTAGTGGGGTTATTTTGGTTTTGTTGAAAGCTGTTCGCATAATATTTGTGTTTTAGATTTCGCCTATAATTAGTAATGGTATTTCTCAATCTCTTTTTAAGTGTTACAAGAGTAAGATTACCAGGGTCTTGTTTCCACTGCTTGTGAATCTGGTTTCGTTCTTTGATTAATGTATTTAATTTGGAATCAAACCACGGAGTATTCAGTTGTACCCGACTTCTTAATCCTGTTTTTGGTGTAGTTGTACCTGATTCTATTGCCTTTTTAATGTGATAATTGAAACTTTTAAAAGGGTCTTCTGAGTTGCTTAAGTTGATCGTGAAATTGTTATCAAGAAGATAGGATTTTACTGACATACTGTTGATGATAGGTCTCGTAATCCGGGATTTGGTTCTATTATTAAAACATTTTTTTAAGTTGTTCTTATAATCAACAATAAGTATATTATGGTCACTAAGTGGATCATCAATATTCGATATAGTAGTCTGAATGTTTTGCCTATTTGATAAGATGTGATCTATTAAGGTGCAGCTTGTATCAGTGACTCTCGTGGGAAATGTTTTGTTATGTATTGAAAAATTGTAAGATTGTAAGATGTTGCAAAAATTTAATGAAGAATGTGTGGATATGGATATGTCAATGTTAAAGTCTCCGAATATTAATGTATCTTGTCTACTTTCGTTCAGTATTTTTTCTAGATGTATTAGAAAATCCTGCATATTTGTGTTGGGTTTTCGATAGATAGCATAGATGTTAACTGGTTTCCTATCACTGCTACTAAGCGTTATACCTAAAAAGGAATTTTCATTTGAGAAATTTTCAATAATTGCACACTTCATAGTATCAATCACATATATTGCTACGCCGCCTCCTCCTTCGTTGGGGCGAGAAGAAAAAACACTTTTGTAACCATTCAGGGAGTAAAACTTTTCCTCTCCAATCTTAAGCCACGTTTCCGTAATGACGAGCACGTGTACAATGTACCGCGAACTTCTTACTTTTTCTTCGATCTCATCAAACTTATTACGGATGCTTCTCGCGTTCATATACATTATTCGTAGACAGTTCGTCACGGGATTATAATTCTCGATGGTGAGGCACTTATGCTCATGTATGTTACACTCCATAATCTATAGTTGCAAGGTCGTTCTTGAGTGCAGCGATGTAGGCCGGGCAGTTGTCCCTATCTCCAGTTGAGTGATCAGCAGGCTTACCAAATCTGGTGCATGTCGCGCAAACTGGTTTGATGGTGGAATTTGGGCAGGACTCACCAGTATGATTCTGTTGAGCACAATGTCCACATGTGGGTTTGGTATCTCTGCAATACTTGTATGAGTGACCAATCATGTAGCATTTGGTGCAGACAGTAAGGCCAATAAAATCTCGGACGCGGCAAATAGTCCAGCTTATAAATACTTTCTCTTGCTCGACTAGAAATTTACGTACGGTAGCGGGTACTGCGTAGATACGGTGACAAGCGTTACCTGTGCGAGCACCAGCCAGGTGACTTAGTTTACAGCCTGCAATAGTTTCTTCAATGTCTTCAACGTTGGGAATACCAGTGAGAGCCATCCTTAAAAAATCTTCGTCGGTCAGGTCCCGGGGAACATTAAAGAATATCAGTCTCGGTAGACGCTTTGACGGTAGTCGGGCCTTCAGTTTGCTCGAGTTGTCGAAGCAAGGTGCATTTAATAGCTTTTGTTGTTCGCCCGTGGTTGCCGTATTGATCAGGATGCCTTTATTTCTTATTTTTTTTATTCCCGTGACCCGAACGCCTAGTTCAGATGGCCGAATTGTATCTTCAATCATTTTTTTCGTACCGTCACTGTCCTTTGTGGCGTCCGCATCCGTTGGAAAGATGCAAACGGCAGGTCTTGGTGGTCCGACGCGATGTCCTTGTTGAGTGATTGGTGGGGGTTGGTGAGCATCATATGGCTGTTTTCGGGCGATGTCAGCAAAAGAGAGGGTAGCCTCCGTTGCCACTGCCACTCTCCGCATTACAGGCCCGAGATCAGACTCTAACACCCGTTGTTCCCAATTTTTCGAACGATCATTCTCAGCCTTCAATCAGCTAAGCGATTTACTCAGTAACGCTCGATTTGCCTTTTTCCAAACAACTTAACCGTTAAAAAACTTAAATGGTCCGCCCACTTTCATAGACAATAAAATGACGTCAAAGTAAAAACTTTCAAAGTTAAATTAATATTGAAAAATTAATAATTGTATTTAAATTAATGCATATAAGTTGTTTTACATACTATTTTACATAAACGGATATTTATATATACATATATATAATTTTTTTTAAGCAATCGTGTGTAATATGCTAAAAATAAAGTGTTAGCTTGACTTTAATGTCACAGTGCTTGGCGCCGCGAATGTTTTGCTTCACTTGACGTTTACTACTTGCTTTCTACTCGCGCTCCGTTTGACAACAAACAATGGAAAACAAACCGAAACGATCCAAGAATTTCACCCAAAACGAAAAAATGAAATTAGTAGAGTTGATAACGTCGTCGCGGATAATTTTATCCAAAACTACTGGTGGCCCCAACTATGGTTTGACGGCAAAGTTGAAGGAAGACGCGTGGAACCAAATTTTGATAGAAATTAACAGTGGCAGTTCATCTCAAAGGTACGTTATATATCCCATTTTATATTGTGTCTTCTTCAAATTCAAATGTAATTAACAATCTGATGATATTGATTTTCATTTTATTTCATTTTGGACGCAGATGGTTTGGGTACATAGAAAGGAGTGCGAGTTGAATATATTTTGACGCGAATGTGAATGGTAGAAGTCCGGGACGCCCGAGGAAGACATGGCACGATCAAGTAAACCAGATAATTGAGTCAAGCCATATCAAGAGTCAATATAACAGAATAGTATGTATGAGACGATCTATGAATGTAAAAGAGGCAAGCAGTGTGTGCCAAGACCGAATTGTTTGGCGGTCCTTCATCTCTGCCCAACCTTGCGGAAACGGTGTGATGGTTAGTTAGAATTGCTAATTGATTTCTCGTGATGCAATATCAGTAATGTTTTATACCATTGTAGGTCCCTCGTAGCTCTCAAAAAGGCGTGGGACAACATAAAACGAGATGCCCGAATGCAGAGGGCAAGCATTCGTAGCCAGGTATTTGGAACGGGGGGAGGGCCCACCAAAGCCACAGAAGACCCATTGCTGCTAAAGGTTGAAGCAGCAATTGGGTTAAGTTCTTCCGGGCTGGAAAACTCGTAAGTTTAAATATTTTAATTATTAATGCCCTTTTAGGGGCCTTTACATTTATAGTAAATAACATAGTATGATACATAACTGAAGTGCCTCGGTAACAATCTTTGTATTTATTTGTAATAAATTGAAGACATACACTGACTCGGTATAATTATTTCCCTCCGTTGGTATTCTGAGCATCGCGGAACATATGTATAGTAAGTTGAGTCCCAAAATTTCTGTACTGAAATAAATCCTGACTTCTAACATTACATAGTGGAATCTGAAAGCTGAAATGATTGTAGTTATTTTTTGTTATCAAGTTTAATTTGTAGAACTCCATTTTATTTTTTCTTTCATATACTCAACCATACTGTTATACATATTTTGGATTTAGCAGTAACTTTGTGGTTTGAAAAATTTGATTAAAACTAAACAATTAATTTGTTATTGCAATTAATTCGTGGTTATAAATAAAATGATTGTTTTATTTTCATATTATTATACAATTTGCAAAAAAAAAACACTTTATTTATAAACAAGTTCTGATGTGTAATTATTATAACGATAGCTGCTTCGTCCTCTGAAGGCTGAAGTCAAACTATTTGCTAGTTTAAACTTAGAAGCGTTGTAGTTCAATAAAATATCTGGAATGTACATCTGCATGACTTGTTCATATTATATGATTTTGGTCTGAAATCCTTCATTTTATTTTAAAAGGTTTGACTCGAATGCTCCTGCTGTCCAAGAGAATAGTGCCTGTAGTCAACAGGAACAGGCATCTACTAGCAGTAATTGGGAGGAAGAAATGCAGCCAACAGCGGCACAAAGTCAACAGGAGGAATCAACAGGGAGCGTGGAATGGACATTGGTAATTTTTTTATTTAATTTATCCTGACGTCTCACTAATCTTATAAGTCGCATTAAAGGATATTGTTAGTTAAATATGATTTAAGATTTTCACGGCCAAAAGTATTTTTGTTATTTGTTTTTGGGGTATTATGCCGTGTTGCGCTAACTCCTTCTTTAGCCAACGTTTCGGACAGCATTGCAGTGTCCATCATCAGGGCAGATGTGTTATTGTATAATAACAACACATCTTATAATAACACATCTGCCCTGATGATGGACACTGCAATGCTGTCTGAAACGTTGGCTAAAGAAGGAGTTAGCGCAACACGGCATAATACCCCAAAAACAAATAACAAAAAATATTGTTAGTTGTATTTGAAACAACTAAATCCATATAATATATTAATTACTTTATTCTTATAAACAGTAAAGTAGTTCTCATCCTTTACAAGAATGTTATTTTATTACATGGTCTTTTCAAAGGTTGGTTCACCATATAAAATAAAATATTTGTTGTTGGTTATAAAACGAATTACGTTGATATTCTCCTCATGTTTTTCAGAATGAAAATCCAACTTCACTTCCTGAAACTCCAGTGATCTCAGTACCAACTTTCCCACCTTCAGTTCCCAGGAAGGGATTTAAGAGGCGAATTTGTTTAAAAAAAACGGTGAAGGACTCACTCCTTAGTGACCTTCAAAGAGTCGCAACCGCTAAACTCGAAACGGAAGGAACAAAGAGAAAGGATATGAGAGACCTGGAGATAAAGAAGAAGCAGGCTATAGTTTCCCAGGCTGATCTTCAAACGGAAATCCTTCAATTGCAAAAGGTCGAGACAGTTATGCAATCTAAAATTCAACTGGAAATCCTTCATCAGCAAATGGTGGCGAAAGCTGCCCAGTCAGAAGTAACATTGCAAACCCTTAATGAGGAGAGGATGGCGAAGGCTGCCCAGGCAGAAGTAACATTGCGGATCCTCAACGAGGAGAGGGCCGCGAAGGCTGCCCTATCAGATATTCAACTCGATATTCTGAGGTTGGAGAGGAAAGCCAAGGAGGCCATTTTAAAAAAATTACAAAGTGGTAATTGTTTTGTTTTTAATATTTTTATTTAAATCTTCACCAATCTTAACATCGTCTCAATTATACAACTCTATTCTAAAACAATTTTACTCATAATAAAAAAGAAGATAATATTTATTATAAAATAGTGCTCATACATACATATTATTTGCAATAATGTCTCTATTTAAATGTGCAATATTTCCCGCATTGTTAAATTCTGCCACATTGTTGTGAATATCGTCAACGTCATGGATCAAATCTTCTGGGAGTTCCTCCCCACGATTAATGCATATGTTATGCAGAACTCCACATGCCACTATGACTGCCATTGTGGTGTTGAGGTTCAATCGAAGGCCATTTGATAAGACAGGAAATCTTCTTTTCCATAAACCGTACTGCCTTTCTACAACATTTCTTGTTTTGATGTGTATTTGGTTGTAATTTTGTTGGACGGGTGTTTCCGGATTCCTGTATGGGGTCAGAAGATACGTCTGAAATAAAACATTAATACGTTTGTAATATTTTCTTTTTCAGAATGTCCTTAACATGAAGTAAATCAAGTGGAGCACCTGTGAGAAGAATGATGCACATTTGCCTGTATCGTTCAATTATATTATTATCGTCCTGCATAATTTTCCAAATAATGTTATTAAAACTATTCAAAAACTGAACACAGTATTTTTAATGTTGTGTGTTAAATACCTTTAATGGATATCCGCTGTCTCCTACGAGTGCACCATTTGGATACTGGCCTGTCTCAAACATTGCTTTGGCTCGACAACCTTGGAAGATGAGCGAGTCGTGCGTAGCTCCTGGCCATCTGACTACTATGTCCCTGATTCTCATTCTAGCATCTGATATTGTTTGAACATTTAAAGAGAAGTATCCCTTTCGATTTCGGAACGTTTCAGCTTCTGGCCCACCTTTTGGAGAGAGCAGATGGTTAACACAATACATACTTAATTGATGCTGTTGAGAAAAACAACAAACACACGTCATGTATGCAACACTTACCAGGGGATTGTATCTTGATGTGAGTGCAATCAATTGCACCTATTACATTGGGGAATCTAGCCACTTGATAAAATTCCCTCTTGACGACATTCACCTCCTGTCCTCTTGGCAATTGTATGTGAAGAGGTCTCAAACTTGCCAAGGCTTGAGACACCTTTTTTACAATTTTACTGGTGGCAGACGGACTTATTTTGAAAAAATCTCCGTTTGTAATGTGGAAACTACCGGTTGCATAAAAGCGTAATGCTATAAGCAATTGATTGCATGGCAAAATGGGGCAGTTTCTGAAAATCAATAAGCAAAGTATAATAACATTAAATTGAATCTAATTAAGAGGTAAAGTACAAAATATTTCGCATATTGATTGCAAAAATGACAATTGTATAAGTAAAAACCTACCTTTCACTTGAATACGTTAGATTTCCTTCAACTTGATTTAAAACATATAAAAAACAAGCTTTTGACATACGAAAACGGTTGAAGAAATCTTTGTCATTCAATATTTGAATAAAATCGACATCTACATCTTGTCGCCGCCTGTGCAACCCGATATTATCGTCAATTAGTTCCGCCCATTCAGCAATATCTATTATATCTAAAATATCTTCTTCATCGCTGTCCATATTAATAAAAAATAAAATTTAAACTGACAAGTGCACGAATGTTGATGACAGCAAAATGACGTTTTTTTTTCACTCTTTTGACACTTTTTATAACTAGTCATTTACTGAGGCATGCTTAATCCAGTAAATTAGGTCCCTTAAGTTAGTTGATCACTCAGTGGTCACTTTTGCGTTGGGAAGAGCTTAGTTGTGCATTTAAGCCAAAATTTCGGCTCATCAGTTGATAAGTAGGATTGGGAACAACGGCCGTAATTGTATGATTTTTCGCTCAAGGTGCCTTTTTTCCCTCTTCTCGTGGCGTATTTTTATTTCTGCCATTCTAAGTTGTGCTGTAACTGTAGCTAAATCCGCACGCATCGTCTCTCGCTCCAACAACAGCTGAGATACGGATCTGAAAACTTCCGATACGTTTCTAGCGATCCTCAGCTGCTGGTCTTTTGAGACCTTAGATTGCTTCTCTGCTAACACAAGTTGAAGAGCTGTCAAATGTGCTTGGGTTTCATTGAGCACATCTACTCCTGAAGCGCAAGGATATTCCGCTTCGGTGACGTCCGAGCCTTTGGATGACGTAACCGAGCTGTTTTCATCCGCATCCTCAATCGTGACGCACTTTCCTCCTATATCCTCTGGACTAGGAGACATCATGGTGCTTATGTGTCGTTTTTTAGGACGATTCATTATTAAACACTACTTTATAAGGACACATAAAAAAAAAAACAATGTTTGAAACAGAGTATTAGTTCTGTTCAGCTTTGCGCCTGAAAATTCGTAGGTGGGCAATCGGTCTAGCTCTATGTAAATCAAAACAAAAGTCGCCGTATCGAGTTTTTATATCACGATTTTTTTTATATTTGCACTAATTGAGCACAAATAACTTTAAACAGTTTATCACTATGAATGTATCTACGAAATCCACTATCGGTTTTACCGAAAAGTTTCTGTTTTATTCACGAAATTATCGGATATGTTTTTTTGTAGGTTCTGGATAATTTTATTTAAAAGAAAAAATACACAAATGTATACTAAAAAGTATTTTGCGAGATGAGAGTAATCTCTTTCGACGCACAATTGTCACTTTGAAAGGATTTAATACACAGAATTTAGATAGTTTCGATGGTAAACAAGGGGTATGACAAATTCACAACACAAACGCAACCAATAGGAGCCCTGAAAGGTGAGCTCATAATTAAAGCGGCCAATCCGCGCACTTTATCCGTTGTACACAACACTTTGGTTTGGGATGCAGTGAATTTTATAGTTTATATTATTAAAAAAACAATGGTAAAATGTTAAAAAGTCACTGGAGAACACTACCACGTGTTAAACTTTCGTTGTTTTTAACGACGATTACGTTTTATCTTCCGTCGGATTTATTATAAAGTTGTTTACTATTATTAACGATAGCTTGACAGAGCACGACGCTTCGCTTCGTAGGTACGATTTTATATCTATATATTTTGCTTGAAAAACGTTTGGATAAACCATTACAATGGATAATTTGGTTGCTTCACATGAACGAATTATCATTTTGGCAGTTGTTTGCCACATCTCTATTCAGGAACAATATGACAAGCTTTGGAAAACTGTGAGAAAAGTCAGTGGTTAATTTTCAGAAAATTGTCAAAGAGTTATCTTAATTATTAACTCGAGACGTGAGTATGTTTTAGTTATATTTGTATAAAACAGAAAATACGGTGGGGAAATTTCCTGAAGATTTAGGCAACACATCACCAAGAAAAATGTCTCATCCTCGATGGCTATGTTTGCTCCGAATTCTTTATGTTTCAATGGAAGCTCCTACAGAAAATCTTATCATTTTATTTTAAAGTTTACACTCCGACTTGGTTCAGCATTAAAACTCAATCCACTTGTAAAAATGGAGCACGTCACCAGTGGCAGTTAATCTCAGCATAGATAACACTAGATATATGACAGCTGAACCAAAAACAAAAATAATTGATCCTGTCATGAAAAGAAACAGCTACTTCGCACACTACGATAATTTGTTACTAAGAAGGGTCAGTTAACAAACTCCTTTTGAAGATTTAAGTTTAGTTTTTAATTAATTTTAGTTTTTCTCTATTATGTGAGGTAAAGGATGACTTCCAAACATATTTTAACCTTTTCTATGCGTCATAAATTTGTATCACTTCGTTCACACGCGGGGCTATTTATTTATTATCTAATTTATGACTTTAAACAATAATCACGCATGGATTTTAAAATTTGTTTTAAAAAATACGTCGCTTATGTCTTGAATTATCTTTTCAAGTATAAATAAACAATCCGAACGTCAATGGGACTTGATAAAAATTCGAAGTATATATTCGTGATGTAACTGATAATGTAACGGGCGGCCATGTTAATATTTCAAGGATAACAATACACATGCTTTTACATACCGGAGTAGGGCTCTTCAACTGTGGTGCGATGTAAGTGGTTGATTTATGGGTGCGATGTCGCGTTTGACTGGATACATGAAATATTGACACACTTAAAAAGGTTCATATAATAAAAAATAACTACACTTAAATTTACAAAAATAATGAAATAATTTTTCTGTTATTATGTCACCGTAAATATGTATCACTTAATATATTTTTTTATCGTGATAAATTTTGAAACAGTTCTCAACGCATAACGGCACATTGCACTCTAAGCACATAAATTTAGTAAGTTTTCTGACTTTGGGCTTCAGTGTTGAAGTGGCACAGACACGACACCTTCGACGAGGGTTTGTGTTTTTTGCTGAAGGGGGAACTTTAATGGGCATGTGTTTGGAAACAATTTTCGATGATAAATGCATCGGGTAATCTCTTGATGTTGTGGGACGTAAAATACTCGGCAAAGTTTTGTGATATTTCTCTAGTAATTGCTCAATCACAGCCATTTGGAAATCAGCCAAACTGACTTTTTTTGATGTTACAGTTTGGTATATTATGTGAGCATTTAATAAATACAAATCAATTATATGAAATGCAACTTTCCTGTACCATTTGAGTGACTTCCTCATACAACTTAAGTTGCTTAGCATCATATCAGCTTTGTCTACTAGACCCATGTTCTTGTTATAGTCTAGAACACATTGTGGTTTTAAAATGGGCTCTCCTGTCGATCTATTTATTTTTCCCGATGGTCCAACAGAACCATCGTGAAGAGTGGTCAGCATGTGGATTTCACGCCTATCGTGCCATTTCAAAGCTAACAACGGTGATTGGTGCTTTGATTGGATTTCCCCTTTCTTCAATTTAACAAAAGGTGCCATGCCTTTCCTGTTTTTCCGAACAGTGCCACAAGCATTAGTTTTTTTTTCGTGTAAATATTTAAATAAATTTGGACTAGTGTACCAGTTGTCGCACCACAAATTATGACCCTTTCCGAAATAATCTGACAAAAGGGTGGTTACAACGCCTCCCGAAATACCAATACCTTGAGTATCATTTTTTTCTGTATCAGAACCAACATAAATTATAAAATCGAGAATGAAACCCGTCATGACGTCACACATCACAAACATTTTTATTCCAAATCGGTGACGTTTAGATGGAATGTATTGCTTGAATAATAGACGGCCTTTGAAAACGATGATGCTTTTTTCAATACATAGATTTTCATGGGGCATCATAGTTGATTTAAAAATCTTTCGTGTGTGGTCAACAAGAACACGTATTTTATGCAGTCTATCAGTAGGCGTTTGAATATTACTATCACTAAAGTGGAGCATCTGTAATATTATCTGATAACGGTCTCTGGGCATTGTCTTTCCAAATATTGGTGAAAAGATTATGGGGTTCGTACTCCAATGTTCCTCGATAGTTAAGTGTTTGTTCCTAGTCATGGCAAATGTTAACGCAATAAAAACGTACATTTCTGAGACTGTTGTATCAACCCATTTTGTAACTCTCGATTTTGCTGTAAAATCCATCGTCCTAATTTTATATTGATAAAATTGATTTGTTTCATCAACAATTTTTGTCATAATTTCTGTATTCAAAAAATGTTCAAAAAACATAAGTTCGGGCGTGTCTTCAGTTAACCTGGTATCTGGATTGATACCTGATGCGAAATCGTCGAATTCATAAATAATGGGTACGAAAGGGCCGGCAGTCCACAGATTTTCAACCACTTCTTCTCCTTCTTCAATGTTCATTTCGGGTTCAGAATCATGGCTTTCATGTATTTCAGCAGCTTCGCAATTATTATCGACGTCACTGTCACTAATTTCAAAATCTGAATCTATTTCTAAAGTAGCACCAAATATTTCTTCGTCATTAAGACCACGACCCGACATTTTGTATTTTGGCAATAAAAATACTTTCAAAAATTGATAAAAAGTCAAACTTGTACAACTTTACACTTGATTTTTCACTAAAAAAAAGTTTTAACCACGTATCTTTATTTGAAAATAATCTAACACTGACGAAATTTTATATTTCTTCAATAGTTTGAATGAATGTATGTAACTGAACTTATTTTAAAATATGATAAATCAGATGAATGTACACTGTAATTAAAATAGTTCATATCCACGAAAAAGCAAACAATAATTCGATAAGACAATGTAATCTACACGGCGAGCGTCTCTGTTTGAGAATCTTATAAAATGCGCCTGCGCAATAACGTGTGTAAAGACGCGGGAAGAATTCAAACTGATTCATTTTTCGCTCTGAGTTGGAAGATCCCTTCAAATCTTTGTATCGATGATTAGGATACGTATTGTGGATAAATATCGTAAGATGTCAGTAGTGTAAAGATGTGAGATTTTTTAGGAGTATAAGTTTTACCGTGCTAAAGCATGTTTCATACCCATAACGCCGAAGAAACTTTGCGTCGCACAGATGTGCCACCCGCGTACAGGGCATGTACAGTGCGTCGCAGGCGTGCGTCTCCCGCAGGGATAGGGTTAAAAAAATTAGGTGATATTATGTTTCCATTTAACACCCTTTTATCACTATCACACAGATCAATACTGGAAAAAAAAATTCCCACACAGTCGTGACACACCATAAACATATAAAAAAAAAAATATATATATATAAGGTTAAAAGAATCGAGTGTAATATATGACCTTAACTCATGAGGAAAATTAAGTTAAGGAAAAAATAAATAAATCATCCTTACCATTAGTATTGAGCCTGTGTTTGATTTGTGCAGTGTTGTAAACCTGGAGCAGGTCGTTTCCCCCAAATTCCACGTCTCCCAGCACCACGCAGTGCTCGAAGAAGTCAATGGGGAAGGTGAGAAGCGATCCGAGCCTTCCGGCATTCTGTGGGTCAAACCATTCATTGCAATAGCCCTGGTATTTCAACTGCTTAAATGTACTATTATTAACTCTTTGCACGCGGCCGTATCAACTGTTGTTACGGCAAAAAGTCTATACTCACACGCGGCTGTATCAACAGTTGATACGGAAAATAATTTTTGTCAACGGATGGCGTTAGTACTAGTATGTCATTCATAACTTTTCATAACTAAAAATGATAAGTGATCATGGTGTCCCACTTGTGTCTATCAACGCAGTGGCCTAAGTACACACACGCCGAGTGAATGGCGGGACCACATTCAAAAGATACGGTACGTCTTTGTATGAAATTTTATGTTTTTGTTTTTATAAACATTTAAGAGTGTTGACACACGAGGATTTGTTTTCATATTGTGGAGAATAATCTGTTTATATAGTCGAATAAATCATGCCAGAATGCTATAATTTGACATATAATTGCGTGCATAGGTATTTGAAAATATGTACCGCGTACGAGTATAGATAAAACGGAGCAAATTAACGCGTTCAAAAGGTTAATTGGTTTGTTTGGCTGCACAATTTTGCAGTAGATTATTCAGATTTCCTCTGTATAGATAGATGCAGCTTATTACAATTTAGTCAAATTCACTTCACCTTTATCTTGGAGACAGTGTCAGATATTATCAAATAAATCCAACACTGTTGATGAAAATTTTCATGAATAATATTGGACGTTTATGGTATCTAGACATATTTTGATACAGTATTAGTGCAAGCATGCAAATAGAGAATATGCATTGTGATCGTGCTGTTTCAGTTCATTTGGCAGTTGTGTATCATGGTATTTTAATGAGGCTCCGGAGTGGAGGTGAAGATGGAGTTGAAGAGCTGCAATGTTTATGAAAAGAGCCAAAAGCGGCTCGCGTGCCGTGGTCTGCCGACCCCTGGACTAGGTCAAGGATTACATTGCATTCATTGGTCCCTCCAGCAATTTCTGATTGAAATCGGAAACCAAAGCTAAATGTGTCAAAAACATCATTATATTTAATTGGTGGATGACATTCCACAGCACGGTATCGAGGTGCTTCCAATTGATTTGTCCACTGCGAGACATTTTTGCATTTATATTTATGTAGATATTTTATATTGTCTCCATCATTGCTATACTTACTCCATCCAATTATAATTTTCTCTGCCAGCTCATTTTTAACATTAGCTTCACACTTAGAAGGCCCTTGAGGAAAAAATTTAAAAAAATATATATATATAAGAGATCTGAAGAGATCAATAAGAACCAACCTGTTGGGCCTTGGCCCTGTGCTTGAGTCGCCGGGCCCTGAGGGGCGCGGGTTGGCCGGCGGCAGGTGGAGCCACGGCCGCCGCCAGCCAGTGGCCGGTGAGCTCTGGCGCGGCTGCGTAGATGCGCAGGCTGCCATCCTCACACAGCAGGATCAGCGTGGTCTTGTTGTCGCCGGCAGCCGAGTGACGCACGGCCACCATGTCGGTTATCTTCGCCTTGGCTGGCACCACCTGGAACATAACACCATGTTACTTTATTAAAGATAATGAGTCCAAATGAAAAGTATCACTTATGTAACTGACGTAGACGACAGTCGCACCTAACCTCACAAGATTCTGCTTTCAGTCTGTAATTGTATCTATGAATCCCGACCAAGCCAGTTGCAACATTTCTTCTTTCTGTTTTGATAACCGCATATTATTTAAAATCACTCAAATCTTTCCAAAGTTCAACATTGGAAATAAATTGGCTATAGATAGGTTAAAGAGGTGTTTCAACTGTAAAACATCATTTCTACTGTAAATTGTTAGTTATATTAAAAAAGTGTAACTTTCAATGCAAATTGTCACTTGAGTAACTGTGCTGTAAAGTGCCACATCCACTGTACCTTGATCTCCTGCAGCAGGATGCCCTGCGGACTGAGCATGATGACAACGGGGTTATTGGAGGCCTGCAGCACGGCGGTGACGAGGCCTGGGTGGCCGGGCACCTCCTGCCACTGGCAGAGTGCCTGTGCTCCCTTGCTGCGACCCTCCTTGCCCCCTCCAGAGCCCCCGCCTGCACCAGAGTTGCTCAGCGTGATCTGGGTCACTTCTGAAAATAAAATTAATCATTTTTCATATTAAGTGAAACCCATCCTTTGAGACCTACCATTCTTTGAATTTGTTCCTAAATGAAGGGGGCATAATTTCTCAAGCATTGAAAAAAAAGAAAAATCAAAATTTTTCTAATAGTTTTGCCTGCCAGATTTGCCTCGAGTCCCATTAGAGAAGAGATGAATATTAATGTTCACCAGGGTTGTCACTGGTTGTTCCCATAACTCTTCTTCCCATCAAAGCAATATATCGCTGCTTTTGGGGACGGAATCAAGGTACCGTCGCACAGCGGATAGAAAAGGATTGGAATTCCGGAATGGCGACTTACCGTTTTTTACTTCTTCCGCTTTTGTTAATTGCGCTGGTTCAAATACTATTCACTGTCACAGCCACAAACTCGCAAGCTCAATGGCTTTTAATGTCGACACGGTCGACAAGGAACTCCGTAATCAAACACAGGTTGATAGGATGACTTTTGAAATTCAACTGAACTATACACACATTGTAGTCAGCGTAAGGAGGTAGGAATTAGGTAGGTGGACAATAGTTTGGATGCCTAAATCAAAAGGAAACATATAAAGTGTAACAATGCTAGGTACCAACAGTTGCCATAAGTGAATTGGAGTTCCTTCATCCTCATCACATTTCCTACAGGTATCAGTGCCTTACATTCAGATTGGTGTTAATTCAACTAATTCCAGGGGTCCAGATTAGTTATATAATAAATGTTGTTATTTAACAATAAATAAAAAAAAATAGAGTCCTTGCAAGAGCTATGGAGGAGTAACCATCATACCAGGGCGGGTAAGCGGTGGATAACCTTCAGTTCCAATCATTCTACTAGGACACTGCTATTCTTGATGGCGCGATCATGATCATAAGACTTACTCTTGAGTGTATCCTCCACAGAGGTTAGCGGGGCCATGAAGCTCTTGCCCTGGGCGTAAGAGAAGAAGATCATCTTCAGGGTGTGGGAATAGTAAATAGACACCCCTCCTCCTCCCACTTGACCGGCAACATCCTAAAATCATTTTATAAATAAATTGACTGCATTGAAAAATAATGTCAGAAACATAAAAAAATAATGCCAAATAACTTTTAAAACAACAAAAATGTCAAATAAACATCATAGATGTTAATAACACTATAACGTCAATAAATTTTTATTCAACATTTTTCACGTTACTGAAAAAAAATGTCGAAAAACATCAGATAATGTCAAATAACATTGTATGTCAAATAAAGTCAAAATGTCAAATAACATCAAAAATGTTGAATTACTCATAAAGAATAATTAAGTTGACAGAAAACACTGAAATAGAAAAGATCTACACTCTCTCTCTTCCTTGGTGTGAGGAGAGAACCTTTGAACCTCCATTCCACCACTGGGATGTACCTTGATGTCATTGTGCAGCACCTCCACCGTGTTGGTGATGTAGAAGGGTCCGTTGACAGCGTGCGAGTCCTCGTTCATGGCCTGCCAGTAGATGTGACCAGTGCTGCCCATACACAGCATGAAGGTGCCGGCCTCCTGGGAGACGAAGGTCAAATCGCGAACCTGGACATGCAACAACAACACAATTATTAACAATATTTTGTAGAAAGTAATATTAAATTGTGAACTGTTTTAAACGAGGCTCAATCTCAATCTCGTTCATTCATTGCTGAAGAATATTACCGATTTGATTCCATAGAAAAAATAGAAGAAGTTGTGGACTGAGTCATTGAGTTGAAGCGTCCTTTACTTAATCTTCTTCATGACACTAATTACGTGGCACAATGTTAAAAGGATGATCTCACCTTCCCACTGGGCACCAGGAAGTGGTACTCCGGCAGTGAGGAGTCCTTAGCCAGGTCGTAGATCTTGACGAAATCTGCGGTGACCAGAGCCAGCTGGGTCTGGTTGCCAGGCAGCCAGATGCTGCGGATGATGAAATTTCCGGGATCCAGAGCTGGCTGCATCACCAGCCTCTCGTACACTGAGCCTGTGAAACAAGATACATAGATTTAAAATCATGCACAATTAATTATGACAACTCGTGCTGTATTCACCTTCAGAATGTGGCACCGTTCGGGTTTACTTACACGGTAACGAAATAAAAAATTGTCCGTTCGATAAGCGAAAAATAAAAAGTTGTCTCACCGCCTCCCGTGAAAGTGATGACATGGCAGTCCCTTAGTCCGCACACGGCCAGCAGGTCCTCGTTCCAAGGGCTGGCGCTCAGTGACAGAACGGTGAAGGGGATGGGCGCAGATGTCAGCCTTGTCAGGGTGAGCTTCCGCTTCGAGGAGTCGGCCTGCTTCAGCAGCTGGGATAGCTGCAGGATCGTTATCTTGCCTGAGGAATAAGATGAAAACAGAGATAATGGAAACAACCGAAGATAGCATAGAAGTTTGCGTACTGCCACTGAGCCACAGAACTATTTTGGCGCTCAATGGAGAAATTTCACTTCGAGGAGTTGGTCTGCTTCAACAACCGGGAGAGCTGCGGGATCGCTATCTCGAAATATTTGAATAAGTACTACTAAGTGGAAAATGTCGGTTTTGCAAAGATGGCGGAAGAAAATTGGAGCAATAAAACTGATAACAAAAAAAATAAACTTTATATTCCTAAACCCACATGAATGCCATTTACGAATTCAATCAGGAATTACACTGCACTCCTGATAATGTGCAGATATGCAGACCAGCGCATGTTATCCATATATATACAGCATAAAACAGAAAAAACTAAATGCCATTCTCATCTCCGCAGTGATAAAAGAATAGACACGCACAGAACTGCGCTATACAAATGTTACGTCATTATTGTAATTAGATTAAGTGTTATTTTTCTTCACATTTCTTCAATGTTCTGTTTTGTCATGGAACCGTTTGCAGTTATGTACAATCTACCCTGATAGTTTTAAATCCACGGGATGTAAAAAACCATTTTTCGATTCAACAAATTAATTACCTTTTTCATGCGACACAGCCAAGTGCTGTCGCCGGCCGTGCGGCAGCGCCATGCAGCACATGGCGACACGGCGGACCATGTGTGCGCTGATCAGCTGGCGGATGGCCTGTCCTTGTTCACCAGTGTACGACATGCGCACATTCTCAAACGCGCCCTCTTGCGAACCTGAAATAAACAAACAAAGTTACCTTCAGTAGTCAAGAACCAAAGTATAATACCAAATCAAGTCACTAAAATATGAAAATAAACATTGCGCAAAGACATAAAATTTACCGAGAGTAGGCACCATGAGCTGGTCAGTGACGTGGAACTTGACGTCACCAGCGTGCAGCGTGGCGAGGCCACGGCGGGCACGAGCATGGCGCCCCACTGGTGAGTGGCGCTCGCAGGAGGCCACCACGGGACCATGCAAGGCGCCCAGCAACTTCTGCAAGCCCGATGTGCACGCTGTCCACTCGGCCGACTCCCACACGGAGGCGTCGATGGCTGCAAACAACACAACATCAATCAGTGCATGTTTATAATACAGGTAACCCCCGCTCATCGCAACCCCGGTGAGTGCGGATTCGTTATAACATGGTATTTTAAACAACACTTGTCCGGCTTCGCCACATTCCAGGAATCCTCATAATGTGTGGTTGCACGAGTGAGCTATCTTTCTTTTTCGTTCACTCATATAATGCATATGTACACTATACGTAAATTCACGAGCGCGAGTGAGACAAAATATGTAACGCTGGTACGCCGGTGCCTTGTACATTTGGGTCAATCGGTTATCCTTCATCTTCAACTTCATGAAGGGCGTTTGAAAAAGGTTGTTCAGAGAAATTGGTGATCAAATAAATTACGAAAATAATGTTCAAAATATCATTGTAGATATTAGTCTAATAGCCAATTCCGGAGCAATAGAAGGTGTTCATGTAGATGATATTCAGAAATCACACGGCGAACCCTTAACTAATGAAGAGATGCAGGAAATGAACCGCCATACTGTGTCACAAGAAAATGACGTCTCGACACCTGTTCCCGTGCGAAAAATAAGTGTTAAAATCAAAAAAGCCCCTTTCTCTTCACAATCAGTGCATGCAGTTAGAAGAAAATGAAAAAGATTATGAGCGAGTGAGTGCTGTAAAGCGTGTTTGTAATGGATTATTTGACGGTTATAGAAAAATTTTACAAAATAAACGTGGAAAGGCAAAACAAGGAAATCTAGATTATTTTTGGAAAAGCGGAAAAATAAATAAATATTGAATTATATTTTGTACGACATTGTTATTAAGTTTATTTTTAAAATAAAACGTCTTTTAGAATAATAATTTTTTTAAATCCTCCATTGATTGCGGAATTCGATCTCCCGCAATCAACGGGGGTTACCTGTATATATAGTTCCATAACAAAACAGAAAATTGAAGAAAAGTGAAGAGGAACAGACTAGTAACCAAATCCAACCTGGGTTAGTTAACCTAACTTAAACTAATATAACTAACTTACCATCAACCCTTACGCAGGGGTAGGCAGAGAGGATGGACCACCAAACAACTGTCTTAGCATACACTCCTTGCTCCATTCACATTCATTCATACCCTTTTATTATTCTGACTCATTTTAGTGTGTTCTGTTTTGTAAGAGTTCTGTTTTATCTACATAGTTAACTTTTTTTTTTAAATTTGCAACTAGTGAGTGCATCTACTTAGCAAAGGACTAATAGATTAACTTATAAAGTTATCTGAGTGTGGTTACCTTTATTAATAGATTAATGACATTTCGAGGCTCTTAGTTTGTAACTGCTTCATTCGCAGGTTTGACAATTATAAAAAAATAAACCATGCCGATAAGAAACTGAATGGCTTGCGCCGAGTGATCGCCTTTCAAACGGTTACCGAGCGACTCGTGGCATATGAATAGCTATGATAGAATTCAGTCACCGGGCGCTTCCCAAGAGTTTTTAAACTAAACTCGAGGAGAACAGAAAATCCGCGCCACAGAATAGCCGCCGATCTTTGTAAGCTCACGACAAACTGCGTGGTTCCTTAACCATGCGGTTCAACCGCCCTGTGTGAATAAACACTAACGTATTATTTTCAAGCGGCTTAAAACAAAATTCAATGGAACCCTTGTTTGGCCTGTGTAAAAAATAAATCTATTGGTTACAGTTCTCAAGCTCTTTTAATCACTTCACACATTGGTTGTGTACACAAACTATGTACACATCAGTTTGAGTGCGTTACCTTGAAGATTGGACGCGTATGCAGGCCTCCTGACCTGCGGTGGCTCCCCCGAGTCCCGGAGCGGGCTGGAGGGACGACGCCGCAGCAGAGAGGGTGGCGGCTGCGTCTCTGACTGTTCGCCAGCGCGCCGCGAAAGCGACAAGGAATGTGAGGAACTGCGCTTCACCAGCGCTTGGCAGCTGGAAAACAAATACAATGTTATTACCGCTTGTTTGAATACTGCTATCCGGGACATCTTGTGCCCTTGGAACAATAAGGTTCTATCTGACATCATCTTTTTGCATCAAGTTAATTATCTAAAATTATGTGCAACTTCTATGTAAGTTTGCAGGTTTATGCAAAACAGTTCTATTTAAAATACTACATATTTATTTTTTAGAACAACAGGGTTCTATTTGCAATTAAAGTGAAACTTAGTTTTACACATTCAAAAATAAAATTTAAACAAATTTTAAACAGAGCAACAAGGTTCTATCCGTTGGCATCAAATGGCCAATCAGTGACATTTTGACAATATAAAATTTGAAGGGTGGATACCGTGGATACTCATCCACGGTAAATGCTGATTCTTGAATTCACTATACCTTGAGTCCTCCTTGGCGCCGCAGTCGCAGAAGAAATTCCCATACTTGGCATAAGTGACATCGTGCTGGCGGTGGCAGACGAGCGCACATACGGTGCATACGCCCACACCGTCAACCATTTTGCATGTGTGGCAGTGATACCAGTGCTGGTTCATGAACTCGCGCGCCGTCGTTGTGAACGTGCACAGCTTCAGGTGGAGCATGGAGTCTTCGTCCTGGAACCAAACAAAACGGTCAAAAATCATCAGAGAGTGTTTCAAAGACGATGTAGTCATTCCTGGCCAAATCACATATGTAATAGCCTACAACACACTAGAGCCACTAGCGGAAATTGTCCTGAATGCAACTATTAAAATCAATGGCATTTACCACTCTCAACTTGGACGAGCTGCATTTTTTCACCTTGCTCACTCGTGTATCCATTATCTAAATTTATCTTGATAAAATAATTTTTGTTAAGTGTAATATAATAGTAGTTGGATTAATTTGTATAGAACCGTTTATGTGAAAAATCACTCATAATAAACCACCTTATCAATTATGATAACTTTTCTTCAAGCTATAACTATAACATAACGGGTAAATTAAATTCTTACTTTCTTATTTCTGTTTTCTTATTTTATATACATTCAAATGGAAAATTATATGTACCATGAATTTTGTTAATTTTTCAAGTTTTTTGTAACTATTATTTAGATACTAAAAAAACTTCAGTTTTCACTGTATTATGCAGTAAATCTTGTATCATGTAAAAGCCCATCAGGGCGTTTAAATTAATATATAAATAAAGATGTGTGCTTTCATTAAAAAAATAATACTGTGAACATAACCTGCTGACAAACTGCTTTAGCAGTTTAGCGGGGGTTTATATTGAAGAATTATTTTTTTTTGTGCTAAAAATGAAGTCGTAGATTACTTGCTACAACGAGTGGCAAGTGGGGAAATATAATAAAATGTAATGTAATAAATACAAAATACTATAAATTCATAAATAATGAAACGCTAAAATCAAATACATATAATCAACAAATTGATTATTATCTCAGCTATATGTTTACTTTACACTACAGTTTAAATATGTTATTTATAAAAAAAAATCTTACTGAGTCATCGGCGCTCGTATCGTCCTCATCCTGTTGGTCATCAGCCCAGTCGGCGTCAGGTGCAGGGTCGCCGGGCGACTCCCAGGCAGGCAGGCCTCCGCAGGCAGGTTCTGCCCCGCTGCCGCTACTAGTCCCGTGGGCCCCCGTGGCATGCAGAGCGTCGGCTGCGTACGCCAGTAGGTGGCAGGCAGCCTCTAGTTGGGCACGGAGTTGAGTATCGCCGCCGCCCATCTCCAGGTAGTCGAGCTGGCCAGGGGAACTGAGAGTTTGCACGCTGGAAGAAGAAAATGAATTAGTCATTGATTTTATGAACAGGCTATGTTATGAGAAGTGCTTGCCTCACGTTATGTTAGTTTGGCAACTCACCAGGTGTTGAGCCAGCGCAGGGCCGCAGGCAGCAGCTGGCAGTGGCCACGGCCAGAGTGTGCATCGGCCAGGCGCGCAGCCTCGCGCAGAAGACGTGGCAATGGCAGACCTGTGTGATCTGCCTTCAATGCCTCAGGGGCCAGGGTGATGAGCGCCGACAGGAGTGACATGCTTGCCTTCTCGTCACTGATAAACACAACAATAAGTTGTTAATTCATTTATGGACTGTGAATATATTAGAGGGCCTAGCAGGGTAATATAGATAACATATTATGTGCATTATGTACTTAAATTAAAACTGTAATGGAACAGTAGTAGGGAGTATATTTCCTCAAATGAGATAAAAAAAAATATTTATATATTGTAAACTTTATCTAAATACAGAAAAAAACTCATTATTACATTAAAAAAAAACGGTAATAATAAGTAATATTGGTAGGAAAAGCTAAGCTGTCGACGATTGTTTACCGATGTTCCAAGCAAGATCAACCGACCATCGATAAATAAATTAATATTGGAAGAACAAAAACACACTACATTGTCAACACTGATGCTTTAATTTTTCCTGTCAAAATTATATGTATTCGTTTTACAAAGGTGACCAATGATCGGTAACTATTACACAAAATATTCTAAATAACTAATAAAAACCGTTCAAATCTGTCAGCTTTGAGCAAAGACTGAAATATCTGTGCCAAATTTTAGCTGCCATTTTTTTGGCTTACAGACAAGCTTACTTAGGGAGCCAACGGTCTCGGTATACTAACAACATTTCAGTTGACTACCGTCAAATGTAATTTTCACGCTCGCAAATGTTGAATAATAACCAATATTCAAGACTTTTATCCTTTTTTGGTAGTACAAAACATTTAGTTCACTTGCCCATATAAAAGATATGCATTGAGACTCGATTTCTGAGGGACCGTTTCACTGTAGAGTTGAACTCCTTTAATATAAACCCTGATAATTCGAAAAAATGCATAATTTGATACTAAAAAAATTTGTAGGAAAAGTATTTTCCTACAAATTTTTTAAAAATTAGAAATTTGTTAATTCATAATTCAATAATATATTTATGTTTATTTCATCACCTTTCAAAAACAGTTTTCAGTTTCCGGATATTTTACATTTATTTAGAGTTTATTACAAAGCAGAAATACTCCAGACATTCTGACAGAATATGCCGAGGCCTTAGGAGTTAACGAGGTTCTACTGTTCACATTACACAGTAATCAACTTACCAATGAAGAATCATGTGCTTTGTCAAGTTGGACAACAGCGTGGCGTTATCGTTGTTATTTGGCGTCTCCGACAGCAGCGCTATGGCGACGCTCTCCTTGCTGTCACTGCCTCCACCGGACCAGCTGCAGCTCTCTGCGGAAACCAAACACTATTAACATTGACCAATTACGGTGGTATCTTATTAATCATTAAGGCACCTGCAGTATTCAGTGGCTGTCTGAGTTCGCCTCCGGTAATCCAGTACTATCTTCAGTAATCAAACACAGAATCGGAGAGTTTCAAAACAAAGCAGATCATAATGGTTAGTAGCATCGCGGATTCAATAATTCCCCTGTTAGCCCAGTCTTCCATCATTGCACAAGTAACATTTGATGAAAGCAACTTGATGGTGGTATTAGGAGTTTTGCAAATATTGTTGTTCTTAACCAGTAAACGTTTTTTTTAAATGTGAATACTGCACAAGAGTCCCAACTGCTCCCAACCATCTGAAGCCAATGAGACCATGGAATCCCATCATTGTGGTATGTTGTGAGCTGAAGGTAGTGGGGAGGGGAAGGAGATGTAAAAGGAGTTGGGGAAGTAACTGGCTATTCAAATCTGGTCACCAAAGATGGCTAAAGCCATTTCAAGTTTCATGTTTCAATTCTGAATGGTGGTCTTACACCAGGGCGATATTGAGAGTATCTTCCACTCTGGAACGAGCCGCAAGTATTCTACATAATTATTATTTTAAAGCAATAAATAAATTAAAAAATAAAACAACTTGATCAAATTAAATTTGCTTGCGAACGCCGGGATTTGTACCCGCAACCCACGGCTTACTAGTCGGGAGGCTTACCCCTCGACCACTGAGGCCTGTGTTCGACGTTTGTTTTTCTTTTTAAGGAAATAAAAATATGCCAATAATAAATGAGCATAAAACACTCGATTTGTGGAGAGTCAGCAAAATCTTCAAACAAGGATCAAATTGTATAATAATTGGATAATTTGCATAGTGCTGTTTTTGTTAAAAATCATCTGAGGCGCGCTGTACAAATATGACCTCCTAGGCTGTATCTAATTAAATAGGTTTAAATATATTTACACAGGTTTATACTTAGAAATTATCAATAGTTATTCACATTTAGTTATTTACAATTTCGCGAACTGTAAAGGTGAAAGTTTTCAGACTTTTTAAAAATTTATTTCTTTATTCATAATATAAGTTTTTGTGTATAGTTTTTTACATGCTTTTCCATTACCACACTACGCACATGCCCATATTGTGGATATGATTTCTTGAAAAGATGAGTTTTAAGTTTCAAGTGTACAGTGGAACCCTCTTAAGAGGTTTTCCAAGGGACCGGCAAAAAAAAAAACTTCTTAAGCAGGAAAACATCTTAAGAGGGTTTTCAATTTTCTCTTAATTTTGTATCAAATTGACATCCAATCGAAGGATTTATAAATATTGTAATTGTATAATAGGTAGATGAAATAAAACATGTTTCGTCTGCTTGCTACAAAAAGTTCACTTTAAGTTGATTTTAGACAACAAAAAAACTGCCTACTTATACTAAATAAATGTAAAGAAGATAAACTAACTTAAAATACCAAAAAAAAAAACTAAAATGTTTATTACGAAAAGGGGGATGAAAGTGAAATGTAACAGCGCAACCACCAACCACGAAACGTAAACCCAAACTAAAAGTTTATTTTCATTTTCATGATAAGGAAAGATGTCTAAAATATTGACAAAAAGGATAGGAAAAGATGACAAAAGTCAAATGTTTCGTCCTAATGCTAGGTCCCATTTAATGTAGAGTGTCAGATTAAGTCAATTTTACAAAGTGTTCAAAATTTACACCAGTCAAAAAATATTAGTATTTTAGAGATTTCCCCGAATTAAAATACAATTGGCGCTTAACGCAACGGCCATATTTAAATTTGCAGATTCACGAAGAAATAATATAATATTGAAATGCAAACTTCGCGGCGCGGCGTTACCGGCATGGACAGGCCTCTCAGATGCAGATTTACGAAGTATTGATTCGAGATAAGACGACATTTTTCCGCGGAAATTGAAATTTCGCGGCCCCCAACATTATTTAAATAATTAAATAAAAATACGATTTGAGTAGATGTCTCCTTTTTCTTTTCAATGGATAACCATCCACATTGTTTATGCTTCTATCTCTATCGCACGCATTATGATTTATGTGAGAGTTGGAGATACATACATTCAGAATAACAGTTCCGTCCATCTGACACAGCAACGTTATGCGATAATGGTCTTTAGAGAAGGGTATTTTAGAGCTCACTATCCCATGCTTATATTATGTATCTTGCATTTGGTTATTCCCAGTGGGCAATGGTCATTTTTCAAATCGGTGAAATGGGTTTTATTGAGAGGCAGAATTGGGCAGAATGACAACAAAGGAGCCGCATGTCGGAGCATAAAACGAAATGGTTATTTTTATTGGGCATTTTAAATCCTGACAATAAGGAAGTTGAGTCCATTTTTTTTATTTATTTTTTATCAATGTTCGCATTCAAACTTAAATACTGGTATTTTTTTTTTTTTTTTTAAAGTTTGTTTTCATAATTAAATTAATTCTCAAAGTTTAAATTTTATTAAGCCCGCCAAAACGAGCGGAAAACGAGCGGAATCCGAGCGGTAAGAGGCGGGGTGTGGTGTGACGTCATTAGAACTGTGAAAACCACGACGCTCAAGCATTTTGTATGGAAAAATTTTTAATTCTTCAACAAGGAATTCCAGTAATTTTTTTACCAATGTTAACTGTCTATTAGAATTGATGTTATTTAAAAAAAAAGAAAATTGATTAAGATTTCATAGTTAAATTAATATTTTAAGTTAGAATATTTGCTTTTCCCGCCCGGTACGGTACTGTACGGTATTGCCGTGGCTACTTGTTGACGTTCCACGCGCTAATTCAGGACCACCGCGCAGAAAAGTAAAGACCAAAAGTAAAATAACGGTTTACAGCCCAGTTCACTGTGAGACCTTTCTGGGCGGCCGGCGGCCTGAAGTGTATCACATGCTATGTGACATGTATAATAATAAAAACTTCTAAGTTATGCAATAAACAACATATTATTATAAAGCACTATACGAATATGTATCTTTAGAAATCCATTTCATATAATAATAACAACAAATACGTACATATATTTGACAAACCCAAATAAACCTTTGGCCTATACACCTCTCTCATCTAAACCGACCATCTCTCATGTAATAGAAAGAGATGCACCATAGGTGATCCGTTGAACGTACAAGTCACGACACATGTGACGTCAGAATTCTTTCGACCAATCGTGGAGCGTCTACAGTCTATTGCTATTGAATGCTTTTTCAAGAACGTTTAACTAATTCTAAGAATAATAATATAGAAATATATTTATATTTTTAGAATCGATATTTTTTTATCTACATGAACATATTTTTTATAAGTCAAAATATTTTTCACTCAACTTCCTTATTATATTTTGTGCTGTAAAACTTTTTAAAAGGGTAATTATTTTGTTGGGGGATTATATTTTGGAACTTTTTAGGCGGGAAATCCTTTAAGGCGGGAAACATATTAAACGGGAAAAAAAAGGCGTATTTTGTATGGGAATTTTTCGGGGTTGAAAAAACTGAACTTCTTAGACGGGAAAACATATTAAACGGGAACTTCTTAAGCGGGTTCCACTGTATATATTTCTTAAGGTATGATAGGGATATTTGCATACCTGATTGTTGTGCAGTGTCAGATTGTCCATTCCTCGGCGCTGGTGATCTGAAAGAAATGAGAATGTTAAATATAACATTTTTAGAAATTAATTTTGAAAATAAATCTCTTCCTGACTTTTGAAATATTGGCATACAGAGCTCCCGGCCAAATAGGCCCCTTTCTCTTTCATCATGATTTTAAATAATGGCTATAGGAAAAGGTGTTTTTTTTTTGGTTGAGTTAGAAAATATTTTTACTAGGTAACATGGCTTCAATATGGGGGGATTAAACTTTACGAAGGATTTGTTTAGGTTTTTTATGTGTCGTTATTATATTTTCATCGTACTGTGCGAGGCAGTCGATGGACGCGTTTTCATGGGTGGAAAGGCCCGCATAAAATGAATTCCACGAGATTTAAGATATGATCTTTAAGGAGGGGAACTTCAGAGTCCCGGTGTAGTTGAGAAACCCTCATCCATTTAGGGGCTCCCAGGACAATGCGAATGGCTTTATTTTGAAACGTTTGTAGTCTTTTTATTTGAGACACGGAAGCGTGGGCCAGATAGGGCTTGCATAGGTTAGTTTAGGCCTTATCCTGGATTTATAAATTAGTAGTTTGTTTCTTGAAGATAATTTTTTATTTCTTTTGCATATCATGGGAGAAAAAATCTCTTCCTGAGGCGATGGTTAGAAGATAATGTGCAGTTATCATTTTTTACTACATAAAGCTTGCCAATGGCAATGCCTTCTGGATCCACAATGTGACATTCTTCCCATCAAGGTAGGACATTGTCACAACAGATGAATGGCCTGATAATAATCGAGGAGTGGCCATCTGGCACCAGGACAGCTTGATGAACAGTGAGACTTACGGTTGATCGGGGCTGGGCTCCTCACGAGGTCTGGCCGAGGCTCCGAGCAGGCCCAGCCAGGACGGAGCAGCCGCTCCGACGCGGTTCATGACAGACACGCACACGCTGACCTGAGGAGTGGCCACCTCGCACCAGGAGAACAGCTTGTTGAACAGTCTGTCAAAAAAAACAACTTCAATTAGTATTGTTTACTGGTAAAATGTTTGCTCTACATTTGATTTATGCATCCTGGTTTATACTTAATTTAAGAATTTCTTCAAAACTTTTAATTTGACCATAACTCTTTTTCAAAGAATAGACAATGGACTAACTCAATTTACCTATACATTTTGTTATGAAAATATTTAATATGTACGTAACAATTGTAATCAGGTACTGATTGCTACTTTGATTATTGTCAATGGTTTTTTTTGACAGCTATATATCGGCGCAAAATAGGAGGAAATGAATTATTCTTGCGGGGTTCTTCACTTACCTACAGGGCCCAGTTGGGCTCGGACTCTGTCGGAATGTCAAAGTGCCAAGTTTATAATCCATGTGAATTTTAAAAGTCGAGCGGAGCAAATGCTCTAATAATTAATTTAATCCAGGCATCCGATCCTGGGAAACGCTGATTATTGCGTTCGTGTGCGAATCGCGGGAAAATACGCGTAATGTGAGACTTAAAATCAAACCCGAAAAAGTAAAACGCGTAAAATGGACAGGGGGTTGTGAGTTTCCGTTTGGGAGTAATCTACGCAAAAGGGCGGCAATCTTCACTCGCTTCGTGCGTGTTAACTATCGGGAACGGGCAGTATTGTCAATTTTATCGGATGGGTTACGTATTTGGGGGCGAGATCGCCTATTACCCACTTTACCACGCACGCCTTGGAGGCAACGCAAACACATGGATGGATGGTCACCGGAGGCAATTGGAGAGGATCTGGTAGTCCCTTGGCTGGGGACTGAACGAGAGATGGAGTTGGCGGGCTGGTCGCCCGCGCTGAAGCAGTCGTGGACCCTTGGAGGAAGGCGTCTCCATCCATCCGCAGCATTAGTTAGTTAGTTAGGGTTAAGATGATGGGGGTAAGTTTTTAAAAACCTTTTCTGTATGTAATCCACTTATAATGTGAAATAGAGGTTATTTGTTATATTTGAAGAACTTGCCTTTCATTGATTTACTTCATCAGTTCCACTTGTGAATAAGCACCTTATGCCCATCCCTGAGGAGGGTTTCTTATGTCTACCGCAGCGCTCGGCAAACTTTGTCACCGACAAAGTTTGGTGTCCAAAAGTTTCTAATACGGAAACAAAGCTGACCACTGTGATGGATTGAAATTATTATGTGCCCCAAAATTACTATGCACCCACTTAATAAGAGGTGTTTACCGGCAACTACCGCTTGCCTCACAAAGTAGGTACAACACACGTAGTATTATTTATCTATAGCATCCATTTAGCTAATAACCCCCCACATTCATATCAGCTCAACATATGCCTACCCAAACCCACGTATCAATTTCTTTTAATTTCTAAAAGTGCAAACGTCCTCCTTTTCTAGCTACACTTTCTGAACTATCAGACAGATTGCTTTTGAATTTTTTTTAATGTAGCATAGAAAATTGTTAAAAACGCATTCAAAAACATTGTCAAATGAAGAATTTCAGGTTTTCATTATCAAGTCATAAGATGTATCGTTACCTCACGACCCTCAGGCTGTAGGACTGCCTGGCAGTGGGGGCTGCGATCAGGACTTCCCCAAGGCACCGTTGACCCTCTCCGAACAGGGCTTCCAGAGCCAGCCGCCCGGCGGGGCGCTCTAGCACCTTCTCCCAGTACTTAACCTACAAATAAATAAACATTTATTAGTACTAACTAAGAAACCAACACTTTACTATCACAGGTCAGGTCTCTGACCGTGATGGGAGTTAAGTGATTACAGTCAAACTTGCTTAAGAAGTTCCCGCATAAGAAGTTTTCCCACTTAAGAAGTTAGTAATCGGTCCCTTAGAAAACTTCTTAAGAGAGTTAGACTGTACGTTCAATCCCGTGTTGAATCTTGTCGTTGTTGGACGTCAGATCTCCGATCATGACGGGTACATGTTCCTTAGCACCTCTTTGTGGATAGAAGGTACCTAGAGTTAGTTATTAAAGTGATTGCGTACCATCCCGCGTAGAATCTTGTCATTGTTGGACGTCAGGTCTCCGATCATGACTGGGTACATGTTCCTCAGCACCTCCTCGTGGATGGCCTGCTCCACCGAGGGCAGGAGCGTCGTCAGGATGGTCGAGGCTCCTTCTTGGAGGTATTCCAGACGTCCATCCACCTGGAGTTAAATCAATAATGATAGGTTAGGTTGAAACAGATAATCTAATATGGTGTTTACAGTTCGTCAGGAAAGGGTAAAATTTATTAAGAATAATTTCAAAAGTTATTACAAACAGAATAGAATCAGCTGGCGCACGGGAATGTTTGCATCGGTGCCCGAAGAGTTGAGGAAGTAACACTAATTTCTAAACACCATTTGATTTTAATGAGAAAAATATTCACTTGAACCATAGTACTATGTATCGGGGGTTTAGGATCACAGAGGCCTATCTACAAAAACCTGGTTTTGAGATAAACGCAAATAAAGATTTTAATGCTTTGAAACTCGGAAAATAATTAACATTTTAGTGAAAGAAATTTTTTTATTTATAGATACATTATCTAACTCCTTAAAACACATATATTTTGGTAATTATTTAAGACCTATGATAATTAAAAAAATATATTTACTAAAAATGAGTGAGATGTGCCTGTGTGTTCCTAACTATTCAGCAATAATTGACCAGGGACGTAAGTATCACAGGGACCTATTTACAAAAACATTGTTTTCAGATGAAAGTTTTAATGTTATGATACCCAGAAAATAAAACACATGTGAAGGTAATATATATATATTTTAATAATAATATTACTTAAAACATACATATTACACAAAACATACATATTACACAAAAATTAAAGACTTTTGATAAGTACAAAAATATTTTTATAAAAAAATGACTGAGATATGCCTTTGTGATCCTTAATATATTCATCAATACTTTACATGGGTTGTTTGAGATCACAGGAATATCAACAGAAACAAAGATTTTAAAATGCTTTTTATTGATTTATAAACATTTTTAGAAATATGCATTCTTCATAATATTCTTTCTCAACTACAGAGCAATAATAATAATTTACAATCATGAAAAAGGACTAAATTCATCTTGATTGACAGAGAAATAATACAAAATTTATGAACTATCATCATCTTCCACGGCAGAGCTAGTTAGCAAAGAATTATAAAAAGTATGGTATTGCTCGCGAATAATTCCCATTGTACACAAATCCTTCAAATCTTTAAGTTTTTCCTCCGTAATTGGGATTGGAGAATTATATTTTTGTACAAGCTCTCCCAATACGAATTGTACCCGAGGAGCTCTTCGAATGCATGGAAGGATTCTGAATTCTTCATCAAAATTATATTTAAAATGAATCCTATCTGGATCATCTTTTCGGTACTGAAACCATTTTATTTTTAGCCAATTAATGTTTTGTCCTTGTGAATCGACTTTTTTATTTTTTATTAAACATTTTTGAATTATGCCAAAATCAATGAAATCTTTTTGATTCATTTCAATAACACTGTAATTTTGATTGGCCATCTGCACAGCGGAATACCACCCCGTTGGATGAAAAATGTCTAATTTTTTTGTTTTATTTTCTATCCTAGCATGAACAGAGTCACATTCCATTTGGGAATGGCCGGATTCGAAAAACATATGGTTGATGATTGGGATGTCAAATTTTTTTACCGCATACATGAACATTGCTGACATATTAATATTTCGGTTTTGACCGCCGCATGTGTCTGAAAAAAAATTCCACTCCTTGCCATCGGAATACTTTTGTAAATAATGGTAAATGCAAGAGGCAATTTCGGTAGAACCCCGTCTTGCAGTTGCTTCGTCCCACATATAGCAAGATGCTTTTTTATCAATATTATAGACGGTTAAGTTGTATACCGCCAACTTTCTACGGTAAAAAAGAGCCTTGGCATTCGTCTTCGGGCAATAACATACCGCTTGCAAATCAAATTCTGCTAAGTGGCATTCATTGTCCAAAGCCTGTACTTTGATAGAATTTTTCTTTTGTCGGGCTGAATCCTTTCTGAACATGTGGGCATCTTGTTCTTCCTTTTGGAGAAGCTTTTCTTCATCGTTCATGTGCGAATATTTAAAGCACGTATCGCATATGTCATTACGTGGCACATGAAACGACAAATTGAAATCGTTATTGAAAATTTGACGATAGAGCCAAAGTTTTTCCGGGATACGGCTCTCCTCCTTGCACTTATCTGAGTACAGTTCGTACATTATCGGTACGTTGAGGTCTTTTGCCAAGTATTCCTTGCTGGAATCTTTCCTGGCATAATGAGAGGGCATCTTAGGAAATGATTTTATATGATTTCTAATGAATTCCTTAGCTTCATCTGGTATTTTTGAGGAAGGGGGGTGGCGCCCTCTTTTATCAATTGCAATAAAATTAAGGGCATTTCGTGCCGACAGGACACTTCGCAAAAATTTTGAAGAAATGTCTAATGTTGAAATTAAGAATCCCTTACAAACTTGTAATTTTACTCCTAAATCGTTCATCAAATAATATTCATTGCTTTTTGATCTCCTGGAGACTAATTGAGCTGTTCTTGTGCTCTTTTTATCCCCAGATTCAATCAAAGAATTTAAAAATAGCTTCTGTTTTTCTAAATCTCCAATAGACCAAAATTCAGTAAAAATACTTTGTCGCAAAGGTTCGGAAAAATTATCATTGCAGGATCTGGGACATTTACTGCAGTCTTTTATCTTCAAACTTCTCCCCTCGACGCTTTTACCCCTCATGGAAATATACGGTAATCCACTTTGTCTTCTGATCCTACGTTTGTTATTTTTCCAATCTTTGGGATCCGCTATTTTGCGTCGTTTCCTCGGGTTGGAATCTGCTGCAACAGGTGGATTTGAAGAGCTGCACGGTAAATCTTCTAGCACCAGAGTATTCTCTAATCCGTCATTGATCACTCCTAATGATGGCAACATAACATTATCTATCGAAGAGTCAGATAACAAATATTCAGGGTCAACATCTGAATTAGCAGCAGAAAAATCTCCGTTAACATTAATTAATTCCACTGTACTAGAAATATCTGAAAGAAAATATAAGTCAATGTTGAAAACATAAATGGCAAATTACTATTGTATTGTATATGTATTACTACTAACTTTTTATTACTGTGTATAATTTACAACAGTAGTTACAACAGCAACTGTAGTGTTTTATCTTTAAGACAATAATGAAGTCCTGAAACTATACAATTACCTTGATGTACTATTATCGATCTTTCCACTTCTGGGTCTTCTGGCATCGATAATTCATTTGCAGATACGTTCCTTTCTTCTGCGACACAAACATCTTGAAGTTCTATGAGACAGAGATTGAAATATTATCACCTGCGTTAAAATCTACTTGATGATATACAAATTTGTTAAAATAACACCATAGTTGAACATATTTGAAAAACAAAACAATTTAAAATTTACGCAAAACAGAAACTATACAATTACCTTGATATACTATAATCGATCTATCGAATTCTGGCTCTTCAGGCAGAGATAATTCATTAGCAGGAACGTTACGCTTCCATTCTTCTGTGACACAAACATCTTGAAGTTCTATAAGATAGAGATTGAAATATTATCACCTGCGTTAAAATATACTTGATGATATACAAATTTGTTAAAATAACAACATAGTTGAACACGTCATTAAAAAAACAGAAGAATGTAAAATGTACGCACAACAGAAACTATACAATTACTTTGATGTACTATTATCGATCTTTTCCATTCTGGCTCTTCTGGCATCGATAATTCATATGCAAGTACTTTATGTCTCCCTTCTTCTGCGACACTAGCATCTTGAAGTTAGAGATTGAAAACTAACATGAATATTGTATGAAAATAAATTTGGGCACGCGAAAACCTAACCTCCAAATTTTTATATGCACATGTTTTTCACTATTATTTAATAAAGTATTGAAAATTGTTGGTTATCACTTACTTGGTTTACGTGCAGCATCGTTCTTCACCATTTCCACAAGCTTTCTACCCCTTGAAAACATTTTTATCGACTGATTAAAATTACAGTGACAGTGGATCAACCAAGTTTCGCGCGGTCCTAACAACGTAGTGTAGAATAACCATAGAAATCCGTAAGTCACACAGAAGCATAACAGCTGTTAGATCAGTGTGGCCCTTGTAAAAATATATTTGTTTAATATCACAAAGGCATAACAGCTTTTAGATCCGTGTGGCCTTAAAAATATATTTTGTTGGTAATGTCACAAAAGTATAACAGGGAATATGCCTTTGTGTTTCTAATTGTATAATTTAATTTGTAGATACGCCCAACCGTATCTCATAAACGGCTCTGTGTACGAGATAGTGCTTTGTGTCACTAATAAATACGATTCTTACATTGCCGAAACCATGCTTAACTCAAAACACGCATTTTTGTAGTTAGGCCCCTGTGATCCTAAACCCCCGGTATTACCTTTGAATCATCTTAGGGTTGCTATTTCCATTTAAACAATCTTAGAACACTCCATTTTTTTTCTACACTTTCTTGACAGAATAAAAAAAAAATTGTGATTTTGAAATGCTACGAAAGTCGACCTCGGTATGTATTGGCAAGGTGACTCACTTCGAGCAAGTAATTGTCCAATGGCTGTTCTTGCTTTGTTTAGAGCAATGTATATCCACGTAAAGACAACCTAATCAAGAACAACTAGTTGCAAATGACTTACTTAGTAGTGCTAGTAATTGTCAATACCTCCCACCACTTTCCATTCAACATAAGCAAGAAAAATTAATGGAAAGTGACTTACTATGGCCGGCAGCAGGAGTGCCACGGCGCGGTCCTTGTGCTCGGCGTGCTCGGGCTTGGCCAGCTGGGACACGCGCGAGCCCACCACGGCCACAGCCTCCGCGGCCAGCAGCAGCAGGGCGGACACGGCCGATCCTCCGCTCATCAGCTGGCAGTGTGTGCTCAGCAGCTGCAGGACGGCGCTCTCCGATGGGATGGCGTCTTTGGTAAATGCCGACTGCAACAAACAACAGAAAATGAGACTTTTAGAAACACACATGAAATGGGAATCTAAAGAATTACAAACTTTTAATATATTTGGTGCCAAGACTGCTAAACAATGCCTTACAGTCAGGTGACTGTATTACGTTGTGTTGAATAGCATTTATATGCAGTTACTGATATTATCTATAACTAGTTGAAGTTCCCCGCATTGCCAAGTTTTTTGAAATCAGATGAACCTCTTATCGAAGTACCAAAATTCTGCTTTTAAACAATTGTATATAATAAGCATCCCGAGCGCTGCATACCGCCAGTTGTTCTGTTCACTATTTCCAGGACCAGCCATTGCACAAATCATTTTCCAGATCTCACTCTTGTCAACAGCTCTCCTTCAGTCACATATTAATTATTGCTATCCTTCTGGTAAATCATTTAAGTCATATAAACTACCCAAATTAATCCATTATCGTACAATTGACTTGATAGGAAGGATAAACCATGTTGTGAAACCAGGAGATATATCTAATGACATATCTAATGACAACCCTAATGAACCCCCTAACATTACAAAAAGGAGTACTGTTGAAGGAATGAGAGTTACATTATTGGAGGCAGGCGCGGCAGCCGCCCTGTCCAGAGCAGCGCGCGCCGCAGCAGGCAGCTGTGCGCGCAGCCAGGGTGCTGCGCGGGACCCACAGCAGCGCAGCACGCCCTCCAGCACAAGCGGGCCGCCCGCATCAGTGGCGGCAGCGTCCTCACTGCTGGCAGCGCCCGTCGGGGCAGAGTCCCGTGATACGCTGAGCCTACAAGAATGCAAACAAGATGCTTTAGTTATATGTCAAAAAGAATAGTTAACAAGATTATTGTGAATTCTGAGAATCTTCTAAGGGTAGGTTGCATTGGACTGGACTAAAGCAATCTGATAAGGTACTTTAAGCAGTTTTCAACAGATGAACATTTTCGGGATTCTTTCAGAGACCACCTAACTGAAAATGCGAAAAGAGAGCTGCATTTGAATCCCTTATGGGCAAAAGGAGAATGGGTTGGATGAGGTTGTTGGCTAAATACCCTATTGAAGTTTTCTTCATCAAGTAGTGGAATATTTTAATAAAGGTATTTAATTTGATTTGACTAACACATAATAATTTTGTCAACTGAAACAGATAAAAATATTTTGGATTTTTTATGTTTTGTGCCTGCATACTGTGTAGATCAAGTTCAGTGATATTTTGACTGTATAGTTATTTTTCTGCAATTGTTTTAAATAGTCGCCTGCACTATTTTCATGTATAATTTCGTAAATATTTTATATGTATATATATGTATGTAAAAGCCTTAATAGGCGTGAAATAAATAAATAAATACAGGATTGGTCACCTGCAGCACTGGAAGATAGTTTCTACGAGGTCCAGCAGGTCAGGGAGGAACTCCAGCAGCTGAGGCGGTGCCGGGTCCTGCTGGTAGCGGGGGTCCGTCTGCAGGGTGCGCAGACGGAGCAGTACACAGTTCACCGTCATCACGTCCAGGAGGCAGGGGAGGCCCCACTCTGACAATGATAAATATGCCATTCAACACAACTAACAAAACCTCATTACAGATAACACAATATACCACATTAAACATGTCAACACACAGCTGACGCTCACATGTAGCTGATTTAGCAATACAAAATATTAAAATTGTGACAAAACACTTGGTGGTGTGACAATTTTATAAATGTACTGCACACCCTGCTTTTATGCCAAAAAATCGAAGTGCCGTTTCATTCTATTCATTTTCATACAAATATTTACTTAGATTTACAATTTTTTTACATAAAGACTGTAAATTATCGCCAAAAACATACTACCTGGGTATACCCTTATCTGCAAAGTAAACATCCTATTGTTACATAATGTTTAATTGGCTAAACACCATCTTAAAACGGTTTAAACAAATCCTTTCGTCGTTGCTTATAGATAAGATAGTTGAAACCACCCCTAGCACTCCAAGTATTAGTTAAGTTGGGCGAGAACTGGCCAGTGGGGTTCAACCATTGCCTTCACGCAAATTTGAAATGAGCTAAGTGATAAGCTAATGAACAATATTAAGATATGGATGCTTAGATAGATAGATTAGAGAACGAAGAAAGGAGTGCAAGGAGAATATATGAAGCGAATGTGAATGGTAGAAGTCGGGGATGCCCAACGAAGAAATGGCACGATTAAGTGAACCAGACACTTCAGATGAGACGATGTTTGAATGTGAATGAGGCAAGGAGTGTGTACCAAAACCGAGTTGTTTGGCAGTCCATCCTCACTGCCTACCCGTGCAGGAAATGGCGTGATGGTTACTTAGTTACTTGAGCTCTTTACCCACATTTACAAAAACATATTTTATCAAAATAAAATTAATTTTTCGGAATAACTTAATTGAGTAAAACCTCAAATTGTAATATTTAAATATTGAAGACAATATTAGTGATTTTTAAACGAAAATCTGAAACAGAAAAATCAGAAAAGGAAACGGTCACATCTGGGACTCGAACCCAGGACCCTTGTCTTTCCGGGACAATGCTCTACCAACTGCGCTAATGGGACCCTATCCTACTCGGTCACTTTTAACTGTATCATACTTCGAATAAGAACTACCAACATTGTCTTCAATTTTTCACCGCACAAAATAAATTATTATATTTATATTCAAAATATTTTTTCAAAATAAAATTAACTTACCGGAAATATTGTCCTTTAAATTTTTGAATGTTTGTGTGGCCAACCACACGGTGTGGGGGACATTATCACAAGCAGTGGCCACGCTGGTCAGCATTGTTTCGGAATACTGAAAATAGTTGAAAAATGCTTAAAAAATCACTTACTAATTAATGATTAATTTCACCCAACTGAGCCAAATGTCATTCATTTAATAAAATGTCATTCATTTGACAAAACGTCATTGGACAAAATATCATTAGGAGAAAAAATGAACAAAATTTCATTCACTGGACAAAATGTCATTCTCTCGACAAAACATCGTTGGACTATATATCACCACTACATAAAATGTCATTCATTGGACAAAATATCTTTGGAAAGAAAGTCCTTGGACAAAATGACCATTGACAAAGTGCTTCTGAACAAATGATTTCAAACAGTTTCAATTTTTTTGTTATATTGTTTAATTTGTAGAACTAAACAGTATTTGCAGTTTGGTGAAATGATTATTACCTGCGTATACATGCCCTGCTTGACCAGAGCGTCCTTGAGCCAGGGGCTGAAGGTCTTGGTGTTGGCGGCACGCGGAGCCCAGATGATGGCGTGCAGTGGTGCCGCGCCCTCCAAGCCAATGTCCTTCATGTGAGGCGTGGAGGGTGGCATAGTGATCAGTAGCCTGGATCATAAATAATCACATTGCGTTAATACATTGCAGAAACAAGCTTTGCTGGCAAAGCCGCACTGAGGGTACTTCATCTTGTTGGGCGATATTAAAGACTAGCTGTACCCCGCCGCGCGTTGCTGTGGCTAAGTCGGCCTGTGCAGATAGAGAAACAATAGAGCGTGTTGCTTTTACGTCCAACATATGGCGCTGTTTTTAAAAAAATATGTTTTTACCTGTCACATGTGACATCTATATAATATAGGTACATATATACAAACACATGCATATATTCGAATGCAATGTTGTGTCAATATTTCATAGCAATCAGTGAAGAATTTTTGGAGATTTATGATTTTGCACAAAACAAACATTTTTATTTATATTGTTAGCAGCGCATTCAAATACTGCCGCCACAGTGTTTAGTTCACCAATTGGCCGCCAGAGGCGCCACTCTCATCACTGTCAGCCAATCAGGTATCTACACTTCGCGAGTGGTTCACAGTATGGTCGGCAGAGGCGCTGCTGGTTGAAGGCGGGAGCGACTCCACCGCCACCTACCGGCCACCCGGGGGACGAGCAAGGATGGCAATGCGCGATATAACCTTACTGAATATTGGATGTTATTATTGTAATAGACCGTGAAGACAATATAATATTTCATCATAACCATTTACTTAGCGTTTTATTATTGCTAACAATATAGATAGTAGTTAAAATTGATACTTATAATTTAAGTTACAGTGTCTTAGCTAAGAATAAGCTAAGTCTCAAACCAATAGCAGTTTCACCAAAATACAGATTTCTACTGTAGGTGCAAAGTAACTTACTGCATTACCAACACGAATACTGGACACATATTGAATCGTTTATATCAACAATTCATTTCAACAAATCAATCTCTTCCATTTTAAAACAATGAAGGAGTTAGATCTCTTCAAAAAGTATTTTTCTGAACAACAGTCAGTTTGAGTCGGTATAACTTTTAAAAGTCCATCAGTATTATAATGTGTTATGTACAGAGCGAACAATAAGATCAGATATTACAAAGTGTTTTGTATTGCAACATGCGAGTAGCCCAGAACATCTCCACCTGCTGACATTGACAAAACACAAAGAACCAAAAAACCATCAGATGGTGTGATCTCACCTCCAAGCAGTCTGGAAGCAGTAATGCGCGGCGCACAGTGCAGGTAGAGGCGGTGCGGGCCAGCGGTCACACACGCCCGCTGCGCCCAACAGAGAGAGCAGCGCGTCCAGCAGCAGGGGGTACTTCAGCTTGTCCGGAGTGCCCAGGACAAAGTTGCACGCCAGCCCATCGAGCTTGGGTGTCTCCTGAACAAAGCAGAATTAATGTATTATATTATATTCAATGTAGAAACATAGTAATTTGACAAACACAGTGAAGTTATTTCTTCAAACAGGGCGAGGAAGAGCATTTTCTTAAAGAAAATCTGGTTGAATACAGAATTATCGTAATTAATTATAACTATTTTTGTCAAACCCATTGAAAGATGGTGGTCAGCTTGTTTGACGCAAGAAGCAGTAATATGATTTTTAAAAAAAAATAATTGAACTTGGAAAATGGGAAAAAAATGTTGGTTTTTACATCCTTTACATGAAAACACAAACGAATTTATGGTGTGTAACATATATATATGCATATGTTCCAAATATAATTAATGGAAAAAAAGGAAAAAATTAACAATGCAAAATTTAAAAACTACATCATTTTTAAACCACGATTAATCATTTGGATTCGTGTGAATCACAAAAGATGTAATCAATCAATAACATGAAATAACAACATTTTCAGGTAAACAATGGCATGTGCATGTAGATACCATTAAAAAGCCGTTTAAATCAATCAAAGTTGTAGCGTGTAAAATGTGTTAATTGAAAACACTTAACATAAAACAGGTTAGAAATGAAAAAAATCTTATCGTTCCTTACTTGAAAAGTTTGGGTTATTGTATTCGGGAGAAAATGTGGAATCTGTTACACTGACATTGCTGTCAAAAGAATCCACACAATTTACAATGTTTACAATAACCTCATCCATTAATTGCGATGACAAAGAATATTATATGTGTCGGCTATCCGTCATCTTGCATCACTTACCACACTTTACTTGAGACAGAATTTATTTATTTATTTATTATTGGATAATTTGTATAGCGCCGCTTTTGTGAGATATCACCTCAGGGGCGCTTTACAGTTGATGCAGGTATTACAGAAAATATAAATATTACAAAAATAGAGTGAAGTTAAGTTAAGTAAAATGAAGTAAGGGTCAATCCGCACCAAATCATCCAGAAAATTTTGGATTTGTCACCCACCATCTCAGATTTTGATGAAACTTTAAATTTTTAATCCTTCTATATAGATAAGAAAATATACCAAATTTTACCTTCCTACCTCAACTCGTTTTTTTTTTATGGGCAGTTGAAGTTTGGGCAAAATAAGCGTTTTTACATATTCCGAGCACTCCGGAAGAGCTTGTACCTTCAATGAAAAAAAATTGTATCTTTGTCATTTATAGTGCAAATGCAATGAAAATTTTCAATATTATCAAGAAAACTATGCTGATTGCAGAAAAAAATAAATAAACCCTTTATATTTATCTACTTGACTTTAAAAAATTACCAAAAGTAATTTTTTAAGTAATTTTTGGGACGGAAAAGGTACTTTACAAAAAAGCAATATCTCGGGAAGGTACAGTGTTAATGAAGTAATTTTTTTTTTATTCATATCTACAAATAGCATAGAATCACATACAAAAATAAAATTCATGGCATTTTACTTGCTTCAATAAATAAAATCCATTTTAAACTTTTTTCAAACTTTTTGTAATTTTTTTTTTATTCTTATCTACAATAAACATAGTACAACCTAAAAAAATAAAACTCCTGGTATTTTGTGTGCTTCACAGTGTAGAAACGTTTTTAAAATGAGAAATCTTAATCATACAGAATTGTTCCAAGTTTTTTAAAATCTAGATACTGTATTTCCAAATAAAAAAAGTCAAACTTATTCGGTCCTTTACAACATGCTGGTAAGCTTGCAATGTAAGCTGTCAGTTAAAGAAGTGTTGATTTCTTGTAAAAAAATTTCTTTGTTTAAAACATTTTCAACTTCACTTATGTCTTCTTGAAAAGTGTTAAGCTCTTCAATTTCATTGTTAAGGTTTTGGCTCTTACTAATTTTTGCTCTGCATGCATTACAAATTTTTTGTCCAGGGATTGCTTTATTAGTTACTTTTAGAATGGTATTAATGTTCTCTGAAAATTCCAAGGATACTGTTCTTAAAGTTTTTGTAATTTTCCTTTTGTGGCTTTGGAACGGGTCAAAACAAGCTTTTTGAAATGTTTCATATTTATTTAAGTTAAATATTCTGTGGTGCTCACAAATGTTGAAAACCAAGTCTGTAGATACAAAACTTCTTTGTTGAATAAGCTTTTTTTCAAATTCACTTAACAAATCCACACTCGTTAATTTCTCTGACTTAGTATAACTTTTTTTGTGACATTCAGTACCATTATGTTGTCCCACACTACATTTAACTAAACTTGTTTCGATTAGAGACATTTTAACAACGTACACCATAACATGAAACAACTACTGTATTTATATAGATGATCACTGCTTTGAAGCTGACTCAGAACTAAGCATGTCAGAGGAAACAAAGCATGTAGTATCCTGCAAACTTAGTGATGAGGCAGATAGTAATTTTCATGTTCTGTCTTGTTCATGTTGAAGATACATCATTTCCATGTAGTGACTTGTCTCTAGGACTGTTTCTTTGATATTAGTCCATTCATTCAACCTATATTACTAGCTATATACCTAAACTATAACTTTCCCAATTACAAACTAAAAATAGATATAAAAAAAATCACAAAAAGTTTGAAAAAAGTTTAAAATGGATTTTATTTATTTTTGTATCTAGATTTAAAAAAACCTAGAACAATTCTGTATGATAAAGATTTCTTATTTTAAAAACGTTTCTACACTGTGAAGCACACAAAATACCAGGAGTTTTATTTTTTTAGGTTGTACTATGTTTATTGTAGATAAGAATAAAAAAAAATTACAAAAAGTTTGAAAAAAGTTTAAAATGGATTTTATTTATTGAAGCAAGTAAAATGCCATGAATTTTATTTTTGTATGTGATTCTATGCTATTTGTAGATATGAATAAAAAAAAAATTACTTCATTAACACTGTACCTTCCCGAGATATTGCTTTTTTGTAAAGTACCTTTTCCGTCCCAAAAATTACTTAAAAAATTACTTTTGGTAATTTTTTAAAGTCAAGTAGATAAATGTAAAGGGTTTATTTTTTTTTTCTGCAATCAGCATAGTTTTCTTGATAATATTGAAAATTTTCATTGCATTTGCACTATAAATGACAAAGATACAATTTTTTTCATTGAAGGTACAAGCTCTTCCGGAGTGCTCGGAATATGTAAAAACGCTTATTTTGCCCAAAATTCAACTGCCCATAAAAAAAAAACGAGTTGAGGTAGGAAGGTAAAATTTGGTATATTTTCTTATCTATATGGAAGGATTAAAAATTTAAAGTTTCATCAAAATCTGAGATGGTGGGTGACATGGCCTGGATGATTTGGTGCGGATTGACCCGTAAAGGAACAGGTGACACGAAGATAGAAGATGGAGACTCTGCAGCAAGAATCCCAGGTGGTGAAGAAACTGGTCCAACTGCTGCAGCGAAAGAGTCCACCGCGTCCACCAACAGTGCCAGCACGAGGTTTGTCATCCGTCCAGGTATGTGTCTGCTGCTAATAAAGCGCTGACACACTATCCTCTCACAGATACCAGACCTTGGCAGCACCGCTGTGACGTTCTACGAAGATAGAAGATGGAGACTGCAGCAAGAATCCTAAGTGGTGAAGGAACTGGACCAGCTGCTGCAGTAAGAGAGTCCACCGCGTCCAACAACAGCGTCCAGGTATGTATCTGCTGCTAATAAAGCGCTGACACCTCACATAGATAAGAGACCCTGGTAGCACCGCTGTGACGTTTGGCAAGTCCATCATTTATCTCCATGTAATCCTGTTCCTGGTAATTGTTGAAGTGGTGCATTCTGTCCGCAATAAAAAGCGACGGTTGGGTAATAACTTACCCTGGGCTTAGTAAAAAACTTGCCAGTGTCCAAGCTTGCCCAGTTTCCGAGAATTTTGTTGAAAACATCTGGAGTGCATTTATCGGTCGCCGTTCGTTTCGAAAGTCCAATATTTTTGAGCAAATTTCAGAATATTCACTTTAAAACACTGCACTCAAATCACATATTATAAAGTTCTAATAATTATTAAGTTTATTTTTATTTAAGTTCAAATGTTGATGGATTGATTTTAAAAATAATTTCAAAGGGATGTTGCCTCATTTCCCTTGAAAATACTAAAAAAACACAAAGCGGTTGGAGGAAGCGTTAGGACGCGTCCTGCTGCCACGAAGGGCGCTACAAAAAAACGGCGAATGTCGGATACCACTGATTACATAATCTCAAATCGTCCGTTATAATAGTGCTACCACTGCGAGTGTGATCTCCAGCAAAAGAAGACATCAGAAAACATCGTTTAATTGAAAAAACTTCAATTTTTTCAAAAATGTCAGTTAACATGGTCTTTACCCAAGCAGCTCTTTTAAAAGATCTTTTTCTTAAAACCCAATATTTAATGGGATACCATTTAATTGCTTCTCACAAAAACAAAAAAAGACTTCAACCATTTAACACCTCGTATGCCGGGCCCGCATATGCGCGGCCCATACAAATTTAAAAAAAAAAAAAAAAAAAAAAATTTATATGCGATTTTAACCCTAATGTACAAAGAATTTGTATGGAGAACAAGGTCTTAATCGCTTGAGCTATTCTCGTTCTTTACGCATCATATTTCAGAAACACTTGAAGCTTCTTCCACATCTAATTTTAAATTTTTCTGTGGGATGCCAACTCAACCAAAAATAACGGTCAAAGCAGGTCAAAGTGAAACATCGCGGTTCTATTTTAAAGTGCCAAAACGAAGTAATTTATCAATAAAACGTAAGTAATGTTTTTTTTATACATAGTTTATTGTTCACGGCATGTGTTTCGGTAAATTTAAAAAACGAAAACTCAAAATAACCGACAAAATATTACGTCAAAGTATACGCCATGTTTTCGTGATAAAAATGTTCGTTTTATTTCTAGCTATGTTCCATCATATATTGTGTGATTTGCTTTGTTTCGTATCTCATTTTGCAGATAAATCAATTGAGAACATATATCACAGCCTTTGATTTGTCCATATTTAGTTAATATTTTACAAAAAATAATATTCTAATGTCCTCCGCGCTAAAAAAGTGTCCGAGAAATTTTTTGACGTTTCTCCATCAATATTTACGTAAATATTGCCTAATCTTATAAGGATTGTACATTATTATGTAAAGAAAACTATTGAGATTGTGTATAAAAGCCCTAGTTTCGTCAATATTTAGTTAATATTTTTTAATTAAATAAATACGAGACATCGGAAACCTGCACAAATACACGTGAACTGTTTATATGTATGTGTGAGAGGCCATCTTGAAATCATATCCGCGCCTGCGTAAAACGCACTTCGATCTGCGCGCGCAAATATGAACGATTTTTACAAATTCAAATTTTGTATGGGAGCTACAGGGTTCTTACAAAATACATGATTTATTAGAAATATTTATTTCTAATAATATTTATTAGAAATATTATTTTTTATTTATAAAAATGGTAATAAATATCACAAAATTAGATCAGTTATATAGGGTGTGCAAAAAAGTACTAACAAACTTTTTTTTTGTTTAGGTATAAAATATTTATACGCGTATTGATGATTATATTATATAATGAAATACATGATTGTTTCTATTGTTATAGAATGGAGATTCCAAGCGTGTCAACGGAGGAAGACACTACAGAAGAAAGATTTGCAGTCATTGCGACGGTATGTTGTGTATTAGTAGTAGTTCTATAGTGGTTGTACGCTTCATCCTTTCCAAAATTGAAAGACATTCGTGTAACAATTAATGTTTACAGTTTCAGATTCCGGGATGGCAGGCTGACCCGAGACCATCAACCTCCTCTACGCATCGGGCTCCAAATACTCAGGTAATTATAATAACACTTGGCTAACTTTTACAGCGCCATTTTTGTCTTGTATTACCTCAAGGACGCTTTACATAGCTGTATATATATTTTTTTTCTTTTCTTTCTGTCTATAGGAAACCGACCACATCGTTGCGGAGTTCTACGGATTCACTGATAGCGAGGATGAATCCCTCGCCGGTGATGTAGAACTTCCGTCAATGGTGGATATGGATGTTCCTGAGGATGAGTTGGAGCCTTTGGAGGAGGGGGAGGAGGAGAATCCAGAGGAGCAGACCTTCACCTGGTCCGAGGATTTCTCCACCTTCACGGGTCAGCGTGAGCATTTTGCCGTCCTTCAACCTGGCCCATCACCCGACGTGTTCCCTCCGACAGTCGCTACATCTCCATATGACGTCTTCTCCAAAATATGGGACTTGGAAACAATGTCCTATATCGTGGAGGAGACCAATAGGCATGCATGGAGCGCACTGGACGAGGTGAACACTGAGGATGGACTGTTGGATTTAACAACTTATTCCAGGCTGAAGGACTGGCAAGATGTTACAGTCGCTGAACTGTATGTATTCTTCGCGATGCTTATATACATGTCCATTTGTTACAGAGCTCAGTTATCAGAATACTGGACAACAGACATTTTAGAGATGCCTAAATTTAGGACTCTAATGTCGCGTAATAGGTTTCTTCTGATAATTCGGTTCCTACACTTTGTTGACAATAACACAATTTCTAAAGTCGGTTACCAAAACAAGCTTGCAAAAGTTAAACCACTATTGGATATAATGAATGAAAAGTTTTCCAGTCTGTATACTCCCCACGAAGATATTAGCATAGACGAGTCCCTGTTGCTCTGGAAGGGTCGCCTAAGTTTCAAGCAGTGCATCCGCACTAAGGCGGCTCGGTTCGGCATTAAAACCTATGAGCTGTGCGAATCGTCAACAGGGTACTTGTACCGCTTTATTATGTATGCGGGGATGAATACAGAAGTCGAAGAGAACCATCTTGGGTTTTCGGGTAAAACTTCAAAAGTTGTACTCAAACTCATGGAGGGGCTCTTTGACAAAGGGTACTGCCTCTACATGGACAATTTTTATAATAGCATGCCATTGACTAGGTACCTGAAACAAAGGAATACCGATCTTATCGGTACCCTCAATCGCCGCCGAAAGATGGTACCTCAAATCATTAAAAGCATGAAGAAGAGTGTGCCACGGCTTACCATCATTGGTAGACACTGTGGTGACATGTCAGTCGTTGCCTGGAATGACATTAAAATTGTCACCATGGTGTCTACCTACCACAACAGCGACACGGTTGAGGGTAAAAGAGGGTTAGAGAAATACCAAATGCCTCTATCTGTGCTCCAGTACAATCGCTTCATGGGGGGAGTGGATACCAAAGATTCGCTGTTATCCACTTACCGCATGGAGAGAACGCGGGGTTACAAATGGTACATTAAGGTATTTCGTCGCCTACTCAATGTCAGCATCCTGAATAGCATGGTGATATTTAGGCAGCTTCACCAAGAAGACCCAGGGAAGCCAATATTGCACCGCGCATTCAGGATGAAATTGGCATCTGAGCTTCTAGAGCGACACTATCCCTCTTTGGTTAAACCCGCACCGAGCGCTTCCATCGTCGTAGCCACTCTTAGGTTAAATCGTTCTCTTGATCATTTTCCAGATGAAACCCCAAAGATGGACAGTAAGAATCGACGCATTCGCAGAAGGTGCTTACTATGTTCACATCGTAAAATACGCAAGGATGTTTCTACGATTTGCGTAGCGTGCGATGTTTTCCTTTGCATTGGGGCGTGTTTTAAACAATACCACACTTTAGAACATTTATAATTTTTTTTTTCAAATCGTTTTTTTCCATTTAGATTCTTTTTTTTATACAAAATTTTAAAAATTGCCATGAAGAGGAAATTCATCATACCTAATAGTGGCAGTCCCATAATTACAGTTCAGGAATTGTATCGCTATTTCTTGCATTAGTGTTGTTGTTTGTTATAATGTTATTGTTTGTTATAATGTTATTGTTTGTTATAATGTTATTGTTCTTTGAATGTTGGTTGCGGTTGTTATTTGTTGAATGTGTGTTATCATTTGTTACTTGGATTTTGTTATCTGTGATTGTAATTTGGCACTGGTTGTTGTTATTTATGGTTTTAATTATTTATTGAATGGGTGTATTTGTGCATTATTTGAATAAAAATGTTTACTGAAACAAGTGCATTGTGCATCTTTGCATTGTTTGAATTTTCGTTTCCATTCATTGTATCTTCCACTTTTGAGGAGGACAGAAACAGTGTCTAAAAATTTGAATATTATAATAATAAATTTATGTATGTGAAAAATGATTTTTTTCGCAGTCTCTCGACCAAAGATTAAAAAAACGTGTTTCATGTACCTGTTCTAAAACTGAAATAAATATGATGAAATTTTTTTCTTATTTATTTTTGAACCACACAGTATCTGAATTTAAAAAACGCATTTAAATAAATAAATAAATATTAATAAAAAAAATATTAGAAAATTTTATTTTTATTCCCCGAGTCATGATTTTTTTGTCACCCTGTTCTTTCAAACACATCTGTATACATGGGCTGGCCGCCATTGTCCGCAACCGAATTCAGAGCAATGCAAAAAGATCGCGAATTCTTCTAAGGTAAACTCTTACTTCTTTCATTATTTTTGATATAAATTGATTGTGGACATAATAGATTTGAGGTATCATCAGAAAGATAGTTTTATCTACATTATTTTGATGTAATTTTTATAATATTTCACCCAAGAAAAGTGATGAGAATTTACTTCGTAAGAAATGTCAAAATTTTTACGTCCTAATGAATAGTTTTATTATTAGCATTATTTATTTACAGGTTTCTTGTACAAAATAATATTATTAGTAACAACAGTTGTATAAACTACCGAAATCTGGAAGAATTGTTATCATATACTTATAAAATACGACACAAAAAAATTTTAAGTGGACACTTGACGTTTGATTTTTTTTTTGAATAAATGAAAATATTTTACATTTTCAAAGAAGTGTCAATGGCATTACTTCTTCGAAAAAACCTTTGGATTATTTTTTTTCACGAGGGGTGTCTATTCAGGTTTGTGTAGAAATAAAAAAATCAGTTAATTTTCTTATGAATATATTTTTTTTACATTTGTTTGCCGAATGGGAAAATTTTTACACATTTTTTTTGTTAAAGTTAGCTATTCTGGGAAAACTTGTAACAATATTATCATGTAATATATATGAATAATAAGATACATTATCTGATAAACAGAAAACAATCGCAAAATAAACAATTTCTTTGTTTTTAAACGGATGTTTGACCAAAAGGCAGGAGAGTAATTTGCGCGCGGTTTTTTTCAAAAAAGTTTGGAATTTCCGGGCATACAACAGGTTAAACACAGAAATTCATCCTCATACCTGATTGTTGATCTCAGTGTTTGTAAGTGCATAGAACTTGGGCCGCATGGATAGGTCAGCGTCTTGCGCCACGCGGCGCCTGTACGCCTGCTCCACATGTGGTACGTGGCAGTACACGCGTGCTGCACCGGCAACACCGCCTGCCGGGGCCTGCGTAGAGTCGCCGGGGGCGAGGCCAGGGGCAATGACGAGATTCCATTCAATCTGAAGGAGTGAAATAACAAAGATTAATACAGTAGTTAATTCGAACCCTGATAATTCGAAAAAATGGGTAGTTTGAAATTAAAAAAAAAAAACAGGGAATAAACACACGCGCAATGTAAATGAAAAGGGCGAAAGAGCAAGGCTCTCTCTCTAATGGATTCCAGGCGTCGATGAAAACAAAATATAAATTTTATTGGTAGGTAAAATTATTTTATTATGTTGATGTCACCTATGACCAGAGATGTGCAAAATGGGTACCCAAAACCATTTGAAATGCAAAATGGAAATGGGTCAAAACTTTTCCATTTGAAAATGCAAAATGGTTTTTAGAAAAGCATTTCAAATGCAAAATGCAAAATACCTATTTTCAAAATGCATTGAAAATGCAAAATGGTTTCTCAGGTTAAACAATTAAAATAATAATAGATTTTTTAAACAATTTTATCATTTAATAATGGACGTCAATGTGTTCTACATATTACATGATGGTAAATCTAAAAATTCCACGACTACAGATTATGAAACCACAAAAAATTTGCGCAGGACTAATGTTGCCAACGTAAAAACATAGAAACTGCTATCTAATATTTAATATTACAGCGTCATGGCTCATGTTCAGTATTTTTTGTAATGGTATCACTCAATTGGCAGGGCTCCTACCAGGGAGCAACTTGACAAATGTAAATTATCTCTCATAGCGAGGTTGAGGACCGACTGATATTTGGGGCTTATGAAAAAAGGATGAGTGGAGTAAGTAGGAAGAATGTTGCAAAAAGCATTTAAAATGGAAAATGCATTGAGAAAAGCATTTAAAATGCAAAATGCAAAATGGTTTTCAGAAAAGCATTTAAAATGCAAAATGGAAAATACCCATTTTGCATTTCCATTTGAAATGGATTTATTTGAAATAAAGCACATCTCTGCCTATGACAAATAAAAACATGTTTTATTTGAAAAACAGTACCATCTTTTGGACATAAAAGTAACACGCGCTATTACAGCCACAGCAACGTGTGGCAGGGTTCAGCAAATTATTTCATAAATCTGAATTCGAATTATGTGAGAATTCGTTAATTCATAATTTGGATTTTAATTTCCGCTACATTCTGTATTATATCCATCAATCACATCCAACTGCTTCCAAATTCTGGTTAATAGTGTTGGGTGTTGATGGCATCTAGCTGTTACATATTTGTAATGGCAAGTTTTGATATAGTGCTAGTCTAGACATAAGTCTGGACATAGATCTGGACATTCACAGGACTGGGCCACAGGTTTGAACTAAGGTCTGATTTAGAACATGATGCATAGGTGACGACGTGTACAGATATAGACATAGGTTTCCAGACCCTGTTCAGATAGCAAGTTAGGCAAGTGGGATGTGAGTGTAATACCTGTTGCAACAAGCAAGGCGGCGCATCGTACAGATGCTTCATGATGTACTCCAGCAGCAGCAGGAGCCGGGTGGTCAGCATCAGTTGATGGGGTGCGACCTGGCCTGCCGCTTTTCTGTCTGACATGTTAAGGGACTCACACACCTGAAAACAAAAATAACAAGAAAAAACATTATAAACTTGCACTCATTTTTTTTTACATAATCATATGCCAAAGTACACGATACAGGTCATGTATCATGACTCTACTGAAGAGACTAATTGGTGTGTTGTGGGCGTGTGTTCAATGTAAGGACAATTTTGCCTTACGTCTAGTGAACTTGTTAAAATCATTTTCAAATATCGAAGTTGGTTCATGAACACAAAATCAATTTCATTCACCTGTGTAGGGGGCCTAGGAGTCAAAAGGTCGTATATAAATTGGCAACATCAGTTTTATTTTAAATTGGTGCAGATCACACTTCTAAGATCTCAATGATGTGTACCTTCCTTATATAAATAGAAAGAAATGTTTTGTACTCAACATACAATGTAGTACAAAGGCACAGTTGTTTTCTGTGATGCAATAGAATTATAATTTATTGATTTATTTTTAACTCTACAAAGGTACAGTTTATCAAAAAAGCATAAAAAATTGAATGAAATGAAAAAAAATAATTCATTACCGTGGCAACACCAATTTTAGAACAAATTATATCAGATTCAAATGAGAGGTTATCTATGATTGACTTCCGAATTTGACAGTATCCAGTTTTGTTTAATGTTTTTTTACCATAAATGTTTGTTTGACAAGGATAAAAAAATAATCTTGAATAATTCCACATATTTATTTATAATGCAAAAAATTATGGTTAAGATACCTTGATGATGGCATTGGCTGTCATGATGAGGACCGATTTCTTCTGCATCAGATTCAAGGAGTGAAACAGATATACAAGTAGTTGGGCGTGCTCCACATTCATATCTGAAAACATCACAAATATTATAATGTTTAGTGTAATTTGGTAAACATGTGAGTGCATTATTTTAAAAATAAATTAAGAGCACAATTTTGCCAACGCCAATCACGTATTTTCCATATAAAAAAATTTGCATTTATTATTTAACCCATTGACCTTAAGCCCCAACGCTCCTACAGGGGTTAATTGCTATGTCAAACTCAAACTAAGCCAGCGTGGTAGGCCTGAAGTATGTCGGCTTAAAAATGGACATATACAGCTCTTGTGTTCATTCTGTATAATTTGGAAAACAAATCTACTGTTGAGGGCAGTTAACAGCAAAATAATAAAAAAATAAAAAAAAATTATAATAAATTATTTTTCTCCACAGGAGCCCTTCTGATACAAAACAACAAATACAGGTCCTAGTTTTGAATAGTATCAGTGTCTTTTTGATTTATATTTTATCATACACAAAAAACAGTAAAATCTGTAAGGTAAAGGTTACAATTAGGTAAGGTAAAACAGTAGGTTAGCAGTTAAATTTCAAAGGTTAGGTTAGTTTGGCAAGTCAACTATGAGTAATAAGCATCACTGATACGCACCTTCATACTCATGGTCCTGCGACGGCAGCTGCTGCAGGGCGCACTCCACCAGCGTGCCAACTGTCTTGCTCCACAGGGCCAGGATGCCCGTTTCGCGGTCAGCCACAGGCCGGCCCAGGATCACGCTGCCCATCAGCTTGACGACGCGGCAGCCCACCTGCCACATGGAACAAAATCAAGTGACGACTAAAGGTTACTGTATGAATCGCACAACTAGTAGAAGACTATCATAAGTTTAAAATCAGACAATTCTCACTATATGTAACGGTAAACGGATAACTCACCAAAATGACAATTCAAAACACCATTAAAAAGTGATAGTCATGAAAAGTGATGAACTAAAAACTAGGTTAAATAGGTTACTTCCATCGCTTTTAATGACTTTAAATAACTTTTGAAAGGTGTATTGAATTTTCACTCTGTTGTGTTATCATGGAAATGAAAATTTTAAATCAATTGAATCATTTTACCTGCAGAGGCACCATGCCGGTCTGTTCGCCGGGTGGCGGTGGTGCGGCGCCTAGTTGCTCCAAGAGGGTCTGACGTAATGACGCAAAGCGTGGCGCCCCCGTCAGGGCGTGCAGATAGCGCACCAGGGCCGAGCTAAACGAGGCATACAATGCACCCAGTCGGGCGCCGAAGCATGGCGAGATTGTGCCTAAAATATTGGAAAAAACAATCTAATCAATCTGCCTTGAGCACTCACGCAGAATGGGTCAACATAGCCTAAAAAGGAGTACCTGAGAAAATTTTGAAAGTTTCTGATCAGAACCCCGACAGATGAAATATTAAAAACATTCAAGTTTTCAATACACAAAACTTTATTAAAAAATTTAAAAAAAACTGAATATTTTCTGCCCAACATAAATACTCAACCAGGGCAATAAGTCAATAGGGCAGACATTGCTGAGAGAACAGTGATAATCAACTTGCAAACATTATTTATTATCTTAAAAGAAAAACAAACATTCCTGGGTTACAAAAAACGTTCACTCAAAATCCCCAATGGTGCGTATACATTTACGAGCCAAATAACGAATTATGGGAAAGGAACGAGCCGCAAGCTGCAGTTCGGGCCTTTTGTGGATGTTCGTTTCATTCCCACGATTCGTGGTTCGGCTCGCAAGTGTATACGCAGCATTATATTTCACAAAAACACACCAAATAATAATATGCATCTCTTACTACTGTCTACAGTAATTATTATTACTACAGCGTTTCACAAGAGAGGTTAGAAGTTTCATCAGCCTATTGCTGGGCAGGTTTACACAACCCTCACTAGCAGCAGGAACACTTCCGTGGCCAGGCTGTTGTATTAATTGCAACAATAACAGTGTTTGTCTACTCACCCGTGTCGGTTCTGGCTGTCTCCCGATCGAGGTCCCTGACCAGCGCGGCCAGCAATGCCACCTGTGTCTCCTGGAGGCCGGTGGCCGAGCCGCAAAGTCGGCTGTCGCTGTGCAGCACCTCCCCCACTAGAAGCAGGAACACCTCCGTAGCCAGGCTGATGTACTGGAGGGAAATTTAAAAATATCATTATTTTCCTTGTTGACTGTCTCATTGTATTCCATATTTAAACAATGAAATATTTAAATTTAACCAGTCAAAAGACATGTAGAATTGCGATCCAAATAACACGGAATACTAACATCTGATATAATAAATACATTGCTACATATGTAATAAATACTGCCATCCCAATTCCCAGTATCGTAGAACCCTGTTAAATCGATATTTTTGCAAAATAAAGTACCCAGACAAGTGTTCATTTGTAATTCGAAACTTATTATGGTCAGCATAAATGGAAAAAATAAAATTTTTGCAAAAATATCTCATATACCGACGTGGCAGTAAAACATCAAAAAAATTTAATTTTAGGCAGCTATACTTGTTAATTTGAATCATTATTTCGTAAATCTGAATTTGAAGGGCCGTCTACAGGTATGTATACACAGCAATATACACAGAAATATTTTTACCATTTTACTTTGAATATCTAATTTAAAAGGCCAACCACGACGAAGGCCAAATTCCAATTTACACGATTTTACAAAATTTCTACATTACACGATTTTTGAAAATCTAAATTGAAGGACCGGCAGCAACGGTAATCAGCTGCGCAAATTCGATTTAGACGAAAATGTCATATTCTATGAAATTACTTGTAATATCTGAATTTTATGGCCCAACTGCTAAAGTTCGATTATACAGGCCTAAGTTGTATTATTACATTACGTATTTACTTCAAATACCTACCTGAATTTGACAGACCAGTCGCGGAACAAAAGAAATTTGATTTAAGAGGTCTGATGGATTTAGAATTAGTGGGATTCAACTGTATCAGTTAGCTTAGAATTAATACTAACGGAGTAGGGTTCAGCCTTGTCAGGCACCAGACCGGGAGCGTTGGAAGCCCGGGCAGAGTCCTGGCCGTCGGTAGTTCCTCCGGAGCCGGTGGGGCAAACTTCGTTGCCATCCGGGGCCACCAGCGTAGACTCAAACCACAGCCCCAAGAGCGGCTCGCTGTCTTCTGAAAGGCGAAAGTATACTTCTTAGTACCGTTTCAATCATCAACTTATAATATTTGACTGTGATGTGCACCTGGGAATATATTTTGTAAGGCCTAATATAAATTCCCCAAAGTCGGAATTTAAAAAAATATTATTATTAAGGAAGTTATTTTGAATGATTTTGCCTTTTTGGATAAAATTGATATTTAGAAAAATTAATAAACACATTAAAATTAGTTATTTATATATATCTCCAAAAATGAGATATTGAAAAAAGTTATGAGCTTTCAAATTGAACCTGAATAAAAAATATACAATCGTGCTCATGACGTCACACGAGACACAATTTATAATTTCAATGGCAGTGCTGCAGTACTGCTGCGCCATTCATTGTGTAAACCTTAACATCACATGCTTATCGACCAGCCGCAAATATCTTATCATACTGTAAAGGATGTGTGAACAACGTTGTATGAGAGAGACAGCATGAAAGAGAAACAACAATGAAGATATATAAGATGTTAATTACAGTCTATTTGACTAATAATCCACCATCCGACAGAAATCTTAAATTTAAAAGGCCAATACTAAAGACATTATGATTGGCATTTCTCTCGAACAATCACATTCTATATATCGTCGATGTAAATTCAATGCCGCGTGTGAGTAAATAATTTAAAAATACATTTTTTTGGCGCTTTCAGTTGAACAGCACAAGCCACATTGATTGGTGCTTTCAAATTGTGAAATTGACTGCTTGTACTATTGTTAAACTTAATACTGCGAATGAACCGTCCCCAGTATATATTCAAGCAAGAGCGCGTATATCAATAGATGGTTTTTTTCCCCTCTGAACATTTTAACAAATGGTTCTTCCACGGTATTGGACTTACACCGACTATATAATCTATTTGACTAGTGTTGAGCTATCTCAATATAACAGGAAGCCTAGACATCATCAACATTACCATCGTCTGTCTCCGAGTCCTCGGAGCACATGATCATGTCTTGGTAGTAGACGGTGGAGTCGGAGTGGTCGGCATCCTGCTCGTGTTGTTTCTGCACCACGGCCCTCTTGAGAGCCGTGGCCTTTCGGTAGCACACCACACCCAATACCACCAGAAGCTGGAAACAACAACATACATTACTCATCTTAATTTGATTCTAATATTATGAAATTCCACTCCTAGGTTCCAAACAGGCCAATAAAATTTATTATCAGTTCATAAACGGTTTCGATACTGTCTAAATACATACTGCTATGCTGACTGAAACGTTGGCTAACGGAGGCGGAAGGTGTTGAAGTGCAACACGGCGTTATTCTCCCCAAAAGGTAATTATAATATATTATAAATCAGTTTTATAATGTATGATAATATATCATCGTGTTAGTAAAATATTGTGTACAAGTGCTGAAAATGAGAAAAAAACTTTGGCCACGCATAAAACCCATTATACATTTATTACTGCCAGCACACCACCGGCTACTGACGACCGCGCATCGTGGCACGGCAAGCGAAACTCTACACTTCTACACTACAGCAACATTCGGCAGATATATTAAATTGACAAATTTTTTCCTGATTTTTCAACAAAACATTTTTTTCCATTGATGAATACTTTTTTTTAACAGTAACTTATCTTTTATGATTGTACTACCATGCAGAATCGCCTCCCGAAGTCATTGCACTTTATCTCCGGACACCTCGTATAATATTTATTATATACTAGGATCGACTGAACAGATGCAGTAGGATTAGTGTTAGAGTAAAGTGGATCACTGACCTGGTGCAGCGGCGCACACGCCACTAGGCGTGCTACCCTTTGCGCAGCTGTGTGGGGGACCGGGGCGTCTAATGGTGCCGGCGGTTCCGCTGCCACGGCTGCATCCTCCCCCTCCGCGCCCGCCTCAAGCCTGGCATCCGCTAGCAGCGCGCGCAGTCCCTCCAGGCAGCGGGCGCCTAGGGCCACCCAGGTCACATGCACGCCTTGTTGACTGGAATAATCAACATACTAACATTGATCTAACTCCGGACATGATGTTAAAAATATAAAAAAAACACATGTGCGTCCTTTTCGTGGAATTTTTATATATTTTGAATATATATTTTTTGTTATATATATATTTTTTAAAAAGGATTTACTTCTAATAGACAGGGTACAGAGGCGATTTACAAAAATACCAAGAGCTTTGAAAGACTAGAAACATGAAGATAGACTTAAGGAACTAAAGTTACCAACATGTACCAGTGGACTGTTTTTCGAGAACATGCGACAAAATGCGACGCTTTTTATATTATACATGTTCATAGATGGCGTTAATTAATTTATATTATGAAAATACGCTTTTTGCAAGGTATTGCTTTACATTATTAGGCAAATTATTTATTGCGCACGTACATACGCAATTTGAATATAAACAGTTTTGTCCGTAAAAAAAACTCAATTCTTTCAAGAAAGGCATACAAATACAATATTGGATTGAATTAGTGGTATCAGCAAACCATTGTGGATTGTTAGCCTTGCTTACATTCTGGCGAGGTTGTAGGGGCGGGAAGTGGCCTTGGCGGGGCTCTTGCCGGTCTGCGGGGGGCCCGAGGGCTGCGGCCCTGTGAGACTCTGGTGCAGGCCGCTGAGGAGCACCCAGGTGCCGATCATCAGGTGGTTTTGGTACACCTGCCAGACAATAAGAGACAATTATTGGAATATGTTCTACACCAAATACATACTGGAGGTAAAATGTATAAAAAAATGCCTTTGCTGATTTACAAATTGCACATATTACATACAGACATTTAACCGCTTCTGTGCCAAGAGCGAGTTAACTCGCATTCTTGGCCTGCTGTGCACAGCTACACTTCTACCTACTGGCATTTAAAAGGTTAAAGTATGAATTTCATCAAATTAAAAGGATTACAGTTCTCTATTTCTTTCTGCAGTAAATCTTAGATATTTTACCTATTAAAGAATTTACAGAAGGGAGTTTATTAATGCTTGCATTAGAAGTCCACAAAATGCAGTTTCAACCATTTTTAAAAACTGACCCTTAACCTTTAGAATACCAGACCCTTTTTGAGGGAAATCAAAAATGGAATCAAAAATGAATTCTAAAGTGTTTCAAGTGCAAGCGATTCGGTTAAAAAATTTTATGCACTTTCTCGTGGCATACAGGTTTAAGTCGCATATCAAAAAATTCCAGCTACGGCGAAATTCCATTGCCAGCAGCACATGAACGGTTTGTTGGTCGTAAAAAATTCTTGTCACTGGTGTACGAACGGTTTTCCAGAGGTTAATATTGTAAATTAACTTACCAATTAGTTTACATTAGTTTTAAATTGAGTTATACTAACATTGCATTATTACTATTTTAGGATAGGTTATTTAGTGTAAATGAGTTTACCATCACAAAACTGCACTAATAAATTGTTATTATTACTTACTATTATTTATTATTCCAACCCTGATAATTCTAAATATTTGGCAAAAAAAAAAATATATATCCCAGAATTTTTTTCATCCTTTTTATTTGAAATTCCTTAATATACTCACATAGCCCCCTGCCCTGGTGGAGTTTCTGAGGATCTCCCCGACAGAGTTGAAGAGGCCGAGGGCCCCCTCCACTAGAGCGGCAGCCAGGTTCTCCGCCTCCTCGTCTTTGGGGTGGACTGACGCCTGAAAAGTCACAAAACCATTAGTTATTAGTCAACAATCATGCCGTATGGCCATGGTCGTGGCATCATCAATTGGGGTATGTTGTGAGGATGAAGGGAGTAGAAGTTTGAGGGGAAGAAGATGAGGAAAGAGGAAGGTAGGGAAATAACAGATCTGGAACATTTCAAGCGATGTTTCGATTAATTATTATTATTTTCTTATTTTTTATGTTTCAAAGTATTTGTCAAATTAAAATTATACTATCAACCATGTAAAAGCCCTCTGGGCGTTAAATAAATAAATAAGATTGGTGGTCTTTCACCAGGGCGATCCGCAACTCGAATGCTAATCAAAAGATATTTACTAACACAAATTAAAAATTTTAACATGAAAATCAATTGAAAAAAATATTCAAAATTATGTCAGGGCAACGTTTCATTTCATAAAAATTTGGTAGCTAGTAAGTGCAGAGGGCAGTTAAATAATAAGTAAAGTGAAAACTGCTTATAAGGTTCCAACATAAGAAGTTTTTGTTTTTTCAGTCTATTGAAAAATTTTATAAGACAGTTTCACTACTGTACGTAAATGCAACAATACTAACTTGCGTGGTGGCACAGAGGAGCCACGCGGCACTGATATCACTGAGCAGAGTGATGCGTGCGGACGTCAAGGGCTCTAGGCACGGCAAGGACAGAGCCGTCTGGCAGATGGATACCTCGTTCACCAAGAAGCCAACCCTGGATCAGACAATCAAACAATATTATACAAATTCATTAATATGTGTACGAGCATCTAATAGCATTAGTATATGTTTATTATCATTTGCCTCTACAAGATCAAATAAAAATAATAATAGTCTTATTCGGGATTACATTGCAGGGGTTGTGCGATGCAATGTAATCCGCACTGGCATTATAGCATATAATAAATATTTAAAAAAAAATTTTGAAAGAAAATATACAAACCAACATTACTTGTGCAACAAATAAAAAATATATTTTTTTAAAGTATATGTAGGTACAATAAATAGCAAAAATAAACATTTAAAGTGAGTTACAGAGTACGTAGTAGTCAACATAAAGAAAAAAGTGAAAATGGAGAAATCTACAATAAAACGTTTTACAAGAGAAATAATATTGTTGTCATTTTATCAAAGCATCATGCAAAAAAGATTGTCTGTTTTAACGGAGCTCAATACAAAATGATGCAACATTAGCCTAACAGATCAAAAATGTGTTTCGTTTTACTGTGCACATTTAAAAGTACCATTTGTAGCGTACGCACTGCTACACATTTAAATTAAAATTACCATTTTTTGTTGAATTTTTGCGCTTGATCTAACCAAATATTGTTTGATATAAGTTAATTTGTACGTACAACTATACCGTCATCAAGATTTAAACAATCGACATGGTGTATATATAATTGTGATCTAAAATATTCCTTTACCTCAATAGAAATTTTAAAATGACTTAATTCATTATGCATAGAAGCTAACCAAGTTCGTCAGCAGAATACTTAAATGTTCCAACAGCACTTTCCCAACGTTTCAGCACAATGTTTTAAGAAAACAGAGTAATGTATCTTTGGAAGGCATTATAATTTAATCAATTATGATTTAGACAAAAGAAAGAATAGAGATAAAATAAGTATCCAAGAAGTTGAGAAAGTTGATTTACCTTAAATCTGCTATTAGAACAATTGACATTTTGACGGACAATTGCCAGAAAACAGAGTTTCGTGGTACGACACATGCCATCACGTCTTTCTTTTGAAGTGAATGAAAATCAGTAATAAAAGAACTATCCTCTTTGGGTGTGACCCTATCAAAAGTGTTTGCGTTGTGACACAAATAGACAGGCTATATACTACTGCAATACAAAACTTGTCTTCCCAATCCGTTATGTCGTATTGCGTCCCTGATAAAAGACATTTATGTACATTGCGTTTTCACATCTCATCTAAAATGACATTGTGTCCGTGAGTGTGCTAAGTACTCTGAACGCACTGCAGTACCCGGCTGATTAGAGCATTAATTCCATACAATTGTAACGGTTAGTTAGTTAGTACAATATAATACTGACAGGGTGGTGTCGGCGGAATGATGCTGGTAGTGGCAGGTGGTGGAGTCGCGTGCGGCGCGCAGCCTCAGCAGGTAGCGCTGCAAACAGGGCAGGGACCCGCACAGGGACAGCAGGGTGGCTCCTGCACGCAGTGGGGCCAGCAGAGAGCGACACTCTTCCCAGATCACCTTCTGGACATTCAAACAATACATTACAATTTTAAAAATATACAATATTACGAAATTAAAACAACAGATGTTACTAAATAATTATTACAGTGCACAATCAAAAGATACCAGATATCACTAGCTTCAAATCTTCATTGGTTTTTCAAGGGAACCGTTTTCCTCGTTTATTTACTTCAAATTTCCTCTTTTACTTCAAATCTTTGAGGAACCAAAAATACTTTGGAAATAAAGGCTCTTCTGGCCTCTAAAATGCAATGTTTTGATTATAGCTATGAGACTGAAACAAATCAGTGCTAATTTTTTTTTTTTTCCTTATTTGAGTTACTTGAGTCGAAGATTTCAAGCCTAGTGCCAATTCTTACGAAGAATGTAATCAGAAATTCTTACGAAGAATGTAATCAGGAATTCTTACGAAGAATGTAATCAGGAATTCTTACGAAGAATGTAATCAGGAATTCTTACAAATAATGTAATCAGGAACAGTTTGAAAGACCTTCCTCCAGAAAGAACAAACATAAGAATCACTGCTTCTACTGCTTTCCACTTTGCCAGTGACCTTTATTAAATCTGTAACTAGCAGATCTGTTCTAGAACAGTCCATGCTTTATATTCAAATGTAGAAGATAACCACAGACAAATTAGAATGTAAACCTCTATGAAACCAAAGTTTTCTACTGCAATTCTTGACAAAGCTCTGTACAAGCGTTATGTGTCGTCTGACAAATTTTTACATGAAACGGCAAAAAAAGTAAGATGACGAAAATGCTTGCTTATTTATCTAATAAAATGTGTGTGTTTTTTTTTCGTATCAGTAATTTTCGTTCAGTATTTTAAAGAAAAAACTTAAGTTGAGCCATTTTTAAAACTTTTTTTGTTTAAATTAAAAAATTTTGTATTTCAATTTTTTGTTTGTTTATTATTAACCTTTCCTCATCTGTGGTGTGTATTTACTACACATTGTTTCTAATAACTTTAATAACTCTATAAATATAATAAATTCTGGTTTCAGATTTTAGGTATTCCTCCGTTATACATTTATGCACTGAATTAAAAAATAATATATTACATAGTTTTCAAATTCAATTAAAAATCAGAGTTTTTTTGTTAAAAATCGGGAACAAATACACCAATACAATCAACCGTGTGATACTAAATAAGCGAAGAGTGTGCGAGGAAATGACACGCTATTGATGTCCGGCTTTAATTCGCTATGCGGGAACATGAGACATCCACACTTCTGCAGTTGTAGTTTTTGATTTAGAACATCGATACCTACGACCGCACAGCTGTGTTTGTGCCAGCCGCGCCGCTAGCCAGTTAGCCGCGAACCGTCGTTAGATGTGGACCCCTCGCACGTTTCTTTAGCATCTGCCGATGGTTTTTTCATGTTTTCAGTAATTAAATTACAATTATTATCACTTTTGATATAAAATATAATAAACATAATCGATTAGCTATGAATATTCATATTTTTCCGATATTAAATCGCTTATTTTGAGATGTGTATTGACAACAAAAAGGCATAAGGCGTGTATTTTTTTAGCACAGTAAGGGAAAGGTTAATAATGAAATTTGAAAGCGTATTTCATCACCTTTCAAAAACAGCTTTTAGTTTTCGGATACATTCAGAAATATTCCATTTACAGTAGAACCCCGATAATTCAAAAAACGCGTAATTCGAAATTTGGGTAAAAAAACACCCCAGAAATTTTTTTCATACAAAATGGTTTTTTAATTCGAAATTCGTAATTCCAAATTTTATTTATGGCCGCACACGAAATTTTTTTCGCGTATTATTTATTATTTTTGCGAAAATAAATCACAAAATTTCGTAAATCTGAATCTGAAAGACAGCCGTGGCGGTAAAAAGCCGAAAAATGTATTGTTGCGTGGTTATACATCGTCCTAATTAGTATTATTATTTTGTAAATCTGAATCGATTTACACTGGAATGTGGTATTTTTCGAATATTCAAGTTTGAAATATGTCATATTTTTACGAATTTACACCAAATGTCTGTATTTAAAGGGTCAGCCGTGACGGAAATAGGTGGCGGAATTTCAATTGAGTTTTGATGACCCGTGGATTTCTAATTAACGAGGTTCTACTGCTTATGGATTTTATTGCAAAGCCCAAATACACACTTATTCTCCGACCTTCTGGTAATGTCTTTACGAAAAATAAAGGTCAATATGATAGGGGTTCATAAATCAAAACTAAAATTTCCAATGAAATCATAGGATTTGTAAGTGGGTACTTACAAATCTACCTGCCATCTTAATTGTAAAGATGTATTTTACGCAGCATTTTTTTTTTTTTTCAAATAAGTAATTCTACAAATTGTCCAAAGAAACAAATGTTCAAATTACTTCAGGCAGGAATCATGATATTTTAAAAAAAGCAGAAAAAGTAGAATTAAACACAACGATTTCACTTTTGAAAAAGAATCTTCACTCCAATGAATCCATTAAAACGGCCACCATCTTAAACCGGCACGAAAACAGGAGGTACAAACAAATTTACAGACAAATGAAATGTCAAAAATTAAAAGAGAACTTGGCTAAGTTCAGGCAATAAAGGAATCACACATACCTTGATATCCAGAGCGGGCTGCGCCAGTGGTGTATCGACGGGCGTGTCGGCAGCGGGTGTGGTGTCAGCTCCGGCGGCAGCAGGGGCGGGCTGAGTGGCAGGTGTGGGGACAGGCTGCACAGCGGGGGTGGGCGGGCCCGGCAGCGCGGGTGCCGAGTGCGCGGCACGCAGCGTGCCCGTCAGCACCTCGGCCAGCCCGTCGGTGCGGCGGCGCTCCGATTGGCCCGATTTACCGGGTTCCGGGACTGAAATTATTTATTTTATTTGATATAAGATGGGCTGACAGACTAGCAAGAAAAGGGGCGGAAGCACCAAGAGATCCACGCCGGCTGTAGGAGTAGCAGCTTGCCAAACCAAACTACATTATTATTTAATGAGCAGGTAGCATTCTGCTGATGGGCTCATATCTGATACAAAGATTTAACAGTAATTGAGTTGTTTTAAATTAAAAATAAGTTAATCCTTATTAATCTCTAATCTCGTTTATCTCTCCAAATAAGAATCCAATCAAGCTTTGAATTGGTTTATTTTAGTAGAACTACTAACGGGACACTGCAATCTCAGGAGACACATGCAGTTGTTGGGAGTAGAAAACACCAATAAATGCTGGAAATGTGAAGAGGATGAAGAATCCAATTCACCTACGGTGCTAATGTGACGCCCTGATGGAAACAAGGTTCAGTTACCTGGTGAGACAAATTGTGGAACCAGGAGACAGCCAAATATCCAATGACAACACTGGTGATCTTTATCAAAGGGACCGCGTTACTGTTGAAGGAATGAGGTGAAACGAGAGATAGCACAATGGTCCCATGTCGTCCAGAATGCTCATGGGAACTATCCGTAAACCATCTCTGCTTTAGTAAAATAAATAATGTAAATCACAACGAGCAGTAAAAACATTGAAATCTAGTTCAAGCTTTACAGGATGCCATATACCTAACTTAATCAACTGAAAGGTTTAAACTTTCAAAACTGTGTATTCCTAATAATACCAATTCATGATATCAGCAGCGTCAAAAGCTATCGGGAAGATAGCTACGGGAACCATGGTGCACATAACAGTGCAAATGGAATCAATGCTATTAGTACCTACAAGGGTGAACAGTGAACAGAAGTGCATCGGTGTGAGGTGTGAACTTACTAGCGGTGGTGTTAGGAGGAACCTTGGCGTCCTTCAGGAGCAGCGTCAGGACGGCGATGTCCGACCGCGGCAGTGCGGGCGACTCAATGCCGCACAGACCGGCCAGGGGAAGCAGTAGCTGGAAAAACAACACATATCAGAATCAGGGAAACGAAAACAGAAAGAATGAAAGTCTAAAGGCTACGCTTTCTTGCCTTATGTTCACTTTTAACAAATTCTTTAATATATCGCCTGCATAGATTAGGAAATTAATACTTTGATATCAATGATGAAGGAAGTCTGTTCATTTAAAAGATACATAGAAAAATATATTTTACGTATGCAAGAAACAAAAAATAAGTAATTAAGCATACTATATTCACTAACTGTACTTTGTGATAAAGTTGATCAAATCACTGTAACCTTTTTTATTTGGAAAAACAAAGTTTATAATATTTTTGGTTTATAGATGTACAGTAAAACTCGCTTAAGAAGTTCCCACTTAAGAAGTTTTCACGCTTAAGAAGTTTTGATTTTTGGTCCCTTGAAAATTCCATACAAAAAACACGATTTTTTCCCACATAAGAAGTTTTAGAGCTAAAACTGCTTCCCGCTTAAGAGGTTTTAGAAATCCGGCGGTAAAATCAACACAAACGAAATATTGTGTCGCAAAATATCTAAAATGAACCTTTTTCCAAGTCATAAATTGAAAGACGTTGACTGAAACCCATACCTAGTACCTGAGACCATAAAACCCTTTGTCGGCCGCCGGGCCGTAAGCCGTAACCTGCCGTAACCAATAAATAAACCAAATACCCCGTCTCCTAATCCCCTAACTAGGTAAAATAGCAATGGAACGAATAAACAATGCGGAATTATGTAACAAATATGCAAGCGTCTTTAAGGCCGAAATAACATGAAAGATTATATTAAACTCAACCTTAATGACAACGTGGGCTAGATCACATTTGACGCCTCCTTCAATAATCTTCCCTTTGATAATGAACATAGAGATGTTTCGTAATATTATTGTATAAAATTTTTATTCCATAGAATTTGTAAAACACGAAAAACTTTTGATAATCTATCGGATCACGGTTAATATGGAATATTTCACCATTAAATACATAACAACATGATTATATGGCGGGGGAGATGGTAAAATATGCATTATAATTTTATTACTTTTATTATTACTTTCTGTGGTGGTAGTAGGAGATTTTCAAACATTGTTGGGTTATTCGTAACCCGGGAATGTTTGTCTTTCTTTTTAAAAAAAAAAAAAAAAATTACGTTTTTTTCATTCAAACATCAAAAATTGCCGTGCATCATGTTTCATCTGACATTTGTCGTAAATTAAGTTTGAAGGTTAGGAAATACATATGCATAAATTTAAAATGTAGATTGAAACGAAACTTCGCAAATGATTTTTGTAGTTTTTGGATGCGTTCACAGATTATAATTCCAGCGTCAAACAGCTCGTATGATATAACTACCTTTTTCTAAATACATAATACTAATTACCATGATAACTAGAAGATGTATATATATATATTTTTTTTTTGACCGCTTGGATCATATGAGCTTGTTTTCACGACAATTTAACGTAGGTAGACATAGGAATGACGTATGCCCCGGACTCGAGTTATTAAATGGCTAAAATTGAATCCCACTTAAGAAGTTTTCCCACTTAAGAAGTTTTTTTTCCCCGGTCCCTTAGAAAACTTCTTAAGAGAGTTTCACTGTACATGTGTAATTTACCCATAACACATTATGTATTTAATAATTATACAGTACAGATCCCGTAATGTATGTACTTTGGTTTATTTGGGATAAGAGATTTTACATTTATTTTCATTCCAGTTGAAGATATCTACTTCAGAGAGAATGTTATTGTATTAATCTAAGCATTTTGATTCAAATTTGACTACAATGTTTTTCACTAAAAATAAATCACAAATGCGTGTGCCGCGTGGGTAATTTCAATTCAATTCCATTTAATAATTCAGAATATTCAGTAAGGTAAAGTTGTTCACGATTTTATATAATAATATCTACAAACTGTTTACGTAAACTGAATGAATCAAATTTTGAAAAACACAGTTGCAACAAGATAATTAATTATAATATCGATTGTGCGATTTGTGTTTCATGATTTATTTTCTGATTATATTTAATTTTGTTTATATTCAATTTTATTTGCATAAAATATTATATTATAGTATGTAATGCATAAATGAAACCCACATAGTCGATGCAAACTTTTAATTGTATATGCAAAGTATAGTTGTTTGATATGACAATGTTTGTGAAGCCTATTGTATTTCTAGTTTTTGATCCAGGTATTTTAACTGCCTTGTTTATTATCTTATAGTGTTACATTTATATTGTTACTTACTAAAGTTCTCACTTAAAAGATTATTGATTTTCTTACAATTATATATATATATTTTTATTTATGGGTTTGTACAGATTGGCATCAATGGAAAATTATTTCTCTTACTTTTTGTATTTTTATATTTTCTTACACTTTTATACTTTGTACGAAATTTTATGCCTATGTTAATGGCACATGTTGTGCGGTAAGTTTTTTAAATAAATAAATAAACAATGTTACCAACAGAATTGCCAGGATATTGAGTAAAGCAAGCATCAAGACTATGGAATAGCGACCAAAACGCAAGACCTTTTGAGGCCTGCAAAGTTTCCAAGTTTCCTCTTGAGACAAATGGATAGAAATAACAACGTCAGAATGGATGTGTTTACCTGTTTGATGGAGACGCTGGGCAATGGGGCCCCCTCAGGGGTACCCCCGGCCTGCTCCGACAGCTTGAGCAGGAGCTGGCGGACCAGGACGCGGCAGGCGTCTCGGACTGGCCCCACATTCTCGGGGCCCACTGAAACAACAATGTTAAAAATAAGTATAAGACTAGCGAGAACTCTGTGGGACATAAATAAAATCATCGAGACCTTGAAATCATACAAATGTTAACATGGGAGAGTAAAGCATGCAAAAACTAGATAATTAAAATTTAAATTTTTTAAAATTAACCTACTTTGTCTGGGAAGGATAGTTCTACCTTTTACATCGATCCTGCTTGAATGGCGGAAAAAGCATTGCTGTCCGATAATTTTACAAAATTTTTTTATACCAATCTCTTTGTAAGGGTCCCAACTATATATTATATAACCATATATAGAAAATCCCAACTGTATTTAAAAATGTGAACCAAGTCTTGCCATATATTTAAATCCTTGTCTTTTGTATGGAAGAATGTTTTATCAAAAGTAAACTATATTTAAACCCGTAGAATGGATAAAACATCCTTCCACTTATTGCACTGGAAATGCGGAATTTTTTGTTTTTTTTTCATAATGATTTGAGTAAAAATTAGAAACGTAATAAAAACTACGTACATTTATTACAAATAAAAAATCACTAAATGGCCCTGACTTCAACTTTAGATTATGGAGTCGTATTACAAAAGTAGGCTTAATTTCAGACAACAATTTTATACTTGGGGTATGGTGAGACTGTGTAAAAAATTTCACTAAAATATATGTATTATTTTCTAAGATATAGCTGTTTAAAAACTAAATCCATTTTCTCAAATGGGACCCTTGTTTTCACTTGTATAAAGTGTGATAAAATCCAACCATATATTTTCGTTAACCAAATGATGTAATGAATGCACAATTGAAATCTTGTATGAATTAGACAGACAAACATTGTATAAAGAGTATGAATGGTTGTCTGGCCTGTCTTAATTTTATCCTGTCATCAGAGATAATACATTGTGTAATTATTAGTCCAATTTTGACTAAAAAATGTCACTGAAAAATCTTAACCATTTGGGCCACATAGTGCTCTATTTGTCACGAAACATCAAATTCGTTGAGTAACACTGTGCTATATCTGTCACCATTTGACAAGTCCTCACATCCTCATAAAAATCACTCTATCTTCTTTTCTATTATGGTCACACATAATGATGTTGACAGTTTTAGAAAGAGAGAACACCAAGCTTTCTCTTTTCATTTAAAAGTTTACAATATTACACATTCAAAATCTTGCAATTAAATGTCAAGTGGAAAATTTCAAAATAAATCTCTAAAATTAGACAGTCGTAAGTAACATGATATAATATTGGTTAGACCCAATGGGTTAAAACAAAAGGGCCACTTTGTATATAACATTTCATATGAATTTCAAACACTCCTTCAAAATCTGTTTTCTAATTGAACAATAATTGCAAAATATAGAAAAAAAACTGGCCAGTTATTTCAACGAGGTTAAATGCCAAATTTTTGGAATTTAAAAATATGGGATGAACGGCTAAGAAATCTAGGTGGATTCATTGGCTTTAAACCACAGTAGGCAGTTTGTGTGTTTCCATGTTGATATGTATTTTGCGTAATTATATTAATTAAATAATATGGTAACTGTATACATATGTACATACGCATACAACCAATCGCCCAAATGGATATACATATATTGAATTGTCCCTGCATTGATAAAATTAATTTTCAGCTTTGAATGGAATATAAATTTTCTTTTGTTTTTCAATTGTCATAATTTCTTCACCTTTTTTTAAATTTCTTTATAAATAAAACATGCCTAAATACCTTTATTTTATTTTTCGAGTTCGGTCAAAATAGTACGTATCTAATTTGCAGACTAAATGGTAAAAATTCTAGCCACTCATATGGTATCAGAAATACCAACATAAGAAAATGTCATCAACAGAAATTATTTTGGCTGTCATCCCATACAACGAAAGCGAATTTTCATTTTACGTAATCAAAAATTAAAATGTTAAAATTAAAAATTTCTTAAATGCAGTCAGTTTCCTTGTATAATAAATGAAGTAGGTGAATCAAAAGGTTTTATTAATAAATATTTCGTATTAGTCGTGGCCAGCGATGCCGAATATTTACCGGCTTTTATAGTAATTAAGTTGAATAAAAGTGTTATTTAAAAAAACATATTTGTTTTAAGCATGGCCAGCAATCTTAAATGATTACCCTAAATTCACCTTTTACCACCTACCCGACATACATAGTTATTTCTTGTAGTAATTATATTGAAACCAATATATGGTAAAATTTCGACCGCGCTGGCCTCGGTTATTATTAATCTAACCTTTAGATTCATCTTAATTACTGTACGACACAACTTTTTGCATTCGGGGCGGTGGAAAATATTGCAATAAATTTTTTTATTAATTAATGCTCGTTTCTTCTGTCGGCTACGATTGTCTAGCATCTAGCTCCTAGCTCTTCGTAAAGTGTCAGGAATGCCAACATAACAAAATGTCAGCGAGTGTTAGAAATGGAGGCCGACCATCGCCGCGTCGCCGATTTCGTATGCGAGAGTAGATTTTAATTTTACGTAATTGAAATTTGTTATACAGTAATTAAGGTGAATCCATAGACATATGAATATTAGTAGACCTGCCCTAAGTGATTAAAAGCGTATTATTCCCCACTCCCCATACCTTTTTCCATTGGAGCCGGCTGGGCTCGCGTATGGCCTCCCGTGAATTTTGAAACCGTGACGTCATCATTCTTGTGCGAACTATGGTCGAGGCATCATCGGTTCATTTTACGAAATAACACGGCAAAATGGTGGCTTGTGGTATGAAAACTTGTAAAAATAGATGTGAAAAAGAGAATAAACCCAATTGTCGTATTACATTCCATATATAAGCATTATTTTACTTTATTTTAAGCATATTCACATCGTATAATATGGATCAGTTGTAGAAACTTATACTATCACATCGAGATACGTCTGGACGCGAAACACAAAGCTGGTTGGTTGCTGGGAAGTAAATTATGAACATTTATAAAAGTGTCTTAACTAAATACGTAAACGAAATATTCGACTCTGAAAATAGAAGAAATTTATTTTGCCGAATTTGGACTTCGCAAATTTGTTCAAAACGTGGTGAGTAATTTGCGCTCCCATGTAAAAATGTCTATTCATTCAAAAGCAGATTTTACTTTTAAGAACTAAATTGTGATATTATAATGCGAGATGCCTATATACTGTCAGATTGATTTATTGACGAATCACAGTCAGCTTTACCCCCTTCGTTCTTCAACAGTTGATTTTACCCCTCATCTTTAATTTCTAGTCTATATATTCATATGTCTGTGGGTGAATCTAAAGGTTTTATCTAAAAAATATTCATAATAAGCGAAGCCAGCGCGATCGAAATTTTACCCAATATATTATATTGAAACTAATATTTCAAATTTTATTGCCCATTAAACGTGAAGTGGAATTTGACCACTTTAACATTGAGTGAGTACATAACTTACGTATCCCTGCAGAAGATGTATCTAAATTATAGACATTTGCAGAATACGGTAAAAAGAAATTAAATTATTGAATTTAAATACTACAAGCTATCAATGAAAATAAGGTTTTCAACACTATCAGATCTATTTACGGATATGACTTTTGGTGCATTATTGTCAGTAAATATAATTTTAAAACTATGTAAAAGTAAAAAGGACAAAATAAACTCACGATACGACGAATAGGTGTAGATGAGGTGTGCCGACAGAGCAGCTAGCGGCGTGTAGAAATTTTCATGACTATTATCATATTTCTGGAATTCGGTGTTGCTGGAAAGACAAACAAAATATTAGATCGTGTAATAACACGCTACTGCATTTACAGGGAAAAACATGAACCTAAACATAGTACGCGAAAGAATATTTTAAGAAAATTGAATAAATCGTGGAAACATCAAGAAAGAATGACAAACTTTGCGCAATACAGAAATAATACAAGACGTATTTGACATTGATCGGCACTTTTTTCAACTGGAAAAAAAGCTTACTATAGTTTGTAAAAAAGTGTTTTAAAAGATTTACCTTTTAGCGATAGCGTTGATGACTTCGATGAAATCGTTTTTATCACAATTCGATCCTTGTAATGATGTTAAAATAGGTTTTAAAATCGGTGTCCAGTCGACCCCTCCACTTTGGGTAGCCATTTTTTCACCGAATGACATAGAACATAGATAATAGATATTGGTGAATGATAAACAAAATAGCAGCTGTAAAAATAGAGATGTGCACAGTCGAAACTCGAAACATCACATCTGACGACACCATTCGATAATTTTAATGATGAAATTTATTATTATCCCGATGAACTTTATTGTTTATCACAATTACATTTTTATAATTTTTGATAGATTCTTTAAGCTTTATCTATTGGTTTCGGTGGGTTGTTTAGAATACTCATAAAAAATATTTTTTTGGTTCTAAAATAATAATTGTCATTTTTTTAAAACCGGAACTGTAAACAGTTCATGAAGTGAGGAATGAGGTCAGCAAAATTCTTAAAAACATTTTTTTCTTTTGGGATTCTTCAAATATTTAAAGGGGAGAGGGTGGCCTTAGATAGCATGGACTTAAAAGGCCCTGGACGGAGCAATTAGAGAACAATTTGAAATCGTGGAATGAGGAGAAAGATATATGGTCAAATGTCAAAACTTACTTACGTCCCATTCCTTGTCTCATCAAATACCACCAAAAATGATGAAAAATGAACAGAAAAAAATGAACAGTTCAGAAGTTAGTCACACAAGATGGCTGCCCGACAATTTCTCCTCACCCTAGATTTGGAATCAATGCCATTCATAAAAAAATCGCTCTAATGCCCTATCCAGTTCTTTTTAGGTTCATGTTAGATAATGAGGTAGAATTTTTTTTATTTTATGGATGGCGATTCGTAATAATTTTTGAAAGGTATTGAATTTGCCAAGGTTTTTTTGTTTTTCTTTATATTATTATTCTGTTTCCGTCCTTCTCATTTAAATCTTGTTAATAAAAAAGTAATTTCTTAGTTCTTAGGGCCGGAATTTGAGTTGCGAAATCGAGTAGAAAAACATTTTCCTCCATTAAACTTAGGGCTGATATTTCAATAATTTTTAATATCTGTTGAGTCTGTCGAGTCGTCAAGTTGATCTATGATAGAAAAACTGACATTCTAATGCTACTGATAACAATCCTGATATAGTGAAAATGTACTGAAATACTGGACCTTTAGTTTTAGGTCTTGACTATGTCGTGACCGAAAATGGGGCCCACTAGGGAGTTTCTAAATTTTAGGGCATTTTTCCCATTTTTGATGCATTGTTTGCTAGGTGTTTCTATTTCATCAATCTGGCAACGCTGAACAATCTGTCTGATCTGTCATCTTTTTTGGCGGGTCGGTGTAAACTTGACGTTATGTCACTTTGTTATTGTCACCTTTATTAATTATCAAGATTTTCAGTTAGTTGTGTTATTTATTTTTCTGAAACGTGAATTTGTAACTCATTATATAAAATGCCGAAACGCCCGAACCCGTTTATCGACGATTTCCAACCCCAGCTAAAGATTCATGTTGGACCCAAAGAATATCGTAACACGGAAGATAAAATGAAATCTATTTACGGTAATATAATATATTTCAAAATAATCAGCCAGTCCATATTTTCAAACTGAACAAAATAATAAAAGAACAAAAGAACAAAAGAACAAAATAATAATTTCACAGAAATATAACCCTGAAAGGTAAGTAATTCTCTTTCATGCCACGGCGCTCCACGCTCAAGAGTGGTAGATATTCTCAGCAGGACTACCATTCCGAATTGAAACATTGCTTTACCGAAATATTTGGGGCTGCCATAGTTGATGGCTTCCGTGTTCGACTAAGGCTCTCGACTAGCGTAGCACATAGAGGTCGGGTTCAAAAACCTGCGTGGGCTAAATTTTATTTCATTAATTTGTATTATTTCACAAATTAATCATTTGAAATCATATAAGGTTGAGGATTTTTGCGGCACATTCCAGAGTGGAAGATACTTTCAGTATGTAAGACCACCATTCAGAATTGAAAAATTGTTTGAAATGGCTTAAGCTGATATGAATAGCCAAGTAATTCCCGACCTTCCTTTTCCCGTCTCCTTCCCCTTCCCACTACTTTACCCTCACAACACACCCAATTGGGGATGCCATAGTCTCACTGGCTCCAGACAGTTGGGAACAGTTGGGACTCTTGTGCGGTATTCACATAAAAAAAGTTCCACTGCCTTTTGCCAATTGGAAGCCATTGATACTATTGTGCAAAAATATATGAATAATGTTAAACGATATTTCTTTTTCAGAAAAGACAATTGGAATTTTGTTTGAAGGGGCAAATCAAAAAAACAATAATAATGGTGTTATTGATATAAGTGAAACGTTACCGAATGCAAAGGAACCCGAGACTTCTCTTCAAAACAAAACCATGAAACAAATGTTTTTTGGGAAGAATGGAGTTTTGCAAACCAACGGCGGACAAATTCAGGTACAAAAATATTACTATCGTATCAACAGCTGACCATGTATTTATTTATTTATTTTATTTATAGAATACATGATAATACAATAATACATTTTCTTACATGTGATACATTAAATCACCACACTAGGCGACTGCCTGTCTCGTGGCGACCAATGGTATATAGTTAGTATGTGAGGTCTAGTGTTAACATATGAATTAAATATTTATACATGTTTAAAGTATGAAAGATTATATTAGAATGAATTATAATGAAAATAGAAAATATAAAAATGTTAAAGTAGAAAGCAGAAGACAAAAAAAAAAGAAAAATAAAAGAATAAAGAAGAAAAAAAAATAAAAGAAAAAAAAAAAAAAAATTTAGAAGTCTAAGACATGCTATTATGCAGGAAAAGATCAAATACATAACTCTCTTTTCTGGTTGTGTAAGTGTACATGCATGTATGAGCGCGTAAATACGCGTGTATCTACGCATATCGTCACCTTAAAGCAATAGTGGGATATCTTGAAAAATGCTGTTCTGAGATAATAGGACTTTTAGGTTTGCGTGAGCTCTAGCAGCATCAAATTAACTAATCTTGCAGATTAATGATCTAGTATAAGAGAGGTAAATTATATAACATCAACACAAAATTGTAATAATAGAAAAATAATTAATTTTTTCATACTAATTTTGACAAAGTATACGTAAATCTGGAAATATCTCACTGTTGCGTGGAGTGTTTGGTAATCATCTCAAATTATCTCAGTGTAGCATAGTAATAATATTACGAGTTTAGATGGATAAATGAATTAATAATTGTTCCTCGGGAGATTTTTTCAATGTGTACGACTGTTTCAGGCTAGTAATTGCTTTAAATAATTAATATTTGTTTAAAATAATTAATAATTCTTATTTCTGCATGTTTTTCCATGATGTTTATAATCATAAATACATTTTCAACAGTACACACCCACCTACTCCTATAGTTTGTCAATACGACAGTTGACGATAGTAAGGTGGAATAAAAATGAAAAAAATATATATTTGTGCTTATAAATTTATTTATGAGAAGCGTTATATAATGTATGTAACAAAAATAACAGAAAAACCTTAAGGATAAAAGTATGTAACAAAATTAACAGAAAACCAAGAATAAAAAGTAGGTATGTATCAAAAATAACAGAAAACCTTTAGAATAAAGGTATGTAATTTTTTTTACAGAAAACTTTAAGAACAAAAAATAAAACGAATATGTGTTGATTCCCTGGAAACCTACAATGAACCTTCATCGTTATTTTCTTCTTGTACATCGCAGTCTGTATTAGCAGTATTAATTAATTCAAAACAAATTATGAGGTTTTTTTGGTATAACACCACTTTGGCAAACAAATAAGAAATCACGATTTTTATTCGGTGGAATTGTAGGTGGAACTGTATAAGCTGGTCCTAGAATTATACTATTCTCATTCCGAACATTCTTTAGTCGCTCTCTCACATTAATGCTCTGATTAAATGGATCCTCGGTGTAGGTGCTTTTGTATTTGATAACTAACGATTCGTCTTTAGTGATCTGTTAAATCTTAACTTTATTCCAAATACATTTATTTTTGTCCATGTTTATTGAGAAATTTTTTCCAGTATTCTCACATACCTTCTTCCAGTCAATGAAGTCCGTTGTTTCCATTTCTGTTAACTTATAACGAGGTTCATTCTTCTTGGAACACTTTATGATCATCGCTAACTCCGTTGGAATAAATATTAGGCCTTGTTTTAAAATCCTGACCTTTTCTCTGTCGATGCAATAATGAATGGAGTCTCCTTTGTTCTCTGAGTGCCCAACAATTAGGTATATATGGGTAATGATTTGAATATCAAGTGTTCATAGTGCATGCATGTACATAGAAAATAAATAAAATTGTTTTTATTCTGTGCCACACAGTTATCAGAATAAAAGATCACTTCCCGTTTTCCTTGGCAAAGGTCTTTTAAAAATGTGTACACGCAGGTAGATATTTCAATTGCGCATCTTTTAGCTACACCCTCATGCCGCATGTAACAATGGCCCTGTCGTGTTTGGTATTGTAAATACAGAAGTTATAACGTTTAACTTGCTCTTATAAAAAAATAGATATATTGCCATTTGGCAACGGCATAACAGCTTGAAAGTCATAAATGGCAACTACAGTATCATCAGTGGTCTTGGTAATGTTTTTATCTTTTTCTTGTCGAGATAGCTTTACATTCTGAATGTGTTCAGAATATTATTATTTTTTCTAATATCTCATTTGCAGTACTACAGATGTATTATACACAAAATCCACAAAGGTTCTTTTTTGGTTAAAAAAAATATATATTGAATTTGGTATTGAATTGTATGTAGAGTGTGTAACATAGAGATTACCTACCGAGACACACTTCTATTTGTACAAATTGTACATCTTTTGGATATTTGGAGATCCGAGATGATCCTGCACGATAATAGTGCGATTCCACTCTACTAAAGCTGTTGATGTGATTCATAACACCATCAACTAAATCATCCTTTTGCAGGAAGCTGTCTGTTTTCTTTTTTAATGCAGTGCTTATGGTATTATTGCTTATATCTAAGGTTGCCATAAAAAAATCTTACACATACGTATGTTATGTCCATCTCTCTCAAAATAATAACCACTATTAGCTAGCATTCATGGAATCATAAATATTAAAATATTTTAATCGATCAACTTCCAAAACAGATTCAGAACATTTGTATTTACAATTAGTACACAGTACAGGCTTAATTTGTTTTGCTCTGCGTATTTTTCCTGACTTTGCTACATACTCCTGACCAGTATTCACCTTCAGTTTATTTATGTTTCTCTTCCAAGATCACCCAACTTGTTGAAAACTATAGAGCTACAGTGAGACAATAAATTTATTTCAGTATTTTAAACGACCTTTTGAAAGCAACAGTGGGACAACATCAATATCTCAGTGTTGCTCTGAGTGACCGAACATTTCAATACTGAGATTTTACTTGTAACACTGGCAATTTTTTTTTTACAAAATATCCCAGTAATGCATCATGTAGAGCTCAAAATTTTACATCGAACTGCATACTTATCTCAAAAGTGTATTTTTCGAAGATATCCCACTATTGCTTTAACCACTCGAACGATCGCGCGTCAAAAAACTTTTTTCTCCGATTGCTCGCGGTTTTTTGGCGACGAATTTGAATATTTTCCGCCAACATTAAAAAAATCAAACCTCCGAATTTTAATACGGAGACATAAAACTGATTGTAGTGCTATACAGCCAATGAATTCACCTATATTTTTATAATTATTCTATATTTTTAGAATTGATAGATAAATTATTAAAAAATCTTAAACTTTATGAATGCGCGAAATTAGCGTTTTTGTGATTTGAAATTGCCGCCAGTGGCAGTTTTAAATATCTTTATAGAATATTTTCTACGTTTTTATGTTCTCTATGGCCTGTTTGATAACCACAGATGCAAGAATATAATGGGAAAATAATTTTTTGTACGTTATGCTCTCTTCAAAAGTTTGGTTAGAAAATAATTTTTTAAAATTTGAGTGCGTGACGTGTCAAAATTGAAATCACTGTATTATACTATATAATAAATTTACCACAAAAACTGGTATTACGTTAGGAAGATACATTAACTGTCTACAATTATTAATAAGCATAGTCGCCGTGTTGGCTTTATTTTATTCATTTGATGAATTATACAGAGAGCCTATTTCACGATGTCAAAATCATGGTGCTACTTTTTAAATAATTGTAAATTAGAACTGGAGATTTGTAACCATGTTTTTATATAACGTGCAAAACGAGGAAATAAGGCTTAAAATGAGATATACATCATAGATATAAACATTGCCAATATTTCAGGGGGATACTTTGAAAGTTGATGAAATTCACCAATATTTGACGAAAAATCACTACTGACAGCTACCTTAAGGTCAATCTACATAGGGTATATCGGAATATGTAAAATGATGATAAATTTGTATATATATATCAAACCTTTGTATGACCGTAGAATGGCAAATAAAATCATAGTGATAATTTTATATCTAAACGCAAAGGTATCGAAAAAAAATGGATGAGGGGAAAATAATTGATGGAACCAATAATTGATTTATTTATTAAGCCCTAATATCCTTTTAAATCAATATTACAGTTGTATGGTTACAATGAAAGAGCAGTATTTTGATTTAAACATTGTTTACACACTTTGTCATAATAAAAATGTATTCAGTTTATTGGTTTATTCATAATTTAAGAAAATCAATACATAATAATATCATTGTGCCTCGCTATAGAGTGAGATTCTGAGTATCGCTCTGGTGAGGGACCACCATTCAGAATTGAACATTGCTTGAATTGGCTTAGTTATGTTTAGTGACTAGATCTGGAAAAGACTAATACCTTGATACATTAAAATTGCCAAGAATACATACATTTCCTCTTTATTCGTGGGAGCCCATTTATTGGTACGCGCATGACGCTTAAATTGTTTTTTCGCAATCCATTGATCTGCATACCTGTTGGTCTCTCTCGCGATCAGTTCAACGAAATCTGCATCAAAGATTTTAAGAAAGGCATCCACAGGTTTGCCCATTTCGTCGGTATTGAAAGTTGGTCCCGGCGTGCCTGTGAAAGTCTCCCTTATCCCAGTAAAACGTAAGATATCATTAGACCAATCGAAAGAGTAACCTTCAGGCGGCAGAATCAAACGCATTGCCTCACTATCTACCTGGTCTTGTCTACTAAAGTCTATGGCCATAGCGGAGTTAGGTGAAACGTTGATAATATTATGATAAGGTATTGGTGGCATGTATCCTCATCGCTCTCTTCGTGGTCGACGTCACTCGCTTCGTCATCCTCGTCGCTCGATCTGTCCATTTCTGAAACAACAGAAAACCCAAATTAATTTAATGTGTCTATATTACGATAACCCACTGCCTCTGGTACGGCTTATGACTCGCAATACGATGGTCGCGGGATCAAATCAAATAAATTATATTTGAATAATTAGTGTTATTTTCACACAAAATTCATTTAAAATAATATATATTATATTTGCGGCACGTTCCAGAGTGGAAGATACCCATAGTATCGCCCTGGTGTAAGACCCCATTCAGAATTGAAACGTTGCTTGAAATGGCTTTTGACGGCCGGCATAGTCCAGTGGTAACGCATTGGACTGCCATTCCGAAGGTCGCCGGTTCGAACCCGGCGTGCGCAAATAAATTTTATTTGATTGATTTGTGTTATTTCACAATTAATTAATTAAAATAATAATTAAAATAATATATAGTATATTTGCGGCACGTTCCAGAGTGGAAGATACTACCAGTATCGCCCTGGTGTAAGACCACCATTCAGAATTGAAACGTTGCTCCAAATGGCTTTAGCCGTGTTTAGTGACTAGATCTGAATAGCCAGGTACTTCCCCATCTTCCTCTTTCCCTTCCCCACTTACCTTCAGCCTCACAACATCCCCCAATTGGGGATGCCATAGTCTCACTGGCTCCAGCGGAGGCTCTTGTGAGGTATTCATATAAAAAAAAATATAAAAAGTTAATCAAATACTTGAGGCGGGCAATGTCAGGAGTCAGAATAGCACAGTCAGGTAGGTATGGAATGAAGAAAAGAGTGTGTGTGCCAAGATCGAGTTGCATGGTGGTTCATCCTCTCTGCCTACCGAAATGGCGTGAAGGTAAGTTAGTTAGTTTTATAACTCACGGTTTCCAAGTACAGACTCTTCTAGTACAGCTGCCTCGTCCACGTTACTTTTTCTGCCCATGTCTGACTCTGAAATAAAAGAAAACACAAATTTACAGTAGAATTTGGATATAATGACTTTGCATTTAACGGTCTACTGTTTTAAGTGACGATAATGTAAACTCTAGTAAGGTTTCATAGCTTTTAGTAGGAAAACGTATCCGTTTAAAGTGACCAACTACGTAAAGCGACCTATTTTAATGATAATTTGTCCGGTTACAAAACCCACCTACCAATACAGCCTCGCAACACAATGAGTCCCGTGAAGCGAAAGTGTTTTTTCAATTTAAGAAAAAAATGCTGTATTACACCGTTTAGAAGCCGGTGAATCAAATGTAATCCTCGCAAAGAAGTTCGGCATGTCTTATTTCTCACTCTGCAATACCCGTTACAGAAAAAAGATGTGTAATGATGCATCCACGACATAACAACAATACATTTTGTATGTTTGTTATGTGGAATTTTTAAGTACTATGCTTATTTCCTGCCAATATACCAACAGTGAAACTGTGCTAGGGATATCAATATAAAATATAGATAATTGATTTTATATTGAGCCCCTGGTATGACATTTCAAAAAATAAACTCACCGTTCCCAAACGCCGACAATTCTTCGTAGAATGGTACGTCCACCCACAGCTCGCTGTGATAGCCGGCTTCCGGAGAGAAGAGTTCCCCACTCCGCGATGTCCCAGGTAACGGCTCGGGAGATGCTGCACGGATAGGCATAATTGGTGCATTGGGAGCCGTTGATTGGGTCTGTGCGGGAGTGGACATCCACGGTGGTGGTACGGGTCGTGGCAACGGTGAAGGCGTCCCTTGTGAAAAGGGACACGTTGTTCTCTCCGGAGATGGAATTCTGAAAACATTTACATAAATCATAGAAAATTGTTCTCATTCACGTGTGAAACAGTAAGTACAGTATGTAAATAAACAATAAAATAAGAACTCTGTAAAATATGCACTGAATGTGCCAAATGCACAGAGCGCTGAACTTACCAACTCTCACTGTAAGAGTGGAACGCTGTCAGGAAAAAACAATAATATTGTACCAAGCATCTAAATACGATTACTTACTTTTGTTTAGTTTTTCTTGGAGGTGCGGTAGGGAGCAAAATGCGCGCCGCCTGCTTCTTGAATTTTCGGCTTTCCAGCTCTAGCCGGATGGAAGCAGGCAGGGCCCTAACAGCCTTTAGGGCCTTGACGCGATCCTCTCGCACCAGTAGCAAAGCAGGGTCGCTGTTTAAATAAATACAAATATATGATGAGTTCAACGGCCACAGCAAAGTACTTTCATAAAAAAACATTAAAAAATACTAACACTCCAGACGAGGCTGCAATTGCAGCTCTGCGTTGACGTCCACGTGCAGGTAGTCCGGCACCAGCTCGTACCCCACGTCTCCCTTTTCCTCTGCCTCCTCTTGCAGTCAGCACCGCTCTATAAATTTTAAATTGAAAACACTTAATGTAAGTACTTAAATGTTTAAATTTTGTTAAATATTGCACTAATATAAAATTTGAAAATAATTATTGGGTTGTGGAGTGATCCCTTTCCCTGGACGACAGCTGTTTCTGCACAAATTTGGTAAAAGTAAACAAATTAATTAATTATACAACTAAATTACTAAATTTTTATTGTGTGACGAAGGCTTTACACCATTTTACATGTGAAAAAGAGTCAACTTTTTGACATATGACTTAAAATAATTGGTTAGCAAATATCTGTATTAATAATGAACCAATTCAAATAAAACTTATATATATCTCTTTGTTTTGAATCACTGTGATGGAATATCTATATTTCAAATGCGCGAGTGCAGTATTTAAGACATTATTGTAAATCAAAAACAGATGACGTCTTCAGTTGACGTAATCTTACACAAAAACTTCAACCAAAACAATATAATACAAACAAACGAATTAAAAACGCATTTCAAAGATAGATAAGTCAATCATGATTACACAGATATATAATTATGCGTTAAAAACCCAATAAATTAATTACTTACGGCATTTTAGGAAGAGTCCAAAATTTCGTGAATGTTGAAAATTTATAATTTTGTTTTTGACAGGACGCCATAAAAAAACCGCGAAAACTCGTTAAATAACACTTCAAAGACAACGGATAAGTTCATAGACAAAGAGAATATATTATCAGCTATTCGATAAAACAAGTAGCTGGCCATGGAAACGTTTTAAATAATTACAATAAATATTTTACGAATGGTAGAAAAATCGGTCCATTTTTGGACCGATATCAATCGCAGAAAAATAAAAGTGGTCGATTTTTCGACCGAAATCGTTCCAGTGGTTATGGTGACGATATATCCACACACACTTATTCATATTTATAGATGCATACATATTCATACAAAGATATGCAAATATATATGTATACATACATACATACACATATATATATGTATGCATACATACATACACACATATACACATGCCTACTTGTACATAGTTGTTTATTCACTATCTGAGAATGAGAAACAAGTGATTAACACTGTCACAATCATTAATCAAAAAGTCATCAAGCGCCTTTTTGAAAGTGAGATATTTGGTTATTGACTTTATTTCAATTGATAAATTGTTAAATATTTTAGAGGCAAGAAAGTTAAACTTTTATTATAAATCGCAAGTGCACCAAATATTATAATTTGGCAGCCATTAGGGCTATCCCCTAATGGACGGAGCCCTACATTTGTAGTGTTAAGAAATTGTGACTGCACACGATATGAAGCGCTGCAATTGCAGTGTCGACCGAATACATTAATTTTGCCTTTGGATATTACTTCTATTGGGCTAGTTAAAGACAAAAATAAAAATGTAATTTTATCAAGCATGGTATTGTCCAGGGCCGGCTCTTTGCGGCTGCAGTTGGAGCAGTCCGCTCCGGGCACCAAATTGCCAAAGTGCTTTTATTTTATTTTATTTATTTTATTTTATTTATTTGGGAAAATCAACAGATTATTTACATATATAAGAATAAACTAAATAATAAAGATAAAATCCAATAACAGATTTTCACTTAAAATTATAATAATAATAAAAAATATTAAAACAAGAAACTAGGGGTTCTGTACCCGTGGCCTGAGAAATTTACAAAAAATACAAAATTGTAAATAATAAATAAAAAATAATAACAGATCTAGGAACACAAATAATATACTAATAACCAGCTAAATTTCAAAAATTTAAATTTAACTGATATACTAATAACCAACTAAAATTCAAAACAAAATGTATTGTAAAATTTCAACACAGCAGCAATCAATAACACTACACAATAGCAATAATAACAATATAATAAATGTATACCTACAACTAAATTGAACACATGAGTATAAATTGGAAGGTAAGTAACTGGAAAGGATTCAAAGCAATAACATGATAACTTCAAGTAGAATATTTAAAATTATTTAATGTTAGTTATTACATATCTTTTAAAGGTTCCTAAATTACTTGAGAATATGTCCATATCATTAAAATTCTTATTAAATATACTACAGGCTCTGAATATAAACGCATTTTGTCTTATATTAGTAGAACATTTATGGAGATGAAAAAGTGATTTTTCTCTAGTTCTAACGCTCGGAACTCTAAAATTAATTTCAGACAGAAGGGGAGAACAATCAATAAAGCCATTGATAATTTTATGGAGATATATTATATCTGCGGAGTCTCTTCTAGTTTTTAATGGCTTAAGTCCATAAAGGTCCATCGAGCTGTTTACGTCAAGGTTTGAATTTAGTTTGAAATTTAAATGATGGACAAATTTTCTTTGGATGGCTTCAATGCGATTTATGTAAATATTATATTGAGGATTCCATATGGGAGAAGCGAATTCAAGATGACTGCGAACATAAGAAAAATACAATATTTTAAGTGTTATGATATTATTAAATTCTTTTCCAATACGGAATAAGAATCCTAGCATTCTAAGGGCTTTCTTAACAATCATATCAATATGAGCCTCAAATGTAAGTTTACTGTCAAGTATAACACCTAGATCACGAATTTGTGTAACTTTTTTGAGTAGTTGGCCAGCTATATGATAATTATGGTCAAACTTAATTTTATTTCTAGTGAAGGTAATTACATAACATTTAGAAGTGTTCATGTTGAGACGATTGCGGATACAATAATCATTAAGCCTATACAGATCTTCTTGTAGTTTAAAGCAGTCAATTATAGAATTAATAGGCAGGAATATTTTCATATCATCAGCGAAAAGTAGAACATTTGCATAATTAAAGCATTTTATAATGTCGTTGATGAAAATTGTAAACAGTAACGGTCCCAGGTGAGATCTTTGGGGCACACCTGAGGGTATATTTACAATCTCAGAGATGAAGCCATTTATTGTTACTCCCTGAGTGCGCCCATTAAGATAGGAGACTAACCATCTATATAAATCCCCATGAATTCCCAAAGCTAGTAATTTGGACAAAAGAAGACTGTGGTCAATTTTATCAAACGCTTTTGAGAAGTCTGTATAGATTACGTCAACTTGGATTTGATCATCCATTGATTTAGTAATATTTTCAATGAAAATGGCAAGATTAGATACAACCGATCTTTTTTTCATAAAGCCATGTTGGTTCACGAGTATTACAGACTCGATGCAGTTATATAGTTGTTCATGAACAATTTTTTCAAAAATTTTACTAAAGATTGGTAATTTAGATATCGGTCGATAGTTCTGGACATCATTTTTAGCCCCAGACTTAAAAACAGGTGTGATGAGAGCACTCTTCCAACGATCAGGAAAGATACCTTCTTTCAATGAGGATTGAAAGAGCAATAATAGGGGCTTCGAGATTACCTTGCTACACATTTTGATAAAGAAAGCCGGAATTTTATCACTACCCGCACCCAGTGAGCTAGAAATAGTATCGATTATTTTTTCTATTTTTTGTTTTGAAACTGATACCGAGGAGATATTAACTTGATTGTCAAAATGATAGTTGGTAGAGTGTACATCGGAAATAGTGTTGTAATTAAAGGTGGAGACGAAATGCTGTGAGAACAGGTTACATATTGCGAAAGGATTTTCAGCAGTCACTTCGCCCAGTTTCATAACATGAGGCAAACCAGAATTATTTCTTTTTCCTTTCATAAGACCAAAAGTTTTTAGGGTCACGAGATATATTAAGTTCAGCGTTTGTTATAAATTGTTTAAGACATTCTCTAGACAATTTCTTTTGCCTTGATCTAAGGATACAGAATTCATGGTAGTCTAAAGGATTGGACCACCTTTTCCACATTTTAAACACTTTATATTTTTCCTTAGTCAGTTTTATTAGGGCTGGACTAAACCAATAGGGATAAGAATTATTAATATGAACTTCCTTTGACGGGACGTTTAATCGAATGATTTCATATAAAATTGTATAAAAGCGGTCAATAGCAGTATTGGTTGATAGGTTTAAAAATTCTGCATCCCAATCAATACTACTAAGGACGTTATTTATTGTTTCATAGTTAGCTTTCCTAAAAAGATTGATTGTTCGTTTGTTGTCCACCATAGGAGTTTCCAGAGATATGTTAATGTCAACAAGAATGCTTTTATGATTTTTACATTCAGGGATGAGATACTGGTCAGTATTTGATACAATTACAGGGATCGAGCTAAAAACAAGGTCTAGGTATGTATGATTATTATTTGGAAAGGTGCAGTACTGTGATAGATCAGTAAATGAAAGGGTGTCAGATAGTTTGGAAATAATTTCAGATTTCGAGCCATTCGTAATTTGCATACTATTACCATTACTTAAAGACCAGTTAATTTGAGGTAAGTTGAAATCACCTGATATGACAAAATGATCATCGTGATGTAGTCCTCGAAGTTCACATAATTTATCCATGAATTCATTTATATTTTGTGAGTGATTGACTCCTGGAGGTATGTAAACACAGCATAAATGAATTTTTATGAAATTATTAATCGTAACAGTCACCCAGATGTCTTCAGCATTCGTGTTAAAATCCTTACGTTCATGAGCTATGAGGTGCTTCTTCAACGCAATCATTACTCCACCTCCTCTTTTTTGCTCATTGTGATCGCGCCTAAATACCAGGTAACGGTTGTCAAATAGCTCTTCACTAGCAATACTGTCTACAAGCCAAGTTTCAGTTATCATAATAATATCATAGTTGTTATTGGTAACATTAAAATAAAATCTATCAGTCTTAGAACGCAGTCCAGTCACATTTTGATAATATACATTCAACATTTTAGTACATTTAGTTGATAAAATATATAAAATATAATATTGATAAAATAGTTGTAAGCATGTTCTAGTAAATTATAAATATTAGAGTGGTGTTGTAGTAACGCAAGCAGAGTAATTGTAGGATAAATTGGATTAAAGTTGGTAGTATTAAAAGAGTTAGTTGTTAATATTATACAAATAAAGAAAAACCAGTACAAAGGATGATATTTTAAAGTAGGAAAAAAGATAAGGTAGATAGGAAAAATAAATTGATAATAGCTTATAGTCACACGAGACGATGCTAAATCTAAGAAGATTATCAGCAAAAAACCTGAGTCACGTCAGATTCCAATGTCACCTGAATAATGGGACTAGTTTCATTTTTGCGTATAAATATTTTTCCGTATTTGATCCATCTGAATTTAAAGTTTTTATCCTTGCTTAAGTCTCTCACTGTCTTGAAGAGCGCACGGGTTGCAGCAGTCAGATGCTCGTTGACATAAATTTTGGAGTCCCCGGGAAGCTTCAAATCACTTGAGTTGAGACTGCCTTTCTTCCTTATAGCAGCAAGAAAGTTATCTCTACTGCGGCTGGCTGTGAACTTTACTACAATTGGACGAGTAAATTTAGGATTTTCTCTGGGTAATTCCTTGACCCTTGTACGAGAGATTCCATCAATATCATTTGGGAGAACATCAACACCTGCCTTGACTCCTAGCAATTTTATGATATCTATTAAATTTTCATTTCTTTTTTCCGGTATGCCAATAATTTCCACGTTATTTTTTAATGAGGTTTGCTCAAGACGGTTTAATTTGGACAATACCAGATTATAATTAGTTTGAAGTTCATTGTTTTTGACTTCGAGGTTATTAATTTTGGAGTGACACTCTCTTAGCGCATCATTCATTGTTTTTAATTGCATAAACACTTTATTAATTTCTTCTTTAATTTCGTCCTTAAACAAAATTAGTAAATTACCAAAGTCTGGCTCTGAACCAGCCTCAGCAGCGGGGCTCTCTACGGCAACATTACGTTTTGACTTAGTACCCGCTTTAGTAGGTAGAACAGACATTATGAATAGGTACTGAACTGTCAAGGTTATGAAACAATGAATTGTAGCACTCTGTAGAGTCAACGAAATCACACGATCACTTACGATGTACAATATACAAGTGAAATAATTAATTACGCAGCAACTTTTTGTGGAATTGATCACTTTTATAAGCCCAAATAAACATTAAATTAACAACGATTTTACAGTCGACCACTTGGTTCAAGAGTATTGTTAAAAGCTGAGGCGCTGATAATACCTAACATCTAATGGTCCTAACACATTGCCCTTGAGATTATTTTTCATAAAAATGGCAATACACAAATATAAATCATCCGAATATTATTGATTACAGTGATCACTTACCTAGTTGTCTACTGGTTTTGACAAGGGGCTCCAAAATTTTACACGCGCCAGGTGCTGTTTGGCGCAGGGCCGTCCCTGGTATTGCCTACATGTTGGCTTTAACAAAAATGTATTTTTATTTATTGAAGTTTCTTGCCGGCCCGTACGGGTTGATAGATTCCTCTATCTGAGCAAACAATTTCGGTATTTAGAGCACAGACGTCACGTGGAAATGTTGTCGTTGATATACCGGTATTTCAATAGAATTCACCAAACATTTGCCACATTGAGAATGAGTCGCTTCTACAACCATTCTTCCTAAAGTTTTATTAGCCCAAATGATGCTGATTTTGTTTTTCATACATTTTTTGAAGCATTAAGGTCAAAATCATTTAACGGGACATCCCACATCTTCGCCCTGCAATCTATCAAGTAATGCAAACCGGTAAAATAGTACAATTCAATTCATTTTAAAAACATTACAAAATTGTTAATTTTAATGCGTTTTTAAATTACATTTGGTAATAAGAATTCTTACATTAATATAAACAGTGCGTATATCAACTATACCAGTAATAATAGAGCTTGCCTTTTAAAGGCAGCTTCATTGATACTAAAAATGTTGATATCCGAATTGACTCTGTTCAACAGCAAGATTGCTCTCCCCATAGGCATGACCATTGGCAAGTTAATCCTGCAGACTGGGAAATAGAATAGTCTATGTTGTCGGTGACGGAGATAACCATTGGGAACATAGAAATGAATGCTCTCTATGATGACCGAGTTACATGTACGTGACAGTTATTATCAAAATTAGTCAAATCCAAAAAAAATCACATTTTTAACTAACATTTTTAATATTTTTATTAATATATGTAGTTTCTTTCAAAACTGGCGAAAAAATCCAAACCTATAGAAAAAATGCTTTAACCTCTCAGAAAAACACTTTTATTTACATTGTGTTCCTTTGCGAACTGTCAAATTCTGAAAATTTTTGTGTTATTCACGAGTTTTGTTAAAAGCTTCATAACTCACGTTTTGGGAAACGTAGCCTCATTCTAAAAAATGTTTTGGAAAGATTATGAAATTCACTATCGTATTGTTTTGTTATACGTAAATATTTGCATTTCTAAATATACATTTTCTGAAAACGTCAAAAATATGTAAAAATCGCTGACCATTATTTCAAAGCTGTGAAAAATGTACTTTTTTCTGAGTATCATAAAGAAATAACACTTTATATATTGAAGAAATATAATTAAAAACTATTAGTCACCTCAAAATATTAACCGTCCAAACTAAAATATTTTTAATAAATTATTTAGAAATGCAATAAATTATGAACGAACAAGATGACAGATCCAATCGACTTAGATAATGCACCTCTACATTCCATAGATATTCTTGAATACAGACGCGTAGCGTTATTCATTATCGATACTCTATTTTTTAAATCATGGCAATCCGTATACTAGTGATGGAAATAAATCGATTTTTGTAAAATCTCGCGCGTTTACGTGAAAAGACGTTCTAATGTCTTGACCGCTATTATCATATTTACGTCTTTTGACGTTCTAATGTTCTGAGTGGTTAAGGTTATATGACAGTATGAGAAACAATTAAGCCAATATCTCAAAAAGTAATTTTTTGGAGGAGACCATTTTTGATGCTTCTCGTCACAATACAGTACGAAATCAAGCATAACTCAAATACATAACTATTGTAGCCCTTTTTACTAAAATGTACCTTTTACAACCGCACTCGTAGCATATTTGCAGTGAGAAATTTTTTTAAAAAGTTGAGGGACATAGGAGATTAGTTTCATCTGATTTTGATAAATATTATTTAATATCTTTAAAATTTGTTACAGGATAGTTGTTTTTTATATGCAGATCAATTACTGAATAGTTTTTCTAAGATTATCTAAATTATAGAGTTTGTGATGTAAAAAAACAACTCAGATATTGCACAAAACTTTCATTCGGGGGAACTTTGCACCCCTTCGGAATGGAAGTGTCCATATAAAAAAATTGTGTTTTCGATTTCTGTAGATTTATCTTTTGTGACGTAACTTTTCAGCGTGTGGAGGCCCCCGTGCAGTGCCCCCTGTGCCGCCAGCAGCCGGCTGAGCCCTGGCTCTCGTGCGGCTACTGTGAGGGGCCCCAGTGCTGCGGGTGTGCCCTGCTCTGCACCTCCTGCAATTCCGGCACATGTGCCAACTGCAGCGTGGACAGGTGACAATACTATTCAAATTACATATGTTATGTTTTCTGATTTTGTACTTGATTATATAGTTTTTTTAATGGATTTTTCTTGATGTTTCAGGGGCTCTTCTGGAATATTCTGCCTGTCATGCTGCAGATAGTACTAGAACTTGAAGACATTATTATTAGACTTAGACAACACTTCTTTTGTAAATACATAGTCATTAAGCATAATGATGTTATAACTGCGCTTGCTTCCTTAGCAGATGACAGAATAATATTTCTAAGTCGTTATGAAGTACCATATTAAAAACAATGCATTAGCCTGATCACGGGTCTTAAAAGACTACAAGACAACCTTTAAGGTTCATATCTCGGCAACTGAAGAATTGTACGCATTGCGATGATCGGATTTTTTAAATGTACTGCGTCCACTTTTCTCGCATCAATCAGTTTTTCCAACACGACCACCATTTGCAAGCGGGGTGTATCCACTGATCGGCATCCCGAATGATGTCATCACGATTTTTTGCCCCTCATCATCATTGCCGACATCATTCGATGTGGAAAGTAAACGCACCCTTATGATTAACCGTACAAAGAATACTCGAAGCTATGCTACGCGTCCGTTGCCGATATATGAAAGCCTACCTTTATACATCGCTTTTATATTGTCTCTTTCATACTTACATGACTGTATAAGTCTCATAGTCATCACCTGAAGTGCCACTATCTTTGTCCTTTTTTAATGAATATTATATTATTTTGAACAATAAATGTTTCCGAACGCTGTGCGTTAAAACGGGACATTGTAGAGAGATTAAGACTTCGCTCCAGTTACAACAACCGCACTTTGAACTTTACTAATACAGATCTGGGGTCTTAGCACAACCATATTTATTCACCATAGATGCCCTGAACATGAGTGACGATACAAAAATTTAATCAATAATAGACAAAAAATCGCCCTACGGATGGCAAAGCTAACTCATTTTCTCTAATTCGTAGGCGTATTGAAATGTCTAAAATATACATTAAATTTATTTTTTCCAATAACTTAATGAGTAAAACCTCAAATTGTAATATTTATACATTGAAGACAATATTAGAGTCTCTTAAATGAAAATTTGAAACAGATCAGTCGCATCTAGGAATTCCTAAAATTGTTTTTATAAATGATTTTATACATTTTTGGTGATTGTTTTTTTACCATAGTCATTAGACATTTCCCGTGTTGTCATGAATAACTATGGAAATTGTTTCCCCAAGTTCAAATCTATCTCCGTTAATTATAGAGCAGCTTATCTAGCTTATCAGAGTTATCTAGGGAGCGAATAGGCTTGGTATACTAACAATATTTTAGCCGAAACCTCTGTCTAAAACTGTTGTGCTCGCAATGTTTACCATTGTTGTTAATATTGCACATGTTGGCTTGTTGTGCTAGATCCCGTGCTGTTCAAACTTTAAACACAAAGTATTAATATAGTTCTTTGGAACACTTCAATAAAAAGTTACCATCTCGGAGGTTCTAACTGGGTGTAACTGGGATTTAATTATTATGTTTATTACCAATTTATGACACCATTGTTTTTCATGTTCGGTTGATTTTGTTCATATTTTTCTTTGTTTTGTACAAATACCAATAATGTGTTGTGAATGGGGCTGACAGATTACGCTTTATGCATGATGGCTTCGCCTATTTTAGCTTATTGCTCGCCATACAATCCTAATGAGTATGTATGGCGAGCGATATGCCGAAATAGGCTAAGCCACGAGAATATAGTGCGATTATGGCGTGGTCTGTCACAAGCTTAAATGAAATTTAGTTAAAGAATTTATTTTTAATTTTTTGTATTTCTTTGGCATTCACTATGTAACAATTTCTAGACATTTTTTGTTTTTAATGAGTTTTTATTATTCACAATGTACATTTGTTACGTATAAATTTTTTTTAATAAAATTAGCGACCGGTTTCGACACGTCCGTGTCTAAGTGTGTTTTTAACATCTATAGAAAACCTACACACACTGACTGTGTTATACCTTCTACTTCAATTCATCCTTTGTCCCATAAACTCGCCTCCTTCAACTCAATGATACATCGAGCCATTAATGTCCCTTTAAATATGGAGAATTTCAATAATGAAATTAACATTATAAAACAAATAGCTCTAAACAACGGATATAAACCTGACATAATTAATCGTTTAGTTAATAAGAAACAAACCAAAATATTTTCTAAAAAGTACATTTATAGTGGAGATAATAACACTCAATCTAGTAAAAATCTAATATATAAAAAACTTCTTTATACAGGCGACTTATCCTTAAAAATATCCCGCATGTTACCAGTTAATATTTCGACAGCTTTTTACACTAATTCTAAAATAAAAAACTTAATTAATAACAAGGATGTTTCAAATAAATTAGATAAAAATGGGATATACACTTTAGAGTGTAATGATTGTAACTCGCAGTATGTAGGTATGACTACAAGAAATTTCAAAACCAGAATTAGGGAACACGAACTATGTTTAAAAAATAATAATTTCTCCGAGTTTGCTAATCATTTGATAGAGACAGGCCATAGCTTCAACCGGGATAAAACTAAGTTTAAACATTCTAACATTAATAAATATTTTAATTTGTGCGCATTAGAAACATTAGAAATCAACAAAAAAATTAATTCAAACATTAATATAGTAAATAAAATAATAGCACCTTGCAAATCACCTCTATTGACAATGTTCCCCGTTATGTTGACTCCTCCCTCCGTTTCCCTCTCAACCCCCTCCCCCTCCCTCAAATCCCAGCCATCAAAGAACCATACTAAATAAAACCCCATATTTCTGCACTCAAAAATTTAGTTTTAAAATAGCTAGTTAATGACACGGACGTGTCGAAACCGGTCGCTAATTTTATTAAAAAAAAATTTATACGTAACAAATGTACATTGTGAATAATAAAAACTCATTAAAAACAAAAAAATTATTTTTAATTATATTTATGTAGTTTTGACATGTGATATTTTCTGTTATAAATGGCAATAATTGTCCTATGCATTAAACAAAACCTGTTTAAAAAAAAAACCTTTATTTAAGACACCTAAAAACCAGTGCTTTCTAACTTTATACGAAGTGGGGAAAAGAAGTAAAAACACATATTTTATACATTTGTACATATGATTAACAATATTTGCCATTATTTTGTGTACTAAAACTTGTTTCATGTCCTCCACAAATGTTTGTCACAGGCTCCCGACCCTCGCCATTTGCCTTCAGTCCTCAGACCTTCCCTTCCTGCTCCAATCCTCTTCCACACAGCCTATCCACCTCATCCTCGACTGCCTCCAAGCCCCTTCCACCGGTGTCTGGTCATCTGGCATTCTTTCCACATAGCCTACAAAATTTTACAATGGTTTTATGCTCAATTAGATTCTCTAGTTCAGGGCTTCCCAAACTTTTTTCAACTGTGACGCCCTTGGGAAGTTGCCATATTTTTGCGACGCCCCCCCCCCCCGGTGACTAAAAATCTAAGCCCCCCGCCGCTCATTTGTACCAAGCGTAGTATTTTGAAGCCCCCCCCCTGAACGGGTCACGTAGTATGGGTACGTTATCTAATAACAATTTGTCAGAAAAACTCCAAATAGTATCTAAATTTTTTATTAGAAAATAAAAAAACACAACATAAAAACAAAAATGGAGGCAAACAAAAAGATGAAAAAGCAATTTTTTTCTTTGGTATTAATGAGAAGGATGTGCTTGCTTTTCTGAGCATAGTTTCTCAAAACGAGGTTGAAGATTCGAAATCGCCACTCTCGTCTCTGCCTCTAAATTTATTTTTGATCTGTACTTATTCTTAATTACTGCAAATGCAGAGAAACCTGTCTCACACAAGTATGATGTCGTAAACGGGAATAAAACCCTTAACGCTGCAGTGCTGATGGAACGATATTCTTGATAAACTGAGCTCCAAAATTCAAGTAGCTTATCCTTATTAAATTGCAGCTTAAGGCTGGAGTCACAGGACAATTCTATCAACTGTTCTTCTTCTGCTGGCGCTCATTTGAGTCGGCCGCGTCAACACAGACAGCCAACCTATTAGCGTTTCCCACACGCACACTTCAGAGCGATCGAGTCCCGCGCCACTTCAGGCGCAGAAAAGTAAAGACCGATAAGCGGCCGCTACACTACTCGCTTCGACGCTTCGACGAAGTCCTCGACGAAGTTAGCCGAAGTTCGAAGTGCGTGCCCACACACTCGTGCAACTTCGCGAGTAACTTAGTCCAACCAGTCAGTGATTGGTTTATTTATGCCGTGACACTTCGAGTCCTTTGACTCGGGCGCATTTACCGACAACAATCGGAAGTCGGGCGAAGCGAAGCGAAGTTGCCCGAAGCGAAGCGAAGTTCGTGCCCACACTATCGTATTCGGTCAACTTTGATCAACTTCGCGAGTAGTGTAGCTGGGCTAATAGGTTTAGAGCGTAGTTCACTGTGAAACTTTTCTGCGCGGCGGCCTGAAGTGGCGCGGGACTCAGTCGCTCCGAAGTGTGCGTGTGGAAGACGCTATATAAAGATTGCCTCAGGACGCCCCTGGGATGATCCCGCGGCGCCCCGGGGCGTCGCGACTCACAGTTAGGGAAGCCCTGCTCTAGTTCATGATTCAATGTGAATACCGCACAAGTTTCTGATGATCTGATGTCGTTGTCCAGTGCATTGAACATTTTGGAGGCGACGAACCAGAATTGGCGTTGAGCGAATGTTGAACATTGAAAAACCACATTCATTTCCACACTTATTGAACATGAATTGAATCATGAACTAGAGAATCTAATTGAGCATAAAACCATTGTAAAATTTTGTAGGCCATGTGGAAAGAATGCCAGATGACCGGATGCCGGTGGAAGGGGCTTGGAGGCAGACCGAGGAAGAGCTGGATAGGGTGTGTGTGTGTTTGGTTTAGTGGAACTATAAATTATGGAAGTTGTTTGTCCCTTAATAGCACAGGCTTATTTTTGTAAACAGTGTTGTCGAGTATCTAACACATGAAAACTTGCAAACTGAGGGAATCTGAGGGGTGGGTAGGGTGGCATTAAAAAATAATTCTCAATATGAGTTTTCGAGCTGTGATAATGGGATGGATAATTGTTTCTACACAACCTCCCCCCCATCCTACAATACCATAGGTCGCTACGGATTGGAAGAGAGCAAAATAGACAGCTGTTATCGTCTGAAGGTCTAGGATCGACCTAAGAGAGTAGAAGACTTAGTAAAACATACTAAGTTTGATAATTTTGTTTCTTCTTTTTGGTTAGGTTAGTGTTACAACTTTCTATTTTAATAATACTCATTATTAATGTAAATGTATAAAAAAAAGTTTATTTGTTATTTCCCCCATTTCAAATAATGTGTTATATAAAATATTGTTTTCGGATATTTAAAAAAAAATGTTATAAATTGGTGCTTATCATCTTATGCACAATGTTACAGAATATGAATCTGTTTTTTTTAATAATAATGTAGTTTTTAAAATTAAGTGCCTTAAATATTGGAATCCAAGTGTATAAAAAAATTGTCTTGTAATGCGAAAATCTATTTTTTAATCATTGGATAATTATTCTCATAATAAATTGTATTTTTTGACATTTAATCATAATTTAAATAATTTTTTGTACTAACTACTGATGTTTTGTACTGAATCCAATTTGAAAATAAATTAATAAAAATCATTGACCGTTTTTTATTACTCTTATGTATTATTTGTGAAGAATTTTACAGAACCCGCAGATACCATTACAATACATTACAGAACTGTTGACTCAGTACAAATCACAAGTGTGCCCCACTATTGAGTTTGGCAGGCACTTCTGGTCTGCTGAAAACGTCCAATGGAAGGTACTCGAAGTAGAAGGTGGTTGAAGGGTAAGGTCCTCGACTACCAATCTCGAGGTCGCAGTTCGGTAAAATAATATCGTTGCCATACTGCAAAAACTGAATAAGTGCAAAAAAACCTTTTTTGTATACTGCTCCAAATGACGTTCCCCATGACTGTTGAAAATGTCTAATCGATGTCAGCTAACCAACATTAAGTATTTTGGTTTTTACACATGCAACTTTTTCAGTAATTTAAAAATATCTACATATCAATACTTATATTGTTTTTAGAACAAAGGATTTTTATAACAAGAAATATGATCAATTATTTAGCCAAAAAAATAACTCTAAACTTATGATAAGTGTTAGATACTCTCAGTATCGCTCTGGTGAAAGATCGCTCTTGAAAATCATTACTTGAAATAGCTTTAGTCATGTTTGGTGACCAGATCTGAATTCATTTTGGTAACAGTTTATGAAGCAATTCTATTGATGGAGACCAAATTTAGTATTTTTATGGTTTATATTTTTTAAACCCCAATTATAAAGTTCTGCTACCTACATACCTAAAAAGGACGGTGCGGCGGCAAGGGATGTTGAGCAAAGGGAGCTATTGACGGAATGAGGCCGCGAAGACTGTTGAGAGAAAATGTGGTGGAAAAGAGCATGGTGGAGGCTGTAAATAAAAAAAGGGTAGCTTACATACTAAGGACCCTACCTACATACTTAACAAGGCCATCCGCCTCCCTTTTTCTTAGCCGGATCCGCCCTCACTTTTTCTACCCATTTCCGCACCCTTTTTTATAAGCCGGATCGGCTCCCCCTTTTCTTAGCCAGATCCGCCCCCACTTTCTCTTAACCTTTTCCGCCCCCCGTTTTTCTAAGCCGTTTCTGCACCCTTTTTCTTAGCCGTATCTGCCCCCTTTTTCTTAGGTGAAACCGCCCCTCCTTTTCCTTAGACGGATCGACCTCCATTTCCTTATCCGGATCCCCAGTTTTTTTCTTCCCCGGATCCGCCCCCCCCCCTTTTTCTTAGCCGTATCCGCTCATTTTTCCCAACAAACACTCTTTTTCTTAGCCGGATCCGGCACCCCCTTTTTCTGAGCCAGACCCGCCCCCCCTTTTTTACTAAAATATTGTTAGGTTTTACATTTAAATATGAAATGGTTATCAACAATCACAATGAGAGTAGGTAAGTGATGTTATTCAAGTTAAACTAATGAAAGAAACAGGAAATACAATACGATTGTACTAACCCAGCCAAGAGCACTCCTGTCCCGGTGCGACCGGCATGGCCACGGATTTGTTAGAAATTGGAATACATGCTCTGAGACCCTTAGTTGCCATGTATACCACCCGGTATACATGGCAACACAATAAGTCATTATTGAAATTTACGATTGGCAGAAATAAAATAATTGGTTGAGCATTGATTATTTTAAAGTCTTTATGACTTCCTTCCTTTTGCCTCTAAAAATGCAATGATATAAAAAGACATTCGATGGAATTTTTGATATGAAACATCTTTTGGCGCGTCTAGGAGGGTAAAACCGGCTCTCGCTTTGTTTGTAATACATTTATTTGTACCTATATATTTCAATAATAATAAAATAATTGTTTTTTAAATCAATAATAAAAAGACTTGTTTACTTTCATTTTTACTGCCTTCTATAAAAATCAATTTCGATGATTCCCATCTGCCAGGCGTGACGGCTATTTTTTTAAAAACATGTCATGAATTTAGCAGAACATGACTGCATAATTAATATATACATAACTAATTACTAGGTCTCTAAAATCTCTGCGTTGATCAAGAATTTTAAGGTTCATGGAGACATTATATTACAGTTCTTATCGCATTACAAAAACTTTTTCTGAACTCTTTCTAAGTTTCATTTATATACTTTATATTTATATACCATAAAATAATCTTTATGGACTACCTATTAGAATTCAGTGATTCCCAAAGTGGTCTATATCGACCCCCAGGAGTCTATGACAACCTGCAAGTGGTCTACGTCAGCGAAAAAAAAAATTGGGGGTCCATGAAATGAAAATGGGGGTCCACGATAGTGGATCTCAACATACACTGATAGTACCTATTTACTTCCATTATACTATCTTATAATATTAAGACAAATACATTATTTATAAAAGTACCTATGAAGTAAAAAAAATATTATATATGTTTATAAAATTGTGTAAGTTGTAGGATGTAGGAAATCAAGAAATCTACGAAGAACTGTTCTTCGCAAGAACTTTGACAACCGGCACTAAAGGTGAATCAATATTTCATGTTTTGAAGGATTACTTCATTGAAAAAGCAATCCCTTTATCAAATATAATGTCAGTAGCTACAGATGGAGCACCTGCCATGGTTGGACGTTATCGTGGATTTATAAGCTATTTAAAACAAAATGTGCCAGGGGTGTTAGCAATACATTGTGTCATCCATCGACAACATTTAGTTGCTAAAAATTTGAGTGTTAGATTACATGAATCTCTTCAATTAGTCATTGATGCAGTAAACCGAATCCGAAGCAACGCGTTGAATACGCGGTTATTTGCGCAGTTGTGTGAAGAAAATGACGAACACTTTCATCAATTACTCCTTCACACTGAAGTACGCTGGCTGTCAAAAGGCTTATGTTTGACAAGGTTTTTTGCACTTTTTGAGACTATTTTAGAATTTCTGGATACTAAAGATAAAATTTTAAAAGACAATTTAATGAAGTGGAAAACAGACATCGCCTATTTAACAGATTTGTTTACAAAATTTAATATGGTTAATTTGCAGTTACAAGGCGACAGTCTAAATTTGATTAAAACAAAGTCCATCTTATTAGCGTTTCTTGCCAGAGTTAAACTAATAAAGCAAAATATTGGACGGGGCGAATTTTCCCAGTTCCCCAATTTGTCACAGACAAACTGCCAGGGAGACGACGTTTCAACCTACGTTCAACATTTAAATGCCCTCTATTCAGATTTTGAAACTAGGTTTGAGGATGTTTTGACTATGGTAATACCACCGTGGATAATTAACCCACATAGAAGAAACGAATGTCATAAAACAAGAGGAACTGTCTGAAATAAGTACAAACGAAGAAATTAAGGTTCAGTTTAAGCACGGATATTTTATTTTTTATATTTTTTTTTTTATAGTGAATACCTCACAAGAGTCCCAACTGCTCCCGTCTGGAGCCAGTGAGACTATGGCATCCCCAATTGGGGGATGTTGTGAGGCTGAAGGTAAGTAAGGAAGGGAAAGAGGAAGGTGGGGAAGTACCTGGCTATTCAGATCTAGTCACTAAACACGGCTAAAGCCATTTGGAGCAACGTATACGTGAGCAACGTTGGATATCAGCACTTCTGGCTGCAAAAAAACATACCCGTTACTTATCCCGTATTATGGAATATAGCGAGGAAATTTTTAATTTCCTTTCCATCGTCATAGCTAGTGGAAAGGGGGTTCAGCGCTGTTACCAATCTCCTAACGAAAAAAAGAAACAGACTGGACATCATTAGCCGAGGAGACTTAAGATTAAACCTTACAAAATTGACGCCAAATGTTGATAATTTATTATTAAAGCATCAGGTTCATCCTTCCCACTAAAAACATTTACTTATTGCTTAGTTTATTTTATGTTACGTTTATTTTATATAACAGATACAAAATTTTGTTTTGAGTAGTTTTAATTTAAATTCAATTAATAAATGTATAAAATTGAACATGTGTTTTTACTTTAAGTTTTTAACACTAAACTTCACTACAGTTAGAAATTTACAAAAAATCAATATCAGGTAAGGAGGGGGTCTACCAAAAACAGAAAAACATGGCAAGGGGTCTACGACACAAAAAAGTTTGGGAACCTCTGTATTAGATAATATTTTAACCGAAAATTATTTTATTGTAATTCGCAATTTTTTAAAATTATTATTTTTTTAGTTTCCATTGCAAAGTTTGTACATGATGTAGGTATATAGTATAATATAAGAATAAATTAAAAAAAATATATTCACAGTCCTCTTCACTAGGGTTTCCTGTTCTGAGGCGGCCTGTAGTTTTTAAACTTTTGTATTTAGTTTCAAGTTGTCGTCTTCATAATGTTTGTAAGTTGTAAGTTGTAATTGGAACTGAAATTTCCAATTACAAAATTGTCAAAAACAAAGTGTCAAAATTCAGACATAATTTGATAACGTACATAATTGAAGAAGAAAAAATATTCATAAAAAATGTCTTAATTCAATACATAAACTTTCATTTTCACAAATCTTACAATTAAAATTTCCCGTTAGTTAAAACCTTCAGTACTTTCAACATTTTTGTTTGTAATGTTTTCTGTGTTTCAAATGGTTCCACGATAACTCAACACAGTGACAATTCAACACATCTTTAAAAAGTGATATAAAGTCATAAGAAACGATGAAAATAAAATAAAATTTAAACCTAACCTAACCTAACCTACTTAACCCAGTTAATAATGTTTTTGTTTCATCACTTTCCATGACTATATAAAGATGTGATGAATTATCATTTTGATGATTTATCCGATCACCGTTTTAAATACGCTATATAAATCTGATTTTTTACTTTTCCGTAAAAAAATACTGTTTAAGAAACTAGATAAAATTATCTTTCCGGTGTTTGCATTTACAATAAACATTACTATTTCTAAATAATACAATTTTAATATATGTTATCAAAAACTCTAAGCACATTTTTATTTAATTTTTTACTCCAATCGTAGAATATCGACATAACTCGATATTTCGAAACACATTCGTTTTGTTTGTGGGATTGGTAAGAAACTTCACTTTTTTCTCGTTCATTTAATAAAAAATAAGAAATATTTTTTACAGTTAATAGATTGTTACGATAGTGGCGCGAAATACGAATTTTCATTTTGACTGTTTTTAGGATTTTATTAATGGATTCCAGTATAAATATTCGAGGCAAGCTGGAAAGAATTTTTATTTCTCTTTCTAACGTTAAAAAGTCGTATTTCTTTATGATAAAAAAGATAAAAATAATGTTATAAAATATGAACGCCTGGTCATATATGACCCCAAAACACCGGACGGGTTAAATGCGTTACTGGGCATTTTCACCAAGTTTGTACATTGCGTTTTTGATATGTCCCACGATTTTGATTGGATTTTTTTATAGTTTTTCCGAAAAAAAAACACCACCCTCTGATAAAAATTTTACTGTTTCGACAGTTGTATTAAACTGACTAAACATTACATGAATTAAAAATTAGGCTTCATATATTTCATTACTTCTATTGTAATTTTTGGGAGCTCTTCACCGCGCTGTACAGTTATAATGAGTTCTGTGATTTTGACTTCTTTCAAAAGGGAGGTCTTATAATATATATACCTGTATTTTAATATTATTTCTATTTTTATGTTTATTTTATTTCTAATGTCTTCATTATTATTCAGTTAAAGTATAGTTTTGATTTTTCGTATGTATTTTTGTGGTTGTTTTTAAACACTTTTTTTGTGTTTGTTTCCACATTTATTATACTTTTTTATTACTGTTTCGTGGCAATCCAGGACACTTTCTTTCGAAAAGTGATATAAAGTCATATAAATCTTGTTTTTTCATCACTTTTCAAGAGTGCGTTGAATTTCCACTGTCCTGAGATACCGGGTTAACGTTTTTACCATGTCCCATTTTTATATTTATTTATTTATTCAAACGCCATAAAATGGCCTTTACAATATAGTGATAATCGAATTACAAGCGTCCAGTGGTACACAGGATATTAATAGCAATAAATTATACAACAATTAATGTGTAGGTACACAAAAACACTATAATTGCAAGTGATGCATTTATTAATATAAGTGCAGTAAGACAATGTATAATTCAAAAGAAATATATACCAGTATAACAATAGTTAAACTAATACTAGGCTTGTATAAGACCTGTCATGAGTATAAGTATGAGGTGTCTATGATAATAGTCAGTATTTAATATAAAATACATTAAAGTATAGAACGCTAAAGTTAAAAGAGAATATTCTGTTAGAATAGAGTACCTTACTGTGTAGAAAAAAGTGACTTGTGAACATGTATAGTCTAGCAAAATATTGTAATAGAGCAATTAGCAGTGAGTTTGTTACCCACAAAATAAATAGTACTTGGAATCACAACTTACATCGCAACTAGGCATTAACAATTCAGGGCTGTAAGCGATTCAATGATACTTATGGATGAGAAATAATATTTTTTTAATTAAATAATACATATGTTAGCTAACACTATAAGATATCTGAAGTAAATATGTAGTTTAGAAGTAGTAAAATATGATATAGAAGCCATGTAAAAGAATATTATCATTCCTGACATTGATTATTGTGATTGACGCATGTTATTATAGCCTTCTTATAACTATATTCCGTGCAGTTCAACACATCTACTACTTCTGAGAAAACATTGCCAACTGCATGCAATCTAGGTATAAGCGAATATCCAAATGACCAAGTCCTGATATTTTTATTGCGATTAAAAAGAATTTTGGATCGACTAGTTCTTATATGTATATGGAAGGTAATTAGACTTAATAATTCAGGGTTGTCTATAATACCATTAATAATTTTATAAATAAAAATCAAGTCGGAAACAAGTCTTCTATCTGAGAGTTTTAATAAAATTAGTTCTTTCATCAAGTGATTCTAGTTTATGTTTCAATTTATAGTCAATGAATCTTAGGAATTTAAGCTGAATTTTTTCAATGGAGTCAGAATGGATTTTTGAGGGGACCAGATGGAAGAATTATATTCGATTTGACTATGAACTAAAGAAGAATGTAAGTTTTTTAATGTTGAGATATTACTTTTTTAATTATTCAATGGGACAAAGTCTGATTTCGAAATTCGTTGCAGGAGTAGGTATATGAATAATTTTGTGGTGTCTTTATTGGCTTACATTATATGTTTTGGAAAATATAAAGTTTTTACGTAAATTTGGACCAAATTTATTAAAAATCTCGTTTAACATTTCTGGTATGGAATCTGTGATCGGATAACTCATCAAAATAATATTTGAACACATCTGTAAAAATGATTTAAAGTCAAGAAAAGTGATGAAACAATAACTAGGTTAAAAAGGTTTCGTCTGTTAGTTTTTCAACGCTTTTAATGACTTTATATCACTTTTTAAATGTGTGTTAAATAGTCACTGTATTGAGTTATCATGGAACCGTAAGCTTCACACGTATCTAGTGATGCAGCGATGAAATCATCTCGTACAGAATTGGTTTGATATTCCCTAGGGAAGCAGTCAAATCAAATCGCAATCACGATTAACATTTCACGTATACCTGTGAAACGTATATAATATGTAGCTACATAAATATAGCCCCTGTTTGCAATCCCACAAATTATTAACCATTATGCTCTTGACACAAACACTTGTAATGAACTACAACTATCGCAGAGACAAACCTACCTCAACCTCAACCATAGCTTAGCTTCTCGTCCCCACAAAAGCAACAGATAGCATATTGGAATTCAGCCAAGTCGTTGAACACCCTGGCAGTTTGGAGTGACGCCAAAACTTCTATATAAAAGCTTGACGTGAACAAGATGACTGATAATAAATTAATATGCATTTACTTTTGAAACCACGCTCAAATGACAAAAAATACATATTGGGTAGATTGTCAATGGAGAAAAATGACACTGCTGTGGCAAAAACAACAATAAAGATAGTAATAATTTTGTTCTAGGGACCCTTAAAAATATCTAGATGAAATGACGCCAAAGATGTTTTTATTATACAAAAGAGGTGCCTACGAAAAAATTAAAAACTCTGATCACCGGGATTCATGTAGACCAATTTTTAAAAATCTCAAACTTCTGACAGTGACGGACATATATATAATGGAGTTATGCCTGGTTAGTTCGATCATCTCCAGAAAAGTTCCCACGAAAAAATTCAACACATAAACACAGTACAAGGTGCACAGAAAACTTATTAATCCCAAAAGCAAACAAAACTATATTTCAAAAAGGACCACACTACATGGCCATTGTATATAACAACTTTCCACGTAGCATCAAACAAATAACCGACATACTTAAATTTAAATCATCACTAAAAACATTTCTTTTAAACAAATGTTACTACGTCTTAAATGAATACCTTACATAAATTAAATACCTCTGTTTTTTTATTTACATACATTTGTTAACATGTAATTGTTGGGTTATAATAATAATAATAACATGGCATTTATATAGCGCAGTTTAGTGTCATTTCACTTCAAGTGCGCTTAACTACTCGTATAACAAACTTAAAAAATGGTAATTCAGTATTAGTGGTTATTAAAATTATTCCTACAGTGTGCCTTACCCAATACAGATCTAATATTATAACACTAAATACACTGTTTATACAAAGTGATGACAAAACTTAGAATAACCATAACAGCAGGACAGGACAAAACAAGAATATTAAAACTAAAACATAATATAAAACAGGACGCAGTTTGTGCTCAGAAATGAGAATTTTCTGAGCAGACACTTTAAAAAGGTACAATAAGGAGACAACCGAAACCAAACAATTACCGGAAGATTTAGAATATAGCTTATTATAAAATATTGAAAAGAAGTTAAAATTTACGAATGGTAAGATTTTTTAAACAATTTTGTTTTTAAAGCCCGTTTAAATTCAGCCAAATTCTGGAGATTAGTAAGAGCTGAGGGAAGTCTATTCCAGATGAGCGGGCCTGTTACACTAAAAGAACGATCATAGTAAACGGTTCGATTTGACCTAGAATGTTCGATTAGACGATTACTAACATATAGATCTGCTGACCTTAGAGTAAGCTGTCTATTGCTTAAGTTTTGTCGGATACATAGTTCCTATATATGATCCCTTAGAAGTGGGGTTATACGGCAATACTTAGATTCACCAAAAATCATTCTTTCCGCAGCATTAAAAACTGGCTGGATTCTATTGATTTATTTCTGAGGTGGGCCGGCATATGCACTATTGCAATAGTCCATACGTGAGACGACGAACGAATTTATGAGTGACTTTGCTCCATCAGAGGGAAAGCATCTCCTGATTTATTTTATCTGCCTTAGATGGAAAAAACCAGAACTCACAGCTTTTGAAATTTGGGATTCAAGAGAAAGACTATTGTCCATAGTGAAACCCAGAAATTTTATTTCGTAATATAATGTGTATTTGTTGGGTTAGCTGGAAGAAATAGGACATAACCTATAAGATATACCATTTGTACTCAGTATTTTTGTGCAATAAATATTTTTTTGAATTTAAAATTTTGAATATGTGGAAATATCACAAACAACTCTTGATATGATGAAAACACAGGCCTCGGAGTTGAAAAATAAACGCCGTTTTTTCTGACTCCACTTCACCGACTTATCCGAAATCTTAGAATTGGTCTTGGATTGTCTGAAGATGGCGAAATCTTTATAAACTAACATTAATTTCCATAAAAATTCATCTAATTACATAGTTACCTTCAACACTGCATGATTTTAGTTTTAGATTTTCACTAAAATCTCAGAAAGTCTCACTTTACAAATAAACATTCTTTGAACGAACTCCGCAGGATCATATTGCTGGCCCTAGCAAATCTGGTCAAAGGAATTACAAGAAGCTAACTGATATTATTTGATATGTTTCAGATCCCTAGTAAAAAATAATAAAAAGTTTTAACCAACCCGTGATTACACCTTGCAAGATTTAATTATTTCCGCAATAGAGTTACACGAGTACACGTGGGGCGCGGAATGAGCGGATGATTGGATGGGAAGACTACACGTGTGCACGTGCCTAGATAAAATACGAGTACCTTAATATAAATGTTCATTCACACGGGAAATCATTCCGGGAATGCAAAATATCATCCAATAATTGTAGGCAGGGAACCTCATTTCCAATTAGAATAAATTACAGGATGACTCTGAACATTTCGATTTACAATATTATAATCAGTACCAATTTTAATTTTTAGGTTCTTATTTTATAACTAAACAAAATTGCTGCAATATTAAATAGATTGAGATGAATGTGAAGTATGCGTGCTAAAAACTACTTTATGAAAACACGCACTAATGATGATCATACCTATTATTTTAACGACTTATAGAGCGTGACCTAGAAAGCATCTACTTAGAACAACGCTGTTTAGCGGAGTGTCGAATAAAGTGGGTGTTTTTTAAAAACCTTTTCATGACGTCAAGAATATTTGCCTACAGAGAAAACGTTTGACACAATGTACGGTTTCCCAAGCAAAGGAAGTTCACGCTTCACTTACAATTTCTTTACAAATGTTATACACAAAGTTGCGTTATTTATTTATTTATTGAATATTAGAGAAGATGGAATAGAGGGAGACAAAATATTATAAGAAGGGTAGGTAAGGGGTGACAGTTAACAGTTTCAGTGGAGGTTAACGGAATAAATTCAAAACGGGACTTAGTTTTTTTTTTTTAATTTTCTGACTTTATGTCCGAGTTAAATCATCCCCACAGGAAAAACTAAACGCTTCCACACACTTTTCCACAAATGATCATCTAGTCAATCCACATTATGCAAGTGCATTATATAAGCACAATAAATACAAAATAATACAAGAACAACACGTCAAATCACCATGAGATCAAATGGGAAAATAATTCACCGACTCCAGATATTTTCAAATCAGAAGGTTTGACTCGGTAGAACTTCTAATTGGACCTATAAATCCTACTGATCCCTCAATATAAATATTCAAAAAATCTTTCGTAATCCTTGTATTTAAAATGATTGATTTTTGCATTTTTATGTACAAATTCTTTGACAGATCTAATATGCCTAAATTTTTAATGAGAGAGCTAGGTATAATGCCAGTAGCCGAAATAACAAATGGTAATATTTTTATAGTCTCAGAATGCCATTTTTTTATTATTATTAATTATGTTTGAATTATTATTAACGGCTTTTTAAATTTCGAGGGTTTCTAAATTGTTTAACATAATTCCGATTCATTTTTTATATAATATTTTTTAATTTTTATAAAATGAGTGATTAGTTTTTATTAAATGGTTTGCAAATTCTGAAATTGCATTACTATTTAAACATTGGAGATGTTCTTTAACTCTTATATTTTTATTCCGTACCGTTTTCCCGATGTAAAAAGCAGAACAGTAATTACAATTAAGTTTACATGTGCCCGAGTAGCTAGGTTTGTCATCACCATCATTAGTATTAATTATGTATTTACCTAAATTATTATTAAAACTATTAACACAAACATTAAACCCGGTTGGCTGTCATTTTTAATTCATATAAAAAGTGGTGTATTACAAAGTGTGTTTTTTCATTTGATAATATAATGTCACACCCTAAAGTATTTTCCTTCGAAAATATTAACATTTTTATTTGTATAGATTAGTGTAATTTTTATTATAATGTAAAATACAACATTGGCTTAACTTTTCATTATAAATTCATTAGTTGTGATTAGATATTGCCGTCTCCCTCCCACTTATTGATTATCAATTTATTGTTTCCTTAAAATATTTTGTCTCTGTCTAGTATTGATCTTTTAAAGTGTGTAATATTTTTGCTTTTTCTTCTTTCTGCCTACCTATATATACTTGATCTTAGTATTTAGTTATTATTATATTCTAATGTAGCTTGGTTTAAGCGAAACCGGTCTATATGTAAGATAGTAAAAGTTTGTAGTTAAATATATATACAAAGCGTTTGTTTCATTTTAAAATATAATGCCTAACCACAAAGTAGTTGTTTTTTACGAAAAAAAAGTTTCATTTACGAGAATACCAATGTTGAATTAATAAAGCGTAAGAAAATATTTTTATTATATTCTACCTGACCTCTAACTGGAGAGGTGTATAGTAATTTTATGGTTTTTAGTTTATTATAGTCGATTATAAGCAGTGGCGGACTAAGTCCGTCGGAGGCCCGGGGCGGCAAAGATGAATGAGCCCACCCTCTAGTTTAATAAGTTGATGTAATTTTACAAGATTTTTATTCGGTTCACATTTGTATGTATAAGTGTTTGTTTATTTAGTTTAAATTTAAATATTGATATGGACGAGGAAAATAAAATACGAATCGATCCGCAAAAAATAACATCCGATTTGCATGCACCAAGTCTTAAAATCCAGTCACTATGGCCAGGGCCGTATTATGCGTAAGGAAGTATAGGCAACTGCCTCGGGGCCCAACATCAGGTAGTGGCCCCTAGGGTAAAGGAACCCCGAGACGTACATTGCCTAGGGGCCCGACATGTTTAATCCGGCCCTGGCAGGGCCGTATTGTCCATTAGGCAGTGTAAGCCACTGCCTTGGGGCCACGCATCGGCTAGGGGCCCCTAGGGTAAAGGGACCCCTAGCCGATGGTAGCTAAAGGTAAATGGTGCATGCAAATCGGATGTATAGTTTGTTTAACATGTTGTCAACCAGGTTGAAAAACGTGTTAAAAAAGTTTCGAGAAAAGCGCATTCAAAGTTTTGCTGAAGGATAATTCAACATACAAATTGTTTCAAACGGTTTCACATAAAATGATTTATCTCCGTCAATTTTTCGAATTTCTTTAAAACATTTTCTTCAAAAGTGCAGCTTTCAAAAAATTAAATGAAAAAAAAGTAAATATTTTTTTACAGTGTCCTGGTGCCTTAAAGCCTTGTTTACAATTTGATCAAGGGAACATGGAGGCATTTGGGGGCCCCCCAGGACCGGGGGCCCGGGGCGGGAGGCCCCCCCAGCCCCCCCTTAGTCCGCCACTGATTATAAGCGATACCGCGAATAAATCCAAGGATTTGTAATCATTTACTGTTAATTACATGTAATTAGTTGTAATATGATTCATGAAGCTTAATTTGTAGTCAAAGAAAACGCCAAGGTCCTTAAATTAAGACTCTTAAGATTCATATTATTAATGGAGTATTTGATTAATTAGAAAGTTTTTGATCTGTTAAAACTGATCGTTAGGCATTTCTCTAAATTCAGATTTAAGTTGTTTACGAGGTACCATTTATAAAGTTAATATTAGTTCATTTGCAGAGTCAAACAATCCGATTTTTTTTTCGATCGATTTAAATATATTTAGTTGAATTGAGGGATGTTTGGTGTGTGTTTTTGTCTGGTTTTCCTAATGGGCCCTCTTAATTGGATACCTTTAAGAAGTTCTGGGCATTCTATACCTATATCCATAGATAGATATTTTTTTAGGTGTTTGAACAGCAATAATAATTTTATCTAAGGAAGCAAACACTTTGTGATGTGACATTATATATTAAATGAAAAAATACACTTTGTAAAACACTTTTATTTTGAATTAATATTAACAGCCAACCTGGTTTCGCTTGTTTCAACCTTCATCAGGGCTTATTATATCCAATAAAGTTATTTTCATACAGACACATATATATAGAAGAAAATAAAACAATGAGTGAAAGAGATAGAAGGAAATAGCACTAATAAAGTGTCTGCTCTTTTATTTCTATCTCTTTCACTCGTGTATTTTATTTCGATCTCTTTCAGAGAATACAAAACAAATTCTTACGTGTTATAAATTTTAAAATAGGTATTCTAGCAATTACGTTGAATTACAATGTATTTGTCACTCTGTTAAATTACATGAATATGCTCAAATTGTCAGACAGAAGCATTTTCAATGACTTGGAAATTAATTTGCTGATTTTTCCTACTGACTTCCCTGATTAAAAAACATTGTGTACGCCCCTGGCAGTACCTAATAAAGTCCAATACTTATAAATTTATAAGTAAGGGTAACATCATTAAGTATGGCAATTGAACGAGTATTCAATAAAATATTTTTTCATTCTAAAGATTTGACCTAATTGACATAATTTGTAACTTGTTTAAGCGATCAAATCAATAAATAATAATTTGGCTTGTTCAACAGGAGGATATCATAATAACTGTAGTATCTTTATACTTTTAAGGGTTCGGGTTTTCAAGGAATAGTTAAACACTATTTAATATTATAACAGTTATTGTATTATTATGCTTAATCTCCGAGAGTACAATAATTGTACTCGTATTAAATACTAGAATGACAATAAGCTAGCCATATACGGTTGTCACCCGCCGAACGCCGCCCATCCACGCAAGAAAGGCTTTTTTTGTACCTACCACTACCAAATAATACAAAATTTCAGTTTATACAGTTTAATAGGAGGATATCATAATAACATAACACAAAACCTCTGTTTATACGTATTTTTCTTATTTTCTGCAGTATTCTTTAACATATTAATAAATTAGCTGCCGTACTATGGGCCGACTTTTGAATCGGTGGGCAACTTTGATGATAGCAGATATCTGCATAATTCTCTCTTCCAATATATTTTTTAGGCTGTAACATAGCTATAATGATGCTATAAAAGTTAGTGTCGAATTAGTTCGTATCTAGTTATATTCTAACATGTTGATGATTGAATTGTGTTTATTTATTCAGACAACGAAAAATTTAAACACATTTTATAATTATTTATGAAGATTTGTGACGGGCAAGATTACTATCAAATTCATATAAAAATATTGAACTTGTGCAGTACAAATTTTAATGATGTATTAACTTCTAACTTCACATATCTATTCATCACATAAACTATAAATTCTTACTCAATACGCTTAAAATACATACATAATAATAGCTTCTGTATAATTTGAGCTTTCCAGTATGCTTATTTATAGCAGTGGTCTTGAAATATAGATGATAATGCTCAGCGAATCCAAGCTTCTGTGAAATTAGAACCAAATATTCTGTAATTTATGACTAATTTGATCTTTGCAATTGTTAACAATAGCTAAATTAGGTTTTCATGGCTAGTGTTGATTGTGAACTAGACATGAAATGAAAATGAGCTTTTTGTTAAATTTTCTTCGTTATTCTGTGAATGTCACTCCACACAGGAGGCGCAAAGGAACATAATTTTCTTCAGGTCTTATGTCATCTTTCGGGATGCTGTGTAGCTGGTCTTTTTGAGTGAATTGACTTGAAGGGAGGAAACACAGATGCCGGCAAATCGTTCTACAGCCGTTTGAACTCAAGAAGGAGTCGGAGAAAAGGCCCGTTCTCATGTGACAATTGTCGACAGTGTACAAAGCGTTTGGTGTATTTTACCACTCTGTGCCTCAATAGTAGAACAAGCGAAACATTCGAGGTCGTAAAATAACAGAAAACGTGCGGAAACCAGCACGCTGATCAAAACTGTGCATAAAAACCGAAACGAAAACGGTGACTATTGCCAAATCACTATTTTGATTAATCTTTATAACTAATCGGTGTACATGAATACCAAAAAATATGCTTTAGATAAATTAAAGATTTTCCTATCGTTTCACTCGAGTAGAATACAAATAAAAAATAAATTACTCAATTTAAAATATAAATGTAAAGTACTAAATTTTTTTTTTCATTAGAAATCTATGAACACATAAAGGAAACAACTTTAAAAAAATACAGTATTATAACTAAGATTATTTGTGACAGTTCCACTTGATTAATTTTTTTGCTTTCTTATAAAATTATTTATAAAATAAATAAAAACCAGTTTTTGCTTGAAATCGAACGTTTCTAGACTCCGTTTGTCAAGCGATTTTAATGCCTATTACCTACAATATAAGGTATACCAAGAATATACATATTTTTGGCTTGTAACTTCCTCTTAACACCCACAGCGACCGATTGAAGACTGTATCCAGTGAGTGATCCTGTTCGGTGTACCTTTCGAGGATCATATTTTAGCTAAAAATTGCATTATTAGACAGAGGCGGCTCTAGGGATCCAGTCGTGGTAGGTCATTTGAAAAAAATGAGTGACTAATCTTTATTTGATATTGTGAAAAATGCCCATATATTATTAACTATATCAATTTGTTATAGTACTATTCCGCGACTCTAAATACATATTATGCTAATATAGTAAATTGGAAATAAATACACAATCCATGTACTTACGGCAAATAATTTTTGAGATATTATGTTTTAATGTAGTTGTGCACAACATAAAAGTAAATAAAATAAGAGTTTGATTCTATTTGACAATGATATTTTACGTTTTTTGTTTTGTTTCATTCTAAATCGATAACAACTTAAATAATTATTCTAAACCTTTCCCGAACTATCCAATTTAAAAAAAAAAAACCATTGTTCCACACACTGCAAGCGTGTAAAATGAAAAACCGACATTTGTTTATGTCACCATCTCTGTAAAACATATAATATTCATCGTGCTGTCTCCCCCCACGGTCATGACCTAAGCGTCCCTAAGCTTTCTTTGATACCCAATTATTACTTCGACAAAAAATATAGTGCCATCTCGTTTATTCTATGGCGCGCAGATGCCAAAGTGGACATTCTTTAAATTGACCGAGCGAATCGTGTGGACTTGTGAATGAAAGCTTCTATTAGAGACAACAGATAAATTAAGAAGACCAGTTGTTTTGATGCACATAATTGATTATTATTGTTGTCTTATAATTTGGGGGGGGGGGGGGGGGGGGGGGGGGGGGTCAAACACCAATTGACCTATCAATATCAATATTTTCACGAATCAATAAAAAAATCATTATTCATTATCCACGACATTATTATTTTTTTTTTAAAAAAGGGGTTTAAAACAAATATTTTTAAGTGAATATATGTTCATTTTATTGTTTGAAAAGACTTTTTTTAAATTTAAGACGCACACGAGCAACTTTAGTTGCGGCGACAGTTGGCGACTATATCGAAAACCATAAAGATAAAATAAAAAAACTCTCCCTAGTTTCGCATCGCATCGTGTTTACTTTCATATTTATGCCGTAATGGATTTTAATGCAGGGTCGCAACTAAAGTTGCTCGTGAGCTCGAAAAATTATTAATTAATCAAACTATTTGCCCTTTTGCCCGTCCGTCCCTATTACTTTCAATAGGTATTACATTTTGGTGGGTTTTCAATATATATTTTCTTAATGAAATGAACAACAAAGGAATAATTTCAAAGGCACTTTCCAGTTTGTTTGTTTTTTTTTAATTTTCTCGAAGTGTGGATTTAAGATTTCACCGTTGCCTTTTAAATCGAATGAATAAGCGCGTAATGTCTCTCCGCACTTCCCTCGTGTTAACAACTATTATGTACATTGTACAGTTTCCATTATCGTTAATGCAAATGGCGCTTAATGGCTAGCCAAGAAGCTGGCGGAAACACCGCGCCACCACCTTAAGCCGTTACTTAAGTGGTTGCAAATGACGTGAAGACATAGAATTTTTAATATAATAAAATAAGCTAATAACACCAATACTACGAACAGACCTCGTAGTAAAGGGTAACTTATGTTGAAACTGGGAAGTCAGTGTATTCCCGAAGTAAGTGGTTATTCAACGTTCCGATTTCGAATTGTGGTTTTTCATTTTGGAAAAATGAGAATTGCTGATTTATTAAAATCCTCATAAAATGTTAGTACTTTTAAAAGCATACAAAAATGGTCTCATTTTTATTAAGATTTACACCACGAAAAGTATTATCGTATTTAATTTTGGTGTACACCGTGTTGCTTTTCCTTCTCTTTTAGCCAACGTTAGGCATAATCATCTGCCCTACTAACTAATTAATGCTAACTGAACTATAGTTGTCCGAAAAGTTGGCTAAAGGAAAGCGCAACACGACATAATAACCGAAACATGAATTACGGTTATAATCTAAGGTAACTTAAAAATACAAAAATTCTCATCAAAACCAGGGCTGGACTGGATTACCATTGAAAACTAAAATTTGTATTAAGTTGGAAAATTTGTCTAAAGTGGTAGAAACATAATCCCGCGTCCCTCAAAAGTACCCTCAAAGTTTTAGGGTGCCTTAAATAAGCTTTGTCTTAGAGTTTATAAACTATTTAAATTGCCCTCGTTTAAAAAGGATTAACTAAATCAACTCTATGCTTAATCATCGTGTTCGGAGATTAGGCATTTAAGTTGCGAAAGGCTTGAGGTAAACTCTGAAAGTGAAGAATTTACATGAAGGTAATTTAAATTTTGTAAGAAATTAATAAAAGCTGCTCGCAGCGTCCCATTTAGCACGAAGCGAAGAAAATATAATAAATATTGTTGTGTTCCCACAAACAGTTCTCCAACTCGTCGTGGAAGGAGATTTTAGAAAATAAGTTCTTAATATTAAATCAGGGATTTATTCAATACTTTAGATGGTAGACCTAACTAGGAGCTGGCTAAATGAGATCTGCAACCACCACGTTTGTCTGGAAGCAGCCTAACTGGCCCTAGCGACTACTGACTACTAGCTGCCATCTTGCGGACTTCTAAGCAAGCTCTTTTGCACTGCCCTCTATGAGTGCATCTGTGAAGCTCTTAGCTAACTCACTTCCCAACAAATATAAATTTTGATATAAGAGGAATTTTAACCAACGCACAACCAAGATGAAATTTTCCTGTATTTTTTTTTTAATTCGCATCAGTTTTAGCTAGTAAAGTATACCGGACAGCAGATGGATATACCTAAATAATTATTAAATAATCAAGAAAATGAATATTTGTCTGATGTAACGCATTGTACGATGCCGACTCCTTTGAGGCTTGTCTCGTACGATGATAAGATTTTTAATCACTGCACACGTGTCATATCGCCAGTTCAAGGATGAATTACTCGCACGACAAACCGTGGGACCTTAGTAATTAATTCGGCGCTTTGACGCTTATCATATTTCTATTTAGTTTTAAGAATAATTGCTCCACATAAACACGTGTAGAATTTATTGAATTCGAACCCAATAAATACACAAACAACTGGCCCAACCAGTCAGTTGTCCGACGACTTTCGCAAGTTGTGTTTCTATTCAAATCCTTACCCAAGGTACCCCCAGAGGACACCGGCATTTACAGTCAATGTCACTGGCTTAGGTGTCCAGTACATAAAGTATAAGTTAAATAGTATCTTTCAATCTTAGTATGCTCAAAAGATATTAACCCACAGAGCTACACAATTAGAGGCAATGTTGCGTACTAAATCTCGTCGAAAAGTGTTCAAATATTTTATCGATAAGCGTTACGCGTGGAACGGAATCGGTAGTGTTAGTTAGAGGTCGATTGTTGGAGGTCAATTGGTGGTAAAACAGTAGAACCTATTTCTTCGTTTCAGTCTCATCTAAATATAATACATCAATGTAAGAACGACCGCTGCCTTATAGAAGATATTTTATAAATTAAAAGTGGTCCCAATAAATATGGCTTGAGAGATGGGTTACAAAAGCAATAATACTTTTTCCAATAAATTCCAATATCTCGCTGCGTCCCCTCCAGCGTTTTAGGGTCACATATGACCGGGCGTTCATATTTTATAAAAGTATTTTTATCTTTTTTTCTATCATCCGAAAATACTTAATGTTTTTAACATTAGAAAGATAAATAATAATAATTTCCAGTTCGCTTCAAATATTTATACTTGATGCCACTAATAAAATACTAAAAATAGCCATAATGAATAATTCATATTTCGCGATTAAAAAATGTTTCCTATTTTTTATTATGTGAAGGAGATAGAAGTGGTTACAGTTTTCTTACAAATTCCCCAAACAAAACGAATGTGAATCGAGTTTTCTCAATTTTTCTACGATTGGAGTAAAAAAATAAGTAAAAATGTGGTTTTTGTGGATTTTTTATGTTTGGTACTAAAATATAATATTAAGAAATAATAATGTATATTTTAAATGCATGCATCGGAAATATAATTTCATTTATTTTCTAAAACAGTATTCGTTTTTACGGAAAATAAGATGTATATAGAGCATTTTAAATACACAGAAAATATTGCAAACTGAACAAATGTGTTGAAAGTACTGAAGGGTTAACACGTTTGTGCACTACGCCATCCATAGTAATCAACTTCCGTTACGTCGCATCGCATTCTACATTATTTCCAACATCCTTTACGTAACATAAAATACTGTTTGTTATTCTTTCAACATGGGGTATTATTACAGTATGTATTACGAGGATTAAGGAATAGCGATAACTATAAAATAAAATCGGTACTATCGCTCCATAGCGTTGTTCAACGGTTCATTGCAACATAACGTCAACCATGGATATCGTTTACCTAGGCGTGTCTGCGAGCCCGAAGTAAGCTCATTTTTTCCGTACTTCCGTTGAAATTTTACATTAAACATTAAAATGGCCCGGCCTAAAAATTTCAAAGGCGCTGGTGTTAGGTATTATTCGCGCCTTGGCTCCTTGGCAAGTGGGCGCACGGAGCGTAATGCTTCAATTGCGCCTGTTCCTTTTCTAACCACTCTGGTGAGAGCAACATTGATCTAACTCTCTGCTCTGGATCAGTTGCGAACAAGATATCAATGTGGACCGTGCACGATTGCGCAATTGCCTCTGATCATAGACTAATTACTTTTAAAGTGGGTGTCAAGAAGACCGAAGCTCCAAGATCCTCCTGGAACTTCAAAACCACTCAGGCGAATTGGGATAACTTTGGGGAGGCGCTACAAGATACTTTACGGGGATTCCGCGAAGTAGCGTCTAGAGATCCAGATAATTTGGGGAATTTTTTTAACGCGGCCGTAGTATCAGCCGCAGAATCATCCTTGGGAAGATCAAACCCGAGGAGGATTTTAAGGACGCCGTGGTGGTCGAGTGAGCTGACTTCGCTAAAGGGTGCCTACAAAAGAGCCTACAGGGCCCTGGGAAACTCGAGACGGGTCGGATGTACGCCGGAGGAGACGTCCACCCTCATGGTTCGTCTCAGGTGTGCTCGTAGTGCCTTTAAATCGGCCGTCTTTAAGGCGAAACGAGCGGCATGGCATAATTGGGTTAAAGAAGTGGGAAACGCCAACCCGTGGGATATCCACAGCGCCCTTGAAAAAACGGGAAAAGGTTCTGACCGGTATTTAACCAGTATTACATCCAATATTGACGGCAGGGATGTTGAGAGTGTAGACGTGGCTTCTACGCTCAGGACACTTCTGGGCAAGTTAGTCCCTTTAGACTCTGTAATAGCGGAAAGCGACCATCACAAACAGATTAGAAATCTGTCACGGCTTCCGCCCAGGAACCTCGCCCAGGAGGATAATTTGTTACATATAACTGTTGCTGAGGTTGACGCTATTATTAAGGGTTTGGATCCAAAGAAGGCACCAGGCTTCGACAGACTTAATGGCATAATAGTGAAGAATGTATGGATCTACGCCAAGGAGGAGCTCTTCCAGGTGTTGGACACGTGCATGAGAAGGGGAGTTTTCCCCACAGTATGGAAGAAAGGCGTGCTCCGTGACATTCCAAAAGGGAATGATAAGCCCCGGACAGATGTCAAGGCGTACCGGCCCATCACCTTGCTGCCTGTATTTGGAAAAATACTAGAAAAACTGATTAGATGCCAACTGCGGAAAACTTTGTCACCACCCAGCGATCGACAATTTGGCTTCGTCCCCGGTATGTCTACGGAGCACGCAATTTTATATGCGCTTGAATGGGTGAAGGCTTGCCCTAAGAGGTATGTGATTGGGGTCTTCTTAGACATCACTGGTGCTTTCGATCATGCGTGGTGGCCGATGATACTCTCTAAACTAAAATCGCGTAATTGTTCTCCAAGGTTATTCAAGATAACCGCAGATTATTTCAACAACCGTTCTATAATTCTTTCGTACGGGGATGTCACTATTGAACGGGAGGTAAATATGGGTTGTCCCCAGGGTTCGGTTCTTGCTTCAGATTACTGGAACATTTTGTTTGACGACTCCTCCAGGTTGCCCTTGCCTGAGGGATGTATCTCGGTCGATTACGCTGATGACAAATTGTTTTTGGTCTCGGGGAACAGCAGAAAAGAAGTAGAGTGCAAAGCTGAAGAAGGTTTAAGTGCAATTTTAGAATGGGGTAAGAGAAATCGTTTGACCTTCGCTCCCCAAAAGACCATGGGTCTCCTGATGAAGGGCTCCCTCAATAGAGGGAGAAATCCCTGCATCAAAATGGGAGATTCAAACATCAAATTTGCGGAAACCACTAGGTATTTAGGCGTTCTCTTGGATCGATCGTCCTCTTTCTTGGCACATGTCAAGAGTGTATCAAGCAGGGCCCAAGCCCTCTTCTTGAAACTGAGAAGGATCTCAACTGCCGAGTGGGGATTGCGTTCTCCAGCGCTTCGCCTTCTATACAGAGGGGTGTATGTGTCGCAAGTCACCTATGCAGCCTCTGTGTGGGAGCACCGCCTGAATAATGTACTGATCCAGTCGGCACTCAAGAGGGGCCAGCGAATCCCCCTGTTGGCACTCTCTGGTGCCTATAGAACAGTTGCCTCGGACGCTTTGCCAGTTTTGGCCGGCATATTGCCAATTGATTTAGAAATTAGGGAGGTGCTAACAAAGAAGAAGCTTATCAGAGGAAGACCTGCTACTCACCTAGGTGTTAACTTAATACCAGGCGGATCTGTGTCTCTCCCTGCTCTTCTTAGAGAGATGCATGAAATAACGCTGAGTGAATGGCAAGCGCGATGGGACAGGTCAAATTCGGGAAGATGGACTTACTCATTCTTCCCGTCTGTTAAACTCAGAATGGAAGGGGCATATTTAAACCTGGATCACCATGTGACCCAACTTCTCTCCGGGCATGGGGAATTCAGAGGGAGACTTCACAGTCTCGCCCTGTCCCCCCATCCAAATTGCGCATGTGGCAATACTGACCAGACTGCCGAGCATATTCTGTGGCATTGTGAGATTTTGACGGATGCAAGAGAGGAAATGTTGGAAGGTCTGAACGTCATCACAAGACCGGTATGGAATGCCGATCTCGTTTCGAATAAGGTGAACTTTGAGTGCCTGAGGAAGTTTACAAAGGTTTGGGTAGAGAGATGGCCTGATCTTAGAGTCGCTGATTAGATTAAAATCATTCAGAGTTTCAGGTGCCATGTGTGACTGCTTCTGGTTTCCTCGGTTAATTCTTTTCCTGCTCTCATATTACCTTCGTTATGATGTCTGTATATTTCTTTTTTTTATTTTCATTTTATATTAAGGTTTGCAATCACCTTTGCATTATATATTTGATTTTTTTTTTTTTTTGCTCTTTTCTTTTTAATTTTGTCTGTTAATGCTTCTCTTCTTTCCATAGTAACTGCTATTATTTTAATTATTTCCTTTGTTATGATTGTTTCTATTTCAGCAAGATTCCATGCGAGACTGACCCCTTGAGCGATGGTAGTGATGACATCATCGCTCAATCCGTCATAATGAATTTAATTAATATAATTTGAGTTTTTAATTAACTTGTCCTTTATCATTTTTTTTCTTCTTTCTTTTGCTTTACATATCATTAGGAGTGTGTGCAGTAAGCCGAAACTGAACTTTAATCGTCCTGTACCGTCTTCAACCCGTTTTGGGTGTGAAATAGACTTCGTCCCTGCCTAATCAGACGCCTCCTACACCGGACAAGTGTTCACACAGAGTCGACTGCGCCTCCCCCATCGCCATGGCGGGCTTGAGGAATGGCCGAGCAAGCTCGACAACCTTCCGCCCACCCTCCGAATGCCTGACGCTCACTTAGTCCCTAGGGTCTTCGGGCACGCCCCCAACCTTCCCACATACTTTTTCTTCAGGGCATAATCAGGTAATCCGGCGGAGAGGCGCGGTAGTCGTTCTTTGTGTACGGACAGACCGATCGCCATGCACATTCTCGATGGGACTGCCAGTGGACGGGTGTAATACTCTCCGGTAATATTTATATATGTTTAAACGTAGATTCCTACAATATAAACATGAATGTATATGTGTTTCCTTTCTTTTTTTTTCTTTTTCTACAGATGGCCTAGGCTTTAAGCAGTTATTTCGTCCTGTATTATTTTTAGGCCTATTTTATTTTACTATACCTGTACATATTTTAATATTGTTATTTGTGTTTTTGTGTAATATTGTAGCCATCCCGCAGCCTAACCACTATGCAGGGACATTGGAGGTCTAGATTCATTTTAAAATAAATGTAGAGTCGTTAAACAAAAAAAATTAGAGTCCTTGTGAGAGCCCTGAAGGAGTAACCATCTGTTACTTATACCAGGGCGGGTAAGCGGTGGATAACCTCCAGTGCGCCTGTACAGGACGTAAACATGCCTGTACAGGGCCCTGTAAACATTCATGATTAATCTCTTTTTTTTTCTTTTTTTTTTAAAGAAAGACAATCATTACCGGGTTAAGAATAACCTGAAAATATTTGAAAATCTCCTACTACCACCACAGTAAGCTGAAAATGTTGCTTGTGTTGTGATGGAGGACTTAGCCAGCCGAGGAATTGAACACACTATGCCTGGGTGGGACCCAAACGCGATGTCAATGGATTTTTATCCCAGACACTATCAAGTTTATAAACCAATTCATTAGAACTTCATATTGTCTTCGCCTCCACTCTTCGTATTGTTCATTTATAATTTGAAATACGAGATCGACAAATGTGGCGTTTAATAATTAGGTCGAGTGGTTAAGACACTCTACCGGTAACACAAGAGATCTTGGGTTCGATTCATAGTTGTGACTGTTATCTTTTTTAAATTTTATGTGTCTTGTTCTGTTTCATGTTTAGTTTACATTTGTTAGTATTATCTTCTTCTCAATAGTTAGATAATATTTCAAATGCAGAATTAAAATAATCGACATGTAATATAAGTATGTAATGAGTAGGTACTTTATTGGTTGTCTGAAATCGAAATGATTATGTTTATGTTCAGATAATTTTGTACATAATATTAACTGTATATTATGTCACTTAAAATTTTTACAAATAACACGCTCGCGTTGCTACGTACTCGCAAATAAATGAATATACTGTTTGATATTCACATCCGTTTTTTTATTTCAAATCGCCATGGACCCAAATTCTAGGTATTTTGTGTTCAGTGGCGTGTACCGTGAAGCGAGTGGCGTGTTAAGTAATACATTGGTAATATCGGGAGCATCCACTCTATGCCCCATTGTTTAAAGAACTACAATACACAATGCGGTGGGGGCAGCACGTTATCTGGTGCATGGGGCAATATTTAAGTGCAGATTATTGTCAGGAGCGCCCCGGGGACTGGACCGGCGGCTACGGATGCGCCACTGGGTAGGGGTGAAAACCAGGGCCGAACTGGATAGAAAATAGAAGAGTTTATTTTTTTTGTTCCTGTTAATACTTCCCTGTATGAATGCATTGCCAAAAATGCAGTTTATTAACTCTTGGGAATATATTATTATTTATTTTGTAAGAAACAAACAGCTTTTATATAATATACAATGATAGATATAAATAAACAAGTTAACTGAAGTCAAGCCACAGAAGTTTCTTATGTTAAAGTGCATTAGAAATGAAGTTTTAGTAATTATAATCCATAGTATACGTAGGTACTTATTGAATAAAAATCATAGATTAAATAAAAATAATATATTGAATATTTACAAAAATAATTTTATATTAAGGTGTAAATTAGAGAATGTAATATAATTATTTATGATTCATTTTTCGACTTTAGGTTCGGGATAAATTTACCCCACAGGAAAAACTAAATCCTTCCACACACTTTTCCACAAATGATCATCTAGTCAATCCACATTATGAAAGTGCATTATATAAGCATAATAAATACAAAAATACAAGAACAACGCGAAATAAATGTTTTATGTATATATGTATTTATTTATTTTTAATACTATAATTACGATAATTGGTGGCAATAACGTACACAAACGCGGACTTACACGCATTTCTCTGAAATCGGATGACATTGCAGCCGTTAATTTACGAAATAAATGTCAGTCCTACCCGATCGGCATGTGGAGAGGTTATTAGAGTTCAATCCTCAAACAAATCGTTAAAAAATTATATTTTTTTAATTTTTTAAAATAAATGTTATATTCATAGATTTTATAGTTAAAAAACCACACCAAGGGTCCCAACTGCTTCCGACCGTCTGAAGCCAGTGAGACTATGGCATCCCCAATTGAGGTATGTTATGAGGCTGAGAGTAGTGGGGAGAGGAAGGAGATGAGGAAAAGGAAAGTGGGGAAGTACCTGGTTATTTAGATCCGGTCACCAAACACGGTTAAACCCATTTCAAAGAATGTTTAGATTCTGAACACAAACGCGATACTCAGAATATCTTCCTCTCTGGAACGTACCGCAAACATGTTATATTTTATTTTAATTTAGTAATTTGTGAAGAACACAAATGAATCTATTAAAATTTAACTGCGCACGCTGGGATTTGAACCCGCAGCCTCCTGCTTGCTAGTCCAAAGCTTTACCCCTTTACCACGAAGGCCGTCAAAATGTATTTTTGGTATTGTTTATTGTTTCTTTACATTGTATTTTTTTCGTTCGAATATTTAACCTCACTAGGTGTTTATTGTTTCTTTACATTGTATTTTTTTCGTTCGAATTTTTAACCTCACTAGGTGTTTATTGTTTCTTTACATTGTATTTTTTTCGTTAGAATTTTTAACCTCACTAGGACAAGTGTGTGTTGAGGTATTATTATTATTATTATTGTTGAGGTTGAGGTATAATTGAGTATTGACTAGTTGTTTTTATATTGAATTTTTAACCTCACTAGGACAAGTGTGTGTTGAGGTATTATTATTGTTGAGGTATTATTGAGTATTAACTAGTTGTTTTAATATTGTAATGATTCATATTAGATAATATTATAATTAATATTTCCTTTTATTTAGTTAAAGTTGCAAAACAGACCTTCAGTTGTAGATTCATTTGAAAAACGCATTGCTAGTTTTATTTTGCATAATTTGACTGTTGCTTTTCTTATCAATCAATTGTTTGATATTTTCGATGCGCCCGATAAATTCATGGCATGATTCAGTGCATCTAATAGTTGAGTTGAGTCATGTCAGGAGATAGACCAAACAATGTTCACATGAATATTGGCGATACGTAAAATGATAATAGTACAATGAACGTCGAGGATAAGCTGCAATATAGGCGTAAATACATTATATTATGGCTATAATTAATATCTAACTAGGCAGTGCCTGTTCAAAGAAACTAAACATGACGTTAATTTTTGTTGTTTAGTACGTAATATCGAATTATACAGATTTAATAAAGTAAAAAATATATATATTTATATATTTAATGTTAATTTATTTGTTTAGGTCATATACTGAATAGAAGAAAAAATTTGGAGAAAAAAAATAAAATTGTCAGATAAATCGCCTGTGATATTTTTTAATCATCAGATGACATTTTTTAATAATATTTCAGAATGGTCCGAATAAGTCTTACCTAAATCTTTTTTTCTATTTTTAACACCTCAACACAGGGTTGTCCTGTTGTCCTAGTGAGGTTAAAAATTCTAACGTAAAATATAGAATGTAAAGAATTAATAAATAAATAAATTCAAATGAAGTTTGGAATGAGTACCAACGGTACTACGAAGTACAAAGACAGAATTGTTTGGAGGTTTGTCTTCTCTGCCTATCCCTGCGGAGAAACGGTTTCGTTAGTTAGTGTTTTGTTATTGTTGTTTGATATTGGAATAAAAGAGCGAGTAAAACTGACGTTATTTCCTAAATAAAGGCACGAACTAGTACTGCTGATTTATTAATATCCTGTGTGATGGCATACAATTTCCCAACAAAATATCAGCAAATTCAGAATAAATAAATTAGCAATATTTTATATCGGAAAATTTTCTTCGTGAAGGTATAAAAATGTTAAATACCTACAGGTTAAATAAAGGTTTCTGGTAACAATGTAAAACAATTTGGGAGAAGAGTATGAGTGCCACCATGTATTGGATAACCAATGAGAACAATTTATTGGATAACCAAGATAAACTTCCATAGGTCACCGAAAGTGGTCGCTACGTTTGGTGTTTTAGCAGGAGTGAACGGGTTGAGACCCTGTATAGGTTTATCAAACTTAGTTGACTTCATAGTACTTCACAGTATTACATTAAAGGTTACGGTGTGTTTCGTTTAGAATTGAATAAAAATAAAACCAATAATGACTATTTCATAATTCAGATTTTTTATTTTTTTCAGAAATTGAAGCCAAAGGGTTGAAGTTGGTTATGTATTTTGACATGCCGAATATTGTTGTATTTCATCGTTAATAAAATACTGAAGGTTACTAAAACAATTTATCTAAATGCGATAATCTTCAGGACCGAATTCAAATGGGTAATAAACATTGATAAGGTATGCGCTCTTAGAATTTCAAAACACAGTGAACACATAAACTTGTATTGCTTTTCCGCTAGTCACAATAAGCAGTCTTAAACGAGATAAAGGACATCAGACATAACGGTAGAGGGAATTTTTTTTTAATAATTAGGTTGATGTAAACCATATCAGAATTAACCATTGTCTATATCCTATATTTATTAGTGGTATTCCTACTCCAATGAGTAAATGAGATGAGAAGTAAATAAATCTACCGATATGAATAGCACACGTTGTAAGCTTCCCCACAATATTGTTTTACAAGACACTTGCTGTCCCTCTTCCGCTAGTAACTTTAAGCAGGCGTAGATAAGACAAAGGGCTGTTACTCACCAGTGGAAGCGTATACCGATGCACAGATGTATTCAATGGTAAACTTTTTTATTGCAGCCAACTCCCGCTGCTTTACTTATCCTGCTACGATTTGACTCTCAAGGTACGAATTATAATAAGCAATTTACGATATTAATGAAATACTTTGTATGAATGTTATAGATCGCTTACAAATAAACGCTATTATTATCATCCTCTTCAACAATGTAGGATATAAACAAGAATAACCATCTGTCTGCGAGAACTTCTTGTTCCGCTGTCACGAGACGCCTAGTCGCTACTGAAACTTTTTCATTATTCAAATGTGATTAAATTTGCACGTTTCTAATAAGATTCATGCTCAGTCATGGCGTGAACAGTTGTCGTGTAAATTGTGCATTGCATAAATATGACTGCTTAAATATGAATAAAAATACTAGTCTGTTTATGTAAAAATACTATTATTGCAGAATGGTAGATGCTTTCAGCATCGCCCTAGAAATAAAAACAGTGTTTTCAATCGAATCATTGTTGTTGTCATATCGCCATGACTGAAGAACTACCTAGGTACTTCGCAACTATCCTATTTCCATTGATGTATTATATTTAGATGAGATATGAAGTGAATAAATAGGTTTCGCTTCTTTACCTCCAACGGACCTCCAATTCTCCCAAAGCTCCAACTAAAACTACCGTACTACGTTTACGCGCACCGCTTTTCACGTTCTATTAGTTGAACAATTTTCGACGTGATATAAGTACCCAGTAGCGCCTTTAATTGTGGCTCTATGCCTATTAAAATCTTTATTATTATTATTCCTTTTCTTGTAATATATCCCGGCTTGGAGATGCCATAGTTCCACAGGCTCCGGGCGCTGGTAATCTTTTGCGGTAATATATTATTACTATTGACTCATAATTTAAACAATTTTTTTTAACGAGTGCAGTATCCACCACGAGCGTAGAGATCTACGTTTTTCTGTGTTTGGAAGATTGGGATTCGATTTTGGTGCGTAGAAAATATTTGTGTATTATATTATATATATGGCCTAGTGATCTGGATTATGTGTTTAGAATTTTCGATTATAGCAAACTATTAACGTTGGAATTTAAGGAAAGGTTACTTACATAACATTTCAATTTAATTTTTATGATAGAGAAATGAATATAATCCGCTTCTGTGATCCATTAAGATAATGCATTGAATGGAAACTTGTGATAATGAAATATCGCAATGGGTTCGGTATGGCTTTAACAAAACAAACACTGGAAAAGCAGTAAGCATTGTAACGCCTTTTTAAAAGGTTGCCACAGACCAGACATATTCTCAAACTAAACTGCAATTTTTTAACTGGTTTTAACACAATTTAAAAAATCTCCATATTTTAGACATTGGTTGTAGTTTATATCGTAATGCGTTTTTTTGTACCTCTTTCGTCACGAAACTTGGTAATTTGGCAGAGATTGTGTTGTAACTAACAAGTCAGAAAATCCTTCATTTTAAACGAACAAAGTACGTAAGTATTTATTTTAATAGTACACGGACAAAAATGAGTATTGCTGATTTATTGAGAATTTCTTAAAATTATTCGTAATCCGGTTAAAAACGAGATTGCAGGCCGTTTCTTGATTAACTTTTTCTAAAGACCTAATATATCGGAACACGTATTCATGCAACTGCATTTGCCTTGATGGTATATAGTGAAATAATCAATTATGAACACGTGTTCCGACATCGTCATTAATACATTCCTCTTTTAATATATGTTTAACAGGATCAATTTTGATTTATTTGTACAAAATTGCTGCAAAATAATGTACCTACCAATGTAATCACGCACATATAGATTTCCATAATAAAAATAATCCTTTCTTATTTGCTTACTCTATAGTACTATGTTTGATATTATATATTTTATAACTACATACTTTTTATATTCTTTTTTTGTATCTATTTTACTTTAGGGAAATCAACAGTTTACAATGTGGTTCATTGATTCATGTGTAATTTACCTAACTGAGAAACCAATTACAGATTTCCTCAATATACTATTGTATTATGTATCTAAAAATATAAACACTTTACTTACAACAACTAAAACATATTATGCTATTATAACAAACGTTATTTATGTTCTATACTTTCATACTATTTTTATATTCTATTGTATTCTTCCATACTTCCTTATATTACTATATGGTCATTTACATTATTTTATGTTCTTAAATATTCTTTAATAATGTGTTATTTTATATTCTTTTATATTCTCTCACATTCTTTATGTTAATGTATAGAAATTTGACCACCATAACACGGGCATGTGCCTAGCATGGTGGTCGAAAAATCCTCAATGCATGTAACAAACAATTCAGTGAATAAAGAAACATAAAAAAAAATCATTCGTTAAGGGCCTGAAATCCCGTTTTTAACCGGATTATGAATAATTTTAATAATTTTACTAACATCAACAATGTTACTAAATATTGTTCCGCTACTACTTTCATAGTAACTTAAATACCTTTCTTGTACAACATTATTATTTATCGAACAAATGTTACTTGAATGTACAACTCTCAACGATAACTAGTGTTGTACCTGCTTATATTGTCTGTAATCGGACCATTATGCTGTATTATTGTTGTACTCCTGATCAGCTTATTTTGAACATTGTTTATAATGTTAATGCCTAAATGGCGCGAATAAATAAATTTGAGGAGATTCTTAATATATTAGCAATACACATTTTCTCCGTGTAAATAATGTTTTTTTTTCTTCTTTTTTACGCAAAAGCCAAGCTAGGCATAAACATAAAAAAAATATTGGCAGACGACAAAACTAAAAAAATTCCAGAATTTTTAAAAGTTTACACGTGGGATAAAAAAGAAATAGGAATTTTAAAATATTATAACAAATTTCAAGAAGTTACTCTTTTAAAAGTAACTGCTTGAATTTAATAGTAACACCAGTAATAAATCAGGGCCAACAAAATCTTTGAGCTGATTGGGGTTGATTAACATTGTTATCTTATTTATCGTCGTTCCTAATTTCCCAATTTTCCCCGGAGAAAATTTACCCTTATTAGAGTACTGTTGTTGCCATGCCTCTAATTATCTCTCACTGAGAAATACATCACCAACTTGATGATATCGCTATCACTAAGCAGCTAGCTTTCAGATTTCGCTGTGGTTTCTTTCAACCATCGATTCCGATATTAAATAAATAAAAAGTATGTAAACATTTATTTTTAAAGGTCTCGAAGTGGGTGAGTAAGGAATAATTAACAAGGTTCTTAGGAAACGTGGTGAATGATTTGGGTAAATTTTTTCAACCACGGAGAAGGAAACGTGTGGAAAATACGTAACATATTTTTGAAGGTAATTTTTCTGGATTGCTTTAAAGAATTTCAATAATCATGAACCTTGTCGGGAATTATAACGGAAGAAATTATCCATTTAGGGAAATGTTTTATTTACTTAATAACATCCGTTGATAGTCATCAAGTCAAAATATTAAATTGCACGAAAAAGGGGATAGTCCTACCTTACAAATCACAAAGCCGGAACACTCATTCAAAGTAGGGAATCAAAACATCCTAGATCACAAGGCCGGGACACTCATTCAAAGTAGGTAATCAAAACCTTCTAGATCACAAGGCCGGGACACTTATTCAAAGTAGGGAATCAAACCCTTCTAGATCACAAGGTCGGGACACTCCTTCAAAGTAGGGAATCAAAACATTCTAGATCACAAGGCCGGGACACTCATTCAAAGTAGGGAATCAAAACCTTCTAGATCACAAGGCCGGGACACTCATTCAAAGTAGGGAATCAAAACCTTCTAAATCACAAGGCAGGTACACTCCTTCAAAGTAGGGTATCAAAACATCCTAGATCACAAGGCCGGGACACTAATTCAAAGTAGGAATCAAAACCTTCTAGATCACAAGGCCGGGACACTCATTCAACGTAGGGAATCAAAACCTTCTAGATCACAAGGCCGGGACACTAATTCAAAGTAGGAATCAAAACCTTCTAGATCACAAGACCAGGACACTCATTCAAAGCAGCGTCCTATGCATGGGATTTCGCAAAAAAATTCGTATTAATTTTTTTTTCAACTTATTCTTATTTATTAAAACATCATAAAATCTTTTAGTTAATTTAAAAAATATATTTTAAGTTTCTCATACAAGTTAGGAGGCTGATTTGATTCAGTGTCTCGGGTTTTGTGATCTAGGATGTTTTGAGGGAACCCGCTAGCACAGCGCGGATGTAAACTGTGCACCCTAAAGCTTGAGTTTAAACTTCAATACTTCGTTTTTGTGAAAGTACTATGAAAGAATAAATGTCAAAAGAAACTAATCTGTACTTCTCACGTTTCGAGAAAACCGTGGCTGAAAATTATTTTAGGAATTCTCAAATATTTGACAAAATCAAATAACTGCAACATACAGATATTTTTTTCAGTTCCTACCAAGTATAATACAGTTTTTATTTAAACTAAATGAAATAATTTCACTAAAAAATAAGTTTTTAAAAATATATTAAATTTCTAATAATTCTAAGAAATATATCTAACAACAACGGCAATATTGGATAAATAGAAGATGTGGTATTTTTGCTTTAGAAAGTTGATGAATTCACTGACGTTTCTTGCATTTTTCACTCTAAATTGCTATTTACGCATTTGCAGTTCTACTGAATTACATGAGAGATTACGAAAAGCAATAAAAAAATACATAAATAAAAAATAAAAATATTTTTTTTAACCATCTTTATCCGCCATTTTTATATATCCATGTCATTATTTTATAGTATTTAGTTTTTTTTCATTACAGTCTGAGAATTTTAGTTTTTCAGGTTTTGAGTTAACCTTCATACATCACCATAAAACCAATTACTTACCTCCTTTTTCAAATTCATACAGTGATGAAACAGAAAATGGTCTTTAACTTTTATGTATGGTATTAATGGCCCACTGTGGGTATGAGTATGAATAAGGTGAAATTATATTCATCATAACCGTTAAATTAGGAGGATAAAGTTCTTTACTGCATACTCTCCGTTTGATGGCCACATAAAGTACTGAGCACTCGATACTAAGTGCTTGGTTAATTGTCAATTCAGTTTATGGCTGACGTATTATAAGTAGATTGAAAGTGGGAAACTTAAAAACAGCAACATTACAGTCAAACATATTCCTGGGTGAACCGACAATGTTTCGATTCATTATGAAACATTACGCAATGCACTTACATATTTATGAAAATTTATGGCTGAAATAATAACTTCAACGAACACAATCTATTTTTACTCCCATCGCCTTTTTGAAATCTGTAATCACTTCTTTATCTGTGGTGTAAATACTACGTCTGTAGGTTATGTACAGACGGAGCTATACGCAACAGTTTGAACACTAGTTACAAGATAAGTGAATACCTATCATGCATTTCAAAAAAACTTTGCACGAGTTTAACTCAAAACCGCAATTTTCACAAGTTGTTATTATTTCCAGCTCTTAACCCTTCATACCTCGGAAAGACATTACTAGCCACTATTTCTTCCAGCTAAGCCAATCATATTTCATTATAGCCTCTGAAGGACAAATCTGAACGGGGCGTCAATACATTATAAAAGAATTTTTATCTTTCTTTTCTATAATGCGTAGATATGTGATGTGTTCGTCATTTCATAGATAAATAATTATTATTCACAGATTATATAAAATATTTATACATTTTTTATGTGTAAAATTTAAAAAAAAATGTCGAAGTAAATGATTAAGAATAGGCGGCATCTTTTTACTGACAGTTAAAGTTACCACTTTATTTATATATATATTTTTTTGTATGAACGGCATAAAAAGTGAAGTAAAGGTTTGATTAATAATTACCTACATAAAATAAATATGTTTTATAAATATCGAATTCCTTCAGAATTATGGACGTTCCGAGTCAAAATGTCCTTGTAAGTTTTTTTTTTAAATTTTCATGTTTGATATTAAAAAATTATTTTTTAGAACGATAAATGTAATTTCAAATGCAAATATTTCAATAATAATTTTATCTTGTTTTTAAAATAGTATTTCTTTTAACGACAACTTCAACAATAAGAAAAATGTAGCACATTTTAGATACCTTGGAAGCATTCCGAAATTACAAGAAAATTCACAAGTCGTTGGGACTTGTTAGTAAAAATATTTAAAAACCTGAAGGGTTAAATTGAAAACCCTGGTTAGATCCTATAGAAGAAAACCGGAAATATTTAAAATAAAGTTCAATAATGAGTTAAAAATGTCAAAAAACAGCGGAACGATTAAAAATGGACAAAATTTCAGATTGACAACAGATTTTTTTTTCAAAAAGAGATTTAAAAAAAAAGTAGACAATACTTTAAAATCTCAAGCAAAGAATACATCCATCCACCAACGGACCCACATTCCTAAAAAAGTGAAGAGAATAGATATCATATCTGAAGTATATAGGTTTTGTTCATAATGATAATGTTTGATAATACATTATTATTTATCATCGACCTTTAACTGATAAAGCTTGAATAGTGTTAGGTTTTAACGGCCACCCTTAGCCCCCACTAGCGGGAAATCACTTTAAAGTATTGGGCAAAATGTGATTCATTAGAAAATTTACTAAACTACTAAAAAATATTTTTCTACCGATTTCCGTATCCGTTGTACTAGTAAATACCTATATCTTATAATTAACATTTTAGCCGACCGGTAAATATTTATATGTTCGTCTTAAGGCATTTATCAAATGCAGGTAATTTAAAAAAAAATTAATTACAATCCAATTAAATAATATAATCATAAAGTTCTGCAAGTATTTTTTCATTGCGACAGTAGATTTCATATTCTGTGGGGGTATTTTAACCCCCTCAAATTAAAAAACCACCACAGAATATGAAATCTATTGTCACAATTATTTTATCAGTAAATCGGTTTAACCGGTAATAAATCATTTTAAATTGGGAGGGGATAAAATAGAATCATATAAATTAGTCGTCTAAACGTGGCTAAAACCACAGTTTGAAAATGGCCTTAAAAGCCGAAACAGCTGTAACAATAACAAAAACGAAAAAATACTTGCAAAACTTAATAATTATATTATTACATTTGAATTTAATTCAATTTAAATGGAGTTCTAAGAATTAAACACAAAAAAATGAAACAGTTAAATTATAAATTTGCACACGGAAATCGATGGAAAAAGTACTAAGCCTCAAATCTATTTATGTTAGGGTGGTTTTTTAGTTTTATGGCGATTTATAACAGAAATCTTCTATTAAATCTTAAATCACATATTGCGCGAAATGTTGCTCTGTAATAAAACACCATTAGCATTATATTACATCACTGTTACTCTCGCAAATGCTGAATTTTATCAAAACATGCAATTATTTTGAGAGGAAGTATTTCTAATAGCATAAAAACTAACAAGTTTTGTGATACTTACTAAAATTTTGGTTAAATAATGGAATTTTTTAATTAAATGCCAAAATTGTCACGGACTTTTCTCCAGTATTTAAAATACATTCAGATATCGGAATAATCAATTTATTAACTGAACGACATCTCTTAAGGACATACTTTAGATTAATAAACATTTTCTAATCGCATCTGAATTAATCTAGTGGAAAAATTGATTTATTTTTGATGATAAATATTTTGCGTACCGATTTAACATTTCTTAACCACCCTAGTATATTCTGAATTTCCCACGTATTTTCTCTGCCAAATATTTTCCGACGATAGGTTATGCAAACATTTTGCACTTTGGTAGGTTGTGGTTATTTATTTGAATTTCAAGGGCAAATGAAAACGTTGAGAATGTTGGAATTCGTCCCTTAAATTTATAACATTGTTTGTGTTACCTTAGCCAACTATGTTAATAATTTGAAGGGAAGCGTACGGTAGGTAAACAGATTTTAATACGCTGAATTATTTGGTAAATACGCGAATTTTGGAATTAATTAACCTCAAAAGGATTTCGCCCCAGTTAAATTACCATTTTCGCCAAATGTTGACACGTGTTCTATTCCCCTGCGAATTCAAATACCGTATGGCAGACGTGTCTTATCAGTTTCATTGCATCTCCGAAGCACGAACAATACCCCTCATAATCTCAAAGTTTGGATCCCTCTTCGCCTCTCTGTCGCACGCTACGAGCTTTTTATACGTGAAAGGGGTGGTTAGAAATGTGGAATTTTCATGCTGCCGCGTGTGGGGGTGAGGGAGAAAGCAAGAAGCAAAGCGTCCATTTCCTTCTGGCACGTTTTACACAGTAACCCCCAGCAAAACATAGCCACCCTATTCCAATTCATAGTTTTTCCCATCGCGAAAGAGGGATGGCTGCGCGTGGAGTATCGCGAAGGTTCTATAGAATGGAGGTCATATCTGTTGCTGCACAAATGGGCCGTCAGTCGCTTCTGTGAGCGTGTTGAGAGCGGACTGAAAGCGTGCGCTGAAAATCATCAAAATCATTCAGCGAGTTTCGGGAGTTTTGATATATGATACTTGACGAGAAAATAATTTTCGTGTTTTTTTAGTGAGAGAAGATGTAAGTATTTTATAACGTTTTTGTCAAAACTGATTTATTTTGTATTTACGTAGTTTTATGAATTTATTTTGGTACATCCTTTGTTGTTTGTCGATTGATTTTGTTATTGTGTAAACGTTGAAGTTAAATATGTATGCATTTCATGCACTTGATGACAGAAGATTGGTGGTAATTTATTTGAGGAGAAAAAATTTCTGCTTTCGACAAACAAAGGAATAGTTCAAAGAGAGGAACAATTTTAAATCTTTATGGAGGTCCTTTGTTTGAAATATTAAACATTAAATTATTACTTTACATTTGGAGGTACCTACCTTATACGTTTAGGATAGACGAGCAATGTCTAATTGATTTAAAATGAAATAAGTTGGTATGTTCATAGATTTCATTTTAATTTTACATAGTAAATTTTCCTTGGTTTTCTTCACTAACATCGAAAATTGTATTTTTTTTTCTTAGTGGACATAGTGACAAACTTAAGTATTTTTTTAATTCTATTTATTATTTAAATTTTATTGGCTAAAACTTGTTGAGTGGTAGGTCAGTGCATTTAACAAAATTGTATATTTTTGCAGATGTTTATTGAATAAATTGGATTTTTTTCTTAATAAGGTATTTACTTTTTGATATTCATTTTAATGCGTTTATTTTTAAATTGTAGAAGAATTACAAGGAATTTAATCTAATCTTTTGCCGGATGAAAACAACAATACTTTTTAAACATGTTTACTGGTTTTAAATGTCACGAGTGGGCGAGCACACGTGAAATCCTTTATTTTAATTTGAAAATGGTACACATTGAAAATGTTTTCTTCGAATAACCACGTACACAAAGCAAACATTTTGTCGAATTGGCAAACAAGTATGTCGGTAAATAAACCATACCACAACAGGTAATTCATATTCTATATTAGGCACCTAGTGGGTCATTACAGACAATGCAGAAAGGAGCTAATCCGTAAGAAATTTTCATTTCCATTAATTGATCAATGTTAAGAGGGTGTTAAGGGACGTACATGACTTACTTTAACTAGTGATTACTGACATTATAATACAGAGTGTTAAGGGATTACTTGACTTACTTTAACCAGTGATTCTTGAAATTATTATACAGGGTGAAGGGACGTACTTGACTTACTTTAACTAGTGATTACTGACTAGTGATTATTATACAGGGTGTTAAGGGACGTACTTGACTTACCTCCAATCAGTGATTCCTGACATTATTATACAGGGTGTTAAGGGACGTACTTGACTTACCTCCAACCAGTGATTCCTGAAATTATTATACAGGGTGAAGGGACGTACTTGACTTACCTCCAACCAGTGATTCCTGAAATTATTTGAAGTAAAAAATGTAAACGAAATTTAAGTCTCCGATGACATTTTTGAAGTTATTTTTATTCAACTAAAACATTAAAAATATGCAGTAGGTATTGGACAGCTAGAGTTGGGTTGAAGGGTGGTGCCTTTACTCCGGCTGATGACGTGTAGAAGTTTTTTTTTTCATTTGTTTTTGAAAAAAAAGCATAAAAATAATCACGGGAATACAAAAGTCCATATGCATTTTTAAGAACTTGTCTACGGTCTGTGTAGTTTTTTTGTATATTAAGCTATTGTTTACATTTCTACACAACTACCCGTTCCAGCAGATTTTACTTAAATTTCACCTGTATCTATTACTATTATGAAGGACTGCAAACTTAAAATCACAAAAGAAGTAAATATCACTGCTCCCTACCAACCGGACACAATGGGACTATGTCATCCCCAATTGGGATATGTTGTGAGAATGAAGGGAGTTGGTAAGAAAAGTAATTTGGGAAGTATTTGGCTATGTAGATCTGGTCACCAAACACGACTAAAGCCATTTTAAGGAACGTTTTGATTCTACGTGTCCTTAGCTTTAATGAAAGTATCTGTCACTGCGTACTTACCATAATTTCAAAACTATATGTGAATACTAGTACCTAGGTATATGGACTGTTATATAATATTGCCAATTTATAAAATAAACTGTTAAAATTATTTGTATTCATGTTTAAAACAGAACTGCAGTTCTTTAACGAATGAATCGAAAGATTTCCTAAAAAAGTATCAGTAAAACGCGAATGTGTTATGAGGATGGCGGAACATGAGTTCATAAACATTCTAATATTGTCACATTTCGTCATTATACATATATTTATCAGTGCGCCTGCATGAAAACGTTTTCCGATATATTCTCAATGGACTAATATTTTATCAGGAAATAGATTCCAATAAATCAGCAATACTCATTTTTCTCCGGGTACGTATAAATTAATGCATTTAAAAAATGCACTGTATTTAATCGTTTTTTCAATATGTATTGTAGATTTGAGAAATATTACAGGTGAATACAAACTATCGGATTATAATAGGATAATTACCTAATTATCCATCATCCATAAATTATCATTTTGGCATCTTTACGGGAAAATCCTAAAAAAAAAATTTTTAAATTAGTTTAAAATTTAATAAGTGCATGCTTTACATTTTTAGTAATCTTATTTATAAAAGAATTTTTTAAAATTTGGTTTGATTTTGTGGTAGGTGATACTTAATTTAATCAAAAATATCTGATACGTGAATCGCTGATAAATCAAAAATTGATACGAAATTTTTACTTACTATAAATTACCACGAATTTTGTGTTTAGAACGTATAAAGTTTTCGTAAAAAATATGTATTTAATCATTGCTAAATGACAGGGTTCATAATATCTCAATTAGTGAAAGAATGGACGTCGGTAAAATTCTAATTAAGGTGACTATATTGATTGTGAAAGAGTCCTTGAGTGTAAGCACGAGTATTATAAAGTCACAAGTAGAACACAGAAGCTGTCATTTAACGTAATAAAATAATCTAATATCTCGTTTCTGTTGATATTTTGCAGCGTTCAGCTTTCTGTGACATGGTTAACTCCACAAGCCTCAGCCATATTCTGTCAGACGGTAGGAGCATATTCTGTCAGACGGTAGGAGCATATTCTGTCAGACGGTAGGAGCATATTCTGTCAGACGGTAGGAGCATATTCTGTCAGACGGTAGGAGCATTTCCGCTTTGCAATAAAATTCAAATAAAACGGAATATTTCTGAACGTATCTGAAAACTAAAAACTGATTTAGTATTAGAAATTAACCTGTAGTTTTTGAAATATAAAATTTTTAATGGAAAAGTTACTTTTTTGAAATTAAAAATACTATATATTTTTATTAGACATATTAAAAGTATTACAAACGTTATCGTCAACTCATTTTTTTGTTTTTTCATATAAAATAATTAATAAAAAAATGACCAAGTCTTACCTTTGGTTTCATAAGGGTGCACATTTTTGTAGTTAATTACTAGATTTTTTCTTTCTTTGGTACCGTTAAGATTATATTTCTCAACACAACAGTAGGAAGTTACAGCGATTTCTGTGAGAACATATGAGTTGTTCCCAAAAGCGAACCAATAAGCTAGAAGGGTTAACACTGTTGGGTTATGTAAATGTTTAACACATAATTAATACGGTAATGTTTTTAGGTGGAAAACCGAAAAATTATCAAAAGACGTTGAAAATTGTGATTAATTAATTGAAGCGTGAGAAATATTTACAACATAGAGCTTTTATAGGATAACCTGTAAATATGATTGTAATTGTTGTGTCAGTTGATATATCTGCCTTTACTTATACAGGGTGTTGGGAACTATTTAAAACAGTAAAATGTTCTTAATTTAATTGCGTTTATTTACGTTACAATAACCTGTGTGGTCAACTACACTGTTCGTTACCCGAGGGTAGGTAAAAATCTCTGAGCCTCCAGACTCTTCGACAATGTCCGAAAATATCTCTCGCAAGTACCTGCTATACTAGCGTCATCTGGCTGGACCCTAGCGTAAGCTTTATGTCTACCGCCATCTATCGACTAACTACTCAACCTAATTACCACACATCACAGTAATTAATTCAATATATACTGCAAAATTTGAGCTCTTCTTTCACATTCGAGTGAGAGGTGTTAATTGAAGACTAATATAGGAAATTCGGTTACATTATTGCCACAATCGGGTCAACTGAAATATGATTCGATATAATCTCAAAACATAAACGCATATTGTTAAGAAACTCCAACTGAAATCAACTCAAGAAATTCAAACTAGCTCCAGACGGTTGAGAACATTTGGGACTTTTGGGTCGTGGTGACGCAAACTTAAAAAATCGCCAGTAAAATGTAACTACAAAATGTAATGTCATCAGTGAATTGATGTGAAGGAATTTTGAACGAAAACATAAGATTTGCCTTTTGCAAGAATTCTGAATGTTTTTCGAAAAGATCGCATTTATTTTGCACAGGCCTGAATATAAGGTTTTTGTGATATTTTTTCACCACCGACGAATTAATTACAAACATACCCGTTTTCATTGCTCGCTTGACGTCATTTCTCTGTGAACTGCTTTGAATATACATGCCATTAATTATTCACATTCGAAATGAAATATCTTACTCGGTTTTTTATAAATTTTAGGTAACTCTTCAGTTGAATTATTAATTGAAGAATAATGGCGATGGGAAAATTTCCAGAGATATGGAAATTAAATAATTTACAGGAATAGGGAGAAATATTGTATTTCCAGATTCCAGGGGAATCCATGGGAACGTCACGCAATTTTCACTTCACACGCTACGTGCTACTCTGACTCCTGACATGACTCGACTTAAGTATTTGATTCACTTGGTCGTGCCTTCCTCGGGGGTCACTACTTCTATTTTTGCTTTCTCGTCATATATTTTGGCACTCCCTTCTCATTTTAACCGTTCTACATGTCCAAACCATCCAAGATTCTCTCTCTTAGTTTTGTTAATTACGTTTAAATCAGCCTTGCATAATTTTCTGGATCTCCACATTTGTATCACAGTTTAACACTTAACCATGCATAAGTTACTCGAGAGTTTAGTCAGCTGTGTTGTGTTAAATTGCGAAAGTATTGTTGTGTTCTTCGTACTTGGTCTTGTATTGTAAATTTGATGAAAACATAACCTACATTAACACATACACAGTAGTAAGCGGTTAATTTTCTTTATCTGTAATCTCTAAATAGTACCTATAAAACAATTATTTTTTAATGATAAACCAATGTTTATAAGACAAGGTTTTTATGCATAGCACAAATGATAACAAATTATTATAAGCAATAATTAGTCACCTGAAATATCTACGATGTTTCAATTCACAATATTAGATGGATATTTCAGGCGACTAATTATTACTTATAATAATTTGTTATTCTTTGTGCTATGCATAAAAAACCTTGTCTTACAAACATTAGTTTATCATGAAAAAAAATAATCATTTTTGACAAATCAAAATATTTCACCAACAAATGTAGATATAATATGTCTCGACCCCATCTAGTGGGAAATTTAGCACTAACAAAGCCTTTCCTACAAAATTAAGTTGGTTGTTTACAAGTGAAAAAATATAAAAAGCAGTAATTGTTGATTGAAGTACTAATACATATTGAATTATTTGGCGTGTTGGAAATAAGCCGAAGTAGCTCGGTGGTCCAGAGCACCTGACCGGACATATTCCCGTCGGCGGCATTTATTTTTACTCGGGAGATATTTTCGATTTGTATGGATATTTCAAGCGACTAATTATTGCTTATAATAATTTAGTGTAAAACAAAGCCGCTCTCCGCATCAATCTGTGCGATTAATTCTTCTAAACTACGCAACGTATTTTGATATGGTTTTCACTATGATTTAGATAATTTCTTCCGGAAGGTTCATGTATATTGTACATACATGGATATAATACATACATATATGGATCCTTATACACGGAATACATTACAATTAAAATACCCATTCATTCTACACTCTATCAATTTAATCACCTTTCAGACAAAACATAATATATCCTTATTCCATAACTTAGCGGTATAGTACGTGCATAATTAATTAGTGTGATCTATTTACTAATAATTTCTCAAAATTTTCATCTTCTTATAATTCTATTACTTCTCCATCCTCTTCTTGCAACCCAAACTAGTAATACATCATTTTTCTTATTTATTAATATAATTATAATTATCATTAGTAATGAATAGATTCTATGTCCGCAAACTGTAAAATTCACCCGCCAAAACATAGGTTCATCTCTAGCATGGAGGGTGAAATATCACAAAAAACCAAATGTACTCTCTAAATCATGTATCAATAAAATAAATACATTTTTTATTTAAAAGTCGAGCAACGCTGGGAACACGTCAGCTGGTTAAATATTTATTAATCTCTAAATAAAATAAAAAAAGTCATTGTCGCTATCCGCGACTGTCTATATATGCGGTTTGTTCTTGTAAACTACGCAACGGATTTTGATAGGGTTTTAACTTTCGTTTCGAGAAATTCTTCAGGAAGGTTAATATATGTATATATATATAATAAATGGATCCACGCCGGGTACACACAGTTAGCCTAATATAGAGTTGGTCTCCTGTTAATTAGAATCAATGCTAATAAAGATTCTCCATACATTGTCCATACGCTTTGATTTGGTTTAAGTTTTTGTGTTTTCTGGATGACTAATGAAATCAGACTGAAATTTGTTTTGTTAGTTTTATTAACCTATGTCTTATATCAAAAAATTCATCGCGTAACCCTTAATTTTACCGGATAAAAATTCTTCTATTTCACAGTAACTAAAGAGAGGTTTTTTTGTTGTTTTAAAAACTCATTTACGAAATAAAAAATTCCAATAACACGTTTTTGTTGCCAAAAATATCTGCGTATTAATTTGCGAAGATTGCCCTCTAGGTGATTTTGCACAAAAAAGGCGCTATATAAATCATCCAGATATTATTATTTATTTCATTCTTTGAAATTTCTCATAGTGGTTGGATAAGATGTAATGCCAGATAACTATAAAAATTTTCTTGCGTCATTAATATTCATATATCGTCGGATGCATTCCCTTCTGTTGCATTTTTAAACGCTTTCCACGATTACCTAGTAAGAAAATGCGATTGCGTGTTTAAAATCCGTGTTAACTCCAATCAATGATAGCTCCTTCCATGGTTTTATTCTATAGTTTTCTGTTCTATGTATACCGCACAACTGTTCGAAACCAATGCAATGGGGTAATGGCAACTCTAATGGGATATGTTGTGAAACTAAAGAGAGCGGGGAGATGAAGAAAAGACAAAAGATGATAGTTAGGAAGTATCTCGCTGTTCTGACCGGTTACGAAATATGGCTAGATTGGCTAGTGCTATTTTCTTTATTAACTTTCTAAGGTATGTCTGTCTTCCAGTTGAATGTTGGTTTTTCAACAAAGCGATATTGATAGTATCTATCTATCACTTTCAGATATACCTTTTTTGAAATTGTACGCTCATATTTATTTAACACCTGTTTTGGATGCATGTAACTCAAAATGAAAGTTAACATGCGTTAATTCAGCACTAATCTCTGCTAACTTATTTCTTAATAATATATTAAGAAATATATTCCAACACATGTTTTGGTCTTGAACATGGAGATCCACCTTTATACAGGGTTTTCCAATAAGAGGTGTTATTTTGATATTCAATCGTAAAAGATCAATGGTTTTGTTGCTTGTGTGGCACGTAGCGCCGTCTTGTTCAAAGTAAACGTTGTCCAGATTAATTCCATCCGATTCCGGCCACAAAAAAATATTAATCATCTTTCGATAGCGCAATCCATTCACCGTAACTGTTGCTCCAGCCTCATTTTCGAAAAAGTAAGGTCCAATGACTCCGCCGGACCATAAACCGCACCAAACAGTCACACGTTGAGATTAGAGAGGCTTTTTAAGAAATAATTCTTAGGTTTTTTGAGCCCTCTTACAATTTTGCTTGTTGACGAAGCCACCGAGGTGGAAATGGGCCTCATGACTCAAGATGATTTGCATTTGATTCACTCAAGTGAATTTTAATAATTTCAATGCGTTGTTGAAGCGTGTATCGTTCCATTTTTATTAATGGCGTAGTTAAAATGTCAAAATGTCAAAAGTCAAAAAATGACAGCTTCAAAAGTAACATCTACCGAAATAGCGGGCTATTCAAAATAACACTTCTTATTGGAAAATCCTGTATAAAGGTGTAACTTGTTTAATTCCAAATTGAAGCTTTTCATTCTATTTGAACTTTTAACTCTTTTAACCTCTTGTGCGCCAACGTATTCTTAAGGACAATAAAAAAACATTTCTGTTAATAGGTATAACTAGCAACCTAGCTATTCTGAGGAAACTGCTTAGTACTATTTTTATAAATATATAAACACGTTTATTAGTAAGGCCCAAATTCTTACATTATATTATTTACACTTTGTAGAAAAAAACTATAATGTATTTTAGCCACCATGTTACAGGCAGTTGCCCTGAATGGTGATTCAAAATATCAATTTAATATCATGTAATTTATAAATAAATGTTATCTGGTACAATTTACATAACAAAAAAAAAACAAGTAAGTTTTTTAATGTTATCAAGTTTAATTTGTAGAACTTCATTTTCTTAAAGTTTTCTTTCGTGTAAACAAATTAATATTCAATTTAGAAAAACACATAGCTCCCTGATTTATCCAAGAGTCACCCTGAGTTATTCAATTGGAAATACCTTACTATAAAGACCTTAAGTCAAGTTTAAACAATACAGTGATTGGGGAAACTTTAAAGGGTAATTAATTATGAATACCCATTAACCATTTCGAATATTCAACTCTTAAAATCAATACTGGGTAATAAAAATAACATCAATTTGTTTTTAATTTTAAGTTCCTACATGAAATTAATATATATATATATCGTGTGTAAGTGGCTTCAGCACAGTTTGTTATTGCCTTCAGAAAGCGAAACAGCTGTCACACGTAGTAATAATTACACAGAAGAACTTGTTTATAAATAAAATTTTCTTTTTTAAAACGAATACTAATAATAATATTCAATATATGAAATAAAAACTTTAAAAGGTAGTTATTAAGTAAATTGAATCAGCAGCGCAACACGATAATTTAGTGCCGGCGCATGAAAAGTTAAACATTATCCTCTAACTGTTTTTGACATATCATTCTATTAAACTCTACCGCAATTACACTCCTCCACTTTGTTTTTAATTTCTAGTATTTTACATGACCAACAATATTTGTTTCAATTTTGAATATGATGAAACTCAAACTCCCCCTGCTAACTACTAACCAAAACAAATGTGTGAGGCTGTTCGTGGAAAATGAACAAATTAAATGGTTCTAAAGCGCAAGTATCAAAGCTCCACCAGCTCAGTCAAGCGGAAGGTGGGTTTGGGTACCGCCGCCCCGGGAACCATTTATGGAAAACCAACACTTCTGCAACGTTCTCTACGTTCGGTGATTTAGCAGGGGTGCCCGGGTTCATCGGGTGAGGTGTGCTCGGGATGCGCCTGAAATTTTATGCGCCATTTCCTTACAAAAAACCCTCCAAACAGCGTCCCGAAAGATGACAGGCCCCGAGGGAAATTATTTTCTTCAGGGCCTCCTGTGTGGAGTTAAAAGAAGAAGAAGATTTTAACCAAAAAAAATTACTCTTCACCTTTTCGAGAAATCTTTGTATTATTTTTCAGCCCTAAATAAAATCGTATTATTATATATCTTCTTAAAAACAGCATTGTACTAATCAACTTTTTTAGTTGCCTAAACTGCTATTGTCGCTAAATAAAATATTTAAAATGTTAAGTGGTCAAAGTTGGCCTACTGGGCTATGAACACGTACATGATGTATAATAATTGAGATACAAGTGATTACAACTGTTGTTTTGAGGTGGTATCAAGAGGAAGATGCGAGATTTACCTATATGGAGAGAAATAAAGGCTTTTAAATAATGAAATGATGGTTCCATGATAAACTTTTATTAAAATACGAATGTATTATCACGATGTCGAAACACGTGTTCAGAAAATTTTTAATCTTTTCGCATTTCGTCTTATATAATTATATTTATATAATTGCATTTCGTCTTATAATTTACAAAAAAATTATCAGGAAACAGCCTAACCAATGTAATACCAATAATTTGAAGAGTAAAAATGATGATTAAAAATACTCAACATTTAGAAGATTCTCTCAGAATTGCCTAGTGAGAGACCACCGTCGAGAATGTTGACGTACCCAGGTACTCTATCACATTTATTTTTCTAATCACACATCCTCCATACGTACATGTAAATTCTGCCTTACAACATTTTCCGAATTGGTGTACACTACTATAGTTTTACTGGCTCCGGGTAGGCAGACGATACGAGCTTATGAAGTTAACAATATAATAAAATACACTAATTGAACATTGCCACACTCGTTCCGTTCCAAAGTATTCCGGTAATTTTTTTTATTTTTTTTTTTATATTTATTATTTAACATTATAAATGATAACAATATGCAGACTTATAAATAATTTGTTCATTATTATTCTATTTCTCCATAAGTTGAGCTCCAGGAGCTCGTGTTTATGGGAGGAGTCTTTACATTTAGTTCTAATGATTTTTTAAACAATAATAAAAAACTTTTGAAATAAATACAAACATAATATTAACATAGGTACACAAATTAGAAAATTATTTTTTTAAAGATAATTAAAATAATTCATCTTTTTACAGATTAAGTAAGCGTGAGGAAATTAAGGGTACAATATATCAAGAAAAATTTAGAAAAGTAGTTTTTTTTAAAGACAATCAAATTAATATATATTTTTTACAGATTGAGTAAGTGTAAGAAAATTAGGGGTACAATATATCATTATCCAATTTTAGGGACTTAATTAACTTTTTGAATTGTTCATAATTCACAGTTTCGGTTACACTAATTTTATTTTTGGACAATAATATATTGTACCATCTCACACCTAAATACGAATAGTGGTGCTGAGCCGTGGTCGTTCTAAGCATAGGAATGGCTATTAAGCCATTTGTTTTGAATCTATTGCTTATGCTATCTGAGGGGTGAATTTTATAAATAAAATATTCTTTATAAATTTGATATAAGGCGATTCTCTTATACAATTCTGTTATAGATGGTACATTAAATTCCTGAAATATCTCTAAAGTAGGGGAGTCATATGGTTTTCTAAGGATGATTTTTATAATTATTCTTTGAATTGTAATTATGGGCTGTAAAGAAGCCTTAAAAGCCCCTCCCCACCCAATAATCCCGTACTGCAATAAGGACTGAATTAATGCATAATAGACAATTTTGATAGTTTTCTTATTTAAAATATTTCGTATATTATAGAAAATATAGATAAGTTTTCTTATTCTTTCAACAGTGAGATTAATATGGTCTTTCCATTTAATATTTTTATCTATTAAGATACCAAGATATTTTATATTGGATTTATGATTTAGTTTCGCGCAGTCCGTATTACATGTACCGTCATTTACACAGTTTTTAGAATGAATTGTTATGTTAATTAGGTTATTTGGCACATCTTCTTGTAGAGTGAAAGGAATACAATATGTTTTTTCTGTGTTAAGTGATAATAAATTGCCATCGAACCAATTTTTTATAACCTTCATATCCTGATTCGCTGCATTGGTAATTTCGTTCCATGTCTTTTTTTCGATAATTATTGCAGTGTCGTCAGCAAAGGATATAAGTTTACCATTAAGTGATAATTTAAACATATGGTTAACGTAAATTATAAATAAAATTGGTCCAATAACAGTCCCTTGGGGAATTCCAAATTCTAAAGTTTCATCTACGCTAAGTGAGTTATTAAGTTTTACTTTTTGGTTTTTGAGTTAGATAGCTTTGCAGCCAATACCTTACCTTACCAATAATACCGATATCATTTAATTTATTAATTAGTTTTGTATGGGAGATACTATCAAAAGCCTTACGTAAATCAATGAAAATGCCAAGGCATTTATTTTTTTTATCTAATGCACGGTATATAGTTGAAGTTAGTTCTGCAATGGCATCATGAGTGCCTAGTTTCTCTCTAAATCCAAATTGGCTAGGACTAATTATTTTATTATTTTCAATATAGTATAAAAGTTGCTTTTTTACGATCTTTTCGAAAATTTTTGCAATGTTTGAGACAACAGATATGGGTCGATAGTTTGATATTTCTTCAGGGCTGCCAGATTTAAAAACGGGTGTTACAATAGATTTTTTATAAACGGAGGGGAATATTCCACTATTTAAACTAATATTTATAATGTGTGTAATTGGAATTAATAATAAATTAATTAATAATTAATTACTCTTTAAAAAAAACTACTTTTCTAAATTTTTCTTGATATATTGTACCCTTAATTTCCTCACGCTTACTTAATCTGTAAAAAGATGAATTATTTTAATTATCTTTAAAAAAATAATTTTCTAATGTGTGTAATTGGAATTAATAATTCATTATAATTTTTCAACATTTCTACTGTGACTCCATCAAACCCTGGTGCAGATGCACCTTTTAATTCACTTATAATATTTTTTATGTCATCTGTTGTTACCGGTTTGAAAACTGACAGATTATTTTGTTTGTGACAGTCCTTTTCGAAATTATCTATTTTATAATTTTCATCAATCCGTGTAGCTAAATTTTGTCCGACGTTAGCGAAATATTTATTGAAGGCATTAGCACATTTTGTCGGTTCCATTAGGGCATTAATAGAATTTTTTCCGATATTAATTTTTTTAATTTGAGTTTTTTTGTTTTTTCTACTATTTATTTAATTTATTGTTTTCCATATATGTTTTACATTTTGTTTAGCCACATCAATTTCATTTTTGTAAAAGTTTTCTTTAGTTGTTTTTAGTAAACAGGTTAATTTGTTCCTAAATTTTTTATAATCTGTGTATATTTTTTTATCTAAGGGAAATTTCTTTGTCAAGCGATATAACTCTTCTTTTTTTCTAATAGACACGATTAAGCCATGTGAAATCCATGGTTTTATTTTTTTGAATTTTGATTTAATTTTTATGGTTTTAATATCTGTTGATGCTGTAATATAATTGCATAGTATATTATCAAAAATATTTGCGCATGTTTCAGCACATGTTGATTCTAATACGGAACGCCATGTTTCTGTTTTTATTTTTATGCTTAATTTATGATGGTTTAGTGAATTTTTTGTAAAAGTATTGCATTTTGAATCAATATAATTATTAATATTAAGTTTTTGTATATAGATGCAAGTGTGATGATCAGTAATATTATTTTTTAATATTATCGTGTGTAATTTGTCGGTATCTTTAGTGTTACTCCATATGTGGTCGATACAAGATGGACGTTGACCCGTAATTTCTCTAGTATATTTATTTATACACAATATGAAATTCATTTCCGTCATATAATTGATAAATTCAGTTTTTATTCTGTTACTATTTTCGTTTGAAACATCTATGTTGAAATCGCCGATTATTGTTATGTTCTGTTTATTTTTTTTGATAAGATAATGCTTCTCAATTCATCCATAAATGTGTACTCGTTTGATCCGTGTGTTCGGTAAATTGCAATAATATTAAAACACATTTTATTTACATTTAGATTAATATCTAAGCAATTAACTCGCTGCATAGGTACTTCTTCCACTGCGATGTTTGAATAGCAAGATTTAACAAATACAACAATACCACTATTTCTATTAATAGCACAAGATGTTGCGAAGTAGGTATATTCTGGTATGCAAAATTTATTGTATACGTTGGTGAATGCTTCCGTTAAAACTATAACGTCCGGTTTATGATTTAGTAAATTAATTGAGAGTAAAAATTCATTGAAATTTTGTTTCATTGATCTGATATTTAAATGGAGTACAGAGAATGAATTTGTTATTTTATCCACGATTTTATTACAATCTTTTAAAGTATGACAAATATATTCTGAAATATTAAGCGTTTTATCTAATTCCTCAGTGAAGAAATTATTCATTTTAAAAGAAATAAGGAAATAATATTGTTATAACTAATTGTCAAAAATGAATTTGATTTTGATGACAAACTATAAATTAGCAGCATATGTTCACGGATAATATCAAGGTTGACTTGAAATAGTTTTGGTGACAATATTGAACAACTTAGCATTATATTACTAGTGATGATATTATGAAGATGATACATACTATGTAGTATATTAATTTTGTTTTGTATAAATAATATTTTACAAACATTAACACTTTGAGAGTAGGCTAATATTTTAATGTTGTGTTTTTGTCTTAAAATTTTACAGAAATAGTTAATTAAATATTTTTTGGATATTACTGATAAATCGTTATCTCTTCGATGGTAGATTAATAACATTGAAATGTTTCTCAATTGTTCGAAAGTTTTAATATTAATAGCTAAATTGTGCGAAAAGTCAGAAAAGTGTGAAAAGTCAGAAAAAAAGCGTATTTGAAACAAAAATATAAAATTTGGTATTGAGTTTTTAATCTTGTTAAGAATTTTAAAGTTAGTTATTAAGAATGTTAAAGTAGGTACATACCTATTCATAATTTATACGCCCTTGGGCAATAGTCATCATTTTTTTTAAATACATACAATTTTTGCTATTTGCTTTATGATTTGTATCGTTTGTTGACTTGAAAGTGTTGTTTTGGAAATCACAATTTTTGCATTTCTCTTCTTTGTTTTTATTGGGACAGTCTTTCCAAGGATGGTCCATGGCGCAGTGCAGGCACGAAGCATTCTTGTCCTTATTAAAGCAGTTGACAGCTGAATGTCCAAATCTCAGGCAATGGAAGCATTGCATTATTGGATTAGCGTCCTCCACCCGCACTCTGTGGTATCCAATATTAATTTTCTCTTTAGATATGAGATATTTCCTAAGTTTTCCACTTGTTTCGACTATATAGTTTGTAAGATTGTTTTGTCCTTTTGGTTTAAGCATTTTTACTAATTTTACTGAGTTTTTCGGATTTTCATCCATGATGATTTTAATTCCATCATTTTGGGTTATTAATGATTCTATTATTTCTTCTTCTGATAGGTCGATAGGTAGGTTTCTGATGAATAGTTTAGGATTTTTTTTTTTCTAATTCTTTCGCGATCATAGTATTTTTGAAGACTATATTTATTTCTTCTGTTAGTTTTTTTGCGTGATCCTTTTTGGGGCAAGAGATGATTAGTTTCTTATTTGATGCTTTTTGTACTCCATTTACTGCAATCCCCAAATGCGATGTTTTAATTTTTTTAACTATCATGTCTCGAATATCATCAGATGTTGTATTAGTATTTTCACTTGCAATTATTAATGAGTATTTGGCCTCTGGTATAGGTATTGAGAGGGTTGACTTGTTGTACGTAGTATTAGTTGATTCCTTTTTTTCCTTTAAATAATTTTCAATTTTTTCTGAATGTTTTTCTTCATTTAATATAAGTTTATTTTGTAGCTCAATTATTTTTTCTTGTAGTTGAAGTTTTTCCTTGCACCATATTTCCTCTAGCTGGTGTATATCTTGTTCTATGTTACTCCTTTGTTTTGCCTCTTTGACAGATGAGCATTTTCCTATTTCAATTTTAATTGAGTCAATTAATGATTGGACACTTCGGTCCATAATGAGTTATTTTTTTTGCGGGCTGTCTGGTGACTAAACGCAGCCAGCCTGCTTTATTTTTGCAACAACAATATGTTAAACTGGGTATCACTGTGGTTTGTGGTTACTGAGTTTATCGAAATTTCTGTCCGTGCGAGCTGCACGGCAGCAGAAACTAGACAATTCAATTCAATGGTAACTTTGTTTCACGTTAGTTCCGAGCGTCGAAGGACTGACATAGTTACGTAATGTTATCCTGGAACCAACCTACAATGTTTGCTGCTCTGAAACGCATCTAGGAACTTACATTTATTTGTATTAACTTCCATATTGTGGTTTAGGAGAATGAAATGATTTAAATCACATGTTTTGTTCAATACCCAAAAACTACTGAAACGAGAAATTTATAAGGGTTGCCCTTTATATTTCAACAGAATTTTGTGCTGTTTTTCATATTATTATAGTTAAATAATAAAACCATTAGTGTTAATCATAAGGTCACTGATTTCCAAATTTCGTACAGTGGAATGTTTTCTTTGGCGAAGCACTACAAAGTAATGTTAAATCATATGTTTTGGTTTGAAAAATTAATCACTTAGAAATATTTTAGATGCTTAAATTAAATAATTGAGGCTGGAGGCAGTGACGAGGAGAAGGAGATGCGAAAGTTAGGGAGTACCTCATTATTCAGAGCTGAAACGTTTTATTTCTTATTTAGTTATTTAACAGATTTTTATATATTTCACAAATGTGTATGAACAGTACAATTAACAAATGAATTGGAGTTCTGAAAGATGCAAAGGAATATTAGAAGATAATATAGTTAAGGAAAAAAAAACGTAATAAGGATAAAAACGTATTATAGAGGTTAAAGAGAGTTTGAGATTGTCAAATCATAACGAATGATTTGACGAATTTCATAACAAACTATCAGTAAAGCACGAATATGTTATTAGAAAGGTGGAACACATGTTATTCCAAATAAGAATAGATTAGCATCAGAATAAGTGTTCAGATATATTCTAAATGACTAACATTTTATTGGGAAATGACCACACAGTCATATTTTTAACAGTATATTAATAACCAGGCCCGGTATACGGACGGGTTGTTTCGGAGAATTTGAACAATTCATCAAATTTCAACGTTCATTTCCAGGTTCTGTGAAAGTCCTATTCAAGTTCTGTTATTATATCATTATAGGCTAGTTGCTTGAAAAAACTGAAATTAAAACAGAACTTAAAAAAATCTTTCACAGAACTGGAAAATGAACGTTGGAATTTGATGAATTCTTCAAATTCTCCGAAACAACCCGTCCGTTGTTTAATAACTGATTGGAGCTTTTATGCTAGAACAATAGGCAGTTGACAATTTGGTACAAACATACACTATTCTACCATTATTATTCTACCAATTTGGTACAAACATAGACTATTCTACCATTGATTATTCTACCAATTTGGTACAAACATAGACTATTCTACCATTGATTATTCTATCAATTTGGTACAAACATACACTATTCTACCAATTTGGTACAAATATACACTATTTTACTATGGATTATTCTAAAAATTTGGTACAAACATACACTATTCTACTATTGATTATTCTACCAATTTGGTACAAACATACACTATTCTACCATTGATTATTCTACCAATTTGGTACAAACATACACTATTCTACCATTGATTATTCTACCAATTTGGTACAAACATACACTATTCTACCATTGATTATTCGACCAATTTGGTACAAACATACACTATTCTACCATTGATTATTCTACCAATTTGGTACAAACATACACTATTCTACCATTGATTATTATGAAATTTCGTCAAAGACCTTGGATCTGGATCCAGTAGATGTGACTTATAAATGTCTGGGTTTTAATACCTAATATGTTATTGTGTAATTAAAAAAAATCATGTTTTGTCTATTTGCATCTTATAGGTTTGAAGATGCAAAAAATATCACCCCATTGAGAGATTCACATTCAGAAATTATCTGAATAACGAAGTACGCACCAATCTTCCTCTACCACTTCATATTTGTAAACCTATTTTCATAAATTCTTGTAAAATTCTCCAAATGAGTATGAAATTGTTTACCTAGATCCAAGTACTTGGAAAAAAGATAAACAAAATTTCAAAGAATATCACTAAATTTGAATAATTTTACGCTACCGTTCCATGTTCTAAAAGTTTCAGAATAATTCCTTTACATAGTACAAACCTACAATTGTGGAATTTAGTATCCTGTTCTTTTTGTACAAAATGTTATTTACATTTCTATGATATATTTCACATTATATAGTTTTTCTTTTCCTACTTTGACTTCTAATAAGTACCGCCAGTAACATTCTAAGAATAAAACCCTCGGAGTTTTCAAATTTTAGCACTTACAATCGAGTCAAAAGTTTTTCCAGAAGAGGTTTCTAGCGGCCGCTGCCGGACTTCCGCCATTTCATCCACTGTTTGAAAGGAAAATATTATTACGGTAACAGTATAATACACATTATGCAGAACTCTATTTCCTGGCTACCATGATGGTTTATTCCCAGACAGTCAACTTCCTGTCAAATTTTCAGATTTATCTTTAGTACAATACAAATTTAATATAATTATTTTGACGGCCTCCGTGTTAGAGGGGTAAAGCTCTCGACTAGCAAGCCGAAGGTCGCGGGCTCAAATCCCAGCGTGCGCAAGTAAATTTTATTGATTAATTTTGTGTTATTTCACAATTTATTAATTTAAAATAATATATAGTATACTTGCGGCACTCAGTATCGCCCTGGTGTAAGACCACCATTCAGAATTGAAACGTTGCTTGAAATGGCTTTAGCCGTGTTTGGTGACCAGATCTGAATAGCCTGGTACTCCCCCACTTACCTCTTCCCCATCTCCTTCTCCTCCCCGCCACCCTTCAGCCTCACAACATACCCCAGTAGGGGATGCCATAGTCTTATTGGCTTGGACGGGTGGGAGCAGGTGGGACTCTAGGGTGGTATTCACATAAAAAAACATTAGTATTTAACATTAATAAGTAATATCTGTGCGTAGGTATTTGTTATTTTTTCTTATTAAAACCATTTCATTCACTAATTAAGCATGTTTCTCAATACCAAATGCTTTTTTGGAAAATTTATAAATTCAAAACCAACAATAATATATTGTTCCATGCAATGATTCATCAGACTTATATTGCTCTATAAACATCACAGCTATTTGTTCACAGTTATTTGTTCAAAAGAATGTCCATTGGTATGCAATATTTGTGTACAATAAAATGTTTGGTGTCTATCTGTGTAGCAGTTTTTACAGTTCCTATCGATTTAATTGCTTTTTCCAGTTCAAACAGTAGAATTGCTCTGTGTGTATTTTACCAAGGTATTTGGTTTGTCTTTCTCTGTTACCCCAATACAGTCTGTTTGAATTAAATAGATTCTCCATAGATTACTTAGGATTTGCAGTATTAAGTTACTCAGCACCTTCGAACTTTTGCCAAACTTTTACGTTTGTTTAAAATCAGTTCTCTTGATCTTTGGTCAGCCGAAGCCGCAAATTTGACCACTAATTTGACAATAAAGTAGAAAATCTGTTTTCTCAGGCAGCAAAACCTGGAATGGATAAATAATATTTTGGTAAACATTTTCACTTCAATCATTTTTCACCATATTATTTTGACTGTTGTCAAAATAAATTTATTTAATGAATATATATATTTCATATTTTACTGAAGAAGTAATATCTTTTTACATACATATTTATCAATCATTGTAAAAACATTTAAAAAAAATGTTTAGAAAGAGTTTTGAAATCCACTAAATAAGTTTTTCTAAAGTTATTCAACAACTGAAATATCATATTAGCGAGTAGACCTATAAATAGCACCCAATAAATGATGTGATACCTATCATTTCTCCAATCCGATACTCGACTAAGTTTTTTTCGAGATCATCAATCATAAAAATAACTTTCTCCTTCGTAAATCAGTCTACCTAATGTCCTTGTGTCCAGTTGAGTTACCCATACTGTTCGTGTTCGTTTCATAAAGAACGTGAAACATTGATGTGAAAATGATTACTGGCTGCTCCTCGTGGAAACTGACATGTTTTCTGGTCGTTTTCTCCGTCGAAACACCCACACGGGTTTCAATACCATGAATTTATTGTCCTTGCCTAAAACGAATCGACGGAGGGTCGTGTAAAAAATGTGCGAAAAGAATTTCCTTCGGGACCCTATTTTCAGTTACGTAATAGCGGAGGATATTTTTTTTGAGCCTCTCACTGTAATGTAAGTTAGGTAAAGAGTTAATTCAATACTTTCTAACCGCAGATTTATTATTGAAGCGGCTAGAAAGTCCTTACTAGTGTAACGATATTTATCTCCTATCATTTTTTATTTTTTATTTTTTTATTTATTTATAGAATACATGATAATACAATAATACATTTTCTTACATGTGATACATTAAATCACCACACTAGGCGACTGCCTGTTTCGTGGCGACCAATGGTATATAGTTAGTATGTGAGGTCTAGTGTTAACATATGAATTAAATATTTATACATGTTTAAAGTATGAAAGATTATATTAGAATGAATTATAATGGAAATAGAAAATATAAAAATGTTAAAGTAGAAAGCAGAAGACAAAAAAAAAGAAAATAAAAAGAATAAAGAAGAAATAAAAATAAAAGAAAAACAAAAAAATAAAAAATTTAGAAGTCCAAGACATGCTATTATGCAGGAAAAGATCAAATACATAACTCTCTTTTCTGGTTGTGTAAGTGTACATGCATGTATGAGCGCGTAAATACGCGTGTACACGCATACATCCACACACACACTTATTCATATTTATAGATGCATACATATTCATACAAAGATATACAAATATATACAAATATATGTGTATACATACATACATACACATATATATGTATGCATACATACATACACACATATACACATGCCTACTTGTACATAGTTGTTTATTCCCTATATCACTCATTTTTTATGACAAAAATTGTTTTCTAATTTTTTTGTATGGTGATAATATTGAGCAATACAATATGAAATAAGACATTTTTTAAGGTTATTATGATAGAAGCAGAGGAATCTAGTTCGGAGTGTAAGAATTTATATTGAGTACACATATAATTATTATTGCTATGACTCATATAAAAGTTTTATACTAATATACTTTAAATTTTACACATCTGATAAAGAACCATTTACCACACATTAATGGTTGTATAACCTTCGAGTGATTGGTGTCATATAAACATACATTTACAATGTTATTCAATTAACAGCATTCCTCAAAATATTAGTATGGAAATATATAACATACTTACTGCGGTTAAACCACTCGAGTGATTGGTGTCATATAAACATACAATTATTATCATGTTATTTAATTAACAGCATTCCTCAAAATATTAGTAAATACATAAAATTCTTAAACAAGGTGAATCAATTAAATGAAACAGCATTCCTCAAAATATTAGTATAGAAATATATAAAATAAATTCAACTAAGTTTCACCTTGTTTTTCATATCTTTAGCTTATATAAAAATGGCACATTATGTCAGGCTCAAAAAGTTTTTGCAAACTTGATATAATATGCCAAAATCAAGATATCTGAATGTTCATCATAATCAGTTGTATACAATTTGAAACACGTAAGGCCCATACTCCATAGTGTTTAATTTTTAGAACTCAATTTCATACTAGGTGATTTTTTAAGTTCATATGGTTTGATTGCAAATATCAAATAGGTATAACACAATAATAATAACTTTTTATTTTCTAATATAATATATCTTTCATCACAAAATTTAATAATTTCAAATGTATGTTACTAGCTGTACTCCACAGCGCAATGCTGAGGTTCAGTATATCTGGGCAGACAGAAAAAGAATAGCGCGTTTTGCTGATACGTCCCAAAGATGGAGCTTTTTAAAAAAATCATGTTTTTACCCTTCACAGGTGACATGTTTATACTAAAGATATATAAAAACACACGCGTATTCGAATACAACGTTGTATCAAAATTTCAAAGCAATCGGTGAAAGAACTTTCGGAGATTTAAGATTTTGAACAGACGAACATAAACATTTTTATTTACATAAATAAAAAAAGAGAATTTCAAAAGACACTATTATTCTTGTATTATTTCATTTAAAAAATCACATGTTTGGTTCCAGCGGAACTGTTTTTCAAGTAAATTCATTTTATGGTATTTGATTTGATCATTTTGTATTACGGATAGACTTTCTATTTTTCACGTCGTAGCAATGGAGTAGTTCAAAATGGCTTAGCCTTAGTTTGTCGACATTGTTCAATGTCAATCTATTCTCACCCTCACGCAAATAGCTTTTCAATTAAGTCTCTTTAATCTATTTGACTTTTTGTGGCTTCTTTTCAAGAATAAGAATTATTTCTTGAAACACTGTTCGCTCTTGGATGAACTGACTTATATTAAATAAATTATGTGTCCATAAGAACATGCATAGTTTTTCTATAATGTAAATGTAAATTAGTTTATGATCAAAGACGAAAAAAAACATAGTTATCTAATTTTAATAAATTAAAAAAGAATTTTTTTTTATTCATTTCATTTTCGGTTTTAAATTTCCGGGGCGTTTTTACGGATTCCGTTTGATGAATGAACTTTGACGTAAAACGGAAATTAAAATAAAAATCTAACTAAAAAAATTAGTGAGCATAGATTGCTTTGAATTTGCACTGAAAATACAATAAGAAAGTTCCATTTCCTTGTTTAAATTCGAATTGAAATATTTACGATTTACACCAGATTTTTTTTTCTTATCTAGTTAGTATTAATAACATCTCTTTCGTTCAATCTAATCTCGTATCTTTTCATCAAATTATGTATGTAGGTAGGTATCTTATCATTTAAGATTTTCATTTTACTGTTTCTGTGAACCAAATCGATGCCATTAGTATTTCGCGCGATAGGCTCGGATTACTTCGTAAATTGTCTGTTATGGAGATTGATTATGTGAAATCAAAAAATGCTAGCTTAGAATTGGAAATTGCACTATTATTAATCCGGAGACAGATTTTAATATAGCTAGTAGTCTAGGATTTAGTAATCTGGAGAAAAAATTATACCCAGAAAATGTAGAAAATTTTTAAAGAGATAGTAAAGAACTAACAAATTAAACCCACTGCTGGGTCTTGCAGGCGTCTTTGTGTTGTTCCTCGCGCAATTTAGTGAAGTTCCATGATGCAAGAGTTTTCCCTCTATATTGTATTTACAACAGCAATTATAATGTGTGCAAAAATATACTTATCACATTGGTATCCATACATTTTTATTTGTAAATAACCATTAATATACAAGTATGTGTGGCGTTTAACTAATTTTAAATTCAGTTATCGAATGAAAATAAAATGAATAATCGAATGAAAAGTAGCAACCTGCCATTAAAATAAATTTACTGCGAATCAGAACTTAAGAAATTGTATATTGAGATATGAAATTCGAGTTTATATCCCCCCTTACCTCCATTAAACAAAATTTTAACGAAATCGGTTGAAAGCACTAAAATTTCAAGATGACCACCGAGAGTTTTAAGTCCTTAAAAGAAAAAATAAATAATTGAAAGACCTGAGAAGCCACTGAAATAAAATAAAATATCTTTATGTTCCTTTTTATTGACAACAATGCTTCAACCGGCTAATGTTTGAAACATTATACTAAGCAGAATTCTTGCCTGAACAGACTATGCAATAATTACTATAGCGTATTATCCAAGGTTGATATTTTCAGTTGCGTACTTACCAAATACAAGAGGTCCATAAAATAATATTTCTCTGATGGTTTGTGAATAACGTTTATGTCTCTATTGTTTATATCTCTATTATGATTTGATTTATATCTACAACCTCTCTTCATGGCTATAAATTAGAGATGTTCCGACTAGTCGGTAAAGCCGACTATCCGGCCACTATTGTAGTCGGCGATTAGTCGGCGACTAATCGGCAAAGAGCGCCGACTATCCGGCTTCTTACGTTGTATGTATTTCTCAATAATATGAATGCGGGGGAACTACATGAAATAAAAACCTTGATTATATATATTTTCTTTTTATAATCAGTCTTATACATTAAAAAATGTAAAACAATCTTTCCTTTGGTAATCACTTTTTAAAATTACTTGCTTGTAAAGAAAACATAATTATTACATTTATTGAACAAAATTAGTATCTATCCTAATTAACATAAAAAAACAACATAATATCTTCTTATCTTCAATGAACATTTATAAGTATTTCTTATTATTAAAATAAAAAGTGGATTTTTTAAATTAACAAACTCAGTTATATGTATTAAATCAAGATTGTATGTACAAGATGCACAGTAATATATGTATATATTATATATATATATCCAAAAATTCTAAACATGAACTGTTTGATAAAAACAAAAAAAAATGAAAAAAACATATTTCTTATAACCATACCTACATAATCTAATCAAATCAAAGTCACAATTGTGACAACCAAAAATATCATAATCTCTTTATATTTTTTATAACTTACTTATATTTTTTAATTAAGGGTAAATTATGATGTAAGAAGACTAAAGCTTCTGCCCTTTCTGGTAGCAATCGATTTTTTTTTGTTTCATATATGTTTCCGGCCTCTGAGAACAGCTTCTCACTGTAAACAGAACTTGCGGGACAGCAGAGGTACACTTTGGCCATGCGCGACATTTCAGGGTACCTAGAACTATCCCCGAAACCGTAATCGGCTTAGCCGACTAGTCGGTCTTATTACAACCGACTAATCGGCTAGTCGGCTAGTCGGCGAAAGTCATAATCGGCACATCTCTACTATAAATGTATTGTATTGTAATTTTTTCGTTTTATATAATCTTTTGTTTTGTATCAATTTTTTTTATTCATATTCCTTTCTCACAAATTAAAATAACTTATTCCATATTATGCTGTCTCAGTTAAAGTCCCAAGGAGGAAATCCATAATTGGTTTTATTTTACTGTGTAATACTTAACTGATTGAATGTAAACTGTATTAAATTAAATGTAATTTCCCGAAAAATGAATAAATAAATAGATATTAAAGACGGGTTGTTTCACAGATTTTGAAGTTAATTTTTATGTCAAGTGTTCATAAAAACTGATTAGAAGTAAGTTGAACTGCTGGATAAACTAAAAACTTCTTTGAAAAACTTACTTAAGCTGCACTCTCGAAGGTATAGAAGATTTTACAAAAACTGTATGCCCGGGAAAAAGGCAAAAGAATACAATACACAACTTGGGAAAATTTATCGGAAAATTTAAAAAAACATTTTTCGACATATTTTCGCGCGAAAAACTTGTGACAAATGAGGGCTCGCTTCAACTGTTTCAGATTAAAGTTGGAGAACGACATTTCCCGGAGGGATTATATGAGTACAGAAACTACTAACCCTCCTCCTGATGAAATAACCATAAAGGGTATCTTACCTCGTTAAATTGCAACATTTGAGAACGCTTAGGATCTCGTGAATCTACGAATAAAATCAAAAGCCAAGTTATTACAACAAGTAACATAAAGCTTTTCGAGAAATCAGATCATGTTAAATCCTTCGAATTTATATTAAATATTATAAATCATTTCAGTTGTTAATTTTTCTTTGTACAGATCGCGCAATTTGAATATAACCTAACTATACACACATATTCACTTCAATAGTGTCCGCGCGTTAGATTACAGAGAAACTCTATTTTGTCTTCCTTAAGCTTAAGTAGGTACCTACTTATTACTTTCTGAAGAAAGAACTGTTTAAATAACAGTATTTGATTTTTTTAAATCATTTTTAGAAATGTTTTACATAATTTATTTATTTCATTTAAACGCTCATTCGGCTTTTACATACAATGCAATTTTTTTTAAATACAATAAAAATAAAGAGTTTACATAATATATAAGAATATACATAAAATATAAGATTTAACTATGCATAAGTTAACAAAATAAAGGTAACATGAAACATTAGAGTTTACGAAAGTTAGGTAACATGGAATTTAAGTAATGAAATAAAAATAGATGATCTGCCAATATCCTCTAAATCAATTGAATAAAAAAGTATGAAATTGTTGTTTACATTAGCCTATAAACTATTAATTAACAATCTCTCTTACGCAAGATTATGATAACAATCGACAAAAGGTCTAATAGAAAAACATTAATATCTAATGTAAAAATTCCATTAAACTTAGTTTAAATTTTGACACTGATTGGCAGCGGTAAACATCGATTGAACTATACTTATTAACAAGTCTGTGTAATCTTTTGATAGGCGAGTTTGCGAAATAGTTGTTAGCAGATTTTGAAACATTATACAGAACATTGTAATACCTAATACTACATTAAAATGAACTTGTTCAGTTTCACAAGTATGCAAGCAATGCGTATGTATGAATATTGTGTTCGTGTCAACTTTGACTGCAATATCTATAACTCGTAACCCGTAACACGTAAATAAGCTAAATCAAAATGAAAACAGAACAAATATTTTGTAAATTTATGAAATTGTTTTCCTCTACTTTTTTTTCATCTAAAGGGTAAAGGGACTTAAGCTAGTCTGAAGTAGGGGTAGAAAGGGGCTAAGTTTGTTCAGGTATACACCTGGGGTCGGAAGCCATCGCCCATATATCACCACCTCCCCCTACGCCGCCGCAGATGGATTTATCAAACAAAGTTCCCTCGGATTCAAAATTAGCCTGTCAAATGTTTAACTAAAATTATCAATAAGTAATACGAATATGTATTTAAAAGTTTACGAAATAGTTGAGTCGCTATGTAAGTAACTACCTACCTAATTCCTGGAGAACGATGCATAATTGCAAAGTAATACAAATATTATTAAGATGATTCTCAGAATCAGTGGCTGAGTTGGCATCGCGTTTGGCCCAGGAGTAGCGTGTTCAATTCCTAGGCTGACTAAGTCCTCCATCACAACACAAGTAACATTTTCCGCTTACTGTGGTGGTCGAAGGAGATTTTCAAATATTGTCAAGTTATCCATAAACCGGGATTGTTTTCTTTTTTAAAAATAAATAAATGATGTTCTATGGCGGACGACGTGGAATTGATTTTTATATTAATCTACGGTTTTATTTTGAAATTGATGAATTTTTGCACAGTTGACCTTCAAAACAGGAGGAAGGACACATTCTACATGAAATTTGCACTCTTGACGTTCAAAATATGAAGAAAAATACCGTCTACATCCTCTGTGTAAAGCCCGGGCAATGCCGGGGACTTCAGCTAGTATATATAATATTATTAATGTAATTTTTTTTTTCTCATTTAATAAAATATGTACTCTTTAATGAAAAATATGAAGTAAAATCGTAATAGATTTTCCTCACCATAGAGAGACAAGGCTCTTGTGTTCAGTGAGCGATATATATATGTATGTAATACATGTATATATTATTATATTCGTGCTTAAATACAAACAATAAAAACCAACGCTTACTAAATTTTAACAAACATTTACTAAATTTTAACTGATAATAATTTTAATTTTAACTAATACTGTTGGATGTTATGAAAATTATCGATTAAAAAAGAAACAATTTCAAATCCAGAAAAACGATTAAGGAGGAATTATTTGCATTTCGCATTTTAGGCTGGCCGCAAACATACGTTTTCCGTATTCGATTTACGAATTCGTTTTCCGTATTCGGAATTCCGTGAGACTAGCGCAAACGTTCGTTTTTCTTCATTCGGAATATAAAAACGTCAGTACAAGTGTTGCCAACAAGGGCGATATATCGCCATTTAGGCTACTCAGAGCGAGAATCGGCGAAAAACATCAATTTTAAACATGTCCCGAAATTCTTTAGCCACCCCCCCCCCCATGAAATTTATTTTTCTGGGGACAAATTTTATATTTTCTTGAAATTCTCTAGCCACCGAATTTTTTTTTATTTTCTGGGGACAAATTTTATTTTTTTTTAAATTCTCTAGCCACCCCCCCACCACGAAATTTTTATTTTCACGTGAAAGCATCAATTTTAAACATGTCCCACCTAACAGCAAATTCGGCTACTTTACGCTACTTTTGTATGAGAAACGGCGATATTAGGTCAAGATCCGTTGGCAACACTGAATTACGAACAGAAATTTCCGTACGTTTGCGTCGGCACAAACAAACTGTATGCAATAGCTGCGTTCCACATGACGTCATTAGGTTTTTTCCATTCGTTTTCTCCGAACGCGCCGGCTGGCATTCGGAACGTGCGTAAGGAATTTGTTCCGTTCGGAACTAAAACGAACGTGTGCGGCAGTTAATGTATTTTCTACTGATTCCGTGCATTCGGATGTCTGAATACGGAAAACGAATTCGGAAATCGAATACGAAAAACGTATGTATGCGGCCAGCCTTATATGCGTTATATTTTTTTAGTTCTGTCGAAACAAAACTTCCCAGTTTACATTTTGGCGGGATTTTTACAGGTGGTAGGGAAATAGTAACTTTATTATAAACATTAAACATCCCTTGACCTTTCAATAATGGTTCTAAAGTAGAAAACCATCATCTTCTTAATACATGTATATCATCTGTCATGTCAACTATTACAGTAATATATTCCAGTTTAGGTTTCAAACCTACTCCTGAGAAATTTTATTTATTGCCTAATTTGACAAAATATTTAGGAAAGGATTTCAACCAATATTTACCAACAACTTTAACTTTCACGAATATTACGGCTTCACCCTTTTCCAAGCTTGTAAACAACAATAGAATTAGTTATTGTTTATGGAAAATAAATGTTTTCACCCACGGAACAAACCACTTTTGTAATTCAGTGCTTCAAAACAAACTACATCCTTCAAAAATATTAAAGTTGAATTATTTCAAACAGTGAAAAGCGAATTAGTCAGTCATAGTTTCAGATATAAACATAATGCTAGAAGCCTTGAAATGTTTTCGCTAATGGTCGTTTTTTAAGTAATAAGAAAGAGAACAATTGTTATCACTCCACCTAAAAAAACCCCAAGCTAAATTATGTTTGAAATTCTTTCTTGATTTATTTATTTCGCTCCTTCAAGGCTTTTAAAATACGTAATTTCATTATTATAGAAAATTGTACAAATGAGTGTAATAATAAGTGTATAAAAATTGTATTATTTCGGCTACTGGCATTATACTTAGCTCTCTCGTTAAAAATTTAGGCGTATTAGATCTATCAAAAAATTAATAAATAAAAATGCAAAAATCAGTCATTTTAAATACATGTAGGATAACGAAAGATTTTTTTAATATTTTTGTTGAGGGATCAGTAGGATTTATAGGCCCTGTTAGGAGTTCTACCGAGCCGAACCCTCTGATATGAAAATATCTGGAGTCGGTGAATTATTTTCCCATTTGATCTCTGGTGAGTTGACGTGTTGTTCTTGTATTGTTTTGTATTTATTTTGCTTATATAATGCACTTGCATAATGTTGATTGACTAGATCAGGGGTCTCTAAACTACGGCCCGCGGGCCGTATCCGGCCCGCCAGTGTCTTCCATCCGGCCCGCGACATCTTATGACCAGTGTCATCAAGGACCCGCGACAGCTAATGGCTAAGACCTTGCTCAGAAGGGGCGAAAACTCCGCGAATTTTTTCGTGCGAATAAATAAATATGCTCGTTGGCGAGGTACTTGGCACCAATACATTGCGTCCACAAGTATCGCGCGAATATATCGAGAGGATTTTTTTGAAAAATCTTTATTTGATTCGCAATGATATCAAGGTCTGAGAAACGAGTATCAAAAATTATCTTCAAAGCTACGTTATCTAAAGCTATATTTTCATCCCTGAAAATTCTATTGTCTACCCCCCCCCCTCCCTAGGACAGAAAATATGGGTGTCTAGAAATTAAAACGGTTTTGGCCCTCTGAATTCACTGGAGTAGTCAATGTGGCCCTCCGGCTGAAAAGTTTGGAGACCCCTGGACTAGATGATCATTTGTGGAAAAGTGTGTGGAAGGGTTTAGTTTTACCTTTTTTGGGAAGATTTAACCTTGACATAAATTCGGAAATTAAACATAATAAGCAAAGTATAAAATTTGTAAGTATGTTTAGCAGGTACAATACAAGTATGTATTTTCATTATCATAGAATGTTGTTCAAATGAGTACAATAATAAGTTTACACTTTACAGTAAATAAAATAATAAGCAAATTATAAAAGATGTAAGTAGGTTTGATAGGTACAATACAAGTATGTAGTTTCATTATCATAGAAAGTTATACAAAGGAGTTCAATAAGTGTGTGTATACTAACGAGAGTGCAAAAGAGGAATTAGATACTATGAAAGTGGTTACAGAGCAATGTGTAATAAGTGTTTTATTGTTATAACCAATAAAAATAAACATGAAAAGTTTGTTTTAATGCAAATCTACTTACTTATAACGCCCGATAGGGTGTCTTGAAACATAGAACATAGCTAAATTAATACAACAATAATAGTGAACTGTCTTACATTTTTATTTAAGTTTATATTTTATTTTATGTCACGTGTTTTACTAATATTGTTTCACAAGTTTCATCAGTTTTATATAACTTCATGATTTAAAAACTTTTTGAATAATTTTTGATAGCTCTACAATATGAACCAAAGTATAATACAAACATGTATTTACATTATCATATAAATTTGTACAAAGGAGTTCGATAAGTGTAAAATATAATTTGTAATAGACTTTTCCATATATATTTGTACATTTTATACGACATATTCATAAAGATAAGCAAAAAAAGAAGAAAGATTTTATTAATCAGCAATCGACAAACGATCTTTTGCACATCCAAATAATTTCACTACATACATCAGCTATATTCGATGACAAAAAATTATTAAAGCCATATTAAGAAAATATTTGCAGAAATCTATTTTATTTCTTGTGAAGGAGGTGGATAAAGCATTCATCAAATAGAAAAAAAAAACACGTGAAATCATTAAAAACATCAGTAAAATTAATATTCCAGCATGTTGTTATTATAATAGCCAATGAATCACTTTAATGATAAATGATTCATTCCAGAACCTTATTTTCTTTGCTGTTAAAAATCATTATATTTTTTATTCAATTCTTATTTAGAAGATTTCCTGTTCATCAACAAAGGAGTTGAATTTTGTTAATAAACAAATATTATTTAAACATGAAAATAAAATAATTTTTATACACCACTTTTTATCAATAATAATCTACATGTTTCAAAACCAATGGCTTCTTAAAATACGATTTTAGAGCCCTTGAGCTGATTTTTCACAAAAACAACGCATTACAAATCAGCCAATTATTATTATTTTTATTATAAATAGAAGTATAAGCATCACCAAATATTATTTATTTTGTGATTCCGGTAACAATGATTATTATTCTCGGCGTAGAAATTAAACTTAATCATGAGTACCTATTCTTTATTATAAAATGTAGTGTTCTCGTTTTAACAAGAAAATGGTTACATTTTGAAACTAATTGTTTTCCTCTTTGCTTCGTTTTACAAATATTTCAGAGGAGACAAAAACAATTACAAATGCCGAGCATTATATCATGATAGGTTGAGAATAATTTATAATGATGATGGAGACATTCACTAATTCGGACGCGAAATAAGAGTATCACTCAATTTAAAATACGGAACATCAAGTAACCTTTGAACTTTCAAGAAATATTGGGTCTGCTCATATAATCTCTTGGATTTTTAAATGGTTTTGAGAATATTAATTATATAGGCTAAGAGAGACGATACTATCAAACGCCGCGTCTTATAAGAAAAGGGCAAGCAAATGAATAATATACGAAGAAAAAGAGAACATACAAAATATAATTTTGTATGTTCTCCTGGAATTTTGAAAGGGCATTTCTACTGACGAATTATACTGATAAGAAGTGTGTTGTCTGGTGTGCAAGAAGAAAAACTCAATTTTTTGAATGGAAAATATCATTATTTTATGACGGATAATCAATTTCGATTCGATGAAAATTGATGTCCTGACAGTTGGCCCCCCGATAGTTGGCCCCCGGACAGTTGATCCACCGGACAGACGATTCCTCTGCCAGTTGATTGCTCGGACAGTTGATACCCTAAATTATTATTTCTTCTGTAAGTTCTTATTGGTAAAGTAAGTGTGCATAGAGAATGTATGGCCGCACAACAAAAGTCAATCCATTTATATCTGCCTGTGTCTTGAGTGAAAATCCACCATGCAAATAATGTTGATGACAATGTCTCCAAAGGTGTATGCAGAGAGGATATACGGCCGTGGGTATAATAAAAGTCGATAGGGGATCAACTGTCCGAGGTTCAACTGTCCGGGCGATCAACTGTCAGCAGGCCAACTGTTGGGGGGCCAAATGTCGGGGGATCAATTGTCGAGTCACCTTAATTTCATCGATTGGCGGAGCGGGGCGAGGGTCATACCGGTATGGATCACTTTTCTGAAGATTCCGGAGGACGGATTCCATGATGTGGCATCTTCCGATGTATAAATCCTCCTTTTATAATAAGTTCCGTCACACTCCTTCCTTGAATACAGTAGAATCACTACTCTATCCAGGGCATATAACCTAAGTAGTGCGGAAGGAATTATATTACTATTCTGCCCTTTCTGCAGTTGACCTACAACAGTTTACACGTATAAATCGGAAAGCAAGGGCGTACCCTTTTACATCTGGAATACTATGTCGAGATCGTCTACTCAGAATACCTAATTTTACTCGAAGGGCTGTCATTATAGATAAATTCAAGTATATACACTAAACACGAATTTAATTACCATGTATCTACATTGCTCTAAAAACGTTGAGCTACGAGATTACCTTAGCCATTAAAAATGAGCTAGCGTAACTTGCTGTTAACATTAAGTATAATCTTTATAATTATTTTATAATTTTAATTTTTAAGTACAAACACTTGCAGATAGATATAATTGATCTAAAATCATGTTTTTGATGTCAAAATAAAAGGTCGTTTTGTATTTTCACAATCGTTGAAGGAACTGATGAAGGCTTGGGTATGTCATAATAATGATTAAATTTGGCTAATTTAAATAGCGCCGTTTTCGTGAAAAATCACCATATCATGTTGAATAGAATCCTTAGGATATATAGCTGATACACCTAACCCGACATTTTTAGATCAGTCTAGAAAATATGAGGTTAAAGACAGTGAATTCGTTTTCATACTGGAAACATCTCTTCTCACTGATATATCGTTCTTCATTGCTCACACAGATTTTGCTCTGAATTTTTAAATTATTTCTTATGTGCACGGAGAAAACTTATTTGAACTAATTTTTGTATTCCTGTTAAAAACGGGCCTTTAACGAATGAATTGAGAGATTTCCTAAGAAAATATAAGTAAAACACGATATGAGGATGTGTTCATAAAAAATTATAATATTGTCGTATTTCGTCAGGAAAAGCGCAGCTGCACATTCACGTTGTACCGGACAGCAGATGGATATACCTAAATAATTATTAAATAATTAAGAAAATGAATATTTGTCTGATGTCACTCATTGAGGCTTGTCTCGCACGATGAATCATCTTGCTAAGAATTTAAAGCACCGTACACGTGTCATATCGCCAGTTCAAGGGTGAATTAGTCGCACGACAAACCGTGGGACCTTAGCATATGTTTAGATTTAAGAATAATTGCTCCACATTAACACGTGTAGAAATTATTGAATTTGAACCCAATAAATACGCCAACAACTGGCTCAACCAGTCAGTTCGACAACATTCGCAAGTTGTGTTTCTATTCAAATCCTTACCCAAGGTACCCCCAGAGGAAACCGGCATTTACAGTTAATGTCACTGGCGTAGGTGTCCAGTACACACGTGTTCCGATATATTATGAAAACACTAATATTTTACTAGGAAATGGCTTTCCATTACAATTTAAAATAGGATTTTAATAAATCAGCCATACATATTTTTCCCCGTGTGCGCGGTAAGACATATAATTGTCCTGTAAATTCACTCAATAAAGTACTTGGAGGTTAAGACTTATGAACTGCTTTTGTTGAAGGTTTATTTAAATTCGTGTAAAGATGTGTTTGGTATAAAATTGCCTTAATTTGAAACGTCAATAAAATTACAAGCCCTTCGGTTTTCATTTGCCTATTGGCGTTTCCAAGGGCCATTTATCTGGTGTGAGCTCATTCGCTTGTTGGTTATTAACGTGTTTCACAGTCGACTGACAGCCTACATAACTTTCCAAAATACGTATTTAGTGGTCATATTAATGATTAATGTCCAATTTGACACTTTTACGCCCCTACCACATTTTATAGCACCCCTGTTAATGAAAACGTGATGGGAAAAACGCCAGGGCCAGTTAGATTTAAATAATAATGGCCCCAAATTTCTGCTGGAGACGTTATTAACTAGTTCTGTGCTACGATAGTAAAAGCCGATAAATTAACCTACCAATTATGTATCTTTCAGTTAACCATTCTTTTGGCGAAGATTCAAGATAGCCAGTTTAAATATAGAACAGTTTACTGCAGTACGAATTTGAAAGGAAAATTTATTCGTTGCGATTTCTTGAGCTTCTCAATTGACGTTTTCCTTTATTTCATCCTGTCGTAAAACGCTGAGGGAGAATGTATTTTTAAATATAGTGCAATCTTGGAAGTAAAAATTAACCCACTTTCTGACCTCCGATCGACCTGAAACTCGGCAGATACACTCGTTGTTCTATTCAAGCACACAGGCATTTCTCTGAAATTAGATGACATCATAAAAATTTACAGCAGTTTATATACGAAATAAATTTTGGTACCATCTGATCAGGATTTGGCTAAGTGATAGCGCGGTTCACTTATTATAGACAATTCCTGGGGAGAAATGTTCAATCCTCGCTAAATTATATTTTATTTTTTGAAGTTTACACCAGTTTATTATTTATTATTATTTATTTATTTACTATTTTTTTTATTTTTTTTTACGCCCGGAGAGGAAAAATACATCTGTTAATGAAAATAGATGTATTCGGATTTTTTTATTTCTGAGGATGTCGCACTTCGCAGTTTAAATTTTAATTTGTGAAGTGATATTCGGTTTTATGATTACAAAGTAAAATTTGCTAAATATTCGGGATTTGAATTAATGTGACAAAATAATGACATTAAAAAATAAAGTTAAACCTATACTTAATAAGGTACAAACTAACCTACTGCCCCTAACTACTAACTAAAAATCATAACTTTTAATTGATAATAATTTTGTGGAGAATGATGTTGGAAGTGTGGCCGTATTTTGGTCGGTACTGGTTCGCGTTTTTACCTTTGTCGTGTTAACTCGCATTTGAAACTAATTAATTAAACTTAGAGGTGATGCCACTTTAGCACCCGAAAAAATTGCATAGTTTCAACACAATACTTTACGTTTATTTTGCGGGTATGTGATGCAGACAATACCATTGAGTTGCCTTATAATGCAGGGATTAGAAAGAAATGGCTGGGAAATGCGAAAACTTACCTTTATCCGATTCTTTCTTCTCAATGCCTCTTATTTGGAGCATGCACATAATATAATTGTCTTTCAAGCATATATGAGAATGATTCACAAACTAACTGCCAAGGGTTTCATGAAACTATCGTTTTGCGGATTTTCCAAAGACCGCGCATTCACCGGTGGAGCGGGACTGATATTCGACAAATATTCGAATATTTGAAGCACTGATTTTTGTCTGTGGTTGGTCGGGGTTTCGGGAATTGGGTTTAAAAGGAAATATGGGCGCATATTTTTAGGCAACTCCACTTGGTACAGTTACCAAACCAATTAATTTATACGTAGGTACCAGTCGGCGCAACCAGAATGAATTACAAAATCTTTTAGTCTTTTTTAAATCCTTTTTCAGGTAATACAAGATTTGTAATTTTTTTTTTCAAATTAGTGGCGCCAGAACTCACCAAAGGAAGACTTCTATCACGGACGTTTTCGGCCAGTTTGAAAAATGTAGATATATATAGGTAGGTACACGTTTTTTGTGTGGCAATTTCTCGTGGCTTTTTCGATAAAAAAGTGATAAAATTTTCGTACTCTGCTTATTTCTTAATAAGCTAAAATTATTTAACGATCACTACTTACCAACTTAATTACTACATTAAACATTGAACATTGAATGCATTAAAGTTAAATTTTCAAGTTCAAAGTTCAAAATGCCCCTTGATAATTTATGTTGCCGCTATGTTTGATTTTGATAGTAGGTATGAAATGACGTTTGCCGAAAGATTTCGCTTCAATCTTAATTCGTACAAATTATTTAAATAACAAAAAACTAAGAACCCAATAATCTTTTTGTGAAATTTTATCCTCCTGCTCCGATGTAAAGGGTTGTTTCTTATTAAAACCAATTAAGATAAAACGTAGTGTTACTCCGTTAATTGGGCTATTTAGCAGTGAGCGTAATATCAAAATTTTACCGTACATGTATTTACCTCTAGTCCTCAATGACCTTATAAGTTGACGTTTTCCCCCTCACCTGGTTTTATGGCTGATTTTTAAAAACATTCCAGTACCGACCAATCTAAACAGTGCGTGTAAACTTTAAAATTAACACCGAAATCAAAAATATTGGTTTAAGATAATATTTATCAAAAAGAAAGTGCATTATCTCGCAGTCAAAAGAGATCGGAAGTATCAATGCATTTTTTCCTTTTGCTTTGTCTGGTCGGAGCAAATTCGTCTTCCAGTAAGTTCAATCCATGAGTATTGGGAAGATCATTTTTTAAAACAACAATTTGGGGCAGTTAGCAAAATATTCAGTTCGGGTTCTCGTGGATTTTATCATTAACAATTTAATCAACTGTATGAATATAAAATATATACCTAATAGATAACTTCAAAGCGGCCGGCGTATCGATTAAAGTAATAATTGATAAAAATCTTACTTTTCTTTCTAGCAAAACGACTACGCCATGCTACAAATTACGATAACACTTTTTAGGTATAAGAGGACTATTCTATTGTTATTGTATTTCGATGCATTTCAGCCGATTGTGCAACGTCATGTCAGTCAGGGAAGGGTCTTAAATCTGGACGCAGCACTAGCCAGCCTCCAAATTGTAATCTCACGCACAGAATAAGCACTTAAAAGCGTTCTCTCCTTGTAAAACTTTTGTGCCTTAATTCTAAGACATTAAGGCACCATTTTAGCAAAAAATATCATATTTACGAAATCTTATACCCTTAATTTACCTGTCCTTAGATCTCGAAACAAAATCTGTTGCTAAGAATTGTTCAAAAGTAATTTACACGGAAAGCATATTACGATCTGCTAATTTTTTTCAGAAAAACTACCTTCCTGAAACATAGATTAAAACAGAGCATTTTTCTTAACGGTATCGTTTAGTTATCGTGGAATATTGGTAAAAACTATTTGTCGCGTAAGTAACTAGTTGGATTTTATTAGATCAAATTTGAAAACAAATCGGTCGGTAGGGGATTAATATCAGCTGTTTAATGTTTTTTACGAAGCGTAGGTCCGGCCCCAAATGATTTTTTAACATAATAGTTACCTATGTAAACGGAAAAAAGAAGAAAAAAAAATCGAAATCCTCAGATCGAAAAGCAAAAGTTTTTTTGGGTTCTTTGTGATGTTGATTCACCAGTTTACCGCTTTTACTATGGGGTTCCGGACACCGTGCACATGAACTGCAAAATAGTGTGATTATTTTTTAAGCATTCAGCTGAAATTTTTTTTAGGTTTTCAAACGACGCCACATTTAAAAGTTAGCCATAATTTGTTTAAAAAATATTTAAAAGTTAAATCCACTCGTTCTATGTTATTTGAATGGAAATTAGTTAGATAATAATGACAGGGCATTCAAATCTAAATTATACTCACATAGCAAAACTTAAAAAACTAAAAACTTTCTAAAATTTGTATTTTCATACGAATCCTCTCAAAATTTCGCCTTTAAATTGTACTTCCAGCCACGAAGATAAATTTTTATCTTGCAATCTAAATCTTAGCAATACACAAGACGACTATTTTTATCGAACTCTATAAAATATTTTGATGTATCTATCCTAAAAATGAATACTTTTACGTGATAATTATAGTACTTATAATATTTTACTTAATTTTTTTTTCGAAATTTCGACTACTTGGCTTACGTTTCTTAAAGGTCCCTAATATCCTCGGCCCAATATTTTTCTTATTAGTCATCAATGATATTGTTGACCAATTTAATTATGTAGAAGTTCTGCTATTTGCTAACGACTTAAAAATATATAAAATAATGCAAAATGTATACTATTGCCAAATTTGACAGACTAACTTAGATCAACTTCATTAATAGTGTGGACAAAATCCTTTATTTTTAAATATTCAGAAATGTCAAGTAATACGATTTTCCAAAACTCATTATAATATCTCAGATGAATATATATTAAATAATATAAAATCGTGTCACTAATTCGTTACTTGGATATAATATTCGATGAAAACTTATCATTCATTGTACACAATAACTATATAACTAATAAGGCTTTAAAGATGTTGGCTTCCTGAGCAGAATTTCAACTTATTTTAATTCCTTAGATTGTATGAAAATCCTCTATATTTCATTAGTGAGAAGTCACGTGGAATATGATTCATATATTTGGTCCCCTTTGTATAAAGTTAACTCTAACAATATAGAAAAAATTCATAACAATTTTTGTTAGGTAGATAAATTTTAAGTTCAAAATTCCAATTGAATACATTAATTATGTCGGTTTGATGAATCAATTGCATCTAATAACACTGTCAGACAAGAGAATTATGTCACACCTGATTGTGTTACACAGAGTCATTAACAACTTAATTGACAGTCCTGTAATCATTGCCACTATTAAATTCCTTGTGCCGACTAGGAACACAAGCCAAAATGTAACATTCTTCTGCAATAAATACACAACCAACTATCAGACACACTCACTAACCAATAGGTAATCCTATTGATATATTTATCGACTCCATTTATAGAACTAAGCGTAATCTAATCAGCACTTTGTTGATCCTATAAATTATAGTAGCGTTGGTAATATAGTTTTAATGATTTGTCTTTTATGTAGTACTGTTATAGTTTCTATATTATTTTATGTTACATGTTACATGTTATACAAATATTGTTTCATATTCAGTTTATCAGTTTACTGTTATTCTATGCTCTAAACTTTTTTTGTATAATTTTAGATTTTGAAATATTTAGTCTATTGTTTTCATAAAAACCATGCCAGCTGGGCGTAAAACCATATAAATTAAAATAATTAAAAGTGGGCTTTAAGAAACGTTGAAACGTACCTACTTACTTTCAATGAGAATATTTATAAATAACAATATGTGATCTTTTTTATTTAATTCGCACCCCGAATAATTCTGAGACCGCATCTTATGTTTATTAATTTGAAGTTAGTACCCGGTCCCTCTACGAAAGTCTACGGAAATTTGGCTATTGCTTCTTGTTACATGTTTGAAAGTAAAAATAAATTAAACGCGTGTTGAATATGAGCTTGATTAATGGTTCCTTAATAATTCCAGTCTTAACTTATTTTTGACAAAACATTATAGGTGTTGACAGCTCGGGGTAAGTTATTATTTTTGAACTTAAGTTAAAATTATTACTATTCAAGCTTTACGAGAAATTCGGGTTAAAATAAATCAATTTTGGCAATAAGTTAAAAATCACAGATAATATTTTAGACAGGTTATTAATTTAATTTTAAAAATAGAAAGGATTTGTTAAAAGAATTAGAAATAAAAACTTCTTTGATTATTCCCTGTAATGAAATTGAACCATTTAAAAATATATTCTAATTGTGAAGTCCATCGTTTCTTTCCAGGGTTCGAGTTACTGCGACCCGCGGGCTGCATATTCGTATTCTGAGTTTGCTGTTAATTAAAGCTGGGAACTCGTACACATATTCATTCCCAAGTTGAAACCAGTTTTGTGTTCCGATTGTAGTGATATGCCAGTTGCGGGTTCATCTACTGACACATTGGGAAGGAAATCATTTTCATGTTCATTTGTACTTTAAAACTCGATTCACCCCTTCGCCCGAAAACTTAAGTGCGGTCCGCGGGTGATACTTCATTCATCCAAATGCCCCACCACGGTAAAAAGCTTTATCCTTAAATCCCTTCTTTAGCCCAATGTTTTCATGTTTTCTGCCAAGGTATGTAAATATGGATTATAGGTAAATTCTTCGAAAATCAATTCTTCAAAATCAATTTACCAAAATCAAATGTTCAAAGGACATATTTTTCGAGTGGCAGTTCTTCGAAGTACACATTTATGGAAGTCTCAATTCTTAGAATAGAAATTCATCGACTTAAAAAAAAACACTTGATTTCAACTTAAATATCACACAGAGGCTTCGTGTAGCGAGTTTTGGCATATTTAGGAATTTCGAAGAATTGAGATGTTCTAAGAATTGCATGGTTGAAGAAAACGTAGTCGAAGAATCAATGGTTTCGAAAAACTGATTTTCGAGAATTGATTTCGAAGAAAACGTTAGATACCGTAACCTGTTTATTTGATTATATTCTAAAGTTATATTCCTAAAACTATACTCCTTAGACTAAAAGGTAGCCAGCCCTACTTAATCATAGAAGACGATAAGGTTCTGTTGTCAACTTTGACCAATCGTAATAATGTGTACGTTGTTTTGATTATATGGTCAAATAGAATAAAATTTGTTGTGAAAATTTCATTTTGTCAATACAAAACATCTCATCACAATCGAGGAGTAGATTAATTTTTTTGTTTTTTTTTTTAATACAGCGGTCATAGATGTTACTTAAATTTAAGTTTTTTTTTACAAGAAGGCGATTATTATTCATTTCAAAATAAACAACATAAACTAAATTCAAGTCTATGTTGTTTGATAATTAAAAAAATGTGACGATATAATGAAATTAGCAATACTTAAAATAGTTTTCAAATCAATTTGAAAGTGCGTAATTTGGGTTCCTGGATAAATAATCCAAATTTTAAAGAATACATATTTCCTTGCTTCAAATGATCTCGAACATCAATTTAATCGTTTCTAAGAACTTATTCATAAAATTATTTGAGGAGAGAATAGAGTGAACAATGACTGTAATAGGAGAAAGAAAACACACAGGCCGACAACTCGTTCCACAGCCGAGCTATTGAACTCAAGAACCAGTCGTGGAAACGACCCGTTCTCATGTGTAACGCGTTTATAAATGAATTATTTTGTAACTTTCTCACAAGAATAAATAATGAGAAATCACCATGGGTTTGGTAGCACTCGCGTAAACAAGATTATGAAATTACCTTCTTAAAGAAAATATTAGATTAAGAACTTATTCATATATACTCTAAACACCACAGAAATTACCAAAACCCTCCACTGAAAGCCTAGCCCACCTCACCATAGAATTTAATATGATACTAAGACAATGCCATGTAACTTTGTAAGTTTTTACCACTTTTATTGTTGTGGTTAAAACCAGGTGATGATCATCTATAATTAAAATGGTGCCACTAAATGAGTTTGCAGTTTTTGAAGAAAATATTTAAAATGATTTTTATATATACAATAACAGAAGAATATCATTTATATTTTTTATTGGAGACACTTTTCTTTAACTTTTGAAGGTTATGTCCATCAATGTAATATAAAATTGAATAAGAAGATATCAAATCCAAACCAAACATGAAACAGAAAAACACACAGAAAATAAAAATAATACCGTCTCAATTGGGAATCGAACCTAGGATCGATCATTGGGACCTAATTATCATACGTCATATGTAATAAATAAAAATCGGATATGTTTATCCGAGACACTTTCTAGGTTACAAACTAATTCTTTAGAACTTTGTGATCATTAAGAGCTGCCAAAAGTGCGCGAAAAATTTGTTGCAAGATTGTTTGTTCTGATTTTGAAATATGAGATCGACAGGAACGACGTATAATAATTGGTTCCATGATAACTCAACATAGTGACAATTCAACACACTTTTAAAAAGTGATATAAAGTCATTAGAAACGATGAATTTTTTTTTTAATCGAAACCTAACCTAACCCAACCTAACCTAACCTAACCTAACCTAACCTAACCTAACCTAACTGAACCTACTTAACCCAGTTAATAAAGTTTTTGTTTCATCACTTTCAATGACTTTAGGTAGGTATATAACTTTTTGAAGATGTGATGAATTATCATTGTGATGATTTATCCGGCCACCATAATAATTAGGTCCCAATGGTCGAGTGGATAAATAAGTTTTCCCGGTATGACAGAGATTCTGGGTTCGATTCCCAGTTGAATTCGTAATTTTTATTTTTTATTTTTCGTGTCTTCTTCTGTTTCATGTTTCGTTAAGATTTGTTAGTCTTATGTTTTTCTTTAACCAAAATGTTTGTTTCAGATTCTGGCCGAACTTTCAAAGCGATTTGTAGTGTAGTGTGAAATCAGTGAATAGTGTGTTATACAAATGATAAGATAGGCCGCAAAAGCTCGCAGTGATGAGTGGGCCAAGCGGCATGCAAGGCCACGGCACTCCCTCGCCCAAGTTGCGGCAGCAGACCAAGAAGTGTCAGTTCGCGGCGGCCGAGTGCGGCGTGCGTCTGGACAAGTGCGCGGGGTGGCTGTGCCGGCGAGGCGGGCAGGACCTTGACGCAGCCGCGCAGGAGGCCATCGCGCCGCCCACTCCGCCACCCACAGGCTCGTGCGACGACTCGCAACCGCCGCCCAAGAACTGCTTCAGACTTGTGATGCTCGGGTAAGCTAAATACGCTCCCAATTTTTTTTTGAGAATTTAATGCAGATACCTTTTGACTATTATTTGATTTATTAAAAATCTCCTATCAGAATTTTTTGGTAATCCTATTAAAAACGGGACTGCAAGCCAGCTCCTGAAATATTAAATTCAAAATAATATCGGAACATGTCCATTTGCGTTTGTCTTAATAATCTATCACTACGAAATGCAAATAAAATATGAATACGGGTTCGGAAATCGTGACAAAACATTGGTATTTTACTTAAAATTTATCAGGATAGTTATAAATGCATTCGTTAATTGCCTGCAATACCGTTTTTAACAGGAATACGCACAATGTAAAGAGATTTTTAATAAATAAGCAATATTTTTATCAGCAGTTGATAAATAATTAGTTTTTCAAGAGACAGAAATGTTTCTTTTTTTACGACAGGAAAAAAAACTTTTTTCACCATAAGGAAAATAATTTCCTTCAAAGTCTATTTCATCTTTGGGGATTCTTTTTGGGGGGTCGTTTTTAGGAGATTAGGGTTTTGAAAAGAGCCAAGTTGTAGGAAAGAGGGGACACAGAGGCCAGCTAATCGTTCCACAACGCGACAACGAGTCCACCAATATTGGGAGTTACCAATGTTGGGCACACGTTTGGCATGTTTGGCGACTACGCACCAGTGCCAAAAGGGCTGATATGGCTAGTTCCCCGGAGCATCTTCCATTGAAATACCTGTGTAGAACAATGAACATATTTTTTCATGAGCTTTCCACGTTATTCGCTTACGACCTTTTGACTTGTATCGATGTAGGTACTTAAAGAAATGATCGCAATGAGAAAAGTGAACTTACCCGCTAACTATTTATTTTAAATTAACACTTGTAAATATAGAAGGATAAGTAATTTAGCGTAGCAATGTAGGAAAACAGTGTTTAATAATGAAAATGTATAAAGGACATCACCATTAATTGGAGAAGAGCTTTTACTTTTTTCTATTGAAGAAAACGAGAGAATCGATAATGCACGTTTGAATTCTTCGAAATTATATAAAAATAATTGGGGCAATCTTCTTATTTGGTTAATCTCCCCATTATTTATGCAAGCCCGACTGAAGTGGAATGAGTCACTAGAAATAATTGCTCTAGGTATTATTATGACGCAAGTGAGTAAGGGCAGTAAGTTAAATGATTAAGAAATTTATTTAGGGTCGTACGGTTAAAACAAGTTGGTCAGAAATAGTGAAAACGTTACAGTCCAACGATTTCCTTTCGTTTACCCCTATAAATACTCTGTAACTGATGCTGCGAAGATGTTTTCTCTGGTGGAATCTAGTCCTGTATAAACGTCGTAAGCAATTAACAAATAACCTATATTAAGTGTTTCAAACATAATTTATATAAATTTTTAGTAACTAGGGTTACTGACAAATGAGATAATAAGTCAGTGTTTGAAATGCAACGGCTAGAAATGTCGGCACAGTCACAGTCAATGTGAGTACATGATACATATAGCCCAGTCAATGAGACCCAATGTCGGAACTAATTCCCCGGAAGCTGAATTTTTCACAGATGTTAGAAGACCTTTAGACATGTATTTTTACAAAAGTCCCCGACTTTCCCCCTTGTGCTTCCTTCCCCACCCCCTCTTGAATATATTTTTCAAAGCCTTTCGGAATACGCTAATATCTCCTTAATGGTTTTATAAAATCAGATTATTTATTTTTTGTTTAGTTTCTAATTAGTTACTCTAAAAAATTGTACTCTTTCATTTTTGCGAGAAAAGCTATACAATCTCTACAATTTATTAGTAAAGGAAAAATATCAGTTTTTAAAAGAGCATTTCAGAATATATTTGCACATAACTTTTTTCTGAGCCTGTTAACGAAAAAATATTAATCAACAAAACTTGTAGACAATATTTTTAACTATAAAATAATGTGTATAATGATGGGTTTTAATTTATAATAAGGCACGTAGGCTGTTAATAAGAAGCACGGCGCGCGGCGGCTCGAACGCGCAGCGGTTCGCGGCCCAGCGAGAAATTACTAAAACCTAAGGGAAGTAATGATTAATTCATGTGTTTGCTTTTTTTATAACGAATTCGTCTAACGTTGAAGAGTTTTATTGTTATTTACCAGTTTTAGTTCGGAGGGGAGGGGGGTAATATAAATATTTTCCCCTACCTAATGAAGCGCTTTCATTATCCACCAACCACCGTGCCCCGGTCTGGCTAAACAGTCAAATTATGTTGTATGATTGTTTGTTACTTATTATTTAAATAAAGTTATGTGAAATAAGCCAAAAAAACCTACAACAGCGTGGGACTACCCTTTCACAACATTAAAATATTGCAGACCTTATGTTATGGCGAAGTTCTAAAAAATCATTTGTGGAAATTCTCACTTGTTTTATTATGTGCACCTATCAACAATAAAATACCGAAATAAAAAATCACTTAAAATAGTGCATAGACCTAAAATGGTTTACTTTCAAAGAAGCTTCTTAAAATATACCTCAAAAAATATTATAATGACAAAGAGGTTTGTAAATTATATTATATACTTACCAATATTATCTATGACAAAATTAGGCAAATATTCAAATAATTTTCTAGTCAAGAGAGTCTTCCATTTATTCGTCATACTGGGGTGTGTTCAGACATGATAATCCGTTACGGTTGTAGCACATGGCAGAGCAGGTAAATCCAGATTTTCTGCAGCCACAGTAACTTAAATAATCTGATTTTATAAAACCATTAAGGAGATATTAGCGTATTCCGAAAGGCTTTGAAAAATATATTCAAGAGGGGGTGGGGAAGGAAGCACAAGGGGTAAAGTCAGGGACTTTGGTAAAAATACATGTCTAAAGGTCTTCTAACATCTGTGAAAAATTCAGCTTCTGGGGAATTAGTTCCGACACAAAACCTTCATTGACTGGGCTAATAAATGGGAACTTGAGAACACTTCACTATGTACATTTGACAGATTCACACAACGCAGAACATTTGATGGAGAGCGTCCGCTTTATCAGTTTACCGGAGCATGCCGAAGTTGCACAATGCAACCTTTGATCGCATTGTTGGAGAGCATCTACTTTACCAGTTTACCGGGGCATACCGATGCTGTACAGTCAACCTTGGATCCCATTGCTGGAGAGCATCCAAATTACGAGTTTACCGATGCTGTACGTTCAAACTTGGATCCCATTGCTGAAGAGCATCCACATTACGAGTTTACCGATGTTGTACATTCAACCTTGGATCAGATTGTTGGAGAGCATCCATACGAGTTTACCGATGCTGTACGTTCAAATTTGGATCCGATTGCTGGAGAGCATCCACATTACTAGTTTACCCCTGCTGTACGTTCAAACATGGATACCAATGCTGGAGGGCATCCACATTACGAGTTTACCGATGCTGTACATTCAACCTTGGATCCCATTGCTTGAAAGCATCAAAATTACGAGTTTACCGATGCTTGACGTTCTTATTTGGATCCTATTGCTGGAGAGCATCCACATTACGAGTTTACCCCTACTGTACGTTCAAACATGGATACGATTGCTGGAGAGCATCCACATTACGAGTTTACCCCTGCTGTATGTTCAAATTTGGATCCGATTGCTGGAAAGCATCCACATTATGTGTTTACTGACGCTGTTCATTCAACCTTGGATCCCATTGTTGGAGAGCATCCAAATTACGAGTTTACCGATGCTTTACGTTCTAATTTGGATCCAATTGCTGAAGAGCATCCACATTACGAGTTTAACGATGCTGTACATTTAACTTTGGATCCGATTGCTGGAGAGCATCCACATTACGAGTTTACAGATGCTGTACATTCAAATTTGGAATCCATTGTTGGAGAGCATCCAAATTACGAGTTTACCGATGCTGAACGTTCAAACTTGGATCAGATTGCTGGAAAGCATCCACATTATGTGTTTACTGACGCTGTTCATTCAACCTTGGATCCCATTGTTAAAGAGCATCCAAATTACGAGTTGACTGATGTTTTACGTTCTTATTTGGATCCGATTGCCTGAGAGCATCCACATTACGAGTTGACAGATGCTGTACATTCAACTTTGGATTCCATTGTTGGAGAGCATCCAAATTACGAGTTTACCGATGCTTTACGTTCAAATTTGGATCCGATTGCTGGAGAGCATCCACATTACGAGTTTACCCCTGCTGTACGTTCAAAATTTGATCCGATTGCTGGAGAGCATCTACATTACGAGTTTACCGATGCTGTACATTTTACTTTGGATTTCATTGTTGGAGAGCATCCAAATTACGAGTTTACCGATGCTGTACGTTAAAACTTGGATCCGATTGCTGGAGAGCATCTACATTACGAGTTTACCGATGCTGTACATTCAACCTTGGATCCCATTGCTTGAGAGCATCCAAATTACGAGTTTACCGATGCAGTACGTTCAAACTTGGATCCGATTGCTGGAGAGCATCCACATTAAGAGTTTACCTCTGCTGTAAGTTCAAATTTGGATCCGATTGCTGGAAAACATCCACATTATGTGTTAAACGATGCTGTTTATTCAACCTTGGATCCCATTGCTGGAGAGCATCCAAATTACGAGTTTACCGATGCTGTACATTCAAATTTGGATCCGATTGCTGGAGAGCATCCACATCACGAGTTTACAGATGCTGTACATTCAATTTTGGATTCTATTGTTGGAGAGCATCCAAATTACGAGTTTACCGATGCTTTACGTTCTAATTTGGAACCGATTGCTGGAGAGCATCCACATTACGAGTTTACAGATGCTGTATATTCAATTTTGGATTCTATTGTTGGAGAGCATCCAAATTACGAGTTTACAGATGCTGTACATTCAATTTTGGATTCTATTGCTGGAGAGCATCCAAATTACGAGTTAAACGATGTTTTACGTTCTAATTTGGAACCGATTGCTGGAGAGCATCCACATTACGAGTTTACAGATGTTGTACATTCAATTTTGGATTCTATTGCTGGAGAGCATCCAAATTACTAGTTTACCGATGCTGTACATTCAAATTTGGATTCTATTGTTGGAGAGCATCTAAATTACGAGTTTACTGATGCTTTACGTTCTAATTTGGAACCGATTGCTGGAGAGCATCCACATTACGAGTTTACAGATGTTGTACATTCATCTTTGGATCCGAATGCTGGAGAGCGTCCACATTACGAGTTTACAGATGCTGTGCATTCAATTTTGGATTCTATTGCTGGAGAGCATCCAAATTACGAGTTTACCGATGCCGTACATTCAAATTTGGATCCGATTGCTGGAGAGCATCCACATCACGAGTTTACAGATGCTGTACATTCAATTTTGGATTCTATTGCTGGAGAGCATCCAAATTACGAGTTTACCGATGTTTTACGTTCTAATTTGGAACCGATTGCTGGAGAGCATCCACATTACAAGTTTACAGATGTTGTACATTCAATTTTGGATTCTATTGCTGGAGAGCATCCAAATTACGAGTTTACCGATGCTGTACATTCAAATTTGGATCCGATTGCTGGAGAGCATCCACATCACGAGTTTACAGATGCTGTACATTCAATTTTGGATTCTATTGCTGGAGAGCATCCAAATTACGAGTTTACCGATGTTTTACGTTCTAATTTGGAACCGATTGCTGGAGAGCATCCACATTACGAGTTTACAGATGTTGTACATTCAATTTTGGATTCTATTGCTGGAGAGCATCCAAATTACGAGTTTACCGATGCTTTACATTCAAATTTGGATCCGATTGCTGGAGAGCATCCACATCACGAGTTTACAGATGTTGTACATTCAATTTTGGATCCGATTGCTGGAGAGCATCCACATTACGAGTTTACAGATGCTGTACATTCAATTTTGGATTCTATTGCTGGAGAGCATCCAAATTACGAGTTTACCGATGCTTTATGTTCTAATTTGGAACCGATTGCTGAAGAGCATCCACATTATGAGTTTACAGATGCTGTACATTCAATTTTGGATTCTATTGCTGGAGAGTATCCAAATTACGAGTTTACCGATGCTGTACGTTCGAATTTGGATCTGATTGCTGGAAAGAATCCACATTACGAGTTTACCGATGTTGTTCATTCAACCTTGGATTCCATTGTTGGAGAGCATCCAAATTACGAATTTACCGATGCTTGACGTTCTAATTTGGATCCGATTGCTTTAGAGCATCCACCTTACGAGTTAACATATGCTGTACATTTAACTTTGGATCCGGTTGCTGGAGAGCATCCACATTACGAGTTTACCGATGCTTTACGTTCTAATTTGGAACCGATTGCTGGAGAGCATCCACATTACGAGTTTACAGATGCTGTACATTCAAATTTGGATTCTATTGTTGGAGAGCATCCAAATTACGAGTTTACCGATGCTTTACGTTCTAATTAGGAACCGATTGCTGGAGAGCATCCACATTTTGAGTTTACAGATGCTGTACATTCAATTTTGGATTCTATTGCTGGAAAGCATCCAAATTACGAGTTTACCGATTTTTTACGTTCTAATTTGGAACCGATTGCTGGAGAGCATCCACATTACGAGTTTACAGATGTTGTACATTCAATTTTGGATTCTATTGCTGGAGAGCATCCAAATTACGAGTTTACCGATGCTTTACGTTCTAATTAGGAACCGATTGCTGGAGAGCATCCACATCACGAGTTTACAGATGCTGCACATTCAATTTTGGATCCCATTGCAGGAGAGCATCCAAATTAAAGTTTACAGATGCTGTACATTCAATTTTGGATTCTATTGCTGGAGAGCATCCAAATTACGAGTTTACCGATGCTGTACATTCAAATTTGGATCCGATTGCTGGAGAGCATCCACATCACGAGTTTACAGATGCTGTACATTCAATTTTGGATTCTATTGCTGGAGAGCATCCAAATTACGAGTTTACAGATGCTGTACATTCAATTTTGGATTCTATTGTTGGAGAGCATCCAAATTACGAGTTTACCGATGCTTTACGTTCTAATTAGGAACCGATTGCTGGAGAGCATCCACATCACGAGTTTACAGATGCTGCACATTCAATTTTGGATCCCATTGCAGGAGAGCATCCAAATTAAAGTTAACAGATGCTGTACATTCAATTTTTGATTCTATTGCTGGAGAGCATCCAAATTACGAGTTTACCGATGCTGTACATTCAAATTTGGATCCGATTGCTGGAGAGCATCCACATCACGAGTTTACAGATGCTGTTCATTCAATTTTGGATTCTATTGCTGGAGAGCATCCAAATTACGAGTTTACAGATGCTGTACATTCAATTTTGGATTATATTGTTGGAGAGCATCCAAATTACGAGTTTACCGATGTTGTACATTCAAATTTGGATCCGATTGCTGGAGAGCATCCACATCACGAGTTTACAGATGCTGTACATTCAATTTTGGATTCTATTGCTGGAGAGCATCCAAATTACGAGTTTACCGATGCTTTACTTTCTAATTTGGAACCGATTGCTGGAGAGCATCCACATTACGAGTTTACAGATGCTGTACATTCAATTTTGGATTCTATTGTTGGAGAGCATCCAAATTACGAGTTTACCGATGTTTTACGTTCTTATTTGGAACCGATTGCTGGAGAGCATCCACATTACGAGTTTACAGATGTTGTACATTCAATTTTGGATTCTATTGCTGGAGAGCAACCAAATTACGAGTTTACCGATGCTGTACATTCAAATTTGGATCCGATTGCTGGAGAGCATCCACATCACGAGTTTACAGATGTTGTACATTCAATTTTGGATCCGATTGCTGGAGAGCATCCACATTACGAGTTTACAGATGCTGTACATTCAATTTTCGATTCTATTGCTGGAGAGCATCCAAATTACGAGTTTACCGATGCTTTACGTTCTAATTTGGAACCGATTGCTGGAGAGCATCCACATTACGAGTTTACAGATGCTGTACATTAAATTTTGGATTCTATTGCTGGAGAGTATCCAAATTACGAGTTTACCGATGCTGTACGTTCGAATTTGGATCTGATTGCTGGAAAGAATCCACATTACGAGTTTACCGATGTTGTTCATTCAACCTTGGATCCCATTGTTGGAGAGCATCCAAATTACGAGTTGACCGATGCTTTACGTTCTTATTTGGTTTCTATTGCCTGAGAGCATCCACATTACGAGTTGACAGATGCTGTACATTCAACTTTGGATTCCATTGTTGGAGAGCATCCAAATTACGAATTTACCGATGCTTGACGTTCTAATTTGGATCCGATTGCTTTAGAGCATCCACCTTACGAGTTAACATATGCTGTACATTTAACTTTGGATCCGGTTGCTAGAGAGCATCCACATTACGAGTTTACCGATGCTTTACGTTCTAATTTTGAACAGATTGCTCGAGAGCATCCACATTACGAATTTACAGATGCTGTACATTCAATTTTGGATCCCATTGCAGGAGAGCATCCAAATTAAAGTTTACCGATGCTTTACATTCTAATTTGGAACCGATTGCTGGAGGGCATCCAAATTATGAGTTTACCGATGCTTTACATTTAATTAAAGGGGCGTGTGTCTACGAAAGACAAAGGAATGAACTATGGACCCGACATTAAAATAGATAATTAACGACGTCTCGATTCTCACAGAAATTAGAGGTGAACGCACTTTAGGGTAAGCATCGACTTTCAAGGTGACAAACTCCTGGGAATGTTTACAATAACTGAGAAATTTAGGAGGTAGCGAACCAATGGTAATCGAGTGCTTTGAAGTTTTCATGTTGGAAAAACACACACACGAAAATGCAATGAAAAAAATTATAAACGTGATAGTATAAAAAAGGACGGGAAAAGCGAAGGAAAGTTACTGGCGGAATTTTCAACTGTAGTGCAATTATTTATGATAGAAGTAGGGTGTCGAGTTCGAAAAAATCGTACTAAAGAGAGGTGAGAGTTTTGGAAACAATGGAAATTAATCGTTATCAATTTAAGATGAAACGGACATATTGGTAAATCAATTTTGAATGAAAATCTCGCAAAAAAAATAGACATTTTAGAAAAGTGCGGCGACCGAATGGAAGGATAATACAGAGATTTTGAACTGCTACAAAGGTCCTAGGGACATGAAAATTGAGTATCAGAAGAAGACAGTAAAACTAAACATATAGCGATAGATTAGATTCAGGAAAAGTAGACATTTTACATAATTATCAGGATAGATAGATATTGGAGCTACACAAGATTACAGAGGGATCGAAACAAGATAAAAGGTTGACGGTCTCATGTGTATTTTGAAGGATAAACAATCGAAATTTGAACATGATTTTTATTTACGTTAAGGTGATAAGCCATTAGAAAAGCGATTAACTTTAACGTTGGGCTTATGAGATATTTATTTAAAGCAAAAGATATTAAAATTAATAGGTTTGAAATTAAATAAAATTTACGAGTCTAGTACCAAAATTTGGAACGTAAACAGATGTCCAGACGTATAATATATGTGAAATCTAGTATGTAAGAGATAGGAGATGGGGCGGAGATCAAGTAAGGCAATAAAAGTGACAGATATCCCAGAGTCAAATTAGGTATATCTCCCATAGAAGTGTGGAAAAATATATATTAATTAATAATAAATGAAATATGAAATTTTCCTGGAGACCACACACATCGGGAAAAGTGAGAAAAGATAAAAGAAAGGGTAAAGAACGGAGATAAAGAATAATCCAAGTGGAGAAAAGTGATACAATTCAAATTTATCCGTGAAATAAATAAATACGACTTGGAGAATAAGTAGCTGTAGAGTTATGGGAAATAACGTAAGAATATAGAAGAAATTTGTGGAAGAAAACGTCGCGAATAATATAAAATTCGAAGAAAAAGGGAAAATTCGAATCTGCGACATAAAGAAGAGAAAGTACGGGTGGAAATGGAAAAGCTCATATAAGTGACAATAAAATTAAGTAGAATTTAGACAAATCGAAATTCAAAAATGCGTAGTAAAGACTTCAACATGGATTTAAACAATTTTCGCACGAGATGCATAAAATTGGGATCTATATATATGTTATTGAGGACGGACCTATCGCGAATTGAGAAAAAAAAAGGAACGCAAAATCATGAGATTTTAACTACATTTTGTATGGACAGAGGACAAAGGGAGCTTGGGCGATTAACACAGACTTACCCGATTCGGACCCTATCGATTTAGAGTTGTGAGATGGAAATTGACCACCGCCCAGAGCCGGAAAGCAGAACATCTTATGGAAGCACAATCGATATTGATGGCAGGGATGTTCGGATTTGCGAGTTGGTAAAAGATGGAATCGATCATCAGAGGAAATTCAGATACGTCTTTTGGAATCTGAGAAGGGTATAAAATAAAGGTACACACCAGTTTTGGGAAAGTCAGTCGAGATTTTGAAAACGGAGTTTACGTCGCAGTACTACGTCTATTGGTAAAATTCTAGTGAAATAATCTAAGTGTTAAATTTTGAAAAAGTCTAAGTTTAAATTCTGAACAAGTCCCTGGACTTAGGAAGTTTTGTGAAAAGTTAGAAATTTTAAATTCAGTTTTAATTCCTTTGAAAATCCCATCAGTGAAGTTTTGTTGAGTCAGTTTAATTTGGTTAAACAGTGAAAAATAAATATTATTTAAACTCAGTGTTTAAAAAGTGTTAAGTGAAGTGCAAAAAGTGATTACGGAATTAAAAAATTAAATCAAAATTTAAAAATAATTATTTCATTCAAAGTGAAAATTAAAATTCGATTGAGAGTGTTGTCGTTCATCTAGAGTGGATGTGCTCGTGAATTGAAATTTAAAAATAGATTATAATTTAACATCAATTTGGTTAAAAAATAAAAATAATAGTAATAAATATTTACGTCTTAGTTTAAAATAAACACAATCTAGACAGTTCGAAAAGAAATAACAACAAATGCTCAAACCTTTGTTCTAAAAGTAATAGTTCGGAAAAGAAACTAATTTATTAAGAATCGAGATAATTAAAAGTCTGCGCAATTCGGAAAAAAATTTCTTATAAAAATAAATAAAAAGAAATTTAGAATAAAAAAAATTGATCAATTAAAATCCATCGTGCGTATAGCGACAGTGTTAAAAGTGTTTGTCGTTTTAACCGGAATTCTAAACATCAATCTACCATTTCGAAAAAAGTATTTGAAACAGCTATCATTCAAAAGCCTAAACTAGAAAGGTGTTATTAAATCAACGGGTTTTCTGGATTAGGATTTCGTTCGGAAGAAAAATTAAATATCAGCTAATTTATATGATTCAAGCGAGAATAAAATATTATATAGGAATAAATAGTCGAAAAGATTTATTTTGAAATAAGTTGAAAAATACAATTAATTAGGTAGGATTTCTTCATCAAGGTTGTTGTGTACACCCAACCGGAAATACCTTGATTGGGGTAAGTTTTCCTTTTATAAATAATTTTCAGGTCCCAGGAGACACAGAAGGGCTGTGAAGTGGAAGTATGCCAATTGAATATTAAAGTGAAACAACAAAAAGGAATTACACATTGATATATATATATATTGTGTATTTATCTATATAAAAGTAAAGTAAAATATTGTATATAAAAGGTATATATGAGTAATGTATGTACCATGTATATATATATATATATATTTATCATTTAATCAGAACATCGAAATGGTAGCGGTCTTAGATACCTACCTATGGACATATCTACTTTATTGAAAAGAAAATATGTATTAATTAATATTCAAGACTATGTACAATCATATATTTTATATTTATTTATTAATATATGTACACTTATTTAACATATTTTGACAATCGAGATATATGTACTTATATATATATATTTATTCTTCAATTAAACTCTAGTAAATTTACTAAATTCGGAAAATGAAAAATAGTTTAACTTCAATAAAGGAATTAAAAATATTTAAATTAACTATGCACAATAAACGGTAACAAAACTGAATCACAAGGAGAGCGCGAGATATTTTAAAATAAACAATCTCACATCTGGGTTAGTGGGTCAGATGAGATGTTTACATTGTTCAATTTGTTGATAAAACAAAGCATACACTGAAGAATTGGGTCAGTCAACTGCATAGTTTGAAAACGACCTTGGCCATAACTAGATAATTTGTCAGGGTTATAAGGATAATTACCAGGATGTCATTGTACAATGTGCAGCGATTTTTGCGTATTCACAAATACCTATCATTCACAAACAACAATTGAAAATCACGGGTTAGCAAGATTTATATCGAAAAATTACATGAAACATTTAAATATCATTGATTAGATAGTCGCATAGATTTTATTAGTTACCTGAAACAGCTGGAAGCTGCGTGCTTACAAATACTTATCATTCACAATCAACAATTGGAAAATCACGGGTTAGTAGGATTATATCGAAAAATTACACGAAACATTTGAATATTATTGATTGGGTGCTCATACAGAACCCCATCAGTTGCCTGAGACATTTGAAAGTCGAGTACTCTCTAATGTGGCAACCAACTACTTGAAACAATTGGAAAATCACGGGATAGGATGAACAAAATTAATGTTGAAACCTGGAGGTAAAATTTAAAACAAATACAGTTCATCAAACAGGAGGCAGTGGTCGCTCCTACAACAAGACCATTAACCAAACCAAATAGAGATGACGATTCTCTTAAATAAAAACGTCAAAACCAAACAAACAAAAAGCCTGGAGTTCGATAGCTCTCCAAAACAAACTATCATAAGATCTTATTTTACTAGTATTTATTAGTATCACCTTATTAGTACGTATATATTCGGTTACCAATCCTAGAGTTTCGCAGAACTCTTCGTGCGAGATCCGAGCTTGGAATGCGAGGTAGATAGCCTCGTATTGCGAGTTATAAACCTTTCCCCAACTGTATGTATACATATATTTATTCGTATGTACTGTTTACTGGAGGATGCGGACCTGCATACAGCTTGCATTTTAGGTCTTCTGGACCACTCTCGCATCTTCTTTTAAACGTGGAATGAGGATTCACGACCCGTAAGCCCACACCAACCGTGAGTATATGATTGTATATAGGACGAAACCGGTTCGCCCTAAGTAAATTGTAGTCCAAGGAGGGGTCGGAATTTGGGGGTATCGGGACTCGAGGGGAAACTTGAAGGCAGTGCATGATGACGTGGAAGGCTTTTTGGGACGCGATAACTTAGGTATCAATCAAAGAGCCGTGTCAAAGGATTGTGCGAATTTCTTGTTGACTCACGATCATCTCGTTTACTTGCAGGAGGATTTGGAGCCAAATTATGCCAGCAAATGGGCTATTCCGAGTTCGTCAAATATGCAATTAACTAATTACATTAACCTACTAAATCAATCTTTACATGTACCTTATAGCAGCAGAATCATAAAGGAGTGGCGCCAAACAGACACAAGAGTTTACCAAAATCAAATTTACTAACAATTAACCATTTGAGTTATTTTTAATTACCTGTCCGAATAAACATGTATAATATCTTTTATCAGCGTTTAACGAGGACTTTGTTAGGGTGCAGGGAATCAGAATAATTACAAAAGGAAAGTTAGCTCATTCAGGGAATTCATTTAAGTCTAGGTTTGCAATGGAAAGACCAATTAAATTGTGAAACTCGACGCCTCGATCAGAACCAAGGGGGTTACCACAAAAATGAAGGTAATTAAAATCCTATATCATAAATCAAAAAAATTACACAACGTTTGATGGAATTTAATTACAATATAAATACGGAAATATTTGCGTTCAAGTTCGTAAATAACGTATTAATTAGTTAAGTACATATGTCTATAAAGATATATAGTACAAGAGAGCTATAAGTAGCTTTCTGTAGATATCAAAGAAAAGGGTCCAATTTTCATGGAGGCTTATGTGTTGTAGGGGAGGAATTTTCCATCCCTGCGAACACATATACAAAGCCTTAGAGAAAAAATTAAATATCGGTCATAGCCAAGAGAGAAGAAAATTTTATATTGTTTTAAACAAATAAAAAAATTTAGAGAAAAGGCGAAATATTACAACATTACGAGTTTACAGATGCTGTACATTCAATTTTGGATTCTATTGCTGGAGAGCATCCAAATTACGAGTTTAACGATGCTGTACATTTAATTTTGGATCCGATTGCTGGAGAGCATCCACATCACGAGTTTACAGATGCTGTACATTCAAATTTGGATCCGATTGCTGGAGAGCATCCAAATTACGAGTTTACAGATGCTGTACATTCAATTTTGAATTCTATTGTTGGAGAGCATCCAAATTACGAGTTTACCGATTCTTTACGTTCTAATTTTGGATTCTATTGCTGGAGAGCATCCAAATTACGAGTTTACCGATGCTTTACGTTCTAATTTGGAACCGATTGCTGGAGCGCATCCACATTACGAGTTTACAGATGCTGTACATTCAATTTTGCATTCTATTGCTGGAGAGCATCCAAATTACGAGTTTACCGATGCTGTACATTCAAATTTGGATCCGATTGCTGGAGAGCATCCACATCACGAGTTTACAGATGTTGTACATTCAATTTTGGATCCGATTGCTGGAGAGCATCCACATTACGAGTTTACAGATGCTGTTCATTCAATTTTGGATTCTATTGCTGGAGAGCATCCAAATTACGAGTTTTCCGATGCTGTACATTCAAATTTGGATTCTTTTGTTGGAGAGCATCCAAATTACGAGTTTACCGATGCTTTACGTTCTAATTAGGAACCGATTGCTGGAGAGCATCCACATCACGAGTTTACAGATGCTGTACATTCAATTTTGGATCCCATTGCAGGAGAGCATCCAAATTAAAGTTTACAGATGCTGTACATTCAATTTCGGATTCTATTGTTGGAGAGCATCCAAATTACGAGTTTACCGATGCTTTACGTTCTAATTTGGAACCGATTGCTGGAGAGCATCCACATTACGAGTTTACAGATGCTGTATATTCAATTTTGGATTCTATTGTTGGAGAGCATCCAAATTACGAGTTTACCGATGTTTTACGTTCTAATTTGGAACCGATTGCTGGAGAGCATCCACATTACGAGTTTACAGATGCTGTACATTCAATTTTGGATCCCATTGCAGGAGAGCATCCAAATTAAAGTTTACAGATGCTGTACATTCAATTTTGGATTCTTTTGTTGGAGAGCATCCAAATTACGAGTTTACCGATGCTTTACGTTCTAATTTGGAACCGATTGCTGGAGAGCATCCACATTACGAGTTTACAGATGCTGTATATTCAATTTTGGATTCTATTGTTGGAGAGCATCCAAATTACGAGTTTACCGATGTTTTACGTTCTAATTTGGAACCGATTGCTGGAGAGCATCCACATTACGAGTTTACAGATGTTGTACATTCATCTTTGGATCCGATTGCTGGAGAGCGTCCACATTACGAGTTTACAGATGCTGTACATTCAGCAAAAAGCTGGCTGCCTGCCCGCATGGCAGCAGAGCATTCTGGTCGCTTGCGGGCTCAATAGGTCGAAATTTTTGCAAACCCAGTTTGCCACCTCTTACCAGACCTGACGGCTCACTAGCAAACACCGCCATCGAAAAGGCAAACCTTTTGGGGAAAATGTTTGCGGAAAACTCGACCCTCGACGACGGGGGTGCTGTTCCGCCGTCGGTTCCTCACTGCGGCTTCTATATGAAAAAGCTGAGGATCCGGCATCGGGATGTACTCCACGTCATACGGGGGCTCGATGTTAACAAAGCTAGTGGACCTGATGGAATATCTGCCCTGGTATTGCAGAGGTGTGCTGCGGAAATAGTTCCAGTTTTGACAAAGCTCTTCAAAATGTCCCTGAAGTGTGGCACTGTGCCCTCTGGTTGGAAAAAAGCGGTAATTCACCCTATTCCCAAGAAAGGTGACCGCTCCAACCCGGCCAACTACCGTCCCATAGCGATCACATCAGTTCTGTCCAAAGTGATGGAACGTGTGATCAACGACAAACTGCTCACATACCTCGAGAAGAACAAAATTATCAACGACCGTCAATACGGATTCCGGCGGAACCGCTCGTGCGGTGATCTTCTCGCGTATGTGACGCATGTTTGGGGGCGGTGCCTGGAACGTCACGGTGAGACCCAAACGGTCGCACTAGACATATCCAAGGCCTTTGACCGGGTCTGGCACCGAGGACTTGTCAACAAATTGCATTCTTACGGACTTCCCGCATCCCTGTGTACGTGGATTGCTGACTTTTTAAGGGATAGGTCGATTCAGGCGGTTGCTGACGGTTTCACCTCTTCCTCGCACTCCATAAATGCTGGCGTCCCACAGGGATCGGTTCTGTCTCCGACTTTGTTTTTGTTGCACATCAATGACCTTTTGACATGTGCACCGATTCATTGTTACGCGGATGACAGTACAGTTCATGATAGCTTTTTGTTTGACAAGCCCCCAAAGGGCACACAAACTCCAACGGCTCGGAGGGCTTTGAAGCAGAGAATGGACGGTTATCTCGAGAGTATTTCCTCCTGGGGTAAAAATAATCTCGTCGAATTTAATGTTTCAAAGACCCAATCCTGTCTGATTACGTCTAAAAGGGATCCAAATGATAATCTAGTCTCCTTCAACGGAAGCAATCTTCCGAACAGGCCTTCCATTGATATGCTTGGTGTAACTATAAGTGACCAGCTCAGGTACGGGGGCTCCATCGAAGCCAGAGTAAAGTTGGCCTCTCAGAAGCTGGGCGTACTGTACAGGGCCCGCAGATAATTTAATAGTACACAACTGCTCACCCTGTACAAATCGCAAGTGCGCCCTACTGTCGAATTTGGCAGCCATCTCTGGTCTGGAGCCCCAAAATACCTGAAAAAAACCCTTGACTCTGTGCAGAAACGGGCGGTCCGTTTGATAGATTCCCCAATCTTAACAAACGGACTGCAATCTTTAGAGCACAGGCGTCAGGTAGGTATGCTGTCCTTGTTCTATCGGTATTACAATGGAAGATGCTCTGAGGAACTAGCGTCATTGATCCCTTCGGCACCGGTGCGTAGTCGGGATACACGCCAAACGCGCGCCCAACATTTGTACACAGTTGACACTTGTCACATGAGAACGGGTCGCTTCTACGATTCGTTCTTAAGTTCAACAGCTCGGCTGTGGAACGAACTGCCGGCCTCTGTGTTTCCTCCCTCCTACAACATGGGACTCTTCAAGACCCATGTTCACTCCTTCCTCTCCACAAAAAGACCCTCCACACAGCATCCCCAAAGATGACATAGGCCCTGAGGGAAATTATTTTCTTCAGGGCCTCCTGTGTGGAGTAAATATTAAAAAAAAAACATTCAATTTTGGATTCTATTGCTGGAGAGCATCCAAATTACGAGTTTACCGATGCTGTACATTCAAATTTGGATCCGATTGCTGGAGAGCATCCACATCACGAGTTTACAGATGCTGTACATTCAATTTTGGATTCTATTGCTGGAGAGCATCCAAATTACGAGTTTACCGATGTTTTACGTTCTAATTTGGAACCGATTGCTGGAGAGCATCCACATCACGAGTTTACAGATTCTGTACATTCAATTTTGGATCCCATTGCAGGAGAGCATCCAAATTAAAGTTTACAGATGCTGTACATTCAATTTCGGATTCTATTGTTGGAGAGCATCCAAATTACGAGTTTACCGATGCTTTACGTTCTAATTTGGAACCGATTGCTGGAGAGCATCCACATTACGAGTTTACAGATGCTGTATATTCAATTTTGGATTCTATTGTTGGAGAGCATCCAAATTACGAGTTTACCGATGTTTTACGTTCTAATTTGGAACCGATTGCTGGAGAGCATCCACATTACGAGTTTACAGATGCTGTACATTCAATTTTGGATCCCATTGCACTAGAGCATCCAAATTAAAGTTTACAGATGCTGTACATTCAATTTTGGATTCTATTGTTGGAGAGCATCCAAATTACGAGTTTACCGATGCTTTACGTTCTAATTTGGAACCGATTGCTGGAGAGCATCCACATTACGAGTTTACAGATGCTGTATATTCAATTTTGGATTCTATTGTTGGAGAGCATCCAAATTACGAGTTTACCGATGTTTTACGTTCTAATTTGGAACCGATTGCTGGAGAGCATCCACATTACGAGTTTACAGATGTTGTACATTCATCTTTGGATCCGATTGCTGGAGAGCGTCCACATTACGAGTTTACAGATGCTGTACATTCAATTTTGGATTCTATTGCTGGAGAGCATCCAAATTACGAGTTTACCGATGCTGTACATTCAAATTTGGATCCGATTGCTGGAGAGCATCCACATCACAAGTTTACAGATGCTGTACATTCAATTTTGGATTCTATTGTTGGAGAGCATCCAAATTACGAGTTTACCGATGCTTTACGTTCTAATTTGGAACCGATTGCTGGAGAGCATCCACATTACGAGTTTACAGATGCTGTATATTCAATTTTCGATTCTATTGTTGGAGAGCATCCAAATTACGAGTTTACCGATGTTTTACGTTCTAATTTGGAACCGATTGCTGGAGAGCATCCACATTACGAGTTTACAGATGTTGTACATTCATCTTTGGATCCGATTGCTGGAGAGCGTCCACATTACGAGTTTACAGATGTTGTACATTCAATTTTGGATTCTATTGCTCGAGAGCATCCAAATTACGAGTTTACCGATGCTGTACATTCAAATTTGGATCCGATTGCTGGAGAGCATCCACATCACGAGTTTACAGATGTTGTACATTTAATTTTGGATTCTATTGCTGGAGAGCATCCAAATTACGAGTTTACCGATGCTTTACGTTCTAATTTGGAACCGATTGCTGGAGAGCATCCACATTACGAGTTTACAGATGCTGTACATTCAATTTTGGATTCTATTGCTGGAGAGTATCTAAATTACGAGTTTACCGATGCTGTACGTTCGAATTTGGATCTGATTGCTGGAAAGAATCCACATTACGAGTTTACCGATGTTGTTCATTCAACCTTGGATCCCATTGTTGGAGAGCATCCAAATTACGAGTTGACCGATGCTTTACGTTTTTATTTGGATCCGATTGCCTGAGAGCATCCACATTACGAGTTGACAGATGCTGTACATTCAACTTTGGATTCCATTGTTGGAGAGCATCCAAATTACGAATTTACCGATGTTTGACGTTCTAATTTGGATCCGATTGCTTTAGAGCATCCACCTTACGAGTTAACATATGCTATACATTTAACTTTGGATCCGGTTGCTGGAGAGCATCCACATTACGAGTTAACAGATGCTGTACAACTTTGGATTCCATTGTTGGAGGGCATCCAAATTACGAGTCTACTGATGCTGTACGTTCGAATTTGGATCTGATTGCTGGAAAGAATCCACATTACGAGTTTACCGATGTTGTACATTCAATTTCGGATTGTATTGTTGGAGAGCATCCAAATTACGCGTTTACCGATGCTTTACGTTCTAATTTTGAACCGATTGCTGGAGAGCATCCAAATTACGAGTTTACCGATGCTGTATATTTAACTTTGGATCCGATTGCTGGAGAGCATCCACATTATAAGTTTATAGATACAGTAATTTCAACCTTGGATCCCATTTGTTGGTGAGCATCTCCCTACTTGTTTACCGGGGCATACCGATGCTGTCAATTCAAACCTTGGATCTTATTGCTAGAGAGCTTCCAAATTACGAGTTTACCGATGCTGTACGTTCAAATTCTGATCCGATTGCTCCATATTACGATTTTACCGATGCTGTTTATTCAACCTCGGATCCCATTGTTGGATAGCATCCACTTTATCAGTTTATCGGAGCATTCCGATGCTGCACATTCAACCTTGATTCCATTGTTGGAGAGCATCCACATTACTTGTTTACCGTTGCTGTACATTCAACCTTGGATCTCATTCTTGGAGAGCATCCACATTACGAGTTTACCGATGCTTTTTATTCAACCTCGGATCCCATTGTTGGAGAACATCCGTTTTACCAGTTTACCGGGGCATACTGATGCTGCATATTCAACCTCAATCCCATTGTTGGATAGCATCTACATTACGAGTTTACCGTAATATTTTACCTTTTTAATATAGTCTCAATAGCATAATCTCTTATCCTTTATATGTTAAAAACCTTGTAATTATGCGAGATTTAAATATCAACATCCTCCCAGAAAATCTACACCACCAATGTCACGACTACCTTAACATGTTAGAGTTCCATCGATTAATTAGTATCATCAATGCACCAACAAGAATTCCTAATGACTCAACATCATGTATTGATCACATAATGGTCAAAACTAATAAACAAAATAATAGCATCGTTTACAAATTGACAATTACAGACCATTACACAACTTTTTTTTCATTACAATCTAAAATCACTAAAAATAGAAGAGAACAATCGTTTACATTAACATTTATTTTGAAAATTAAAAAAAAACACAATTAAAAATAAATTTTGGCAAGAACTCTTCCAAATAAAGAACTCAGATGATGCATGGAGATATTTTGTGGACTTTTTTAAAAACGAATTAATCAATAATACCACAACTCTGACAAAAAATATTCCAAACAAAATTAAACCCTTGAAATCATGGATATAATATTCAATCATCAACTGCATTCGTAGAAGAAACGCACTACATTAAAAAGTGAAAGAAAATCAATATGACTTAAAAGCAATAAACATTTACAAAAGATACCGAAATACGTGCGGTGACGTCATTAGAAAGGCAAAAGAAATCTACCACGGAGTCAAAATCAAAGAAAGCAACAACGATCCCAAAAAAATATGGCAAATTTTAAGAGAAGCCACAAATACACAAAACACCAAAGACAAACAGGACATAAGTAAACTCTGCATTGATGGAGAAATTATTGACACTTCAAAAAACCCAAAACTCGTTGCGGATCACATCAATAATTTTTTTATAATATTGGGTCACATCTTGCTTCTCGTTTACCAAATTGTGGGAATGTTCAACCTTCTGAAATAGGACTCCAATTTTCTCAAAGAAGATTTAACTTTCAAACAGTGTCTGGGGAAGAGATTCTACAAATAATTAATCCCCTAAAAAATACGTCCAGTGCCGGAGTTGATGGGTTATCAACCAAGATTTTAAAAACGCTGTCTACGGAAATTGCATAGCCCCTAGAACACTTAATAAACTCTAGTATCACTCAGGGCCACTTCTCCTCAAACCTGAAACAAGGTATTGTTATTCCTATACATAAAACAGGTAACAAGACAGACATAAACAACTACAGACCAATAACTCTATTAACAAGTCTATCTAAAGTATTTGAAAAGGTTATCGATGCACAGTTGGTAAAATTTCTCGTGAGCCATAAACTGATAGAAAATCAATACGGGTTTCAAGAAAACAAAAGTATCTCAGACGCTATTGCTGCTGTCACTGATATCATTGTGAAAAACCTTGATAAAAGCCAAAAATGTATTTCAATCTTCTTAGACCTTTCTAAAGCCTTTGATACAATATCGCACAGTAAATTAACAAATAAACTTGAAAAAATCGGTATTGCGAACAACGAACTTAAATTATTTAAAAGCTACCCTAATGGACGTAAGCAACAAGTTAAAATAAATAAAATACTAAGCAACACCTGCTCAACTAATTATGGTATACCACAAGGAAGCATATTAGGACCGATTTTGTTCCTGGTGTATATTGATGACTTATGTAACGTTAATATTCAGGGGAAAATTGTTAGTTTTGCCGATGGCACTGTTCTTCTGTTTGAAGCTGACACTTGGCCAGCTGTCTACAAAAAAGCTGAAACGGACATAAGCATTGTAAAAAAGTGGTTGGATACAAATACGCTCACACGGAATGCCGAGAAAACCAAGTACATCACATCAAGCATTAATATTACAGGTCAACCTCATGACGATGCCTCTATTAGAATACACACATGTTTGAATTCAGTTAAAGTACCTCGGCCTCACCATTGATCCATACCTCAAATGGAATCTTCACACTCAAATAATTGCAAACAAGATAAGAAAAACCATGCACTTCTTCAGAACGATACGAAACTTCTTCAACTCACAACACTTGAAAATGGTTTATTTTGCACTCTGTTAATCTATTATTGAGTATGGTATCATAGCGTGGGGAGGTGAAACTTCATCTGCACTAGACCCAATCATAAAGGCACAGCAAACTATTGTAAAAATAATTATTATGCTTCCTCTAATTACTGACTCGAACTTTATCTTTAATATTATGAATGTGTTTGATGTTCGGCAGACATACTCAAAAACAATACTCAGTCACTTATACACAAATATACATACATACTACGAAAAAAGATCTCATAATCGCTATACTCGAAGCAATAACAGAGACTTACTTCAAATTCCAGTAACGCACACTACTTTTGGTCAACGAAACTTTAGATATCTTGCGACAAGACTTTACAACATTCTTCCTGATAAAATAAAAACATGCCATTCAGAAAAAAATTTCAAGGATAGCGTAAAAATTTGGATCAAAAGTAATGATAGGGCCTTTACCGGCGCACTCATCCAAATCCGCAGTTATTGATGCAACTTAATTATTGTATGTATTTTCATATAATTGTTGGTATATAATTAGGACTATAAACGAACTTGGTAAATGATGTATTGATATTGATGCTACCTAACTATTGAGTGTTCGTATTTTTATATAATTGTAGGTACGTTATAGTACTATAAATAAACTTGGTAGATAGCTGCCTCAACACAGGCTAAGCCTAGTGAGGCGGGCTATGATAAACCTTAACACATAACTACATTAACATTTCTATTATTTACATTATAATGAGAACCCTCAACTTTTTGTAATTTTTATGTATTCTAGATATTTAAATGTTCATAGTTGAAAATTTATTAAATAAAGATATTATTATTACCGACGCTGTACATTCAACCTTGAATCCCATTGTTGGAGAGCATCGACTTTACCAGTTTCCCGGTTCATTCCGATGCTGTACATTGAACCTTAGATCCCATTCCTGGAGAGCATCCACATTACAAGTTTACCGATGCTGTACATTCAACCTTGGATCCCATTGTTGGAGAGCATCCACTTTACCAGATTACCGGGGCTTACCGATGCTGCACATTCAACCTGGATCCCATTGTTGGAGAGCATCCACAATACTAGTTTACCAGGGCTTACTCATGCTGCGTAATGCTATCTTGGATCACATTGTTGGAGAGCGTGCACTTTACAAGTTTATAATTATATCACTCACCTTTTCCCACGCGATAAATCTAAAGAGAGCAATAAGAAAAATAAACTCAGGATTCGTCGAACAAGACGATACTGTTTCCCATCATAGAGATTAATTATAAAATAAGTCGATATTCCAGGCAAAATCCGGCTTCAGTCTCCACTTCCGCCACTCAACATGCCATAGCATAAAAATATGGTGCATCTACATTTCGTGAAGTAACTACGTTAAATGTTTTATTTACAAGTTATGATAATTTATTTCGGATTGTATCCAGGGGTAGTAAAATGCAAACATTTTAATAAATCGAAAGACTGATATAAAATAAGCGTTCTGTATACGCTTATCAAATATCATTGAATAAATTGTTGGGGTTAATTTGATGATAATCTATTTCCAGACAAAGAAAAAACCGACACAGGCAGAAAAAAAACATAACGCGAATGTACGATGTGGTCAGTTATTTTTAAGTAAGGTTTTCATGGTAAGTTAACCTCTCTTTAAGTGATAAATATTTCTAGAATAAGAAATTACCCAACAATGGTAAGACCCAAGACAAAATTCAATCGCTAAGGTTTTTTTCAGAGAAAAAATCGGATTGCTTCCATTTTGATCGCGAGCGACAGTTACAAGTACAATAATATTGTAACGTAAGACAATAATATGAGTTTTCATATAAAATTCTCTTTACTGGCGCAACTACGTGAGGCCTAAAAATTACTTTAAAATACCATTACTGCATTCTTTAGCGGGCAGGTTGCGCGTTGAATCTCCGTGAAATGTTCTTTAAATAATCTTTATTCATTATTAACAATTACATAGTATAAAATAAAGTCGCTATCCGCGTCTTGTAATGATCTGCACTTTTCAAACTTTTTTTTCTGCGATGAATTTTCTGAAAGTTCCATAGGTAACTTTTCCATAAGGCTTTGATTATGTATATATCCGGGGTAGGAATATCCTCCCTGCCGTCTGTACAAGCCTTTGCTTTTCTCTCTTGATTACACACTCCTTCAGGTGTGTGCACCCTAGTTTGTCTACGTGTTTTACGACCTTGAACGTAACTATTTCACGTGACGGCTCAGTATAAAAAGGTCTCACCGAACGTTGTGTTGGTTTTTTGTTTCTCGGTATAGAAACCTAATTATCTATGTATGTATGTGGTCTCCCTCGGTTCTTTTGAGATAGAGTGAGTTGAATTCATTACCGCTGTGTTTTAAAGCCATTTCATAAACCTTATTTTCTGTCTCGCCTGCTCTCCAACTAGCTACGTGATTCTACCTGTCGTAGGGTAATGTGAGTATGATAAAGTGTTAGATTTTATATATGTGATATAAATACGATAAATTTATGGTGTTAGTTGTCGGCGCCATCCATATGTATATTTTGGGAGGGAAAGGAGAGGAACGGGAATGAATTTGTTCAAGCTAAGTTGGCTCCTCCGCTTCACCAAACAAATCTGACGGATGATAATTAGAACAAGGCAATCGATATCTGCGTGTCTGGATATCCGAACCGGCCGGGTATGACGGGCTTTCGCGGGGTCTCCCCTTGTTCCAAATTGGCAACCTTCACGCCAGAATAAAGAAAACCAGGTCTTCTCACCAATTTCAGAAATGCCCCAACCTCATTACACCTCCGGGAAAATCTACTTTACTGAATGTAAAAGGGGAAAACCATGATATCCCTTGTCACGAATCTAGTCGCGAAAATGTGACACGTAAGGTCTCAAGTTACATGCCACCTCCAGAAAACGCTGTAAATTCCACGTCGTCGGGAACTTACATCCCTTTCTAGGTCAATAACACAGATAACACACGACGATCTTGTCGACATTATGTCCGCTTCTATGGATAAGTTGTGTGCTTACCCATTCAGCCAATTATCATGTGAGATATATGTAAGGTTTACTCGAAATGCCAAATTTAGGATGAGGACTGTCTGTATTTTAATATTTAGTTCCAGTAATTATTTTATGAGGATACTAGCCCCCTTGTGTATTAGGTATGGGTATCTTCTATTGAATACCTATCCTCTCAGGTAGGTTTAAACGGATAATTGGTTTGATTTTGGCATTTAATTTTATGAGGCTGCTTACCTCTCGAAAGGGACCTGTTGAGAAAAGTTGTTCGGGTGGTAGTTTTATTTCGGAGATTACCATCTCCCCTTTTTGAATCTAGATTTGTTCTTGTGTATCCCAATTTGTAAATTAGAAAGTCAAATAACAGATGAGTATTCATTTTTGTTCTGTTTGGTTGCATCCGATCGCTTTCTATTTGGGCGGTCATACGCTAGCAAAACCTCCCTTTTGACTGACTGTACTCCGCGCCTCGGCCTACATATGAAAAGGTCATTGGCCCGTTTCCTTCTTACAGCTGATAGATAATCTTGTCTGGCGCATCCCTTTAATGAAAAAATTATGTGGGTGGCAGGTGTTGTAAACCTGGTTCCTGTTCTTCGGTTGCATCCGTCTTTTAAAGGGTTTTCTGGAATTTAATAAATAATATAAAAAAACTCACCCTGTTAGTCACCTCCCAACCCCAGCATGAAGCTTACTTGGTTACACCCTACCTAGCTAAATCAGTTTAGTTTAACTTCTCTCTCTCTCGGCATTCCTTCCTCCTTTTAGCGAAGTCCTTGCAATTTGTTCAGTTTTTGGTCTTCTCCCTATGTCTAAGAAGAGAAATTAAATAATTCTGTAAATAAAATTGTACCTCCCTAATACCTCTGTCAGGATTCGAACCCGCAGTCTTATGATTTATCTCAGAGTTACATAAACTCTTACTTAATAATTTGTTTGATTCTTTGGTTTACGGTCTCTGTGGATAGTACGCCATCTGGTTAATTATTAATTCCTCCCTAGCTCTATTAACCGACATGGTAAACACTTCCTGCCTTTAAATATGTTCACTCTGTTTTAAAACGCAATTATTATTATTATTATTTCCATGTTTTTAAGACAAGTGAATTAGTTCGAACTGTTTACGAAATGACGTTTAAATTAACACAATTTTATAATATAATCGCGATCGCACAACACTTAGCGCCCTTGAGGTGATTTTTCACAAAACGGCGCTCTAAAAATTATCCAATTATTATTATTGTTATTATTATTATTTCTATCCTCACTGAATCCAATCATTTTCACTTCACCGGTTTAATAATATTTCACTCTTTAATTTAAATATTTAACAATAATTTTTTACACCATCTGAATTCACTAACTAAGAGCAATTTCACACATTCTTTTTAAATCACCACCGATTCTAATTCATTTCTCCAAGCTCTCTCGCTATTCAAGTCTAAAACCCGACTGTCTTCGTCCAGCAATCTCCTCTCTTTTTCCTTCCTTCCCGTGGGAACGTGTTTACTTAAGGGCCTGCCTGTCGTAAATTTATGTTGTTAATCTAAACAAAAAAAATTTTGGAGTACGTTCGTCTCGTTTATATTATGTATGTGTCCAAACCATCACAGTCTGTCTGTTTGTGCACTTAGTTCTTCTAAATTTCACAACGGATTTTGATAGGGTTTTCAACATCATTTAGAAAATTTCTTCCGAAAGGTTTATACATAAAATAAATAATTATATTTATTCAGATTAGAGAAAGTACAAAAAGTCGATGTTTTGTAATCAAGTCGTAAAAAATATATTTTCGAGCGCTTACATTGCTAACTCTGGGTAAACCTTATGATATATATAAAATCAAAGTATATCTTAAAAAGGCATGCAGAAAAGTCTGCGATGGTATATGTCTATGGCCTAAGGATAACCCCCGGCCACGTCGGGTACACGTAAGAATCCAGTCTCGAGTAAACTCAGTAAACTCGAAAAGTAGACTACCGTTATTGCTGATTTATTGATCAAAACGTATTTTTACAATAAATTTGTGAAATATTTTTCATGTCGCAATTTCATTATACATTAATATATATTTTTTAATGTGATAATTTGTACTTATTAGTAAGATAATAAAATGTCAATTTTCAATTTCAAACACAATAATTATTACTACCTGAACCTGACATCCAACATTTGATCGTAGATAAGTGCATGCCACTGCTGTAACGCATTTATTTCATTTGAAGGAATAAAAAGCGATCCCATCATTCATTATTTCAGGAATCAGTGATGTTTTTTCCAGTAGGAATTAGAGTTTCTTTATACTCCGACAGCTCAATCGTTTTTCAACGGGAATAGCAATTATTTAAGTCACTGTAATCACTGTGAGTATACACTAGTATACAGCTAGATACAAAACATACACAGGATGTGTCTGTTTTGTCTCTAGCTGATGTGTGGTGTGCTAACCTGATTAGTATCCATTGTAAGATGATTCGATTTGATTCTGAGATAAGCCTTTGACATTTGCTGCCTGTAGTTGCGTAATAATTTCATAATAAACTGGCAATTATAAAGCCAAATAATTAAACTTCACTTTTTATTAAACGAAAGTAGTTTAAGTTGCACAAAGTTATTGCAATTTACCATTTGATGAGGTTTATGAAATTATTGATACTTGTCGGTTAATTAGCCAAACCAGGGCCATTAACTAAGTTCTTTTCCACCGTAAAATCTTTTGTGATAGAATAGGGCTCCTCTTCGTTTAGACCTCAATTTTATTCCTTTTACATGTTTTCTCCTCATTCCTCAGTGGGAGCGAGCACCTGTGAATGGGCCGTGCTCACTAGCTTTATTTCTTATAAATTCTGTAACTCAACTATTTTTGTGAATCACTATTCGGTTTAGAAAGAGTATAATATGAACTGATCTTTTCTCTGTGAATAATGGTTAGAACGCCAACAATGTTGCTCAGCGGTAAAATCGATTCTTATCTCAAGATATTTAGGAAGAGAAGAAACAGCACTATTACTATGAATCTCACGGGATTTTAAAAATTAAACTCTTATTTATAGAACAGTGTTATATTGACGTACATACAAAACTTTGGTTACTTGTATATAAAGTGGATTCTTGGGTTGTAAAAAGATCGGTTCGAATCGTGAAAAGAAAGATAGGATTATGAAATTTTAAATAGGTGGGTCGCCTAATAATTAAGGGGTGCGTGGCCAGAGATGCCTACAAACAAACGCGAATTATGCGCGATGTTTATATCTGTGTTCTGTCAAAATGGTGTGTCGTATGCAAATTTTCTCGAAACTTATTATTTACGTAAATAATATTAAATACCAATATTTTTCAACATCGTAAATGCAAAAAGTTGCTGGTTATTTGCATTAAGATGAATCAAATGATTGTTTATTTTTAAATGCGTGTAAAAAACGGTAGTCGTAGGTAAATATTTACCTTTTTTTTGAAATGCCTATAAAAACGGTAGTTGTAAGTAAATATTAACTGCAAATTCGAAAGAGAAATTGCAACTCTCTCCTCGCTTACTTTTTTTCGACTATGCTATAATCTCAGAAGTACCACTTCCATCTCCGTATTACCCGGCGTTATACACGACACGTGGTTTCCAATCCCACCACCCTCTGTTTCAAAATAAATCTCAATCCAGCCTCAGTCGGCTTCCAAGTTCTTTCAATAAATAATAATCAGAAGGACCCATTTCAGGTGAAATAAAAGGATAACATAGCACTATCGTCAACTCGTCAGAATATTTATGTCATCCGTCATATTATGCGGCGTTCTCTAGTTTGCATTCTAATGCATAGAGAAAAATAGCCAATAGTACCCAACCGATAGGTAACAAATAAGTCCTCCAAGGGCGTAGCATTCATTTGGGGGGGTGGGGTTGACCTTAAGAGGTGGTGTTCGATCGTCTGAGGGCAAGGGAGAAGTGGGGGGTGGAATATTTATTAGAAAGGTTTTGTTTTCTCTACTAACCATAACTTCTTATTTAGATCATATTGATAAAAGAGATGCAATAATATTAATTAATTTATTAACAGTTTCATGATATTTGACAGAAACATTTACTGATAGTATATATACCTATATTAAATCACCACTAGGCGGTTGCCTGTTTCATGGTGACCATTGTTGAATATTATTATTGAATGTAATCTACGAGTACTATTCTTTATGATGTAGAGGAGGGGGGGTTGAACCCCATTACCCCCTCCTTATATACGCCTTTTATATCCGCAATATGAAATAACAATTTTTAATGTGACTATTATTTATTGACTCACCTATACTGACTTTGTAAGTAAAAACACAGCGACCTCCTTAAGTCTCAAGAAAGACATTGTTTTTTTACTTACTACGGCAGTATAAATCTATGTTTTGTTACTTCTCGCAAAAATCAGATTTTAATTATTGAGGTCTTTTAAATTTAGTCGCTCAGTCTGAACTTTTACAATTTGGCCCACCCCTAATCTGTCCACGACCTAACAGAAAGCGCAAATATGTGCCGTTATTTTTAAAGAACCGTAATGTAAAGCAAGTCTGAGTACTTTAAAAGGCCAAAAGCGTTCACGGGAACACAAATTAAATATCTACTTACTTTTAGATGCGAGCTTAAAAAATAACTTTACCGCTTTTTACTTTCATATTAGGCACCTCCATTAAAAGATTGAACTCGATGGCTGAGTTTGAGCTTTTTTCTAAGTGCCTTCTGTGGTGTGTAAGTTCCCTCATAATATAATATATTTTACCTCTGGTGGATTTCAAAAGATTAGATATTGACACCGGAAACGCAAAAGGGCGTAAGCGACAATTTAGTCAAAAATTAGTTAATCATACAGTCTTAATTAGAAAATTTGTCCGATCAAATCTGTATTTTTAAATAATTTTTGTTTAAATTGTCGGTTACGCCCTTTTTGCCTTTCCAGCGTCAATATTATATATGTTCCTACAGTTAGATGAAGGTTCCCTAGTATGTACTATTGTAACAATTATATTACAGTTTCAGGCTACAATTGTGTTATAAATAGATTACACACCACTGATAACTGGTATGCTATGTTAGCTGATGTTTTTAATATGTCCGAAATATAAATCTGTACTGATTAAAATTTTTAGCCGTGCATATTTTAAAGAGATCACTGTAGAACAGGTTTTGGATTTTTGTTTTTATTTCTTCTTTTTTTCTTATAATTACCTTGTATTTTTGTTTTTTTTTTGTTAACTTATAAAATCTTATAATTTTTCCCTTATTTTCAAAATGTATTATGTTTGTCAATAACTTTCATGTGTGTAAATGGCACTTGTGCCATTATTAATAAATAAATGCATAACCCTTTGCTTGGCACATTGAATACATGAGCGGATTTAAAACGTTTTTTCAGCACTATTTCTGATTCGCCATTCTCGGGGGAAACACTATTGACGAAGGGCAAAGTGTAATATATATTCAATCTGAGATTGATATGCTGTTAAGTTTATTGTATTTAGCACGTACCCTCATGAGATCTATATTTTAATAAAGGTACAAAAAATAAGTGAGTTTACCCATTAATTTATCCGATACGCGCCAGGTGCTCCATACGAAGAAATAATGAAATTATCTCTAGGCTTCTTGATTTGCTTTTTTTTTTCGACGATATTGACGGTACAATTTATTGAATGAATAATGAATGCTTCATGACCTTAGAATATTAATAAATTATTTCACATATGAACGATAAATAGTATGTAGTGACATTTCACAAGAGCGCCACTGTCTGTATAGTGTAAGGAAACTATGTCGCGACCCGGTTGTGCTGCTTTGTGAGGCCGGTTAAGGCAGGGGCTGCAGGAAGGAATTTATTACTAAAATATGCCGGTAGCTCACTCCACATGGCCTGTACTTACACAAAACGAGTCGAAGAAATGATTGGTTCTTATGAAGACAACATCACCTGTGAAAGGGTGTTCCGTTCGTGTCCGTTGAGTTTCACGTACGTGTACCGATGTACCGGGGATCAATGCTGGTAGCTTCATAGTGCAGGCACCATTAAAATACCTGTATAACATCAGTAAGTCAGCATCCCTGCATTGCGTCTGTACATTAGAGATGGCAATCAGACGGACCGCTCTTCTTTATCAAGTTTATTCTTCAAGTATTTTGGGGCTACAGCCCAGAGGTGGCTCCCAAATTCAATTGTTGGGCGCACTTGAGATTTGTAAAGGGTTAGCGGCTTGTTACTGTTGAAGAATCTGCTAGCTGAAGAAACACAAGTAGCACAAGACGTCTAGTTTCATGGAAGCCAGATTTAGTCTGGTTTTCATGGAGCCTTCGTACTTGAGCCGGTTTGATATACTTATTCAAAGATTTTCAATTGCATGGTGAAATGTCGCTATTCAGAATCGAAACGTTGGAAAAAATGGCATTAGACTTGTTTTGACAAGTCCATTTTGACCATTCGGAAAAGCTAGGTACTTCCCAACCTTAGACTCACAATAAGGGGATGCCATAGTGATACTGGCTTCAGGAGGTTAAAATTCTCGTGTGGTGTTTATATGAAGGAAAAAATTACATTGGGTGATTGCAAATCAAGCGTTTAATCCACTCATTCAAATCACTCTTCATTTCGGAAAACACGTAATAAAATATACTTTTGAATTTTATCCAAAAAACCTCGAATACTTCTGTAGCATCAAGAAGAATCTAGATTAATTCATTTATAATAAGCAGCTCGACGCTACTTAGGTACGTACTTGCTACTTGCTACTTAGGTACGTACTTGCAGTCGAAATCAAAACAAAGCAACCTACTTGCTATAAGCACCTACTTGTCTATCGGCGACAATACTATCGCAAATCAGTCTGGAATGTTACGAGAACTCGCCAGAAGGTTCGAGTCTACCGCCTAGGCATAATTGCCGCGCCGCTGAAATTTCGCGAAAGGCCCAGACTGAGCGAGTGCCTCGAATTTAGTTGCATTCATCTACCTACTGTTGTCACCGGCCGAACAGTATAAATAAGCCCGACGCAGCAAGTCATGCAGTTAGTCATCAGTCCGCCGCACAGTGGGCTGAAAATCGCCTTTCATAGACATAGAGACTTGAATTTTCAAGGGTATTTTTTTTGGCTAGAAATGGATTCTGCTGATCATTACTATGCTATAAAATGTCGTACGAAGCAATTGCGTGTACAAATGAAGGAGTTATAATTTTTTAAGAAAAAATTGTATGGCGCTGACATTAAAAATGAGGCTATCTCTGGAATCATAAGGTTGGCCGTTCTATCCTTACACACAGATAATACTACTATTTATTTGTATTTTTTTGACATACTTCATATTGTGGCGCAAGGTGCGATTTTTTTTTTTAAAATCCTAAGGTTGAAAAAAAATCTTTTTTTTGTTGATGATTCATTTTAATGCTTAAATGCTTTACATATGAGTATGCTTTGTCTAGTTTACAATATTTTATTTACACTGCAAGTCAAAACACTGTGCACAGTGGGCTGAAAATCGCCTTTCATAGACATAGATACTTGAATTTTCAAGTGTATTTTTTTTGGCTAGAAATGGATTCTGCTGATCATTAATATGCTATAAAATTTTGTATGAAGCACAAATTATTTGTACAAATGAAGGGTTCATCATTTTTTTAAGAAAAATTTGTATGGAACTCATATTAAAAATGAGGCTATCTCTGGAATCATAAGGTTGACCATTATATCCTTACACACAAATATACTACTATTTATTTGTATTTTTTGGACATACTTTGTACTGTGGCGAAACTTGTGATTTTTTTTTTAAATCCTCACAGTTGAAAAAAAAACTTTTTTATATTGAAGATTCATTTTAATGCTTAAATACTTTACATATGAGTATGCTTTGTCTAGTTTACAATATTTTATTTACACTGCAAGCCTAAAAGCATTTAAGCATTAAAATGAATCACCAACATTAAAAAGCGTTTTTTTCAACTTTGAGGATTTAAAAAAAAAAAATCGCACCTTGCGCCACAATATGAAGTATGTCAAAAAAATACAAATAAATAGTAGTATTATCTGTGTGTAAGGATAGAACGGCCAACCTTATGATTCCAGAGATAGCCTCATTTTTAATGTCAGCGCCATACAAATTTTTCTTAAAAAAATTATAACTCTTTCATTTGTACACGCAATTGCTTCGTACGACATTTTATAGTATAGTAATGATCAGCAGAATCCATTTCTAGCCAAAAAAAATACCCTTGAAAATTGAAGTCTCTATGTCTATGAAAGGCGATTTTCAGCCCACTGTGCGCCGTCATTTAACAAGAATCAACAAGTGATAACCCGCGCTCCGCTTACTAGCGCAAAGGACAATTTACCCGGCTTCGCCCGTACAAGTTAGATAATAAGGAGGAGTAAGTATTTTAGCCGGAAATGGAAAATAAGGTAATTTAATAGTTATTTCGTTAATATTAAAATCAACTCTTCGCTTGGCGGCCATTGTTATTGATTTAAAAGTAATAAAGATACTTTTTTTAATTGAAGAAGAAGACAATACTTATAAATCTAAACCAAATATGAAACAGAACAAAACACAGAAAAATAAAAAAAGATAACGATCAAAAGTAGGAATTGAGTCTTACCGGGGTAGGCGTCTTAAACCACTCGACCATTTGGACCTATTTATTAAGATTCATATTTGTCGATATCGTATTAAAAATGCAGAATTAACAATATCATCTTGCAACTAATTTAACTAGATCCTGGGTTCAATTCCTAGTTGTGACTGTTATTTTTTTATTTTTTCTGTGTCTTGTTCTATTTTATGTTAAGTTTAGATTTATTAGTATCATCTTATTATTCAATGATGTATTACATTGATGGGTACAATCTTCAGAATAAGTTAAAAGCAAAAAATTGTTCCAGAACACTATTTTTTATTAATTTCTTGGAATAATTTAATGAGTAAAACCTCAAATTGTAATTTTATTACTGAAGTCCATGTTAGTGACAATATTAGCGATTTAGCGAAATTAAACTGGGACCGGCAAAGCTAGGATCCTGGGTTCAAGTCCTAGATACGACCGCATCTTATCCTGATTTTTCTGTTTTAAATGTTTGTTTAAGAATTGCTAATATTGTTTTCAATAATATTATTATTCTCTTATTTAATCCAAAATATTAACCTACGATCCTAAAATCGGTTCTTAGTTTGGGTTTAATTAAAAAAAATATATAAATAAAACCAGCCTAAAAAAATTATTTTTATTATTACAATTAAAATGCATTATTTTCCATTTCCGGAAACTGAAATAACTAGTTCTCGTTATTATATAACTGATACGCTGTGGTTTTTTTTATTATAAGTGCGTTTTACCCTTTTCCTATTTTCTGAATATTTACTGTACTTTCCTAATAATTAACTCAAATTCATGTAGATACACAGTTATAGAGGACCAATCGGATAAATTCAATAATAATTGAGTCGTGCCCTATATTTCTTGATAAATATTCAAATTCAATCCAGAAATCAAAATCGAGTTAAACGTACAGTTTTGATTAGAATTTTTGTCAAATCAAAACTGTGTAATTAACTCATTTAAGGTAAAAAATTTCGCTAACGTCCTTCATCCTCCGGTATCGATATAAACATTTAAATTCATTCACTCGTGTATGTGTGTGTATGTGTATACTCTTCTATAATATTAAGTTTTCAGGAGAAACACAACATTTATTTGGGATATTGTTTTTTCTCGGTTTTACCCTCGACCTTCTCCGCAACAAAAAGTTTCTTTTTTCAATCCATGTTCTGGAAAAACTCCCTAATAGGCCCGAAGTGGTTTCGGAATTAATACTTAGAATTTTAGTGTTATAAGAATATACAGAATGATCTATTTTAGCTACTGAGAATAAAAACTTATTACGTTATTTTTCGTATTTTTTCAAAAAGTTTTTCTTAATAATAAAGTCTAATGTTTTTTACACAAGGCCATACTGAAGAGGACAACCTACACAACATGAAATTCGTCAACTTAAAGTTAAAAATATATATTTTACGGAGTTTTGGGTTCAAATAACATGACTACATGATTATCAACATGATGCAATAGTCAAATAGGCGTACAAAGAGTTTAATTTTTTCTCTGTCGATGATTCAGCGTAACCTATCCCTCCTTCTCATAATGTCGCCATGTATAAGAAATTAGCGGCAAGAAAGGCCATATTGCTTTTTCAATTTTTGTACATAATTGGCAAGCACGCTCATTCATTCCAACAAAACTTTAGTACTTTGAGTAATCCAGTACATACATATCAATAATATTATTTCTCATATGGTTATTAGTGAATAACTCCGGCCTTTGATTAAGTACGCAATCAATAAAGACAGAGGAAGCGACGTGTTATTATTTCCCTTTGTTTTAAGATAAGAATTCGACCCCACTTGAAAAGATCTATTTTACTATTTCCATTCTGGTGTCCAATTTGCTTTCAGCATTAATAATCGGCAAATGTCACGAGGCGAGAATTTAAAGGCGCTGCAAAAGAGCTTTTATATATCATTAATGTAAATTATAAATAACTGTAACTAAATTCAGAGCTCTTTAACATTCTGAACTGAAAATCAGAGAGAAGTGCGAAGCGTGCGGATAGTCATTACGCCAGAATTTTACATCATTAAAAATATATTAAATTCCCTATTGATTCGCTGCCTTGAATGGCGCACGTCTAGTGATCTGGCAGAGCATTCATTCAACTAAAGAAATAAAATTCAATGCGTAATATTTGGTTTTGTTTTTGTATTAGTTTTTTATGTTTTGTGGCTTTTGGTATAAAAGATTGCTCAGACAAAGGAAAAAAAAACCCTTTAAATAAAACATTGTAAATTATTTTTACAAAACAATTTATTAAAACATTTTTTCTCGATTGTTTTCGTTTTGACTCAAGCATCAGGAAGCCCTAATATTAAATTTAACCTCATTTAGATAGTACTCGAGCTTCATCAAGGTATACAAATCTTAACCTCATTAAATTAATACTCAAGTGTCATCATGGCTTAATAATAAAGCTTAACCTCATTACATTAGTATGATGAAGCTTAATTCAAATCCAAAACAAGTGTTTCATTAATTTTCCGTGATTTTTTCAATATATTATGCCACATCAAAGCGTTTTGTCAACGAAAATATTAAAATGATGGTTGATTAGATATATTTCTAAACTTCACAAATCACACTAACCAGAAGCAAGATCCTATTCAACCCTTAGTTGATCGAAACAGCACCGTGTTTTCAATTATTTTATCTGGTTGGAAAGATTAATACTATAGATAAGACGACAAGTGAATCTGATGTAATTATTGTTTTGAATGTTGGTGTGATAAAGGTTGTGGTGAAATTATTATTATTTTTTAAAGTTTTTATTCCAGATAAAAGAAAATTACATTTTCACTTATTTCTATAAATAACTAATACGTTACACATAAATACATTACATAAAAATATTATTCACTTTCAGTGTTTTTTTGATCGAGCATAAAAGTGAACAATTTTAACGTAACCAATGAATTGCTTGCCATAGTGAATATGCATGGTTATTTTATTTAATGATAAACTAATGTTTATAAGACAAGGTTTTTATGCATAGCACAAAGGATAATAAATTACTATAAGCAATAGTTGGTCCAGAGCATCTGACTGGACATCAGAAGGCTCGGGTCAATTCCCGTCGGTGGCATTTATTTTTACTCGGGAGATATTTTCAATTTGTATTGATATTACATGCGACTAATTATTGCTTATAGTAATTTAGTATGTATGGTCTTTAAATGTATGTTATCGAGTTGCCGTATAAAGTGTGTGTGTGTACTTGGGACTTGTATACATGCGTTTATTATTTATGTTGTATATAAAGAGACATGTATTATATTCATATAATTTTCTTAATGCTAACAGTTTTGTATCCATATATATTTTTTGTGAATGTTCTAGGTTTGAAGTGAAATAGCTTTTTGATTACTTCATTTATAAATGTTTCATATGAGTTTCCCCAGATTTCAATCAAGTCAATCAAATGTGAATGTACGAGGCTATAATATACATATTTAACATACCGTTAACGCCAATAACCCATTTTCTCTAGTTTTTTTTTGTGATTGGTGACATTTTAAATACAATTATAATTATTTAGAACTTTGTACATGCATTAAAAAAAGTAAAAAAAATTCTTTGAGTTAACTTAAATTCTGGGTAAATAATATTAATTATTTTCTTAATTTAAATGAAAATAAATAACTATTTATAGACAACTATTAAATCAAAAAGGATAAAAAAATTTTAAAACAGGATAAACGTATAATATGTAATGTCAATTATTAATTTTATTTAAATGTAAATGACGCCGAAATTAATTATTCTATTCGGAAAAATATTTTTTTAAATATGTGTAACTTCAAATAATTGTACATAATAATTCAGCAAAAATACTTGAATGTAGTGCCGCAGCATACCTGGTAAAATAATTTCATCTGCCGCAATTTAAACGTGCGAAAAATTTTAAACTTCGATTAGGAGGGACGCCCGATAAATAATGAAACGTAATGGATTTAGTTTACGAAGGTTACCGACAAATTTCGACAGCCATAAACACAAATATGGAATATTCTCAGAGGGGATGAATATTTATAAAGCGACCAACTAAAATTCAAAATGAAAAGTCTCATTCAATGCGACAAACTGCGCCAAAAGATCCGCGGATGAATCCTTCGGAAACGGATGGAATTTATTTTTAAAGAAGGTCTCCAAAAACAAGAGAGAAATCATTTTTAAATTCTAGGCGAATATCGTAAACTCCACAGAGGGTCACCCTAGCCCCGGGGAATTAATTGAGTGGGAAAAGGGTTTATATTATACAGGGTTTTCCAATAAGAGGTGTTATTTTGATATTCAATCGTAAAAAATCAATGGTTTCGTTGCTTGTGTGGCACGTAGCGCCATCTCGTTTAAAGTAAACGTTATCCAGATCAATACCATCCAATTCCGGCCATAAAAAAATCATTAATCATCTCTCGATAGCGCAATCCATTCATCGTAACTGTTGCTCCAGCCTCATTTTCAAAAAAGTAAGGTCCAATGACTCCGCCGGACCATAAACTGCACCAAACAGTCACACGTTGAAGATAAAAAGGCTTTTTGACAATAATTCTTGGGTTTTCCGAGCCCCAGATGCGACAATTTTGCTTGTTGACGAAGCCACCCAGGTGGAAATGGGCCTCATCACTCAAGATGATTTGCATTTGATTCACTCAAGTGAATTTTAATAATTTCATTGCGTTGTTGAAGCGTGTATCGTTCAATTTTTTTTTTTTTTTTTGGTTTTAGGCATTTCACCCTGAAAAGAGTGCTTTGTGAATCGTTCAATTTTTATTAATGGCGTAGTTTCTACTTGTCAAATGTCAAAAAATGACAGCTTCAAAAGTAACATCTACCGAAATAGCGGGCTATTCAAAATAACACCTCTTATTGGAAAACCCTATATTATCCGATTCTCCTTCATTGTGATAAATTAAGTAATCGGAAATATGAAACGTAACGCGGATCAACATATTTATTATTTGATCCGTAAGAATAACTCACGAAGTGCCTTGTGGGCGTGTTTCGTGAACCAAATATAAGCTGAATTAATCCTATTTCCATACAAAACTGTGTTTTATCATGATTACGGATTTTAAATGGCGATATACAATTTTAGGCAAGTGTAAGAGAGACAAACCGCATGTTAAATAGTCTAAAACCAAAAGGTACTAAGTCAGTAGCACATTTGTCTCCATTTATTTTTACATGGCAAGCACTTTAAGTTTTTTTAAATTTATTCTATTGTTTGATTGCAAAATAATATTTAATATACCTTAGCTCTCTATTATTTCGTACTTATGAGGAAAACAAAATTGCATTTGTGGCCAAAATACTTGACCAATCAGAAAAATGTTTTGAAAGCAAATATCTAGTACGGATTATGCTATTTTATTTATTTGCGTTTATTAAACAATTCAATTTTGTACGAATTTAGATACAACTTTTGCACGTTATGCGAGATAATTGTAACTACTAAAACTCCCGTGTCCTACGTACCGTGTTGATGCATTGAAAAATAAAATAAAACATAGTTAAAAATTTTTTTTTGAGTACTTACAAGTTTTAATTTACACAACAATTTTTTGCTCGAAAGTAAATCGCCCGCTTGTAATTTAATTTCGCCCCTATCAAAATGGACCCTTCAATCATTTTTAAAATTTTTATGTATCTTTATATTTACGTAATAATAATATATTTTTAAATAATAAACATTTACTCACAAATACCTGTCAAAGTTGCCTCTTAAATAATTCAAAATAAATTATGAAGCATGTACCCATACAAGATACTTGCTATACATTTTGAAAATAAGTTTTGTAGGGTATTTTGGTTTCAAAATAAATTTTACTTTACCGTGAAAGAGAAAAGGTTTTCTAGGGGGAACAAAATACTGTGCGCCTAAAATGTCATTTATTTATACTTATTTTTATGCAATAACTCACTAGAGTTGGAGTCACCACTATTTGGAGGTAGTAGGACTATGGTACCCCCAGTTTAGAAAATATTGTTATAGTGCCTCCACACGACTCGTATGTCCTGTAAAACTGAAGCCACGTGTCGAAAAGCTCGGCCATCCATCCATTCTTTCCAGCCCATTGTTTAGTCCTTCCCACGTGTTTTCTTAAAAACAGTGAGCAAGTCGTATGTGATTGGGGATAAACATAGGGATGAAGGAAGTTGTGGAGGGGAAGCAAGAGGGACAAATTAATATGCGCATTGATTCCATTCTGAATGGTGGATCGTCACCAGGCCGATCCTAATAGAACTCACGACTTCTGCTCTCCAGTAATAAGCAGTAATTTTTTTGTATTACTTTATTAAAATTCCGTGTAACATAAGCTGACCAATCTTAATCATACAAACTTTTGTGTGGCTCACCCAGGAAACGATCTCACTATATCTTGAACTGATATCAGGTAGCTTAGAGATTTTTTGCAGTTGTCGTCATGGCGATACACGGAGAAAAATGAGTACGGCTTTTTTATCAGGAAACTGTTAGAAATGTGACTGCGTGACAAATTCCTAATAGAATATAAGTCATTCCGAACATATCTGAACACGTGGTAACGCAGGTGGCCTTATCCGAATGAATTTAATGGACGAGATGCGAAAGTTTTATTATTTTGAAGAACACGTGTTCCGACTTTCTCAGTACATAATTTACTGGAAGTTTGTTGTGAAATTTGACAAATCATTCATTATAGGCCTCCAGATACTGTGGCATTAGAGTGTCCAGCTTATGAATTATTCAAAAGTTTCTGGTCGTTATAGCAAGATTTCATTATTTTTCCGCCTTCTTGGTGTTTGTGGAAAGCTATTTTTAAGTGAATTTTCACTTGAAATCTGAAATCCTACCACGCACAAACATTTCATTATGTTGTGAAGTTTAAACCACAGCTTGCCCTTTAATAGTCTAAGTTTACCATTTCCCAAACAGACTTAATTTCCTTGTTTACGTACAGTAAATTATTGCTTTTCTTCGAAAAGCTTTAGCAAACATAACCTTGCTTCTTACGAGTTACCACACTATAAGAATTAATCATAAAGAATTTGAGAAAGAAAAACTTTTCATATTCATCTAGAACAATAATAATTACTTGTTTTATGGTATATATTGAATCACCGATAGAGTGAGCGACACCTGTAGATACCTGTAGCTAACTTAAATTATTTTGCCGTCGGCTAGTGAAATGAAATATTCCATTGAAGTTTCCAATTTCACTGAAAGAATCTGATTTCTATTGAAGTAACTGTTATTATTAGAAAGTTCCTATTCATCACGAAATCTCGTGTTATTATTTAACTATCACGATCTCTGCATTACAGTAGTACGCTAGTCAGGTCACATTAGGTCATGTGTCGAGGATTCAAACCCCGGGGAGGAAATTTTTTTTTTCGCATTTTACATGTACAACTACTTTAATCCCCCCTCTTCTCGTCTCCTTCCACTCCCAACTTTCCAAAAATGTTTTATGATATCAAAAAAAGTTCATTAAACACAATAAGGTTTTTGTAATTTTTAATTTCCAAAATAATAATATAATAAAAAGGATGCCACACAAAGTTTTTTAGCGGACGGATGGTAATTTTTTGTACACATACATTTTTTCCTTTGTGGTAAACATGATATCATACTTTAAACCGCCTGTTTCTGATGTAGGATTTCAATTTCAGTTATTTTAAATTATAAAGTTTTACTTTTATATTAGATCTCAGTACAAATAAAATTTTATGTAGTGTTTTTGGGTACTTCAACGCGTAAATTACCAACGGATCTTATTTCTAGTAATGTATGGTGATTCTGCGGATACTTAAAATATGATGGAGTTTTTATCGCGAACATAAACCAACCCTTATTGCATGGAAGTAATCATTCCCGTACAGATCTCACACATATTCCGGGCACTGCGCGGGTGTGGTGACTGCCGATGGCTTTGGCATCTGTTACGTACACACCGCGATAAGAGCAATAAAAGAATTTCACGGAATAACCGTGGGGAATAAACCCCGCAAACCGAAGCCGTTACTGTAATGGACAAATCGATGAATACATAACAAACAGACTGTTAAAGGCTGGGATATTTGAAATGCTAGGAAATTCATACGGCTATTGTGTTCAGTCTATTAGAATCAGGGAAAGATATTTTACAAGGTTTACTTTTGGGCTCAGCGTTTTACTTGTAGATCAGGCGTCGGGTATTGCTTTCACATTTTGTAAATCAGACGCTTATCGCGGTACCGAAACGATCTTATTTTAGATGATCAATAATATTATCCTCCCAACTAGTGGAAGCAGATTTTGATTCCATTCTCCCTAGGAGATTTATCTTGCATGCTAAGGTATTCTTACCCCAGCGTTGTTCGTCTTAGCGAAACATCTTAGCATCCTACGCTTGGCTGGTTTGGACGTACGCAGCGCAGATAATATACACCAATGTATTAAATTACCACAATGACGTGAAAAGAGTGTAAAGCAGACGAAAGTAAAATAAAAAAAATTAAATAAATTTTATTAAAAAGACAAATAACTTCGTTTACATCAGTTTATTTTTTCCTTTTTAAATGGTACGTAAATGATATATAAAATTGGACCTAATATGGATGATTTTATTTTACTTAAGGTTTTCAATAGTTTTATTTTTATGCTCCAGTTTTTCAAGTAATTTTCAAGGAGTTTTAAAAGTTTTCCTCTTAGTGATATAATTTCAAACATTTTTTGTATTTTTTTTATGAATACTAGTGTTAATTGCCTTGGAATAATCTATTTATAAGACTAACAAACGATTTTTGCAATTTAATTAATTACTTTAAAGCTGGAAAACTTTTGAAGGAGCATTTCTGTGCAATTTTTTTGAAGCCCTATTGATTGGTATCAATAATAGAAAAATCTTATAAATATTTTATTAATTTCATCTGAAAGTATTATTTAAGATTTTTTCGAGTGATGGCAATATTTTGGAATAAATGTACACTAAATTTAAAAATTGATTATCGATCACGTTTGTAGAGGGGTTGGTAGTGGGAGGGGAGTGGGAGGGACCGTTTAAGTAGGAAGCGAACTCAGAGTCACTATGGCAATATTTGAACTCTGAAATGTTCTCATATCAAAGTTTAGAATAGTTCTACCAAATACATTATATAAATAATTCGAGTAGTTCTACCTATATGAAGAGTTACAACCATTACAATTGAGTATATAAACTCCTGTTTTTGTAGTTCGAATATCTATATATAGTATATATTTCTTCAATTTGTTTTCGGTTGTATAGTCCCGGGAATTTTTTACTTATAATTTTTGGCGTATCGTTATAAACGTTATTATCGTTTATTTCTATCTCTAGACATAGGGTAAATCCATCATTTTAGAAGAATAACCATTATTAATTGCTATTAGTTTTATGAAATGAAATTCGTAATTTTAATAAATTGTTCACGAAACATATAAATTGTTTATATAAAAATTAGGTGATTTAAACCCAATTATTTGTCTTTTTAATAAAATAAATAATGCCATCACAGAGTAATAACCTGTTTGAAGATTCTTCCTTCGAAAAATTAGAGTCAAATAAAATTACGCACATGAAGACAGAAATATCGGGTGAGTAATGCAGCGATCACACGAGGAAGGTACAATACCGTTTTGTTCAAGTTCCGGACCCACTGTCCTAGTGTGAACAGTAGTTTGGAAGACATCCAAGACACTGTCCTAGAGATGGACGGCCAGCTATCTTACATGTAAACGCGTTTCGACAAGACAGAGGACAATAGCCAACCGCTCCGCGTGTGCGTATCTCAGCTGTTTGCGCTCGGATCTCGTATTTTGGCTTAAAAATGTCGTGTAAATAGAACACTACATTAAATTTTGGTATAACAGACCGATAGAAAGATAATATTTTAAAACTCGCGCGTAACGCGTGTCATCCTGTATCCATTTTGACAGCGTTCGGCGTTTGAGCTACGGTAGATTTGTATTATTGTCTCATTGTCCTGCCCTGCGCAATTAAGGTTGTTCACGGAACAGGGACAAGACACTTATGAATTGTCTTCTCGTCCTTGTCCTTGCGTGATTCCGGCATATATGACGCAAACATTGAAGCAGCTGGAAGAAGCAGTCGGCCACGTCCAAAAAAGACATGAAACATCAGGTCAAAAATACTAGTCAACGCAAGCAAAGATTACCAGCATGATATCAAAATAGTATCTACCAATAAAAAGAACTTTGAATGTAAATGAATTAAGAGTTATATTTCACAACAGAGATTTTCGACAGCTTCACTTATACGATCACTTATACCTTCTGCTAAATTGCGTAATGAGTAGTGGGATATTCTGATATGTTGCCCCTTAAAATTTTTGGTATTTTGTATAAAATGTTTAGGTCAGTTTGTATCAACAACTGATTTAAGTCCTTCATGCTAAACATTAAAGAAATGTTCGGAGATATCAATTAATTTGGGAGATGGAATCAATTTTATCAATGATGAGCGTTACGGACAATATTCTATTTATAATTTATTTGATCGATCTCAGATTGGAGACATCAAAATGATGTAGAGGTTTAAAATTAATTGAGTTCACCTGATAAATCCACTTTTACTGTAAGTAATCAAATGCTTCAATTATAAGAATTCGCAATTCCAGGAATCATTATGGCAAGAGTTTGAAGTTTCAATCATTGAATCTTTTGAACCTGATTTTTGTTTTTGTTTTGTAAAACCGGTGTGAAGTGATTTGAGATAAAGACAAGGGTTTTACAGAAGTAAAAAAATATCGAATTACATAACAGATTCGATTGTTTTAAAAAGAATACACATTTTCTCTGGATATGAGTAGTGGATAGCCTCATAATGTTTCTTGCATAATGATGTAGTACTTGGCTAGCAGAGGACGACTCCTGACGCCCAACGCCTGGGTAGGAACCGGATGCCACCCAGTCACTTAAGAGGAAGCTAGAAGCCAAACAAGTGTATATTCTTGGTAAACCTTATATTTTAGGTAATAGGCATAAAAATCGCTTGACAAACTGAGTCTAGAAACGTTCGATTTCAAGCACAAAACTGGTTTTTATTTAATTTGTAAATAATTTTATAAGTAAGCAAAAACGATAATCAAGTGAAACTGTCATAGATAATCTTAGCTATAATAACTGTATTCTTAAAAAGTTGTTTCCTTTGGGCATTCGTACATTTCTATTGAAAAAAATATTTTTCCGTAGTTTACGCATATATTTTTTATTGAGTAATTTATTTTTTTATTTGCATTCTACTCAAGCGAAACGATAGGAAAACCTTCAATTTATGTAAAGCATACTTTTTGGTAGTTATAATGTACTCCAATTCGTTATAAATTGCTCGTTTTAAATAAGTGTTTTATTGCGAATTGATTGCATCAGGGTTTTTATTTTTAAAACACAGTTTTGTGTTATAAATTTAAGTCTTGATTAGGCAAACATTTGGATCACGAAACACGCCGAGAAGGCACTTCTATTATCATTGTATATTCTTAGGCTAAAACCTTTAAATTTGTTAAATTATAAAATTTCAATAAATTAGCATTTAAATTACTTTCCTTTGTATTGACTTCTTTCTTCAGCCTTAAAAATTAATCTCCGTGAAATTCTTTTCACCCCCCAACGACTATTAGCAGAAAAATCAATTCCGTAGAGATTCAAAAGATTTTCAAATCGGAAGAGATCTTATGTAAAGCGTTACGCTCTCAGCCTGTAAAAAATGTTATTATATAAAGAATTCACTCCAAAGAACAAAAAAACTGCCTTCGGTAACAGTAGATCTATCACTGTAGGCTTTTGAACAGACGCAGAATTTAAATAAAATATTTAAAAATATTTATTATTATTTGTTAAAAAGACAAATAACTTTGTTTAGTCAATTTATTTTTTTAAACAAAATCTACAAGTGTCGTGAACAATTATTAATTGTTTTTGTGTTTAATTCGTAGAAATCCATTATATATATATATATATATATATTTACTCTTTAAGAAGTGTGCATTGTTTACGAAATTTAATATAACCAAACGCTTTTTGTATCCCTTTTCTCTCGTTACTTACTCCAGTTGCGGACGCCAATGAGGTTATCGAGGAATTAGGATTTCATTGATAGGTTATAGATTTTTAGGATTGTTTTTTTCATATTTACTAATTATAATAATAATTAGACAATTTTTATATCGTGGTTTTTGTGAAAAATCACCTCAAGGGCGACGTAGGTAAACTATGCATGTAATAGGATAGGACTGCGAATAATATACTTAACTTTGTAATTATAATTGTCGTTAATAAAAAAAAAAATAAAAATAAAAAAAATAAAAATTGAAATTCCAAAAAAAAAAAATAGTTAAAACATCAGTCTTAGTATCAACAGCGCGACTGTGCTCGGGAAATTGGTACAAAATTATCGGTAGTTACTCCTATCAATCCTATATTGTAAAGTTATCGATTTCACTGTGCCTCTGGTGTTTTGATGGTTTTCTCCAAATAGGGCAGTGAGACCTCAATGTTACATTGTGTTACAATTGTGTTAAATTTATATTAAATTGGGCTACAATGTAACACAAATGTTATAAAGCGTCTAAGAATTATGACGTATTTTGTACCAGCAAACATTTAGTGAAGATGAAAATTGTAACTCAAAGGGTAACAATTATTTTACAAGCAATAATTATTAGCCTGAAACACTCATCAATGTAACAAGAAGTAATTGTTGAATGAAACAATAGTATATATTGAATTATTTCGCGGATAAGAGATAAGCCGCCATAGCTCAGTGTTCAGAGCTGTCGACCGGAAATCGAAGGGACACGGGTTCAAGTCCCGTTGGCGTCATGTATCTTTTATCAGGAGATTTTTCAATGTGGATGAGTGTTTCAGGCGAATAATTATTGCTTGTAAAATAATTGTTACCCTTTGTGCTATGCATAAAAAATCTTGTCTTAAACATTAGTTTACCAAAAAAATAATAATTGTAACTCAATGTGACAGAAAAGATAAAATCCATAATTTACTTCCTTGTGCTGAAACCATTAAATATTTTGCGTACATAAGAATATATTGTTCAAAACAACGAACTAATTTGCAGGTTTACATAGCACGTAGAAATATTTTTTCGATTTTTTCACTGTTTCAAAAGCGCGTACCTGTCAATTTCACGACAAGTGAATGACAAATGAAATTTCTAGTAAATAAGGGCGTATTTAAGTGGGGGGATGTTTCAAAATCGCCACTTCGTCCTCAGTATTGCCTAAGAAAAAAGAGAACACGTAGCAGGGGCGGATTCGGGGCTCGGGGCTCGGGGCGGACAGTCATCAAATATAACGAAGGTGACCTTTTTGAGAGTGGGAGAGGGGGGAGAGGGGTGGGGGACTGTTTCTTATAAAACTAATTAATACATATTTTTTATGTGTTACTAATTACCTAAGGACATATAGAAAAAGACCATCCTCAAGGAAGTTGCAAATTTGTTATTATTTTCACAAAGATACGAAAAAGCGCCCAAGGCGATTTTTTTTTTAATGTTATCCCAGGAGAAGGAAGTGGAATATGAACTATTACATTACACAAAGATAGAGAAAAGCACAACAGGCAAATTTCTTATTGTTCGGAGGGCAAATACAAAATGCTTTCGCTTTTTGTTTTTAAAAAGTCAGTATCCCAACAATATTTAGATGGAAATCTTTCAGTATTTTTAAAAAAGGAAACCATTAAAACATTTTATAAGCTTGTGTTCTGAATATGCATCTTTTAGCATAAGCCGGGGCTTCCTCCGAGTTTGTGGACCCATGTAAAATTTGATACACAATATTTACCTTTTACACAGCATCCTCAAAGCTGACATATTACGCCTTGATTAACTTATTTCTCCCCACGAGGTTTGGGCCCAAGGCCGGGACCTATCGGGCCTATGCGGATGTTTGGCTATGACATAGGTGATGAGTTAAGTCTGTAGCTGACACTAAGTTTGTCACATGCATTTCATAGATAAACGTAAAGTACAGTAGACAACAATATTATTGTGATGACGTATTATCTTTCAAGTAACCTTTTATTTTATTTTACTCTGTATACTTATGTATAAATTTTTTTCCATATTTTGTTTACCGCTTTTGCATATGCTTTAACTGTATACTTATGTATAAAATTTTCTTCAATAATTTGTTTACTGCTTTTGCAATGTATTGGTTTTTGTACTGTTTTTGCAAATAAATATATAAATAAATAAATTTTATTTATTAATGTGTACCAAATAAGAATTTTATTATTTATTTTTTCTTATCATTTGCCATTTTCTTGATCAAATCCGCCCCTGACTCGCAGATCAAATTCCTGGAAAATACAACAATTTTATTTGCACTATCTCTTTTATAAATTTGATGTAAATAATAAGTGGTGGTAAGAAGTGGTCCCAAAAAACATTCTAATTCATTTTCCAACCCCGTCCCCCCCTTCTCCCTTATGATCGAACCCTCCCATGTGAATGCTATAGCTACGCCACTGCCAGCAACCAACGCCTTCTATTCGTGAGAACATGTACTTTCGTTGTATATAACGGTGTGTATCTATGCTGTTATTTTGATTTTAAATGAACCTAAGTGTTTCTTTTGGATTTTGTGAGCATTGGTATGGTTTGTAACAGAACTGTCACCAGATGTTATAAAGGGTTAAAACAAGTGTTGATACATTATAGTGTGTACTAATGCGTCAATATGCCAAATTTTATATGAATACTAATCTCTCGTCCCATGCTCGACGGACACAATTCCCTTGACGCCAGTCTTATGTTTCTCATTTTCGTTGTGATTATTCTGAATAAATGTATATTGCCCTTCGCCACTATTTGGGAGAATAATTTCCTCGCGTATGTCTCCATAAAACAGCTAAGTTCTCAGAAAACACCTACAACCAAATACGATTTTTGTTAAATTACTATGGCGTTATATATATTGTTCTTCTTGATATACACGGTGTCCGAAAATTCGTATATCAAGCTGGTGAATAGAAGACACGTACAGGACCCAATATATATTATTTTGTCATTAAGTTTATTATTTTTTTACCGTCGTCAAGAAATTCATTTTAATTAAAAGTTTTTCTTATAAAATATTCAAAAATGTTATTATTATTCCACAAAAAACAAGTTTTCAGAAGGCGAAACAGCCGTCAGGCTGTTGTACACAGCATAAACAAACTTTAAAAAAAAAAAATTGAATACTAATATTACTGACTAAACTTATAATGTATTTATTTATTTTTTCTTAAAATTAAAAAAAATCCTAAAATATATTTTTTGTTCGATCGGAGCTGGCACATTTAAAAAGATATTGAAAAGCTGATATTAAACCTTTCATCAACAGATTTTTTTCAAATTTGAACAAAATAATTAATCTTCGTACTCGATTTAAATGATAGCTCACATTGAAAAAGTTGTACGACGGAATTGACTCCAAATGTGCAGTAGATTCATCAGTTATTCGCTTGTACCTAATCAAAACAAACATGTGAAATGACTGTGAAGGATATATCAACACGAAAAAACAAGAATGTGGCTTTCATATCGTGTTTCATGTTTCCAATCGTTTGCATTTCGCTGTATTTTGGAGATAATTTTTATTCCATAATGGAACCATAGACAGATTTAAAAATAATAAAAAAAACCCCTTCGAAGACAGATCGACAAATTTGGGCAAGGTAAACTTTCAAGGAACTGTGAGTTATATTTTGATGCGGTTTTTTTCATACTTTGATCAAGTTTACCGATTAGAGTTGATGAAATATAATAGGTACTAGAATAAAAAAAACAGTCCGGAAATGAGTTAGGAGCTAGACTATTTGAAAAGGTACCGACTTTGAGCCATTGCTAGGTTTTGTGGAAATGACGCAGTGGGGATTACATATATACTCTGAGCTAAGGGTACGATCAAAAATATAACCAAATAGTGTTGGCTTTGTTATATCAGCAGACATCTGGGTCGTTTCATATGAAGTCACAGAACAGTAAACAGAGATATTGTGTATAGAGATATTTAAGATATAGTGTAGATATAGACGAGAGCTGAGATGGACCGGGAACGGAAGTCCTTAGCATATGGTCGGAATACCGACACTTGCAGAGTTTTATGAAAGCACTTGTTTCTGAAGTTTTGTAGAAAAGCGGTAAGGAAATATTGACATTGTGTCAATTCTATCTGCTTTGTAATCGTTTCTAGCTTTAAGGCGAAGCGCTACGAAGTAATGCAAATCCACGTGTTTTAGGTTTGAAAATTTGATCGCTTGAAAATGTTTTAGATTCTTTGATTAAATACTGCGAGTAAAGCAATCTTAGTATTTGAAATAATTGAGATTTTTTTGATTTCATAAGCCGAGAACAAAATTAAGTTTCAGACCTATAAAACTGTTTCAAAGTTCAAAATCTTCTACTGACAAACCCCATTTCGGTTATGATTTTATTGTACAATGTGGAAAATTAAGTACTTAAGAAAATTATCGTAAAACATTGAAATATTTGTGCCTGAACTTCGCAAAATAAAAGAAAACACACAATAAAGGAAAAAAAAGTTTTTCGTATATGACTAACAGGTGAACGCGGCGTAAAGTCGAATTTCGTAACACTTCGCCAAGTCGTTAAAAGTAAAGATATTATTTACTTTGCTAGGAACTCATCATAGCCATAGTCATTAGTCATGTAAGGCAGCTATCTCATATCCTGCTTTGAGACAAACTTTACAAAAATCTTTAAATATCCACTTGTTTCCTTCTAATAACTTTTATAGACAATTTTTAAATACTATTTTTAATGTGAGAGACATCTACTCCAGTGCCTACTTTTCCCAGATTTCTAGTATACACAAGATATTTTATTATTTAGTAAGCTTACTTTAGAAACCCGAATATTATAAACTTCGTCATATTTGTATAAATAAACGCAAATTATCTTGTATTTAAACAAGCTCGGGTTAAATATTATTAACTTTATTAACGAATCGTTCGCTTGACATAAACTTGACGAAGGTTGGATAGCTAAGAATTTTATGTTATTGACTAGGATTGTAATAACTTGATTTATACGAACTTTTGTGAAGATATAGAAAGGTGGTATTGGCAAAACAGGGATTACCAGAATCGTTTCCAGAGGTCAAACATTAAAATTGAACACGGAAATAAGGTTGAATAAATGGTAAATATTTTTACTCTCCGAGCTGCAAGCTTGATGAGGATTAAAAAATCAATTTTAAACCCCGGAGCGGAAAGGGGATGATGTATTCTATGGCCTTTACAGTTGAAGTACATCCAATGGTTCATTTTGTTTGCAAAGTGCCTTATAAATCCAAAACCAGTTAACCAAAATACCATGTCAATTGTGGAAATGCAAAACATTAAAGCAAAAGGCATTAATACAAACAGCTACAGCATTACATTTTGGGTATCTTCTCAATATTCCAAAGGGTATGTTTTAGAACCCTTGTTGAAGTAGGGCAAAAAACGCTCAAGCCTTTCAAATGCCTTTCGGCAAAATATATAGAAAAGTCTGTCAAATATATTTTTATGCCCAGTAAATTTAATATATTCACTTGTGCCCCACAAATTTTATGTCGCCTATGGCCCGGCAGGGAAAGCTCTAGTCTCTTATTCGTGTTGTCTGAAATCAAATCTACATACTTAAAATTTAACAATAGCATGAAAATAACAAGTTTTCGATACAAATTTAGTCTTCAATTATTTATTTCTAAATAATTTAAATTAAAAGAAAATCCAATCATAAAGTTTTGGTCGATACACAATATTCACTTATTATGAGGATTAGATCAATGTTTGTAACAACCTACCTTATCTGTACCTAACCTAACCTGTATTTAAGAAAATTATATTTTCAGATGGAAACTTGCTAATTGATATTGTCTCATCGGCAATAATACACCCTCTCAATAACGACTGTAAGATTAAATTATTTGCTCCACTTGCCACACTACAAACCAATAAGGGTCTGGCTCCGGGCGACTCAGTTTTGTGAGGATCTAAATTGATTACAAATTAACAATATATAAAACACAGCGATGGAATGGAAATAACTTTTGTTTATTTATTTTATTTAAGGGATATCAACAGTCACGATATGGTTGGTTTACATATATATGCAATTAAATGAAAACTAAGAAACCAATTAGAGAATTCCTCATTATACTTATACATTGTAATCATCTAAATTTATAAACATTCCTGACAAGTGAAAAAATTTAGTACATCTAATAAATAGTGACATCTTGTAACGTTTGCTTCTTTCTGATAAAAAACCTTTTTAAATCAGTAGATCACATGACAATATTTGAATTTAGCTTACTTCAAGCTGAAAATGTTTGTTATACAATTATAGAGAACTTAGTAAAGGATTGAACTCGTGACGATCGGTGGGAACCCAACGTAATTATCAACGTTGCTAATAACCTAAACTGGCATTTTAATTACTACTGCTGATGTTATAATAAATAAATATTCGCTACAATACAAAAAATATCACTTAACATTTATTAACCTACTTTTCCTCCAATTAATCTTAATTTCAATTATTGAATTCTCACATTATCATAATATTCTATTTCAGAAAAATTTTAAAATACAATTTGTATGTTATTATGGAATAATAATACCTAGTTTCGCAGAAAATTTATATATTTTTTTAAATGGTGGCGTCTTCCTACCGGAAATCTTAAAGTTGCTTGAAATGGCTGTACATAGTTATGTTTAGTGATAAGATCTGAAAAATCAGGTAGGTGTTTCCCAACCATTCTCTAAACATTCTCCATTCATTATCTTCTTCATTCACCCATACAACATCCCAATGGAGATGACAATTTCAACTGGCTCTGGGTAGTTTCAACTTTTAATTTGAGAAAATTAATTTCATTTCGTTTCACCTGAAACTATAACCCTTTCATACCCGCATTATTGTTTACACACTTATAAAATATATATGGCTTGATAATACCTCAAAAAATTATTTGAAAATATTTGGCATTTAATTTTTTTTTTTTGAATTTTTTCTATGTTAATTTGGATTAACATTGGGCGTCAGAGGGTATTTTTTAAATAGTATCGTAAAATAAACATAACACAAAAGTAATACAAATAACTGTTTCATTTCAAAAATGCACATTGACAATGTAGTGATAATCTCTAAGGTACAAAAAATAACATTTTAACTAAAAATCATTCATAAATAAAGAAATAATCTAAGATAATAAATCTTTAAAAATTCGCCATACTAGTCGAAAACATGTCCGCCACTACCAGTGTTAATATGAATGAACATTGAAATTCATTTACAATATTCTGGGAAATTACTGTGATCAGCGAATTAAACTGATGTTATTATTATAAAACAAATCTAATGCGTTAAAATATTTGTAATTCGAGTATAAAATATTGATATCTCACCTAAATTAAGTAATCAATGACGGCAGAAATTCTATGAAACTCACAATCAGCAGATGTCAAAATATTTATCGTTGTTGTGGCGGGAATAAGGATTTTAACCGAGAGGAAAAAATAGACGCCACAGAAAAGACTACAAACTATAAGAAAACGAAAACGTGGCTTTTCTAAATTGCTACAGTTACGGTAAAAAAATTCACAAAGTTCGTGTTAATTTGAATTAACACTGGGGCTGAAAGGGATAATCTTGGCAGAAAATAAAGGCTAGTAGCACCAGTAATGTGCTTACCTACTTGCATTTTGTTACACGTCAGAAAAGTATTGTGTGTACCTTCAGTTCATATTACGTCACCGCCCAGGACACAGGTTCCTTGCAATAAAATCCAAATAAATGGATATTTCTGAAATTATCCGAAAACTGCAAACTGTCTTAGAAAGATGATGTAATACGCTTTCAAATATTATAATTAAAAATAAACATATATTATTCTGTATTTTAAAATTATAAATGAAAATATAAAAAACTAAGGTTTACTTTAATTTTTTTAAAACTAAAATTACTGATAACGAAAACTATTTAAAAACACAATTATTTTACTACACAACCGTATTATATTATTTTATGTCACCTAATTTTTTTGTCGTTTGATATAAAATAATACATTAAAAAATCAAAAAGTTTTTTTCAAATTGCGGTTGGAATTATTGTTTTCATACAGGTGCACATTTTATCTACAGTGGTTAAATTCCAGATTTGAATGTAAAGCGTGGTATTTTATCTCTCTAACTCCGTTTAAATCATATTTCTGATCACAAAAGTAAGGGAGATACAGCGATTTCTGTTAAATCATATGAGTTGTTTCCAAAAGCGAACACATTAGCCTGGAGGATTTTAGTCAATTTTCACCACATTTATTCCTTTTTGGTCATATCCTATCCTTCACTTATAATACCCTCCCTGGTCATATCCTATCCTATACTTACAATACCCTCCCTGGTCATATCCTATCATACACTTACAATACCCTTCCTGGTCATATCCTATCTTGCACTTACAATACTCTTCCTGTGATGTCTAAGAGTGCGTATAAACAGGACATAATTTCCACATGCCATGCCATGAACTACGGGAAAGCAACAGCAAGCGGCGTTTCACGTCGTTTTCGGTCGCTTCGTTCCTTTTCCATAATTCGCCGATCGGCTCGCGAAAATTTTGTCCTTTTTATACGTAGCATAATGTTAAACGCGAAGAGATCACTTGTAATGAGTAATTGATTCCTATACAATATTGGAGATTAATAAACGAGTCAAAGTCAATCAAAATTCTTTTTAATAATATTATTAATCTAACAACCCAACTTATTTTATCCCATAAGAGAGCGTATAAGAAGAAAGTATATTTCTATTTTTGAGACCGATAATTCGTGGTGGAATTCCATTATAATATATTATAATAAAACAAATAAAAAACTTTATTCCACTTAATTTTATTTTGACCGTAACCGGTTTCAGCTCGTCAAAGCCATCTTCAGACTGGTACACAAAATTCTTAGTCTACGGTTTATATACACAACATATGGGGGAGGGGGAGAGGGGTAGTTTAAAGGGTTTTAATCTATTTTATTTGTTACTAAGTCGTTTAAGATTTTGGAATTTCTAAATATTTGGTAATTCCAGTAAGCTAATTACCTTGGGTTTGTAGCTCATTTCAATATTTATTAGGGAAAAACCTCACAGGTAATATGCATTATTAATGACCTAATTTTATTGTCAAATCATTATTTATGATGGGATTATATTTGCTTTTTGAAATGATACATGTTTACATTTGAGAAATTATTATAAGAATTAAGAAAGTAGGGACTTAGCAACTGATACTAATAGCTTATTAATTACAAAGTTACTTATTGAAGGGGTACATGTTTATATTGAAGTAGGGATGGTCTAACCTAATTACATATTTTAATGTCGAAATTATTATGAAAATTACAATGGATACAAGAGCGGAGACTTGGCAAATGATTCTAATTGTTTATTCATTACAAAGTTAGGGCCTATTTTATTAATTAAGCGAGTCATTTCTAAAGATTCTAATCTATCAAGTTTGTGGCCTTTATTGCCAAGTATGGAGGACTTTGACATCTCTGTCTTTATCAAACGAGTGTTTGTTTTCTAATAAATGTGATGCTACATTTGACAATTCGCCTTTATTATTTACCCAATTTGTAAAATGTTCTTTAATTCGGGTTTTGAAAGATCTACCCTGTTTGACCAACGTAATATGCTGGGCAGTTAGCGCAGTTCACTTGGTAAACGCCCGAGTTCTCGAATTTTTCTCTTTTATCTTTGTTGTTAATTAAAATTCTACCTAGAGAGTTTACATTATAAAAAGCTGTTTTGCATTTATCATTATTGGTTAATCTAGATATTTTTGTTGATATTTCACCAATATAAGGAATTTTAACCCATTGTTTATTACTATCTTTTTCATTTTTATTTTCAAGGCCTTGTGAAATGATTGTTAATGTAAGTTTTTTATCCTTTTTCTCTATTAGCCTATCAATAGTTTTGCTTTTGTATCCGTTGTTATTGGCGATAGTTTTAATAATATTTAATTCATTATTATAATTTATATAATTCAAAGGCACGTGTAAAAGTCTGTGAATGAGTGAATAAAATACTGATAATTTATGTGAAATGTGGTGTCTAGATGTATTGTGTATGATATTATCACTATATGTAGGTTTTCTATAAATTGAAAATTCTAATTTATTGTTAATGATTTCGATACCTATGTCGAGAAAGTTAATCTTATTACCCCCCATTTCCACTGTGAACTGGATTGATTTGTTAATTTTATTGATTTCTTTAAGAAAAATGTCTAATTGTCTGTTTGTTCCTGTCCAGATAATCAAAATGTCATCTACATATCTACGGTAGAAGGCGACTTTATTAAACGATTTTAGTTTTTCGATGGATTCATCGATATAATCCATGAAGAATTCAGCTAAGACAAGTGAAATCGGGCTCTCCATAGCTAACCCACTAGATTGGATGTAATAGTTATTATTAAATCTAAAGAAATTTTGTTCTATGCATGTATTTAGTAATCTTGTTATTTCGTTACGTTTTATTAAATTAATGTTTATTTTTTCCATGTAATTATTAATAATTATTTTTAATTCGTTTGTTGGTATGTTTGAGAACAAACTAACAACATCAAATGAAACTAAGGTAGCATTATTGGGAACTTTGATGTCTTTAATGAGGTCTATAAGTTGTAGGGAATTTATTATTCCGTATTTTGGTTTAAAATTAAGAGTATTTTTTATAATATTATTTCCAAATTTTGCTAATTTATAGGCAGGAGCTGAATTATATGACACTACTGTGTTATGTTTGCACAAAGCTTGCAAGAGCTAACTGCAAAGTTAAGTATATGCTCACGCGTTGCCGGAATTCGATCATACACCCAGAGCGTGTAAACACACTAGTATATACGCATCTCGGCATGTCTACAATCGGGTGAACACCAATACATACACGTACATCCGCGATGTCTCCGACCTGATATTGGTCACGTAGGCCTATAAGTACCTACAACCAATCATATGGCTAAGATGCAAAACGTATCCTTATATGGGCATCGGCCAGGCACCTAAAATAGAGGTGGAAGGGACAAGCTTCCCCCCGCAAGCCGGCCCACGCTTCAGTTCCCCGACAGACGCGTAGCAACCAACATGTTCGAGACGAGTTCGTAATTAGCATTTTACCGCCAAAAGGCGCCCATAATATGGACCGGCGTGCATTCGTTTTATAATGTGCCGCGTCACTAGATTCAGTTTATCAATGTCAGGACAATCTTCAGCCAACCACACCGGCATGGATATGATTGTGTCATATCCGTGGGCCGCGGCCCGTGCTCTCACGGCCGCCCTTCGCAATGAGCCGCCCACGTGTTTCCAACAATGCTCCAGGCCGCCTCAGGCCGCCCCAGGCCGCCTCTGTGCCCTCGTTTGCCGCCCTTTCGCCGTCAGCCGCCCACGCCGCTTATGCGCCGCCCTGTAGGAGTCGTATTCCCGCTCTTCATCAGCCTAGGCATTCCGCCTATGGCATCAGCATCATCGTTCACCGCATCCACCGTAAAGTACACGTGAGCTAATATTATACCTTTGTCAATCAGAGCCCTTAGAGTCAATAGATTGCTAGAAACAAGTCAGGCCTTAAAGAGCTATGTACCTTTTGTAGATCTGTTTGATAACCTGTATTACCTGTATTACCTGTACAATAAAAACTCATATCAAGAGACTTGTTTCATTTGGGAAATTGACTATATATAAATCCACACCCTGAAGATTGGAGTACAAGCTCAGCTTGTGTACTCACTCATATATAGCATATTACTTGGCTGGAATGCTAATGTAACAACTTATAACTATAAGTTACGTTAATAAGCCCTAATGTAACACTGGCGCCACAACTGGATAGTCAATTACCCGATGGAATGTGTCTTTTCTTGTTATGTGTTACTGTAATATTCTTGTGTATTAATGTTTTTATCCACAGCTGTGTGTTATAATTCATTTCTGATCCGGGAGTGTTTGTTCCGTCGCCCGGTATACGTACGCAGTATATAGGTGCCGTCGGTAGTCGTAATGCGCAGTTCCAATTTCTAAATACGCAATAAACCAACGAGAAATTACGGCGTAATAAACATTAAATGTGGTTGTTTCCAAGAGATAGAGGTGTTATTTCAATTTTGAAATGCAATTTAATTGTTTCATATAGAAATGATTCTTTTTGTCAGGTTAAGCTTTGCTTATCTGTTTCATTATAATAAGTTGAAATAATTCAAATACTATAAAGAACTTCCAAGTGTCAATTTGCGATAGGATTAAATTCAGTTATTTTAATTCACATTCTTTAATAAATATCGTATTGGTTGTTTTTAAATTAAGATCCATAGACTTTACCGGTCGTTCCCATTATTAAATCATGGATCCTCTCAATATTAGTAGAATTTTAAATTTTGAAAAGGCAACGGCGGTCATTACAATTACAATCACTTTGCTCATCCGGTCTGCGAATAAATATCGTTAACAATTTCACTGTTAATAATATACCGACAAAGAATTATTATTATTAACTTGCCGCAAAAGTAATATTACAGAAAATAAAATCATTGAACAGAATAAAAACTCGCAACAAAAAATATTACACAGAAAATAAATGTTTGGTCAAAAATAAAACACGCTACGAGCAGTAACTTGATATATCTTAATAATTCACGACTATTAAAAATACCGACAAAGGATCCATTCCCGCGTCGCAACAGACAATATTTACGCATAATAATAATAAATATGAATTCGTCAAAGGTCGCCGCTTTCATGTTGTTACATATATTTGTTATTCTCGCACCCAGTTTAAGGCGATATAATACGTAAACTATAATACATATTTCGTGCATTTCTAATAATATTATTTAAATAAACGAGGTGCTATGTGTCATCCAATGTTTATAACTCAAAGACGTCATGAATCTTTGAGTACATCTATTATTGGCTGGCATAGTAGCCACTCTGTTTATTCTATTATGTTTCTGTGAGATTCTGACTAGCTAGCAGACATCTTATAGAAATACAATATAATTTTTTTTTTTTTTCTCTCTCTTTTCACCTATCTCTTCCATAACTATAACTCGTTTTAAAGTAATAATAACAATAAATCAAAACTCAGACACTTTTATGTGATATAGAAGATATAAGTTGTAGTTATGAGATAACTACATAAGTTATATAAAATTATATTTAAAAATATACATTTTTGTATATATTTCGTTACGAAACACGACACGTTACATTGATTGAGGGTTAAATTCAAGAACCTTAAGTTTTAGTGGAATTTTTTTTATTATAGTAAGGAAAAAACCGCCTTAAGCATTCAATATCCTGCCCGGGACCGAAAAATAAACTTAATTTATATTTCGTGGAATTATTGTACTAAGAATATATACCAATTTTTAGTACAAATTAAGGTTATATTTGTATATATAATCTTCTTTTCGTTGACAGGAAACGGCGTAAGAAATGTCCTGTACTTTTGAAGTGATGATTTCGTTCTTCATCACTTAAAGTTATCAGTGGTAGATTAGGAACCCATTTTGTAAATATAACTCAAATATCTTGTGTTATAAATTGTATAGTTCAAATGAGAAACCCCGTATGTGGTTTTTGTTCAGACATTCTCTTATATAGAAAATTATGTCAAATGTTTTTGTATTTAATTGGTTACATACCAATTATTTGTTTTTTTTTCTGGAATTTTTTTTCTTTTCTCTTTCTTGCGCAGTGAATACGTGTCGTTATTTTTAAGGAAGTCAATCTCTAGAAATCGGATTATGTAGTTCTCGATTTTTAAATTAAAAAGACTCGAATAAGTCTTATATAACAGAAATTGAATTATCACACACAGTAGTTGTTGAGTGGTATGTAATATGTTTGTAAATTAAAATTGTGTAATTGTTCCCTAACTAATTATTAATTAGTTATGGGTTGTGTATTGTAATTTCTTGTAAACACGTAATTGATTGCCTCGGTATCAATATGGTAAAAAACCAGCGTGTAAAGTCCTTCATAAAGTTGAGACAAAATAAAATTGTGTTTTTGTATTATATGCTACACCATGTCAATTATGGTGTGAATTTTTTTTTGTAAACACGTATTTGATTGCCTCGGTATCAATAAAAAGAAATAGCGTGTAAAGTCCTTCATAAAGTTGAGACGAAATAAAATTGTGTAATTGTATTATATGTTATGCCATGTCAATTATGGTGTAAATTTTTTTTAATTGTAAACACGTATTTGATTGCCTCGGTATCAATAAAAAAAAACCAGCGTGTAAAGTCCTTCATAAAGTTGAGACGAAATAAAATTGTGTAATTGTAATATGTGTTACGCCATGTCAAGTGCGGTGTGTATGTTCTCATAGGAAGATGAATTATAATATATACCCGGTAAGAAGAAATAGTTTTTGTAAAGATAACGTAATTATGTCTTAGATTTGGAAATCTAAAATTGTTGGTCATTAAGGACAAATGGTGGTTGCATATTTATGTCATTTTGGGACATTATTGAATCTTAACCAATGAATTGGGTTAATAATTGCACTTAAGGTCATTTTGGGTTTTGTCTGGTCATTTGGTGAGAACACTTTATGAGTGTTCTGAAAATTTTGTCGAACGTTTTCGTTACGACGTGCTGGTGTTTCTTGTTAACACCTGGTACAGCGCTGTACGGTTTATAGGAAATAAATCGTTAAATGTCATAGGATAATATTAGCCTTATAATTAATTACATGGTAGGTCTTGGTAGCGTTGACCTGTATAATCAATATGCGATACGAGAGGATTGGTCTATATGCCTAAGAATTATTAGCAACCAGACAAACCATGACTAAATGAGAATATATTGTTAAAATCTTGAGTAGAATTTTTGTTGTTTTCCGTTTTTCAAAATTATCAATGGATAATAAGAAATAACATAACATGTGTATTGATACTTGTGTTGTATAGTGTCAAGAATTTCATTGTTAAAGACGCAAAAATGGGTTGATTTCGATCAATCGCATGATATAATCAGCGTACACATTCCATAACAGGAATATTGTGTATATAAAAAAAAACCATGTCTAGTTTAAGAATTTTATTGTAAAAAACGCGAAATATGGGTTGATTTTGGTCAATCGCATAAGCGTATAATATTCTCTAACCAGAATATCATTTTGTATAACATTGTACAATTGTGAACATTGTTAATTGTTCTTCTTTTGTGGTTTGATGGAAAGTGTAGGCCTGGTGGTAAATTGTGTACATCCATTCGGTAATACCACATTGTATGCTACATTTGTTGTTTTGTTATTGTCTTTTTTTTAAGAAAAAAAAAAGGAAGCCAGGTGTATTCTTTTTGTTTGGAAAGAAGGTGATGTGTAGTCTTTTCTGTTTGGAAAAATCGTATGTATTCTTTTCTGTTTGGGAAGAAGGCCATGTGTTTTCTTTTGTTTGGAAAAAAGTTGTGTATGTAAATCATAGCGTGTTTTGTATCGCGCCTTGGAGATCATTTCTGCAATTATTTTTGAAAGAGGTTTGGCAACCCTTGTTCAGTGTACTTGTTAGGATTGTTCAACTTGGCTCTCAAGTAGTTAAATTTTTGTTTTGGCTCGTTAGGGAGTGTTTAAATCTTTGTGAAATGAGGTAGCTTTGTACCTCTCGTACGGCAAACAAGAGGACGTTGCCCTGCTTCAGCCACGTTGCCTGGGATCTTGTTTCATCGACAAGGAGGGTAGTGTTATGTTTGCACAAAGCTTGCAAGAGCTAACTGCAAAGTTAAGTATATGCTCACGCGTTGCCGGAATTCGATCATACACCCAGAGCGTGTAAACACACTAGTATATACGCATCTCGGCATGTCTACAATCGGGTGAACACCAATACATACACGTACATCCGCGATGTCTCCGACCTGATATTGGTCACGTAGGCCTATAAGTACCTACAACCAATCATATGGCTAAGATGCAAAACGTATCCTTATATGGGCATCGGCCAGGCACCTAAAATAGAGGTGGAAGGGACAAGCTTCCCCCCGCAAGCCGGCCCACGCTTCAGTTCCCCGACAGACGCGTAGCAACCAACATGTTCGAGACGAGTTCGTAATTAGCATTTTACCGCCAAAAGGCGCCCATAATATGGACCGGCGTGCATTCGTTTTATAATGTGCCGCGTCACTAGATTCAGTTTATCAATGTCAGGACAATCTTCAGCCAACCACACCGGCATGGATATGATTGTGTCATATCCGTGGGCCGCGGCCCGTGCTCTCACGGCCGCCCTTCGCAATGAGCCGCCCACGTGTTTCCAACAATGCTCCAGGCCGCCTCAGGCCGCTCCAGGCTGCTTCAGTGCCGCCCTTTGCCATGAGCCGCCCACCACTGCTCCAGGCTGCTTCTGTGCCGCCCTTTGCCATGAGCCGCCCACCACTGCTCCAGGCTGCTTCTGTGCCGCCCTTCGCCATGAGCCGCCCACGTGTTTCCAACCATGCTCCAGGCCGCCTCAGGCCGCCCCAGGCCGCCTCTGTGCCCTCGTTTGCCGCCCTTTCGCCGTCAGCCGCCCACGCCGCTTATGCGCCGCCCTGTAGGAGTCGTATTCCCGCTCTTCATCAGCCTAGGCATTCCGCCTATGGCATCAGCATCATCGTTCACCGCATCCACCGTAAAGTACACGTGAGCTAATATTATACCTTTGTCAATCAGAGCCCTTAGAGTCAATAGATTGCTAGAAACAAGTCAGGCCTTAAAGAGCTATGTACCTTTTGTAGATCTGTTTGATAACCTGTATTACCTGTATTACCTGTACAATAAAAACTCATATCAAGAGACTTGTTTCATTTGGGAAATTGACTATATATAAATCCACACCCTGAAGATTGGAGTACAAGCTCAGCTTGTGTACTCACTCATATATAGCATATTACTTGGCTGGAATGCTAATGTAACAACTTATAACTATAAGTTACGTTAATAAGCTCTAATGTAACAACTGGTCTTACTGGCATATTATTTTTGTGTACTTTTGGCTGTCCATATAGACGTGGGCATTGGGGGTTCATAACAGAAAGGCTATTTTTATGGTATTTATTTTTAATCAAGGTTTGGCATGAATTTAGAATTGAGTTTACGTCTGCTGCAAATTTAGGAGTGGGGTCCTTTTTCAATAAGGTTACATTACTGGTGTCCAGCACATCTTGGACTTTTTCTAAATAATCTGATTTATTTAAGATAACTGTACTGTTACCTTTATCTGCTTTCGAGATAATCAGATTATTTTGTTTGATTTTATTTTTTATTGATTTTACGATACGTGCTTCGCTAGAAAATTTCCCTTCAGTCGTTGCGTTTTTTATTATTTTAGTACATAGGTATTTTTTACCGTAATCTGACGTTGCAATATCTGTATCTATCGCGAGATTCTCGAGATCTTTTAAGTTAAGTGGTAAGTTTGGACAGTATTTTAATCCTTTATTAAGCATTGTTATTTCAGTATCATTAAATTCTACATTAGTGTTGTTTACTACCTTATCATAAAAGGATGGTATGGGTGAATTAACAGTTTTATCCCTTGTCGTTGATTTTAAGTGTTTTTGTGTCCAGTGTGTTAGTTTTATAAGTTGTTTTTGGTAAGTTATATGAATTTTATTGTTAACCATAAGGGTGGTGTCATTATAAAGGCAATCAAATTCTACGGGGTGTAGTTGTGATGTGAGTAAAGTGTGTACATAAAATAAATAGTTATTTACATTATCGGTTATTATCATTATCATAGTTATTTATCATAGTTATTTATATAGTTATTTATCATAGTTATTTACATTATAAAAAACGGGACCTTATACCCAACTACATCAACATCAGGACGAACACGAACAGCAAAGCAGCTACACTAGCAGTTACCGCAGCCCGCAGAACATGGACCACACAGGAGATGAAGAAATGGTACAACATTCGGGATAATGTAAATAACTATTTATTTTATGTACACACTTTACTCACATCACAACTACACCCCGTAGAATTTGATTGCCTTTATAATGACACCACCCTTATGGTTAACAATAAAATTCATATAACTTACCAAAAACAACTTATAAAACTAACACACTGGACACAAAAACACTTAAAATCAACGACAAGGGATAAAACTGTTAATTCACCCATACCATCCTTTTATGATAAGGTAGTAAACAACACTAATGTAGAATTTAATGATACTGAAATAACAATGCTTAATAAAGGATTAAAATACTGTCCAAACTTACCACTTAACTTAAAAGATCTCGAGAATCTCGCGATAGATACAGATATTGCAACGTCAGATTACGGTAAAAAATACCTATGTACTAAAATAATAAAAAACGCAACGACTGAAGGGAAATTTTCTAGCGAAGCACGTATCGTAAAATCAATAAAAAATAAAATCAAACAAAATAATCTGATTATCTCGAAAGCAGATAAAGGTAACAGTACAGTTATCTTAAATAAATCAGATTATTTAGAAAAAGTCCAAGATGTGCTGGACACCAGTAATGTAACCTTATTGAAAAAGGACCCCACTCCTAAATTTGCAGCAGACGTAAACTCAATTCTAAATTCATGCCAAACCTTGATTAAAAATAAATACCATAAAAATAGCCTTTCTGTTATGAACCCCCAATGCCCACGTCTATATGGACAGCCAAAAGTACACAAAAATAATATGCCAGTAAGACCAGTAGTGTCATATAATTCAGCTCCTGCCTATAAATTAGCAAAATTTGGAAATAATATTATAAAAAATACTCTTAATTTTAAACCAAAATACGGAATAATAAATTCCCTACAACTTATAGACCTCATTAAAGACATCAAAGTTCCCAATAATGCTACCTTAGTTTCATTTGATGTTGTTAGTTTGTTCTCAAACATACCAACAAACGAATTAAAAATAATTATTAATAATTACATGGAAAAAATAAACATTAATTTAATAAAACGTAACGAAATAACAAGATTACTAAATACATGCATAGAACAAAATTTCTTTAGATTTAATAATAACTATTACATCCAATCTAGTGGGTTAGCTATGGAGAGCCCGATTTCACTTGTCTTAGCTGAATTCTTCATGGATTATATCGATGAATCCATCGAAAAACTAAAATCGTTTAATAAAGTCGCCTTCTACCGTAGATATGTAGATGACATTTTGATTATCTGGACAGGAACAAACAGACAATTAGACATTTTTCTTAAAGAAATCAATAAAATTAACAAATCAATCCAGTTCACAATGGAAATGGGGGGTTATAAGATTAACTTTCTCGACATAGGTATCGAAATCATTAACAATAAATTAGAATTTTCAATTTATAGAAAACCTACATATAGTGATAATATCATACACAATACATCTAGACACCACATTTCACATAAATTATCAGTATTTTATTCACTCATTCACAGACTTTTACACGTGCCTTTGAATTATATAAATTATAATAATGAATTAAATATTATTAAAACTATCGCCAATAACAACGGATACAAAAGCAAAACTATTGATAGGCTAATAGAGAAAAAGGATAAAAAACTTACATTAACAATCATTTCACAAGGCCTTGAAAATAAAAATGAAAAAGATAGTAATAAACAATGGGTTAAAATTCCTTATATTGGTGAAATATCAACAAAAATATCTAGATTAACCAATAATGATAAATGCAAAACAGCTTTTTATAATGTAAACTCTCTAGGTAGAATTTTAATTAACAACAAAGATAAAAGAGAAAAACTCGAGAACTCGGGCGTTTACCAAGTGAACTGCGCTAACTGCCCAGCATATTACGTTGGTCAAACAGGGAGATCTTTCAAAACCCGAATTAAAGAACATTTTACAAATTGGGTAAATAATAAAGGCGAATTGTCAAATGTAGCATCACATTTATTAGAAAACAAACACTCGTTTGATAAAGACAGAGATGTCAAAGTCCTCCATACTTGCAATAAAGGCCACAAACTTGATAGATTAGAATCTTTAGAAATGACTCGCTTAATTAATAAAATAGGCCCTAACTTTGTAATGAATAAACAATTAGAATCATTTGCCAAGTCTCCGCTCTTGTATCCATTGTAATTTTCATAATAATTTCGACATTAAAATATGTAATTAGGTTAGACCATCCCTACTTCAATGTAAACATGTACCCCTTCAATAAGTAACTTTGTAATTAATAAGCTATTAGTATCAGTTGCTAAGTCCCTACTTTCTTAATTCTTATAATAATTTCTCAAATGTAAACATGTATCATTTCAAAAAGCAAATATAATCCCATCATAAATAATGATTTGACAATAAAATTAGGTCATTAATAATGCATATTACCTGTGAGGTTTTTCCCTAATAAATATTGAAATGAGCTACAAACCCAAGGTAATTAGCTTACTGGAATTACCAAATATTTAGAAATTCCAAAATCTTAAACGACTTAGTAACAAATAAAATAGATTAAAACCCTTTAAACTACCCCTCTCCCCCTCCCCCATATGTTGTGTATATAAACCGTAGACTAAGAATTTTGTGTACCAGTCTGAAGATGGCTTTGACGAGCTGAAACCGGTTACGGTCAAAATAAAATTAAGTGGAATAAAGTTTTTTATTTGTTTTATTATAATATATTAAGAAGAAAGTGTATAAGGTATATATTTTTTCAATAAACGGGTATTATAGCAGTATTTATGAGTGCTCCGTTTATGAACAGTGAGTATAAAACTGCGTCTTGTTGTAATACGAGCATTATCCTTTGTTATTATTAGGTCTGTTATCATAACAGGCTATTTATGAACTAAGAAAACCGTGCTCAACTGAAATACCGCCATATAATCGTGTACTTGTATAATTATTTATGGACTTGCTCATGATAAAAATATCTCAAAGAACTCTCAAAAATATCTCGAAAAACAATCTATTTTTAGTTATCTACCTTTGGAACTATAAACATGTGAGGATAAATTTATCTTTACGTGTTTTTCCCACTGGAAAAAATTTTGCCTCATCTATTCCGAATGTTATTACGTTTATGAAAAAGGAAAGTAAACAAAACAAAATAATATGGACTGGAATACACACGGTGCGGAAACTCAGTATCATAGGGGCGACATTTTATTATGTAAATTAAACAGATACATACGGGTACAGTAAAAGTAATATGGTTGCTATCTACATATAAGTAAAACAAATAATTTAATCATTGAAGAAAATATTAACGACTCTCGTACAAAAAATTTGAAACAGAGAAGTTTGAAAAAGATTCAAGAATTGAACCCAGAACCTCATTCTTACCATATTCATTTACATAGTTTTTAACTGTTTCATACATTGACACTATCTTCATTTTCTTAACGCATATTTTTATTGACTGCTTATTTTGATGTATGATTGCAATGGTCAAATTAGCTAAGTGGTCAGAGCAATTCACAAAGAAAAGATCATCAGTTCAATTCCTAGATGTGACTGAATCTTTTTCAGTCTTTTCTATTTCACATTTTTCGTTTGAGAAGTTTGTCTTAAATGATTAAAAATTAGAATTTGAGGTTGTCTATTTTTCTGGTTTATGGACTTTACTGGAAACACTTGGAGCGTATTTTAACTTTTTTATTTTGAATCACAAAACATGCTTTTTATAATATCAACGTTGACAATAACAATTTATTGATAACGGGCCCGACCCTTGTACAGATAAACACTGTTTACTGTAATAAATTTCTGAAGGAAAGAACACTTTTTGACTGGTAACAGTCCCTTTATAGGTTAAAATACTAAACCATTGACAGATTCATACACTATGAAAAATAAGCAAATGTTTATCGACAGGGTTAGAGCTCTAGAATGTTAGTGCAGATTCACACCATTTCTAATAATCAATTATTCAAACAATCCATAGATGGCGACTGTATCCAGAATTATTAAGAACTTATCATTTACAAAATTAAACAGAGGTTTATTCAAATACTGAATAGTTAAATGATAATAGTAGATCTCTGAATATGGAAAGTCATAAAAAAACGCAGTAGAAGGCCCCGCCTACAAAGGACCAATTATAATACAAAAAACCTGCACATTTTATGAAAATGCAGAATACCAGTATGTATATTCAGTAGAAACAAATTCCGGGAATATCAAAGAGATGTATTTAATGATAATACTTAAAGAGTCACACAGTTCGGCCTGCGGACTAGCACCTAGCACTGTAAACGCCACCCCTGACATCGCTTCTTCCGTAGCTATGTGGATGTTTGCATAATCTAATAGATTTTTTTCAGAATGTTTAATTAATTTACCATCTTTAATAAACATTGTTAGGAATTGACATATTTACGAATTTTTTAAAAATATCTTAATTTATCTCGATAACATGTGTAACTGTGTTTTTTTCTACTCGTACGTTCGTCTCACTGGGAGGAGATCGCTTGAGAAGGTTCTGCCACACGTACACTTGGGAGCAACAGTACCCGCTCCAAGCCACCGCGCAGACAAGTCTCTTAAGAGAAAGCTTCAACTCAAAAATGTGTACATTCTTGGTATGCCTTATATCGTCAGGTAATAGGAATTAAAATCGCTTGACAAACGGAGTGTAGAAACGCTCGATTTCAAACACAAAGGAGGTTTTTATTTATTTTGTAAAGAATTTTATAAGTAAGCAAAAAAGTTAATCAAGGGAAATTGTCACAGATAATCTAAGCTATAACAACATATTTTTTAAAGTTATTTCTTATATGCGTTCATACATTTCTAATGAAAAAAAATTGTAGTTACAGTTAAATTGAGTAATTAAATTTTTTATTTGTATTCTACTCAAGGGAAACGATAAGAAAACCATCAATTTATCTAAAGCATATTTTTTGGTATTTATTATGTAAACCGATGCGTTATAAAGATTAATCGAAATAGTGATTTAGCATTATGCTTCGCTTTAATGAACTGCGCTGTAAACCGTTACCTTACTTTCGGACATGGACCTAAAAAGCCCTGGATTCGAGAACAATTTGAAGCCGCGGCGTCAGGGGGAAGAAATATGTTAAATACGAAAACTTATTTATTTTTTTAATGACTTATCCCATTCTTTGTCTCATCAAATACCCCAAAAAATCATAAGCTGTTTTAACTGCATTAACATTACAAACATAATATAATAATATTTTACTATTATTGCTTTACTTTACTATTGCTTTGAATAAAAATCAGTTCGAAAGTTAGTCATACAAGATGGCTGCTGGGAAATTTTCCCTCACCCTAGATTTGGCTTCAATGACATTCACAAAAATTCCACCAATGCACTATCCAGGGCTTCTTAGGTCCATGTTTTCTGATTTTACTTTTTTGCGAGGCGGCCTGGAGTGGCGCGTGGTACCACAGCTTCAAAGTGTAAGTATGGCAGAGCTTAAATTCTATAAAAATAATATCTATTCGTATATCTCATCTATAACATCTTTACATACTTCCCAACAAGTACCTACCAGTCATACTAGATCAGTCATACCTACTTATATTACATACTATGACATTCTACAGGTAAAATATAATAATATTAGTTATTAAACTTAAAATACTTTTTAAATAAGTTCAGAATTACGTTTGGGCGTTGCGTCATTTCAAAATAAAATTAAATAACCAACTTTGTTTATGTATTTTAATAAAATTATAGCATGTTTTGAAAACTGAAGGTTTCTTCACCAGGGTAAAAGTAACACTGAAAATCGAGACATAAAATAATAGATAAATATTTGTAGGCAAATAAGTTCTTAGGAACAAAAATATTTTTTGTCTATTATTACGCTTACATTAAAACCACTGCCCACATAAACTTTTGAAAAATTATTTTGAGTATTTTTATTGTAACTTCTCTTTATTTGGAGGGCATGTTATTGTAAGGCGCATATATCGCGGGTAGTTCATCTGCCCACGACTATGTTATCATAAAGGTCCACATTATGAATAAAAAACCTATTAATATTTACTTTCTACCACCCGCGTTTGTTCATATTTTAGAATCTTTTGTTTATTTTGACATTACGACCAGAAAATACACCGTTTTATGGGGCTGACAGATCACGCTATACGCATCATGGCTTGGCCTGTTTCAGCATATCGCTAGCTATACAATCCTAATGGAAATGCATGGCGAGCGATATGCTGAAATAGGCCAAGCCACGAGAATAAAGCGTGATCTGTAACAGGCCTGAATCATATTAACTTTTTTTCTGAAAAAAACATTCCGCAATATAATATCTACCCCTAAAATATATGAGTATATATGAATGAGGACTATCTCATGTATACAAACACTGATCGTCTTTTAAAATATTGACTGAATAATATTTTTAATATTATGCATATTGAAAAATCACACCGTAATAATGTTTACTCTCTCCAAATTGGACAACCATGCTTCTCTTCTCACCCAATCAAGTAGTTTTTTATTGATATCAAGTTTAATTTGTAAAATTCATAGACATTGAATTGGACTAAATTTTAAATTGAAGTTTTTAAAATATTTAATTGTATTATTATTTAACTTAAGAAAATTGAATTTTTAAACAAGTTCTGCAGTAATATCCTTATTACGTTTAATAAATGTTTCGCCTAAACTGTCAAAAAAGGAATAAACCATTTTAAAAAAATTATTGAAGAAGAATAACGGTCTCAACTGAGAATCGAACTCAGGATTTCTGCCTTACCGGGAAAAAGTCTTTAATCACTCTACTAATAAATCTAAACGCATGAAACAGAACAAGAGACGGAAAAAAATAACGGGAATCGAACTCAGGATCCCTGTCTTACCGGGAAAACGTCGTTAAGGCGAAGTTTAATGCTAAATCAGTATTTTGATTAATATTTTTAATGGATTGGTGTACATTATGAATACCAAAAAATATTATTTGGGTAAATTGAAAGTTTTCCTATCGTTTCGCTTGAGTAGAATACAAATAAAAAATAAATTACTTATTAAAAAAAAAATCAATTGAAATGTATGAACGCATAAAGGAAACAACTTAAAAAAAATTATATTATATTATATAAGATTATTTGTGGCAGTTTCACTTTATCAACTTTTTTGCTTTCTTGTAAAATTATTTACAAAATAAATAAAAACTAGTTTTGTGCTTGAAATCGAACGTTTCTAGACTTTGTTTGATAAACGATTTTAATGCCCTTTACCTACAATATAAGGTATATCAAGAATATACACATTTTTGGCTTGTAGCTTCCTCTTAACCATTTGGACCTTATTATTATATTGCACTATCTAGGTTACAAACAAATTCTTTAGAAATTTGTGATCATTCAAAAAGATAGCTGCTAAAAATATGGAAAATTTAATGGCGAAATGATACTATTAATTCTGAATTTGAAACCTGAGATCGACAAAAATGACGAATTTAATAATCGTTAAAGAATAATAGATAATAAAGGTTGTCCCGGTAAGACAGAAATATGTTTTTATTTTCTGTGACTTGTTCAGTTTCATGTTTCGTTGAAATTTATTAGTATTATCTTCTTCTTCAATGATATATTACAATTAAATTGTTGGTATAACCTACAATAGTTATTAATTGTTCCAATAAAAAATAACAATTTAATTAATATACAATAAAAGATATACATTTGTTTTAGACCACTTTAATTTTAATTGCACTCTACCGGTTTCGGAAGCACCCTTCCTTTGGCAGGAGAATATTAAAACTAATATTCTCAATCGACGCAATTAAAATTAAAGTATATTTATTGTTAGTAAGTTTAATTTGTAGAACTCCATTTAAATTTTAATTTTTTAAATTATCAATAATATTGTTATTGGGTTTATAAAAACAGTTTATTTTTAAACTGTTTTTTTTGTTTAAAAGTTCTGCTGTGTAATTATTATTACGCGTGACAGCTGTTTCGCCCTCTGAAGGCATTATCAAACTGTGGGTAGCCCACTTACAGACGATACATTTATATTATTTATAGATAGGTATTTTAATTTCAATTACTGATTTCTCAATTGATTTCTGAGTAAAATGTTAGAAATTATTAATGCTAGTAAAGTTTCCCCATTTACTGTAATGTTTAAATTTGGCTGAATGTCTTTATGTTAGTTATTCTCAAACGATGACTCATAGGGTTATTTTAATAGCATAATTAAGTACTTCATAGTGCACTCATATATTTTTTTCTCATATATTAACAATTAACAAATAAAACACTAAACATACCGATAACACGCACAACACACGGACAAAGACACATCAATACTACGCTACTAAACTGTTTAATTGTATGCCCACTACTCTGAAGTAACTACTAACTGCAAATACATTCGAAAACATTTACAAAAAACATATCACAGCCTGGATCAAAAACCAAGATATTTTATTTTTTCAAAACATAATAACTTCAAACCAAACATAACTAAACCATAAAAAGTGGATAGTAAATAAACACGTTTTTCGAGATTTTACCAACTATACTCACACTTACAATACAAATATATGCACTTACAAATATGTTAATACATATAAATATATTTTTTTAACATATTTATTATGAATATACAATTTACAAAAACCATTAAAATATTATGAATATTCAATTTACAAAAACCAAACAAAAAAAACACAAAAATTAAAAACTTATAAAAAATAAAAACTTTCTTCTACAATACATAAATACTTGTCACACCTATACATAACCACGTAAACATATCCTACGATATAAAGATCTTTTTTATTTCTATTTTGGATTCTATCAAGTAAGATTGTGGTTGCAAAAATAATTGATTCATGATACTTTACAATGTAACACTGTGAAAAAATTAAGAACCTTACTAATAAACGTGGTTTAAATTTTACACACCTCTTAAACAACCGTTTAAGAAGCATGTAAAGTTAATAAAACCTTTATTAGTAAGGCTGTGACCATTTACGGTGCACATACCCGGTACCTATACTGACTATTGTGGGATATGGAAATTGTTGGAAAGCCTTTCTACGTGAAAAGGTTTCTTGTTAATAAGAAAAATAGTACCTACCTTAATAATATTTTGTCGACGGAATCCAGTTGTTGTGCGGATTTCTAAGCACAACATTGACGGACATAAAGTGACTAAAGGAAATATTTTTATCTATAAGATCTCAAAAACAAAAACAGAAATAACTCTCCAAAAACGACCGTGCCTTGTGAACACAGAGAAAACGTTGTGACCATAGACACCCAAATTGACGGACCAGCCCGTCGGGGAAAAGGGAATAAACCAAGAAGAGAGCGTAACCGTTTCCCTTTTAACTCGCATTGCAATATGACCATTTAGTCCGCGAAAATAAAAACTGCTGACAAATTACTAGTCTTTTTACAATGGTGCATAAATTGCTGTCTTCTTAAAAAACTAAATATCCAAAATCAGTTGAACGAAAGTTCGGGCTTGTTTCCAAAACTGAATCTTTTGTTATACTATTTAGTTAGACACTTGTATAAATATGTTATAATTTACCCACCTCACTCATTTTTAGCATGGCTACGCAACGTTATTTGAAAGCGGAGCAGTTGTTTAAGCGTTTTACGAACATTCCGATCGCGCGCAGATGCCACAATGGACTGCGCTGCAAACTGTCGACTTACTTTAGCGAACTTTGCTTTTATTTTTTAAATTTTTTATTTTATATTATAGAAACAAACAGTACATGATTTACAGAGATGAAACAATATACAGGAATAAGATACTTAATTTTGGGTACCTATGATATGTTTCCTTGTAATGTCTGCTAAGTGGTATGTTTATTCCTTAATTACCTTAGGTGACGTGTGTAGTATATAGGTGTGTGTGTGGGACGTGTGTATTGTATGTGTGAGTGTTTTGTGTTTGTGTGTGTCTGTATGTATACACATTGAACAGTTTAAATTATTGACATGTTTGAATTTGAGCAGTGAATCTGAAAACATTTCAATGTTAGAGTTAAGACAAATATTATTTAGAGTATTAAGAGCTCGGTTAATTGGCGAATTAGATGCTGCATTTGTTTTATAATTAAGCTTGTGGAATAGCACTGTATGTTGTGTACGTCTCAAAGGCATGTTAAAGTGGATAAGGGACAGAAGTTCGGTACAGTCGATGTCATTGTTTAAAATTCTGTGTTATAAATATTGAGTCAGCTTCCGCCCGTCTTTGCTGCAAAGTTTCAAATGTACACTCAGAGTTATTGTTGTATTTGTAGGTAATATATTTCACAAATTTATTTTGGATACGTTCTATACTATCTATGTAAAGTTTATATTGTGGATTCCAAATTGGCGATGCGTATTCCAGTGTACTTCTGACTAATGCGAAATATAACATTACAATATTACGCGGATTACTGAATACTTTACTTACACGTAGCACGAAACCAAGCATTTTATACGACCTATTAACGATTGAGTAAATGTGCTTATTAAATATAAGTTTGCTATGCTTGTTATTTCAATCTGCGCTCTTCGGCGTTCAACGTACGATTGATATCGTAGATTAAGTGTTCTCGAACCCTTTTATTTTTTATTATTTTACACCCATGGTAGTAAAGCTTCTAAATTTTATCCTTCGTTAATTTATGCCACAAGGCTCTATTATATCAACTATTAACTGGAAAACATTACTGAGAACGAATATCTTACAATAATTCTACATTCTATCCAAAGTAATCAACTAATATTAATTTGCGTTCGCCGGGTATTGAACCCGGAACTTCTGGAATCGTAGTCGAGGATCTACACGGCTTGTAATTGGCCAATATTGTATTTGATAAATTATCTGTGGTCAACGGCTCACGTAAGTGACTGACGTATCAATGTATTCATCTATTTCGATAAAGCTTCCTCAAATAATATGAAAAGAATCGTGCGTGTGCCGTGAATCAGAGATCAGCACACACGTGTTAATATTTGGAAGTGAAAAATCAATCACTAACTACAGACAAAGTTGTGGCTTCATTTTCAGGTAAAAATATTAGGAATCTTCGCATAATATACTGATTTATAATCTTGCATATTTTGTTTCGTTTTAATGTGATTACCGCACAAGAGTCCCAACTGCTCCCAACCGCCTGAAAACAGTGAGACTATTGTGATACTGATGGTAGTAGGGAGGGAAATGAGAGTAACGAAATACGGCTAAAGCCATTCCAAGCAATATTTAATTTCTGAATAGTGGTCTTACACAAGGGCCATCATGGGAGTATCTTCCACGTTCTGCAAATACACTACATATTATATTAAATTAATAAATTGTGAATAAAATGAATTTGAACCCGCGACCTTTGGATTACTAGTCGAGAGCCTTACTCCTCGAACACGAAGGCCGTCAATGATGCAACATGATTTTCCTGAAAAGATTTCACACGAAAGGGTGATTCACTTATGGTTCCAAGATAACTCAACACAGTGACAGATGAAAAAAAATTAACCAAACCTAACCGAACCTACTTAACCCAGTTAATAAAGTTTTTGTTTCGTCACTTTCCATGACTTTATATAACTTTTTAAAGATGTGATGAATTATCATTGTGATGATTTATCTGGTCACCCTCACTTATTCATGACCTGTTGAGGATGATTAATTCATGGTATTCTGATACTAATACAGTGTAATTGTTAACATGATTATTTTTTAGAATTTAATAAAAACATTGCAAAGCATGTGTTTAATATGATTAGAAATGGAATTATGCAACGAGTGACTTTCATTATTATAATATTATTTTATACTTTAATACGATCTTTACATACCTCAATGATTATTTCTATTGAAAACTTTTGGATATTAATCTGCAGAATATTTCAGCGAAAGTTCATGCATCCATTTTAAGGGTGCGCCGCACTCCGAAGTTTTTTGGTTGCTGTGATAAGCCAATGAGATTAAAATATTAAAACTGTGCTTGAAAATAATGAACTGTGTACGTTACGGACATGAGCCGCCCACAGAGGGTTGTTTTTTAAATAATCAGTGAGCTCTCCGTAAATTTTCGCAACGTGGAAATTATTGTGAAAGTTTCACTTCCGTTTTATAATTTAAATTTCTTTTCATCTGCTGACTAATGATAAAACTTTATTGGAAGAGTGGTTTCAAGTAACAGTAAATGTTTTTAAGATTCATTCTTATGAAATACACTTTCACAAGTTTCAAAAATAATTTAGTTTTGTACCTATATTGGAGATAAATATTTATTAGATACACCGGGAACCATTTATTGCATAACTAACCCCCTTGCCGTAGGTCGTTCCAAGTGGTTGGCTGCGTTTGGCGACTTAGAAGGGGTGCCCGGGTTAATGGAGTGAGGTTTGTGTAGGTCTTGGCGACGTATGCGTCTGCCCATTATGAGCGAATGTAAAAAAAGTTTCCAAGAAGATTTCATTTGTAAAGCCCTTGTTTTACACGGGTCTGAAGAGTTAATATGTTTTCACACTTTGGTCTAAACAGGGAAAAGGTGAATACTTTATCTTCTAGAATAAAGCTGTGCATACTGCATATCTATACAGTAGATGAATTTCACAATTCTTTTGGGGGGAGGGTAAGGTGAGTAAAATGAAATCTCTGGAGAGGGATGATTTGATATTATTTTCTTCTGTGTTTTTCAATGAGTGCAATTGGGTAACATTTGAAACAGATGGCAAACCATAACCGATACCTTCATTAATATTATCCGCATTGGGTTCAACTAAAATCAATATATTACATAACAGGGTGAGAAGGCAATCAATATAATTAACAAATATAGCAATAGAGAGTTGCGTAAGATATCAATCAATATAATTAATGTTATATTTGTGTGAGTGGACACTATTTTCTTATGTATTTTATCAATAAGTGTAACTGGGCAACAATTTGCAAACAGTCAAATTGGGTTGATTACCATTCGATAGTTATATTATATAACCCTTACACCGGTAAAAGCGGGTGAGACGGTAATTAATATACTTAAAATATATTCGTAAGTGGAGAGGCGTGTCAGATATCAATCAATATAATTCTATTTTACATTTGTGTAATCGCATATCATTTTCTTTTGTAAGTGTATGTAATCAATGAGCGCAACTGAGTAACATTTGAAACATATTGGATACTAATTGAAAATGAATTGGGCTGAATTCCAATCAATATTATTATATAAGACTTACACTGGTAAAAACGAGTGAGATGGCAATCAATATAATTAATATTTATAATAGCAGTGATGAGGCGGATGAGATAGCAATCAATATAATTCAATTTTATACTTCTGTGAGTGGGTGGGAACCGGCGGAGTGACAGGGTAAAATGTACCTTTGTTTTGGCAGGGTGTTAAATGGCACGTATACAAAATTTGGTTGAGATCGAACAAAGGTCTAACGGAGTTTAAAGAGCTGACAGACAAACATTGAATTTCATGTCGTCAGATAATTTATTATTCTCTTTTTGACTGCTGCTAGTCACACTGGTTTAATGTCAATTCTAGTTTTTATTTCTATATTTATTCTCACTAAAAAACGTTTCATTACTTCTCATAAAAAAATAAGGCGGTGGGTGTTTTGAACCATTTGAGAGCTCGCATTTATCATTCACAGAGTACATGTATTAAAATATACTTGTTTTTATTCGGAAAATTATATGTGACATCATAATACTTGTGCATGCAGATCGTGAGATATGAGAGAAAATATGAGTTTCTCATCACGTTTTCCATTTGTTCTTGACGCCCTACTCAGAAAAGTTCCCCGCAATAAGGCGGATGTATATTATAGTGTTTTATAATATTTTGCACGAGCAATGCCACGTGAATTCTCGTGTTTTGTAACATGGTTGACGATTCTACGACGCTGGGGTATTACGTATTCCAGGAAAAAGGAGATATTGTGCGATGCTCCACGGGATAGTTTAAGATTATTAATACTTTAGAGTTACAATTTACACGTGTTTGGATTAACTATGATTTTAACTGCTCTTAGTTGAACTGTATTAACTGCATATCATATAAAGTATAACATATATTCATCCACACTACCTAAAATAAACCTTAAAATAACTGTTTAAAAAAAAATAACAATTTGTAACTACACATACAATATTAAATGTTGGCACTATTACCTAATTCCAACCTCTTTTTTTTAAATTTGTATGTGGGTATAAGAAAGGGTCTAATATTTAATGTTGGTTTTTTTTATTTCATTTCAAACTTATTTTCAAAAGTTGTGTTAATTATTATTATTCTACGATCGTAGACATGGTAGATAACTTGTAATGAAATGAGAGTAGTTTTATATTTAGGTAGTTGTGAAGAGGGAAAGGTACTGATGAAAAAGAGATGTTTCAAATACATCACCATTTTTCTGGGAAGGACATTTGGTAGTGAAATGAAGTCCTTCAACTTCCATCTAACAAAATATAATATGAAAGAAGAATTACAATTTTAATATTTAACGTTACGGTGCGTATAAATCATGTTGAAAAAAAATTATTCAAAAAGCAAATAAATGTACCAGTATAACTGATGGCTTTTGAAGGACTATTCATGAAACTCTCTCCCTGATGTTGATAAATCACATAATTACATCTCAAATCTTCCAGAGTTCTAGATAATATTTATTTGTGGGTGTTCCTTGATAATAAATCACATGACTTTTGAAGTAAACTAAATCCAAGTCTCATAATATTTTGTATTAAACCTCGATATTGTTATGTGTTCTATTGCTTTGTTGTGTTTGTGTAAAACAGTCAGGTAGGTACATACATACCTATAGATACCTAAACCTACTTAAACTGTATTAGCGAAATTTAAAATGAAAAAATATTTAAAATTTTTAAATAGTTTTTTGAAGTGAAACTTCTTTACGCGCGTCATGCAATTTCGAGGAGTAAAACCAACTCATGACCGAAACGAAAATGCGGGACCGATTAAAGTTCATTTGATGTAGTAAAAGTTTTGAAGTAAAATATAAATGCTTCTTAGCTCATCTCGACAACTGGCGTTGGTGGTGTAATGGTCAGCATAGTTGCTTTCGAAGCAGTTGATCCGAGTTCGATTCTCGGCCATGGAATATTATTTTTTTGTTTTTAAGGAATTTTTTTTTTTTAATGGTTGACCATAATATCAATCCACTAAGTAATATTTTAGGCCTGTAGCATAATTGAAAAGTTAAAGAATGATATAAAATTTTTTATGATGTTAACGATAAAAAAATGAAAAAAAACATAAAATTAAAATAAAAAATGGGCCAACGGCACGCGGTGTTCCCAAGCGGTCACCCATCCAAGTACTGACCGCGCCCAATGTTGCTTAACTTCGGTGATCGGACGAGAACCGGTGTGTTCAAAATGGTATGGTCGTTGGCAAAAGTTAAACAATATTAATTTCTATTCTACCTGCCAATAAATATATGAAAATTAGTATAAAAAAGCCCTAATAATATTGAAAAAATTAGCAAGGTGTGTGCGAGGTTGATAAAAATAATCATTACATACGCGCTTGAAAAAGATCGTAATTACATTAATAAGTTTGTAGGAATTTTTTTTTTCAATGGTTGACCATAATATCAATCCACTAAGTAATATTTTAGGCCTGTAGCATACTTGAAAAGTTAAAGAATTTTATGATATTATTAATTATAGTAATGATAAAAAAATAAAAAAAACATGAAATTAAAATAAAAAATAGGCCAACGGCACGCGGTGTTCCCAAGCGGTCACCCATCCAAGTACTGACCGCGCCCAATGTTGCTTAACTTCGGTGATCGGACGAGAACCGGTGTGTTCAACATGGTATGGTCGTTGGCAAACGCTAAACAATATTAATTTCTACTCTACCTGCCAATAAATATATGAAAATTAGTATAAAAAAGCCCTAATAATACTGAAAACATTAGCAAGGTGTAAATATTATATACCTAGTTTAACTCACTCTCCTAACTCATCTTCGCTGTCTACAGGCAGAGCGCACGACTGTGGTCGTGAAGAACCGAGGTTCGATCCCCGCTTTAACTAATTTTTTTTTTCTTTTTTTATAACTTTTAATTTTTTTTATCACATGCTACTTATAAATATGTCAATAGACAGAAAAAAAGAGAGAATGAAATGAAAAGAGAGAGAGAGAAGAATACTAGAAGTTTCACTTCTGTCTTGCGTAGGCTTGACACACCCATTTTTTTTATTTATTCATTTTCGGGAAATTGACATTTTACATTTAATCTGTCTGTACATAAGTATTGTATATCTAAAATAAAACCAATTTTGGATTTCCTCCTTGTGACTTTACCTCTACTGAGACAGCATAATAATATGGAATAAGTAAACAAAATTTGTGAAAAACGAATGCCACAGAGAGTGGTTGTAGATATATCAAATTATAATAGAGATATAAACAATAGAGACACATACATTATTCACAAATCATCAGAGAAATATACTTTTATAAACCTTTTATATTTCGTAAGTTCGCAACTGAAAATATCAACCTTGGATAATACGCTATTGTAATTATTGCAGTCTGTTCAGGCAAGAATTCTGCTTGGAGGTAGTTTAATAAGATAATCATAAAAATTGACAAAAAATCATAAAACATCAGTTTTTGAAGAACTCTCTCGTCCATCAATAAATAATTATACCTTTACATTTTTATGATAAAATAATGTTTTCAAGACAAGGTTTTTATGCATAGCACAAATGATAAAATATTATTATAAGCATTAATTATTAAGCTGAAACACATTTAAAAATTGAAAAAAATCCTTCTGATTGCCGGTCGGCTGGTTTTTAATATATTCAATAATATTCAGTTTAAAAAAAAAAAAAATATATAAAAAATTAAAACTATTCAGTTTATTTTAATTTTTTTACAACACATTGTTTATTATATACATGTTCTGCTGTGTTTTTATTGCTATGCGTGATAGCTGTTTCGCTTTCTGAAGGCATCATCAAATTTTCTCTACATTATCTAACTGAATACATAAAATAAAAACTTAAAAATTAAAGTGGAGTTCTACAAATTAAACTTGATAACAATAAACGAATTCATATTTATTAATAGTTGGTACTTGGTTACAAAACTAGGAATCTTAAAATTAACTACTTAAAAATTTACAAAAATATAAATCGCAATTACAATATTTGAAATTGAATCAAGTTAATCAGAGTAACAAAATAATAAACATAATAGAAACTCAATAAGACAATAACTAAGGTCTGTCATTCACCGTGAAAACAATAAGTTTGCCTTTCGGTGGATATTGAGTTCCAATAATATGATCGAAAGTGTGAATCAGAGGTTGTATTTTTTGATATCCTTGAAACTTGTTACATTTTTCCAAATAATATCACACTCCGTTTGTCATTTTCATTAACAAATGGATATAACAAAATATTTCGAGAAAGAATTATATTTCCAACCCCATACGAACTTTAGGGATGGTTACAAGCTCTTGGAGGCGCATATTTTTAAAGGTCTTTGTGATTAGGGTTTTTAGAAAATTTTGTGTAATTAAAATTTTTTTAGAAATTGTTTCTTTTATTTTATTTCTATTTTTTTTATTATAGCGACTATTTAAACATTGTACATAAAAATATGATATTAAATATATGTATAGTAAATTGTATTTCTTAGTCCTCCTCACTAGGGTGACATGTTCTGAGGTGAACTAAGGTTATTAATTTCTGTTTTATTAGTTTTCTATGTCGTTTTTTTCATTAATCTCTTTTAGCCAGATCTTCATTCTTGATTTGTAATCATTCAAATTTTCTATTCGCTTCATATTAGCGGAAGAATGTTGCGGAGTTTCGTCGCAAAATAAATATAATTTCTTGGTTCGAATGTGGTTTTATGATCGGGAATATTTTTTATGTCATTCTGATTTGACCTTGTTGGATGAATACGCGGTATTGTAGAGGATTCAGTAGGTATTAATACTATGAACTTTTGGGAGAGCATATATAGGGTGTCCGAGGGTAAAGTGCGCTAACTTCGAGAGGCGATTATTTGGGATGGTAGAAGTAAAAAATATAAACAAATTTTTTCAAATTCCAACTTTTTTTTCCCATTCACAAATATATTTCCATAGAAAGATATTTTTTCCCATACAAACAATTTAACTTTTTAACATAAAAATTACATTAAAACGTTTGAATTAAATAAAGGGTATTTTTATTTTTTACTTGTATTGTCGTGTAGAATCACCCCCCGAAGTTTGCGCACTTTACCCCCGGACACCTTGTATATACATATATTTTTTACGCATTGCTTGGTGATATGTTTTTACGAACCTTCTTTTTTTCATCTGTAGGTAGGTTTCTAGGAAATTCACCTGACTGTTCGACATTTTGGATAATAATACTGACTTAATAACACCTACGCGGCTTTCAAAGAGCAATAATAAAGTAAATAAAGTTTTTTTTGTGTTTAGGTTATGTTAATATTTTGTGGTTTGAGATAAATTTATATCCCATAAATATATATTTATTATTTGCCACATAACTGAGGTTATATGGCAAAGAGAATCTTCTGTTGAAGTTTAAGTTTTTAGAATCGGTTGAACACAAGCTTCTTATATGAAAAGATGCATAATCAGCATCCAAAACCAATCGTTTTTTTTTATCATTCACATTGAGGTTTTATTGTTATTTGACATGTTAAGCAGATACATCTTTTTGCCTTACCCAACTTTTCATAAGTCTCCTAAATTTACCCTTTGCCACCACTTTTATCTATTGGTCACATAAGGCGACATAAGACTATAATAACTAGAGTTTTTTCGACGCTCACGTTTTAATTATTACTGAAACGTATTACTAAAATCAAAAATGTTTGTAGAGGGATCCCTGCGGATGTAAGTTATTTATATTTAAGATTACTAAAAAATAGAACCATACCATTAAAATATTTTATTATGTAAAACGGTTTGAACATTTTATAAAACGTTTTTCAACTAAAAACGTTTTCATTTTTTATTTTTCTAGATGACGAATTAGTAACTTCCCGAGGGATCTCTCTAGAAATATTAGAGATTTTAGTAATACGTTTATCAGAAATAATTGACCGGTCAGTAGCCGAATTAGGAAATTGCGTTTGGGTCCCACCAGGCGTATGATGTTTAGTCCTACATCACAACAACAGCAACACTTTCTGCTTACTGCGGAGGTATTAGGAGATTTTTTTAAGTATTGTCAGGTTATTCGTAACCCGGAAAATTTTGTATTTCTTTAAAAAAAATTAAACCACTATCCCAAGGAAAAATCGATTTTCTATTCCTGCTAGGGCAAAGTCGACCGTCCTCCCATCACGCGCGCTGAGTATTGTTTTTCAAGACTTATGTAATAAGATTTCTACTTTATTTTAGAACTTTGGTAGGGCAAATTCAACCGCAAATCTGTCCAATACATCAAGACCACGCTTCGCATATTTTTGTCCACGGCTGCTAAGATTCTGGCTTTATTTCTTTTAAGGTAGGCATACAAATGCAATATTGTATCAATGATTCAATCCAATATGGTATTTGTGTGCCTTTCTTGAAAGAATTGGGTATTTATACGGACAAAACTATTTACTACTGTTCATATGGTATATGTACGGCCGCTAACAAATAATTCATCTTAATATTTTAAAGCATAACCCGCAAAAAGCGTATTTTAATAAAATAATTAAATTTACGCCATCTATGAACGCGTAGATTATTATGCACGTTACGTTTACACCTAAGAATATGGGAATACGCAGAGCTATGAATAAAAGATTCTCACCAAAATGTTTAATTTTCCGAATGTCATAATTTCTTTATTAAGAATAGTGGTGCTAAATTAAATAAAAAAGTTCGGTTTGCACAACGGATATACGCTCTCATTCATCAGTTTGGAAAAATGCTTTCACATCAACTTCCGAGCTTTTTAAATTATTCACAGCCCATTCAACCGAACAAAGTGTGGCTTACACAAAATGTATACAATATTATCAGGGTGCAACACTTGAAAAAACATTATATATTTTGACTAGCTGACTTACACCCAGCGTTGCTCGACTTTTCTCTACCTTCTATAAATATAGTATGCTTATATTATATACATATATAATATATAAAGCTTTCAAGAAAAATTATCTAAATGGTACTGAAAACCCTACAAGTATCCGTTGCGTAGTTTAGTAGAACTAAGCGCACAAAAAAACGGACGCGGATAGCGAGTTTTTATACTACAGGGTTTTCCAATAAGATGTGTTATTTTGAATAGCCCGCTATTTCGGTAGATGTTGCTTTTGAAGCTGTTATTTTTTAGCATTTGACAATTAGAAACTACGTCATTAATAACAATGGAACAATACATGCTTCAAAAACGCATTGAAATTATTAAAATTCACTTGAGTGAATCAAATGCAAATCATCTTGAGTGATGAGGCCCATTTCCACCTCGGTGGCTTCGTCAACAAGGAAAATTGTCGCATTTGGGGCTCGGAAAACCCAAGAGTTATTGTTGAAAAGCCTCTCTATTCTCAAAAGTGATTATTTGGTGCGGTTTACGGTCCGGCGGAGTCATTGGACCTTACTTTTTGAAAATAAGGCTGGAGCAACAGTTACGGTGAATGGATTGCGCTATCGAGAGATGATTAATGATTTTTTATGGCTGGAATTGGATGGTATTGATTTGGAAAACGTTTTCTTTCAACAAGACGGCGCTACGTGCCACACAAGCAACGAAACCATTGATCTTTTACGATTAAATATCAAAATAACACCTCTTATTGGAAAACCCTGTATTTAGAGATTAGAGATGGGTGTTAGACAAACATGGGCCCATAATTGCACAATTTTAGGGACAGGTTGAAAGCAAGCACCTACTTAAAAAGAGGTAAATAATTTGTAATGCTAATGTGAAAACGAATTATGTACATAACAAATGAAATTATAATGCGAATTGTTAAAACTAAGCGGTTTAGTGTTCATCTACCGACATTAATTATTATCAACGAAAATCAACAATCATCTCTTCAATAATCTTAAATGTATTATAAAGCTAATTGTTTATATATAAAATCTTTGGACCATCTGGGCTTTTTTAATATCTTGATGTAATAATCTTTATTCACATAAATGACTAATTCATATAAAATCGGTAATTTAACGAAAGTTCCAATTTATTTCCTAGCTATGGGAAGCAATATCTCTCGTGCGGTGAAAGTGGGGCTATAGAAAAAGGCTTATTAAATTTATTTTTTTGCTATAAAATTTAAGGGCGCTAATTTAAATATTTTATGAAAATATGATGTTATGCTTTAAAATAATAAGATGAATTATTTATTTGAGCCCGCACACACGCATTATGAATATGAATAAATAGTTTTGTCCGTGTAAAAAGGTTAATCTTTCAGGATGCATTGAAATAAATAAAAATACAATATTGTATCAGTGATTCAATCCAGTATTGTATTTGTATGAATTTCTTGAAAGAATTGCGTTTTTATACGGACAAAACTATTTATTCATATTCACATTGTGTATCATAACTTGCAAAAAAGATATTTTCATATAATAATTAAATCAGCGCCGCCTATGAGCGCGTAGATCATAACGAACGTTACGTTTAACCTTAACGCTGTAGCTAAACCACACATTACACATGTCGGTAGTCAGAAGGTTATTAGTAGAAATAAAATCACCGCACATGAATTATTAATATAAGCAGCCAGATAGCCTCGAGCATTAAGAACCAAGCCATATTTAACCCAATTATTAAAACGCAAACCATCATATTCAAACAATAAAATATAATTCGTTTGCAGTGTCTCACCCCGTTTTAAATACATTAACATAGGGCGTAGATTTTTATTTTTATTTACGGACTGAAAAGTTTTGCGCTTTAAGATTTAAAGGATTTTGTATACTCTTATTTAGTCCTTAACAGCCAATTGACAAAAATAAGTTTGCGCACATAAAAATGTAAGCTGTATGCCATTAACGAGGCCGTAAAGACATTTCATGGGTCTTTAATTAATTATTGTTTCAGAATTTAATGCATGAAATTGCAAATAACTTTTTATAGTTTTTATCAATCAACTTCACAGATAATTTTATTTAAAATTTAAACAGTTAGATACATAATATTGCTTACTTACACAGGTTTCCCAAAAAAATGACATACCGCGAAATTTAACGGATTTTTAGTAAGGGGTATTAAATCGAATTTTTTTTATTTATTATTTTTTATTAATCGTTTTTGATAATAGTAATATTGTAAAAAAATATTGATAAGGTAACATAATAAAAATCTAAATTTAAATCTCAGGCAAAAATACATCGTACCAATTCCGATTTGTAAAAAAACTTTGGATCAACAAAACTATAAATTTCTTCAATAAATTGCCAGAAAATATTAAATCACTTAAAACATTATCTAGAAAAAGAATGTAAAAAACAAGATATAAATTAAATTAAAAAAAAAACATTTTTTTTTTAAAACTAGTTAATTAAGGTTGTTATGTATTATTTTATTATATTGTATTTTCGTTGTTAAAATTAAATAAAAAATAACTATGTTAAGAAGTCTTTGATATTTGATCGTTAAAACAGACTATACTAGTACCACAGCCCATCTCTCTGCTTCCATACTAGTTGGTGGGACTATCATCAAGAAGTAGAAGGTGTGTGTTTACTGAAGGTAGTTATCTCCCCCTGATACTTCAAAAATCGATTCAATGTCTTGAATTTTCCGTATTGAGACGCGGATTTAGCCTCTTTTTCTAACATCAAGTTCAGTTCCTCTTTCACTGTCAAAGATTGGCCATCGCTTATTTACGTAAACAGCATGTTTTTGGTGTAAATTTAGTATTTTTTTTCAATCCCGCAATCTCGTGAAACCCGCACTTAAAATCGCGTAAATCCACAAGATCGAATATTGCTGAAATTCTGCTGATTGCGGGATTGCAATCTGCTTATCGGAACATTGTCTCTCTTTTCGCTCAAGCGGTGAGAGAATCCTTCAAATACCAAACCACCACTATTTTCATACTTTCCTAGAACGCAAACATCACACCTCAGGATTGTGCTCTAATATAGTTATGGGGTGCCCTCTCAAACGCCACCTTAGGGCTACATTAAATAGGCTTCAAGGCAACATTAAATAGGCACTTTGTGCTTCCAAACCGGGTTAATGGTCTGTTTCAACCCACCTTCATTATTTTCCTTTTTGTATCCCATCCCCGAGGAAAAGCTAAGTGGCTAAAACAACCACTATGGAACTATTTTTTTAAATAAGTTTCATTAGTGGCTATTTTTGATTTGTTTTTATTTGTATTAAATATACAAACATATTACAGTTGATAAAAAATACAGATAGTTCGAGGCTAATTCCGAAAAAGTTTTTTTTACTAACGAAGCTACCCAACTCAATAGATACATTCCCATTTTTGACACTGACGATTCGTGGTGTAAATCCATTACAATGATATATTGAAACAATTTTAAACTTTTTACACTTATTTTACTTTATCGGTTTCATTAATAGCAGCAGGCATAGCCAAATAATTGAAAATTCAGCTGTGAAACATCAAATAGCAACGAAGACGTGGAAATCATATAATTGTAAAAAATCTTTGTGTACTATCCCGTGAACCCCCTCCACCAAATGTTGTGTATGTAAATCATAGTTCAATGAACAATGGTACCATTTTGAAGGTGGCTATAATAAGCTGAACCGGTAATGGTAAAAAAAAATGGGTGTGTCAAGCCTACGCAAGACAGAAGTGAAACTTCTAGTATTCTTCTCTCTCTCTCTTTTCATTTCATTCTCTCTTTTTTTCTGTCTATTGACATATTTATAAGTAGCATGTGATAAAAAAAATTAAAAGTTATAAAAAAAGAAAAAAAAAATTAGTTAAAGCGGGGATCGAACCTCGGTTCTTCACGACCACAGTCGTGCGCTCTGCCTGTAGACAGCGAAGATGAGTTAGGAGAGTGAGTTAAACTAGGTATATAATATTTACACCTTGCTAATGTTTTCAGTATTATTAGGGCTTTTTTATACTAATTTTCATATATTTATTGGCAGGTAGAGTAGAAATTAATATTGTTTAGCGTTTGCCAACGACCATACCATGTTGAACACACCGGTTCTCGTCCGATCACCGAAGTTAAGCAACATTGGGCGCGGTCAGTACTTGGATGGGTGACCGCTTGGGAACACCGCGTGCCGTTGGCCTATTTTTTATTTTAATTTCATGTTTTTTTTATTTTTTTATCATTACTATAATTAATAATATCATAAAATTCTTTAACTTTTCAAGTATGCTACAGGCCTAAAATATTACTTAGTGGATTGATATTATGGTCAACCATTGAAAAAAAAAATTCCTACAAACTTATTAATGTAATTACGATCTTTTTCAAGCGCGTATGTAATGATTATTTTTATCAACCTCGCACACACCTTGCTAATTTTTTCAATATTATTAGGGCTTTTTTATACTAATTTTCATATATTTATTGGCAGGTAGAATAGAAATTAATATTGTTTAACTTTTGCCAACGACCATACCATTTTGAACACACCGGTTCTCGTCCGATCACCGAAGTTAAGCAACATTGGGCGCGGTCAGTACTTGGATGGGTGACCGCTTGGGAACACCGCGTGCCGTTGGCCCATTTTTTATTTTAATTTTATGTTTTTTTTCATTTTTTTATCGTTAACATCATAAAAAATTTTATATCATTCTTTAACTTTTCAATTATGCTACAGGCCTAAAATATTACTTAGTGGATTGATATTATGGTCAACCATTAAAAAAAAAAAATTCCTTAAAAACAAAAAAATAATATTCCATGGCCGAGAATCGAACTCGGATCAACTGCTTCGAAAGCAACTATGCTGACCATTACACCACCAACGCCAGTTGTCGAGATGAGCTAAGAAGCATTTATATTTTACTTCAAAACTTTTACTACATCAAATGAACTTTAATCGGTCCCGCATTTTCGTTTCGGTCATGAGTTGGTTTTACTCCTCGAAATTGCATGACGCGCGTAAAGAAGTTTCACTTCAAAAATATGTGTAAAAAGTTTTAAATTGTTTCAATATATCATTATTACTCATCTTTATTTTATTTTTAATTTCATTTGGAAGAGCATTGTATAATTTTGTAACACATCATTTATGGTTTTTATGGCCAAAAGATGTATTTACTTTTGGAAAGTTATGTAGATTTGAGGTTTTTGTTATTAGCGTTGGTCGGTAAGTTACTCCTTATGAGTGTTATAAAGATATGGCATAATATACTATATTTTAAGTTGTGCATAACCTGCTTGAGGCAGATTTTTTGATAATTATTTCTCGAATTTTGTCTATGGTTTACTTATAAATGTTTAATATAGGTTCCTATACAGCAATACATTATTTTAGGTTAAATTTTTATTAGCATATACACAAAAAAAATACAGCAAGTTTAAGCACAATACATACTATAATAACAATCAATGACAAGGCGTTTGGTTAGATTAAATTATTGTTTGTATATACACAATACAAATAGAGCAAGTTTTATCACCATACATACTACAATAACTGTCAGTGACAAGGCGTTTGGTTAGGTTAAATTATTGTTTGCATATACACAATACAAATACAGCAAGTTTTATCACCATACATACTACAATAACTGTCAGTGACAAGGCGTTTGGTTAGGTTACATTATTGTTTGCATATACACAATACAAATACAGCAAGTTTTATCACCATACATACTACAATAACTGTCAGTGACAAGGCGTTTGGGTGAGGGCACCAGTATATGCTCGATCATTTGAATAAATCCAAATTTTCATAAAAAAATTTCCAAGTGCATTTTTTAAATAGACCAACAACTAACTAACTAACCATCACGCCGTTTGAAATGAGGATGGACCGCCAAACAACTCTGTCTTGGAACACACTCCTTGGTTCATTCACATTCATACGTCTTCTCGTAGATACCGTTCTGTTATTCTGAAACTTGATATGGCCGGACTCGTATTTGGTTCACTTATTTCGCGTCCCCGAATTCTTCTACCATTCACTTTGGGGTCATTTATTCTCCTTACATTACTTTATTCTTTCATTCGCTCTACATGCCCAAACATACCATCTAAGCGCTCTTTCCCAATGTTACTCTTTTCCTTTCTTGCCTTGCATTATTTGAGATTCTTCAAATTTCTACCATAAATTCATCGTAAATAGTTTTTTTTTTATTTATTTATTTTTTATTTTATATATATATATTTTTTAAATAAATTTTAAATAAATCAAATTTAATAATGTTATAATAATAATTAAGTTCTGCAAGTATTTCTCTTATTTTTTCAGTTTTTTATTATGACAGCTGTTTCGGCTTTTGAGGCCATTATCAAACTGTCTAAATAGTTTTAAATAGTTTTACCATATGTATGCCTAAACGATCTCATTTCTACAGCACCCAGTCCACTTTTTATACAGTTCCATGCCTCATGTCCTTTTCAGGAAGAATATGCAATAAAATGAATGAAATGATCTGTATAAAGTCTATACTACGCTCTTTGCCAATCACGTAAAGAATATGGGATAATTGAGTACACAAGAATCGGCTCGCTAAAACTCAAATAATAATAATAAACAGTCTTCGGAACCCTGCAAAAGAAAATAAAACTTTAAATATATAAAACTTTATTTAGAAAATTTCTGATGTATAGCTGTGAGGCATGGAACTGGTAGAGGATGGATAAAAGTACACTGGATGCTGTAGAAATGAGATCCCCGAGGCATAAATTAAAACTTTCTAGCAATTTCTAAAGAAACACTGTAATCAAATTTTCAAACGCCTAAGCTTTGACAGGAGCAAGATACACAGAAGGTAAATTTCAATTATCAATTCATTCGTACGAATTTGTAACATTTATTCTTAATGTACATCTCCATTTTATCAATCACTTGCGACAGTTAGTACCTACCTCAGAACTTGATGTATTCGGGGTAAGCCATAATTTCGAGCACACATTTTACAATTTGTTAATATATTGTCACATCACCATTATGTGAAGGTCTTACTTGTGAAGATTAGTCAATTTACACGCTACGTCAAATTAATTATTTTATTCAAGGATATTTTTTTTAACCTTATTTTATATATGTTTATATTTGAAGCACATTAATGTACATACCTTTATATTTTACTATGTTGCACAGCGTTTTCCAATAATAGGTGTTATTTTGATATTCAATCGTAAAAGATCAATGGTTTCGTTGCTTGTTTGGCACGTAGCGCCGTCTTGTTGAAAGTAAACGTTGTCCAGATCAATACCATTCAATTCCGGCCATAAAAATCACTATTCATCTCTCGATAGCGCAATCCATTCACCGTAACTGTTGCTCCAGCCTCATTTTCAAAAAAGTAAGGTTCAATGACTCCGTCGGACCATAATAAACCGCACCAAACATTCACACGTTGAAGATAGAAAGGCTTTTCAATAATAACTCTTGGGTTTTCCGAGCTCCAGATGCGACAATTTTGCTTGTTGACGAAGTCACCGAGGTGGAAATGGGCCTCATCACTCAAGATGATTTGTATTTGATTCACTTAAGTGAATTTTAATAAATTCGATGCGTTGTTGAAGCGTGTATCGTTCCATTGTTATTAATGGAGTAGTTTCTACTTGTTAAATGTCAAAAATGACAGTTTCAAAAGTAACATCTACCAAAATAGCGCGCAATTCAAAATAACACCTCTTATTTGAAAACCCTGTACAATACGGAGAAGATTATAACCTTGAGGTTTAATATTCACACGCGTCAAGCTCTATAATATATAGTTATCACACGAACTTGGCATCATCCCCTAAGTCCTCTATTTGTTCTCATCAACATCTAATAATATTATTATTACGGATAGCTCAATTAATCACGTCTCTAATAACAATTCAAAGTATGTATTTTGCTGAAACTTGAAATTATCATTCAGGGGGTAAAGACGATACTGCGATATGCAAAATAAAAAAAATATAGGAAAATTTTTCCGGAATTACATGCAAATAATCGTAGAAAACTGTTAAAATCTAATAAGGTACCACTTTTATGGTAATGCTAAGATTTTAATATTACAATTAACAGAACTTGAATTGTTTAATTAAAAAAATGTTTCAGGTTATTTATTTTATAATCGACAAAGGAAATATAAATAAATAATTTTTTTGTTCTTATTTTTTTGTACATCTATTTAGTTAAAATTACTAACAACATTAGTAAAATAATTAGTCTTCATGTTGAATGTCTTCAGTCATAAATAATAAAACATATTATATCATTTTTACATGACGCAAAACAAGCAGAAATCTGCCTAGGTATAGAAAGTGTTAAAATATAAGAAAAAATATTTTAAATCAGGATGCTCCCAGCCGGTTTATTATAAAACGAACCATGAAAAGGCTTCTGTGAAAATCATACAGATACCATAAGAAACCATACCATACCATCTCGACCCAACGAACTCATTACAAAAAAAATAGCCACTGGGGAGCAGCATTTAAAACTAGCAACCCATAGGAGAAGACAGCGCTGGTATTTATTAGTGTGCATATATTATAAAAATATCTGATATATGTTTGCTATCTGAACTGAATAGATATTTGGTGAAAATTTTTACTTAGCAATTAACCAATTATAGATTTTTGAAACGTTAGATTTTAAATTGAGATAATTGTCTCATCTATGATAACGCAGTCGATTTTTTGGGGGTGAAGGTTGTTATTCTTCATCGCAGGGGCATACCCCGAATCTTTTTTTTTATAGACTGTTACGGATATTTATGGGGATATCTAAAGCAAGAGGCATAAAAAACTAATCCTTAAACGAGATCAAAGTATCCGTAAGGGCCGTTATTGAAGCAATATCCCGGCACAGCTTAACAGTGACAATGAACAACCTTTTATTTTGAAGCCGGACTTTTATTAAATGAAAAAGGAGGACAACTAAAATATATTAACTGTGATAAAAATTAATGACAGGGAAAATAGTACTTTTTGGTTTCTTCAACATATTAACAGAGATTGACTAAGATCAGAATAATGTACCCACACTCTGCAGACTGAACAACTCTGTACAACTGAACTCGTCTGTTACTTAGATTACGAGGCTATGAAGTTTCTGGAACTTTCATTTATACATCTTCCGCCAATCTTCCTCTGGACATTAGAGAAGAAAACAGAGTTTATTTCAGACTAAAAATCTTTGTTTTGAATCATTTAAGGGCCTGTCAGAACATCATCAGTTAAAGAAACTTATTTAGTCAACGTTTCATAAAAAATAATGATTATTTTCCTTTGAAACAATCTGACATGGTAAAAATATGTAAAAAAAAATTGAAATTTTTCAAGAGTTTAAATTAAAGAGGTTTCGAGAAAGCTGACATTCGATTATTTTAGTTCAGAAATAGAATATCGATCTGTAAGGGAGACATGTTTTCTACATGTTTACAAAGTGGGGTGTTTTTAAAGGTGAGTGTCAACCATACATCACGTGAATTCGAGCCATTTGTTCTGTCAATGGAACAACATTCTATCGTTAAATCTAATGAGGGTACTAGAAAAAAACGATGATAGGATTTTGCATAGTATTTCTCTGTTAGTGGATGGGGCAGATACTGAGGGCATGCGCTATATTAAGTTGATGACTCCGATTTTTCTGAAAATATTAATGGGAATCCTAACGCAAGAAATGGCGTATTTTTATTTATATCAATTTTATGTAGACTTAAATCGAATTATATTTTTATGTAGCCTGAAAAAAAAATCGATTATTCAAATTTATTTTTATAATCTGAAACCGAACAAGATCTCTATCTGCTCTCTACCGTCTGGAGCCAGTGAGACTATGGCATCTCCAATTAGGATATGTCGTGAGGCTAAAGGTAGCAGGAAGGGGAAAGAGATGGGAGAGAGGAAGGTGGGGAAGTTAGTTCCAAATAAAATTGGATTGTTTATGACTTCGCACATCGCATTGCATCGGCCTTCCTCCCTATTCGGAATATACTATTCGCAGTAAGGTCGTACCTATATGGTTTTACTATACATATTATATTATTAACTAATACATTGACAGTCCATACCTCTTGGAATGCTATATATTGTTTGTACCGAACAACTATCGTCAGGGTCGACGCCACGACTGGCTCTGTATTCCACACGGAAGAACGGACGTTATGGCCCAGTATAGCATGACAAGAGGTATGGTGCTGCTAAATGATACCTCTAGGTCTCTTGACATTTTCAACATTGGCCTTGAAGATTTTAAAAGTCATTTTAGGCAAGAACTCTAAAATATCGGTTATTGTAAAATATTTGATTTAAAGCTTTGTATATTTTTGTTATTTCATGTGTATTGTAAAAGGATTGTATCAATTTGTAATGCACAAAAAAAAGAATTTGAATGATAAACAATAAGACAATATTATTTCTTTAAATCTGTACCGAGACACAGAGAAAATGAATACCTTGTTTACGTAATCGAGGGTTTTCAAAGTCAATAAATAAAGTAAGTAAGTTCTATTGACGTTATTAAATAAAGGCTATGGTAAATAAATATTAGTCTATATATGAATACGATTTCTGTCGACTGTATATAAACATAAATGCCAAGGGTTTTATAGCTACCTACATAATTACACTGGAAAACCGATCCGTTATTATTTAGAATTTACTCGTTTAAAAAAATATTATTTTTATTGTGCCAGCGTGAAAGGTTATCAGCCCTCGCAATACATAAGCATACGATGGGGAAATGATTTTACCAGGAAAATGTGGGAAAACGCCAACAAAACGTTGTTTTCAAAATTTATAAAGAAATGAAATCATAAAAATATGTATTATGATAAAGGTTTTTATTATTATTGTGGTAGACGTGTTTCTTAAGTAGTAGTGATAAGCCCTTTGATTCTTGCAGGTAAGACGCAAAATCAGATGGACAAACAAGAGCACGTGTTGCTTTTACTTCCAACTGATTACATTTTTATAGATGGCGCTATTTAAAAAAAACACGTTTTTACCGGTCCCAGGTGACATGTAAAAGCATGTTTTTACCTGTCACAGATGTCATCTATATAACGTAGGTATATAAAAACACATGCGTATTCAAATGCAACGTTGTTTCAAAATTTCAAAGCAATCGGTGTAGATTTTTCTGTGATTTTCGATTTTGATCAAACGAATATTTAAACTTAAACAGCAGGAAAAACCTACAAATTTCAGATAACACAAATACCCTGGACTTCGTATCAATAAACACTTCTTGTTGAATGAGCAAATTAAAAAATATAAAGATAAAATTATCTTACTAATTGTGACATTTGATAGAATAGTTTCAACAAGTGCAAAAAAAGTATCTAATTTAAGTATGGGGAAACACATATCACGACACACATAAACAACTTACAAATAATACTGAATAAAGTAATACAAATATTTTTAACCCTGACCCAGATACCCCCATCAAAAAAGGGTAGCAAGAATTTAATTATTATTTAATCATATACATCAATAATATGGTGAAGTGCCTAAAGTACTTCTCAATCAAACTTTTTGCAGATGACACACTTTTATACATTATAGCATATATACGATGTAAAAATACAAAGTGAACCTCATGAAATATCGAAGTGGTTAAATATAAATTAACTGAAAATAAATGTAAGAATAAGTAAATTCATTGTAATAGGTAAAAAATAAACGAACCTAGTATCCTTAAAACATTGAGAAAGTAGAAAAAATTAAATACTTGAGAATTATAATCGATAAAAAAATTAAAACTAACATTTAAATGTTAACTAAAAAAAATTGCGAAAAAGTTAACTTCTGAAGTAGGATAGGGAAAACTAGACGTTGAAACAAGGAAATTCCAGTATCCAATTTAGCATCCCACCTGAATTACTGCACATGTGAAATTTTTCTGAACAATAAAACACAAGTTAAAATTTTTTAAATAATGCAGAACAGAGGCGCGAGGTTATATTGTTCTGTAGCAGATATAAGGATAAAAACAAGGCAACTCCAACTCTAAGTGTGTGGAAACGTTTAGTGTACTATTAGTTGAAAAAAAAATTATGAGATTATAAGTTAAAAAGTGTTATTATTGATAATATGGTTTTTGACTATTTTAAAAGAGCTGAAAAGATTTTAGAAAAAGATATTTATTTTTCTCAACACCAAACAAAGTTTGTTTTAAAGGTTTTATAATGTGCAATAATCTTGCTTTAAATGTTAAGGAAGCTAAAAGTTTTTCGTGGGTTTTGTTCCAATCATGTGAAGCCAAATTTAATTACGTAGTTATGGAATATTACTATAGTAGTTTGAGAATAGATATACAATAAATACATTTATATACATAGGGTGTACACATATATGACCGGTCGGTGGCCGAGTTGACATCGCACTTGGGTCTCACCCAGGCGTAGTGTGTTCAATTCCTCGGCTGGCTAAGTCCTCCATCACAACACAAGCAACATTTTCCGCTTACTGGAGTAACCCGGGAATGTTTGTCTTTTAAAAAAATATATATTTATATTTTATATGTGTGTGTGTATACCCTCGTGGCCTGTGTTTTCATAGTGTACACATATATACAATCTCCTTCACGGTAGCTTGAAAACAGAAAATAGAATAACACATTTAAGAAAAAAACTGCTTAGGATGGGTTGTTTCATAGAATTTGAACAATTCATCAAATTTCATCGTTCATTTGCGAGTTCTGTAAATTTCCTATTCAAGTTGTTATTATATATAGGCCAGTTACTTTATAGAACTAAAATAATAAAGGATTCTTGAAAAAAAAATTCACAGTTAGTAGGTGAAATTTGAAGAATTGTTCAAATTCTCTGAAACAACCCGTCATTTTAAAATTAGTAAGCAAAATCAAAATGTTCTTAGTTTAGAATAATATGTTCCTTAGGTAGTAAACAATAATTAGTATGATATTTTAATGTGTACTGTACGTAAGTTGAGAAAGTGAAATAAGTATATACATATTTTTCTTTTAACCTTACTAAAATTAATACTAAAAAAATAACCTGTCCTTAAATGGAAGATAATAGTTGCATTCCTTGTATTAAGTAACAGTTCCATATAGCATACTTTTTTCTCGAATATACCCCTTCTTCAAAACCTCACTTCATATTCTTCCGCCTCACAAAATTCTCCAATGGGATGCCAGCCACAGTCCTTCCAAGCTTGTGAACATGACATCCATGTTATCGTCATTCACAGAAAGTCAGGTTACTTTAGGCTCAGTTATTATGGATAATAAATTTGAAATGTTTTTACTGCACCAAAAAATCATATTTTAACACGCAATATTATTTTGGTTAAGCGTTAATATTCATCCTCAAGAATTCATTTTCACTATAAACCGGCCATGTTTAATACAGAGTTGCAAGGATAAAGGAATACGCCTATAGCATTCTTTAGAATCACACTAACCGAAGTATAATAAGATTAAATAAAGTTGTGTTGAATCCATTCTGAAAATAAACACTGTGATTTTCTTGGAAAGCGCTCAGCGGCGGTGGCAGGGATAAACATCAAAGAGTGAAGCATTCCACATTAAATTGCTTGTATTTTGGATTGGTATCGACCCATTGCCTAGTCTAGGGTTTACAACTTGGCTAGAACAACTACGACTGGGAATCTGATAGCATTCGTCTCAGGGCAGTTAACATATTTAATTCATTACCCAGTTCCGTTAAACACAAAGCACAACAACCACGAACGCTTTTAAACTGGTTTATTTTCGTAGATTTGTAAACGTCTACCCCTATTTTAATAATATTAAATATAAGTATTAATAGTCAAACTGCTTGGTATATAGCTCTGCTTTGTCGGCCGCCATAAAATGAAATAATCAAGTTTTAACATCGGAAAGAATAATATTTACAAAAGCAACATTCTCTGCATGTACATATTGTTCGTTAAGTTTGTTTGTATTCAACTTTTTGTGCAGACGGTTAAAAGAGGAAATAGCGATAAGTTACCACAATATTTGTAGTTTATTTATTTATTGCATCTAACTATACAGAAAACAAATTTTTTTCACATAAAAATCAACCTCACTAGGACTAAGCCTGTATCGAGGTTAACAATTTACATTTGAGTGAAGCAAACATAAAGTAATTCTACATACAAACACAAAATATTTCAAAATTAAAGAAAAAATAAGTATTAGATGTGTTACAAGATGGGTAATTTGACAGTATATTGTAACAATATTTGAACCATAACTAATCATTAATCATTATTCAAAAGAAGAAGCAAAGTAGATAATAAAGACAGATAGGGTGACATTCAGTTTTTAGCAAATGGGACTTACATAAAATTTTATTATTTAAGAAAAGACAAGGATGAAAAACTATTAAGACAATCGTCTGTCAATAAAAAAATCTTAATTAACTTTTTAAATTTAACTAAGGAATTGGTAGACTTAATATGATTTGGAAGAATATCAAACATAAGTGGTGCCTGATATAAATAATTCCTTTGACCAAAAGAAGTTTTAGTATGTACCGCCACAAAGTTCAATGTAGAGCTAATTCTAGTTGTCCGCATTTATAGTGTTCTTTCAAAAAATTTAATATTGATAAAAAATCGACAAAGTAATTGAGTGATATATAGCTGTTTTATACACGTAACATTACATTCCTTATAAAGTAGGATGGATGTATAACAGAATTTTTTGTACATAACTTTAAGGCTCAATTTTTGAGTAATATTTAGTGGTACAAGATTGGACTTTAGACATGATCCCCAGCATACTATTTATAAGAAAGTCGAGATTGGACTAAGGCAAAATAGACAGTTTATAGTAGTTGGAGCATTCTCATATATATATATATATATATAGATCGATGACTACATCTATATATATATATATAGATGTAGTCATCGATACATTATGGCTTTCGTACTTATAGTCAATTTTAGTAGATACTTGGTTACACTTGTATTCCCCAGTATTCTCACAACCTGTCGGAAATCGTGTTCGCTTTATCACCACGAAGTAAACAATAGGGCGATTCGTTTTTAATGAAATGCTTGTTATCAGCTCTATGAAGGAAAGCTTGAATTGCTACCTAATACACAATTTACAACAATTTCATAGTCGGGCGATCTCTGTGTCATCGATATGTCTGTTGGAAATATGCAAATTTCACGAAAACGCAACTGAATGTCACAGTAGATACCTACGTCACTCAACTAGGAAATGATGAACGAATTTACCAACAAAATATGCAAAATAGGCCTTTTGCATATTTTTTTTCCGGTTTAGCCGAAAATACGGTGTTTTCTTTTTTAATCGTATTTTTTAAAATATAACGGGTTTTTAAAAATTTAAATCCACAAAATGAGTCCATTTTTTTATATACCTGAAAGACCGGACTTCATTTATGGGTGCGAAAAATAAAGAACCAAAAATCTTTTTTTTTTTAATCCAGCGCTTCAGAACCGGGTGCCAATTCGTAGGAAATTCTACTAATTGCGAGGAGTTTCTAAGAATTTAAACCGTTGGGGGAAGAAATTTGGTGTTGGAAAATGTACGAATTCTACAATATGAGAACTGGCCTAACTGATACCTATTAAAAGAGCATTTCCTGATCCAACCATATTGAACAATAACATTTACACAAGTGAGAAAAAACAATAACTTCGTTTATTTTCGCATCAAATTTTTATTTTATAAGCATGAACGAATGTGAAAATAAGAAATATATTAAATTTAATTTCAACCGAATTTCGTTCTATTTAGGAAGTAAATTGTGGGGAATTCGAACATGAGCTGTGGGTGTGATTTGAGATTTTCAAGACTAAAAGTATTATAGTGGTTTATTTTTGTGGTATTATGCCGTGTATGCAGCATTGCACATTTGCCCTGATGATGGACATTGCAATGTTGTCCAAAATTTTGACTAAAAAAGGAGGTAGCGCAACACGGCATAGTACCCTAAAAATAAACCACTATAATTTGTTGTAGGTATAATAAACATCCAATAGAAACCCTGTTTCAGACATGTAATTACTTCAATTTATTATTCTGTCAAAATTAGAATTGCCGGGAGAGTTGTATTGTTTGAAAATTGATTTACATAACTACTCTACGGTTCAAATCGTAAAAATAATTATAGATATTGCATAATCCAAGTTTGCAGGTTGCAGTGCAAGTGAATTAATGTCAAATGTCAACCGCAAAACAGGGGTATAACTGCGATCGAAAATTGGGACCGAAATATTGTGACGTCATTAGATTTCCTAACATTATCCACCAATAAAAAACTAGTGTATGGAATAAACTTTCATAGTTTTTCATTGCATTATAAAATGCATGCAAGTGGCCTTTGCATATTATCATTTGCATTTTAATGCATACTTGAAGTATGCAAGGTGCCAGGTGTAAGTATGAAAGAAAAACAGAGGTAGCCCACAGACGAAATGGGCTGATGATTTAAAGTCAAATGGGTGAGATAGATTTTTAAAATGTCTTTAAAAGATGGTATTTTTATTGGGTATTTTACAAGAAAAACAGTTTTGCAATACATGATTGTGGGCAATGTTATCCTTTCCTCATGTTAGCTGATGCTTGTGTGTAGAAAATGAGTGCAAGTTTATAAAAGAAAATGTAGAGTAAAAACAAATATTTATAAAAAAAAATAAGTATCTACTGAGGAAGGACAACAATTTAAAAATAACAAAACCACATAAAATTATTAATGTTTTATAGATCTTCATATTTATATAAATGATCGTTAAAACATATCTTCTAACAAATCCTATGTACAGAGTTTTTTTACAAAGACCAGCTAAAATTAACCTTTCAAAATAGTTTAAGAAGTATACATTTGGAGGTCTATATTCAATTTTTGTTATTGGTTTTGGGGTGTTATGCCGTGTTGCGCTAGATCCTTCTTTAGCTAACGTTTTGGACAACGTTACAGTGTTACAGTGTAACGTTGTCCGAAACGTTGGCTAAAGAAGGAGTTAGCGCAACACGGCATAACACCCCAAAATCAAATAACAAAGATACTTTTGGCCGTGAAAATCTTATATCAGATTTTCTGCAGCTAAAACAATTTAATTTCAGTTATAATTTGTTAAAAACCAGTTGTGGAACTTAAAAACGTCGATATGTTGATTGACAGCTGCCAGAAGTGTCCTCTATTCTAACTTTTAAATACGGCAATTTTGGTGATTTTGAATTTTCAACTTCTGTAACGGTGAATTTTTGAGTGACAGGCGGCGCTATCTCTCGTTCAAACGACTCACTTTTTATAAACAAATTTGTGTAAACTTTTAATAAAAAAACTCTATTTACATCACATGTCCATGTTACCACATGTAAAATTAAATTTATATATATGTAGGTACTGCATGGACCCCACGAGATTTTTTTTCTTACATACTAGTTTTAATCATTATTTTCTACTCGGTGAGTAGGCATGGTAGAAAATAATTCTACTAAATCTCTAAAAATACTCCTTTTGACCTAACTTAAGTATATTTATATATATATAAGTTGTAGGTGTATAACACTCTAGTTTAAAAAAAAATCTGTTAATATTTTTATTAAAATATTTTTCTTCTATTTTTATTAAGTTTGCGATATTAACTTAAACAATATTGTGCACATTTTAGATGTGTATAAAGGTACTTATCTATAAAAAAAATGGGTGAGTAAGTTTAAGGTATATTATAAAGTACAATTTAACCAATTGATAAAACCATTAGAACTAAAAAAAACATTTTTATACATTATTATTATAACTAACATTATAATGATATTTACACATTTCAACGAGTTTAAATCAAATTCTCCAAGTAATTCAATTTTTTCTTCGTTATCTCGAATTAAATTTATATACAATATATTGACTTTAAGACCCCGCATTCCAAATTTCTACCGATTTATAACAAATTTCCTTTGTACACTTTAAGTTTTTAGGCTCTTAAAAAATATTTTTTATTTTCGAAGATGATCTCTATATATTTGCTTACTTGAAAAAGTAATTACATAAAATTCCCTCGATGTGAAAAACATCGTTAAGTAAACATGTTATAAGTGGAAAAAAATACTGTTTTTCCTTAAATTCTATCTAAGACACGAATCTAGATATATTGGCTCTTTTTTAAACAAGTCTTTAAATATAATCCTGTTTAATATTAGCACACTCTCTAAAAATACTTAAGGATCCTTAAGCCCTCGATATACGAAGTACACATTATAAAACACACGCGCTTTTACTTAAATTAAATGTGTAATTGTGTCGACAACGTTCGAAAGCGCTTTACAGGTGCAACAAATAAACCGCAAGCATTTTTACTGCGCTACAAATAACGTAACATAGCATTAGTTTACCGCTTGCCGCAACGCAACGGTTCGAGGTTAATCCAAACATTTGAATAGATAAACAGTTGAACCCGCAACATGGGTCCCATTCAAATGAGACTAGGCCAAATGAAACCGCCGACCAACCACCCTAAAGGAATCTCCACAAAACAAAGAAAGATCTAAAAGTACATAATACGTTCTGTAATACTAAATTGACCCAATGAGTACCATTTTAAGGCGAATTTATACGTGCATATTAATGTTCTTCTCATCCATAGAAAAATGAAATGCCTAGAAGTATTTTTGAGTACATTATTTCTATGGAAAACTAATAGTTTGACAAAAATTTAATCAAAATCTGAAACTATCCAAGAATTGGCGTTTAACGGCGACCTTTATAATAGGTCTAAATCTCTTTTAAAACTTAAAATATATGGATTGACTGAGAATATTTTTGAAATTTCGCGTTTGTTTAGGGACCCTCCTAAGTTTGTCTGTTTATAAACGCGTGGCGACAAACCATTTTAATACGTTTATAGTATCTTTATTAAGTACGCAACTAAAGCAACTCATTACAATAAAATGTCGATATTTCCAAGACTACAATTATGAAATACCTCTATCATATACTAACCTCTTCCAGTTTTGAATGTAAGCTGAGGAACCCTAACTTAAGAGCATTATTTCTACCAAGCTTGGTGTGTCTCAAACAACATCACGTTCTCGGTCCATTTTAGTTTTTGATTTCACTGTGGTCAGCTATCAAGCATAACGATATAACCTGCCCGTTATCAGCTGATGAATCTTGCGATCATACATAAAGATAGCAGCCAATAAAAATGTGCGGTGAAAAAATGGAGACGATGTTGGTAGTTCTTATTCAAAGTGTGATACAGTTAAATATGACCGAAGAAAAGAAGGGTCCGATTAGCTCAGTTGGTAGAGCGTTGCCCCGGCAAGGCAAAGGGGTCCTGGGTTCAATTTCTAGACGAGACCGTATCTTTTTTAGATTTTTCTCTTTCAAATTTTCGTTTAGGAATCGCTAATATTGTCTTCAATAATCAAATATTTTATCATTTATTTGATTGGGCTTAGCGAAGTTCTGTTGTATCTCGACTGTCTGTTTCTACGTTCAATGGTTCAGTAAAGATTATTGTTTAAACGAAAAATCATTGGGTTTATTGTATTTTTCTGTTCGCATTTTATCAATTTATTTATTTATTTATTTATTAATATAATTAAATAAATAAATAAATTAAATTAATATAATGTTACCTGAAGAATGTTTCAAAATAGAGTTGTCATTGAGATAGTTCTTTGGACAAATGAAATAATTGCTTATTAGAAAAAATTTTTGTTTATATTTACGTGTTGAAGTACTTACTAAAAAATCTTATGATTTCAGATACAACTTTGGTTTGAATTTGTTCGTTAAGGGTTCGGGGTAAAGACTATTTGAAACACACGTTTTTGGACGTGAGGTCAACTGTTCACAGAACTTCTAGTATTTGGACGCGAGGTCTACTGTTCACAGAACTACTAGTATTTGGACGCGAGGTCTACTGTTCACAGAACTACTAGTATTTGGACGCGAGGTCAACTGTTCACAGAACTACTAGTATTTGGACGCGAGGTCTACTGTTCACAGAACTACTAATATTTGGACACGAGGTCTACTGTTCACAGAACTACTAGTATTTTTATATTGATGTCTTGGACCTTCGCTGTGTATATTGATATAATCTCTGAAGTTAAATAATTATTAATATTATATATAAAATAAATAACTTTGTATACTCCACTACTTAATCAAAAAGGATCGACATGTTTTAAACCAATGGTTTCTTCGTCAGGACAAACGATATATATATATATTTTAAATTTAAATATAAGCTTACGCTTACAAGACAAGGCTTTTACGCCAAGCTCAAAAGATAACAAATTATTATAAGCAATAATTATTAGCCTGAAACACAAAAGCTAATTTTCGTCGACACCTAGTAGGAAATTTAGTATTTGACAATGCCTTTCCTACAAAAATAATTTTGGTTGTTTTGCGGTGAAAAAAATCAAAAAGCAATAATGGTGTTTATTGTATTATTATTGGCGGTTAAAAATAAGCCGGCGTAGCATAGTGATTTAGTGAACCTGACCGGCAATCAGAAGTCTGTACGGGTTCAATTGCCGTCGGCGGCATTTATTTTTTCTCGTGGTTCATATTAAGTTATTTATTTTATTTAAATTAAAATTTCGCCACAAAGTGAATTTGCAATTGAAGAATTAATAACTTTCCTAGTTTCAGGGTGTTAGTTTTGTTAAATATCATCTCAAGAGTGCGAGACTGGATATTCACGAATCAAGATTTTTTTGTATTTGAAAAGTATTTTTACACTGTTATCTTCTTTTAGAAGGTCTAAGTAACCGTGTAGGTACTTCTGTATTTTAACAGAATTCAATCAGCAAAATATTAAGATAAGAATAAGTGGACTCTTTAACCATATTTACTTATGGCTTATGGTAATCTATATATATTTGCACGTGACATATGTACTATTTGAGCATAAATTTCACAGCAAATTTATCACAATATTTTGTCGTACTATTATATCTTAAGCTTATTTAATTTGATAATAATGTTTGTTTCACTATGGGAATAACAACTGTGTTCACATACGACAGAAGACGCACGTGTTGTTTATGAAAGGTTGTTGAAAACATCACGAGTCAGTCCGTATTATCGCTATTTACGATATTCCTCGCTCAAAGATTAGCGGGCTAAATCTTACTTAAGTCTTGATAAGCGGTAGAATAGTTCATTTTTTAAACGCCGAGGCGCTCGCTATGTTAAACTTGACGTTTATCTCAGTTTACGTACAAAATTTCACGCGAAATTCATCTCACAGAAATTTATGTAAATAGCCTCATTTTATCTGTGTGTTTTATCGATATACATCGAGCGATGAGGAATGGTGATGTTAAATTAATTAATTAGTCATGTTTTTATGTAACAATCAATTAGTAATTTGTTACCTTAAATGTACAAATTACTAAAATAAAATTAATAAATAAAAATAAAATAAATAATTTAAATAACAATCAATTAAATTAACAATCAATCTAAAATAGTCTGGTAAGGGAATTTAAAAGTTTCAACAACAGGAAAGTTTGTTTTCAATGGTTGGCTTGTCATAATTTCATGATGAGTATAGCAAAACAATTGCTATTTAAATAAGTATTCTATTATAGTCTCTTAATCTTTGACAAAGGATAAAACAGTGGTGACATGTGGTGAAAATATGAATAGTAATTTTTTTATTTAAAATAAAACGTTACCGGACAGCAAAGTGCACATAACATTTTTTACTCCAAATATGCTAAGGAATAGCTGGTTAAAGTTTGTCGGGTACGTGCCGATACACCCTGTATAGCGGCCCAAGTGCATCGAGAACATTTCAGAACTGTAGGTAGGAACGCCGAACGCTCAGATTGTGTCTAGAGAGTTCCCGCTAAAATGCGTTTTGTACTGGCGAGCGTTCCAGAATATTCTCGTAGCGTCACTACATACCTAAATACAGATTATGACGTTACTTCTAAACGATAAGCTGGACTTTTATCAAAGCAAAGATAATAAAGAAACCGATGTAAGAAGATATCATTATAATATTAGCAGCAGTTGCATCACAGGCGCTGCCGCTGTTGATTTGTTTTCTCTCAACCAGTTGTAAAACTTTGTGACAACGATGGTCAAAAAACGCCCGAAGACTCCAGACTGCATTTATATCGAAATATATACGAAAAAAAGACTCTCTGGTTACGTTTTATTTATTGTTGACTAATAAAAATACAGGATTTCAATAAATACAGTTACAGCAGTGCTATCTGATATAGCCAGGCCCATTGAAGTTCATCATTGAAAATCTGTAAGGAAGTTATTGTGCTTTGGCTCTAAGACGTCACGGGTTCGATATGATAGTTGGAAAAAAATAAAGACATCATTTGAATATTAAGTTGTCCACTATAACACTGGGTTTCCCTATGAAAATGTAATGCGAAAAGTACACAAAAATTAACGACAAACTTAATTGATATGAAAAATAAATATATATTTTTTAGTATACTGCATATCGGTATGCAAATCCTGCGGAAGACTTTCATTATCAAAAACTTGGGTTACTTTCAAAGACCTTATCTATTCGTCAATAAATCTAACTTCAGTTATTAGAGTCATTTTAATTAAAATAACTGTGTATACACCACTATTTAATCAAAAAGTATGGACATGCTTCAACATCAATGGTATTTTCGTCAGAATAAACGCTAAGCATTTCGATGCTTTTTGATTACATAGTGGTGTATAAAAAGTTATTTATTATAGGTATTTAATGTTTTTAACCTTAACTATGTTTAGGCGAGATATAAATGGTAAAAAATTCTATATCTTCAAATGGACAAACACAGTTCTCAACTACCTCTCGGCAGTTGGAACACTAAGACGATATCACACGAAAAAAACACCCCAACTGAGGAAGATCTGATACGCAGTTAGGCTTTACTCGCTTTACAATGCATAATAATATCCCCGAAGGGATCTTGGGCTTTTCTATCTTATTTTGTTGAAGACGTCCCTCGGAATCCCATTCAAAGAATTATCCTACAGTGGAAATCTAATGAAGTTTGAAGGGAAGTGACAGCTGAAGAATTCGCACAATGGCAGGAGATATTCGATTGAAGGGTGCTGACGATATTGAATAAGGAATGACAGCGGCCGAAATTCCACAAATATTTTTTAATTGAAATTTCAACGAGCGATCTTCCTAACCTGTATCTAACTACATACATATTTGATATATTTAATATATATATATAGTCGTGGTGTATACTCGGTATACTCAGGGTGTCCGGGATGCGCTAACTTAGGGAGGTGATTCTACATGATGGTAGAAGTTAAACAGTTAAAGTTCCAAATTCCAATGTTCATTTTCCTATATAAACAATTCATCTTTGTTACCTAAAAACTGCGTTACGGTAGATTTTTATAAACAGATTTCGTAAATACATTTTAGCTTTTGTAAGGATTGAAACAAATACCTATCTGTTTTACAATAATTTCAATATTTCTGATTTTTTTAAATTAAAAAACTCTCAACTAGAATCATTACAAATAAACATTAATACTAGGTCTACGATGAGTAAAATACTCGAATTATCTTCGTATTAAAAAAGAAAACAAGAGTAAAATAGATTCTCTTTTTTGTGTTGTTGTATATAGGCGTGATAAGCTTTGCTGTGCTTTTATAGAACTGTTTTTTAAAAGCTTCATTCTCCTTTCCGCAACGATAAAAGAGATAGTTATGCGGCTTTATCCAGCTTTATAAAACTGTTTCTCAAATTACTTTAGGCTTTCAGACAGCCAAACTAGTTATGGCAAAATCAGCCAGCAACATTTATTAAATGTATTCAGAGAGTTTTCAAACATACGATAATGCTTATGTTGAGAACATTTCAAAGATTTATACTCTCTTAAATTTGAAAAAAAAACACATTTTGAAAAGTAAAATATATTTTGAAAAAAAATCAAAATATGTTTTTTTTGCAATCAAATGTGCATAAACATATTTTTAACGTGTACGCTTTCTTACCTAACAATTTTTTTTATGTTTTTTTTCTCGCGTAATTTTTTTCTTTCGGAAGTTCATCGTGACAGCCTCGTCTTTTAAATTATTTCATTCTTCATATTGTTTGATTTCATGCACTTAATAATGTCATATATGTACCTCAGAGATAAAATACGTATGCTACAGCGTGTTTTCCCTAGAGATGAAAGTGGCGGAGTTTTATCGAAGATTTCGGTACCAATTTACTTAACTCATCGAATTGTTGATTAAAACCTTTTTGGCGGAATATGATTTTAATTTATTAAATTAAACAATAACTTCATCAGGGCCATGTATAAGCCATACTATAAGATTATACGCCCCTGATGAAGCTACGGCTGTAGCGAAGCCTGCAAGAAAATAAAAACGGTGTTTATTAAGTTATTGTTTTATTTTAAATATTAATGTCACATCACAAAGTATCTGCTTCATATTAACAAATAATATTTTTGTTGCCTTGCTTGGTAGGTTGATTAGGTAACTAAGTGAGATTCAGATAGTGATATTCCTTCATGGGGGATGTTGTTGAATTGGTCATCATTTTGATGAAGGTTGATGTCCTCTTCGAAATTTTAAACAATTTTTTTTTCTTCTTCATATATTTCCTAGGTAGCAGTGCCTGATCAGAGTTACAAACTTAATTTTTCTAAACTACTTACTTTTTTTATCAAATAGAAAATATGGAAAAAAGATTATTATGTTTTATCTAATTTTTTGACAGTTTATTTATTTTTTTGAAATAACTTAATGAGTAAAACCACAAATTGTAATATTTAATTATTAGACAATATTAGCGATTCCTAAGCAAAAATTTGAAACAGAAAAAAATTACTTTCGTTTAGGAATCGCTAATATTGTATTCAATAATTAAATATTACAATTTGAGGTTATACTCACTAAGTTATTCCAAAAAAATAAATATTCATCCTAGACTATCCTAGAAAAGTCGAAAAACAGAAAAAAAATGTTTATCTAAAAGACGCTGTCTACATTGCACTTAGTTCGGGTTGAATCATGCATTCAAATAAAGATAGTTGCTAATAAAAATGTGCGGTGAAGAAAATGAAGACAATGTTGGTAGTTCTTATTCGATGGATGATACAGTTAAATATGACCGAAGGATATAGGGTCCCATTAGCTCAGTGGTAGAGCGGTGCCCCGACAAGGCAAGGGTCTTGGGTTCGAGTCCTAGATGTGACCGTATCCTTTTCTGATTTTTCTGTTTCAGATTTTTGTTTAGGAATCGCTAATATTGTCTTCAATAATTGAATGTGTAATACGTTGCCCTTGCGTTCTGTAAAAGAGTTGCAAACTGTAGAAAATTAATGATGGCTGATCTCTAATCGAGAGCTTTGCTACATCAGACATAAGATTTTTGCAATATAACTAAGAGTTATTTTTTTGGTATGTTCAATATTATGTTTTCTCGGCTAGCTGAATGAAAATGTGAATGTTTCGTGCAATAACCGCTTCGTACGCTTTACACATACTTAGCTGTTAACAATAATAAGGCTTTATTTTACCATTTACTTCTACTTTTATATGCCTCTCTTGCGATATTTGGGAAATAATGTATCGTTTTGTGACTCTGTTCAGTAATCCATTTCTATCTCTTGGTGTGTTTCAAATGTCAGCTTTCAAACATAAAAAGTGTGTTAAGAACAATGGTAAGTACGTACTATCGTTACGTGAACTTATATATTTTTGAATTTATCAGTACAAGCTAAGCAACATAATTTAAGGACAAGTTAGGAAGGATAATTAGGTGTGAAGTAATTTTGTTTTAATTCTAAGTTACCTAAGTAGATGTTCTTGTGGGAATCAGCGCAATGAATTGATACACGCTTTTGACTGAAAAAAAGCGAAAATTGTTTTAATTCAACTCAAGGGAGGTGCGACGTGATGATAAATATCCGAAATAAAAAACCCAAGTAAATGATTGTGTGATATACCTTTGATTAAATTAGCATAACAAACAAATGGGGGTGCTTGAATGTATTTTCATTTGAGAATTACGGAAAACCAACTATTGATAAGATGTTGCACGTTTGACCGTCAAAATAAGACGAAAGTTACTTTTTTTACTGTCTACGTGACATTTTGAGAAAGCATTGCAAACTTAACGATCAAAATAAGAATAAAATTACTTTTTATTTCTGATTTCGAAAAATTTTGCGTAAAGTCCCGGTAACGCCGGGGACTTCAGCTATTTATGATCAATCTTTTTATATAATATATAAATAAGTGTCCAGGTATGCATTTTTTAAAATATAAATCTTAAGTGATTATTATTACTATTATTATACGTGACAATCAAAAGAGCCCCTGGAATATTGTAATTGTATTGTAATTCGAAAATATGCTTTGTTTTCTATTCATTTTTATAAATTACTGCAAAATTTCATTATTATGTACCAAAGTTCTGCTTTAAAGTGATATGAAAAAAAGATGGGGTAGTTTTTCGAGACACGTATGCAGTTCCATCGATCTCGGAATAAAACTGTAGATAAAAACAAATTCACGCCGTCTGCTCGCCACAGTCACTCTTCTTTGCACAAATAGATAGAAGATTAGGCATGGTTTTCAACTAGATTTTAAACAGAAAAAACATGGAATATGAGAATTTTTCTAAAATCATAATCTTATTTTTTATTGCACGCAAAAAAAATCATTGAAAAAAACTGTATTTAAATAAAGTGCTTTTTGATAAGTAGGTTTGGCCTTGAAAACTTTAAACATTCCAATTTTATCTCCAATACAGCAACACATATGTGAACACCGCCCGCCCGCTACAGACACTCTTCTTTATATAAATAGATAAAAGATTAAGCATGAATTTTAATCAGATTTCAAACATAAAATAAATAATTTCTAAAAAAATCAGCGACAAGATGTTTTGATCTCATTTTAAGTATTTTTTTATAGGTATGTAGGTATGGCCTTGAAAACTAAATACACTTATTTTATCTCCAATATGGAAAAACGTAAAATGGTATTTCTACGTGATTACCGCTAATTTTTTTACATGAGAACGCATACTTACTTAAAACATAAATACTGAAAATAAAAATTTCATTAAAAAAAATTAAAAAATTTGGGCTCGTCCGGGATTTGAACCCGGGACCTCTCGCACCCAAAGCGAGAATCATACCCCTAGACCAACGAGCCGGCTGATGTAAAAGCCGTGTGCATACATTGTATGGCCGATAGCAGATTCGCTGATGGTACTTGTAACTGTAGGGTGAATGTCCCAAAGGTCAGCCTCTTAAGATTTTTACTTGATTTATTACAGTTTAAAAAGTAGTAAATAGCGTTTATGTTTCTAACAATTACACCTTATTATAGTTCAAAGAACAGACTATTCACTTATCATTATTGGAAATGTATTTGTTTCAATGAAAATGATTTAAAGGCCTTTCAAAAATTAAATGCCAAAATCACCCAAAGTCAGCCACCATGTGCCTATCTCCAGCCTTTCGAGTTCCTAAAGTCAGCCTAGTCGACGGCTGAGGGTTTTAAATTATTACATATGACGTGAAATTAAAAAAATAGGTATTCAATAGTAGCAATTTTATTTATATCTACATAGTAAGCAGACAAATATGGCAAGTAAATTCTTTAGAAGCAACTTCCGCATAAGGTGTTTTTGGGTACACTTGAGGTGATACCATCTTGGACAGATGTCACAACCAACATTTTTCAGATCATCGTCTTCTACATCACTGATTAATTCTTCTTCACATCCAGTGCATGAAATTTTAGATTTTTTCAGATCATCATCTAATACATCACTGTGTAATTCTTCTTCACATCCAGTGCTTGAAATTTTAGATTGAGTAGATGTTACATTTAATTTCTTATTGGTTTCTCCAGTCTTTCGTCCTAGGTTCTTGTATTTTTCAGTGTTTGCTTTTCGTTTCATTTGTTCTTCCCTTCTTTTCGTTCGTTCTTCTATTTTTGTAGCCTGTTCTTCTTTTCTTTTTTTTTATTGCTTCTTGCCTTTCAATCCTCTTTTTTACTAGTGCCTGTTTTATATCTTCTTTTTTGGCCATGTAATTCTTCCAAGCATCAGACGAAATTGCCATCGGCATCGGTTCTCCTGGTTTCAATTTTCTTTTTCCAAATTGCAAACATTTTGGAGTGAACAAGTGATTGCTGAAGGAGGGAGATATTCCGCTTTTAATTTTGTTGGTTACGCACGACAAAGGTGTTGTTGCAGGCACCGGCGGTGGTGTATTTACAGACTTAGTAATAATTGAGGTAGGGCTTGAGTAGAGAGAGAAATTGGAATGATTTGTCATGTCCAGTGATTCAAAATCATCATCAGGAATAGACAAAAATAAATTATTTTGAGCATCTTCTTGGTCGCAATTTACTATGCAATCACTAATTTGTAATTCATTTGCTTCATAGCCTGAAGTTGAGGGTTGAGGGTCAGCATCTGGTTCCAGAACACCTTTGGAATTTAAAACGTAGTTTCCAATAGTGACAACACGATTGTCTGCTTCAGTAAAAGAAGCTTCGATAATTTCGATAACACGGAGTGCATCTATGTTTTCATCCTCTAATTGTTTTTTTATGCTTTTGATGACGTTTTGTGCTGTTATTATTTCTTGTCTGTTAAAAGTAACCGCAACTTTTGGAGTGGTTAATTGTTCAATTCTGTTGGTATTTTCCGCACGCTCTAATGTATTTTGAATACACTTAGTGTAGTCAACGGCATCCGGGTTAAAAGGGAACAGCCCACATTTTCTAAGCCCATTCTTAATAATATCTGTCATATCTTTTTGTAGCACTTTGTTCAGTAATGGACAAAAGGTGCTCTTAGACAAGACTGAATTATAATTTTCCGAATTCCCTTGCCATTCTCTAATAGTTTTTCGCCATTCGACTTTAAGAGGCCGGAAAACGCTGACGTCAGCTGATTGCATCAAGTGAGTCGTGTTTGGGGGTAATGAATAGAGAATTATTTGATTATCATTGCAGAATTTGCTCAGCTCAAGAGTAAGGTGGGATTTATGCCCATCTACTAACAAGAGTACTGGTTTTGGAACAGAGTTTTTCTCCAACCAAGAATTCACTGCATTGGCTACGTATTCAAAGAATATTTCACTCCTCATCCAACCAGTCTCCGAACGACCAAGAAACCACTCATCGGGCATACTTTGTATTACATCTCGCGGTGGTCGAACATATGGAAAGACGACCATCGGTTGTAAGGTGTCACCTGCAGCTGTGAAAACTAACAATACCGTTATAGTTTCTTTTTCATTCCCGGCTTGAATTTCGTATACATTTTTCCAGCCTTTTGGTGCGATAACTTTTCCAGTTTTAGGGCAAACACTAAAACTGGTTTCATCGCCATTAAGTATTCTTCTCGGGTCTTCCAAAAGATCTATAGCATTGATATCACTTAGATACTTTTTGAGATCATTAAACCATTTGCGTATGTACTCTTCAGTAACAACCGCTCTACCCATACTTATACCTTCCGGGACACGCTCATTCAAGATTGGATGTCTCTTAATAAATAGGTCGTACCATTTTCTTCCCGGTCTATCATTTGTGAAGGGGTTTGGGCGTTTGTCATCCTTCATAATTTTTTGAACTGTGTTTAAAAGATCATCCTTCTTTCTTGAAAATCCACATTTGGCCAATTCGGATAACCATTGCACCAAAGACTCTTCTTCCTCTTTAGTTAATGTGGTATCTCTACCCATATTTGTTTTATCAGGAACTCTGCCGTGGAGACGATCTTGTAGAGTTCCCCTAGGAACTCCATATTTTCTGCTGGCTTCTCTGATGCTAATTTGATCTCCCCTTATTGCTCGGAGAGCATCTTCAATTTTGCTTCGGTCGTATTGTAGAAGGGGTTTTTTATATCCCTTTGGTTTGACGATCTTCTCTTTCGGCATGTTGAATTTCGTTTTTATGAATACCTACCTAGAATTCAAATACAACATTAAATCATTCACCATGCCATAAAGTGTATTAGCACGTTGATGGCTGACATTTGGATCATTAAGTTCCTAAAGTCAGCCACGTCTACCCCAAAACAAAATGAGGCGGCTGACCTTTGGTGTTTTTATTTTAATGCATTTATTTGTGTATGTAAGATCACATTGTAAAGATAGAGAACACTACTGCACACTTAGATTCCATATTTGAAATAACCTACACATGGCCTAAGGACAGCCCCCCCGGCTGACTTTAGGATGCTCTAACAAAATTTGTTCCTAAAGTCAACCACCACAACATTGCAAAAATCAAACATCATAAACATAATTTGAATGTTTGAAAACAAGGCAAAATAATCACAGAAACATAAAATAACACTTAACTCAACAATATTAGTAAAATTCAGGGTTTTTAAACTTACTTTGAAACCGTGGTCAACTGCAAATTTATTATGACGCGCGGGAGAATGTCTGACAGGTCTTCACTTGTTTGAAAGCAACGGTCGAATATAGGGACAGAAAATAAGTTAGAGCCGCCATTTTGAAACCATGTTTGGTTCATTAGTTACTAGTGCGTGAACATTCTCATAGATGGTGATAGAGTGCACATTTTTCTTATTATTTCACGAAATTATGAAAGAGGCTGACAATAGGCACAGGCTGACTATAGGAGCGTTCACCCTATAATGATGACACCACATTCTTCTAAGTGAAAGGTGTGCTGTGTGCTACTGGCGATGGCCGTGGAGTAATTTGTATGGTATGTTTCTGAAACGCGTGTTCTAAGCGTATGACGTCACTTTCAAACGCTTTTCATTTTTCTTTCATATTTCGCATATTTAATAATAAAATGTATTTATTATGATTACGAAAAAAAACATTTAAAAAAATGCCCAAAAATATATTATCAACTATGTGGTTATCCATTACAAACAAATAACCCAATGTTACTTTGTTTAGACCTCTTTTTTTTGTATACGCCGACCGGTTTCGAAACTACCGTACCTACTACTAAGTGTTTAAGTGGGGGTAGAGGTGTGACTAGGTATTAGTGAAGAGTGGGGGGAGAAGATAGAACGGACGGTGAAAGGGAACATTTCTAAGACGGGCTGAAAGATAATATTTTTTGTTAATTTTTGATAATGTCTCCTTATTATTAAAGGATTTCTAAGGTTTCGAAGTTATCTAATAGTTTTCCTTTATTATTTATGAAGAATATTTAGCCCTAATAAAACAATATTTATAAATAGTTGCTGTGGCTCAGTCAGTCTGTTCAGAAAGAAAAACAATCGCGCGTGTTGCTTTTACGTCCAACAGATGGCGCTGTTTTTCAAAAAAGCATGTTTGTCCAACAAATGGCGCTGTTTTAAAAAAAACACGTTTTTATCTGTCATAGGTGACATCTACATTAAATAGATAAATAAAAACACTCCTATTCGAATGCAAAGTTGTGTCTAAATATCAAAGCAATTAGTGAACAACTTTCGGAGACTTAAGATTTTGAACAAATGAACATTTACATCTTTATTTAAATAGATATATGAGCGCCCTTGAGGTGATTTCTCACGAAAACGGCGCTATATAAATTAGCCAAATATTATGGATAACGGGGACTTCAGCTGGTATAAATATTACAACGTAATAAAAATTCATGTTACAATAGCACTAGTGGAGATTCATGTTGTTGGTCGTTACGATAGCACTAGTGGAGATTCATGTTGTTGGTCGTTACGATAGCACTAGTGGAGATTCATGTTGTTGGTCGTTACGATAGCACTAGTGGAGATTCATGTTGTTGGTCGTTACGATAGCACTAGTGGAGATTCATGTTGTTGGTCGTTACGATAGCACTAGTGGAGATTCATGTTGTTGGTCGTTACGATAGCACTAGTGGAGATTCATGTTGTTGGTCGTTACGATAGCACTAGTGGAGATTCATGTTGTTGGTCGTTACGATAGCACTAGTGGAGATTCATGTTGTTGGTCGTTACGATAGCACTAGTGGAGATTCATGTTGTTGTTCGATTCGATAGCACTAGTGGATATTCGTGTTGTTGTTTGTTACGAAAGCATTAGTGGAGACTCATGCTGTTGTTTGTTACGATAACATTAGTGGAGATTCATGTTGTTGTTCGTTTCGATAGCACTAGTGGATATTCGTGTTGTTGTTTGTTATGATAGCATTAGTGGAGATTCATGTTTATACGAATACCAAGTTCTACGAGAAACAAAATTCCCACACGTACGTTATACTTATTTATTTAGTTCAATTCACGATCCCATGTTAGAACTTAATTATATTATTAAAACAATACTATTTCGTGATGTTATTATTTTAATACGGGTATATCCGAATACAAACAACGGCTTCAGTTGTTTCCCGGCAGTACTATCCATACGCCTGCATGCATAATAGAACGCGCCCTGGTTAAAAACAAAGTTTTAATTAATATACTTCTACCACAAAGTTGGCAACACTACAAATAAGTTATAACGTGGCTTGTGGTCTGAAGACAACAGTGTAAAAGTGGAATCCATTTACAGGAGGCAACTTGCAAAAGTGAAAAAAAATTGCAATAAGAGTTTTATTTTATTTATAGAATGCATTTTCAACGAGCAGCCGCTGAAAAATACATTCTTGGAACTTGGAACGCGTTGCATTCTGCATATAGAGTTGAATTAAGTAAATTTAAATAGGGATAATGATCTTTCTTTCCCGACATTATCTTCTTAGAAATTCCCTGTTGTTTCTCGGTCACCAAACTAGGCACAGACTATATTATGGTATCCGAGGATTGTTACATAGGTAAGGAAAATATATTCATAACATAACATGAAAAAATTATCATAAAAATGAATGTAAAAACACCATTAAAAATGTATTCAATTGTACACCGACTAAAACAAACTACAGAGTTTTCCAATAAGAGGTGTTATTTTAAATAGCCCGCTATTTCGGTAGATGTTACTTTTAAAGCTGTCACTTTTTGACATTTGACAAGTAGAAACTACGCCACTAATAAAAATGGAACGATAAACGCTTCAACAACGCTATGAAATTATTAAAATTTACTTGAGTGAATCAAATGCAAATCATCTTGAGTGATGAGGCCCATTTCCACCTCGGTGGCTTCGTCAACAAGCAAAATTGTCGCATCTGGGGCTCGGAAAACCCAAGAGTTATTGTTGAAAAGCCTCTCTATCTTCAACGTTTGACTGTTTGTTGCGGTTTATGGTCCGGCGGAGTCATTGGACCTTACTTTTTCGAAAATGAGGCTGGAGCAACAGTTACGGTGAATGGATTGCGCTATCGAGAGATGATTAATGATTTTTTATGGTCGAAATTGGATGGTATTAATCTAGACAACGTTTACTTTTAACAAGACGGCGCTACGTGCCACACAAGCAACGAAATCATTGATCTTTTACGATTGAATATCAAAATAACACCTCTTATTGGAAAACCCTGTACATAAAATGTAATGATGTATTATGTAATGGCATATATTATGGAGTATATCTTGTTATAATTATATGACTTATATGTAATATCTGTTAATCTATTACATATACTATTTAAGTGTCTAATACTTACTTACAAACGCGGTGTAAATATTATGCAGTGCGTAAGGTAAGAACAGTGAAAACTTGACTTATTACCATGGCGTTTGTATGGTTAAAACGGTTTTAAACCAGGCTCAAGGCCGGCTTTACCACACCAAAGTTAAACCAGCGTGTAAGAATCTAATTACTAAGACGGTTAATGTTTAAGTATAATGAAGAAATCTATAATTGGTTTCTTCGTTAAGTAAATTGCACATTTATAAACCAACCATATTGTAAATGTTGATTTCCTTAAAATAACAATAAAAATAAATAAAAAAATTATACAAAAATAAATGATCAGACGTAGAAATGTTGATACTCCAAAAACATAACAAATAAAATACGAAAGAAAGAAGTGAGATAAATTCAGTTCTAAGGAGACATGTTTTCAAATATCTAACTCTGAACACCAACAGCATATCGAGATCAACTATTGATCGATGACCTGATATCGGTGTAGTGTATTAAACATTTTGAAGGCGACAAACCAGAATTGATGTTGAGCTAATGTGGTTTTTGTCTAGGGGATCCAATGTTCGATGATGGGTGGACGATGTAATTAGGTTTATTTTAAATTATATCACTTATTTATGGTGTGCTCTATCTATAAGCACACATTGAGTGTTGTTTTTTGCAGTCATTTCTATAAACCCTGAATCCCACCTGCATAATTCAAACTTACCACCAAAAGAGAATACTCATATGTGAAAAGGAGTAGGTCTAAACAGAATGAAATATTCCAGCATTTACCGTCCAATTACTGAATTTCCTCTTCTCTTCGGCGCTCGTCGGAATAAAAGAAATGAGTAGAAAAAACAGTGGAAAACGTTCAAGTTAATTTCAAGTTTTATTAAAACAATCACGTTTCCGGTCTTATTATTACAAAAAATAATTAAGAACAACAATGGAGGATCTCCCTTTTTCTGAAAGCTGTAGAGGCTTTGTCCTTGTCAGCTGGTCGTTATAAAATGATTGTGAAACATTTCAATGAAATAATAATATGAAGACCGGCTTCATAATATTTCCGTATGGTGGACAACTATTCTTAAGGGGAAATTATACAATATCCTGTCCATTTCCTTTGCAGCCTTAATGATCAATTTTCAAATGATTTCGTATCAGAAAGTTATAGTGGGTGTAGAAATAATTATGAATCTCATGATTATTCAAACTTTTAAAATAAAAACCTCGATAATCGAATGAAAACGAGAGTTTTTGGTGGGGAAGTATAAAAACTAGGCTGGTATAGCAGTAATAGTATAAACAGTCTTAACAGACAAGTCAAAAAATATTTCACCAATAAATGAAGATATTATATGTCTCGACGCCATCTAGTGAGAAATTTAGTACTAACAAAGCCTTTCCTACAAAAATAAAGTTGGTTGTTTACAGGTGAAAAAAATATATTAAGGAGTAATTGTTGATTGAGGTACTAGTACGTATTGAATCATTTGGCGACATTTATTTTTACTCGGGAGATATTTTCAATTTATTTTGATATTTCAGGCGACTAATTATTGCTTATAATTATTTGTTATCCTTTATGCTATGCATAAAACCTTGTTTTATAAACATTAGTTTATCATTAAAAAAATAATAAATAGTCTTGTTAATTTAACCACCAAATAATTATTTTTTTTAACTTTTCATACAACTCAACAAAAATTTTTAAAGAAGAATTCAATTCTATAAATATTAAGGCAGCTTTGTAAAGAAAAGTTTTTTCATTTATTTCTCTTTTTTCGGTCTGTAAAATGTCTGGTGGATTCGTCTATGTTTTGTAATAAAAAAAGGTTTAATTCAATAATATTTATCAAGGATAATGGTTTCAGAGCATAATTCCAACATTTATTTTATTGTTATAGTTACAGTTCTAATCAGTGATTTCATCGATATATTTTAATGCGATGCACTACGTCGGGTAATATTTTAAATTGAGCCGCTATCAATATTAACCCTTTATTAACCCATTAGATTTAATATTAACCCATTAGATGGCGATACGGTTTAAATTCCCGCTTAATATCATCCGCCTGTTTTGATTCATGCAAGAAAAAAACATCGCCAAAAAGTGCCTTTTATTTTATTTTGTGGATGTTCAGGCATAAATATTTAATTTTTTTTCAATCATTTTATAAATAACTTAATTTGCCACATTATACAATAAAATTATAACCGAAAATGTGTTTGTAAGTAGGATATTTTGAACTTTAAAGCAGTTTTCATAGGTCTTATACATTATTTTTTTCTGGACTTATAAAAAGATTTATCTAAAAAATACTCGATTATTTTAAAGGCCAAGATGTATTCTACTATCAGTATTTAATTAAAGCATCTGAAACATTTCTAGGCGACCAAATTTTCAAACCAAAAACACATGATTTTGCATTACTACGTATGGCATCGCCTTAAGTAACCCATCCAATACTCAAAGTTTTAGTTTATATTGGCTCGTATATACCAAATTATAGTATGTACCATTAATTTAATTTATGTTACTATTTCCGTCTATTACCATATTTCGTTAATATTTTATTGAAGAAAAAAACTTTTGCGTTTCTTTTGAAATGGAAATGATTCAGCAGATGAGATGAAACATATTTTGCTTTTCATCTCATCTCAGTTTTTTTTTAAATAAAAGGCTGCAAAATTTTAGCACTTGACGCAGCTACAGTTAACAGTTAAATTATTTATAATAAAACACTCATAACGCAATGACGACTGAACAAAAAATAAGGTCAAATTAAAATTAGTTCTACTAAAATTTTTCATTAATTTAATGCTTTTTAATTTCGTCGAAGCTACTTTTGATTAAAGTTTAATGCGTAATTACAACGTGTTTCTAAGTAAACAGTGTATCCACCGTATTCACCGTACATGACTGTACAAGGGACAACGTAGGGTACTTAACACGCCCTGTTGTAGCGTGATAGGCAATACACGGAACACGCAACAGCCTACCTACGATCCGCTTGATGTTCCGCTGTGAAACGTTCGCGTCGTGTCATAGCATCGTAGACACACATTGACACAATTGTGTTTAACGTGACACACAGTATAAATGCTTGTTCACTTTACAATGTCTACATTCTACGACCGTCTTTATTCTAATGTCCATTTTACATGTTAGTTTCTCGGGGCGACAAAAAAAAAGTATTATGCGGAAATCTGTTTGATGTCTAGAGAAGCAAAACTCACGATCGGTAAGTTCTGGCATCCTGGGAATTGTAAGTTTTTAGATTCTCACGGCCAAAAGCATTTTTGTTGTTTGTTTTTGGGGTGTTATGCCGTGTTGCGCTAACTCCTTCTTTAGCCGACGTTTCGGACAGCGTTGCAGTGTCCATCATCAGGGCAGATCCGGTAGATCCGAAGATGTGTAAATTTCGGCTGTCGAGTTTGTGCTTATTTGTTTGTGGCCTGGGCCCGTCCGGATCTGCCCTGATGATGGACACTGCAACGCTGTCCGAAACGTCGGCTAAAGAAGGAGTTAGCGCAACACGGCATAACACCCCAAAAACAAACAACAAAAAATCCTGGGAATTGCACAAATTTATCTCTTATCCATCATGAGCTAGGTAGTATTTTTTAATATTTTTTAATGGCAATATTGTTGGTAGAATATTTATTAATATGATGATGTACTTTAACTGCTACTAACCTAATTTACAATACTGGATGGAACCACAGTATCCTTCTTAAGAGTAAAAATGCTGTGTTTTTACTTATGATGGTAGAAAACACTATGAAACATGTGAACACCTCAGCACAGGTTCTCTTAGTGAGGTGTTCACAAACACTACTACTAACCAATTTACATACAGTTACTGATCTTTTTTTTTGTATTTCATTATCTATGTAAACTGTAAACATAAGTAAAAAGTATGTACGAGAATAGATACTTATTTAAAAAATAAACAAACTATTTCAATTAAACCGGTGTTCACGGAACATGTAGTGAACGAATTCTTGCTCTGTTCTTTCCGCGGCGGAATACATGTAGGATCCATAGGGCGACTGCTGAGGCCCCAGACTTGCTCGCAGACCTGGAAGCCCCCCTCTGAACCCCCGCTATATGAAATAAGAAGAAGTACGATTTCAATTTAGACAAGATTTTTCCCGGCTCAGAACAGATATTGTCTAGTGAGTCGGGTAGCGCACATAATTTGTAAACAAATATTGATGTCAATAAACGCCCGGGTTACCGGCAAATTTATAAAAAAAAAATTAAAGTATTGTAACTTTTGCAAATAAGGTAGTAGCTACTAGTGCACACAATGCAACATTTTGCAAAGTAGAAAGAATTTGTTTGTATGAATACAATAAATTATTTCTGATAATTATTGGTAGATAGTAGATAAAAACCCGCTGCGGCGTCACTTCCGTTTACAATAACCCTAAACTATACAGCCATTAACATAATAATACTATCACATTGCGTTGTTTGCCTACAGGTACAATGTGTCTACGTGCTTTAATTTGCGTTATGCGATATGCGTTAAAGCAAAGGATTCCTTCGTTTTAACCTTCACAATTCTTTGGTAACGCCAGAACTATTGTACTAATGCATAGAGAAATATTGCATCAGTGCCTACAGAAAATTACAAGTTAATTTGACAAAATTCCTACCTCAAAATGTTTTGGAACGTAGTAGCAAGGTTTAAATGTCCCAGAAAACTTCATCAAAGGTCGTCTTCATATGCTTTGCATTTCTCTATAGGCAGAACTAACTTACCAATCATAATGTCACTAGAGAGAATGATTAGATTTCAGAACCATCATTTTTCGAACTTTGATGCTTGGCATTTTGTTTCTGAAAGTTCAGGTTTGCCTTATTACGTGTTTAATGTGAATTTTTGGGATCGCATTAAATACTTATTCCAACCCTATTATTAAAGCTTCTGTTGTCCCTTTGTAAATATCACTGTATTATTCAATTTTGTTTATTGTATTTTTATTTCATGCATGTATTTTTTTAATCTATTATAATTTTATTATTTTTTTTTTGGTAAATAATGTTTAAGACAAGATTTTTTATGCATAGCACAAAGGGTAACAATTATTTTACAAGCAATAATTATTCACCTGAAACACTCATCCACATTGAAGATACATTTTTTAGATAGACTTTTAGATAGATTTTTTAGATAGATTTTAACGTCCCGTTGGCGTTATGTATCTTTTATCAGGAGATTTTTAAATGTGGATGAGTGTTTCAGGCTAATAATTATTGCTAATAAAATAATAATTATAATTTTATTTTGATGATTTATTATAATCGATAATTATTAGCCGAAACACTCATACAAATAAAGACGAGACGAATTTTTTTTTTTCGGAAGATTTTTTCAATTTGTATGGGTGTTTCAGGCTAATCATTAATGCTTATAATAATTTGTTATCCCCTGTGGTAAGCATAAAAATTTTATTTTATAAACATAACATTAACATTAAAAATAATTAGTTTAACATTAAAAATAATTTTACTATTTCTTTTTCTTGTTCAAAATTATTTCTTATTTTGAAGTTATACTTCTTCTTCTTCTTCTTCAATGGCGCTACAGCCCATTTCGAGCCTTGGCCTCCTTTAACATGAGCCTCCACCGCCCTCTGTCCTCGACCGTCGTCTTCCAATCTGCAACATGGAGTAGTCCTCTGGCATCTTTCCTGACATCGTCCTCCCATCTCAGCCTAGGTCTGCCCGCCTTTCGTTTGCCTCCCGGGTGTCCTGTTAGAACCTTCTTTGGTACACGTGTGCTTGGCATTCGGTGCACATGTCCGGCCCATCTTAGTCTTTGGAGCCGTAAATGAGTAGAGAGTCTGGGAGCTTGGTAGATGTCATATAGCTCCTTATTGTGGCGGATTCTCCATGCCTCTCCCTCTCGCACCGCTCGAAGTTATACTAACAATATATATTACGTAAAAACCCTTTGGGCATTTACAATTAAGTAAATGAATATTTGGTTACTGCGAAAATTATTCAATAAGTGTAATTTGTTTATGGAAGTAAGTGAGTATTAGTTTAAAAACATTTTTTATTATTGCAGTCAACAAAACAAAACCATATGAAAAAATTATAGAAACTTTTTAGCAAAAGAAAGATAAAAGGCTCGTATAAATTTTAAGGACACCGAAAACTCTTCAATTAAAAATCAAAACCCTTAAAGCATATTACCTTATGTGTTTAATTACAAATATCAGGATAATTCTTTGTCATTTTTTTTACTCATCAACTATTATATTCAAATTCAAAAGATGAACATTATATTTATTTCTCCACCAGATGTATCTATTCTTGCCCATTCAACTACAGCCTTATTATTTCCATTCAGCTTTCAGTTTTAGTCTTGTAACGCAATGTAACATTAATAATCTATTTAAAATTTCCTGGCAACCTTTCCGCAATGTGATTAAGCGATCACACAAAGCTGTTTTCGCACAAAAATGCGTAATTATTTTTCCATAATAAAGAATTGCAAATTGATCCTGGTAAAACACGTTTTAGAACCCGCAGTTCAATTTGCAGTAAATCACTAAAAATTTCAGGAACGCGCCCTTGAATTTTGAAACATGACGTTATTATAAAAACAAAATTTTAAACACATTTAACTACTTTAAGACGTGAGAAAAATGGAGGTTATTCTGTTACGTTAAATAAATAATTTAGGTAAGTTCTCGGTTCCATTTAAAATAAAAAAGTTTAATATTTTTTTATTGAAATGTGCATCTCAACCTACGCTTCAGAACACGTTTTTATGTTTTCATTCATATTATCTTTTTTTATATCAACCCCACGCAGAAGGCCCTGAGGAAAATAATATCCCTCAGAGCCTATGTCATCTTTTGGGATGCTGTCTGGAGGGTTTTTTTTTAAGGAAACAAAGGAGATGAAGTTCTGGGAAGGAAAAAAATGTATGAGGTGGGGTAGGAATCTAGGGTCAGTGTGTCCAGGAGTTACGAACGTATGAATATATCCCTCCCAGTGCGGCGCAGCCTCTCTGGATCTGACATACCACGCATCTGGTGGACAGATACATCCTGAACATATCTCACCCGATGAACCCGGGCACTGTTTACACAAAATTAAAGTGCTCACTTAAATCTCCATCCGTTGTTTTTCAAATAATTTAATGTCTTGGCTGTTGTCCATTTTTCGTTATTTTAACAAAGTGTTATTTCTTAATTTTCAGGTCTTCCCGCGTGGGAAAGACGTCACTTGTTGCCAGATTTCTCGGTGCCAAGTTCGAAGATAGCTACACCCCTACCATCGAGGATTTCCACAGAAAGCTGTACAGAATAAGAGGGGAAATATACCAGTTGGACTTGCTAGATACTTCCGGAAACCACCCGTTTCCAGCCATGAGAAGGCTTAGTTTCCTAACTGGTAAGTGGCAGCATTATTTATTTACTCCACCAAAGTTATTATTCGTGTCTTCTTTAACTGTTCAAATTCTCTACCGCTTTACTCTGAGAAACGTTTATTCATTTCTCTTCAGTTTTCCAATGTGAAATTCACAAACATTCAAATGAATAGTCTTGGCCTAACGTAAAATCTGGGTATAATAACACCTGGAGGGTTCGTGAATCGAGATGTCTTTGAATTAACTACGACATACAACGACTACCGAATAGCGCACATTGTCATAACCAGGTCTTGCGCAGAAAAGTTCGCTAAAGTAAAGTACAGGTTTGCAGCGCTGTCCATTGTGAGACTGCGGAGAATCTGAATGTTACTTCTTGAACAAATCGCCTGGCGCGGCGAGTGATTGAGCGAGGTGGGTAAATTATTAACACATTTGTAAAAATGTCTTTGTCAAGTCTGAACTTTCGTTTACCCGTTTTGAGGTAGTACAGTTTTTTAAGCAGCCAGTTTTTGCGCGCAATTGTGAAAAGGACTAGTAAGTCGCAAGCAGATTTTATTTTCGAGGACCGAATGGTGATATTAAAATACCAGTTGCCTGTATACTGTCAGATTCGTTGATTGTTAAATTACTTCCCGTGATCCACGCAAGTTGGTTTGTTCCAATATCTCTAATTTGAAGTCTGTTGCGAAATTTGAAATATCAATCTGGCATTTCAGAACCTGAAATACATAATAATTACACTCGTCAGTGTTGTTTACAGTAACTTTGTCTGCGAAAGCTATAGCAGATCTTGTTTTTAGATTGAATGAACAATTAACATTTCTGTTTTGACGAGTCAGAAGACTGGTATTTGATTTAATATTAAACGTGGCTTAATTAATTCGAGGGTATTAAACATTTTAACACTTTTGTTAACACCGCCCATAACACTCTTCAGTTAACAAATTGTTGGTATGGCAAAAAACTGTTGTCTTACCATTGATCATGTCTCATTGCATTTTTAATAACTAAACTTCTTTGTGTCTGTCCCGAGGGAAAATGGAACTACAAAGTGAAGCATTTAATTAATATGACACCATGCTGTTCTACTTTACAAAATAAGTTTGAATTTAATCCTACTTCCCAAGTTTTCTATGGGTACTATGTCGTTTTTATCGTAGCGTCATAAAGTTATCAATTTACGAACCCTTAAGTTTGAATTGGGGTTAATTATGACAATAGTTTGTTAACATTAAATGGGTTGGTTAAATTTGCATTTATAAAACGTATCCGTTTAACTATGTAACTGTATAGGGCTTTAGATTTCTACAATATATAATACACACAAAGGAAATTGGATTAATTTTATACATACATTATGTATTCACCAGGGAAAGTAATTTGAATATGAAACAGGAACTCCTTTTTGTATCATAACATTTACATTAACTTAATTATAATATTACAAAACAAATGAAACTTTGAAGTAAAAGTAAATAAAAAAATTAGGCAAACATTTTTTTTTTCGTAAATTGGCTTAAGGTCCATCCACATGCACAATATTACTTACACAAACTATTGTATTGCATAAGTAAGCATATACGTTAAGACGACTTGCACGAACGTTAACTTTCGCAAATTAAATTTGTTCTAACGTAAGCAAATACGTTAAGACAGCAAAACTGTGTAATGTGCAAATGACTTGCGTAATATAACATAATACTTCAAATGATTGCGACTATTGCGCATACAAGTTTAGTCGCTGCGAGTAGATGGACCTTAAAAAGAGTTTTTCGAATACCTTTTTTTAAAAAATTGTTTACAAAGGGTTTTCGGCTTAAAATAAATCTTAAAATCATTTGGCTATTAATTATTATCCATTCAAACATTTGACACAAAATAGTGCTTTCATAAAATGTCTCAGTCCACATTCTTTGTACAAAAATGAGGCTGCCTCAGTTTCTCCTGGAAATGACAAGTGAATGGGGTCGCAGCCATATTAAAAATCGTGACGCGATAAAATACGAACATCTGAGGTGGCTGGCTATCTGATAAAATAAAACAAGGTTTTCCGTAGCATTTCACGCCCAAGCTTTTCAATATTTTTTAACCTGTTCCTATTGCAAAACTGAGTGCACGCTTTTTAGCCCAGCATCAGTATAATGTAATCGCATCTTCTTATATATATTCACGTGTATGAATAGTACTATTACCTCCAAGGCACAGATATATACAGGTATGTAAAGTGGAATATGAGGTGGCAACCTTCCGAGATTTTAGAAGAGAGGTCTGGCTCTTTATGTTTGTTCAAATAACTTTATTGTACTCTCCCAGGAGGAGTCGGGTCGAAGCTTTTAATTTGTATAATTTTTACGAAATATGTTGTTGAAGATCTATAGATATCCCGGAAAGGTAAAAGCAATTCTTTATGCAAGCTCTACACTCTTGGTTTGACCACCTGACGGGGGCGAGCATGAGAAAATCGTAAATAGATACGTTCACATCGTCTCGCCGTTTCTTCTCTCATCTCGTCGGCGCTCGAACCCATGTTGGTTTTTTGTGTCCTAGTTTAGGGCTGAGAATTAAACGTAATAGACTATAATACAAGCACACACTGCACAAAATGATAGTGGAGGGAGTTACACTCGGGCTCAAAAAAGCCAAATACAATATTGTACGAGAGTGCAGAGCAGGCATGCCACATTGAAATTCCATTATTTGCTTATCCAGACGGTGTCACACAACCTTTCCACCATTCGATTCCAGAATAAAAAGAGAGTAAATATATATACACACGGCAAACAGAGGGTTCTAGATCTTTTAGGCGCCACTGAAAGCCTCTAGTACTTAATTTGAAGGCACGGATCCGTAAGGGTCTACTGCCTGCTTGCAACTACTGTTCTTTGTTTCGTTTAATGGTTCCTGCGACTTTTATGCCTCGTACGTGATTTCTATTCCGAAATACTCATCTCTGCGCCTCTTTGCCTTTTCTTCTTGCTTTTGTTTCACCAAGAAGTATAATAATGACTGTAACGACGTTATTTCAAACCATTTGCGAGCAACATGTTACATTTTTGCTTTTTTACATACCCATAACGTGAATTAACGTTGGTATTAAGACAAGGATCTGTGTCCTTTTTCGAAAATATGATTTTCCTATCTAAATTCTACACGTACCTTCCTACTGTGGAAATAAAACGGTATATTAATTCAGCCACGCCACAGCTATGCCGTCTGTTCCTCCCAAATCCGTTCGGAAGAGATTAGCCTGATTTCTACGATCGATCATTTAAACATCCTTCATTACTAAGCGGAAAGTCAATAAAGTTTTATAAACCCTATAAAAAGCCCCGTTTCAAATTGTGTTCTATAAAATTTTCCATTTTTCTTACAAAGTGAACACCAAAATACCACACGTGAATAAATGATCGTATCGTACAAAACACAGAATAGAAATAAAGCATGACATTTTTGGGGTCAGCACTCAACAATAATGGCCTTAAACATCACTTTGTAGTCTGCTAACAGTGATAACTCAAGCAATACTAAAAATAATTTATCTGTAAATTCTATACGGTTAGTTGGAAAGTTAGTTAGTAGGAAAATGTTTGGAGTGTATTTTTGGGTGCTGACCGTCAAACGTGGATTTTTTAAAACATTGTCGTTTTATTATTTTTTTTTAAATAAAGGAATAATAATTTATTATTATCACATAATGAAGTATCTCAATAATAAAGTTAAGAGATTAGGTGTAAAAATTGAACAAAGCTACAATCAAATTCAAATCAAACGACTAAATTGCAAAATGACATAAAACAATAATAAATTATTATAAGCAATAATTAGTCGCCTGTAATATCAATACAAATTGAAATTATCTCCCTAGTAAAAATACAATTCAATATGTACTAGTATTTCAAACAAAAAAAACATAAAAATAGGTACATATATAATAATCAGTAATTGTTGATTGGAGTACTAGTACATATTGAAATATTTGGCGGGTTGGAAATAGGCCGACGTGGCTCAGTGGTTCAGAGCGTCTGACCAGACATCAGAAGGCGCGGGTTCAATTCCCGTCGGCGGCATTTATTTTTACTCGGGAGATATTTTCAATTCGTATTGATATTACAGGCGACTAATTATTGCTTATAATAATTTATTATTGTTTAATATCATTTTGCAATTAAGTCGTTTGATTTGAATATGATTATAGCTTTGTTAAATTTTAACATCTAATCTCTTAACTTCATTATTGAGGAATGCCAAAAAAGGGGGTTGATACCAGAAACGAACCACCAATATTCATGGACCTCGAAACTTGGTCTTCCCACCCTCCACCGGCTACTGGTCCACCCATCCTCTACCCTCTATTCCACCCACAGACCATGCTTCTGCCCGCCGACGCTATAACCCTTGTCTCCGAACCTTAAAAAAAGCGACTCGCTCTTCCACTGGAAATGTTTTACAATAAAATTCTATTAAAAGTTGCTTTTAATTAGAGCTCGATTGGAAGCGCTGAATATTCGAAAATATTTACATTAAAAACACACAACTTATTTTTTGTAATCTTCTCTTATTCAGTTTGTAACGATTTAACCATGTTTTATTTACGAAAATTAAACTTTTATTTACTAGACAATGTTCACAGTTACGAGCAGTATAGATTATATACAATTTTCAAATTATAATTTATTTCAAAATAAATCAGGATCAATTTTTATTTCAATTAAGTATATTATTCATATTTTATGACGACAGTAAATGTTACCAGTTAATATTTATGTCTTTAATATAGGCTCATAAATATGTGGATGTTATCATAACATTATTTTCAATGTTATGATAACATCCCGTCAATTTTTCTAGAACAATGCGCATCTGCAATATCAGTAAAAGGTTGACTTGCCTTATTATTTAACCACTTACTTTCTTGTGGACATTTTCCGACCCGTCAGAAATCTAGTTTTTGCTACCCCTATTTTTGAAAAAGGTGATGACACAATATGCATACAATCAGCCCACATAAAAAATTGAATCCCTTGTTCTCGAATTAATTTATCAAGAGTAATAGATAAAAACCAACACGGATTCGTTACTTGCAGGTCAACTGCTACTAACCTATAACTTTAACATAACTATATTACGGAATCTTTTACCAACAAAAAACAAGTTGACAGTACCTATACAGACTTTACAAAAGCTTTCGACAAAGTATCCCATAAGTTATTACTTACTATGCATTAGGGCTGTGAACCAAGTTGTTGGATTGGTTCACGAGTTACTTGTCAACAGAATCCTATTCGTCAAAATTAAATATTCTAAATAAAAGTTATTTTATGCAACTAGTGGTCTACCGCAAGGAAGCCATCTTGTCCCCATTCTATTCCTTATATTCATAAATGATATCATAGGTGTCATAAATAGTTTCGACGATGTAGAATTTCTCCTTTTTGCCGAAGACATCAAATTATACAAAGAAATATCCAATATTAGCTACTGCCTAATCTTACAGTCAAACACCGACAAAGTACACAATTGGTATATCGCTAATAACTTAACGTTGATAAATGTAATTTTGTCGAATCATTTGACTACGCTATTAACAACAAAATCTTTGAAAAAGTCAACGAAATTAAGAATCTTGGAGTTATGTTTAACACCCAAATAAAACTTTGTAAGTCATATACAACAAGTAACTAATAAAGGGGTGAAGACAGTGGGATTTATAACCAGAACTATCAAAGAGTTCGATTCATTGGAAGTTATTAAAATCGTATATTTGTCGCCAATACGCAGCTTGCTAGAATACAATTCAATTGTGTGGTATCCATACTATCAAATTCATTTAAGAAAAATTGAAAGTGTGCAGCACAAAATTTTACTTAGAAGTAACGCGTAGGAGCGATTATATTTATTTTTCAATTACTTCTTATTGTAAATTACTTGTATTCTCTTGTAAAATACGTATAATCAACCTGTTATATTAATTTATATTGTTTGTAAGTCGTCTGCACTTATATGTAGCATGTATTATGTTCGTTTTTTAAGTTTTTGGTTATTTATTTTGTAGTTGTTATTTTAAAAATAAAAACCTTCTGTTGTAACTGTATTATGCAGTAAATCGTGTAAACTATCAATCATACAAAAGCCCATCAGGGCGTTTAAATTAATAAATATATATACATATATTATGTATGTAGGCTTGTTTAAGTAAACACAACAGAAGGTGTAATTTTAAAACAGAAAAGCATCCCTCAATGGATTTTATTATATATAAAGATATGAATGGATTAAAGTTTTATTCCGGTGTGCACTGGTAAATTTTATTTTATTAATTTGTGTTATATCACAATTTATTCCTTTAAAGTAATATATAGTATACTTATAGTGCAAGATACTCTCAGTATAGCCCTGGTACCAGACCTTTCACTTCCTTCCACTTCCTTTTCGCCATCTCTTTCCCCTATCCACAACCTTCAGCCTCACAACATACTCTAATTGTGGATGACGTAGTCTTACTGGCTCCAGACGGTTGAGAGTGGTTGGGACTGGGAAAAAAATAGTATATTTTAATTGAACTTTCTTTAACATACGAGTATTAGGTACAATTTATTGTATTTCGCCCTTATCATGGTGCTCATGGTAGTCGTACATTGATTGTGTATTAAGTTCTGTAAACTTAAGTTGGTTTGTTGGGATTGAATTCTGGGGTTACCTTATCCTAGAATCCCTTTGTCACATTTTGATAATTTGATAAGGTATCAGAATATACTCAGAAAATTGTCCCCGATTTTAATGTTACAACTACCTATGTCAGGTGCTTACGGTTGAGATTGTGACCTATCTTCCGTAGAAATGCAATTATAGTTTCAGCATTTTTTACGCCAGTAAATCGACAGTCTCCATCCCCGGAGTTTCTGGAATGCCCCAGAAACTAATAAATATTGCTTAAAAAAAATTCTGCATACCGGATCGATATTGCTCTTAGAGGTTGTAAAATATTATGATTTGAGATTTATTTTTCGTGTATTATGCCGTGTTGCGCCATCTTCTTTTTTAACCAACGTGTGTCCTGATAATGGAAACTTTGGCTAAGGAAGGAGGTAGCACAACATGGTATAGTACCCCCAAAAAAATCACTACATTTGTAAAATATTGTTTGTTTCGATAGCTCTTGTGAATTTCAATCCCAGCCGCGAAGTTTTGATTTTAATTATGGTAACGAAATGATGTGAGGCTATTTAGAAGCGGAAAATTGGTACAGCTGAAAGGATGCCGCTATAATATTGAATAGGCCTATCTTATGATGTATATTGCTAAGTATTGGTTAAACCGGGAATCGAACCTGGTTATTAAATTGGCTAAGCTCAGATAAAATGGTAGAGAGATGAGGCTCGTGTACTATCAGGGGCGGGCAGCTTCTTTGGTCATCAGGCTCGTCCATCGGTTAGGAGGTCAAAAGGCAGGTTTATCACACAATAATAACACATGGGTAGTAAGGCACAAGGTATATTAATTGTCTCGAGAAATACAGGTTGACATAGATCTCCCTACTAACTCTCTCTACTAATTTGTGACGACCAGATAAAGCGTGGATTCTACATGAATTTACGAGAATTGAACACAAGAAAAGGGGGGAAGGTTGAAAGCTTACGATTCGCCTTGAGATGTGGTACATCATGTTGACCCAGGTTTCCCGCGCTTAAAAGGCAGCGGTACTGATGGTGTGGTAATATGCACTCGGGATTTTACACGAGAACGGGACTCCATTGAGTTTAGTTCGAACCGAGATAATAAACATGACTGCTAGTTTGATGGCGAAATGTATCTAGTTAAACTGGAACGAGATCGCGTCCGTTATTGCGTAATCATGCAAGCCATGCCCGCGAGGGGTTTTCGCCATCGTGAGCGACCGTGTTGCTAAGACCAAGGTCGGATTTGCACTGCCGAAGCGCGCTTAGGGCCGCCCGTGTTGACCGCGAGCAGTGTGGGTGGTCCAAGTCGATCACGTATTTCGACCATCTGGTCGCGTGTGTCGCAACTAGTGAGGGGAAATTGGGGCTAGTGTGCATCCTTTTTATAGGGTAACTTGTATTACGTAACACATTCCCCCTCCGCCAGTAAAAGGCGACGTGGTAATGAAGCTTTAGGCACTAAAAATCCTCTTCATCTTGTCGTGAGGTGAGTAGAGAGAGAAAAAAAACAGTGTTGATTTGCAAAAAAACAAAGAGAAAAAAAAAATATGGTTATGCAATGGTGAAAAGACAAAATACAAGGTTATGCAGTGATGACAAGAACAACATACAAGGTTATGCAGAGATGACAAGAACAACATACAAGTTATGCAGTGATGAAAAGACAAACATACAAGGTTATGCAGTGATGAAAAGACAAACATACAAGGTTATGCAGAGATGACAAGAACAACATACAAGTTATGCAGTGATGAAAAGACAACAACCTGACTCTAAAATTTCATTGGTCTGTAAGCTAAGTTTGAAGAGCGTAGTGTTCGTTGAGTACCAAGTAGACGTAATTTCACTGAAGTTATTAAAGTTACACTTTCACTGTAACTTGACCCATTTGAGATTGCACTCAAGTATCACTAGGGCCATAGAAATTGAACTGTGCTTCTTGGTTGTGGTTGAGAGATGGTGATGCTGAGGGCCAGAAGTATCCGGGTTCTGATGTTGTACCAGCGTGAATTCCATTATGCTGATGTGGTGGGGCAGTGGTTGTCAAGGTGAAGTGAAGTTGGTAAAGACATGGAGTAATACCAGTGAGTAGATTGATGATTGATGCGTGTGATGGCTATTATGTTGAGTTTGCGCATCGGCAAGTGGTTGATTTGTACAATGGCCCGTAGTTGATTGTACGACGGCAAGTAGTTGATTTGTACAAATGGCAAGTAGTTGATTGCACAATGGCAAGTGGTTGATTTGTACAAACGGCAGGTGGTTGATTGCACAATGGCAAGTAGTTGATTGCACAATGGCAAGTGGTTGATTTGTACAAACGGCAGGTGGTTGATTGCACAATGGCAAGTAGTTGATTGCACAATGGCAAGTGGTTGATTTGTACAACCGGCAGGTGGTTGATTGCACAATGGCAAGTAGTTGATTGCACAATGGCAAGTGGTTGATTGCACAACGGCAAATAGTTGATTGCACAACGGCAAGTGGTTGTTGCTCAAACGGCAAATAGTTGATTGCACAACGGCAGGTAGTTGATTGCAGGAACATAACTAACCTTGAGCTGGCATGCTCTGAGGTTGGTTCTTTTGAATGTGGTTTGAATGATGAGACAACTTGATTTGCTACTGCACGCACGACTCACACCTAATTTGGGTGCGGTCGGGTGTTTTTGGTACGCAGAGATTGGAGAGAAGTGAGTGATGGAAGTGAAGGCGGCAAAGAAGTGAAGCTCAGCTTGCAGGTGATGAGGAGGGCTGCTGGTCTTCTTTTTAATCCGGGGACAGGTTATTATTATAGTCAAAATTCTTGAAGTTTACCTGCCTGGTAGACCAATGATGAAAAAACGTTTGGAGAGAAACAAATTGTGTTCAAGAGAAAAGACAAAAAGATAAAAAACGTTGTTGGTTAGAGAGGAGAGAGTAGAGAGAGATCTATTATGCTGACTATACCATGAGTATCCCGAGATTGGGGAGACAAAAAGACTATCACGACTGGCGTGAGGTTACCTATTTGATTTACAAGGTAGGTAGGTGGTTGTGCCGTAGTAACACCAAGTTTCTGAAAGAAGTTGGCCTTCCATGGCCGGTGTTAGCGCTTGAGCGATAACAACTTACGACTTTCAAAATTACAAGAAATTTGTTGATTACCTAGGAATGGGGTGAAAAGGAAATATTTGAAGCAAATTTCATGGATAAAGATTGTCTTAAAGACAGACGATACGCTATGTGCGTAGGGTACACCTTCCAGATTCATGAAATCAACCTCAAGAATAATGAGGGATGAGGAAAAAATGGCGTTGAGCGAGAAGGTCTGCTGGTGATGGAGCTAATTCTCCGTTCGATCTCTTTCAGAGAACGAAATGTGGTCAACCAGCAGATTTCTTAGCTCTTTACAAATATACATGAGTTTGATGGAAGGGTGAAGGATGGAGGGTTTGAGTAGCGAAAATTGATGGTGACTGAGCTAATTCTCAATTCGATCTCCATGTGAGGACGAAATATATCAACCAGCAAATTTCCTAACTCTTTACACATATACATGAATTTGATGAAAAGGTGAAAGGAGAATACACAGTAATAACAATCTAATCTTTCACGTGTATTTGGTGAAAGATTAGGGGTCGTTTTTAATCTTCTACAGTTTGTGAGAACATGACAGACCCTTGCTCAAGCTTCACAAACCTGGGAGTTTTTCTTATTCGTCTCCCAGACAACGAGTTAGGTGGTTTTGTGTCACTGTCTCAATTAACTCCCACGACACGATACCTCATAACCAACAGTGAAGCTGATGGCTAGTCCATGGTCAATGGATAGTGGATGGTTCTTGGGTCCGCTTGACAAGAAGTCCACAGGTATCAGTTAGCGTAAAAAATTGCTGAATGCACAGCTTCATGTTTGTTTGAAGAGAACAAAAAAATTTCTCACTACAGTGAAGGACATTTCCCTCAGTGTCATGAGTAATACAAAAGGGTCCCAATTAAGGGCGACAAGTCAGGGTAAAATGATCTACGTCTGGTAGAACAAGTACATAGTGTCAACTTATTTAAAGAAAACAACAACAAGATATTGTATCGTTCGCACGAATCATGGTAAATATTATAACGTTTCCACGTCTCATGTAGAAATTGAACGAATTACGAAAGAACCCTAGTATTGAAAGGACGGTACAACATAGATATTTATAACCATTTATGGAACAAATTATCTGTTTGGCCACAGTATATGTAAGCCAGTATAAAAGTAATTATAACGAACTTCTCGTATCACGGTAGATATTATAACATTCTCATGTATAGCGTTAGATTTTATAACGATCCCTCGTCTCATGGTGGATATTGTAACATTCTCATGTATCATGAAAATAACATATCAACGTTCAATAATAAAAAAAGTACCATTTCAATACCGGAAAAAAGATACATACACAATGTCAAAAACAATCAAGTAGTGGCTATTGGTATTATCAAAAAGACGATGGCATAACCTTTGGTTGGGTTTATGCGTTTAGTTGGCAATAATACGAGACATATGCCTAAAGATGTCTTACGCGAGACACACAGTATAGCAGAAGAGACCTATTTGGTTTTACTAACTCTTTGCTTACAAAATGTTGAGATGGCATAACCTTTGGTTGGGTTTATGCTTTAAGTTGGCAATAATACAAAACATATGCCTATAAGGATGTCTTAGACAAGACATACATATAGCAAAAGAGACCTACTCGGTTTTACTCACTCTTTGCTTACAAAAAGGTTTGTAGTGGTTTATTTAAGACCTTTTAGGGTTTTACTTACTTAAAATGACCAAACACAAAACGGGGAACACACTTGGTGTTGCCAAAATTGCCACAAACACGAATGTTGTGAACTTTATGTTACAAGTAGATACAAGAGGCACCTAGAGACACAGGATGACTTAATATAAGTGACCTGGCTCGGTGTATTTGACAAGGCAAATTAATGTCATTTAAGTCAAAATATAGTACATAATATAACAAATTGGGGTCAGAAAGTTGAGATCTTAAGATTTTACATACTCAATGTGACCGAAAGGTGTTATTGTTATTGATGAGGAGGACAAAGCGGCGTTTGTTCTTCTTTACAACAACCTTTTTCAGAATTGACGTGTCAATATCAAATTCTGAAAAAACAACAAATTAGAGCAAATGGGAATATTGAGCGCCATTCAATTTTTTTAGACAAAACTGAAAAAACTTTAAAAAAAGGTAATTGTAACTTTTATTTGTTACACCTTTGTAAACATGAATCAAATGACGATACCAAACTGGAATTTACACACGCATTATGATTACAAGTTACAGGGGTAGAAAATTCACCTCAATTGGGTGTATGTTGCAAAGGGTCATTGTTTTATGTACGATGGAGCCCAATGGAACAAATGTGACGAACAAATGTGAAAGAACAATGTGAAAAAACAATGTGAAAAACAAAGAACATGAGAGAATTAAAAAAAACATTTACATATAATGTTGTACGTGACTTTTTGTGGTAGTTAAGACAAAAAATAGTTATATATTTAGTGTCGTAAGTGTCAGAATGGTGACGACTGACAACTGATGTCCAGGGTCATGACTCCGGGAGCATCAATCGTTTTGGAGGTGGAAAAAGTCTCTTGACTGGAATGATCAGTTCCAGAGAAGAATATGTACAAAATATGAGTACAATTTATATACATTACACGGTGAGGTGTGACAAAGAAACAAAAATAACAAAAGGTTTATACAAAAGAGCATAGTAGTGCATGTATGGGTGAGAAATGATTAAAAGCCACAGTTGACACTTCTGTGTTTTTAGAAAAAATGAGAAGGTTACCTTGCAGAGGTCGAAATGCGAGTTTTTATATGAAACTAACGCGATAAGACATGCTGTTTGTCTGCACGAGGGCCAAATCTCGTGGGACAAAGGTAGAGCCAAAAGTTTGTTAGCTATGTGTGTGTGACCTAGTGAAGGTGGTGTCTATTGTGTCCACGCTTCCTAGTTTGACAATATCTTTCACATGGTAGTTACCGATGTGTTTACCAGAGGCGTCTGATAGGGTATACACTACATCTGAGATTTTTCTCAGCACTTTTGCTTTAACAAAGCGAGGAGCTAGTTTTGCAGAGAAGTACAAAGCACCTTGTGAAAGTGTGTTGTTGCGTCTCCAAACTGTGTCGTTTTCCTTAAAGGTAACATGTTTCCTGCGTAAATTGTGTCTGTTTGTGTCAGCAATTATACTGCCGGGTTGAAATTGCAGTCTCCTAATATATTTCCTGTTGTAGAATGTTGCGTACTTAATCAGGACGTTTTTGGTTTTGTTGAAAGGAGAAATATTCCTGTCTTTTAATTCCTTTTCTAAACTTTGAGTACTTTGAGAGCAGATGTTGGCTATTATGCCTAAGGTGTTGTTTTGAGGATTCATTTTGTGGAAGTTGATTTAGACTTTGTGAGAAGAAAAAGAATTGTCTGAGTGTGTGGCTGGTTGTTTTTCAAAAAAAAATACCAGGGGTTTGCTTGTGATGGTTGGTGAAGAATTTTGTGAAATTTTTCAAAGTCCTAGTATGGAAAAAAAATGGCCAGCGGTTTCCTTGTGTTTTTGATGGAAAAATCCCTGAGATAGTGCGTTTTTGAAAAATTTCCGAAAAATTTCAAAGTTTCAATTATGGAAAAAAAAAAATGGCCAGCGGTTTCCTTGTGTTTTTGATGGAAAAATCCCTGAGATTGTGCGTTTTTGAAAAATTTCCGAAAAATTTTCAAAGTTCCAATTATGGAAAAAAAAAAAAAAAAAAAATGGCCAGCGGTTTCCTTGTGTTTTTGATGGAAAAGTCCCTGAGATTGTGCGTTTTTGAAAAATTTTCCGAAAAAGTTCAAAGTCCTAGATGAGTGAAGGAAATTTTTGAAAAAAAATTTCCAAGTCTTTGATTTGAGAAAAAAAACGGCCAGGGGTCTCCTTGCAATTTTAGTGGAAAAGTCCCTGAGATTGTGCGTTTTGAAAAAAAATTTCCGAAAAAGTTCAAAGTCCTAGATGAGTGAAGGAAATTTTTGAAAAAAATTTCCAAGTCTTTGATTTGAGAAAAAAACGGCCAGGGGTCTCCTTGCAATTTTAGTGGAAAAGTCCCTGAGATTGTGCGTTTTGAAAAAAATTTCCGAAAAAGTTCAAAGTCCTAGATGAGTGAAGGAAATTTTTGAAAAAAATTTCCAAGTCTTTGATTTGAGAAAAAAAACGGCCAGGGGTCTCCTTGCAATTTTAGTGGAAAAGTCCCTGAGATTGTGCGTTTTGAAAAAAATTTCCGAAAAAGTTCAAAGTCCTAGATGAGTGAAGGAAATTTTTGAAAAAAATTTCTTCCGAAAAAAATTTCAAAGTGCAGATTTCGAGAGAGTATTGTTTGTTTCTTTCAACAATTAATTGGAGGGTTGTTTGTGATTCGAGACAAATTGTCTGAATTTAAGCAGAACCAGTGTTTGGTTATTTACTCGTAAAGATTCCCTTTCCCTTGGACAATCGACAGGCCATTGCGGAGAAGCGCCGAGGGTCCGGGTTTACGTCAATCGCGAATCTCAATTATATGTAAAGGGTAAGTCGGCTTTCAAGACTTTTCTTTCAAAAAGGATACTCTACCCACCTTTATTACATATAAAGCGGAATTATCAAATGACAGAAGGGCGTTAGTTTTCCTTGTCTATGTATTTTGCAGAACGATGCTGGCTTATGGCTCCACTAACAAGGAATTTATTTTGTATCATGTACAAGATTTGAAACTGTTGAATTGTAGATTATTGTAGTTCATTCTCTCTAATAGTTGCACTTGGAAAGTAAACCATTGTGGTTTTGGATCACTATGTGATGTTTGAGATGTCCGAAAAGAAGTAAATGTTGGTTGCGCACCTTGTGATGGAATACCGGTACTTAAAATTTTGTCGAGTGACGATTCGTAAAACTTGTAATTTGACACCGAATGGTTTTAATGTGACACGGTTGTTTTAAATTTGACGCGATGGTTTGTAGAATAGCTAAGATTTATTGGAAGAAAACATTGTTATTCAAAGGTTAATACAAAACAAGGCATGAAAACAGAGTGAAGGAGTACAAGATTATTTCCAATTTGATCTCCCGATGGACGATTAATTACCAAAAAAAACCACGTTTTTGCGCCAGTGCTAAGTATTGGTTAAACCGGGAATCGAACCTGGTTATTAAATTGGCTAAGCTCAGATAAAATGGTAGAGAGATGAGGCTCGTGTACTATCAGGGGCGGGCAGCTTCTTTGGTCATCAGGCTCGTCCATCGGTTAGGAGGTCAAAAGGCAGGTTTATCACACAATAATAACACATGGGTAGTAAGGCACAAGGTATATTAATTGTCTCGAGAAATACAGGTTGACATAGATCTCCCTACTAACTCTCTCTACTAATTTGTGACGACCAGATAAAGCGTGGATTCTACATGAATTTACGAGAATTGAACACAAGAAAAGGGGGGAAGGTTGAAAGCTTACGATTCGCCTTGAGATGTGGTACATCATGTTGACCCAGGTTTCCCGCGCTTAAAAGGCAGCGGTACTGATGGTGTGGTAATATGCACTCGGGATTTTACACGAGAACGGGACTCCATTGAGTTTAGTTCGAACCGAGATAATAAACATGACTGCTAGTTTGATGGCGAAATGTATCTAGTTAAACTGGAACGAGATCGCGTCCGTTATTGCGTAATCATGCAAGCCATGCCCGCGAGGGGTTTTCGCCATCGTGAGCGACCGTGTTGCTAAGACCAAGGTCGGATTTGCACTGCCGAAGCGCGCTTAGGGCCGCCCGTGTTGACCGCGAGCAGTGTGGGTGGTCCAAGTCGATCACGTATTTCGACCATCTGGTCGCGTGTGTCGCAACTAGTGAGGGGAAATTGGGGCTAGTGTGCATCCTTTTTATAGGGTAACTTGTATTACGTAACAATATATTCTTCAAAACTTCACTGCGAATTCCGATTGCTCCTTTTGCTGTCGCGGCGTTGAACTCATCAATTATAACTTATTCGGTTGAAATTACTAATTACACGCACTTTAACTTATCCTCGTAACAAAAGTATCGGAAAAGAGGAAACGTACGTATACATTAAAGTAAGAATAAGTCTGCGGTGCCCGAACAATGTTAGTATTTAATAATATGAAGAGATTACTTTAGAAGTCAAGTAATACCCTAACAATATTGAACCATAAACTGAATATTTATATACATATAATATATAAAAGCAAAAAATGAGGCTGCTCACAGCCTCAGCTGTGAAACCACGAAGTCCGCGCCGGGCAATACTAAATCGATATTGCACGAAGGCACTCAGTCACCCGAGACAGGCGAGTAAAAGCGTGCTAGTGGAATTTGCAGCATTTTATACATGTGTTCTAAGAAGAGGGATTGGCGGGCCACAGAAGGATCCTTGAAATATCGTATTCAGCGGGCGTCCACACACATACCGACGTTAAATATTGTACGTCTTCTTACCTGTGTTTCCGTTTCTTTCAAATCGAGTTTGGTTTTTGTTGAGATCATGCAATAGAATGATTATTGGATTATACGAAAAAAACAAACGACTCCAGAATTCACATCGCAATTTTTTTGATGAGTCGGCAATCATTTTTGTTGTTAGGTGCGACTTTCTAAGTATAAAACCAGTAAGAAAGATCGCAAGGGTAGGAGGTTATTGTTTGATCTATTACTCTTGACGAAAGTTTGAGTTTTTTGTGAGTGTAATCGAGGGAGGTGAGGCAAGGGGAGTTCGTTTCCGCTTGCTACGTCATCATCCTTATATCGCTCAGTTGTTGCTTGACCGTGATATGTAGTGACTACCAGTACCCCCTTTACCTCATTAACTCCACAGCAAAATTGGAAGCAAATATGTGACACGGAAAAGAATGCCGATGAGGTTGCGAAAGAAATGGTAAGGCGAGGAGAACCTGTCTAGTCCCGACTCACAAACATGACGATTGCATGTTAATATTTCTTTCGGTGCTTAAATTCAGTAACTAGGTGTTACAGTAAAGCATAGTAGTTACCACGAAATTTCGCTCACAGACCACGTTTAAATTTATGATAATTTTATCAGAACTCTGCACCTTGGTGCAAACATTGCCAGTGGCGAAGCGCGGAGAAATTTACAATTGGAAAATTCCCTCGCCAAACATTTCTGTCCCTATTACAATTAAAATTTAGCCACGTGGCATTCATGTAAAAGCTGCCGAGCTTAAACATGTAAAACAAGCTGATATAAGCCGTTCGTTTTAAGCTCTAAAGCCTGTTGTTTGAGCTTGGGACAAATGAGTACTGTCACCCTCCCGGATCGAACAAAAACTCAAAGGTCATTACGTCATTTTTCACTGTAATGGATTTTATAACCCCTTCCAACACTTTGCCTAGTTATATTTGGATTCCCATTGTTTCTAAATATTCAAAACGGTGCTGCAGAAATAATTCGTTTTTATTTTAGTAACTAAAAATTGTAAAATTTAAAGGAGCTTCGACGAATTTTTGGTCACTAAATTACTTACACAAATCTAATCCGCCACACACATAATATTTGGATGCAATAGTCCTCGTAAAATGTAAGCAAAATTTTCATATAACTTTTTTAATGTCATTACAAATAATTCCTTAAGTTTTATTCCTTTTTTTCGAAACAACCTATTAAGATATTTTATTTACGAGACAGTCATTATCAGCAACGGATTATCAGCTACTTACTCGCTAAATGACCAAAAAAGGCAGCTTCTAATTTCCCAATTAACCTTGCTTTCACACTTTCAATAATATTTGTCTAAACTAAGTCTATCCGCTCACAGGGTAACTAAAACTGGTTGGCAATCGAGCTTCTCTCACGGCGCTACTCAAGTTTACGATTAATGTAAGCTTATTTAAACACAGAATGAAGAAGAACACTTAAGCTGTCATCTGTCACTAATCATATAATGTTTAAAAAAATGTCTTCAGAAACAAGTGATGTTGAAGCCGTCATTGTTTTTCTTGCTTAATTAGGATGCCTGTAGTCACAAATACACAGGAGTTTTTCAACATCCTGAACAAATTTAATGTTTTTCCTGTTCGGACATATATGGGCAACTGAAAACGCGCAGGCGGAGTTGCGAGTGACTGGTTGCGTCGCCGTTGAAGACTGGTTTTTGGTAAGTTGCGCCGTGTGCGGACCGCCATTGAAAGCAACTTGCAGGATGCATGCAACTCCACAGGATAGCAACTTGCGTTGCCAACGGGTTTTTTTTTCAGTTGCTCCGTGAGCGGATGGACTAAAAAAATTCAAAAGTTGTATCATTTGAATAATATTTTAAATTGTAAATATAATACCCGGTAATTACTGAATATACATGATAAGAATTATTTTATATGATTAAATTGTTTCAACACTGTAACCGATGTACTGTTTGTTACTATAACATAAAATAAATAAATACATGTGGTAATGTAAGGATACAATATTTTTTTCTATACATTATTTTTGGATATTTATATTTATTTAGGATACCATAAGTATTTCTTTAATTAGTAAATTACTGATAATTCTAAATTACCATTTGATTTTATGACCTCTCTTGTTTAGTATCAACAGACCATTGTTTTAATAAAATAAAAGAACTAGTCTTTTACATAAAAAAATATTAAAGGTATTAAGTTAGATAATTTAGAATCGTTAGAAATTAGGAAGTCTTTAAATACTATGTCTGACCTTTTATTAAATAATCAAATTAACCTAACTTATGAAGAAAACACACTTTATAGCCCTATATTAAATCTGTTTCCCACCATCCATTTCACTCCATAATATTATGTTTATGTTACGTTGTGTTTCTTACGCCCTTAAAATTTATTATTATATGTGTAATTCTTTAAAAATAATATTTTTTTGTAATTTGTTATTATGTAAACTATAACGTTTTTTATTACCACACCCATGTAATGTTTTCTCCCTTCCACTTATCAATTATCAGTTTAGTCAGCTCTTTCATGTATTTTGTCTCTGTCTAGTATATTTTCCATAATATGTCATATTCTGTCTCCCTCTGTTTTACTATATGTAAGCGCATTCTCGGTCTTAGTTTTTAGTTATTAATAACATCCTGATGAAGATTGACTGAAGCGAATCCGGTAGATGTGATAATTAATAAAAAAACTCGTGGTTATTAAACAAAGTACTTTATTTAAATATATAATTATTTCTTAAAAACATATTTTATAATATATTTGTTTCTTCGTAACTACCTTATCTACAACAACAAAAACCTTATTTGAGTGTTTTTAACTCACTAGGCTCTGTTCATAACTAACTAACTAACTAACTAACCATCACGCCGTTTCTCCGCAGGGGTAGGCAGAGAGGACGGACCGCCAAACAACTCGGTCTTGGCACACACTCCTTGCCTCATTCACATTCATACATCGTCTCATACATACTCTTCTATTATTCTGACTCTTGACATGGCCCGACTCGAGTATCTGATTCACTTGATCGTGCCATGTCTTCCTTGGGCGTCCCCGACTTCTGCTACCATTCACATTTGCATAATATATCCTCCTTACACTCCTATCTTCGCTCATTCGCTCTACATGCCCAAACCATCTAAGCGTCCCTTTCTTAATCTTACTCATTACGCTTACATCAGCCTTGCACTCTTTGCGGATCTCCACATTCCTCACACGATCGAACATGGTTTTACCACACATACGCCTCAGGGATCTCATTTCAACAGCATTTAATCTACTTTCATCCTTTCTTTGCCAGTTCCATGCCTCACTTCCATACATCAGGGTAGGTACCAGCACTCCGTTGTGGACTGCTAACTTCGCTTCTTTGGACAATTTTTTGTTAGCGCCTACGGCGTGTAATATTTTTCCTCTTTTCGCCTTTTTTTTATTTGTTTAAAACAATATAAAATTTTCTTCTCTCTTGGCTATGACCGATATTTAATTTTTTTTTCTTTTAAGGCTTTGCATATGTGTTCGCAGGGATGGAAAATTCCTCCCCTACAACACATAAGCCTCCATGAAAATTGGACCCTTTTCTTTGATATCTACAGAAAGCTACTTAAAGCTCTCTTGTACTATATATCTTTATAGACATATGTACTTAACTAATTAATACGTTATTTACGAACTTGAACGCAAATATTTCCGTATTTATATTGTAATTAAATTCCATCAAACGTTGTGTAATTTTTTGATTTATGATATAGGATTTTAATTACCTTCATTTTTGTGGTAACCCCCTTGGTTCTGATCGAGGCGTTGAGTTTCAAAATTTAATTGGTCTTTCCATTGCAAACCTAGACTTAAATGAATTCTCTGAATGAGCTAACTTTCCTATTGTAATTATTCTGATTACCTGCACCCTAACAAAGTCGTAGTTAAACGCTGATAAAAGATATTATACATGTTTATTTGAACAGGTGATTAAATATAACTCAAATGGTTAATTGTTAGTAAATTTGATTTTGGTAAACTCTTGTGTCTGTTTGGCGCCACTCCTTTATGATTCTGCTGCTATAAGGTACATGTAAAGATTGATTTAGTAGGTTAATGTAATTAGTTAATTGCATATTTGACGAACTCGGAATAGCCCATTTGCTGGCATAATTTGGCTCCAAATCCTCCTGCAAGTAAACGAGATGATCGTGAGTCAACGAGAAATTCGCACAATCCTTTGACACGGCTCTTTGATTGATACCTAAGTTATCGCGTCCCAAAAAGCCTTCCACGTCATCATGCACTGCCTTCAAGTTTCCCCTCGAGTCCCGATACCCCCAAATTCCGACCCCTCCTTGGACTACAATTTACTTAGGGCGAACCGGTTTCCTCCTATATACAATCATATACTCACGGTTGGTGTGGACTTACGGGTCGTGAATCCTCATTCCACGTTTAAGAGAAGATGCGAGAGTGGTCCAGAAGACCTAAAATGCAAGCTGTATGCAGGTCCGCATCCTCCAGTAAACAGTACATACGAATAAATATATGTATACATACAGTTTGGGAAAGGTTTATAACTCGCAATACGAGGCTATCTACCTCGCATTCCAAGCTCGGATCTCGCACGAAGAGTTCTGCGAAACTCTAGGCTTGGTAACCGAATATATACGTAAGAATAAGGTTATACTAATAAATACTAGTAGAATAAGATCTTATTTGATAGTTTGTTTTGGAGAGCTATCGAACTCCAGGCTTTTGTTTGTTTGGTTTTGACGTTTTTATTTAAGAGAATCGCCATCTCTATTTGGTTTGGTTAATGGTCTTGTTGTAGGAGCGACCACTGCCTCCTGTTTGATGAGCTGTATTTGTTTTAAATTTTACTTCCAGGTTTCAACATTAATTTTGTTCATCCTATCCCGTGATTTTCCAATTGTTTCAAGTAGTTGGTTGCCACATTAGAGAGTACTCGACTCTCAAATGTCTCAGGCAACTGATGGGGTTTTGTATGAGCACCCAATCAATAACATTCAAATGTTTTGTATAATTATTCGATATAAATCTTACTAACCCGTGATTTTTCAATTGTCGATTGTGAATGATAAGTATTTGTAAGCACGCAGCTTCCAGCTGTTTCAGGTAACTAATAAAAATCTATGCGATTATCTAATCAATGGTATTCAAATGTTTTATTTAATTTTTCGATATAAATCTGGCTAACCCGTGATTTTTCAATTGTCGTTTGTGATTGATAGGTATTTGAGAGCACGCATCTTCCAGATGTTTCGGGTAATTAATAAAATCCTATGTGACTAACTAATTATGGCCAAGGTCGTTTCCAAACTATGCGGTTGACCCAATTCTCCAGTGATCCCTTGTTTTATCAACAAATTGAACAATGTAAACATCTCATCTGACCCACTAACCCAGATGTGAGATTGTTTATTTTAAAAATATCTCGCGCTCTCCTTGTGATTCAGTTATGTTACCGTTTATTGTGCATAGTTAATTTAAATATTTTTAATTCCTTTATTGAAGTTAAACTATTTTTCATTTTCCGAATTTAGTAATTTTACTAGGTTAAATGAAGAATAAATATAAATATATATTTAAGTACACATATCTCGATTGTCAAAATACGTTAAATAAGATTACATATATTAATAAATAAATATAAGATATATGATTCTACATAGTCTTGAATATTAATAAATACATATTTTCTTTTTCAATAAAGTAGATATGTCCATAGGTAGGTATCTAAGATCGCTACCATTTCGATGTTCTGATTAAATGATAAATATATATATACATATACATGGTACATACATTACAAATATATACTATTTATATACAATATTTTACTTTACTTTTTTATAGATAAATACATATATTACACATATTAGTGTGTAATTCCTTTTTTGTTGTTTCACTTTAATATTCAATTGATATACTTCCACTTCACAGCCCTTCTGTGTCTCCTGGGACCTGAAAATTATTTATAAAAGGAAAACTTACCCCCGTCAAGGTATTTCCGGTCGGGTAGTACACAACAACCTTGATGAAGAAATCCTACCTAATTAATTGTATTTTTCAACTAATTTCAAAATAAATCTTTTCGACTATTTATTCCTATATAATATTTTATTCTCGCTTGAATCATATAAATTAGCTGATATTTAATTTTTCTTCCGAACGAAATCCTAATCCAGAAAACCCGTTGATTTAATAACACTTTTCTAGTTTAGGCTTTTGAATGATAGCTGTTTCAAATACTTTTTTCGAAATGGTAGACTGATGTTTAGAATTCCGGTTAAAACGACAAACACTTTTAACACTGTCGCTATACGCACGATGGATTTTAATTGATCAATTTATTGATTCTAAATTTCTTTTTATTTATTTTTATAAGAAAATTTTTTCCGAATTGCGCAGACTTTTAATTATCTCGATTCTTAATACATTAATTTCTTTTCCGAACTGTTACTTTTAGAACAAAGGTTTGAGCATTTGTTGTTATTTCTTTTCGAACTGTCTAGATTGTGTTTATTTTAAACTAAGACGTAAATATTTATTACTATTTTTATTATTTTTTTTTTTTTCAAATTGATGTTAAATTATAATCTATTTTTAAATATCAATTCACGAGCACATCCACTCTAGATGAACGACAACACTCTCAATCGAATTTTAATTTCACTTGAATGGAATAATTATTTTTAAATTTTGATTTAATTTTTAATTCAGTAATCACTTTTTTGCACTTCACTAAACACTTTTTAAGCACTGAGTTTAAATTATATTTATTTTCACTGTTTAACCAAATTAAACTGACTCAACAAAACTTCACTGATGGGATTTTCAAAGGAATTTAAACTGAATTTAAAATTTCTAACTTTTCACAAAACTTCCTAAGTCCAGGGACTTGTTCAAAATTTAATACTTAGACTTGTTCAAAATTTAACACTTAGATTATTTCACTAGAATTTTACCAATAGACGTAGTACTGCGACGTAAACTCCGTTTTCAAAACTCTCGACTGACTCCCTGAAAACTGGTCTGCACCGCCATTTTATACCCTTCTCAGACTCCAAAAGACGTATCTGAATTTCCTCTGATGATCGATTCTATCTTTTACCAACTCGCAAATCCGAACATCCCTGCCATTAATATCGATTGTGCTTCCATAAGATCTTCTGCTTTCCGGCTCTGGGCGGTGGTTAATTTTTATCTCACAACTCTAAATCGATAGGGTCCGAATCGGGTAAGTCCGCGTTAGTCGCCCAAGCTACCTTTGTCCTCCGTTCATACAAAATGTAGTTAAAATCTCATGATTTTGCGTTCCTTTTTTTTTCCAATTCGCGATAGGTCCATCCTCAATAACATATATATAGATCTCAATTTTATGCATCTCGTGCGAAAATTGTTTAAATCCATGCTGAGATCTTTACTACGCATTTTTGAATTTCGATTTGTCTAAATTCTACTTAATTTTATTGTCACCTATACGAGCTTTTCCATTATCACCCGTACCTTCCCTCTTTATGTCGCAGATTTGAGTTTTCCTTATTTTTTTGGATTTTCTTTTATTTGCGACGTTTTCCTGCACAATTTCTTCTTTATTCTTTTGTTATTTCTCATAACTCTATAACTAATTATTTTCCAAGTCGTATTTATTTATTTCACGGATAAATTTGAATTGTATCACTTTTCTCCACTTGGATTATTCTTTATCTCCGTTCTTTACCCTTTCTTTTATCTTTTCTCCACTTTTCCCGATGTGTGTGGTCTCCAGGAAAATTTCATACTTCATCTATTATTAATTAATATATAATTTTCCACACTTCTATGGGAGATATACCTAATTAGACTCTGGGATATCTGTCATTTTTATTGCCTGACCCAATCTCCGCCCCAACCTCTATCTTTGTCATACAAGATTTCACATAAATTATATGTCTGGACACCTGTTTACGTCTTGAATTTATGTACTATGGTCGTAAATTTTATTTAATTTCAAACCTATTAATTTTAATCTCTTTTGCCTTATCTAAATACCTCATCTGCTCCACGTTAAAGTTAATCGTTTTTCTAATCGTTTATTACCTTAACGTAAATAAAAATCATGTCCGGATTTCGATTGTTTATCTCCCAAAATACACATGAGACTGTCAACCTTTTATCTCATGTCACTTCTTCAGCCGTCTTGTGTAGCTCTAATATCTATCTAACCTAATAATCATGTAAAATGCCTACGTTTCCTGAATCTAATCTATCGCTATATGTTTAGTTTTACTGTCTTCTTCTGATACTCAATTTTCATGTCCCTAGGACCTTTGTAACAGCTCAAAAATCTCTGTATTATCCTTCCATTCGGTCGCCGCACTTTTCTAAAATGTCTATTTTTTTTGCGAGATTTTCATTCAAAATTGATTTACCAATATGTCCGTTTCATCTTAAATTGATAACGATTAATTTCCATTGTTTCCAAAACTCTCACCTCTCTTTAGTACGATTTTTATCGAACATGACACCCTCCTTCTATCATAAATAATTGTACTACAGTTGAAAATTCTGCCAGTAATTTCCCTAAGTTTCTCCGCCCTCTCTTACACTATCACGTTTATAATTTTTTCATTGCATTTTTGTGTGTGTGCTTTACAACTTGTAAAACTTCCAAAGCCCTCGATTTCAATGGTTCGATACCCCATAAATGTCTCAGTTATTGTAAACATTCCCAGGATCCGTTCCCTTGAACGTCGATGTTTATTCTACAGTGCGTTCACCTCTAATTTCTGTGGGAATCGAAATGTCGTTAATTATCTATTTTATTGCCCGATCCAAAATTCATTCCTTTGTCTGTAGCTGATGCACTCCTCTCCGTTCACTGATTGGTTATTCAAAATTTTTATCGTTCTCGACCAGATCCAATTGGTCGACAACCTTCAATATTTATTTTTAAGCCTAGAAAGGGGGTTCCTTTCTCGTCTTAGACGATTTTACGACCTCTCTTCTTTCATCCCGGAACCTCGATTTAAGTCCAACTATTACAGGCGCCTACTGCAAGTAAACTGAATCAATTCTTTCTCCGCCAGATGTCGTTAGCATGTCCGTTTTCATAAATAATTTGTATATTTTTTTGCAGCTATGGTTTATCTGTTTTTTCACTGTGATTTAAAGCCTTTCATCACAGGCGTTTAGTCCTCCATTAACGGAATTACCTGCATTTACCCTTCTTTCAATATCTCTGTCAGCCTTCCCATCTCTCGTAAACATACTTCCTAAATACACAAACTCATCCACCTGCTCTAAGTATTCCCCACTCACAATTATATTGCACACTGTTTTCGTACTCTCTCTTTCAAACACCATTACTTTAGACTTACTTACATTCATCATTAACTCATTCTTCATGCATACTTCGTTCATCCTAGACACGAGAGACTGTAGATCATCTATACTATTAGCAATCAGCACCGCATCATCAGCATACAACAGGCAACATACTTTCAAATTATTCAAATTTGCGCCTAATCCCATCTCTTTCAATTCTTGCATACAATTATCCATGTATAGATTGAATAACCACGGTGACATTACGCAGCCTTGTTTAACACCTTTTGTGATATCACCGTTTACCCTAACACATGCAACGCTTCCCTCATACAGAGACGCAATTGCCTGAGTCAGATTCGTATTCACTCCATACTTGGACAACACCTTCCATAGCTTTTTCCTGTCGACTCGGTCGTATGCTTTTTGTAAATCTACAAAGGCACAGAAAATTTTCTGTTTGTAGTTGAATGAATATTAAGAAAAATAAACCTTTTCTAGAATCGATAACCTTAAATTTCATGCTATTATTGCTATTATTATTAACTATTGGCGCTCATATATATTTGTTGGGTCGAAAAAGCCGAATATTCGATCAGATATTCATGTTAAATTGGTCTTTAGTCAAATAATTTTTAAAAGATCCTGGAAAAAATAAGAACTAATCTCCGCCACCTTTTTACTTAAGTTTACATATTTGCTTCCACTAAAAATGTCATAATCATTTAGCGAAAACATTTCTAAAATTAAATTACTTTGAATTTCGCAGCATTTTTTGTAAAACGTGTAGCCTCTTTTGAAAATAATATATGCCAAAGCGGAAATAAAATAAATTCCTCTCCACATTTCGCAGCAAATCGTTAGAATTCACAAAAAGCGGCCCATTTGCATATCTGCTCTAAAAGTGCAAAAGCCATTAGGTAACATTTCATTGAAATTGCTTTGTAAACTTTCCGCGTTTCGCAAATTCTTATATTTGCATTGTTCGCTGAATGATTTAATACAAGAATTTGCGGAATTTTCGTAAAAATTGCTGCCTTCAAACTGTAGAAATCAGTAAATTTGATAAAAAACAAATGACTTTGTTGCGGGGTGGTGGTAGTTATTAAAAGTAAGCCCACAAGTAACCTTATTGTGTTAATTAAATTCAACCTTTTTTAACAAAATAATCTGAAGATGTTCATGAGTTCAAATATGAAGTACCCATCGCAGTACAAAAGATAACAACTAAGAATGTGTATAACTAACAAACTGTGAAGAGACATTACGCAACTTAATCATGCTAAATTACTATGTCAGCGCAAATAAGTAATCATTGTGGGCCATTTGCACCAATATTCATCAAACTTAAGCACCCTTAAGAACATAATATGGCAATAAAGTTGTAGATGTCCATTTCAGAAGTTCGTTCATTTCTGCCAAACTAAGATTTCTTGGAATTGTTTTCTTGAGACATTCTTACAAATATTTCTTGTTTTATTTACCAAAAATTTCACAATAATTATAGAAATTATGAATAAGCAAATAATTATCTAAAGAAGATTTATTAATATTTTTACTTGGAATTGTTTCAATATGCTTTGTAACAAAAACAGAACATCATTACATTATTTCTTCTTTCCACGGCATTAGCACAAGTTCACTTTCAGGATGTACCTACAACGGACGTATCCATTTGAAGAAATGAGTTCTGATAATTTTATTCAAAGGTTATTCGGTAAATGGGAATATAACCTTTTAAACTTGACGAGAAATTTTTCTCGTAAATAAATAATGAGAGTTTACCGGAATTTTTTTTTAAATTCCGTTGAAGTGTAATCTTTCTAAAGTGATTATGTTAATTAAAATATACATTTTTTTTTTTAAATTAATTATTTTTTATGTGAATACCGCACAAGAGTCCCAACTGCACCCAACAGTCTGGAGCCAGTAAGATAATGACACCCCAATTAGGGTATGTTGTGAGGCTGAAAGTAGTGGGGAGAGGAGCGACATGCGGGATAGGTAGGTGGGGTAGTACCTATCTAATCTGATCTAGTCACCAAACATGATTAATTCAAACCATTGATTCTAAATTGTGAAATCTACCACCGTGTGTCGCAGTGATTTACTGAGATATCATGTTATCATGCTACCTCCCAACCTGGTCATGCCCATCCCTCACCCCTATTATACTTTATTTTTATTCCAAGTAGACATATTTCTATGATTTTAAATACACTGGTTATACCTACTTTTCTTTACGACGCATAATAAGTACTCAAATCTAATAATATTATATTCCTCTCCTCCCAATTGTACTTGGAGTTTGTAAAATACACTGGTTATACCTACCCTGAGCGAACGCGCTTTCTTTACAACGAATAATAAGTACTGAAATCTAATAATATTCTATTCCTCTCCCCCCAATTGTACTTGGAGTTTGTAAAATACACTGGTTATACCTACCCATAGCGAACGCGCTTTCTTTACAACGAATAATAAGTATTCAAATCTAATAATATTCTATTCCTCTCCTCCCAATTGTACTTGGAGTTTGTAAAATACACTGGTTATACCTACCCTGAGCGAACGCGCTTTCTTTACAACGAATAATAAGTACTGAAATCTAATAATATTCTATTCCTCTCCTCCCAATTGTACTTGGAGTTTGTAAAATACACTGGTTATACCTACCCTGAGCGAACGCGCTTTCTTTACAAAGAATAATAAGTACTCAAATCTAATAATATTCTATTCCTCTCCTCCCAATTGTACTTGGAGTTTGTAAAATACACTGGTTATACCTACCCTGAGCGAACGCGCTTTCTTTACAACGAATAATAAGTACTCAAATCTGATAATATTCTATTCCTCTCCTCCTCATTGTACTTGGAGTTTGTAATTTTATTTCACCATTAACCATTAATCCTATCGCTTGAGCTTACCGCAGAATATATCAATGTAAAATTCCCGACAATGACGAGGACGCACATCCCATCAGGAAATGGCAGATTTACGTTCCCGGCTTATCCTGTTTTTACTCGGTGGCAGGACTGGCAGGATGGCGGCAGGAAACAGTCAATAAAATTAAGGATTTATGCCCGTATTTTAGGAATCCTTTGGGTTGTTTGGATTCTTTTCAACACATTTTTGACCACTAAATTCGTTGTATATTTGAAAGATAACAAAAAAAAATCGTAAAGATAATGAATTTCATTATATTATTATTTATTTTAGTGTCTAATGGTTTTTAAGATTTCATCTAGAAGACGTCTTTCATATTATGCAGTACCATAATACTACAAAAGATGTATAGAATTCATTTTATGCACTACGATACTTTTCAAAACTGTATTACCTATTGTTTTCGCACTCTATCTTTCAAATAGTTAGGAACCATGATTTTGGACTGCATACATATGCAGCTTGTAATCGGCTTGGTACGCAAACTGGTGAAGTGGCAAAGTGGCGCCATCTCGGCACGACAAATAAATGTGTTGCGTCTTCGTGTATTTCCACTTCGCTGAAGAATTTTGAGGTACTATTTGTTTCAGAGAAATTTCATTACTATGGTCAACATCCATACTCTGCGCTCATATAATATAATCATTGATGTTCCCAAGTGACGTCTTTAGATGAGCGATATGGAATTTGCTCGTACTACGTGACTCATGACACCTCTACACCTAATAAAAAGAACGAAAATTCAAGGTAGTAATATAACATAATACTTATAGAGAATTTCCGACTTTATGTCCGGGTTAAATCTTCATCTTGTCAATCAAAATTATGCAAGCGCATTATATAAGCAAAAAAAATACAAAACAATACAAGAACAACACGTCAACTCACCAGAGATCAAATGGGAAAATAATTCACCGACTCCAGATATTTTCATATCAGAGGGTTCGGCTCGGTAGAACTCCTAACAGGGCCTATAAATCCTACTAATCCCTCAGCATAAATATTTAAAATATCTTTCGTTATCCTACATGTATTTAAAATGACTGATTTTCGCATTTTTATAAATAAATTTTTTGATAGATCTAATACGTCTTAATTTTTAATGAGAGAGCTAGGTATAATGCCAGTAGCCGAAATAACGAATGGTTTTATTTTTTTTATTTTATTTTCTATCTTTTTAATTATTATTACTATTATTTTGAGATGTATTATCACTAAATAAATATTTTTGGATACATGACAACATTTTGGGAAAACAGCCGAGAAAAGGCTTTGTTTCCCAAAAACTATTATCACATTGAATATAACATAATACTTTTAGAGATTTTCCGACTTTATTTCCGGGTTAAATCTTCATCTAGTCAATCAAAATTATGCAAGTGCATTATATAAGCAAAATAAATACAAAACAATACAAAAACAACACGTCAACTCACCAGAGATCAAATGGGAAAATAATTCACCGACTCCAGATATTTTCATATCAGAGGGTTCTGCTCGGTAGAACTCCTAACAGGGCCTATAAATCCTACTAATCCCTCAACATAAATATTTAAAAAATCTTTTGTTATCCTACATGTATTCAAAATGACCGACTTTTGCATATTTATATATAATTTTTTTGATAGATCTAATACGCCTAAATTTTTTATTAGAGAGCTAGGTATAATGCCAGTAGCCGAAATAACGAATGGTAATATTTTTATAGTCTGAGAATGCCAAATTCTTTTTTTTTCATTTCCTAAATCTGTGTATTTTCTAATTTTTTTGCTAACATATTTTTGAATATTACAGGAATTTGGTATAGCGACATCAATGATATAAGTTATTTTTTTAATTTTGTCATGTAAAACTATATCGGGTCTATTATGACTAATTGCTAGGTCTGTTAGTATAGTTTTATCATAATATATTTTATAAAATTCGTTTTCTAAAAATGAATTTGGTTCGTATTCATAATATGGTACTATATTACGGCAGTCAATAAAGTTATGTTTAATTACCAAATTTTGGTGAATTATTTTTAAAACTTGATTGTGCCTAAATGTATACTCGGACGGTGCTAATATAAAACATCCCGATATAATATGTTCTATAGTTTCCGGAAAAGCCAAACATTTTATTATTATTACTATTATTTTGAGATGTATTATCACTAAATAAATATATTTTTGGATACATGACAAAATTTTGGGAAAACAGCCGAGAAAAGGCTTTGTCTCCCAAAAACTATTATCACAATGAATATAACATAATACTTTTAGAGATTTTCCGACTTTATGTCCGGGTTAAATCTTCATCTAGTCAATCAAAATTATGCAAGTGCATTATATAAGCAAAATAAATACAAAACAATACAAGAACAACACGTCAACTCACCAGAGATCAAATGGGAAAATAATTCACCGACTCCAGATATTTTCATATCAGAGGGTTCGGCTCGGTAGAACTCCTAACAGGGCCTATAAATCCTACTAATCCCTCAGCATAAATATTTAAAAAATCTTTCGTTATCCTACATGTATTTAAAATTACTGATTTTTGCATTTTTGTATATAAATTTTTTGATACATCTAATACGCCTAAATTTTTAATGAGAGAGCTAGCTATAATGCCAATAGCCGAAATAACGAAAGGTAATATTTTTATAGTCTGAGAATGCCAAATTATTTTTATCTCATTTCCTAAATCTGTGTATTTTCTTATTTTTTCATTAACAGATTTTTGAATATTACAGGAATTTGGAATAGCGACATCAATGATATAAGCTATTTTTTTAATTTAGTCATGTAAAACTATATCGGGTCTATTATGACTAATCGTTCGGTCTGTTAGTATAGTTTTATCATAATATATTTTATAAAATTCGTTTTCTAAAAATGAATTTGGTTCGTATTCATAATATGGTATTATATTACGCCAGTAAATCAAGTTATGTTTAATTACCAAACTTTGGTGAATTATTTTTAAAACTTGATTGTGCCTAAATGTATACTCGGACGGTGCCAATATAGAACATTCCGATATAATATATGTTCTATAGTTTCCGGAAAAGCCAAACATTTTCTACATAAATCATCAATTTGATTTGTATCTTTGATTATATGCTTCCTATAATTTTTAGTATTAATGACTCTATCCTGAATGGTTACAGTATTACAAATACAATTATTTGCTTTGTTTTTTTAATGGTATTATTATTGGTTGATAAATAATATTTTTACATTGACCGAAATTTAGGGAGTGCGTTGCTCCAACGCTCATTAGTGCTAGCTGCCATTGCGTACATATAGGTACCTCGATTTTCCTCGGCAAGATAGAAAAATTGAAAGAATACTAATGACGCCAAATTATATCTACTTTACATCTCCTATCAATTATCTGATTAAGAAAGAAATTGTACATTGAATTTTTTTATCAATTTGACAGGAGATTTTAAGGAAATACATAATTGGTTTTATTTTGGCTAAATAATACTTATTTACAAACTGATTAAATTTAAACTGTCGATTTCCCGAAAATTAATATAAATAAAAAAATTAAAAAATTGAGCAAAATTCGGGCGCAAATGTTGTTATGCTAATGATGTTTATGGTATTGGTGGATAATGTTTCAAAATGGTATCCAGATAAAACACAAAATTATCAAAAATAGGGTTAGGTTAATTTAGGAGGGGTAAGGTTTTAAAAATTTGTTTGTTATTTACTTCTTTTCTCTCCAGTTTTATTTAAGGCGATGCCATACGTAGTAATGCAATATCATGTGTTTTTTATTTGAAAAATTGGTCGCCTAGAAATGTTTCAGATGCTTTAATTAAATACTGCGAGTAGAATACATCTTGGCCTTTGAAATAATCGAGTATTTTTTTAAGTCTTTTTATAAGCCCAGAAAAAAATTATGTATAAGGCCTATGAAAACTGCTTTAAAGTTCAAAATCTCCTACTTACGAACCCATTTTCGGTTATGATTTTATTGTATAATGTGGCAAGTTAAGTTTTTTATAAAATGATCGGAAAAAAAATAAATATTTATGCCTGAAAATCCGCAAAATAAAATAAAAGGCACTTTTTGGCTATGTTTTTTTCTTGCATAAATCAAAACAGGCGGATGGTGTTAAGCGGGAATTTAAACCTTATCGCCATCTACGTAAGGGTTGTTATTGATAGCGGCTTAATTTGAAAATATTACACGACGTAGTGCATCGCCTTAATGTTATATTTTATCACCCGTTTTAAACAAATAATGTTGTTGCAGGTGACCTGTTTGTGTTGGTGTTCAGCATGGATAGTCGGGAGTCCTTCGAGGAGGTTATCAGACTGAGGGAGCAGATACTAGAGACAAAGATGAGCGCCGCTGTGAACAGCGGAGGCAGGGCCAGCAAGAGGCACGTCCCCAGGGTGCCTATGGCGATTGCGGGAAATAAATGCGACAGAGAAATAAGGTATTTTATTTTTTACAATTTTTCTTCACTGCCACGTAGTCTTAACTACAATTACTTAATTACTCGTAAATTTTCATGATTTGAAAAATAGTATGTGTTTGGATAGAAATACTTTCACTGTCTTAATAATTTTAGAAACGAAAACTTTTTAACATAATATTAGTACAACGTAATACGGAATCGTAAAAATATTTGCAATTATCAAAAATAAACCACGTTATTATCTTTTGCTTCTTTTAAAGTGTACCAACCGTAGCGAACCACTTGGGGTGACCTATGACAGAAGTGTTGGTTATCTAATTAATGGTTCCAGAGGCGGCGGTACTCATACCCGCCTTCCAAATTAAAACTATTTTGGCGACACGCGTTGTGCGCTTGATTCATACTGATAGTGAATGGCACATCTCGATGGTTTCTATTGTCAGTGGTTGTTCCGTTTTTAATATGTTTCCGGTAAATTTGATCTTTTTTCATTCCAACGAGTAGTGATTACATATTTCGTCGAAGCACGTGGAATAAGCCACCGGCATCCTTTTTTTATAGTCCTTTCTAATCCTTTTCACAATGTCGTCCAACTGGTTCGCTTAAATAAAATTTCATTTGGCGGTAGGTATACAGTACAGACAGGACAGCATTTTTGGGGCGTCATGTAAAAAACCGATTATTTCATTCATTCTTTTGTTCCCATTTAAAAAGGCTATTTATTTCAAATTGCATTTAGGTTTAACTGAGATATTTCCAATGTTACTTGCTATTATAAAGTATCCTGAATGTTCATTGTTCAGCCGTTTTAGGATTCCGTTGAATCATATCACGTAGATAAGACTGCAAATACAGTCTGTATACACAAAGTAAGACTGCATATACAGTCTGTATGCAACCCTCCGGGAAATTGATTTTATCTGGTGCAAAGTGTTCTTCACAAAACTTCTTCTTCAAAACACACAGACTCTTTGGAATCAGTTCCTTCCCACTAAAACTTTCTTGAAATTTACCACAATTGAGTTAAAGAATTACAGCACCGCAAACGCTAGTAATTGCCAGCCAGTACATTTGACAATTCCCCAAAACGAATAATATGAATATTTCCTTCCATAACAAAATATTCGAGTCCTATGTATCCATTATTGATGTTTCAACCTTTGATTTATTTATGAATCTGTGAATAATCGAATTGTTACTTCCGAATTGTGATTTATTCAGCATTTTAATCATCACGTTTAGGAAAGGTATGGATAAGCCTTGTAAGTACTTTCCTACAATTTCTTAAAGAACCTTTAAACATTTTCCCCGGAAATTATATATTGTCTTCAAAACAGTTAATTTTTGTAAAGTTCGTGGAATAATTTATTAAGGTTTGTTCTTGTTAGTATTTTTGGTTAAATTTATTGTTTTGTTATTTTTTTATTATTATTTGCATTTTATGACAGTTCAAAATTATGGTATTTTATACTTAATTGTATAATTTATTAACTATCTCTGTTTGAACATAAAGCATCAACATTAAAAAATGTTACTTAATAATTGTAATATAATAATATTACGAAAAAAATTGTAATTCAATATACTTTAACAGATATCGTGATAAAAGGTCCTATCGCTAACTTATGTTCTCTTACAAATACATGAAAAAGGTGTACACCAATAAATAAAACATTTTTTATGATGCAATTACTTTGTGGATGGACATTATATTTATAATTAAATCAAAACATTGTTTTTAACCACAAGTTTTTATCATTTTTCGGATCAATCGGTTATTGATTATTATTTATATCCTGAAGAAGCTTCATCTAAGCGAAACCAGTCGACGTAAAAAATAATAAAAAGTCGTGGTTAAAAACAAAGTGTTTGATATAATTATAAAGAAATAAAACAAGTAAATTTGCAAAATAGATTCATGTTTAACGAATTCGAGTAGAAAAATTAAGAAAACTGAAAGAAAATTAATTTGAATTCCACAAAAACTCTATCAATAATTCATAAAAAATAATAGTATAGGTACACAACATAATTTTGTATGCCATGTAGGTACAATTTAAAATTAAATTTTCGTATTATTTTATGTACGTAACAACGAACTTATTTCGCCGATTTTAAATTGGTTGGTGGTGTACATTGGCCATTGCCTTCCAAAAACTTGATCGGGGTTCAATTCTCGGCGGAAAAATAATAATTTTGTTTTAAAATTTAAATATGTATGCCACATGCACAAGATAAGATTTTTTACCTAGAAGACTAAATACCGCGTTATCAAGTGATTTTCTCGGGTCTGCACTAGTTTTATTAAAAAATGTGTTTTTTTTAAATTTTATTACAATTTAAAAGTATGTTTCACAAAATAGTGCTCATTACGATACCAGCAAATGCATTTTGAATGGGTTTAAAAAAACTAATAAATGAATGTGTTTTTTAAAATATGTTTAGCATGATTATAAAACATTTTTCTTTTACTCTTGAGCGCAATAAAAATATAATTACAGCTAAAAATGTCCATTTTAACCTTAATGATGATCTCTAATTTATTTAGAATAATGCAGATTCTACTTTCCAGTCTGGTTTATTGCGCGAATTCTGGCCAAATAACATGTCAGTGCATAATATTTACATTAAAATGGCGGGTAACATTTGTTGACATCATACAACCATTATTTATTTGTCAAATTTGATATACGAGTTACACTTAATTAATAGCATTAGCAGTATACCCAATAACTTTCTAGCGGTAATTGGATAATGTAATTTATCTTCATTAGCCGTATTCATTACGCAATTTATGAAAGCCGTGCATATTTGTTGATTATGTTCAAAATATTAATGATCACATGTTGAGCATTAACTATAAAATGTTGATGTCATCAAAATTCCACAAAAGTGAAATCAAATAAAAAGGTTCTGCACTATTATTAATGAAGACAATTACCTAGTATTGTTTCTGTCTGCAAGAATTGTTATTGAGTAATATACTGTATAGGTACATTCTGTACTATTAATTTACGACACAAATCCTAGTTATACTTTTAAACATATTATCTGAAAATTAAAAAATTATATTCTTTTAACAGAAAATTGTGGTGAATGAATGTGTTCAGAAACACATTTTTATATTCATTAAAAAATTGTTTGTCGCAATTGAATGTGTTCTCAATTGAAAGTTTATTACACTAGTACGAATGTATATCGTTAAGTTTGTGATGAAAATATAAATATATTAATAATATGATCAATTTTATTTGTCCATAGAACCGTTCAAGCCGAGGAAGCGGCCGCTTACTGTGCCACTCAAGACTCCACCTGCGTCTTCGTGGAAACATCTGCCAAAAAAAACTTAAAGGTAGACGATTTATTCTACGATTTGTTCGTCGTGGCAAACCTCCCTCTGGAGATGGCACCCAACCACCACAAGCGGGTGAACACCACCTTCGGCAGCCCCTGCACTCTTCCGCCCCATGTACCCACCCACAGGTCCAAGATGTGCACCCTCTCCATCAAGAGGAGACTCTCCGACGCTTGCGGGGTGGTAGCTCCTAACGTCAGGAGACCCAGTATTCGTACTGACCTCATGATTATGAGGACAAAAACCTGTTCTATGGGAGATGGAGAGGGTCCTGGAGGTACTCAAGGCTTCAGTCTCAACAGACTCGTCAGAAACGGCTCGCAAAATGATGGTAAAACATGCGTTCTGCAATAGATTTTAAATAAAACCTATTTACTTATAATACAATATTATCTCCTTTCTCCCAAATGTTTTTATTTTTCTAAGTGTAAATTTATTCTTAGAAATAATTGTTACTCGGTATTTCAAATAATCTTGTTGTATCAAATAATAAAAAAACTTTATCTACGCTAAAAGTAACTTATTTTAATGGTCGATAAATATATATAAGAGTCAGGATAAAGGTCAAAAGATATATTAAAATTTTAAATTTACTGCCAACTGAAATATTTCAATACGTACCTATGTTATTTAATAAAATTATCGTTCAATTCATTTGGTACATTTTTCTTTACATCCTCGTTAAAATATCTTCAACTTTTGGATTTATCTCAGGCTCAAGATTTATGTTTCAATAAATAAGACATCCGAGTATTTTTTGGATAAACAGTGTTCATTGTATTAATGAAAATGTAATAGCAGAAAACGGGAAAATAACAAATAACACCATCTGAAAAAAATATTACTCACTGACGTCAGAAGCTTCTCTGTGATATTATCCGAAATGATTTTATTTCACTGGGTTTCAGTCACATTTTGTGCTGGATTTTTAAAGGACTAAATAGTTCAAGGCTCTAAACGGATTATTGTATGGTACTGGAACGCTAACTTTCAATGTACAAATCTTTAATGAATGAATGCAAAGTGATAAAGAAAGCGATAGTAAAGTATGTACCCACGGTAAGCAAGAATCGAACTCTACTTTGATATCTCGCCTAATAGTTACATTTCACATTATAAATATTACCAATTTACTTGAGAAATTGATTTATTTTCTTTTAGATTAACTTAATAATTTATGTATTTCGTAATCAAAATTGAATTAAAATTATGAAAATAAAATACATTTTTTTAAAATAAGTTTTACTTGCTAACCATTTGTGGATGGAGAGTTCAATTAATTTATTTATTGATTAAACTTAAAATAGTTCCACCTCATGTGGTCGAATATAAACATATTTTAAAATTAAAATTTACGTAATGCGTATTTGTAATATTTATTACATACATAATTTTTACATCTTTATTTGAATGTGATTAATCGTTATACATTTTTAATTTCACTGGGAACTAAGCTATACATTTGAATGACTTTATACAGTAAACAGTTTTGTGTTTTTCATTTGTCCATTACTTTTAGTCTAGTTCTGTAGTTGTCTTGTATGGTGTTTATTTACGTTAGCCGGAACAATATTCAAAATTTTGGACTTTACACGATGTTTAAATATAGAATCAGGAATTATTGGACGGTACCTCACTTGAGATATTTATCGGGATAAACAGAAAACCATATAAATTTGGCTTTGGATAGATTAGATAGAATTCAGCAAAATTCATTTACGAACTTTAATTTTTTATCTCCTTAGGAAGTTGTTGCATGAGAGCACTTCAAACCAGGTTACTTTAATTAACTTCATACGAAATTATTACTCGTATTATTGAAGACAAGATTATTTCGAATAGGAATGACATAAAATATTGTATTTCACATAGTTAATATATAAATATTTAATTTTAGCTTTTATTAAATTTTAACTTTAAAATCAAATCCTAAAAGATGATTTCGTTTACGTTATTTCGTCTGAAATACATTTCTTAATATTGTGTTTGCATGATATAAATCTCCGCTGGTACCAACAAGGAACATAATATTGCATTTGTGTAATATAAATTAATCTCCGCTAGTACCGACAATCGACATAATATTTTGTTTGCATAATATAAATCTCCGCTGGTACCGACAATGGACATAATATTTTGTTTGCATAACATAAATCTCCGCTGGTACCGACAATGGACATAATATTTTATTTGCATAATATAAATCTCCACTGGTACCGACAATGGACATAATATTTTGTTTGCATAATATAAATCTCCACTTGTACCGACAGTGGACATAATATTTTGTTTGCATAATATAAATCTCCGCTGGTACCGACAATGGACATAATATTTTGTTTGCATAATATAAATCTCCACTGGTACCGACAATGGACATAATATTTTGTTTGTATAATATAAATCTCCGCTGGTACCGACATTGGACATAATATTTTGTTTGCATATTATAAATCTCAGCTGGTACCGACAATGGACATAATATTTGTTTGTATAATATAAATCTCCGCTGGTACCGACAATGGACATAATATTTTGTTTGTATAATATAAATCTCCGCTGGTACCGACATTGGACATAATATTTTGTTTGCATATTATAAATCTCAGCTGGTACCGACAATGGACATAATATTTGTTTGTATAATATAAATCTCCGCTGGTACCGACAATGGACATAATATTTTATTTGCATATTATAAATCTCCGCTGGTACCGACAATGGACATAATATTTTATTTGCATATTATAAATCTCCGCTGGTACCGACAATGGACATAATATTTTGTTTGCATAATATAAATCGGAAAATGGACATAAATGTTATAAAATATGTTGATTTACAATATATACAGCTATTATTATTATTATTATGGATGAAATGATTTAAGTTTCTCAAGGGCAATAAAATAATGTTGCTTGACTTTGGGGATGTAAAACCGTGTTGCGTTTCCTGCGCGCTCCTGAGTAAACATTTTAGACGTCTTTTGTCCATCATTAGGGCAGATGTGTAAATTGTATTATGTATAACGTATAATACATAAAACATATAAAGGGAGATACGGCTTGCAAGCGTGCTACGACTAGGAACTACGACCAAACTGCACTAACTATGAAAGCGGCTATGCAATAAAAGATATGCGATTGGTGTACAGGTAGAAACGAATACAGGGCATTGCCGTGCGTAGATTCGCAGTAGAATCGGTTTCATACGAATGGAGAATCGGTTTCATGGCCTATCTTTCTTGGTTCTATTATCTATACGTGTCAGAGTAGTTTATTGTATTTAACATGCTATAAAGAGGTTACTTCTGGAGACACCCATCAAAGGGACACACAGAAGTGTTAAGGTTCCGTGCATCCGCGTCGTCCCCATTAATGTTGATTGGGGACTCGTAAATAGGCGCGATAAATAGGACCCTAAAAGGTAAGCAACATAATTTATTGGGATGATCATTAAACATGAAATTTAGTGTTACTTTATGTAAAGTTGTATAATAGTAAACTGTCTAAGAAGTCGGGCTAGTATTTTAAAGTCATATTATTAATTATTTGAAATAATATTGCTGTTTGATGTAAAGCCGACGATCTTTATCATATATGATGTAATTCGGTATAAAGTGATGCGCTTTTTTGTATAATAAAATAAACCGTCTAATTTAAATGTGTTGACGTCAATGACAAATGCGATTTGTATTAAATTAATTATATGCATTTGTAAAAAAAAAGATTTTTGTGTATTTTATAATGTAAATTGTAATTCATATTGAGAACATGCCTAAGGTTGCATTGCAATGCGTAAGGGTAGGGAGTGTGTATATTGAGAATGTAACATTGTTGAGACATACGAAAATGACTAGCGTCGTTAAATGACCAAATTTGATAATAAACTTCAAAAATAGTTGATTTGTCTATAGACGTTTAATGTTAAAAAATATCTATCTAATGAACCTATATCAAAATGAGCTCACTTCTTCTAAATCTGTTGAAATTTTTGGTGAAACCATATTTTTATAAAATAATATTTGTGTGGATATGTTAATTAAATGGACGGAAGCTTGAATATTTACCAAAAATATAATCTATCATGTTTAAATATCTTTCATAAAATTAAACAATAATTGAAATTGATTTTAAATAATAAATCAATATATTTATTTAAGCTTTAATCTAAGGTAGTATCAAATGTTTCAAAGTTAGTAAGTTAAATAAATACTTTATAAATATTTATGATTGTTTGGATGATTTTTATGTGCATGTAGATTATTTCCTCTACTATTGAATAACCGATTATGATAATTATCTACAATTGTCCAACGGTTTCAATGTTATTTTGGTATTTTTGGGAATAAATTTTCTGTAACGATTTAAAATGTGCCATTTTCAATTTGCCGCCAAAACTACTTTTTGGTTTTTAATTGTGAATTCGGCGGCATTGAGGTTACGCTGGACGACATGTCGACATGGCGACAGCCGTCTTACCAGACATTGGCGGTTTCTATATCATAATGACGTTGTAGCCAGTTGGAATTGTTTCGGAATATGCGGTTGTAGATCGTTTTTGAAATCAATAATTATGAATGAAAATATCAAAATTACATGTTTTTAGTACGATAATCAAAAACAAAACAATAAACTTTAAATCTTCCTTTCATTTTTAACGGTATTAATAGTTTTTGAAAATACCCCATTAAATTGTATTTGTTTATTGTTTTTTTTTTACATGCTATCATTGTTTACATTTCAATTTTAACCTCACTAGGACTAGCCTGTGTTAATGTTATAATTTTATAAAATAATAAAAATGACACAAAAAATATATTAAAAGAACAATATTGTTACATTAAAGTTTCTTACAAATAATGGTTACCTACTAAGCTGAAGGAAGCCAAATCATTATGATTTTGAAAGCACGTGGGGTGACCACGTGTTGATATTTAATTGGAAATTATATAGTTTGATGATTTAAGATGGGAATAATAAATAATTATTTTACCATGCTTGGAAGTAAACATATTATTTAAAAAAATGTGTATTTCAAATCTCAAGCTTGCAAGTAATGTACATTTATAAAGATGTTCATGTTTTGTATAAAATTTAACGTTTTATTTAATTATATAAGTTTAGAAATGAATTGCTTCAGAATTTTCTACATATTATTCTTTTGTTCAGTGTTCAGAATTGTAGATATGATTAAATATGTTAAAATACGATTAAATTAATCAATATATCATTATATCAATATGGAGATTTTAATATAATATTTAATAAATGATTGGACAACAAAATAATTTTATCTACTTTTTTGCCACTTAAAAATATCAAGCCTGAATTGAATTTATCTTAAAAATTTGCATGGGCCCAAGTTACATTAAGAGTTTGTATTTTGGAATTATTGTCTATCAAATTGTTAAAAAAAACTTACAGAATTGGTTGGCTATATATAATAAAATATAAAAATTTTATCAACATTCTATTGTTTATTTATTTTGTGTTGACTAAGCATTATTCCATAGTACCTAATTATTAAATTTATTGCATTTATTAACTGGTAGGAAAAGTTCCTTTGCGTAAGATTCTATATTTTTATTTTAAAAATAGTTTTTCAAACAAATATGAAAAACGTTGTTATTTGAAGTTTGAAGACGTTACCAAAACTCCATAGAAAAAAGTTCAAATATGGCTAACCGTCATAACACGTGAAGATTTCCTCTTAGAAGTGAGGCAGAGAGAATGAAACGCCACATCAAACATTACGAACCACAGAAAAAGGATGAATTTTAAGATGTCCCAAAACACAACGTTATCCTTCGGAGGGCTGATAGGCTAGCTCATGAGGGACCAGAAATTCCAAACATGACTTCAGCGAAAAGTCTTTAGTTTACGAGATATTGGCACTTTTATGAATTTCGAAAAAATCGACGGTTTTTCGAGTGCCAAAGTTTCAAAATTCCATATTCTAATTCAATTTTTGTCACATATCTTGCCAGGTTAGTTGTGGTAAATTTTTATGAGGAGACAAATTAAGCCAATATTTTTTATTAAGATCAATAACAGGGCTTTTTTTGCTATTTGTTTTTGGGGTATTATGCCGTGTTGCGCTAACTCCTTCTTTAGCCAACGTTTCGGACAGCATTGCAGTGTCCATCATCAGGGCAGATGTGTTATTACTGCAATGCTGTCCGAAACGTTGGCTAAAGAAGGAGTTAGCGCAACACGGCATAATACCCCAAAAACAAATAGCAAAAATACTTTTGGCCGTGAAAATCTTAAATCATATTCAATAACAGGGCTATTGATTCATAGCTACGTAAAAAATGAAAAGAATTTTGTAGCTGTGGCACCCGAAAAACGTCCAACAACGATCGAAAAATCATTTGAAAAAGCTCTTAAAAGCTATTTCCTCAGCAGTTTTATTAATGAGTGACACTTTCTTTTTTTGGAATTCCAAAAGAACTTCTATGTTTATTTCTGTAATGCGTTTTTGAAATATATTCCATTTAACTGAGTTAAGTCTGTCTAGTCTGTTTTAAAATCTACGTACACTGTTCATTGAACTCCCTTTTAAAATCGTTTTCTCAAGTGAAAATAAGTTTATTTATTTTATTAATGTTGTTTTTACTGGAATGAGTTTTTTATAAACTGGGAATAATATATGATAAATCTTTTTCGATTTTATGTCCGGGTTAAATCTTCCCCATAGGAAAAACTAAACCCTTCCACACACTTTTCCACAAATGATCATCTAGTCAATCAACATTATGCAAGTGCATTATATAAACAAAATAAATTCAAAACAATACAAGACCAACACGTCAACTCACCAGAGATCAAATGGGAAAATAATTCACCGACTCCAGATATTTTCACATCAGAGGGTTCGGCTCGGTAGAACTTCTAACAGGGCCTATAAATCCTACTGATCCCTCAACATAAATATTTAAAAAATCTTTCGTTATCCTACATGTATTCAAAATGACCGACTTTTGCATCTTTATACATAAATTTTTTCATAGATCTAATACGTCTAAATTTTTAATTATTATTATTATTTTGAAATGTATTATCATTAAATAAATATTTTTGGACACATGACAAAAATTTGGGAAAACAGCCGAAAAAAGGCTTTGTTTCCTAAAAACTATTGTCACATAACAAGACTAGATAATAAGACAGTTTAAGCAAACCAAAATAATATTACTCTTATATCTTGGAAAATATTTTCTCAAAACATTAATAAATAAATAAACTACCTATAACACGAGGTCTATTCGTGAAAGCCACCGGAAAAATACAGGCTTAGTTAAGAATAACATCGTTGATTAGATTCCGATATAATAACGGAATAAAATCAATTGTAGTATTTCAGATATGTTTTTATCTTTATGGTGCCCGAATGGTAAGAAACGAAAATCTTTTCGATATACGAGTATCTACCAATGACTCAGCATTTCTTTTAATAGTAAAAACTTATAAGAATGAATATCCAGGAGAAGTAAATAATTAAGTATGATTAAAGGTGAAGGGAATGTTTCAACAGAAAAGGGACGTGGGTTGAAACACAAGGGTTTTTGCTAAACCACTCGATTAAGGCATACTTGTATGATAAATGGAGCTATTTACACTTCGAATTTTGTCAAAAAATTGAAATTAATAATGTGAATCAGAAATATGAACTCGAAAGGATCTTTATAGATTTATTTTAAAAATAAGTACAACATTTAAATAAAATATAATATAATAACGCGAAGCTCAGAGAAATGCAAAGAGCTGTTGGCTGGCGGCCGTGAGGTTAATTGCAGTGGTGCCAAAGTTGATAGAATGATGTGGCCAGTGAATGAAATAACTATTTATATAAGGAACTACTCGCCATAAATCTCTTATTCACTAAACACTACACATTTGATTGTATACTCACAATACAAGTAGGTAAAGAACCCCTTCAAAGCCTATAAGACAAACAGTCGTGCATCCGGCGTTGCTCGGGATTATGATCAGTTGGGGCTAGCTCTAAGGAGCGGAATTCGCATATTCTTTGACGAGTCAAAAGCGTAGGTTCATACATTCTTTGCAAATTTTAGCCTTATTTATTTGGCCCTCGGATACTTCCACCAGATCGGAAGGAACGGTTTGTTTAGTGGCATAGTAAAAGGGAATGCCTTCGTGTGATATTGTTGTCGATATTGTGTCTTCAATTTAACATTTACTCTTTTTCAGGCAATCTACATAATATTTAATTTATTATCTGACATGGTGAATCTCTACATACTTTGACCACATTTTGTGTTGATGATGGTTTAAAGTAAAGTGTATTCGATTTAAGAGTGTAATATTATAAGATGGAAGTGAAACTCTGAAGACATAAAATATTTTTCATTTTGAGTGTGGACATAAAACCAGTCTTCGCTCCGAAAGACTTTATCTGTTATGCTAAATTGTATCTGCCAGTGTTTTGATTCTGGCGTCGTCCCTAGTCTCTAACAGTAATTCATTGAAAGCTTTTGGTGGCTCTGGAAAAATACGACTAGATACTTCTTTTCCCCCTACTTAATACATTCCCGGTATTTCCGCTTCTAATTCAAGGCATTGCAGTTATTGCATTGACAGTCCATTTATTTAAACCACGTCATGCCTGGCATTATCCAATGTATATGTTACTGGAAATTTATGATATCTAGGAAATGTATACAACTCCTAGGAAATGTATACAATTCCGAAGCTATTAAGGAAATGTATAAAATATTGTTTTAAAATTTATTTAATACATATCTACATCTCCTGGAAAATGTATACATTTCCTAGGAATTGTATATAATTCCAATATCGTATTAGGAAATGTATAAAAATAATGTTTTCTGTAATAAAACACGTTGTTTATAAAGTTAAGCTTTCATTTGGTGAGTAATCAGTCTATTATTTAAGTAATTATAAATGTCACAATTTTAAAGTAAAAGTCTTTTGGGTTGGGTTGGGTTGGGTTAGGTTAGGTTAGGTTAGATTATGTAAGGTTAGGTTAGGTTAGGTTAGGTTAGGTTAGGTTAGGTTAGGTTAGGTTATGTTTACGCCGCACTAGCGCGATCGCCTGATCAGACGATGCAATACCCTCCCCTTGTTTCGCTATCCCCGCGTACCCATTGATATCTTAAAAGTTTTACATTTCCGATTGCAATGTAAGAAATGTATAGATTTCCTAATATAATTTATTTCACACATTTCCTGGCAATTTTAGGAGCTAAATACATTTCCTAGGAATTGAATACAATGACCGATTACATTTCCGTTAACATATATACTAACTAATTACCACACACACGCACCTATATCTCTCCTTCATACACTTGGAAATAAATTCACCTCAAAGATAGACATATTTAATATAAGTTTATCATTATATAAGAAATACTTGAAAGATATTTTTGTAGCAGTATATTATTATTTAGGAGTATCGCGTAGGAGCGATTACATTCTTTTCGTTTACTTTTTCGTAAATTACTTGTAAATCGCGTATTATCAACCTGTTCTATTAATTTATATTACTTTTAACACTGGTTTATTTATTTTTCTCCTTTCTTATATTATGTGAATCTAAATGGAAAATTACATGTTCTATTCATTTTTTAGGTTTTTGGTTATTTATTTTGTTGTTTTAAAAATAAAAAAAACCTTCTATAAATCATGTAAAATATGTAACGTGTAAAAGCCCATCAGGGCGTTTAAATGAATAAATATTGATCATTTTGGCAAAAAAATCTAATACTCCCCCCTTACTTCCGCTCTTCGGATTTTGAATGAAATCGGTAGAAAACTGTAGAATTTGAAGATGGCCGCCGAAATTAAGTTTTTTGACCAAATATTTTAGTTCAGTTCCTCTTTAATCTCCCCTTTACCGATTTCGACCCAAATCGGTGAAGAACTTTAGAATTTCGACATGGCTGCCGAAATTTTGCACTGTCACATATGATTCAAGTTTATCTTCTCTTAATTTTCCCGATCCCAATTTGGATCAAAATCGGTGAAGGATCTCTAAAAATTCATGAAAGAGCTGTAAAAATCGAGATATCCACCGAAATTATACATTTTGATTTTAGATTATAATTCAGATATATTTGGTATAGGTACCGATTTTGAACCATATCGGTGGAGAATTCTGGAATTCCCATACAGCATTTTCGAAACAAACATACAAAAATAGATACCTACATACATAATCCAAATTAATACACGAAGAAAAATTAGTGGCTGATTTATTGAAATCCTGTAAAAATTTTATGGCAATCCATTTCTTGATAAAATATGAGTCCATTCAGAATATATCGGAACACGTGTTCATGCAAGTATCATTTTCCTGATAAATATTTTGACGAAAAACGACAAAACTTAATTTTTACGAACACGTGTTCCGCCGTCCTCATAACCGAATAATAAGGATTTTTCCCAGTACGTTTCATTTTTTGAACAAAAAATTTACTTTGTGCGGCTGGTGACCACACTAGTAACCCAAAATGACCTCATATTTCAAGTTGAAGTACACACTTTATTACTGTCTAAAATTACATTATACTGTCTTCATTTTGACCTTATCATTCCATTACTGATTACAGAAACATAAATACAAACACACAAATTTACAGGTAGATAAAAATATTTATTTTTGCACCAAAGAAACCATCAAACATATTGATAATTATTTAAACTGCTGATCATGAATATTTGTAAAACAGCAACTGTTGTGCAACAAGTGCGATGAATTGCAAACATCTACAATATGGCATCAACGCCGCCCCAAGCTGATCTAATATTAGAGGAAGGTTGGGATGATTGGACTACCTAATTTTGTAAGCGTGTAGCTCCGTAGTTTTGGTACAAAGAATAAAAGTTATTCATTCATTAAAACCAACGCTTATTCTTAGAACTTATGATTACACGACAAAATTTTTAAGGCGTTCTTTACAACTCATTTTTATAAATGTACATTTTCAACTCAGGTCGAGTGTCGAAAAACTTTAAAAGAAAATAGAATTTCGTTATAAAAGAAATTTGAATAAATTAATGAAACAAAATGATCACTAAAGAAAATTTTCAAATATGATTGTGCTTTTCTACGACAGACAAATTTTGACATTTTTCTGCTTGAACTTGATAATAGAAAAATGGAAAAAACTCATTGTTACATTGTTAACAAAACAATAATAAAGAATAACCATTAAATAGTGACGTATAATTTGCTAGTAGATATCGGATTAAACAGTAATATATAGAAAAATCTGCCAAATCAAAATCACTTAAATTGGATCTTACGTAGGTCGGACACATAAATCAAATTGAGTATCTATCGATACAGTCGATAACACTACACGATATTATATTTTAAGAACTTTATCAAACAACATTTTAGAAATAAGATTATTCAAATATTTACGTATTGTCTCACGACAACCGACATTTTCGTTTGAAAACTTTTATCGGACGTGGCCTCTTTCTTTTTCTATTACACGAGACTTTATAGTAAATAGCGAAATATCAAACTGCAAGTACTGCTCTAAGCCAATAAGATCAATGAACAGTTTTATCTTTTTCGAAGGCCTTCGCGGTCGAGGGGTAAGGCTCTCGACTAGCAATACGAATAACGCGGAATCAAATCACAAGTAAATTTTATTTGTTGAATTTCTGTTATTTCACAAATTATTTATTTAAAATAATATAAAATATACTTACGGCACGTTCATAATCTGAGTATTGCCCTGGTGTGAGACCACTACTCAGAATTAAAAAGTTTAATGAACAGATCTGAATAGCCAGGTACTCCCCGACCTTTCTCTTCCCATCTCCTTCCCCTCCCCACTACCTTCAAGCTCAAAACATACCCTAAGGGATGGCGTAGTTTCACCCGCTCCAGGGGGTTGAGAGCAGTTGGGACTCTTGTGCGGTATTCACATTTAAAAAAATCTATGAGAAGGTGGGTCGGTGATGTCACGGTTTCAAGGTCAGAGTGGAGTCATACGCGGAGATACTGAGAGCAGAGAAGCAAGGCAGGGCAGGACATTGCTTGATATTTGGGAGTGACCTTGTATTTTTAAAACGGTTAGTTTCTGATGTGCTCCATTCGTTGCGCCGCGCCGGACCATTGATTGCAACCTCCTTCTACGTATTTTTGCCACCGAAATAAAATTAAGTTTCCGAAGCGGCCAACAGAGGAATAAACTAACTCTTTTTATATCCAAGTAAGTGGGTTCTTGTTTTTATCCACAAAATGTGTGCATAGCTTATGGAGACAAAATGTGTGCGTAGCTTATAGAGACAAAATGTGTGCGTAGCTTATGGAGACAAAATGTGTGCTTAGCTTATAGAGACAAAATGTGTGCGTAGCTTATGGAGACAAAATGTGTGCGTAGCTTATAGAGACAAAATGTGTGCGTAGCTTATGGAGACAAAAAGACTTACCCCCTTACAATTACTATAATACTAGTAATATAATAATGTTTTAAATTTTACACAACTGATAAACCACCATTTACCCTTTATTAATGGATGTTTATGAGGTGTGTAAAATTTAAGACACGTTTATTAGTAAAAATATGCGTTAAGGCGAAGCTTAATGCTAAATCACTATTTTGATTAATCTTTATAACGAATTGGTGTACATTATGAATACCAAAAAATATGCTTTAGATAAATTGAAGTTTTTCTTATCGTTTTGATTGAGTAGAATACAAATAAAAAAAAATTACTCAACAAAAAATATAAATGTATACTACTAAAAAGAATATTTTTTCAATAGAAATTTATGAACGCATAAAGGAAACAACTTTTATAAAATACAGTAGGTACTATAGCTAAAAATATCTGTGACAGTTTCACTTGATTAACTTTGCTTTATTATAAAATTATTTACAAAATAAATAAAAACCAGTTTTGTGCTTGAAATTGAACGTTTCTAGACTCCATTTGTCAAGCGATTTTAATGCCTATTATCTACAATATAAGGTATACCTAGAATAAACACATTTTTGGCTTGTAGCTGTTTCTTAAGTTGATTTGGTAATCGTATGTTTGCAGATATGAAAGAAACCGCGTGCCTGAGTGAGACAGATGAATGGGAGTATAAATAGTACGTAAGTTGTCCATTGTCTGTCTCTCTCTTGTCTCAGATTCGTAACAACAACCTTACATTATACACCTGATAGAATTAAAGAACGTTGAAGTACCTGCGTCTTTTATTTATCACAAATAATTAATCTGAGTAATTCGTCGGCTACGACAAATAATTACTACAGTTGTAATGTTCGAATTAGCTCAGTGGTCAGAGCCCTTCCCGGCAAAGAATTCCCTTCCCTTCCCTTCCTGCGTTTAATTCCAAGATGCGAATGAATCTTTTTATATCTTTTCTGTTTCACATAATCGTAATAAAAATAATACTCCTGCCTACTCGTTTTAATCCGACTGCAAAGAAAAGAGTCAAAATTGTGACTATAGAATAATGCCAAATCGACACATTACGCTAAACTCGTCATGGATTGGCCTATTTCAGCATATCTCGCCATACGCTAGCAATGCGTATGGCGAGTGATACGGTGAAATAAGAAAAGTCACTAAAATATAGCGCGGGTCTGTCACAAGCTTAAATGATAAAATAATTCGTCATTTCAATTTAACTTCCCGAAATATTCCAACTTCAATATACAATATTTCGGATTGATTGACAGGTGTATGTGGATCAATGACTAAAGAAATGATGTGGATGAATTTAACATTTGATGTTTAGAAACGGTCTGTGCTTTTTCGTAATAGTTTTATGGGAATCGATTGTCGTCTTTTTAGGCTTTGTTACGCGTATCTTTTTAGGCTTTGTTTGAATTTGTGTTTGTGTTATTGTTGTCCATGGAGAAGCTTATTTTACGAAGAAATGTTTACTGTTTACTTCTGAAGGTTATATTTTTGTTGAAATGGGTTTTTGTTTTGTAGAATACAGTTGAATTCTTACGGGATTACATTTACGATAAATTTGTAGAATTATAAATGGTTGTTATCACCTGGCTTGGCCCAAGTTGTAATGCTTTTTTTAACACTTGATTAATTTGAAATAACCAATAATGGTGGTATGTTTCATTGTAGGCAAGTAATTGATATATTTACAATTCAAGCTCATAATAGTAGAGTTTTTAAAACGAAACATATTTTTGAAGATATTTATTTTTATTTTCGTGATGGCGGTTTAAAACGACCGCAAAGTTTTTTGAAAATATCAATAACTAAAAAAATCCAATGACTAATTATTATAGTTTTCCATGCCTCAAATAATACCAATCTACTTTTCGTTTTGGGAATTGCACAAATAGTGATAAGATCAACTTACGTCAATGTAATATTTATAGCACTTCTGTTAGTACTGTGGCAAATTTACAATAATAATTCTCGCCCTGACAGAAAGTCCGCCAAGGATATATTTTTATACTCTGAGAATGCGGTGCCCAGAAAAAATAAATATTTACGTCACTTGATTTTATTTGTGTCCGTTACCTTGAGTAAGGTACAGGAGGTTCGGAAAGCTTGAAGAGATACGATGACGTGTGTAAGGATTTATGGACCAGAGAACTACTTTAAAATTATCGATGGTCAGATGGGAGAGTGAGTTATATCACATCATCGGTTAAATCAGGTTATATAACATCCGGGTGCTGGATACTGATTTGTCGATTCGAGGAGCTGTCATTACATTTAATTTTCAGATCAAAGATTACTGACATCAAACCAAATCAATGAGATAATTGAATCCGTACTAATGAAAGCAAAAACCATTTGTGAACCTGGTGCCCAGAATAACAAAATCATGCTCAGTTATTTAAAAAAACGTGAAGAAGATTTAAGCGTATCCTTTATAATCTGTATGAGGAACATTCTATTCACTGTTGTATCCGCCCTAGCTGATTGTAAGTATGCTAGAATATTACTCGTTGTACGTGTATACATTGTGTAATCTGTTTATGCTGAAACAGGTTAACTTGTACGCTCTTAACAAAGGTCGCACGAACTGCTCTATGCACCAAAAAACTCCAATTAGCGATTCAGCTTCTTAACGATGCTGCGTCAACCTTTAACATTTTCAACTAAGTTTAGTAATTACTTTTGGAATAAAGCAGGTAGCTTAACCTTCCATCTCTTCTCCCTTGTTTTTAAAATAGTAATAATTATGTTTCCAACTCCATTTATTCACACATTTAGACTGATTTTTATATCATGGTTCATGCAACCACTTTATATATGGCTTACACGTTAACAGTTTTTCACGATAATATCCTTGTTAGATTTTTGTTTTTAACAATATTAACATATTTTGTTGACCCATCTTAAACGTGGGAACAAATAATATACCCACGCACCGCCAAGCTTCTTTGTGTTTTTGAATCTTTTCAGGAACTCTTTCGCAATCTGACTCCAAGCCGTTGAATATGAAAGTAAATCCATCTTGCCAGGCAGCTATCAACACAAAGCTGTTCCACGCTCTTCATGTTTGCCCTTTTCTTTTTCAACGGAATAAAGGGAATATCGCCCTTGTATCTATAAACGAAGAATAGAAGAAGAGACAATAGGCGGAAAAAATACAGCACTCTTTTTCAACTTTTTGTGTCAGGGTTTATTGACAATCGGCAGATGAAATCCGGTAGAAAAGCAGAGAGCATTTTTATGTGGAACAGGAGTACAGTACAAGTACAGTACAGTAATGTTAAGCCGATATAATAATGAAAAGCTTTTTAAGCCGGAATTGCCTTCAGCTATATATTGATCACCAGTCATTTTTTGACGCAAGCTTTAGCGAAGGATTTCCGATGAAATATGTTTTATTTGAATAATTGATTGAATTCTTCTCGTTTAAAAGATTATTTGGATATTAGGATAGATTGATTGATTTACGGCTCGAATATATCCTACGAACAATGGATTAAGTATGTCAAGCTTGGCTTTGGCTAAAAATCTGGAGGCTTTATATAAGTGATATCTATAGGCGTCTGTAAGCTTTTAGCTCTAAAATAAATAAAAAAATAAAATTATGCAATCCCATAATCTGATTACAGCCCAGTTGAAAATGTATGCACGGTCTGATTTACTTAGATATGATACACACTATAGAAAATATTCTTAGTTTATTCTTTACTGTAAAGCCTACTGTAAAAAAAATATTAAAGCCCATCTTGTAATATAACTACAACGTACGATTAAAAGCAGACTTCTGATTATAAAAATATCAGACTTGGTTTTTAATGAGAATTACACATTTTCAAAACCCTTTTTTGAAGTTTTACATCCGTTTCAATTTTACACAGCCATATTGTTTCACCAAAATAATCTTAACTATGCAGAAAATTGATTAGTATGTCGCACGAAAATTTGACTGTATTTGAGTGTCTGTATATTTTAGTTTCACATAAATAGTTGTAAAATTAATAACAAAAATGTTACACTGCAAGTTGTTACAATGGTGGGTAAAGTTGCACCCATAATGTGGGGGAGGTGGTTCGGAATCAAGGGGTGAGATAAAGGCTGGTTGGGAAGGGAGAGGTTGGTGGCCAAGGGGGCGGAGGCACGTGTCACTTCCCTAGAACCTTCTTTGTGTTACGCAAGGAAGCACTGTATAAAATAATATTATTTTTCAAAGGTTAGATAGTACGGAAATATACATTGGCAGGTGTGTCTTTCGATTAAACCCATTGGCAAGATAAGAAAAGCTTATAGTTGCAAGTTATAAATCTAACGTATAATTGAAATTGCAACAAAAAATCAATATCAGATTACTTATTAAAAAGTTTTTGTTTCTTCATGAAGGTATGAGTATCTCAAAAATACGTGTGTTTATGATAAGGTTAAAAAAAAGGACAACAAATTTTTTTTTTTAAGTTTTAACAAGAAGTATGGATGTCACGTGACCTCATAAAATCGTTGGAGATTCGGAAAGGATAAAAGGCTGCTGGTAAGCGTAGTAAAGAACCGCAAGAACAGGAAGCTCTGATGTTTGGAAGATGTATCAAATACTCGAGTCAGGTCACGCCAAAAATCTGAATATATATGACCTGTTACACCCTGTATGTTTTGATAGTTCTGATATTATTTTTGTAAAACAGATTTGAACGTTCGTCTCTTGCTTGAAATATATTTATTTAAGCCCTGTTGGGCCTTTCCAATAAGATTATAAATTAAATTAAAACCAACACAAACTTAAACTTTACAAACTTTTTAACTCAACATAAGTTAAAAATTACAAGAAATTGAAAATAGTGCATTAAATACAATATACTTGATAAGTTTATAACATACGAACTGAGGAATCCTTGATATAAAAATAAATTTCAATATATATTATAAAAACCTAAGCATATGCATACATTATGATATGTCGTTATTGACATTTAATAAAAAGTGATGAATTTATTTGGTTCGAAATGTATCAAAATTTAAAACGAAAATATCAGCGACATATATTAATATATTGCCAAGTCTGTCATGAGTTTGGAAAAAATGTAGAAACTATTCATTTCCAGCTTAATTTTTTAAACTCTGTGAGTTTCATAAAACTTTTATGATGTAGTGTTACAAAGAAACCATTCTTATCTCAAAGAAAGGTTCAAAGCATATTCTACAAAATGTGGAATAAGAAAATCAGACTATACTGTTGTTAAGCTGCATTCGCTTTAAACCACCCCCACTGGAGAAAGCAATCTAAAGGAGAATACATCCGTTTAAGCATGGAGCATACGATATTATACATATTTATATGGGGCATAGTTACTTTAGTTTCCAACATACCAACGGTGAGATAGCAGAAATGGGTAAGTTTTAAGCGTTTTCTTTGCGTGCATGTTAGTTTTATTATTTTTATAACAGCGACTATTTAAACACTATACATACAAAATATGATGTTAAATATATGTATAGTAAGTTGTATTTCTTAGTCCTCCTCACTCTTGTGACCTGGGCTGATGCAAACTAAAGTTAATCATTTCTATTTTATTTACATTTCTGTTTTCTATGTCGTTTTCAATGTTTTGTTCAGAGTTTTTTTTTCATTTATCTCTTTTAGCCAGATTTTTATTCTTGATTTGTAATCATTAAAATTTTCTATTAGATTCATATCAGGGGGAGGATGTTGACGAAATAATTATAATTTCTTTGCACTAGTTATTTATGTAACAGGTAGGTAATTTTCCATGTAATATTTTATATATTAATATTAATTTCGATGCAATAAGTTCCATACTGGTTACTCATATGTTTAACTTGAAAGATAGTTAAAAATAATATGGTATTTTAAATAAATCGGGGACTATGAATTAATTCGTAACCATTGTAACTGTTTTATTCACGATTTACGGAAACTTGTAAGACAAGCTGGATGCTGGTGAATATTACATCACTTAGGAAAACTCAAAAAACCAAGCATTTAATTTGATTTAAACATTCTTTTCGGCAACTAAAAATTCTTACTTCGGACTCGATTTACTAGAAAATGAAAGCTCAAATAATGAACAAAGATATACTATAAAATCGACTCCAAATGGGATATAGATTCACCAGTTTCGCAGATGTACTATGAGTTTCCAAATACCGTGTATTAAAATAAGATAATTTGAAATTTTGGAAAACAGAAAAAATTTTAAATAAATATAATAATTATTTTTAATCAATTTTATCAAATTATTTTTTGTAATTCTTGGTTCTTATTTGTCTGTTCTTATATACCCGTAGAAAAATGAGTATCGCTAATTTATCAAGAATATTTTGAAATTATTGGGGATCCGGTTAAAAACAGGTTTCCTGATAAACTTTTAGAAAACTGCGAATATATTATTATTTTTTCTCAGATTACTAAAATTACTGCGATAATTAATTCACAATTTACTAAAAGTTTTTCATGAAACCTGTTAATTTATTCGTTAAACGCCTGTAATCCTGTTTTTAACCGGATTATTATTAATTTGAAGAGATTCTTAATAATTTAGCAAATCATTTTTTTCTTGTAATAGCTTAATTTTTAGTAAAATTTGTATGCTTCTGACGAAACCTTTGGTTTTGAAACACGTTGACAATTTTTATTAAAAGTAATAGGTGCAAAAAAAGCTTCTTATTTTCATTTAATTTAAAAAATAAAATTGTTTGAATTAATGCTCTAAATTTTTTTTAAATAGAGCATTTAAAAACGATACCTACAGCAGTAATCTTCTTAGTTCGAGACAGGGTACCAGAAGCCGATGTCAGCAAATACAAAAAAAAAATTGTATTGTTAATTCAAATATTAAAATAGTGTGATAAATTAAATATATGTAGATTATTTGCACGTTATTCCTCAGTTGTACATAATCATCGGCTTGGTGAGGGACCACTATTCACTAATAGTATAATATAATAATAAATGTTTTGTTATCTTTCTCTTTTTCTAACAAATGTTTCCGTTCGAAAATTTATGTAGGAACAGCATTATATATTTTTAATTGCATTATGACATTACATTTCAGACTTTTAGAATAATTTAACAGCAACTTCGTTTTGAACACAAAAGTAGAGTCTTGACGGGAGAATTGATAGAGGGAACCATCTAGGTGTCTAGCATAGTCGATCGATAAAGGGTTTATAAGGTTGATAATTTATCATCATTCACGTGCATGACTGCAGATCGCTTATGTACAAAAAATAATTCACGTTGGCCAAATTAAGAACACTTAAGGCAAAAACACACTGGGTCGACGTACGCGATTCACGTACTACTACGTTCCCAGGTCAACGTGCACACTGGCTCTACGTATACAACGCGTGTGACCACATGAGAGGTGGTCTCTTGTTTGCGGCGCGCAGGACTCCTCAGTTGATTTGACGTTTATTTTTCGGTTATATTCCACTTATTAGCAGACGTAAAATTGCCACAATAACGGTTCAGAGAGCGAATTTGTGGATGATTTACATTATTATTTAGTGCATTATTTTTAAATGAATATTGTCGCGAAAATAAGAAAAAAAAAGTGAGTAAATTTTGGGATCATGAAATAAATAAACAAAAAAAAAGTTCGGAGAGTTCCATGCTCTGGTAAAGGAACGATCCTTCATGTACTTACGTATGAGCAAAGTTAAAGTTGATGAGCTTTACTGTATCATTAAATGTAACACAAAAAAATAGAATACACACACACGTCTTTGGAAGTCAATTCTTGGTACCATAAAAGACTGGTATTTTTCTACGGTACAATTGCTACAAATTATATGGGTATAATGTGAATTATATTGAAAAGAATTATATAATAGAATATTTTATTCAATATCAACACAAAATGTAGGCAAAGATCATAGCAATTCTTCATGTTGTTGTTGTATCTCCTACACCTGGTCCTTCAGCCTGCCGCTACCTTTTCTGAGTTGCTGAAGAGGATTTCTTCATTTATGGCTGAAATCAAATTCATTTTTATTTTATAATTTACTGATTTATAATAAATCCATGTCAAGCTAGCTACTATTTAATTAACTGTCAAATCAATACGTCAAAACAAATATAACCCCTAAATGCATAGATAATACCACTTACAGAGGTGAAATCTACTCGTTGGAGGCGTGACGGCCACCTCCTCCATCGTACACGTCCCACACTGATATGGACAGCCAAAATCGGTACTGGATGGAAGGTGGGTTTGCGTTGCGTGTGACAAGTGTGTTTCTAAAGCATCTATTTCCATAGAAAATGTATTGATCGTAATTAGTCCAGATATCGTAATGCATTGCTTGCGTAGTGTACGTCAACCCAGTGTGTTTAACCTTCTGAACTGTTGTTTGTTCGTTGGAGATCTGCAGTCATGTTCGGGAATGATAAAAAGTTACCGACATTATTGATAAAACTTTTATCGATTTAGGTATCGATTCTCCAATCCAAGCCACTCGCAATCACCGTCGAAAGTACATACATTGGTCGACGTTCTTATTTTTAAGTCTCGTCGAAGGTACATACATATACACGCCAAATGTCAAAAGTTATTCCACTCAGGTTTGGTTAAATTGGTTTATTTTAAGTTAGCTTAAGGTAACTTAGGGATGGTTAGGTTAGGTTAAGTTAAGTTAGGTATGGTTAGGTTAGTTTACGTCAAGTAAAGTTTGGTTAGATTAGATTAGGGATGGTTAAGTTAGATTAATTTATGTTTTGGTTTGGTTTGTTTGGGCTTAAGTGAGATTAGGTTAGGTTATCTGTAATAATAAAAATAATACAGAAAAAACTAAAACCCTTCCACACACTTTTCCACAATATATAATAATTAATATTATGATATGTATTGTTATATAAATATTAATTTTTATATATTGTGGAAAAGTGTGTGGAAGGGTTAAGTTTTTTCCTGTGGGGAAGATTTAGCCCGGACATAAAGTCGGAAAATATGGGAAACACTAAATTATGAGTGTACATTTGAAAATTTTAGTAAAATATATGTAATAAACGGAAAACAATCCATTTCTTTCACTTCACTACACCTTTCAGTACAAACACTACATTACATTTTTCGCTACACCACACTTTTCAATACACTACACTTTACTTTACTTTTCTTTATAGTACCTTCCAAACAAATCATTATATAAAATTAGGAATAATAAATGTTAGTGTCAATTTTTAAGCATTAAATAAATTTGGAAAAATATATTTAAATACATACATTCAAAAAAATGTGATATAAATAACTTTACACATTTTAAAATATTATTTGAAAATATGAGCCTCACTGGGTGACATTAATAATATTCAATAAAAAACAAAAAAAAGAAATAATAAAGTGAAATAAAATATAAAAAAGATAGATGAAATAAAATAAACTACAATAAGTAAGGCGGTAGTGAAAAAAAGTCGGCAAATACCATGGTACGGTTGTGTATAATGATGTGGGTAGGTAGGTACTGAGTATTGGTATTGTGTATTACGTGTATAATTTAAATTCTATCACGTAATATTTTTTTTTTTAAATTGCAATGTTTGTTCTTTTATCCATCTTTTAATTCTGTATCTTTTTTTATTTCTCGCTATTTGTGTCGTAATTATCGTTATTGTAATATTTGATTCTTGAATGCTCTTATTTGCTGGTATTTGTGATATCTTTGTCTAAAACGATAACTTTGTCTAAGTCAGAGATGCATAATTGGTGTTTTTCTAATACATCCAACATATTTAATATTTGGTCTGTGTTAGTCATTCCACGCTTTTTAAGCATTAAGGTACCTTTAAACTGGTTTTCTGTGCGATTTTCATATGACCGAAAGCTGATTACCTCCGTCAGGTGAAACTGACAAAACGCTAGACATGTTGGTTTGCATAGTGTGTTATGATCAATGAAAGCATTGCAAGTCAAAAATGATTCAAATTTCATTTTTTCTTACACGTAATTTATCGGTGCAAGGAGTAGGTGTGTGTGTATCCAAACATTATATTGTGTGAGATTTTTGCTCTGCGGACAAGGATACGAGTATCAATTTATCATTCAATCATTTCACATCGTCGGCCTCCATTACAGAATCGATATTTCATTTTAACTTCTCATTGCCCCCGCCCGGCCCATTGGGCGGAAGCTGATCACATTCTCGTAAATATCTTCTAGGATACTTTAACGGCGTTGCGCCACAAGGAAGTGCTTGATCGTGGCTGAAATGCTCGAGGGAGATAAGAGGGAGAATAATACATCCGAAATGAGATGTTCAAAGATGAAGTGAAGCGGACTGGAAGAAAATTTGGACAGTAAATTACAAATCAGTAACCATGTAGATAAGTAGATAAATATATTTTAAATAATTTGGTTGGTTAATTAAATTGAAAACACCACACGGAGAAAAATGAGTATTGCCAATTTATTGAGAATCATCATTACACATTCGGATTTTCATTAACAAGTGATTATTTATTCGTCAATTTATCTGGAAACCTGTTAATTCATTCGTTATGGTCCATAATCCGATTTTCGTCATTGTCATTGTTATTTCGTATTGTTGTATAAATAAATTTTCGTTTTTCAACAAAAATAAAAAAGTAAATTTTTCGTTATTTCTCCTTTTTATTTTTTCCTTATTTTCTTGTTTTCTTTTTTAAAAGAAAATAAACATTTACTAAAGTGGAAATTTTCGCCAATGCAATGACGTAGGACACTGCTTGCACAGGATTGACTTCTGGGCCTAGGTGAAAATTGATCGGCCAATAGAGTAATCTCAAAAAACTCTGCATTCTTCAATAGAGTCAATGAAAATACATCTATTTTTTATACTGACAATTCGTGGTCGAATTCCATCATAATGCTTATATTATTTTGAAACAATTTTAAACCTTTTCCGTTGATTTTATTTTTGACAGTTACTGGACTATTATGACCTTCTTTTTTGACTGGTAAAATTATTTCCTAAACTATGGTTAATAACATTAAAGGGGGTTAACGGGGGTGGTACCTAAATAATGATTAATTCATCTACATTATTTTAACAGGAATCCCCGGGGAAAATATTTTTCCCTCAGGGCCTATTTAATCTTTTGGGATGCTGTGAGGACAAAAAAAAGGAAGGAGACTAAATTTGGGAAGGCAAAAGGTATGAGGGTCGGTAAGTAGGTATATAACTGAATCTAGGGATCAGTTTGTCCAAGAGTGACGGACATATGCACTACCAATAAACAATGGTTAATTAACTCATTTCATTTTTCCAACATCTGAAATGAAAAAAAAAATCGTTAATATATTTATAGAAAAACATTTTTTTCTAGTTCTAGACCTACTTTAAAAAATATATCGTATTGGTTTTGTATAAACGATCTTATTTGACTTTCATTTACGAATTTACATTTAAGAAAATTAACACGTGCTGTCATTTTAATTGTTTTTTATTTCCTAATTTACAATTTGGTATAATAACGTTTTTCACGCAATGCTGTATGAAATTTAGAATGTTTCTTTTGCATACCTCTGTGACTTGCTTCTAAAAGGGCCAGTGTCAGTTTATCGATAAACGTACATTTTTAAATTAAGATTTCACCTTAATATTTGATTTTTTTTAATTCTGAAAGAAACTACCAATTTCAAGAAAGGATTTCAAGGGGGCCAATTTTACAAAAGTAAAAAAGATAAACAATTTTTTTCGAAATTCCAACTTTTTTTTCCGGTACTGAAATGTTTTCCATAGAAGAATATTTATTTGACCACAAAAAAAATTCAACTTTTTTAACCTAAAAACTACTTTAAAACGTTGGAATATAAGTTTAAAATAAACATGGTGTCCGGAAACTCGTAGTACAAGCGGGAAACTGGTGAATCTACATCACATTTGGAGTCGATTTTTTAGTATAATTTTTTTTGATTTGAGCTTTCGTTTTCGAGTAAATCGAGTCAGAAGTTGATTTTTTTTTGATCAAATTTTTATAAATTATTACTGAAGATCAAAGTACCCAACTAATTAAAACTATTTAAAAATTTAAAAGTAAAACAAATGATGACGAAAAAATTAGAACCCTGAAATAGCCGAAAAATATATTTTTTTGTTTTTTTTTTTTTTTTTTTAAAATGCTCAAATCAAAAAACTTTATGTTTATTTGGGTTCCCCGTGTGGTATACATTCTCCAGTTTCCGGCTTGTACTACGCGTTTCCGGACACCATGTATATAGACTGCGAAGCACTACGAAGTAACGCAAAATCATGATTTTAATATTTTCAAACCAAAACACTTTTGCATTTATCAACACACAACATTTTTGGTTTGAAAATTGGATCACTTGGAAATATTTTAGATGTTTTAATTAAAGACAGTTTTCGAGCAGTTTTTTATAAGCCCATAAAAAAGTATCAGGCCTTTAAAAAACTGCTTTATGGTTAAATCTAAATCTATTTAAATCTCCTTCTTTAGAACCTATTTTCGGTTTTTGTTTTATTGTATAGTGTACCAAATAAGGTTCTTTAGAAAATGCATGATTTTTTCTTGCATAAATCAAAACAGACGGCTGGTATTAAGCACTGGATTGAGTTTTTGGCATATTTTTCCATTTTGCAGAAACGTTTTGGGAGATCGTTTGAAAATAACCAAAAAATATGGTATAAGCGGCGAAATAAAAATAAAATGATCCAGTAAAGTCAAATCGCTTTTTTTTTTTAAATTTATGTTCTTGTCCTTTTTAGTTTTGTTTCTTGTACATATTATTTTTTAATGTAATTTTATTTTTATTATTTCTTTATCATGTTTCAAAATTGTCTGTTATCAAAATTGTACCACCTACATGTAAAAGCCCTCTGGGCGTTAAATAAATGAATAAATAAAATTAATAAATAAAAATACATATTTTTTATTTTGGTTTGACTAAGGATCGAACCTTCCTCTCCAGGGACTAGAGTCAATTACGCAAACAACTGAGCCAAATCCCGATTCGCTAGGAATTACATTTATTTCGTAAATTAACTGCTGGGATGTCATAGAATTTCAGAGAAATGCGTTTAAATATAATGAATTGTCATCGACAACGAGTCTACGTGACGAGTTTCAGCTCAATCGGATTGTCGAGAAGTGGATTAATTTCTACTTCCTAGATTTTAATTCATGCGTTCACGTAAACAAAATCGAAAATCAATGAGAAGGATTTAAAAATGTTATGGTTGTGGATTTTTAATTCTTCAATAAAAAACAACATTATTTACTACTCAAATTTACCCAAAAATGCAAAAAATCCAAATTTGAAATAATTTCATATTTTGTTACGAATACATTTTGTAAAGAAATCTCCACGGGGCGATATCTAACGAATCTTCAAAGTGAGTCATCAATTCCAGCTTGAATTTCCAATAAATAACCAAATTTAATTATCCAATCCTCTTCGGCAAGACGTGGGACATGACGGGCTTGAGGGTGGATTTCCACACGAACACTTCGGAGCGGCGGTACCACGCGCCACTCCAGGCCGCCGCGCAAAAAAGTAAGGTAACGGTTTACAGCGCAGTCCTTTGTGAGACTTTTCTGCGCGACGTCCAGGACTGGCATGTGGTACCGCCGCTCCGAAGTGTACGTGTCAAATATCTGAGAAGTGACTTTCTATGCATTGCGTAAAATGAAACAACGAAGAAAGTTCAGTTGAAGTTTATTGATGGTCGATCGAAAAAAACGACTTAAATTGAACTACGATAAAATGCAATGTATTTATGGATCGCGTAGAACTATTTTAGAGACTTCAATTAAATACTGCGAGCAGAACACCTGGACCTTTGAATAAATAGATCCTTTTTATAAGCCCAGTAAAAAACTTTAAAGTTCAATACCTCCCACTTAAGAAGCTTTTTTTTATTTTTTTTTTTTTATTTCATATATATCCCGTTAAACTACAGTTAAGTAGTTTGTCAAACAGGATTTTTATTACAACTTTTTACAGATTACAACTTAGACCTTAATTTATACAATAACAATAAACTTACACATTAAATCGCCTAATACAAATTATTTCTACCTAGTAGCCACGTTTTCAGCAAATATCTGACTCTATTTGGAAATTCGCATTTCTTAATATTACCAGGTAGCATATTATATATTTTAGGCACATTATACTCAAGGGTTCGCTGTCCGTATTTATTATTATGTTTAGGTACAAGCATGCCTTCATTCTTTGTGAACCTAGTATTGTGCCCATGTTCAACTTTCCTCTTATACTCAGAGTCAGATATGTGCTGAATTAATATTTTATACCACAATAAGGCCTGCACCGGCAAAACTGTTAAATTTTGATACAAAAGTGAAATGTTTCGTCTTTGCGAAAAAATATTTTTTTTAACTAGTAATTTAACGATAGAATTTTGTATTGATTGTGCGTAATTTAAATTTGTTTTGCAAGAATGTCCCCAAGTGGTTATTCCATATCTTAAAGTTGATTCCGCGAGTGACATGTAAATAATTCTTAAGGTATTCACAGGAACGAAACACTTCAATTTGTATATTCTACCCACTATCGCCCGCAGCCGTTTACAAATTTTGTGTATTTGTATGTCCCATTTAAAGTAGCAATCAACAGTCACGCCCAAATAAACATATTCGTTTACTAGCTCAATCGTTTCGCATGAGCAGGGCTGCACAATATTTTGATGGATGCAGGTAAAGTTATGAGAAATTATTTCAGGCATGATGGAAACTTTTGCATGTGGAGATCTTATGTGCATGAGTTTAGTTTTTTTTGTATTTATAATTAATCCTACGTCATGACACCATTTAATCAGAGATATAAAGTCTTCTTGCATATATTTCATCGCAGTATATAATTGTTCATCCGATATGACCAGTGCCGTGTCGTCAGCATATACAAAGTGTTTAACATGTGAGAATAGTTTACTCATTATTGATACAAATATTATATAGAGGGTGGGTCCCAAAATTGACCCCTGCGGGACACCGGCGTACATTTTTTTTTTCCACTCAGTTTTTCAAATATTTTTACACAGATATGTCTATTAGATAGATAATTTTTAAATAAATTTAGTAGATTTCCTCTGATTCCTATTGCTTCTAGAATATTTAATAATTTTTGCGGATTAATTGTGTCAAACGCCTTGGAATTATCGATAAATAATACTAAAACATGCATTTTTTTATTTAATTCATTATTTACATAATTCGAGAAATCCTGTAATAATATTTCAGTACTCTTTTTCTTTTGAAAGCCATATTGACTTTTGTCTATAATGGAAAATTTCTGTAAGTATTTGTTTAATTTTAAAGAAATATATTTTTCAAAGATTTTTTCAAGTGCAGGCAAGATACTGATAGGTCGATAGTTTCCTATCTCTGAGTGTACTCCACCTTTGTAAATAGGTCTAATTATAGCACACTTTAGATCATCAGGTATTTCTGCTTGAGTAATAAGTCTATTTACTAAGTGCGTAATAATTGGGGCTAAAATATTTATATGTTTTTTTATGTCGTGCATTCTTATACTATCCATTGCAGCAGATTTTGAGTTTTTAATTTTTTTAACAATATTTGTTATCTCCGTGATAGTTGCTTTAGGTAGGTACATACTGTGAGGTAATTCTACTGTATCAATATTAGATGCTTTAAAATCACACTTGTGCAACATATGACATATAGTATCTGAAAAATAATTCACATATTGGTTAGTTACACTTTCCACTGTCTGATCTTTTATCACATATCGCGAGATGACTTCATCACAATTGCTTTTAGTTTTTCTTCCTAAAATTTTATTTATCTCATCCCACGTTTTTTTAGTATTATTGAAACATGTTTTAAATTTATCTTTAAAAAAATATGATTTTTGTTTAGTAATTAGTTTGTTAACATTATTTCGAAAGGCCTTGTATTCATTTTCGTAATTTTTATTGGTTGGTGAATTCTTCCACCTTCGAAATAGCAAATCTCTTTTTTTAATTTTCTCTAAAATATCAGTAGTTATCCAATTTTTGATCCTGTTTGGTCTTTTATTCGGTTTTTTCAGGAATGATACTGTGCATCTTTCGTATAGGTTAATAAAATTGTTTTTAATTTTTTGATACAGTGTAATACTGTCTTGTTCATCAAGTAAGGAATTCCAATTTATTTTATGTATTTGGCTGTCTATACGTTTTTGGGACAAAACAATAATCTCCTTCGCAATGTTTAAAGGTTCCTTTTGCTCGTCATATTTAATATTAACTGCGACCATGTAATGATCTGCTATAGCAATCTCGCATACGCACGCTGATAACGCGTCCACTTGTTTATGCCCGTTATTGTACCTAACATAAATGTGATCGATGCATGAGCGTGTAACGCGTCCGTCTACAATTGCTTCTCTAGTCACGCCGTCTATACACTTGATTAAGTAATTGCTAGCTAGAATATTTTCATATGAGATTACAGCAGGATCTTGGTAATTCATCAAATTTAGATTAACATCCCCAAAGAACAAAACATTATCGAGAGGATCTATGAAACTTGTCAAAACAGATGTTATTTCCCCGTTGATTGTTTGCTAAGATTCGGCGGTCGATATATTGCTAAAATACTAATATTTTCTTTATTTGGAAGAGTAATTACACCGAATACATTTTCAAAATAAAACGATTCTAGTTGTTTTTGTTTGAATACAATATTATTCCGAACATATAGTAGAATGCCCCCACCTGACTTGTTAGTGCGGCAATAGTTATAGCATGTGTAGCCCGGTATCTCATATAAATCAATAAGGTCAGTTTGTATGGAAGTTTCGCATAGCATTAAAATGTCTACAAACTCCCAGCAACTATTTAAGTATACATGTAATACATCCCAATATTTACATATTGATCTAATATTAACTTGGATGCAAATTAAATCTCCTATCTCACTTTTACGTTTCATTTTTACCCATTGATTCAAATTGTTTGTTCTTATAAAGTCCACTTCACAGTCATCTTCTATATAATTATTTAAAACCATAGTCGATGGTTGCCAAGTCCCTGGATAGTGCTGCTTGATAAGCTGGGCATTCCTTGTCTCCCGTCGGGTGGTCCGCGGCCTTACCGAACCTCGTGCATGTTGCACATACCGGCTTGGCTTCAGCGCTTGGGCACGATTCACGTCCGTGTCCTTCCTTGGCGCAGTGAGCGCATCTTGGTTTTTCCTTACAAAATTTGAATGAATGTCCAGTCATCTGGCAATTAGAGCACACAGTAAGCCCTATAAAATCTCGTACACGGCACACCGTCCAATCCACGAATACCCGTTCCTGTTCTACTAACAGATGACGTAGCTTAGCCGGAACCTCATACACTCGATGACAGGTTGAGCCAGATCGAGCGCCAGCCAAATGGCTGAGTCGGCAATTCGAAATCATCTCTCCAGTGTCCATTTGCTCCATGTTTGGAATTCCAGCTAAAGCGCTATTCAGGAAGCTCTCATCGGATAACTCTCTAGGTACATTGAAAAATATTACCTTGGGATGTCTTTTTGCTGGTAGTCGTGCGCTTAAAGTACTTGAATTCGTATTAGTGAGCGCAATTAATAATTTTTGTTGGTCTTCAACACTGGCAGTATGAATCGCTACTCCCTTATTTCGTATGTTTCTCATGCCGGTTACTCGGACACCTAAAGCTGAGGGCTTTAAAGTTTTTCTTACATTTTGTTTTGTTTCCTCGCTGTCTTTAATGCTATCCAGCTTAGGAAAAACGCATATAGTAGGCTTTGTAGGTCCTACTGCTTGTCCTGTACGAGTGATCGGCAATGGAGTCGCATCTTTAGTTTTTATTTTGGTGATGTCCGCAAATGACATGGTCGCCTCAGTAGCTTCAGCGACACGTCGCATCACAGGTCCTAGGTCCGCCTCTAGCTGCTGAATTTTCTCCGCGAGGTGACGGTTGCAGTCCTCAACCGAACGTTTTTCCGCCTGGGCCACTTTCAAACCAGCCTGGGCAGTAGTCAGATCAGCTCTCAGTTTTTCTCTGTCCAATGTAAGTTGTGATACAGCACCAATTACGTAGGTTACGTTTCTGGCAATTTTTAGTTGCTGCTCCTTGCTTACCTTACATTGCTTTTCAGCTAAAGTGTCCTGCAATTCCTCCAGCGCCATCTGGACATCGCTTAGAGCTTCTTTCCCAGATCTAAAGTATTCTTCAGAATTGTCCGAATCCTCGTCCGAAATATCACCTAGTTCTAGCCTGGGACTGCTGCAGCTGGTGCCCGGGATCTCGGCGGCGGCGGTTGTGGGAGAGTGCGGGGGGGCGCCGCCTCTCTTCTTCCTTCGGCGTACGTTATCGTCCGGTTGATCCATAGATGATGGAAGGTAATTCTGGAGTGGTCTTCTCTGCGTTATTGTTCACTTTGTAAACATATAACTATTATCCTCTACTAAGCACTAGTTAATAATATTATAAACTTCACTCGGTACAGCCGCGAAAACAAACGTCAACTGTCAAAAACTACCGCAAACATAAACGTCAAAATTAACACAAAAAAAGGAATCTAAAACTATGCTGAATTGACCGTGCCAGATTTCACTCGATGGGAAATGTTTTTTAACTTCTGGGTGGTCTCTTATTTACTAGATTAGAACTGACTTAAGTACTAAAACACTAACTTAAAGACCGGGTCCTTTGGACCGGGCCGAACTGTCACTTTCAAAAACACTAAACCATATAATTACGTTGATTTTAAGTTTTAATATTATGAAACTGATAAATTGGCGGAAAGCCCTTGACTTTCTACGTCGATTGAGCACTTATTTTCTTAATGAAAAACGCTATTTTGAATTTTAGAGTTGAGAATTGCACGGAGCAAGTGTTATTGTGGCCGGTTTTCGGTTAGATTGCTTATAATGGTTATAAGCTCTTTCCGGTTATGGTTTTATTATATAATGCGGCATTAAATTCTATAGAAATTTATTAAAATATCTGTACCCGAATTTGAACTTCGCATTTTACAAATAAAACATGTAAAACACTACATTAAATGTTTTTGTCACAGCCCCACATGGAGCTCTAATGTAAATTTTACTTAACAGTTTTTTATCACAGCCCCGCGTTGGGCGCCAAATGTAAAACATTAAGCCCCCGCATACAAAATTTCTACCGATTTATAAAAAGTTTCTCTTTAACTTTTTTAAGTATTTAAGTTCTAAAAATATATGTGTTTTTTTATATTATTTAAAATGTTATAGGCATGAAAAGATACTCAGTGTATCTTTAAATGCAACTAAAGCATTTGTCGAGAGATTTTCGCTCTATTTCAAACGAGTCGTGTTTTATAAAATATTTTTCCTTCTAACATTCGTATTTACATATCTCTCTTTCAAACCATATTAGAACGCTTACTAAGGGGTCTTAAATAAGTTGTTATTATCATAGCGATGTTATAACTAACAGTTGTGTTATAACGAATACAAAAAATTACTCGAAAATGGCAACACGGTGCGCTGCGATCATGTACGAACGATTAATACTTCTTCTAGGCACTCTTCAACCTTAATAAAAGGGAGACCAATCTCGCTCTCATTGCCAGGTTTCAGCTTAGGATTTTTCTAAGATATATCTGGAAGGGATGACACATCTCACTATCGGGATCAAGTCTTGAGCCTTCGACCGGCTCGGGTCTCTGCTCGTTCAAGGCCGTGCATCCGCTTATATAAACCGTCCGTGGTGCATCATTTAATAGGAGCTGGCCTCTGATTAGTTGGATGATAATTTGAGTAACCATTGAGAGCTCTACTGTATCCTAGGTGCGTAGACAAGGATGCCGTAATAGGTGTGAGCGAGAACGTATTCAGAGTCCCGTTACCGTTGCAAACACTCATTTTAAATCAAAACGGACGAATTTAAACGGGAAAATTTAAACCTCATCAGCATCTACATAAGGAGTGTTACTGATAGTAGCCCGATTCCAAATGTCAAACGACTAAGTGCTTCGATATACGTATAATAAAGGTGGAATATTTTATATTATTATTTTAATTCAATTTTATAAAAAAATGCACTGTATAGTATAAGTTTAGGTTAAGATTTCTAGAACAAAACAATTGATGAAAACACTATTTTCAGAAAGCATTAAATAACTATTTTTAAAAATCATTATAATATTATGAGTTCTGCTATGCTTTCCATTATATGTTTGTTGTTGTTTAATTTGATTGTATATTGGAAATATTTTTACGGTTCAAATGTGAGCATTTGCATGAAAATATTTGATGTTATTGTTACATGTTTGCGTGAAAACATTTGATATTGTTTGTAAGCGTGAAAACAGATATTAATCATCAGAATTAATTCAAATGTGAATCTCTGGCAAACCTCCGTTTTGGATTGATCATATTACATGTCTTCAGATGATATTTCATAAGAAAAAATGCTACTGTAAATACAGGAAAACAATAGTTTTTGTTGATCAATATTATCCACCTTTTTATATCATAAACTTTTTCAATTGATTTCGGTACAAAAAAACCTAAAAATCACATTAACCGCATAAAACATTTCGCCAAGAATGCTCCTTTTCCTAACCAGTCGTTTCAGACAGAATAAAAAATCTTACCACTTTGCTCAATATGTCTATGTGTGGTGAAAAATAGAAAACTGTTAAATTGAGGTGAAAAATCCATTAACTCACTTGAGCATACAGGAAAAATATTTTTTGCTGAAATATTTTCCAGGTGATTTTACACTGAGTTGTGGGCTAAGCTTTTACTTAATATTTCATAAAATTTCTTGTTGGAGCCGGCGTATTTTTAAACAAGACGGTTTCTCTCAAAGAATTTTTCTGAAAAAGGTACATTAGAAGTGATGTTCTTTTTTTTAAGATACCTAGATAATTCCATTAAAACATGAAATCTTAGTAGTTAATTAAACAAGCCATTTGCAAAGTTCGAGTTTTTGTTTCTTCAAATCATGGATAGTTATATTTACGGTATAAACATATAATTAGTTGAATGTTGAATAAATATTGTCAACGATTCGAGCTAAATAAATATTTCCGGAAACTATCTCTTTACTCCAAAAGCACTTAAGAAACTGAAACCTAACCGGGAAGAAAATCATTACGAAGGCCTTGTGGCCAGGGTTGCGTTTACTTACAAATGAAAATGACTATTTAATTTTGAAATGAGTATCTCCATAGTCATAGAGTCAGAATAACAGAAGAATATGTTTGATACGATGTATGAATGTTAATGCGGCAAGGACTGCGTGCCAAGACATAGTAGCGGAGCGTGCTATCCTCTCGTTCTAGACTACTCTTGCAGGGATACGGCGTGATAATTAGTTAGTTACAGTTTCCAAGGTCTAGTCAGTCTAGTGCAGAGGTCTCCAGCTTTTTTTATCCCGTATACCACGTGCAGGTTTTTTCTGTCCTGCTTTCTCAATTGTTGTGCTGGGATTTACTGTACTGAGGACAAGTACAGGGATTCCCACAATTCGATTCGATTGCACTAATTCCCCACACAAAATTTTCAAATCTCCCTTTCGGGGGGGGGGGGGGTGTTTCTAGAGCGTTTACGAGAAGACACTAATTCGCTGATTCTCCAAAATATTTTCAAATCCATAGGGGAGGTGGGGTTGCTAGGGAATTTCGTAAAAAGTGACATTCCTGCAGGTCGAAAAAGACCACCTTGGGAATGAATGGAATAGACTAGTGTTTAGTGGTTGAACCACTTTGTTGGCGTTCGATTTCTATTCAAAGAATATATACGAGTACCTACATATTATTAAGAAAACGATTTCTTTTTAATTGGTATTATGTTAACGAAATGTATTACGTGCCTAGGTCAAAATAGATCACTATGAGAAATATAAGTAATCAAATGCTCTCTGCAAGACTGAAGCCCACCTTGTTAGAGTAGAAGTAGTAGGAATTCAAATGTTATCAGCTGATTCGTAACTAGCGAATGTTTGCCTGTCTTTAAAAACCGGATTAGAATTCCGCACAAGAGTCCCATTGTTTTGCAGCTGATGGAAATAGGGGTACGAGATTTGAAGATGAAGGTGGGAAAGTATGTGGCTATTTAGATCGTCAACAAACAATTTCTGCTAACAAAGTTTCGATTTTAATCGAATTCGGTGGTATTTCTCGATATCGGTGGTATTTCACCAGGGATATACTGAATCTATCACAATTCTGTGTGGTATCCGCTTAAACATAAACGGTTTTCTCAAAAATAAATACCACTTGAATATTATTGTATCAAATATGTCAGTTAAATTGTGAATAAATTTATTAATTCATCTTAATCACTTCCCGAGTAGCAAATAAATATTTGCGCTAAGTGGGACAGATTTTTTTTACAAAATTGCGTTGGTTCTCCCGACAATTCCGATATCATCTCTCCACTATCCATTCCCTCTGGAACCCTTTCTACTGTCAGGATAATTAAGGTTTCCAAATTAAGCGGATTAACCCTAGCTATTGTTTTGTACTGGATATTAGGTTAGTACTTTGCGTCAGCAACAAGGAATTAGTTGCTTGTCCTGTTAAGTTGACAACTCTGGTTCCATATCGCAATTTAAAAGGTTCTTTCATTCGTCATGCTGATGGTGTAATTATTGCATCAATATCAATTTATAAAAATGCTGATTTAATTTCTTTCTTGCAAGTACCTGGCTGTTTATTTTTAGCGCTGCAGAGATTATTATAATCACCATCATTGTTATCACCAGAAGGAGTGCGTGTGGATCCTCGTCACCGTTCATGTAATATTATCGCTCCTGTTTATTTAATCGTTTTAGAGGTTGCAAAAACGTATTCAATATACCTGTTTTACAAAGTGCTTACCTTCAGTTTAGCTGGAATTTGCAATTGTCATAATTTTTTAAACCGATAAAATTTGAAAATTGAACGTAAAGAACAAAGTTTCTCAATGCAGTCGGATCGTATATTGTATATTTATAATACCCACCTATAAAAAAGAAAAGTTATTTTTTTCAGTATTTTTGTTTTTGTTTCAGATGACACGCATATAAAGAAAATATTCACTTTGTTGATTGAAGATTTTTTGTTTATATTAACCCGCGATACTTTAGGTCTGAGATAGAGTAATTGTTGAACCACGAGACACGAGACATGTTTTCAACAAGTGATGCTTGCTTGACACTGTTTATTTTAACAATGATCATTTCACAGTTTGACTCGTATTTTTTGATTTACTCAAAGACTGTCTGTCAGTTTCAGTTTGCAAGACTTTGGACGTCCGGCGGGCAAGAAAATGTTTCGGATCACTGAACTTAAATTGTTATGTTGATTGACATGGGTTACATGAGTAGAATAGTCTGATTTGGAGTCCATAAATCTCACATTTAGGTACAATACAATCGACCATCACAACACAGGCATGTGTTTAGTATAAACAATGGACTGAATAATGAAAATTAAAAATAAAAATCATTTCATTTGCCGCTCAACTATTTATTTTTTATTTATTTATTTATATATAATTTGTAACTTTATATATAACAATTACAGGTAATAAAGCTTAAGACGTTATAATTGTACCATTTATGCAGTGTATATGCAATGCCAAAAATCTCGCAAATGCGCTATAGGACACAAAAAATAAATCAAATTTTTTATCTACCGCATTCAAAAAGTACGTAGCTCTCCCTACAGGTGAGTTCATTAATAAATTAGTGCGGCTTGCTCTACTATATAGAAGATTATGATGACGTCCTCGAGAGTAAGACTCTGGTACAAAAAAATTTAATTGGGCCAGTATCTCATTATTAGATAAGTGACCGTTTATTAGTTGGAAAAAATATTTAAGCAAAGCAATACCTCTACGTGTCTCTAGGGAGTGGTAATTGGTCATGCCTAATATATAAATCGATGGGTAAAGCCAAGGGTAACGTCCATAGAGCCGCGAGAATAAAAACCTTAAAAATTTTTTATGGACTCTTTCAATGGGTAAAGTGTATGTTAATTCATGTGGAGCCCTGATGATCGAGTTTGATTCAAGTACACTTAGGACTAGTGTGTTATATAATAACGTCAGTGTTTTTGTGTTACGAAACGGATATGAGTTTCTAATTACGAAGCCGAGAAGCCTGTATCCTCTGCTTATTAAATCATCGATGTGTTGGTGAAAAGTTAGTTTGCTGTCGTAAATAACTCCTAGATCTTTGATTTGGTTTAGGTGTTGGAGAATAATTTCATTGATTGTATATTAAAATACATGCGGTTTCTTTGATCTTGTATACGAGACGATATTGCACTTGGGTGTACTGAAGTTCAAGCCATTTATTTTGGCCCAGTTTGAGACGCAGTCAATGTCACGTTGAAGGAGAATACAGTCAAGATGGTTTTTTATTGAGCGATATAGTTTCAAGTCATCTGAAAATAGTAAATACAGAGAATGTGTGATGACTGAACCAATATCGTTAATAAAAATCAGAAACAGAAGTGGTCCAAGGATGGACCCCTGAGGAACTCCAGAAAAAACTATGAATTCCAAAGAACTGGAACCCTTATAATAAACAAACTGATTTCGAAAATATGAAGCAAAAAAACAGAGTAGTCTTTTGGAAAAACCAAATGAAGCTAGCTTATTTAGAAGAATGTCGATGTCAACCTTGTCGAATGCTTTTTCCAGGTCGAAATAAGCAACATCCACCTGTCCCCGATTGTCGAGAGTTTTTGATAAGAAATCTGAGATGCATAAGAGGTTTGATGTTACTGTCATCTGGGGTCTAAAACCATATTGACGGTCATCAAGAATTGGATTAACGTGATTAAGTATATATTTATGTAGAATTTTCTCGAATATTTTCATGATGGAACATAGAACGGCAACTGGTCGATAATTCCGGATATCGCGTTTGTCTCCCTTATTGTAGATAGGGGTTATTTTAGTTAATCTCCAGATTTCTGGGAGAATCCCGTTTTTTAGGCATACATTGAAGAGATGACATAATGGTGGTATTAAAAGGTCGGAACAACCCTTTAGTATAAATGTTGGAATATTGTCAGGACCGATGGAGTGAGGTTTCTTTAAATTTGAGAGTGCCTCCTTAACATCTTTTTCTGAAATACTGACCAGGTCGAATGAGGGCCCAATCTGTACAGTGTGAAGGGTAGAGTCAATATTGAGAGTTGGTTGGACATTTTTGTAAACAGATGAAAAAAAAGGTCGCAAAACTATTAGCGATTTTATCATCAGTAGTCAATTCCTCTCCGTCAAGAATCATAGACTTAAATGAGTTGTTGGATTTTTTTAGATCCTTAATGTACTTCCAAAACTGTTTGGGATCGAAAGATAATTTTTCTTCCATTGAAGTTAAATGATTTTTAAAAGCTTCACTGATTTCATGTTTTACGATGGAGCGATAGGCTGAAAAATTAGCATAGTCCAAGTTGTGACGTGTTTTTTTCCATTGCTTATGAAAAATATGTTTAATTTGAATATTTGAAATGATACTATTTGTGTACCACTTAGGATATACTCTGTGTGTCGTAGTGCGAGGTGTGGAAATGGGTATACACTTGTCGAATATATTGTAAATTGAATTGTAAAAATTTGTACATAATGCATTTATGTCTGTTGAACTTTGGCAGACCGGTTGCCATGAGCATTCAGAAAGCAATTCATATAATAAGTGGAAATTTCCTTTGTTAAATCTCCATGCGTTTATGGTTCTAGCTCCGTGATAGGAGGGAACTTCTATTGGACTTGGGTTTAGACATGATCTTGAAACACCTGAGTGAGCCTCACTAATACTTATAGACAAAGCAGGGTGGTGCTTATCCTCGTTTGTAATAGGGTCATGACATTTCTCAACACACTTTACAAGATCCTTGGCATTACATAAAACTATATCCAGAGTGTTATTATAATCATTACATATCAAGTTATATTCTTGCAAACCGTAGAAACATTTAAAATAATTAAACATGTTCACTATATTGGAGTTACAGGAAGGGAGGTTCAAATCACCTAATATTAAGATATTTTTGTCACTGAGAAGATTATAATTACTTTCTATTTTTTCAAACATGTTGTAGTATAACGAAGTTGAAGAACGAGGTGGCACATATATCACACATACGAAAACAGTTGAAGATTTCAAGGATAGTTTCACCCACAGGGATTCAGTGTCGGGGAGGTCCATTGAAGAAATCCTCTCAGCATGGGTTACAGAATCAGCACGAACAGCCAGGACGACACCCCCCGCTCGTGTGAGGCGGTCACGACGAAAGACAACATAATTCTCTGGAAATAGCTCTGAATTATGCACACTTGGTTTCAGCCACGATTCAGTGATTGCTATTAAATCTAAGCTATCTCGAGCAAATAGGTTGTTTTTAAATACTGGCAATTTCGTATTTAGCCCTCGAACGTTTTGATAATATATAGAGAGGTTAGAATTACTTCTCACTCTTAGAGTGTTTCGTTTTATCATTGGTTGCAACATTTCTCCGAAAAAACCACTCATTGAATTCAACATGATTTGGCCATATGTTCGGGTCCATATAAAACGAAAGCTTCGATTCCGGGACTCCGATCCGGAAAGAGGCGTAGTCAGCTTTGGCTGTCAATTTGACAACATCGTAAACAATTTTTTTGTTTATATTGAGAAGGAATTTTACAATATCCTCAACCGTAGTGTTGACATCGAATTGCCAGACATGAATATACTTGCGCCTTTCAACGGCTATGAGGCCTTTATGCTCAGTCGCGGTACCATGAAGTACTGGTCGTCTTTTTTTCCTATGCGTGACTCGGCGCCAATTGGGGTTAGCCGAAGTGGAGGTATAAGCTTCTGTTTCAGATTCGGATTCAGCTGTATCGGTTTCTGCAGTCTTCGATGTTACAGTATCGGTAGGTTGGGCAATGGGAGTTGCTAGATTCTCAACTAGATTCCTGCTGTATAATAAATAGTTAAGTTTCACCGAGAACACAGCTAGGGCCGCACTTGAGTTTTTTTTACCGATATATACTTATCAAGATATCAAGGGCGAAAGAAATCTGAAAGAAGAGATTCTACATCTCAAAAAAAAATTATGCGTTTACATAAAACGTCTCAAGTATACTCTAGGTTACTTTTTTTCTTTAGGAAGGTAGGTAAAAAGTGCAAAGCGTCGCGTTGTGGTAGTTAACGTTGACGTTTGACGTTGTGGTAGTTGAACACTGGAAGAAGAAAGCTTGTTATCTGGGAAACAACTCACTAACCAGCCATTGGAAATATGTAAACACACAAAACTGTCTGAACGAAGAAAAGGAAATAACGGTACACTTATGAATTATTATGAAGATCAAATGCTTTAGACACATGGCTGGGTAGGGACAATCTAGTCAAGGTAGACTGGGCCTTTTTTCCCAGTAGTGATACGGCGGATGAGCGATAAAAGAGTAGCAGCGGGAGCGGAAAGCGCAAAACTGGAAGCAAGAAGCAGCGGGAAACATAATGTCAGAAGCTGTGGAAAGCTAGAAAGCTAAGTGAGAAGCAAGTAGCATAAAGCGGGAAGCAAAACAAAACCAAGAAGCAATAATCGGGAAGCAGGAAACAGGAAGCAAAAAGCAGCGGAAGAGCAAAGAATTAAGTGATGAGAAACAGGAAGGAAAAAGCGGAAGGAAATGGAAGTATGTAGCGGAAAGCATAAAATAACGGGAAGACGGAAGTAAGAAGCAAAAAGTTGGAAGTGGGAAACTGGAAGCGGGAAGCAAGAAGCGGGAAGCGAAAAACTGGAAGCGAGAAGACATGAGAAGCAAAAATAAGGGAAAAGCAAGAAACGAAAACCAAAGCACAATCAGTTCCCTTATTCCTGTCGGTTGCCATGTACACCGGTCGCTTAAACTCCAACCTACTTTCCATCCTCAGAGCATGTGTGCAAAGTCCTAACAAATCAGTGCCCCTTGTGTATCGGTCTCACCGGGACAGGAGTGCACTTGGCTGAAGTGAAACAATCGTATCGTGTCATATCATATATCACCATTACTTCTTAATGTTTTAAATTTTACATGAGTAGGTAACACCTCAGCATAAGTTCTTCCAATAAGGTGTTACTAGTATACTAAACACTATAACATAATATTATAAACCATTCCAGTTAATATCCATCATTTCTACCTTAAACTCCTTGAAAAAAATACAATTTCTAATTATTTCAATGAAATGCAACAACTTTTCACTGTGAACCGTATGGAAAATTTTATTGAAAATTTCATAGCATACATAATTGAATAGTTTAGTAATAAGTTATCACCCAAGGAATTTATTACACAGCCCTGCAATCCAAGATACAGCCAGAAGTTCGTTTTCTTTTCTAATACTTCGGAAAATACTACGTTTGAAGGTTTGAGTTTCCTTACTTTTATTTATCATAAATGCGAATCCATATCAAATTACATAAACAAATAATCGTGGTACAGATGTGACATAATGACTAACAGAAAATTATTTTGTATTTACCATTCTAGACCCGATATCGCCTTAATTTTGAGCGTAGATAAGTAAATAGATTATTTCTCAGAATGCTGGCAATCAACATCATGTAAATATACAAATCTTCACGAAAACTTCAAACAAATTTGCTCAAATGTGGGAGTAACCTTGTTGTGCGAATCTCTTACAATTTATTGTGGAAAAACATTTTCAACAAACACAAATAAGATCCTTGCTACACGGAGAAACATGAGTACGGCTTTTTTTATCAAAACACTGTTACAAATGTTAAAATTTTAATCCTTTCTTAATAGAATATTCAGAATATATCTGAACACGTTTCCACGTAGCTGGCCTTGTCCTAACAAATACACGAGATGCGAAAGTATTATTATTATTAAGAACACTGTTCCGACTTCCTCATAATATATTGGTGCTTTACTGATGTTTGTCAATTCCTGCATTGAAAGTTGTCATTTGCTGAATAGGCATACATTCCTATTATTAACAGGAAACAAAAAAATTTACCAGATTTTTAATAAATTAACATTGTTTTCTCCTAATTACATAATTTATTAGGTACATTACTATGAAGGCCCCATTTTACAAAATATAAATAGGTTCGATTTGATGATATTATTACGTTTTTTTCTACAAGTAAAATCTAATTTACAAGTGAGTTTTGATTCACCTAACAAAATTTTGATTAAAATATTCCTTTCATGCCTCTTCTCCACATTTAAGGCAGTGGAGTTGTTAGTGGGGCCTTGAAAGCAAGGCATCACTCACAACCTTAAAAATAATATGCATCTTGCATTTAAAAGGTGCCTCCGTAAACTCCCTTTATTTTAAAATAGTGTTTTTTGTTGTTGTAAACAAATAATAATATGAAGTAGAAATCTGATGGTGTGAATCAGTCAAAACCCTCGAGCAGTGCGACCTGACGTCACGAATTCGTTAAGGCGAAGCTTAATGCCAAATCACTATTTTGATTAATCTTTATAACGAATTGGTGTACATTATGAATACCAAAAAATATGCTTTGGATAAATTGAAGGTTTTCTATCGTTTCGCTTGAGTAGAATACAAATAAAAAATAAGTTTCTCAATAAAAATATAAAGGTAAATAACTAAAAAAAAATTCTATAGAAATATGTGAATGCATAAAAGAAACAACTTAAAAAAATACAGTATTATAGCTAAGATTATCTGTGACAGTTTCACTTGATTAACTTTTTTGATTTCTTAAAATAAATAAAAACCAGTTTTGTTCTTGAAGTCGAACGTTTCTAGACTCCGTTTGTCAAGGGATTTTAATGCCTATTACTTAAAATATAAGGTATACACATTTGGCTTGTAGCTTCCTCTTAAGTAATTAAATAAATTCTAGGTATGTTGAATTTCCCAATGTAATTATTTATCAGGCTGAACCTTAAAATATAAACATTATTGTTAAAATAAAGAAAGGCCCTTATAATGTTGCTTCTACGGTTTTATTAAAAAAAATTAATTTTGTAACTATTTTGACAAAAATCATCTACAAGTTTCGAAATATTTCACTAATTTGTCAGTGAAATTTTATGAAAAATCACTTCCAATGGACAGAAATTCTGCGTAAAATCTGCGTTTCCATCTCCTTAAATATATTAATTTCTGCTAAATAGGGATAATCGTACAAAATCCCACACAATACACGTATCCACGTGTATCCACGTCTTGCACATGATTCGTCCCTTCGAATAATGTTTCAGTCTTGAAACGTATAAAGTATCCCAATTTAGAACGTGAAATGTCATTCGAACATTGATTTTAACGACACGTCCAAATGTCCGTCCAAGATTGGTGAACTTGCAAGTTCGAGAGAAGTTTGGTGGTTTTATCTACTAACCTTCGTACGTCAGCTGTGACAACCCAGTCTCACCCATAGTCCTTCGCTGAAAGCATTTCACGAATCTTTTGGGATAAAGTTCGCTTAACCCTTTAGTACTTTCAACACTTCAGTGCAGCAATGTTTTCTGTGTTTTTCAAATGCGCTATATTCGTCTAATTTTTTAATTTTTCTTAGTAAAATAGTGTTTTAGAAACTAAGTAAAATTATCTTTTCGGTGTATGCATTACTATTTTTAAATAATAAATATTTAATATCAAACATGAAAAATGTTTTCAAACGCGCTAACGACAGTTTTACTTAATTTTTTTTACTCCAATTGTAGAAAAATTGACAGAACTCAATTAAGTTAATATAAGTTAAGCCGATTGTTACGATAGCAATGCGAAATATGAATTATTCCTTTTGGCTATTTCTAGAATTTTATTAATGATGGCATCCAGTATCTGGAGGCAAACTGAAAAGAATGATTATTTCTCTTTCTAACATCAAAAAAATTACGTATTTCCGCATGATTGAAAAAAGATAAAAATACTTTTGTAAAATATGAACGCCCGGTCATTTATGACCCTAAAACGCTGGAGGGGTTTAATCTATTCCGCACCACAAATAACCTTGAGCCACTTTATCAAAACGTTGAAAACTCATTCTCTGCCGTTTGTGCTGTTTGGATCATTTCATAACCCGCTTTTTACTTTAAATTGTGATTGTAAGGACCAAATACAAGACCAGCGAATAGAATTAAAGCATTTTTCGGATGTCCTTATATTTGTTTGTTCCGGGTGCTCTAGATTGTTTAGGTTGATAGTTACCCCACTGTTTCTGGAAAATATGAATGCTTTAAATGATACTAACGTGACAAGAGTTATAGGAATTTATTTAAATATTACTTTTATACGGGAAATTGGGAGGATTGCGCCCCAGTGCTTTTTTTATTTTCACATATGGTATTAGCAGTTGCTTTCGTCAGTCAAACTCAACGATTGCTTAACTCAAATTGTATAATATCAAAGACACACTATCAGTATCATCTAAGTAACTGAGTGCAATTTCCTCTCAGAACTAGAAGTTAAATTATCTTATTTAATAGATAAACCATTGTTATCTTTTAAAATGACGTATATTTTACTTCACTAACGCACATAAAAAAAAATGATTTTTTTTAAATTCCAACACCACGTTAGTGGAGCCCTGGAGTTACACTTTAGTTAAGCCCTGTCGCATCATACTGAAAATATCAATATGACTGCACCATAATGTAATTCAAAGTAATTAATGCAAGAGTAAGGTATCGACAAAAACCGAGTGCTGTAAAGACGCGAGAAATGTTGCGCGAGAGGATAGATAGATAGAGGGATGAGAGGATAGATGATAGAGGAGAGGATATAGATCGTTTTTGTGGTTTGTGACACAACCACACAAGCGTTTTTGTCTGGCTTGTGCACTCAGCCAGGCCCCGCTACTTTTGCCGGCCGGAGGAATCCCGCCGGCCCACTGAACAGGCGCCCGCGCCCACCCAACTGCCTTTATCAAGGCAATCTTTCACGCAAAACACTCAACTTACGAAGATCCACGCTGGCCCCCACAAACCGCCCGCAAGCACCTGAGACGTGCTCCCTTTTTAAGAGGAGTCACCGCTCGACACAGATGACCATGTTCCCGACCCGGATGCTCCCCATTGACCACGAGGACTCCCGGTCGTGGTACCGCCCGGCGCTCGCCAAATTGCGCATCGCACTAAGACCGGGACCGTGCGCTATACGGTCCCCGCACCACAGCCCCGCCCCGAGGACCCAAGGACCCGGAGACCATCCACCACCACGACTGCCACCACGCCCGATGAAACGGAGATGACGGAGCCCGCAGCAGGCCCCTCTTGGGCAGCAGGACCCAGTCCTGCCCCCACGCGCCCCCCGATAGGCCCAGCGTCGGCCTACGTGGCGCCCCCGAGACCGCAGCAGCCGATGGAGACGGCTGCCCCCCAGGATGGAGGCTGGACGAGGCCGTCCAACCCCGTGAAGAGGCCCATGTCCCCACGGGGACCACAACCGCTCCAGTGTGGCAACCGATTTGATGAGTTGCCCGAGGTAAGCGAAGGCGCCGGCGCGCCGCGTATAAAGCGTGCCAATACTAATAATAATTTCTCTCCCGCAGGTACCGGCAGGAGAGACCGCGTTCCCCCGGTTGTGATGACCCTGGGGAACATGACACACGCGCAGATCACAGCTGCGGTGCAAGGACATCTGGGGGCTGGTAAGCTCTTCAATTTCAGGTATAACAGGGGCGGCACGGCCAACATCTTCGTGCGCACGATGGAGGACCATCGCGCCCTCACCAATGGACTGCGGGCGGAGGCTCGCGGCTTCCACACATTCACGGCCGAAGCAGAAAAGATGAAAAAGGCCGTCATCAAGGGCCTGCCGCTCGTAGAAGTGGAAGATATCAAGGCAGACCTGGAATCGCAGGGATTCCCAGCAGTGAAGGTGGTCAAGATGACCGCCTCAATAGAATATCCCATATACCTAGCGCACTTCAATAAGGAAGTCAACATGGGACAGCTGCGCGCGGCCGTCAAATACCTGTGCCACTGCCGAATTCGACTCCAGAAGCACAGGAGCAACCACCTTCAGCACGGCACTCAGTGCTACAGATGTCAAGACTTCGGGCATGGGTCCCGAAACTGCTCGCACACAGCAAGGTGCGTAAAATGCTTACTGGAGCATGCTTCGGCAGAATGCCCCAAGAAGACGAGAGATGAGCCCGCCGCATGCTGCAACTGCTCAGGCCCGCATCCCGCCAATTACCGAGGCTGCCCCAAGCGGGTAGCGTAAGTCGCCTCAATACAGCAGCGACCTGCCAGAAGGGCCCAACGCCCGCCGGCAGAACAGAACCCGAGCAGGCCACCTCCTCAGCCGAGGACGGATGGACGCACATGGGCCAACGTAGCCGGAGGCACCGCCCCCGCCCAAGAGCAGCGCGAGACCGCGCCGCCCCCACAGCCACGCCCACAGCAGGAGCCCGTGCGCGCGTCCACCTCTCCAGAAGACAACCTGGACCTGATGGCCCTGCTCCAAGGCCTCCTGAGGATGCGATCACAGCTCGCCCGCTGCGCAACAAGAGCAGACAAGCTCGTCATCCTGATTGAGCTCCTAGACACCCTCGATGCCTAATACCGAGACGGTGAAAGTCCTCGTATGGAACGCATTTAGCGTGCGCAACAAGACAGACGAACTGCTCGCTTTGGCAAACGAACTACACACCGACATTATTCTCCTATCAGAATCTCATTTGAATCCAAGCGTACCGCTGAGAGTGCAAGGTTTCGAGATTTATCGTGACGATCGACAAGGAAGATCAGGCGGAGGAACCGCAATATTCGTTCGACAATCTATGACGTCCACAAGAATACCTACTCCGAAGTTGAAGCACGCTGAAGCCACGATTATCGAAGTCACCATAGAGGGTAGAGCGCATACCATCATCTCCGTATACTGCACCCATAGTAACCTAGTGAGAGAAGATCTCAATAAATTGCTCAATCTGGGACCAATTGTTGTGATGGGAGGCGATTTGAACGCCAAACACAACTACTGGAATAACTACAGAGGTAATGCGAACGGAAATACGCTCTTTACACACATGCAGACAAATACCTATTCGATAATGGCGCCCGACAGACCTACGTACTACTCGCGACTATCTAGATATCCGAGTACATTGGATATAGTACTCGAGAAAAATGTTAAGACAATATCTCCACTGCGCACATTAGACGAACTGTCTTCGGACCACCTTCCCGTGAGCTTCACTATAGGCGGCGCAACTTCAAGGACCCCCAGAAAACAGCGCAATTATAAGGATGCGGACTGGGGAGGATTTAAAAAGGAAGTCAACGAACGAATTCATCTCACTTCGGGAACTCTGCGCTCACCACAAGAAATCGACGCAGCTACAAGCACTCTCACAGAGATTCTTCAAACAGCACAAGATACACACATTCCTCTCAAAGAAGTACACTCATACACGATCAAGCTTCCCGAACACGTTTTATCGCTCATCAAGGACAAAAATCGCCTGCGACGCATGTACCACCGCACGCGAGACGAATACTTCAAGACAGCGTACAACTGCTTGCAGAGGGAAATCAAGACCGAAATCGCAGAACTCAAGCGCGAACTTTGGGACAAAAAAGTTGCGTCGCTCACGCCGAAGGATAATTCCCTATGGAAAATGGCAATGAGACATAAAGATTACACAATTCCCCCGCTACAGAAATTGAACGGCCCCGGGACGGCGCTTTCGCTACAAGAAAAAGCTGAAACACTCGCCGACGGGTTCGAGAGAGCTTACGCCGCTACAGACGGCCTTTCCGACCCGGCTACGGACCGGATCGTAGCTGACTCTCTACGAGATTTGAACGAAGCGGAGCAGACAAACGCTGAAGATATTCATTTCACAACGCCGAGCGAGATTGCGGTCACAATCAAGCGACTCAGAACGAACAAGGCGCCGGGAAGCGATCAAATACACAACATTCTACTCAAACATCTTCCTCAAAAAGCCATCATCTACACAACAAAATTGTTCAATGCCTGCCTCATGACCGGGCATTTCCCTCAGATTTGGAAATCGGCGACCGTGCTGCCTTTCGCAAAGCCGAATAAAGATAGAACGCAACCGACAAGTTACCGGCCGATTAGCCTATTATCTACGCTGAGCAAGGTATTTGAACAAATTATACTCAACAGGCTTGTACCACACCACGACGACAACAAGACTTTGCCAGACGAGCAGTTCGGCTTCAGAAAGAGGCACTCCACGACCCATCAACTCACCAGAGTAGCGGAATTTATCACAAGAAAATTTAACGAACATCGCTTCACCGCCGCTGCGCTCATCGACCTAGAGAAGGCATTCGACACCGTATGGATAGACGGGCTCGTGCATAAGCTGCACCGCACTAACACGCCCATATACCTAACGAGACTGATACAGGAATACCTAAAGAATAGATCGTTCAGAGTGTTCATAAGGAACGTGCTATCTTCAATGCGTGAGATTCCAAAAGGCGTGCCGCAAGGAAGTTTACTGGGACCATTTCTCTTCATTCTATTCACCTACGACATCCCCCGAGACGAGAGATGCAATCTGTCTATCTACGCAGATGACGTCAAACTATACGTTTCTTCGCTGAAAGCGAACATGGCCGCGATTTACCTACAGAGAGCGCTCGACGCGCTAGTATTACAAGAAATGGCGCCTGAAACTGAACGAGGCGAAAACCGAAGCCATCATGTTCACGAGAAAACGTGTAAATAAAACACCTGACTTCAACATCGAAATGGGAGGACACAGCATTGAATGGAAGGATGAAGTAACATATCTCGGCCTGACCATGGACTCCCGCCTCAACTGGAAATCTCACCAAGCAAAAATGCACGCGCGCACGCGACAAGCGATCGGCATGATGAAGCCAATTTTCAATAGACGGAGTCCGCTACTTCCCAAAACCAAACTCCTCGTCTACTACTCGCTCATTCGTCCAGTACTCTCTTATGCGATTCCCGTATGGAGCAGCATCTCACACTCAGACCACAAGAATCTACAGACACTTCAAAATCTCTGCATTAAAATCACATACAACACGAGACTCAGAACAAACTTGAAGAGATTACACGAACGAGAACAAATTCCAACTCTATACGAATTCACACACAGACTGACTGAACGCTTTTACAAATCACTCACACTTAGTAAAAATCAACTAATACGAGACATAGGACAATACAATGCTCCGAGCGACCTGACATTCAGATACACACATAGACTACCTAAACACATCCTCATGGACCATGACCACATATGGCACATACCAGAACTAGACGCGGACGAATAGCGAGCAGTAGGTATTTCCTAAACTCCCGACCTTCCTCCCAAATATATAATGTTTATATTGTATTAGAATCAACATGTGCTGAAACATGCGCAAATATTTTTGATAATATACTATGCAATTATATTACAGCATCAACAGATATTAAAACCATAAAAATTAAATCAAAATTCAAAAAAATAAAACCATGGATTTCACATGGCTTAATCGTGTCTATTAGAAAAAAAGAAGAGTTATATCGCTTGACAAAGAAATTTCCCTTAGATAAAAAAATATACACAGATTATAAAAAATTTAGGAACAAATTAACCTGTTTACTAAAAACAACTAAAGAAAACTTTTACAAAAATGAAATTGATGTGGCTAAACAAAATGTAAAACATATATGGAAAACAATAAATGAAATAAATAGTAGAAAAAACAAAAAAACTCAAATTAAAAAATTAATATCGGAAAAAATTCTATTAATGCCCTAATGGAACCGACAAAATGTGCTAATGCCTTCAATAAATATTTCGCTAACGTCGGACAAAATTTAGCTACACGGATTGATGAAAATTATAAAATAGATAATTTCGAAAAGGACTGTCACAAACAAAATAATCTGTCAGTTTTCAAACCGGTAACAACAGATGACATAAAAAATATTATAAGTGAATTAAAAGGTGCATCTGCACCAGGGTTTGATGGAGTCACAGTAGAAATGTTGAAAAATTATAATGAATTATTAATTCCAATTACACACATTATAAATATTAGTTTAAATAGTGGAATATTCCCCTCCGTTTATAAAAAATCTATTGTAACACCCGTTTTTAAATCTGGCAGCCCTGAAGAAATATCAAACTATCGACCCATATCTGTTGTCTCAAACATTGCAAAAATTTTCGAAAAGATCGTAAAAAAGCAACTTTTATACTATATTGAAAATAATAAAATAATTAGTCCTAGCCAATTTGGATTTAGAGAGAAACTAGGCACTCATGATGCCATTGCAGAACTAACTTCAACTATATACCGTGCATTAGATAAAAAAAATAAATGCCTTGGCATTTTCATTGATTTACGTAAGGCTTTTGATAGTATCTCCCATACAAAACTAATTAATAAATTAAATGATATCGGTATTATTGGTAAGGTAAGGTATTGGCTGCAAAGCTATCTAACTCAAAGAAACCAAAAAGTAAAACTTAATAACTCACTTAGCGTAGATGAAACTTTAGAATTTGGAATTCCCCAAGGGACTGTTATTGGACCAATTTTATTTATAATTTACGTTAACCATATGTTTAAATTATCACTTAATGGTAAACTTATATCCTTTGCTGACGACACTGCAATAATTATCGAAAAAAAGACATGGAACGAAATTACCAATGCAGCGAATCAGGATATGAAGGTTATAAAAAATTGGTTCGATGGCAATTTATTATCACTTAACACAGAAAAAACATATTGTATTCCTTTCACTCTACAAGAAGATGTGCCAAATAACCTAATTAACATAACAATTCATTCTAAAAACTGTGTAAATGACGGTACATGTAATACGGACTGCGCGAAACTAAATCATAAATCCAATATAAAATATCTTGGTATCTTAATAGATAAAAATGTTAAATGGAAAGACCATATTAATCTCACTGTTGAAAGAATAAGAAAACTTATCTATATTTTCTATAATATACGAAATATTTTAAATAAGAAAACTATCAAAATTGTCTATTATGCATTAATTCAGTCCTTATTGCAGTACGGGATTATTGGGTGGGGAGGGGCTTTTAAGGCTTCTTTACAGCCCATAATTACAATTCAAAGAATAATTATAAAAATCATCCTTAGAAAACCATATGACTCCCCTACTTTAGAGATATTTCAGGAATTTAATGTACCATCTATAACAGAATTGTATAAGAGAATCGCCTTATATCAAATTTATAAAGAATATTTTATTTATAAAATTCACCCCTCAGATAGCATAAGCAATAGATTCAAAACAAATGGCTTAATAGCCATTCCTATGCTTAGAACGACCACGGCTCAGCACCACTATTCGTATTTAGGTGTGAGATGGTACAATATATTATTGTCCAAAAATAAAATTAGTGTAACCGAAACTGTGAATTATGAACAATTCAAAAAGTTAATTAAGTCCCTAAAATTGGATAATGATATATTGTACCCCTAATTTTCTTACACTTACTCAATCTGTAAAAAATATATATTAATTTGATTGTCTTTAAAAAAAACTACTTTTCTAAATTTTTCTTGATATATTGTACCCTTAATTTCCTCACGCTTACTTAATCTGTAAAAAGATGAATTATTTTAATTATCTTTAAAAAAACAATTTTCTAATTTGTGTACCTATGTTAATATTATGTTTGTATTTATTTCAAAAGTTTTTGATTATTGTTAAATCATTAGAACTAAATGTAAAGACTCCTCCCATAAACACGAGCTCCTGGAGCTCAACTTATGGAGAAATAGAATAATAATGAACAAATTATTTATAAGTCTGCATATTGTTATCATTTATAATGTTAAATAAAATAAAATAATAATATGTAATTTAATATCTATTTATATATTTATATAATATTTTATAATTTGTATGTATATGTATGTTTATTTTCTATCTTCCCATAAGTATATATTAACATAAAAACAGACACACACACACACATCTCAAAATGCAGGACATCATATACCGATGTTACTGAAGGCCGCATACGTTTCAAGTTGACGTTCGGCCGCTCCTTCCTGGGTAAGGTTTTCTGCGATTTTCCTTACTCCCAACGGCAAATGCGGAAGGATTCCAACAATAGGGCGCAGCCAAAATTTCCCCTTCCCATTCCCAACACAACACAAACAGACACGTATGTAGTATATGGCCGCTGTAGGTCGCCGCTGGTGCTGATGCTGGATGATGATACATGCAATTTTAGTAGGGTTTTTAGGTAACAAATTTTTTCCCTACCGAGAAAATACAAGGCCTCTAAGTCTATAAAAGCCAGGTAATATTTGAATAAACCCATATGAGGTAAAAATTGTGAGGCGCATATGACGCCGTTCTATTTGTATAAAGAACATTAACTTTAAATTCAGTAAATTTAAATGATTCACCACTTCATGGAATATAAGAATCTAGAAAATAAAATAAAAAATAAATAATGTTGCGCGATGTTTGTTGCATGATCCCTGCGCACGGTAGATAAGTCATGTAACTTGTAGGAGCTTGTACGTCAGTAAACTGCCGGTAATGTAGATTTCTATTTTAGCATTTACCGCCCTTTACGCTGAATGTCATTATCTTATCATCGTCAAAACTAACGGCTAATATTTCCAGGGTACTATTGTAACAGTTAGTTAATATATGAATATAAATTGTAATTTGACAAGAGAATGGGAAGACAGCGAAATGGCGTAAAATTGAACAAATCTTAAACATTTATTCATTAGAAAACCGACGGAAAGACTTTGATCTAATTTGCATCTTTAAAAATATGAATTATATAATTGATCTTTCTTCTTAGTGGCAACTCATCCAGTTCAACAATCCTTGCCGTAGACTCATAAATGATTTGCTTTTTGTCAATCAACACTACTAATTATGGGTACCATTCTGCACTGTCCAGAATGTCGAGACTTGTTAACTGAAGCCAGGGCTTTGAAATGATCGTCTAAATGATTTTAGTCGGTCTTTACCAAAATGAACAAATAAACACCAACCGTCATTGTTATCATTTAATAATGTCTAAGGGTTTGTGTCACAGAATTTGAACAATTCATCAACTTTGAATATTAAGTTCTGTTAAAGCCCTTTTCAAGTTCTGTTATTATATTGTTATAGGTCAGTCGTTTCACAGAACTGAAATAATAATAGAACTTAAAAATTGATGAAATATGAACATTTGTTCACAACAACCCTGTCCAAATTATGGACTCAACCAAAACCGTGGACTTGTGATTATGACTTAAATATTAAGTCTACTGTAATAAAACTTTGGCATATGCTTCAATAATGTATTACGTAGTATGTACTGTTACTTTTCTGTAAATTTTATTTTTATCATTTCATGTCGTATATATTATTATATATTGTGTAATTGGACAGCGTATTTTCACCGATGCATTGAAGTGATCAAGCTCCACAATATTCCGGTTATCAATATCCATAGTTCTCCATGCAGCGGAGGAATCTGATTCATCAGGGCATTTGGCATGGGGGTCACAATTGGTTCTCGGCAATGATGTACGAGTATCAACCTAAGAAGAAAAAAAATATGACAGTGTATTGGACTTATTTTTTTCTTCTCTTTTTCTTTTCAACTTCTGAGCAGTAAATACAAATTGAAAAACGTATTTTATTGGAAGATATAATTTGTAAAATGTTTCAGCAAAGCGAATATTTCTTCCTTCTGAGTGTCGGCAGATGGCTAGAAAAGTTAATGCTTTTATAATTTTGAGACGTTTATACTTATTAATTATTATTTTATACTAGGGCTCAAAACCTTTGTCCAACCCATAAACAAGATTTGAGTGATGAATTTATTTACACCTTGAAAATTTACATTTCAGATTTCTTTGTGTCATCTATGGATGTATTTTTAGTGTGTTTTAGTTGTAAAAAAACATCATGCAATAATAATGGAACCACGAGTAAGTTTTTTAAACTTCTTTCAACATTTACATCTCTGAAATGGAGAAATTACTTTTCATTCACTTTACTATAATCCAATAAATAGTAAATAACACGGTTTGGCTATACGGAACTCAGAATAAAATAAAGATTCAATCTAATTGTAAACTAATCGATAGAAGAGAATATTAATTTATATCTTAGTTATTTTACAAGCGCTTGTCGGAAAAATAAGCATCCTTTCCATATTGCACTAGCCGATCCCCTTGTTTGTTAGAAATAAATTAAATTTGTAGTAACACAAGTGTACAGTGTTTCAACGCGACCATTTTGCATTTCAACTTTCGCCTTGTTTCGGGTTCGGTCAATTTTGTCAAGATGGTAGCCGTGTTTGGTAGTACTATTTTATTAAAATAAAACATGTGCGTTTTAGCGCACGAGTTTTCAAATCGAAATATGTTAGAGAATTCTGCTGTTCACAGTTATTACGGTTCTGCTAGCAGAACTAGTTATTTATAGTTCTGATTCATGCCACAGTTATGAATATTATAAACTTTTCCGATGTCAATTTTTTTGCATCTCATTTTAGAAAAGAATATATATTCATTTTATATATCAAAGTAGCCACCTTTTAACACATAGTTTTGCATAAAAATACCAAAGATTAGTAGTTATTTGTACTGTAGTTTCATGTTTCCTAATTGTTTATGAAACATCTGCTCAGTGGCATGGAGTGAAATAATAAACTTTCCTTTTGATTTATTGCTTTTAAAATACATTAATACCTCTATTACAAAGGCATGTGATTAATGATGGAAATTAATTACGCAGGAGCTATTGATTGGACTAGTAATTAATGTACACGTACTTCTATCATTAGGAGAATGATACAACTTTGAGATAGCAATCCAACTATTTTCCTGTTGGATGGACTATAGTCTTTAGAATTTTACTAAATTAGTCACGTTTAAAGAACACATAATCAGTTTCACAATCTCTTATGGAAAACCTAAATCCATCCGTGTCGTGTTTTCTTTTAGCTGTAAAACTTCGTCAAAAGGGAAGGGTGACCTCTCATATAGTCAAATGTATCACGAAGAAATAAAGGGTTATTTTTACTTAATACCCGATATTACATATCGTAACACACGCACGTTCCAAGTAAAAAAGTGCTTGAAAGGAAAGCCTCATATCTCAATATAAAGACGATCTGTTCTAGTAACTCGTTACGACTTTGCTAGAAATTGTAACGTTTAGGTAATGCCATAAATCAGTTGCGCAATGAAACTTCATCTTGTACACAATTAATTAGTTTTAACGAAACTACCTAACAACGATTCTTACGAATTGTCAGAATCCTTAAGATCAGTAAAATAACTAAGTTATCATACTTACAATATTGTAGTAAACTTTTTTAATCAACTCTGATTCCTGCTCTGTTATTTTTGAATTTGTTTTAGTATCGGAATTATGATATTAGCTTGGATTATAAAAATTCTGTCGGTGAATAATATGAACAACGAACTACGACCCGTTTCATAAAAATCCCTTATTTGATGGTGTAATGTGGTAATTTCTCAACGGTGAAAATTCGTTTGCTGTTAAACGGCCCAAAGTGATAATTGCTGTCGAATGATGAGGACTTCCGAGCGTTCAGATAATTATATTATTTGAGACCGTATTGTGAGACCGCCTTGAATTCATCAGTTGGTGAAAGGTTCTTTATTTTCCTAAGCTTTTCAGAACAATTGACGGGTGAAAACACTTTCTTGCGGAAACCCGAGAAGAATGGTGGATTTTCAGTTGCGGTGAGCAAAGGTTTCGTGATATTTCAGCAATAAATCCACGTTCCATTTTTGCTGCAATGGTATTTTCATAAGGTTTCAGGTTTTAGTTGGTTGGGTTTTGAAAAATGTTTGTAATTAAAACTTCTTCGTTTTATTTCTCTGGAGAGCTGCGGCGAACTGACTGAACTGCGGCGATTTTAATCTTGCCATTTTATAATAATTTACAAGTAGCGTTGATAAACTCATACCTATTCCAGTATCTGTAATACTTTACAAGTAGCGGTGATAAACTCGTACCTACTCCAGTATCTGTAATACTTTACAAGTAGCGGTGATAAACTCATACCTACTCCAGTATGTGTCTGAATAAAATTGAAGGGTGCAACAGTCAGTTGTGAAGTCATTTTCTATTTTATAGAATGATTTGATATATTTACGGAATAAATTTACAATATGGTGTGTAGTAAAAAATCCCAACAAGGCAAACAATGTGCGTGAAAATTAAGGTTTACATTTTCTTTCATCATAAATAGTATAAAATTTATTTATAAAAGGAGAAATCATAGATGAAATGGAAAAAATATAAAATTCAACGTTACAAGTAGAAGTTTTAAACCAGATATAAAAATAAGGTACCTATTAATGTTTTTCAAAAAGAAGATATTTTATAAAAGTAAATACATATTGTGCTATTTGCACAATCAAAAACATTATTGATTTAAGTAAATATTACTACAGATGCAGGAAATGTGAAGAGGATGAAGAGACTCCAAGAAGACTTTGGTGCCAATGTCCCGCTTTTGTGGGAACAAGGCTCAGATACCTGGGAAGACACATTGTAGAACCAGAAGACATAGCCACATATAAAAGGGACCGGATTACTGTTAAAGGAACGAGTTAAAATGGGAGATAACACAATGGGGCTATGGCCTAGGTGCTCACGGGAACCTTACGTCAACCGTCTCCTGTATAAAAAAAATTACTACCACAGATATCTATTTCTGATGTGTTTTTTATAGTTAATGTTTTGACGTAACATTGTTTCATCAAAACTTGTAATTAGTGTGTTGTACGTTTTAGGGGCAACAAAATAACTATGCCTTTGGGCTAATTTGGTTGTACAATGGATTTAATGGCTCTTTAGCTAGAACATCATTTTTTTGTGAAATCGTAAATTCTATGTAAATAAATTTTAGAAATTGCATGCAATAGGTTTGACTTTGGTCCAAAATATCACTTTTTGGGATATTTTAAAAAATTTATTTTATTTTACATATATTTGGCAATTTCCAGTTCCATGGCTGTTTAATGTGATTATTGTACAACCCCGGCAAATGATTCCATAAGAAAGGGATGAATGAATTTAATATCTTCCAAGATAAACTCATTAATGTGAAACTTTAATCAATTTCCGCCACTTCTCTTTTATCTTCTGATTTAACTTTAAAAAATCAACATTTTTTTGTGTTGAATCATGTGGTTTGGAGTAAAATAAAAAAGATCGAAACAATGTTGCTTTAAGTTTAATCGTGGCTCAATTTTCGATTCTTGGGAGACTTAACTTTGCTGCCTTACCAGAATAATAATTATCACAGGCACAGACACAGGCACTTGGGGCTTTGGGGAATACGAAAAGCGATTTGATAGTTTCCCGAATTGTATTACGGCCTCAATGTAGAAAACAAGTAAGAACTATACGCACATATGCGCTTTATTTGACTTTGAGACAAAACGTGGTTTAACTTTAAAATCCCCTTTACTGCTTGTATTTTGTTAAAGTTAGTTCCATACAGAAGGCCCTGGGGAGAATAATGTATGCCTAAGTCATCTTTGGCAATGCTGTGTATTTTTGAAGGAAAGGAAGGAGAGGATATGGTAAGGTATGAGGGGTGGGTATGAGGCATCCGGATGTCAGTCAAATTCTTTTGAATTCATGCCTTCCACTGCAAGTTGACCGGTCGAAAGAGTCCTTCTGGAGAGGGAAAAAGGTCTCCTTCGACCAGTCTCCAAATTCGCCACACAGCGCATCCAAGACCTTGATAACCCTCACCTCTAAACCCGGGCACCCATGTCATGTCACCATACAAGGTGAACCATTTAGAATCACCTTTTACAGAGGTGTTGGTTACTCAATTAATGGTTACAGGTGCGGCGGTACCCATGCCCGCCTCCCAAATCGATATATGTATGTTGAACAAGTGTTTGAATCAAACCACTTTAACGTATTTCTCGTACAAACATTGAAAAGTCAGAGAAAAAAAAAACAGAACAACAAATGATATAATCCAGTCAAATTCGTATCAATGTGAAGTTTATGTTTGAATAAGTCATTGCACGCGCCAGTATGATAATCAAGTTAGAGGTTTTCTGGAGAAAATCATTGCATGTTATTTAAACGGCGTTCATTCCTCACTGACGTAAATCAGATTGCGTTTAGAAACAATGTACACCACAACACAGGTAGAATCATTGACAAGTTGGTAGGTACTACAAGAAAACATATAAAATAAACTATGTTGACGCTGTCTTCGGTGGTTATCAAGAACACAGAGAGTGGTGCTATAAAACACGGAGCTTTTATCACAACGCCGTAGCAGTCTGAAAAATCTTTAAAAAAACTAAATCACTAATCAACATTCACATAGTTTCTCGGAGGAGTAGACAGAGGGATAGTCCACCACAAAACTCTCATATAATACCTCTGTCTGTTATTTAGACTCTTCACATGGCCCTATTCAAGTACTCGATTCACTTTAACTTTCTCGGGCGTCCCCGACTTCTTCTGCCATCACTTCCGAGTCATAATATATTCTCCTGATACTCCTGTCTCCGTGCACCCACTATATTTAAGTCCCCCTTTCCAAACATTGTTCACTACTCTTTTTTCAGCCAACAATTCTTTCAGGATCATTCCTAATATCAAAATAGTGCTAAAAAGTTCCGTTAAAAACGTTTTTTAACCGAACGTGAATGTAGACCATGCGCTTCACAAGAAATTGCACTTTTTAAATTTTCTCATAAATTTTTCCGATTTTACAAATATCTTATCTTTCGTCGTTTTAGCTGAGATTTATCATTAACGAGGCTTGCGAGCTTTATCACATTAAAGAATCACTGCCAAAGAGCTTTTTGCCCTCTTCGTATACAAAGTTTCCCCGCATAATTGGGAGGGTGTATATTGTATATTGAGAGGAACGAATCACTTTCTGATTCTTAAATGGATACCAACTAGACTTCACGACAGATCTTTCAAAACACCTCGAGGAAGTCTATCAACACATTTCCATTATTTTATTGATATTTTGTTATAGCGTGTGCATGTTCTATTAACAGGTGACTTGACATCAACTTTCGTTCTATGAAATAGACCATAGAATAGATAAGGTAGGAACCAAGCATTAGCGAGCTAAATATTATTTTATCATAATATAATTCATGATGAATATTTATTATTACTATATGGCACTTTTCTATTTTTTTAACATTCAATTGAATAATCTGGTCCTATATAGGTACTTACCTAGTACCTACTTAAATTTATTAAAAAAATGCTTCGTCAGCACTGTCAGCAGATATTTTTGTTAATTCGCAAGCCCGAGAACGCGGTTATTATTTAAAATATTCTCTATTATCTCTATCAGCAACGGAGTGGAAATTTGATTAAAAATTATGATTTCTACTGTAAAAGTTTTGTGATTTACTTGAGGCGTGTTTTGTGTGATAATAAAAAAAACTGTTTCCCGAGAGGCCAACTGCGAAACTAGAGCCACAAAAATATAAAGCTCTGCAAATTTATTAACTGTGAAAACTCCCCAGTGAAACGTTGCTCCATAAATAATAACCCCAGAACACAGACAACAAAGCAGGATGGATCCTAAATAAATAAAATAATATTTTTAAATAAATTAAATTAAATATTGATTTGATTTTTCGAGCAATTAAGCACAAGTGTCAAATTTTATATATTAGAGAAATCAGATAATTCCTAGACGTTTGATCTATTCGTGCCGATTTGAAATAAAACAGTTGTCGCCAATTAACATAAGATATTTCGACACATAGGCATCGGACAGGCCAATGAAATCGATAACTGTAATATTCAAATGTTGAAGTTTTTTTTAGAACAGTTCCAGAAATAAGTTTTTTAAAGATTCACAGAATTTGAATACTTCATCAATTTTCAAAGTTCATTTTTAAATTGGACGGTTGTTTCACAAAACTGAAATAATAACAGAACTTTCACGAACTTGAATATTAAATTCGATGAATTGTTCTCAATGAATGATTTTTTTGTTAAATAAGAAGCTCCCACCTGCAAGGAAAAATAGGTGATTAAAGACAAGTAATGTTACACGTTCATTTTTCAAAATAACAACAGTTAAATAAATTAATATTATCGTGAACGTTAGCTAAATATGACTTAGACCCGTGAAAAATGACGAGATTTTATAATTGTTGGGATCGTGAAGTAAAATTTACATATTGAATGATTTTTGAAGCAGTTAATTAAAATACGAGTATATATCCACTTAACAAGATACATAAGTGTCAAATCTTGTAGGTGTGCAAACGCATCCGGCGCCAAGAACTTGACAAACGTCACCCCATGAACTCTTCTCTATGAAAGTCAACAAACGTAACATGCCACTCGGGGTGACCTATGTTAGGGGTGTTGGTTATCCAATAAATGATTCCCGGGGCGGCGGTACCCATACTCGCCTTCCAAATTGAAATTGTATTTATGAATGGGTGTACAGGTTATATTTTGCGTAAACAAATTGGTGAAACATATGATCTTAAGGATATCTCTAAAATGTTTTTGTATTGCAGAAAACATATAATTATAAAACACGAAGAATATTATCAGTTTTATTTTTATACACGAGAGGAGGAAAGGCTTACTTTACACACGAGATTACTTCTAAATTCCAGGGAATGTCGACGTAAAACCACCCATATATGTTTTTTACGATTTTTACTTTTCCTGCTGTAAATGCGCTGTATCATTTTGTATTCATAGTCCATAAAACCAAACTTTATAGGGAAATAGTTTATTAGGGAAGTATTAAACGAAAAAACGACAATTTTATAAATGAATAGCTTTTTTATGAGGCTGAAAATATCAATCTTGGAAATGCGGTAGAGCATCAAAAGATATATTCGCCCTAGAGGTGATTTTTTCACGAAAACAGCGCTATACAAATAATTTGACCATTGTCATTGGTTACGCTCTTACGACAGCCGCACTGCGAGCGGCTTCAAGCAGCAAACGAGCTTCGAGAAAGGGCGAAGTATTTTTTTCTTGAGAGTAGCTGCATACGTTTGCGACAAAGGGCCAATTACAATGTATGAGGCGATTCGTGACTGATAGTATATTCGTTTTGCCTTTGTTATAAATGCGCAAGAAATTGCTTGGCTCGCGGAATATTTTTCTTAATAAAGCAGATCGAGAAACTAAACTCAAATAATAATAATAATAATAATAACTTGATTGTACCATATTATGAATACGAACCAAATTCATTTTTAGAAAATGAATTTTATAAAATATGTTATGATAAAACTATACTAACAGACCGAACGATGAGTCATAATAGACCCGATATAGTTTTACATGAATAAATAAAAAATAAAAAAACTTATATTATTGATGTCACTATTCCAAATTCCTGTAGTATTCAAAAATCTGTTTCTGAAAAAAATAAGAAAATACTTCGATTTAGGAAATGAGATTAAAATAATTTGGCATTCTCAGACTATAAAAATATTATCATTTGTTATTTCGGCTAATGGCCAAGCTCTCTCATTGAAATTTTATGCGTATTAGATCTGTCAAAGAATTTATATATAAAAATGCAAAAATCAATCATTTTAAATAAAAAAGGGTTTAGTTTTTCCTGTGGGGAAGATTTAACCCAGTAATAAAGTCGGAAAGTGAAAAAAAAAAAAAAACTGTGATGCCGTCAAAACGGTTGATATTTTGATGGTAGGGCACGAATCTGATAGTATTATTGTCCCAGCGTCTGGACGATGTAGGCCCTCTGATTGGTCAAATTAAAATTGTCTGTTTCGGGTAACTTGAATATTAAGACACGATTCCATACTAAAATAGGATCGCCTCATAATAATACGAGATTTCTTCAAAAGCATCGTTTCTGCTGATATAATTTTTGGATAATATCGAAGAAAATATGTTTTAGAAAGTTCATAATCCATTGGATTAATTACATTACAATGAAAATTCTTCACAGTTACGTGATTATGTTTGACGTTTATAAAAATTCACGCGTTTCTTCAAGATGGCCGACAGAGCGTACCTCTGGCGGTTTAAAAACGAACCAAATGCCTGGCGCGAATATTTAAATATGCAGCTCACAATATTTGACTACTTACCATTAACAAGCGTTTTATAAAAAGATTTCTTCTGGAAGCTTATCACTTTATAATGGCATTTATCATTATTATTTATATTTTTTTTCTTATTAATTATATCTGATTTTATATTGGCATGTTTTCTAATTTCTAAAATTTCAAAATTATTTATTTACGATGCTTTATATCCTGAGTGAAGTATTTTAAGACCTGAATTTTTATCGAAAGTGTGATCATTATTCAAAAGATTATTTGCAAACTCAGATTCACTATTTCCATTTATAGCCCTGCGATATTCTTTAGTTCTGACTTCAAAGTTTCTATTGGTTCTACCTTTGTAAAAGAAATAACAATCATCTCAATTGAGTTTTTAAACTCCTGATTTTTTGTTTGAATTTTGCTATCTTTATTATTAAGAATATATTTCTTCATTGTTATTAGTGTAAAACGCCAGTTGAATGGTACCAGGATTGTTTATATATATAATTTTAGAAGTATCGTTATCCACACACAGAATTCTACGCCATTGTTTATTTCTATCTTTAGAAAAACCGTTTGAAGAGAATGTGTTTAATTTTTTTATTTAGTATTTCAACTATCAATTTATTAGAATAACCGTTATTAAATGCTATTTGTCTTATGAATATATTGTTTTATGGTTATATGCTATTTGTTTTTTTTCAGGTCTTAAAATACTTCACTATAAATAATTTTGAAATTTTAGAAATGAGGAAACATATTAATATAAAAGCAGATATAATTAACAAGAATTTTTTTATAAACTCTCTTTTAAATATTTTCCCACTCAACTGGTCTTTCCCGTCTAACGATATTGTAATTCCTAATTATTATAAACCCAGCCTACTCTTACCCCCCCCCCCTCCTTCCACTTCTTCTTTCCCAATTGCAATCTTTATTTAATTTTTGACTTCGGTGTATACACAATAAAATGTAAACATTATATTTATTTATTTATTGGACAATTTGCATAGCGCCGCTTTTGTGAGATATCACCTCAGGGGCGCTATATTGTAATAATCTACCTTTATATGTAGATTTTTACTCTCCTGATGAAGGTGTATATATAATCTAGCTTTAAACTTTATTAGATACAGTAACAGTTGTAGGTAAAGAATTACCACGAGTTGGAGTAAAATTAACACCTTTTAATTAAACCGACTGCTAATGTCATCGCACAATTACCCTCCTTTTATTCATAAACACGGGTACAATTAATCAATATGTAATAATCTATCATTTAAGTCAACTTTGTTAAAACTATCTTTAATTGTGACAAACTAAACGATATTGATTCAACTTATAGACATTGACGGTTGTAACACATATTCAAGCACTGCAAGTCTCCTATGAGCTAATTATATTAGGTACGATAACAGTTAATATCAGTTGTAGACAATAATAGTAGTCAATAATAGTGTTTCATTTGAAATAATCCATCACAAATACGTAAAATTTCATTTATTCAAACAACTGTCATTCTTATTATGCGTAAATTTAGCATGTTATTATTAATTAACTCCTTCCTGTTCCGTGTTTTAACAATATATATACTCACCCTCTCTCTGTGAATGTTCTAATATCTATCTATTAAACGTAACTGTTGTTAATATCACTTAAAATGGGCGAAGCCCAACCAAGAGCCGCCCGCAGGGCCTAGCAGAAAAAAACCCGCGGAGCGGGTTTTTAACTGCTAGTCTGATAGTATTATTACGCTTGCATCTGGACGATCTAGGCCCTCTGATTGGTCGAATTCAAATTGTGTATTTCGGGTAAATCCCGAATAGGGGTTCTGCAGTCATTATTCAAAAGATGATTAAACTCAGATTCACTATTTCCATTTAGAGCTCCGAGATGTTCTTTAGTTCTGACTTCAAAGTTTCTATTGGTTCTACCTTTGTAAAAAAAATTACAATCATCCCAATTGAGTTTATAAACTCCCGATTTTTTGTTTGGTTATCGCTATCTTTATTATTAAGAATATATTTCTTCATTTTGTTAGTAGTGTAAAACGCCGGTTGAATAGTACCAGGAATGTTTTTTATTTATAATTTTGGAAATATCGTTATCCACAAATAGAATTCTACGCCATTGTAAATTTCTATCTTTAGAAATAGGGTAAATATACCATTTGAAGAGATCATGTTTAATTTTTTTATTCAGTATTTCAACTTTCAATTTATTAGAATAACCGTTATTAAATGCTATTTGTTTTATGAATATATTGTTTTATGGTTATATGCTATTTGTGTTTTCAGGTCTTAAAATACTTCACACAGGATATAAAGCATGGCAAATACATAATTTATATTTTTAAAAATTAGAAAAAATGTTCATATGAAAGCAGATATAATTAACAAGAATTTATTTTAATAAACTCTCTTTTAAATATTTTCCCACTCAACTGGTCTTTCTCGTCTAACGATGTTGTAATTCCTAATTCTGATAAACCCCGCCCATTCTCACCCCTCCCCCTCCTTCCACTTCTGCTTTCCAATTGTAATCTATATTTAATTTTTGACCTCGGAGTATACTTGCTCCTGATGAGGTGAACTTCGTTCATGAAACATGTAGCAGTTGTATATAATAAAGTGATGTAAACAAAGTTATTTGTGTTTCAAATAAAGTTTAATAAGATTACATTATTTTTTCTATTTCCGTTGTATATCAATGCATATGTACGCAATAAAACGTGAACATTATATTTATTTATTTATTGGACAATTTGTATAGCGCCGCTTTTGTGAGATATCACCTCAGGGGCGCTATATTGTAATAATCAATTAACCATATATACTCACCCTCTCTCTGTGAATGACCTAATATGTGCCTTTTAAATGTAATTGTTGTTAGCTTCACTTAAACTGTAAACCCAACCAAGTGCCACCCGCAGGGCCTAGCAGCAACAAACCCGCGGAGCGGGTTTTTAACTGCTAGTATACAATTATTACAGTTAAAATAGTTGATTTCATGCACTTTATGTAGACCTATTGACTGCTTTGATATTTGTGAACGGTGCGGTGCGTTGTGAGGGCCTCGTGAGCATGAAGCTAATGGTTCCATCCACGTGATACCCGCACAACGCACTGAGCCACTCCCAACTAACAAATAAGTTAATAAATTCTTGAAAATTTATGGGAAGGCCCGAATACACTATTAAAGTCATGTTTTATTTCATTCGCTTTATTTTGCCCTTTTGACTGCTCAATAATTTATTTTATAGTTGGTAGCGGCCTAGTGGATTGCGCGAGTGGATGAAACCTTTATGTTTTATTTAAAAACCAATTATTTTTGAGACTTAACGGAAATACTATTTAAATTGTTTTCTAAACATGTATTTACAATAAAATAGTATTGTGATTATAAAATTCGTGTTTTTGACTGAGTCACAGTTTGTGATGCCATCGAAAGGTCAGACGGCTGTGAAGATATAGTAATAAATTTGTTTTTAAAGAAAAACCAATTTATTATTGTTAAAAAACAGCAAAAGGTGTACGGGACGTGTTTACCTGTACAAGAAAAGACTTCAAATAATAAGCACCGGCACACATCAGCCCTCAACCTGGGTAATGATGTATGTAAAACACCGTGAGGTGTTCTATCCAAATCATCATAAAAGAAAGACGATTTAAATCAAAATTAACAATTTAATTACATGTATTGTACTGGTATACAGAACGTACAAAGGGGTGTAGCTTATAGGTACTTCTTATTTCTTACAGCCAACCCAATTCACAAGAAATAGTTATACGTATTTAAATACAACTGGGTTTTAATGCACAGATAGAATCTGGGACAATCGGAATTCTTTCAGCGATAATTTCAGATTGGAGCACATTGTGCATCATCTCGCCATACGATACTGCAAATGGCGCAGGCGACAGTTGCAGCAGTGGCTAGTTCAATCGGTAGCCAGCAGGAATTGGCCAGCTTCTAGGTTGTCAGCATCATTGGATAATTCAGTCGGTAGCTAGGAGGGATTGGCCATCCTCTAGGTTGTCAGCATCAGTGGCTAATTCAGTCGGTAGTCGGGAGAAATTGGCCAGCCTCTAAGTTATTGGCATCAGTGGCTTATTTAGTTGGTAGCTAGGAGAAATTGACCAGCCTTTAGGTTGTCAGCATCAGCGAACAGCAATCGGCAGCAGCAAGGATTGGCCAGCCTCTAGGTGATCAGCAGCAGTGGCTAATTCAATCGGTAGCCAGGAGGAATTGGACAGCCTCTAGGTTGTCAGCAGCAGTGAATAATTCAGTCGCTAGCCAGCAGGAATTCGTCAGCCTTTAGGTTGTCAGCATCTATGGCTAGTTCAGTCGGTAGCCAGCAGGAATTCAGCGGCGGCATGGTCATTTGACCGGCACTCGGAGACGCCCCATCATTGTAATGATGACATATGCGCCTGGCTCAGCTGATAGAGTGCCGGCAGTAAACAGCTCGTTGCACATAGTTGTAATCTTTTAAAATGATTGTGCCGTGATGGAGGAACAGAAGCGAATACAGCTTTCAGTTGAGACTCAGGAATTGTAATTTCACATTATAGAGAAGTTTCTTCGACCAGTTGTTATTCTTGAATATTTTTTAATGGGCTATTTTTAATATCTCCTACAAGTGTTCGTGTGACGTCAACGTCAGCTTGCAAAAACATGTTTTTCAGTTTTCAATGCCGGTGTTCAATATTCATCTTTGCGACTTGAATCACCTAGTAACAGCCTTTGTCTTTGAAAATAGGGTTATCGAACTGTTTCATGTTCGATATTGTCGTATTACCGCCTGGTAACAGATTGTTTTTGATGCATTTTTCAACTGGTAAATATTATGATTTGGAAGAAGGGGTTATCAAACTCGCAGGTGTTCACTTCACTTTGTTTTGTTAGTTTCTAAGTAAGTGACCAGTGGGTGGTAACAAGTTTTAATCTTGTTGTAATTTGATTTTCGATACAATAGATAATAATCATTTTGATTTGTAGTTGTTTTTTATAACTAATATCGGTTGGTAGCTAAGTTGGATCGGGTTCCCACCAAGGCGTCGTGGATTTAATTTTTCTACTAGCTAAGTTCTCCATTATTGCACAAGCAATGTTTTCCGCTCCTAGTAAAAGTAGGTAGTAGAAGTTTTCATATGTTTTCAGGTTATTCGGGAACTATCCCGGGAAAGACCCAGGTTGACAAAGGTAGTCGTAAGGACCCAACTTGCTCGGCGGCTTGTGATGGAAACAGAAATTTTAACGAAATATGTTTTTTAATTTTTTTTTTAAACTGTATAGTTTTTAAATTAAGACAAAGTGATTTTATCTTGTGAGTCTTGAGTAGAACTCTACATTATGATTAACTGAAAAATGACCTGACTTAGACAAGATCAAAACCTTAAAAGCTTTGGACTTACACCTAAAGAGGGCAGTAGAAGCCAATTCTAACACTTGTTAACATATTTTAGCAGCTTTTAAATTGTACCCACATTTGAAGAAAACCGGTGCAAAAAAAGTTTTCAAATCGCTGGGAGAGTTCATGAACAGAATTTTTATTTTTTAAATTTATTTAAATATATTTTTTTAACATAATTTTATTTCATAATGCTTTCCCCACTGAGATTTTCCGTGCTGGGGAAGATATTTTAATTTTTAATATAATCTAATGTAATCTATTTCACTATTTAGAACGTGTGATACAAATTACGTATTTCTTAAAACTTAACAGTTTATTGCTTTAATTATAGTTATATCACTCCGATATTACATAGGATGTCTCACTTCAGTCTGTGTTTGGATGCAATATTCTATAGAATGGTACAGAAATATATATAATTTAACAAATTATAGATAATATTTGTAAATATACAAAGTTTTCAAGTTGCATAAGTCGTCCAAACACCCTGGGAACAGCGTCGTTACATAATAAGAATCCTCGGAGGATGTTGCAAAGAAAACGGAAGAATTAAAAATGGATATAGCATAGTCAGGAAAATGGAGCGGATGTGGGATAACCTCCCACACATAAAATAAAGTAGAAAAGTAGAAGTGCCTTCCATATAAATTTGAACGGAAACAGATATTTCATTTAGCCATATAACCAACTCTCTGTCTCACTTACACTCGAACACTTGAACATTTTTAATATCTATTGTATGTACACAAATACAAAACTACTTAAGTTTACATAAATATAAAGTTTATATTTCCATTGTCCTGAAAAAGGTTGAGTACAATCGAAACCGGTCGACTTATATAAATAACTCAATAAAGTGTTTCATTTATACAATGTCAAGCCACAAAGTGTTTGCTTTCTTTGATAAATACAATATCTATTGAAGACAGATAAGTTATTGATTAATTAGGGTAAATCGATACGAAAAATGATGTTGTCGGCTGTGCGTGATTTCTGCTGACGTTGAACAAACATTTTCATCTATCGGAAATATTGAGGAGATAAACAATACCATAAATATAATATATTGTATTATATTTTATTAATTAATATAATATATTGTATTATATTATTTTCATTCATTTTCATATTTATTTCACTTCTGTTACAATGCATTCTCAAAATACCCAAATGGTCTTTTCTTTTCTTCTTTCTACTTTTCTACTTGTAATATTTTGTGTTTATGTAAGTAGTGATTAGTTCATATTGCTCCACAAAAATGTGTAAAGTGTTGACCTCGTTATGCTCCAAGTGAGATTAATTATCATGCGAGAAATAAGGATTTTTTTCTGTGAGAAGCTGTAAATAAATAAATAAATTTGGCTCACTGAGGGCTACTACGCAAGTTTTCTTACAAATCGGAGTATATATCACTTTTGGCAATTATCTGTTCATTAGATTTCATGAAATAAAATGTCCACTAGAAAACTATGCGGAACAGGTGGGTGGTTAATCATTACAAAATGATTACTCAATTTATAAAACAAATGTTAAATTTTAGTTCGTCTCTTTTAACATTCTGTTATATATAATGCAGACATCGTGGAGTAAGTAAGACGCTAATGTCTCGTATAGGGAGATAGTCTTGTCAGGTAAATGAGTGAATGCCATTTAAGTCACCCATCTACAACTTCGCTGTTAAGTACGTTACTGTAATTGGAACTACCTACCTTATTCCCGCTAACTGCTGACGTGAAGTCGCTCAACCGGCATCTCCCAGCCACTGGAAACTTTAAATCATTTTCTTGTTAGAAGAGATGTGTCGTCATTCTCTTGAAAATATTGTTACTAGGCGTATTACTTTGGAAGGTTTTTTTTATATTAACTCCACACAGGAAGCCCTGAAGAAAATAATTTCCCTAAGGGCCTATGTCATCTTTGGGGATGCTGTGTGGAGGGTCTTTTTGTGGAGAGGAAGCAGTGAACATGGGTCTTGAAGAGTCCCATGTTGTAGGAGGGAGGAAACACAGAGGCCGGCAGTTCGTTCCACAGCCGAGCTGTTGAACTTAAGAACGAATTGTAGAAGCGACCCGTTCTCATGAGACAAATGTCAACTGTGTACAAATGTTGGGCGCGCGTTTGGCGTGTATCCCGACTACGCACCGGTGCCGAAGGGATCAATGACGTTAGTTCCTCAGAGCATCTTCCATTGTAATACCGATAGAACAAGGACAGCATACCTACCTGACGCCTGTGCTCTAAAGATTGCAGTCCGTTTGTTAAGATTGGGGAATCTATCAAACGGACCGCCCGTTTTTGCACAGAGTCAATGGTTTTTTTCAGGTATTTAGGGGCTCCGGACCAGAGATGACTGCCAAATTCGACAGTAGGGCGCACTTGCGATTTGTACAGGGTCAGCAGTTGTGTATTATTAAAGTATCTGCGGGCCCTGTACACTACGCCCAGCTTCTGAGAGGCCAACTTTACTCTGGCTTCGATGGAGCCCCCGTACCTGAGCTGGTCACTTATAGATATACCAAGCATATCAATGGAAGACCTGTTCGGAAGATTGCTTCCGTTGAAGGAGACTAGATTATCATTTGGGTCCCCTTTAGACGTAATCAGACAGGATTGGGTCTTTGAAACATTAAATTCGACGAGATTATTTTTACGTAATTGTAAAAAGCATTCACTTTGTGGCTCATCATAATTTATAATAAAAACACATAAATTTGTTTTTGACCACGATAGTTTTATTTTCACTCTACCGGTTTCGGAAGATCCCTCCCTTCTCCTGACGAAGGAAGGGATCTTCCGAAACCGGTAGAGTGAAAATAAAACTATCGTGGTCAAAAACAAATTTATGTGTTTTTATTATAGATTATTTTTACCCCAGGAGGAAATACTCTCGAGATAACCGTCCATTCTCTGCTTCAAAGCCCTCCGAGCCGTTGGAGTTTGTGTGCCCTTTGGGGGCTTGTCAAACAAAAAGCTATCATGAACTGTACTGTCATCCGCGTAGCAATAAATCGGTGCACATGTCAAAAGCTGTACAGCCAACTGCGTGACCACAATTGGCAGGCTATCTTGGAGATTTCCGATGTTGACGAGGCAGTTAAATGTTTTTACGATATCCTATTCGCGTATTTAGATGAATGCTTCCCAAGAAAAAAAAGGCATCGAAAAGAAAACTATCCTAAATGGTTTTCGCGCGAAATTATTGGGGACATAAAGATGAAGCGCATACATCACCGGCGGTGGAGACAATCAGGTTTGGAAAGTGAACACGAGTTATTTAAAACTTATCGTACTAGAATTAAACGCAATATTTCAATAGCCCACAAAAATTATATTTCGGAGGTAGAGAATAACGTGAAAAACGATCCGAAATCATTCTGGAAATATATTTCTGACAAGAAACGTGACAGAGGTTTCTTAAGTCATGTTAATCTAAATGATAGCACACACAAAGGATCCGACATACCGGAAGCCTTCGCAAAGTATTTTCAATCCGTATATAATTCAAAAAAAGTTGATTTTGAATCTTATGTTCCAAGACAGACTGAATCAACAAAAGCTCAAAATATATCTATTCATAGCGTTGATATTGTAGATTTTGTTTTAGCAGTAAAGAAATTGAAACCAAAAACATCGTATGGTCCTGATTTCATTCCACCCTTTATTATTAAGGGATGTTCTGAACCATTATGTAAGCCACTTCTATATATATTTAATCTTACGGTTAAAAACGGAATTTTTCCTAAATTATGGAAGCTGTCGAAAGTCACCCCTTTACACAAAGATGGCGACAAGTATCAAACAACCAACTACCGTCCTATAGCGATTCTCTCCGCACCTGCTAAACTATTGGAAATAATTATCCATAAATATGTTTATACCAAAGTTGAACCATTCTTGATCGAACAACAACATGGATTTAGACATGGCCGATCAACCACTACAAATTTAATGGTATTTACAGATTACTTGTCGAGAGCACTCGATAACAACGAGCAAGTTGACGCATCTTACCATGACTTTGCAAAGGCTTTTGATAGAGTTGATCACTTAGTGCTTCTAAATAGGCTCGAAGAAATTGGTTTTTCGGAAAACTTATTGAAACTCTTTTGTAACTATTTGAGTGAAAGAGAACAATTCGTGTCCTATGGTGAGTTCAACTCTAATGCATATCCTACAAATTCTGGTGTGCCGCAGGGATCCAATTTAGGACCCCTATTGTTTTTAATTTTTATAAACAATATTCAGGGAAAGATTAAATTCGTCCGTTTTCTACTTTTTGCCGATGACATCAAACTCTTTCTGAGAATAAGATCGATAGAAGACTGTAGAAAGCTCCAGGAAGATATCGATGCAATTATTGACTGGAGTATTGATAACAAACTTGGGTTCAACTTCCAAAAATGTTCAGTGATGTGCTTTACAAGGGCACACAGGACCATATATTTTAATTACAAAATGAAAGATACGTCACTGAAGCACATGGTGACTTGCAAGGACTTGGGAATTGTGTACGACATTCGCTTAACATTTCACGCTCATATTGAAAAGATCTGTAAATCAGCCACTAAGATGTTGGGTTTTGTCATACACAATTCGAAAGACTTGACCAACCTTGCAGTAATAAGGCTGCTTTACTTTAGCTTAGTGCGTAGCATTCTCGAGAATGGATCTCAGGTATGGGGGCCAGAGGACACTGTCTATGTACTAATGGTCGAGAAGATACAAAAAAAGTTTTTACGATACCTCTACATGAGAGAGTTTGGTTATTACCCATGGCTGTTTCCAACAGCATTTATCTCGGGAATGCTGGGTATATGCAGCCTTAGTTCCAGAAGGGATGTTGCATTACTCCTGATGGCGTATAAGCTACTAAACGGTTTAGTATCAATACCAGACATTCTGGCTAAAATAGGATTTTATGTCCCGGATAATTTCGCGCGAGGCCGCCAACACAGGCTTTTGATTCTTCCTAGGTGCAGAACTAACTTACCAATGGTGATGCCCTTGGGAAGAATCACTAGGTTAATTAACTGCCTCGCAGGAAATGTGGATATTTTCCACATGTCCTACAACGTATTTAAACGTGAAATATTATTATTCAATACTTAAAATTGTAAATCTAAATTTGAAACTTTTTTCTTTGTCCCACTTGTAAATGTACCTATTTGTTATTCACTTTTTTGTAAATGTTAATTATCGATATTGCAATGTTCTGGTTCATACTGTTTTTGCAAATAAACAATAAATAAATAAATAAATAAAATAAATAAAAGGTCATTGATGTGCAACAAAAACAAAGTCGGAGACAGAACCGATCCCTGTGGGACGCCAGCATTTATGGAGTGCGAGGAAGAGGTGAAACCGTCAGCAACCGCCTGAATCGACCTATCCCTTAAAAAGTCAGCAATCCACGTACACAGGGATGCGGGAAGTCCGTAAGAAGGCAATTTGTTGACAAGTCCTCGGTGCCAGACCCGGTCAAAGGCCTTGGATATGTCTAGTGCGACCGTTTGGGTCTCACCGTGACGTTCCAGGCACCGCCCCCAAACATGCGTCACATACGCGAGAAGATCACCGCACGAGCGGTTCCGCCGGAATCCGTATTGACGGTCGTTGATAATTTTGTTCTTCTCGAGGTATGTGAGCAGTTTGTCGTTGATCACACGTTCCATCACTTTGGACAGAACTGATGTGATCGCTATGGGGCGGTAGTTGGCCGGGTTGGAGCGGTCATCTTTCTTGGGAATAGGGTGAATGACCGCTTTTTTCCAACCAGAGGGCACAGTGCCATACTTCAGGGACATTTTGAAGAGCTTTGTCAAAACTGGAACTATTTCCGCTTTCACACCTCTGCAATACCAGGTCAGGTATTCCATCAGGTCCACTAGCTTTGTTAACATCGAGCCCCCGTATGACGTGGAGTACATCCCGATGCCGGATCCTCAGCTTTTTCATATAGAAACCGCAGTGAGGAACCGACGGCGGAACAGCACCTCCGTCGTCGAGGGTCGAGTTTTCCGCAAAAATTTTCCTTAATAGTTTTGCCTTTTCGGTGGCGGTGTTTGCTAGTGAGCCGTCAGGTCTGGCAAGAGGTGGCAAACTGGGTTTGCAAAAATTTCGACCTATTGAGCCCGCAAGCGACCAGAATGCTCTGCTGCCATGCGGGCAGGCAGCCAGCTTTTTGCTGATCTGCAGGTCGTGTTCGAATTTTGACCTATTAATGATTCTCTTGCATTCCTTTGCCGATTTGTTGTATGTTGATCTGCTTTCGGGCGTTCGAGATGTGTTGTAGGCTCGGTTAGCCGCGTTTTTTCGATAGATTCCTATATCTTAACAGGCGGATTGATGCATTGATAATTGATTGAATTTTTAAAGCACAGGCGTCAGGTAGGTATGCTGTCCTTGTTCTACCGGTATTAAATGGTGCTCCAAGGTACTAGCTTCATTGATCCATTAGGCATCGGTGCATAATCGGGAAATACGCCAAACGCGCGCTCAACATTTGTACATGGTTGACATTTGTCACACGAGAACGGGTCGCTTCTACCACTAGTTCTTGAGTTTAACAGCTCCGTTGTGGAACGACTTACTGGCCTCTGTGTTTCCTTCCACCTAAAACATAGGTCTATTCAAGATCCACGTTAACTCCTTCCTCTCCTCAAAAAGACCCTCCACACAGCATCCTCAGAGATGACACAGGCCCTAAGAGAAATTGTTTTCCTCAGGGCTTCCTGTGTGGAGTTTATGTAAAAAAAAATTACGAAAAGAGAGCACCAGGAGAATTAATGATGCGAAAGTGAATGGTAGTAAAAATCGGGGATGCCCATGGAAGACATTGTGCAGCCGAGTGAATAACTTGGTACAAACATTTTTGGTAAAAAAATATTTAAGAACCTATCTTCTTATATGTAAAAACTCAGCTTGCGTATGTTTGCGCTTGCAAAACTCGAAAAGATATCGCTGAAAATTGGTTTGAATGATAGAAGTCGGGGACGCCTGAGGAATACTTAACCCAATACCTCTGCAGAGTGAGAATGAGTCGAATTAAAGTCGATGTAATACAGTTCAAGAGTAACATTGTGTTATAAAGTAGTGAACGGTGGAAGAAAGAGAAATACATAAGCAATAATGAAGCATTGCGAGGTCCAATATCCTTTAATATAAAAAAGTTGATTATGTGCTTGTGGCGAATTTGCTTGGTATACAAATTTACAGTTTAAATTAGGGGTTAATGAAAATTTTCACATTTGACTTTCAAAAAGAGAGAAAGGTCACTGTATACATGAGATTTTGAAAAACACCCCTATCCCCTTTTCCCACCCCTTTGTCGTCTTATTTTGCATGCTTGACGTTTGAAATAAGACGAAAATTTTTGTCTACATCTGATTACTCTGCGTGAAGCTCGGACAACGCCGGGATCAGCTATAAATTATGTATTGATATCTACATACATAAAGAAGAGACTCGGCGCGGCTTCGTTTTTTATACAAATCTACAGTTTTATTTCGAGATCCATGAAATTTTGCAGACATTCGAACCAAGATAAAGGTCACAGTATACTTGATATTTCTAAAAACTACCCCCATCCAGCAGAATTTTGATGCAACTAGATTTCTAAAAATTCTTTGTAACTACCGGGTAAAGTTGGGGACTTGCTATGTAATGTCTGGTGAGATAATAATACAGGGTTTTCCAATAAGAGGTGTTATTTTGAATAGCACGCTATTTCGGTAAATGTTACTTTTGAAGCTATCATTTATTGACATTTGACAATTAGAAACTACGCCATTAATACTAATGGAACGATAAACTCTTCAAAAACGCATTGAAATTATTAAAATTTACTTGAGTGAATCAAATGCAAATCATCTTGAGTTATGAAGCCCATTTCCACCTCGGTGGCTTCGTCAACCAGCAAAATTGTCGCATCTGGGGCTCGGAAAACCCAAGAGTTATTGTTAAAACGACTCTATCCTCAACTTGTGACTGTTTGGTGCGGTTTATGGTCCGGCGGAGTCATTGGATCTTGTTTTTTCGAAAATGAGGCTGGAGCAACAGTTACGGTGAATGGATTGCGCTATCGAGAGATGATTAATGATTTTTTATGGCTGAAATTGGACGGTATTGATCTGGAAAACGTTTAATTTCAACAAGACGGCGCTAAATGCCATACAAGCAACGAAACCATTGATCTTTTACGATTGAATTTCAAAATAACACCTCTTATTGGAAAACCCTATACTTGTAACAATATTATAGGTTTATTTATTTGACACCGAACAAAAATGGTTGACAATTAATACGATGAAGAACCCTTGCGGTTTTTGTATAACTTGTCAATATTTTATTTCAAATGATAATGCGTTTGAGGGTGTGATGTGCAGGTGTATAGATAATAATACTTGTAACAGTATTAAAGGTTTATTTATTTGACATTGAACAAAAATGGTTTACAATTAATTCGTCGAAATGTGTACAGAATTAATTAAGAATAAAAGCCAAGTGCTATATATAACAGAATACTTATATGGTTTGATAAGGATTTTACAAGATATATGAGTAACTGTAGATTATGTGTATAATTTGTGCGTAGACAATTTATGTGCAAGCAAATTATAATTATATTTTTCTATGATATTGTAATTGTGGCTAGGTGAACAGGATAATATATTATCGTGATTATGGTTAAGCCAAAATGAGTTGGATGAATAGGAATGAAATGAACAGGATGTTGACACTTGATTTTATTATAAAATATTATTAGTAGGTAGCCATATTAAAAGATATAACAGGATAGTAACAGATTGATGAAGTACTAGGATCGCTTAACCCTTTCAGCCCCAGTGTTAATTCAAATTAAGATGAACTTTGTGAATTTTTTTACCGTAACTGTAGCGATTTAGAAAAGCCATGTTTTCGTTTTCTTATAGTTTGTAGTCTTTTCTGTGGCGTCTATTTTTTCCGCTCGGTTGAAATCCTTATTCCCGCCACAACAACGATAAATATTTTGACATCTGCTGATTGTAAGTTTCATCGAATTTCTGCCGTCATTGATTACTTAATTTAAGGTGAGATATCAATATTTTCTACTCGAATTACAAATATTTTAACGCATTAAGATGTGTTCTATAATAATAACATCAGTTCAATTCACTGATCACAGTCATTTCCCAGAATATTGTAAATGCATCTCAATGTTCATTCAAATTAACAGTGGTAGTGACGGACATGTTTTCGACTAGTATGGCGAATTTTTAAAGATTTATTTATCCTAGATTATTTATTTATTTATGAATGAATTTTAGTTAAAATGTTATTTGTTTGTACCTTAGAGATTATCACTACATTGTCAATGTGCATTTTTGACATGAAACAGTTTTTTTTATTATTTTAATATAGATCATAGTTACATTAATACATACATTTTTTTGCAAATATAATATTTAGGTACATAATTGGTCATGTATACCTTATCAGAAAAGAGGAGCTCTTGTGCCTTATTTGTATTACTTTTGTGTTATGTTTATTTTACGTTACTACTTTAAAAATACCCTCTGACGCCCAATGTTAATCCAAATTAACATAGAAAAATTTCTAAAAAATTAAATACCAAAAATTTTCAAATAATTTTCTCAGGTATTATCAATCATTACATATTTTATATGTGTGGAAACAATAATGTGGGTGTGAAAGGGATAACAGGCAAAAACGGCGTGACAGTTGCGTAGTTAGTTTTTAGTTAAGTCAGAAGTAGAGTAAAAAGCTTTTTTCCGTTTCCTAAACGTTTTTTTTCGTAATTTATAAATATATAGTTATTCACTTATCCGTGTATTTATTTATACAATTTTACCGCACCGTTTATAACGTAAACACAAATTAACATTTTAGTCGCGTAGCGTAGGTGTGGAAAAAAGGCTTTGAGCGAAAATAATGCCGATCCCTTTGCTAATCAAGTCATTCTGATTTGGCTCGCTTTATTAGGTACGTGCCTAATCTGGAAAGCCGGTAATATCGGATTTCTTTTCCCGCCTAGCTGGCATCATTTGAGGGCGATTTGCGGTTCTGGAGAATGGAGTGCAGAACTAGTTAAGGGTCTCTTAGCCCTTCAAGGTTCCGATGGTCTACATAAAGCCGGAAACTTGCCCCACTATTTTAAAAGGTCTAGAGGGGTAATATCTTCTAGTTCTCACTTACTTTTTTATATTAACTCCTCACAGGAAGCCTGGAGGAAAATAATTTCCCTCAGGGCCTAATTCATCGTTGGGAATGCTGTGTGGAGGATCTTTCAGAGGAGAAGAAGGATAGAACATGTGTCATTATAGGAGGGAGGAAATACAGAGGCCGTCAAATCAAATGTAGAAACAACCCGTTCTCATGTGACGAATGTCAACATTGTACATATGTTGACAAATGTTGAGTGAAATCTATCAAACGGACCGCCTGTTTCTGCACAGACTCAAGGTTTTTTTCAGGTATTTTGGGGCTCTGAGAGGTGACTGCAAAATTCAACAGTGGGGCACAATTGATTTGTACAGGGTCAGCAGGTGAGCATTATTAAAGTATTTGCAGGCCCTGTACATTACTCCCATCTTATATACATGTATATGTATATAAGATACATATACATGTAAATAAGATACACAATTAATAAATACATAAAAATAATAATCATTATAACGTATAGAGCATATTAAATTAATAATAATGAGGTCTGACCAATGTCATGAATGTTGCATTCTTTTTGTTCTGAATTGTGAACGCACCTATTTCAGCACGCAATGCCATTTCCATAATGAGCTCTGAATGCTGAAATACCAAAGACGTCGGTGGGCAAGGGGCTCTAACAAGCTATTTTTTAACCATTGTGTTTTTTCTTATCAATCTGGTTTGAAGATTTGATTCTCTTTATGATTTATTTCAATTCAATTCCTATTGATGACATTAATTATGTCAGTTTGATGAATCGATTGCATCTAATAACACTCTCTGACAGGAGAATTATTTCAGACCTGGTTGTGTTACACAGAGTCATTAACAACTTAATTGACAGTCCTACCATCTTTCCCACTATTAAATTCCATGTGACGAACAGAAATACAAGATATTGTTATGATGCAGGGCTAGACTCCTTTTGTTTTAATATTTTATTCATTAATTTATTCTGCATCATCACATTTATCCTCGCCGATTCTCTAACCTAGTTAGGAACTGGGCGATTGTCGCGGGTATTGGTTTTGGTAAAATTTCGAATCATAATTTAAAATTTAAAATCTGTACCGGGCGGAAACAGAAAAAAACAAAAACACTTGCTTGCCTGCAGAGAAACCACAGGGTGGGCCTGATCTCTCGGCAGACGACAGTCACAGTTTTCCGGAGTGAAATTGTTTGGGAATGGTTTCCCTTTAATCGGAGTGGCGAAGTCTAATTTTATACGCGGAGATTGCATAATAAAATCGTATAAATGGTGTAAAATACGAAGTTCCATAGTGAGGATAAATGTGATGATGCAGGATAAATTAATGAATAAAATATTAAAACAAAAGGAGTCTAGCCCTGCATCATAACATTACCCCCTCGCCACCAAATGTTTGCCCTCAAACATATAAAATTGTCGAAATAACCTAACCCTATTCTTTCTAGGTCGGTCCAAGGGTCTACTACAACAGAAAAAAAAAACAAAGTGATCAATAAAATACCTGTAGATAATAATAACCATCAATAGGAAGTATTCATATAACAAAATTAAACCAAAGTGAGAATAGCGAATGGGCGTGCCGCAAATCCGGTCGCACTTCATCGAACGTAAGGCAGGATGAACAGGATTGCAGTGCAGCCATTCTTACTTAAATAACTATAATATTGTAGGAACTAAACTTAAAAACTTAATCTAAACATAACAACCAATGTTACGTGAACGGGATCCGCCAACACCCACAGCTTGAATATGCTGGGTGAAGACTAATTGACTTAGCGTCATGGACAACCGTTGACGTTACATTTATAAAAATAATTAGTACATAATTAATAAAAGTAAGACTTAATTAATACAGACGCCACATTTATAACTAACCAAATAACTGACTGTCTATCACATTCATTTTATACAACCAAATGCGATAATGCATCACTGACCCAAAATAGGGTTATAAGCCCGTCAGGCAACACTTTTTAGGGAGCATAGCAACCCTCACTTATCACTGACTCTACTTCTCCATAGGAGATAAGAAAACACTTTGTCGATGTTTCTACCTAATCTACCTAACTAGGTCGTATGGGGGTATCCATAAGAGAACAGAGCAGTTAATGAAAATACACAATCTTAATTCAACAAGAGTGTTAAGCAGTCAACAACCATCGCATAAGAATGTAGCCAAATTAATACAGTATACAGCCATCAATATAGAAGGTGCAATCGGGTTAAGTGATATGCAACTATTATTAGTGCAGTGATCTAGGTATACGTCCAACAGTAATGAAGGCGTAATCGATATTTTTATGAAACAACTTATGGTTTTCTCTGTAAACAGTTGTTCAAAAAAAAAAAGTTGTTAATAATAAGTCTCGCAGGACTGTAACAACAATTATGTATAATAAACTTAGAGTTTATAATAAAAAATTCTAAAACAATAGGAAAGGAACATCTCATGTTACTTACATGGTAGCAAGATTTAATGCAATGCAATTTTTAAAATTAAAAAAAAATTATTTGTAACAAGTACAACAAGTGTGTACACAGAAATGACTGTTGAGAAGTCAAAGAATCAGCAACAAATAAAATTAAAATTTATAGATTAAACCTAGGTCAGAACCTACGGAAGGTTTCAATACATCTTCGTATGTTCTGATCTTGACAAAATACAGATAAATCAGGTTCAAGAATCATAATATGAAAGAAGTGGCTTAAAATGTGGAAGGATCGGTGGTGGGATATCGTTCCACATTATAAGTCAGAACCGTACTTATAAAGGAAAACAAGTAAGTTATGTCTCGTTTTATCAGCAAACAGTGTAATATAAAAATGTAATAACTTACAAACAGTGTAATATAAAAATGTCAGGTAAAATTACAATATTTTTAGAAAATAATGATTTTTTGGCAAGGCCGTAAATAAAATGTTAAGAAATATATATTTATTATCATTATTAGTTAGTTAGCGCCCTTTGTGGCAGCTGGACGCGTCATGCCGTCTTCCAACCGCTTTGTATTTTTTATAGTATTTTCAAGGGAAACAAGGCAACATCCCTTTGAAATTATTTTAAAAATCAGTGAATCAAAATTTTAAATTAACTTACCAATTAGTAATCAGAACTTTATAGTAATGTGATTAGAGTGCAGTGTATTAAAAATGAATCGTCGAAAATTGTGCTAAAAAATATTCCACATTCGCTGAAGCTGAACTTGGGACGAGAATCGGTAACTGTAGGTATGCCAGATGTTTTCAATGGAATTTTTGGAAACTCTGAAAGCCCTAACAAGTGCCCAGGGTAATTTATTATCCCGTCCGTTGCCTTTTATTGCGGAACAATACACCACTAACATAATCACCAGGAACAAGTGTACAAGGAGATGGACTTGCCGAACGTCACAGCGGTGCTGCCAAGGTTTGTTATCTATATGAGGATACTGTGACAGCGCTTAATTAGCAGCAGACACATGCCTGGACGGATGACGAACCTCGGGCTGGCACTGTTAGTGGGCGCGGTGAACTCTTTCGCTGCAGCAGCTGGTCCAGTTTCCTCACCACCTAGGATTCTTGCTGCAGATTCTCCATCCTCTACTTTCGTCGAATGTCACAGCGGTGCTGCCAAGGTCTGGAATCCCTGAGAGGACATTGTGTCAGCGCTCTATTAGCAGCAGACACATACCTGGACGGATGACGAACCTCGTGCTGGCACTGTTGGTGGACGCGGTGCACTCTCTCGCTGTAGCAGCTGGTCCAGTTTCCTCAAGACCTAGGATTCTTGCAGCAAATTCTCCATCTTCGTGTCACCTGTTTCTGTACCTGTACTGTACTCTGCATTAACTGTAAAGCGCCCCTGAGGTGATATCTCACAAAAGCGGCGCTATACAAATCATCCAATAAATAAATAAATAATAAGATTGTTGATAAAAGAAAAATTTGATTAAAAAATATTCAAATAATATGAATGCGTAGTTATTGTCATGTATGAAAAACAGAGGAAAATGCACAATCAATCCTAAGTGAGTACTTTATATAACTGAATAGAATCATGTGTATACTTGTAAAAGCACCCGTTTATTTTTTAAACAATAAAATGTATATCCATTGTTTATATCGCCGCTGCGGCGCCATTGGAGTAGTCAAAATGTTTCATATGTCGCCGTGGCGGCGACAAAGGAGTACAAGGAGATAAACAGCTAAAACCAAAACTATAAGGTACAATAATAATAACGTGGCATTTATATAGCGCAGTTTAGTATCATTTCAATTCAAGTGCGCTTAACTATAACAAACTTAAAAACGGTAATTCGGTATTAGTGGTCATGTTCTTAAAATTATTCCTACAGGGTGCCTTACCCAAACATATCAAATATTATAACACTAAATATACTGTTTATACAAAGTGATGACAAGACTTAGAATAACAATAACAACAGGACAGGACAAAACAAGAATATTAAAACTAAAACATAATATAAAACAGGAGGCAGTTTGTGCTTAGAAATGAGAATCTTCTGAGCAGACATTTTAAAATCTACCACTAAACACCTAGTTGTTCTATTTTTTATGTTTGTTATTTATTTATTTCTATACATACATTACAATGTCTACCAAAATATTTACATTTGTACATAATATATATATTTAAAACTGTTGTTAATATGGTGTTTGTTTTATGCTGGGTGAAGGGTAGGTTTGAGTAGGTGACACTGGTGGGTAATGTTATAAGTTTCGTGAACACCTCACTAGGATAACCTGTGCTGAGGTGTTTACGTGGTTATGATTAAGTGGTACAAGTATTTATGTGTATTGGTTTAATTTTATAATATAAATGTAAGTTGGGTTTTTTTAAATTTTAGTATTGTACATTGTTATTTAAAAATAAGGATACATATGAATAAACAAATGTATATATTCATACACACATATACATTCATTCATAAACACAAACACATACTCTCATATCTACCTCACCTAAACAGCTTGTAGGTTGCTTTAACCAGTCTTTCCTCATTTCCTTCACCTCGCTCCATCAGTTAAATAACATAATCAGTTATGCGGTGTTCGCTTAAAGGTGAAAGAAGTCATCAAAATATCGCCACATTGTGCGACTTTAAATTTTTCATCAAAAAATCTGATAGCTTATCGAAAATTTATCAATACTCTACTTTATATGGAATGATACAAATCGCGTGAATAACCAACAATATTCCGAAATAAGAACCTTCCTAAAAGGGGTTGAAATATAATGGGAGCTGTCAGTGCTGTCAGTATGATTGAATTATCGACTTGACATTTACAGAATTCCGCTAACATGTTAATTGTATCCAAGTACCTACATCAAATATGCATCACCTGTTAAACATGTCCAACTAGATACATTTATCAAAACTTGTAACATGTTGTTATGTAATTAGTTGAGGCATTTCCGACAATGGAGGCCGTATCGTGTTACGGCAAGGTACTTCCCTTTTAATTACTAGTTACCTAATACCAAATATTAATACAAATATAATCACCCTTCAAGATTTTTTTAATAAGACTTATTAAAAAAATATGTGTATTATGCCGTGGGGTATATGCTTCCTTTTTTTAAAGTCAATATTTCGGACAGCGTTATAGTCCATCATCTGGGCAGGCAAGAGAAACAAAATACAGAAAGTCGTAATACTTCAAAAATCACAATAATGCTTTTGGCCGTGAATATCGCAAATCAGACAAGAGGAAATGTGTCTATATTTAAGACGACCAAAAATGTTAAGTGCAATATAAAATTTTTGCATTATTTAAATAATGTCGTTCGTTTCTTGAATTGATTTTCAAAATTTTTATTTATATTATTTTTACATAATTTATTAAAACATATTATACATTGTACACAGTCATATTTTAACTTAAATAAATAAATAAAATGTAAGTGCAAATAACATTTATTACCTACCTACATCTTACATAATTGAATAGTTGATGTTGACCATCATGTAATCAAGATCTCATTAATTTCGTACGCTTTCTCATATTAGCTACAAATTGGGAGGCGGGTTTGGGTACCGCTACCCCGGGAACCATTTATTTGATGACCAACACCTCTGCCATAGGTCACCCCAAGTGGTTCGCTACGTTTGGTGATTTAGCAGGGGTGCCCGGGTTCATTGGGTGAAGTGTGTTCAGGATGTCCTGCCCACCAGCTGCGTGGCGTGCCAGATCGGGAGAGGCTGGTTTGGGAGACCCTTTGACCATTCTAACTGGTCTCTCGACCCGTCGCCTAGCACCGTAGTGGGATGGATATATTCATTTGTCCGTCACTCGTGGACACACGGATCCATAGATGCCTACCCAATCCTCATACCTTTTACCTTCCTAGAACTTCCTCTCTTTCTTTTCCTTAAAAAAGAGCCTCCACACAGCATCCCAAAAGATGACAGGTCTTTGGGGACATTATTTTCCTCAAGGCCTCTGTGTGGGGTCAATGTAAAAAATGCTTGCTAAAATATTTGAAATGATGTATTTTTTTTATTACCAATTACACAATCAAGCCATAAACTTTCGTTTTAAATTGTCAATAAAGATTTGGTAGTGGACTACCAAATATTTACTGAGATTAATAATTTAAACTTAGTTGAAATTCTGAACAAACAATTCATAACTAAGTTATTCCATTTATATACCATCTGGGAGTCTCATACCAATGGGAGTAATATCATACCATCATTCCATCAAAATTAAAAATAATAATACATTTACAAAGGTAAAAATGGTACTCTGCAGCAGAGACATCATTCCGTTTGTGAGTGTTCAATTGCTACATTTTATCGATACAACCTTATGGAGTAAAAGCGTGGAAACTGACGAAAGCAACACAAAAGAAAACAGAAGCCTTTGAACTCTTATATAATATCGTCGAATGTTTAGAATTCCCTGGACAGATATAGTTGAATATGAAGAGAATGTCTAAAGATAAGTACATTGTTAACATTATAAACAGGGCAGACTTGTAGAACAAAAGGCAAGAAAAAAATTGTTTATTAGCGAAATTTAGAAACAGGATTTAGGACATAGTTGGAAAATTGAATATAACTGGACTTTCTCTCAGGAATGGTATATTTAATTTAAGGGTATGACAGCTTGAAAGGGTAAGTTTTTTAGTTTAGACTTGAATTCTGTTGGACTTGTTATAGATCTTAGTTCCCGGGGGAGTTTATTCCAAGCCTTCGGCCCAGATACTCCGAACGCGCGATCATCAAACTTAATATTTGGCTTGCGCTTAGGTTCCATCAGTATGCCTACATAATTTCTATAAATCGTATAAGTAGAAAATCGGACGTTTTCCGGCTGAGATATCTTAGGAGTCTTAAGTCTAACCTTCAATAAGAGCGAAAAATAACAAAATATCAATTTCATTGAGTCAAATTTATACTAATTATTTTAATTAAATTATTGTAGTTACCAAACAGCCTGTCAAAGTGATTTGTTTGCTCCATGGGGAGCATAAATTAAATGTGATTTAACTGTATATTTTGTCCTTTGAACGTAGATTGATTAAATAGTAATTTTAAAAATATTGTAGACAAAATTGTAGTGAGCTATCATATCCGACCAATTTCATAGGACAATATGAATATTAAAGATAATTAAAATAGCACGAAACTAGGAAATAATACGTTTTTGTTTGTTTTTCTGTGCTTAGTTAATTATTACAGCGTTTTTAAAATATATTTCACCGTAAAAGAAAACCAACAATTGGACCCTTGTCCTGCAAAAGTCTACATTGTTATATTTTCATAAACCTACGGTTCGTATCAGAACTTGGGCATTTCAAGCTTTTCAATTACCTTTGCTTTCACAAATAATTTTTTTTCTCTCTTGGAAACTGTATTTACAATTTGTTTAATTCTGGAAATACTTGTTGACATACTTTTTAAATTAAATAATTTCAGCAGAGGTATTTTTTCCACAAATAATAAACATGAAAAATATTCTTTACAAGTAGTCTATTTCAAAAATGTGGTTCATATCTACGTAATGATATTATATACATTGTTTAGCCAGCTGTAAAACGTAGGTAGCTAGTGAATGATATTTATTTTTCTAGATTCTTATATTCCATGAAGTTGTGATTCGTTTAAATGTACTGAATTTAAAGTTAACGTTCTTTATACAAATATAACGGGGTCATATGCGCCTCACAATTTTTACCTCATATGAATGTTTAAAATATAACCTGGCTATTACAGACTTTGAGGCCTTGTGTTTTATCGGTAAGGAAAATTTTGTTACCTAAAAACCCTACTAAAATCATATTTTTCAGCTTCAGCATAACCAGCAGCTAACAGCGGCTATATACTGCAAACATGTCTATTTGTGTTATGTTGGGATCATTTTGGTTTATCTATTCTTTTCATTTATCAGATTTAATTCAATACCATTCTTATTTTTTTTTCCTTATTAATTCTTTCATGTTTTATAGGTCTTTTATATAATCCTCCACATTTTTTCTGCCATTTGACACCGAACAAGAAATTCGCTACCCGTTATGTTGTGCTATACGTTATCTTCGCCCAATTGGGAATAGAACATTGACCCCATAAAAAACGAATAATTCATTGGAATTCGGTAAAATAAATACAGTACTGTCAGAAAGAAATTAATTTCACAAAACCCAATTTAATTTGAAGTCCCGCAATCCAAAACAGAAAACATGTAAAAATAAACACCGATATATCACGCTATTTATAAAACGTAACACGCCGTAAGAACATCGCGATGGAATTAATATTTCAATAATCTCTGATTGTATATCCAAGGGTTGCGTGTTTCAGACAGTGATAATACCACAATTACCACCCTGTCCGGCGAAGTAATATTTTACCGGGAAACTTTGTACGTGGCGCTCGCATTTGGCTTTTCCACTCTGTAAATAAAATGTATTTTATTGAGGTTTTTTTAATAAAATTTATGACTGCATAGTGCACAGTTATTTGTTCTATGTATATTCATTTTATTTTTTCACCCCTTTAGTAGTGTGTGAATGTGAATTGCTTTGAAAAATGGCACTTGTATTTCAATTTGAAATTTCTTTATTTGATAATGTGTATTAATTCGAAATTAAAACTACATTAGATTCAATATAATGAAATTCAAGAGGTGCAATATTGAAATTTTAGATTTTTTTTCAGAAAGAGTTATGCTTTGAATACGTGATTATTTGAGTCAGTAGGATCTAGACCACAATTTAAATACATTTAGGAGTTACGTTTACATATATTTAAAAGTTGAAATAGAATAGAGCCATGTCCAATTTGCATGCAAATCAGAGATAAAATTCATTTATTGAATACTCAGATAACTTTTTTAGTTAGTTCATAGCTAGTTTTTTTAGTTTGACTAATATCAAATCAATATTCAGCACACCGCAAATGGTTTTTGCTTTGGGAGTGGATGAAATTAAAGGCCCTGGGAACAGTTTGTGGAGCATCCATTTAGGGTTTAGAGCATTGTGAAGAAGAAACTTACGTTGGCCCATCGAGTTCATTGAGAATGTTAAATATTTAGTTTTATTTATGTTAATGGTAAGCGGGTTATTTTTCATCAAATTTTGAGGTATACTAAGCCTTTGTTCAGCCACATAAAAAGTTTCCATTTTAATTACAAAGATTAAAGGCATCTCTGATAAGTCAGTACAAGTAATTACAAGAAGTTGACCCTTTTGGGACTAGTGATCGAAATACCTCTGACTACACCTATTTGAGTAACGGTTGAAATTGCGCTTGGAACAATATGGTGTATTTGAAGTATCTTGCAGTGGACCGCGTTCATATTTCATCAAATATTTGATTTAGCGAACCGATCGACACTAGGTTTTTACTCCAATGGAAGAAATCGCATTCGAAGGCACGCCCATTGCCCATCTATCTCTTCCAATTTCGAGTAGTAAGCTATTTTAGTAGTCAGTAGTAGTGAGCCTTAGTCGTAAGTCACTACAAATATATCTCAGATGTAAGTCACTAGTTTTAAATAAGTAGTTATATGCCTTATTCGTAAGTCACTAGATATTAGTCTAATATGTAACTTACAATGTAAGTCATAATTAGGTTCCATGATAACTCAACACAGTGACAATTCCACACACTTTTAAAAAGTTCTATAAAGTCATTAGAAACGATGAAAAAAAAAATTAACCTAACCTAACCTAACCTACTTAACCCAGTTAATAAAGTTTTTGCTATAAAGATTTATTTCTAATACTTGTGTTTAAAATTTTACTTTATAAATGTTGCAGAATGAGTTAACATTAGGTTTATTAACTATTTTTTATGTAATGGGTATTGTAGTATATTAAAATAAGGTTTTATTTGGGACTATTTTCTACGGTGTGGAATTAAGCATATTTATATGTTTTATAAAATACATTCATGGATACATAGGTTTTTGTTTTCATGTTTTACGGAGGTAGAAAGTCCTGACCCTTGTTTTTACTTTTGAAATAGATATCTCTTTTTTATGTAATGTGTTAATAAGGAATTTCATGTCTCTTTGTTCTATCTTATTTTTGCTTTTAAAAGAGAGAGACATTCCCGGGTTACGAATAACCTGACAATATTTGAAAAAGTCCTACTACCACCACAGTAAGCGGAAAATGTTGCTTGTGTTGTGATGAAGGACTTTGCCAGCCGAGTAATCGAACACACTATGCCTGAGTGGGACCCACACTCGATGTCAACTCAGCCACTGACCAGTCGTGGACTGTAGGTCGGGACCGTCTATCTCCTTGTACATTTTGTGATACATACATTTACAACGGTGACCGGATAAATCATCAAAATGATAATTCATCACATCTTTAACAATTATATATAAAGTCATGGAAAGTGATGAAATAAAAACATTATTAACTGGGTTGTGTAGGTTAGGTTAGGTTGAATTTTTTTTTTCATCGCTTCTAATGACTTTATATCACTTAAAATTTTACTATTTATAAAAGTGTGTTGAACGGTCGATGTGTTGATTTATCATGGAACCATTTACAACATTTGTGCTTCTCTATGTACTTGTATAATATTAGTAGGGTAGTTGTGGTTTACAGGTTTTTTTTTTAATTTGTGTTCCAGAATGCATCCATTGTAATTAGGTAATTTACACTACTATGTATGGGGAGCATATTACATAATAAAAACCTTTTTTACAGTCGCCTTTACCTTATCGTTTTTTTTTTGTCTGAAATCAATTTTAGATAACGGAATTGTATTTTTTTCTATTTTATTCAAGTACGTTTTGTACATTCATAACTATTTACTTCGTATCCTACAGTTCATTCCGCTAAGGCGTTATATATTCAGTATAATACATTTGTGTTAACAAGATTTTTAACGTGATAAAATTTTCCTATAATGGATCATAATCTATTACACACATTTTCAATGTGGTTTGACCAGTTAAAGTTAACATCTATTGAAAGACCAAGCTTTTACATTGCAAATATTGGTTTTTTGTACATGTCGTACATATGACTTTTTAAATACATTTCCTTATTCTGAAAACTTTCAACACACCCCTTCTGCTTTATACTGTAAGTGTATAAGCATATATTTAGTTTTTTTCCCCATCAATAATAATACCGTTGTCGTGGGAAAATATTATACAATTATATAATATTATTTATATCTGTTGCGAAATTCCTCAAACTTTTGTGGATCCCTGTCAGCGCATATAATGTTAGTGTCGTCCGCAAATATGTAATATTTACAATGTTTTATAACGTTTGGTAGACAACTAACTTGCATTACATTACGTGTAGGCCTGAGATCCACCCAGTATTTGCTAACATTTCCTCACCCAAGTTCCTTTCAATTTTTTTGTTTGTTTTCTGTTTAAAATTCATAGACATATGAATATTATTAGACCTGCCCTAAGTGATTAAAAGCGTATTATTCCCCACTCCCCATACCGGTTCCATTGGAGCCGGCTGGGCTCGCGTATAGCTTCCCGTGAATCTTGAGAATGTGACGTCATCATTCTTGTGGGAACTAGCGTCAAGCTATGGTCGAGTTCATTTTACGAAATAACACGGCAAAATGGTGGCTTGCGCTATGAAAACTTGTAAAAATAGAAGTGAAAAAGAGAATAAACCCAATTGTCGTATTACATTCAATAGGTAAGCATTATTTTACTTTGTTTTAAGCTTATTCACATCGTATAATATGGATCAGTTTTAGAAACATATACTATCACGCGATGGACGCGAAACACAAAGCCGTGCACAAGAATCAGGGATGTGCCTTCGCCTTTTGCGCTTTGATAAAATACATAATATTATCATTTGGAACTCCGTCGTATTAATAAAGGATAATAAACCAATCATTTTTAAATGTATTCCACTTTAATGGCGTTATTACTAAACGAGTTTTGAATTTTACACAACTCATAAACAACACTTAATATAGGATAAATGGTTGGTTATCAATTGTGAAAAATTGGTATGTTTGGAAGTAAAATGTAGATACAGTGAGCATGTTTGGAATGAAAAATGTATGTGTCATTTTGCTGTCCGATGATATTTTTTTATCTATTAAAAGTAAAAATATTCTATCGCACGTCACCACCGATCATATATTATCTTTGGATTATACTAGCACACGTCGCAACGGAACACGTGTTAGGTACGCGCTTGTTTCGTATGTACGGTAGGTACTGCTGGAACGAGAAGGAGTGCATATCACGTAATGCGCTAGGTTATACCGAGTGGCGATGTGTGATAGAAAAACATGTTTTTGTTTTTAATTGGAAAAGTGTCATCGGACGGCAAAATGATGTCCAAATTTTTACTCCAAATACTCTTTAGAATCGTTGGTAAAAGCTGTGTGTATGTAATTTCATTTGTTTTTTTAGTTGTTTTACATTTCTATTATCTTCCTAAAAGTGAAATGTTTTATATTTTCTTTAAAATTTCATTATTTTATTATTAATAGGAACAGAGCGGTTGTGATAACCCTCCAACATTGGTCGAATGTAGCGATTCTCAAGTGTGCTAATCGTTTTTACTGAGAAGTAAATTATGAAACATTTATAAAAGTGTCTAAATACTCTAAAACTAACTACGACTCTGAAAATAGAAGAAATTTACTTAGGCGATTTTGGACTTTGCAAATTTGTTCATAACGTGGCGAGTAATTTGCGCTCCCATGTAAAAATGTCTATTCATTCAAAAGCAGATTTTACTTTTAAGAACTAAATGGTGATATTATAATGCGAGATGCCTATATACTGTCAGATTGATTTATTGACGAATCACAGTCAGCTTTCCCCTATGCGTCCCGCAACTGATGGTTTTACCCCTCACCTTTAGGTTCTAGTTTATTAATATTCATATGTCTGTGTTAAAATTTAAATTTTGAACCAATTATTTAAAAGACCTCCAATGCCACATTCCTCCATTGTAGGTGGTTTTTTTATGCATCCATTGCTGTTAAAAGCGTTTGGTGGTCTAATGTGTCAAAGGCGTTTTTAAAATTAATAAAAATTATCACGACATAATATTTTTCATAAATGACTATTATGCGGTCTGTGAATTTAGAAAATAATTTTATGTTGTGGCTGTACAGCAAATGTTATTCCCAATCAAATATCAACACGCAGTCACCCTGTATAATTACACATTATAAAGCCTGAGACTGACCACGCTATACGCGCGCTATATTTGCGTGGATTTACATTTGCATTGATAGTGTATGGCGAGCGATACGCTGTAATATTCCAAGCTATGATGCATACGGCGTGTCGCCTACATAATGAAATGGCGTCCTTCAGCTTAGTAGGTAACCATTATTTGTAAGAAACATTAATGTTACAATATTGCTCTTTCAATATATTATTTTTTTTTAATATTAACCTCAACACAGGTTAGTGCTAGTGAGGTTAAACATTGAAATTTAAGCAATTATATCATGTAAAGAAACAATAAACAAAAACAATTATGGTGTACTTCAGAGCTACTAATTTTACTAAGACAGAATTTTTTTGGAGATGAACCTACCATTGGGTAAAAAAAAATACTTACATTCTCAAAATTGATTTAAATTAAAAATTACCATAACATGCAGAATGCGGATAACTGTGCGCTTGTTTTCCTCATTTTAAATAGTTTTCATCTTGTTGTCAGTTAATAAGATAAATCGTTTGAATGTAATCCGAGTTGCGGAATATGATTTCTCAAGTTTATTTAAGTCTTCGATGTAATGAATAGGTAGGTCCCTACTTAATTACTAAAACCTTTCAGAGGGTTGCAACACTAAATAACATTTAAAGACATAATCACGGTGCACGTGAATCAGTTCCTCGGTGGCACATTTATGGCGAACAACACGAGACTGGATGCTGAATGACTAATCGCAGCATCTCGATTTAGCTCTAGTACAGGGGTGGGGAAATTTATGCCGTCGGGGGCCGTTTGGAGGTTTGTAGTATCACGCGCGGGCCGTACTCAGATTTTCAGAAGAAGGGGGAGGATGGTCGAATTTTAAACTACACTAGGATCATGCGAATGGTTTCCTTCGAAATGCAATAAATCCGCAATTGGAATTTTATAATTAAATTCTTAACATAAAACTGGTTTTAACTTTGCTAGTTCCCGGCTACAATTATTTTTACACACTGAACAAGAAAATGATTTTGCCCAGAATTTTGCATCATTTAGTGTGCAACTAGAATTTTATACTGCATTCGGAACATAAGAACGGTTTTTTTCGAAATGCGTTAAAAGACGAATCCGCAACTGAAATTTTATCACTGCATTTGGAAGACAAAACTGGTTTTAACTTAAAAATTAATCTGTGTGCCAGTCCCAAGCTTAAATTAAACTACACCCACATAGTGCATATAGTCTGCAAATATAATGCTACCCCACTTGGAACGCGAAAATGGTTTCCTTCGAAATTCATTAGCAGATTAATCCGCAAACTGAAATTTTGTCATTACATTCCGAACAAAAGACTGGTTTTAACTTTTAGGCCGTTAAAATGGTGCTCGCGGACCAAATCTTCCCCACCCCTGATCTAGTAGATGCAATACATTCTGTAAACATTCGAATAAGAGGTATAATTTAACTGATAGGATGCGTTATGTGTGTCTTTATTGGTGTAATTTTATTTTCTATAAAGTAGGTACATATGCCGAATGCATTATTTTGCACACCAGCAACATTTATCAACAATTATCTGACACCGACATTGTATAACACTATACAAATTCTTCATTAATTTAGCATAAAAAATAGTAATAATTTCATTAATTATTTGAAAAAACACCCAACAAACACACCATATCTCAAACTAAAAGAAGCATACTTCAAAAAACTTTTGAAGAATGTCTTTTTGAGAAATTGCGTTTTTGTTTAAATTGTGCTAAACGGTTAGACTATGGCATCCTCAATTGGTGTACGTTGTTAGACTGAAGGTAGTGGGGATGGGAAGGAGATGGGACAGAGGAAGGTTGGGTAAGCTCTTCAGATCTGGTCACCGATTACGGTTAAAGCCATTTCAAGCGACGTTTCAATTGTGAATGGTGGTCTTAAACCAGGGCGATACTGAGAGTATATTCCACTCTGGAACGTACCGCAAGTATACTATATCTTATTTTTAATGAATAAATTGTGAAATAACACAAATTAATCAAATGAAATTTCCTTGCGTACGCCGGGATTTGAAACCGCAGTTACACAGTTACTTAGATAAACACTACTTAACGTTATGCTTCATACTTTCAATGTAATTATATGTACTACCAAATATAAAGAACTCGAAACGTCCTGCAGTCTTATTATGAGAGTGAGATTCAATTTGATTTTCTATAGACTATTTCTGAAATGAGTTTTCAAAAATTAAAAAAATTTACTATCCAAAATAATAATTTTAGTTGTCCGTGCGTGAAATGTTATTTATGCTCGAAATCAGGTACAGTGAATTCAAATTTTGTGAAGAGATAAAGTAGCTACCTGTGTGATGTAATGTTTTTCACAGAAAATTGTTTTTATTGTCTTTTTGAAAAGTGGATCTGATTTGCTTAGAACTCACGCTATCCCGTGATTTTCCACTGGTCTGCGCTAGTATTCAATATTTGTTCTAGATGTACTAGTATCCATGTTCCCTCTCGAAATTTTTCCTGGTGACGAACACTTTAAAACTATCCGAAACTCAACTATCTTGAAACAAAACAAAAAAAAGAAAACCTAAATATTACAAATATATAATCAAATCGTATATTTCTTCGTTCGATTATTAAATGCCGGTTCAGCTTTAGGTATAGTAGACGGCCTTCAGTCCGGTAATAATACCTATTCCTTAGTAATAAGTCAGGTTTTTCACTATTCTGACGTGTTGCCTAATATTTACACGTCTGTTATGAGTATTGAAATATTGCTTAACACATCACACACATCCGGTAGCCGGTACTATTTTATTAATCCCTACGCGTACATGAGGTCCAAAACCACCATCCCCTGGCTAACCTGATTGTGTTATGCGAAAGTAAATATTGAATGTAGGTAATATCATCGCCCCATAATCCTTTCATTCCGCGCATGTGAAAACAAACGCCATGAATTATTAAACATATCCGATGAATCAAATTGACTTTCTGCCGACTTTCCAATCGAGGAGGGTTCTATTTTCGGTCAAACGTTTTCGTTTCCCCGTTTGTTTTTGTTATTTTTCGTTTGTGTTCTACTCGGGGCTGGGCGGACTGTACCCTCCCCCGTGTACAGTCCACCAGTTGACAGCCGTCTGTGAGCACTTGACCTGGTATACAGGTACACGCCATATGACCTGGTATACCGGTACACGCCATATTACTACATTCTGTATTGATCTCTCGGATGGTAGATGTATCGTGAGTGAAGGCATGCCGGATTCCCTCGAAACTCGAAACCCGTTCAAACTGTAATTATAAGCGAGTGTTTGTTTTGCTAGGAAATTACTAACCACGTAACAAGATATAATGAAACACGTAAACAATTTTGTTTATTTTCAAATGAAATCGATTTCTTCGTGTGGGTTTTTTTACTATTTACGCGACCTACAATCCTGGACAGGATGAACATTTATCCAGGATTTATTCACATCGCTATGGCTTAAAAAGTCCTGCCATTGAGAGATCTGTTGTGATAGAACCTACTTGTAAAGTATTCAGTATCACTTTTATATAGCACCGTTTAGCAATCGAATCACAGCTTTTTGTACATTGTAGCGTTTTTACATAGATTATTTTTCTATTACATGCGATGTTTATTGGAAATATTAAAATTGGTCAACAGCGGTGTGCAAATACCTACATAGATTTCAGAATGGTAATCCATAATGTATTTAATGTATTTTTTTAAATTTTAACTAAGTTAAATGTATAGAACACAATTTTAATTCATTATCAGTTTAATTATTAATATTCATGAGGTAATTTCCTTTAGGCATGTGAAAAATCGGCAAAAAACATAATAATAATTTCACACGAAACATGAATAATGTTAGGTTATTTTCGTAATATTTTATTAGTATCATTAACTGATTGGTATACTAATTTTTATTTGTCACATTATCTGTGCATACTTAAGAAGGATTCTTACTGTGCAGTATTGCATCCCATATTACCCCAAATTAAACACTTTTCATGGTTTTATGTAGATTATAATTTTATTGTGAACTACCCAAATATGTGGGAAAAGTTTTAGTTGCCCTAATGGGGCAGGTATATATGCCAATGCAAGAAGTTCAGCCTCCCAATCTTGGCGGCGGGTATGTTAGTGGGTTAAAAACAAAGTAAATACAATTCACATGTGCATATTATCACGACATCTTGTTAAATAACAGAGTATACGAATAAAATGCAATTATTTTGAATTTGGACGAATAACTTGTTAGGAAATTGAGAGAATAAATTATCAGTCATCAAATTTTGTGCATGAATAATGTTTTTATAGTGTGTTTTTAATTGTACCTTCACGACATGTTACCAAGGCAAATTAATGTTTTATCAATAAGGCCTGTTTCTTTATCAACTTCTCTCCGAGTCGAGTTCAGTTACAATGAGTTGTTCTGGGATTCAATCTACATGTTGAACATTTCTCTGATGATATCTAACCTTCGATAAAAAAAGCGCCGGAATTTTTAATTTTCTCAAACATCTAACGACAATAATACGTATATTTTACCAAGCTGGTGTCTTAAACTTATTTTGCCCTAATGATACCACGGTAGTAACGACACATTGTAAAAAAATAAAAACATTTTTTTAAAGTGGTTATTTGCATTATTTTGAAAATAAATATATTAGCATTTGTCTAAACTTGATAAAACGATGTAAAGTTGTCTCAAACAACACTAATGCCGTGTCGGAATAATTTTGACAGCTACATTTTTTATATTTCGAGAGAAAATTTCCATTGTACTAAGTACGGCTGGGTGCACAGATGATGGACAATGGATTTTATCTCAATGCTCAAACAATATGGATGCCGATTGTTGTATCTATTATTTCTGAAAAAGGAAGATGCTTTCATATTTGTTTATTTTATCTTCTTTTTATTTTTTTGTTTTATTTGGAACCTACGTGAAATATGAGAGAGAGAGTGAGTGTGAAGTGAGATTTATAAAAATAAATCTGAAAAGTTGAATTGAAAGTGGAAGTATGTAAGGATTTCACACATACATACTTAAAATGGGTCTTACTTTAAATAGGCGTAAACAAATACTTAGACAGACAGTTTTTACATATTGGAACCAGTAGATTACTCTTTTTTATGAAATTTTTTTTTTCAACTTCCGATTTTATGTCCGGGTTAAATCTTCCCCACAGGAAAAACTAAACCCTTCCACACACTTTTCCACAAATTATCATCTAGTGAATCAACATTATGGAAGTGCATTATATAAGCAAAATAAATACAAAAAAAACAAGAACAACACGTCAACTCACCAGAGATCAAATGGGAAAATAATTCACCGACTCCAGATATTTTAATATCAGAGGGTTCGGCTCGGTAGAACTCCTAACAGGGCCTATAAATCCTGCTGATCGTAGATAGTATATTAAATAAATTATTATTCAATTAGCAAAAAAAATTATTATAAGCTTGTTCTACATGATTTTAGAAGTAAAAAAGATGATTGAAATTTTTCAAAATCCAACGTTTTAAGTTAGTTTTTTGGTAAAAAAAATATTTTAGTGTGGAAAAAAGGATTAAGGATTTTTTTTACCTCTACCGTCATGTAGAATCATCTCCTGAAGTTAGTACACTTTACCCCCGGACACCCTGTATATCGTCAAAATTGACGGTGTCCCATCGGTTCTAAGGGATGAAGACACCGTGTATCATGATAATATACGCATGTAAAATGTGCCTACTTTTTCGTCAATGAAGTAACTAATAAAATACAGCCCTACATTATTAATGTTCCCTGTGAAAATATTATAATGTTATAGTTTCGCTGTATAATGTAAAATGATTCCTGATATCTAAGGGAAATTACCTAATGAATATTAACAAGAATAACAAGAATTATCTGATAATAAAAGAACGACATTATTGCAAGGAACCAATAATGCCAAGAGATGGCGTGACAGATGCTGTGGAACATCTGACGGCCGGTGTATACAGGTCCGGACTTGCAGTTTCATGTATCTCTCCGGAATTCTCCGGAAATGGAACTCTGGGTTTCTCGGCCTGTTGGCTAAGATGAATCTGTTCTTATCAGTTCAATTATGATAATAGATAATTATAATTATTAATAAAACATAAAATGAATGAAATTTTCGATGGGACACTCACATAAATAGCATTACAAAGAAACTTACAAAGCTCATGTACTACTTTAGAAACGTACGCAATATACTAAATAAAAATGATCTATATAAAGTCTACTATGCTCTTTGCTAATCACGCATAGAATATTTGGGATTATTGGATGGGAATCTGCCTCAAACCTTCACATGAAGCAGCTCGTTAAAACACAAAAAGTAATAATAAAAATAATCCTGAAAGTACCCATAAGGACTCCATCAAAAGAAATTTTTAAAAAATTTAACGTGTTCAGCATTATAAAACTGTACCCAAAAAATGCACTACTCAATTTTAAAGAAAAACATGAGTACCTTGCTGAACAACACACCTACACTAGAAGGACGAAATCCTCAAATCTACTAAACATTCCAAAATTAAATACATCTTCCGGCCAGAAAAACCACTATTTCCATGCTATAAAATTGTATAATGCCCTTCCTATTGAAATTAAAAACACCATGGATACAGAAAAGTTTAAAAAAGACATCAAATTATGGCTAACTAAATATGAAGATGAGGAAATCATTAAATTTATGAAGTAACCCCAACGCAACCTACAGACAACAAACATAAATACTTTTTGCTTAATTTATTTTATATTTTGTGGGAACCAAAAAATTAGAAGATGAGGAAATCATGATCAACACAAATACAACAAACTACAGTCCGCCTCAGAACAGGAATACCTAGTGAGGAGGACTGAGAACCAACTACATCACTTTATATCTTTATTTTACTTAATATTGTATCTTTTTTACTTTACTTTATATTGCCCTTAAATAAAAAAATAAAAAAAAATGAATGGATGGTAATTCTACATATTGATAAATTATTAGGAAGTCCTTTTAGAGAATAGAATATTCCTTTGAGGATTTTTTAACAAAAACGGCGCTATATAAATCACCCAACAATAGGTTAGTAATTGGTTTTAAGTTTTTTGTTTTTATGTGATCACTGCACAAGAGTTCCAACTGCTCCCAACCATCTGGAGCCAGTGAAACTAAGGCATTCCCAATTGGGGTAGGCCTGGTTCCCACTATGCCGGACCGGCAGATCTGCCAGGCCGGTAAAACTGCCGGAAGGGCTAGTGGCTGTACAATTTATATGTAGCTATTCACATTATCCCGGGTCCGGCATTTTTGCCGAGCCCGGCATTTTTACCGAGCGTTTTGTCACTGCGAAAGTGCCGGTAGAACCACCGGACCGGAGTAGTGTGAACGAGTTTGTGCCGGTATCCGGCTGTCCCCGCTCGCCCCGCCCGTGCTCCGGGCTCCCCTTTCGTCATCGGCTCGCATTTTTTGAAGATAGTTGACGTGTTCGCCCTGCTCGTTTAAATCTTTTTATCAGTATTCAAATGTGTACCTCCATAAGGACGTAGGAGATTAAAGCCTTCAGACACTCATTTCCATAAATCCGTCATTCTATCCAAGTATTTCATTTTTTTATACTGTAAATTGTTACATTATCTAGCGATTCCGTTCATTCAATTTTTCTATTGACTTGCCTACCAATGGACAATGGACAATATCAGCGGGAACATAACAAGTCAATCGGTTTAATTGTTGGCAGATGAATCATCTACATAAATGCGTTTAAGATTGACGATTGATTTTATTCATTAATTTCATTCATTTAACATATTATATTATATATCCAGCTAACAATAAAAAACACCCTAATATAATAGAACTTCTTTCTTCTTCTGGCGTTAGTAAGATTAGATTGTTAATATTAATTTTAGTTGTAAGTTGCTAAATATGTAAATACTCGTATATATGTCGTTATAGGCCTTAGTCTTAAGTCACTAGATATAAGTCTTAGAGATAAGTCAGTAGTTCTAGTATTAACTATTTAAGAAATATATTTGTACAGCGCCCTTGAGGTGATTTCTCACGAAAACGGCGCTATATAAATCAGCCCAATATTATTATTATTATTAGTTTAAAAGGTAATTCCTCGTGCAAGTTTTCATAAAGCGGTCTAGGCTTTGGTACATTTAAAGTACCATCATTGATCTTTTGCCAAAATTTACTATCCTTTAATATAGTAGAATCGCATTCCTTGCCATATGAGCCCACACTAATAAAAATAAATCGGTACTCTGAATCAACAACTTCCATTAATACAAAATAATAATATTCCTTGTAATTAAAGAACATAGAACCACTCTCGGCTGGTTTAAAAATTCTAATATGTTTGCCATCTACTGCTCCAACACAGTGAGGAAAGTTGGCTTTTCTTTCGAATCCTGAAGCGATGTCCTCCCATTATCTCTCCGGCTCCGGTGTAATGTGAACACTCTTGTCTGGTGTCCGGTTTCCGGCAGATCTGCCGGTCCGGCATAGTAGGAACCCGGCCATGCTGTGAGGCTGAAGGAGATAGGGAAGAGGATGATAGAAAATTACCTGGCTATTCTAATCTAGTCGCCAAACACGGTTAAATCCATTTCAAGTAACGTTTCATTTCTAAATGGTGATCTTACACCAGGGCGATACTGAGTGAATCTTCCACTCTGGAACGACCGCAATATTATTTAATGATTAAATTGTGAATTAAAACAAATCAATCAAATAAAATTTAATCGCACACGCCAGGATTTGAACCATCAACTACGAAGGCGATCATAACGTCATTGCCGTCATAGGCAACTACTGACAAAATATCATGCAACCAAATAAAATGTAACTTTTTTACCGTGGAATTATCAGCAATTTATGAATTAGTCGGCCACTTCGTTTAATTCCTTCGCAAGGCCTGTAATCCCGTTGATTTACCAATAATTTGAAGAGAATTCTTACTAATTTCGCAATACATTTTTCTCAGTGCAGTTCTGGAGTAACCAGAAAAAATATTTTTTAATGCATATAAGTAGCACGATTTTCTTTATTTCTCTGAAAACAGACGACATCCGAGATTGATCTCTATAATAATTGAGGATGTAAGCTTTCAGTATAACAGAGTAACTAGGTAGGTATATTATTAATGGTGCGTGGCGTATTATATTACTTCCCTTGTTTACAGTATCCTCGTTAGAAACTGGATCTCTTCGCTTTTCTTCATCACGTATAACTAAAATTGATGGAAGAGTAAATATGTATAGGTACTTACTTCCGTTTCTCAAGATGAATCGAGTGAAAACAAAAAAATATAAAAGAAGATCTGCAGAATGCTCCACATCAAGTCTGGGAACACAATAATGCTTTTATGTGTAGATACTAAAAATTGAATGGTCGTTTCTCAGACAGTAAAACATTTATTTACGCACCTACCAACTGGATGCGGAACCGCCTTGTGATGCGCCACTCAATTTGTTTGGGTAGCCGATATATTTTTATTGTTTCTGGTTTTCAGAAGTACGAATTAGTTTTATTCCCAAGATGGCGATATCGCCGAACTATGATATCACCGTGTAGAAGCATTTCTGCTAACAACCATTTATCACAACTCCCAAATGGAAAACGAAAGATAAGATATCTAGTTCGGTGGCGGTTTTTGTAAACTTGATGTATTTTCTGTACTACCTATACGAGTATACATACAGTATTACCATTCGGAATTGAAACGTTGCTTCAGATGGGTTTACCCGTGTTGGGTTTAACCCACCTTCATTTTCTCCATCTCCTTCTCCTCTCCATCACCTTCATACCCCAATTGGGGATGCCATAGTCCCACTAGTACCGGATAGTTGGGATCAGTTAGAACTCTATTGGTAATGCAGAAAAATTATTTTGCAAAGCGTTAAAAACTCATGGAAGTTGTGAATACTATTCATAAAATTTGCGCAATTTTTTATGGCTAAAATTTGTAAACATTTATTTTGTTAATTTGTGTTATATTACACAATTTATCTATTTAAAATAATAAATCCTGAATGGAAGGTACTCGCAGTATCGCCCTGGTATAAGACCACCATTCAGAATTGAATTGTCGCTTGAAACGGCTTTAACCGTGTTTGGTGACAAGTTCTGAATAACCAGGTACTTCTTCACCTTCCTCTTTCGCATCTCCTTTCCCTTCCCAGCAATAGCGGCCAGTTAATAAGTGCTGTCGAGCACCGAACAGCCGACAAAATTTCCGACATGGCTAATACAAAAAGAAACTCGGTTCGGTTATAAGATCTCACAAAGATTTCATACGATGGGTACCTACTAAACGAGCGAAACTTGCATTGCTTGTTCGGTTTCGATTGCAATCCAGAATTTTACAACTTTGTTAAGATAATCTGTAAACAGTCCAAAGTATGGGCACATACGATTCTTTCCCAATATTAGCATGATCTCGGGCGGCAATCTAGTATTTACCATCACATCGGAAGGAACATCTTCCGCTCAGAGATTAATTCGATACAAGTTACTAAATGTTATAATGAGATGAGTGATAAGTTGTTGTCAAGCATTGTCTCGCGATGATGCCACGTCTGGGAAGAAGTCCCCAGATCGGGGGGTTTTGAATTTTAAAGGGAGAAAGGGAGTTTTTCGGAAAACAGTACGAAATCTTGCGAATTTTGAGCAATGGAATAATCATACGTTTTGTTCAGTGACCATATAATAATAATGATTGGATTATTTATATAGCGCCGTTTTCGTGAGAAAATCACCTCAAGGGCGCTTAACAACTTAATTTATGCATTGATCACTTAGACTTAATTACTTTTGGTTTATAACTAAGTTTCATAGATAGAGAGAGACTTATAACTAAGACTAATGTCGAGTGATTTACAACTAAGACTTTTAACTAATGACTTAAGCTATACATATTTTTATGACCAAGTGGGCATTTTTACACAATACCGCTACAAAACGACTTACAACTACGGCTTAAACTAGAGATTTACGACTAACATACATATTTAATTTATATTTACAAATACCGATTGTTATGATTTCTGCGCGTGGTGTCAGTTATAAAATATTTAAAAAAAAATTGTTTACGCGTAATAAACGGTTAATAACGGTGAAAAAAAAAGTCAAATAGAAAATCCCCTGGACTGAGCAATGAAATACTACTGATGAATAAAACAATAAAAAAGGTCATCATTCTGGATACGACAAGTTGAAAAGGTGAGTCTTTAGTTTTGCTCTGAACTCAGATGAGCTGTCGATCTTTCGCAAATATGAAGGGAGTTTGTTCCAAGCTGTTGGGCCTGCTACTGCAAAAGCTCGGTCTCCAAAATTGGTATTGTGATTGCGCATAGGTACTGAAAGTCTACCTATGGCTGTTGAAGATGCTGATCGAAGCGTTGCTTGCCTAACATTAACATCGTTTGGAATGCAGAGTTCCGACAAGTAGGGTGGCGCCATATCATGTACGGCTTTAAAAACCATCCAGCAGAGTTTGAATTGGATTCTCTCAGGGCACTTAAGCCAATGAAGGTTTCGCAAATGTTGTGAGATGTGGGAATATTTGGGAACACCAGTTATCAGCCTTGCTGCAGCATTGAAAACCGACTGAAGTCTGTCAGTGTATATTTTAGGGAGCCTTGCGTATATGCCATTGCAATAGTCGAGTCGTGATACAACGTAGGAGTTTACTAACATCTTTGTGGCGCTAGCTGGAATATTTCTTTTTATAGATTTGATTTGACGCAGGTGAAAGAAACCTGCGCTTACTGTTTTGTTAATTTGGGATTTGAGTGAGAGATCTTCATCTAGATGAACACCTAGGAGTTTAATGCCATTTTTAGGGATGATGTTGCAGCCAGAAGTAATGAGAGGAGTTTTGTCTAACATTGACTGACGCTTTTTTGTTGCTGTCCAGAGAAATTCTGTTTTGGATGGATTTAGTCTAAGTTTGTTCGAAGACATCCACTCTGTTATGGCACCAATGCATTTAACAGTAATATCTTTTAATTTGTCTTTCTCATTCGGTGCACAGTAGAAATAGATTTGCTGATCGTCAGCATAGCAATGGGAAAGAAGTCCGAATGAATCTATAATTTTGGCAACATCGTTGATGAACAGAATGAAAAGTAGGGGCCCCAAGACTGAACCCTGGGGGACTCCAGAAGTCAGGGTCACGTAGGGAGAGTTTTTTTCGCCCGCTTGTACAGATTGGGTTCGGCCACAGAGGTATGATTTTATCCACTTAATAATTTCACCACCCAGTCCAAAAGTTTTTTCCAGTCTGTCGATCAGGAAATTGTGGTCGATGGTGTCAAATGCTGCACTCAGATCTAATAGTGATAGCAAAGCTAGCTTACCTGACTCATTTGCAAGCATCAAATCTGACAACACGCGCAGTAATCCAGTCTCTGTAGAATGGTACCTCCTATAAGCTGATTGGTACTTTGACAGCAGTTCATTTTTCGCCAGATGGGCGGTTATCTGCCTGATCACAATTTTTTCTAGGATTTTTGAGATGAACGGTAGATTTGACACAGGACGATAATTACTTAAATCCTCAGAATCTAGTTGGGGTTTCTTTAGAATTGGTGAGACAAGGGCCTTCTTAAGCAGTTGTGGTACCTCGCCTAAGTCAAAAGATTTGTTATATAAGTAAACTAGGAATGGTACTATATGTTTCAGACACTTTTTCAGAAGCCACGTTGGGATTGGGTCTAAAGCACATTGTTTGTTTAGTGAACTGGACACAATTTTGGTGACTTCTTCCGATGTAGTGTGTGTGAACTTAGTAAAGGATTCGCCGTTGTAGGTGGTGAACGTAGGTGGAGGTGCAGATGCTGTTGTGGCCCGAATATTGTCGATTTTTTCTTGGAAAAAGTCGGAAAAATCTTTCGGACTGATCGCTGCCGTGGTTGAGTTTTCAGACTCACCTCTGACAGTTTTAAGCGAATTCCAAAGTCGCTGGGGGTCCGAATCTTCACTCTCAATCTTCGTAATCCAGTAATCGGCTCTTTTTCTCCGAATTGTTTCCCTATATTCAGTTTGCACACTAACCCACGCTTCCCTTTGGCTGGCTAGTTTTCCGCTCCTGTATGTCCTCTCAAGTCGGCGCATAGCCCTCTTCTTTTCCCGGCATTCTGCGTCAAACCAGGAATCAGACTTGCGAACAGCACAGGTTTTGGTCGAAAAGGGGGCATGTTTGTTTATTAGTGTAGTTAAAATATCATTATAGACTTCTACTAGGCCAGATGTCGAATTTACATTACCATTTAAGTCGTATTTTGCAAGGATGGAAGTCTTCAGTTCTTCCTCAAAGAGGGCAAAGTCAAACTTTCGCCACGCTCTGGTCGTCTTCGTTTTGTAGACAGGTTTGGAAGGATTAAAGTCTACCTCGGTACGCACAAGCCTGTGATCTGAGAGACCCACGTCTATTACTTCGGTTATTAGCGGTGGGTCAGTATTCCTAGATACAAAAATATCAAGTATTCCGCCTGCGTCATGAGTCGGAATATCTACCCATTGCCTACATCCGTAGCACTCTAAGACATCAAAAAATTTTCTTGTGTTAATGTCAGTTTTTCTATCTATTCTGATATTAAAGTCCCCGGTTATAATGAGGGCACCAGGTAGGGCATTTACCCGCCCTAAAAGTTGCGCAAATTCGTTATAAAAATCCGCAGTGATGATCCTCGACCCCGGTCGGTAGATAGTGATTAGTGTGAAAGACGCCCCCATAGAAGAAATATACCAACAAGATTGTCGCAGAGGCTTCAGCTAAACAAAAGGAGCGAAGAGTAGAGTTTCTTTACATGATAAATATGTATGTGCCTTATATTAAATTATACGAGCTACTCCAGAAAATAGTTCTGCTAAAGAAGAAAAAATAACTTAAACATGGTACAGATATGCCAAAAAAATAATCGAAAATAGCTCTAGTATTGCAAGCATTAATATTAAAGATGTTGAAAATTTTAAGAGAATACGTACAATTAATTCGGAAACCCATAGTTTTCAATTAGGGGTTATACATTATAAAAGGCGGACAAGCGCATTTTATACAAATAATTATTTCGAGTTGATGTACCTAAATGATATAATTTCTAACTGTGGTCAGGCACTTACAGACATACAGAAAATAAAATAAAATGGAGTTATGTACAAATTAAACTTGATAACAATAAATACATCTTTTCCATTTGCATAACCACTGTTATGGAATTCATAAAATGTTTTAATCAGTTTTGATATTCAGAATTGTTCCTACTGAGAGAAAACTTTCCTTTGTTTCGTGAAGTTAATTGACTTAATTGTTTGTATATAATTAACTATTCAACAGTGGACCAACTTAAAAATATGTATGTCACCTGACCAAGTTAATTCAAATTTATGTTAGAGACTGGGCTAGCTGAAAGAAATAGGACTATTATCCCTAACACTAGTATTTCTTTATAGAAGACAATATTGGCGATTTCTAAACGAAAATCTGAAAAAGAAAAATCAGAAAAGGATACGGTCACATCTAGAATTCGAACCCAGGACCCTTGACTTGAGTCCTAGATGTGACCGTATCCTTTTCTGATTTTTCTGTTTCAGATTTTCGTTTGGAAATTTGCTAATATTGTTTTCATTTGAGGGTTTACTCAATAAAGTTATTAAAAAAAACAACTATTTCTAACTCCACATATATTTTTTATAGTTTCTATGATATGATATGTCTCATTAGGTTATATATTACTTTGCTTTTTTTATTTGGTGGTTACACTATTTTTTATAATGTCTTGTAAAACGTTAAATAAAATAAATTTAAAAAAACTTTTAAAATTGTTGAACGCTAACAGATTTCTGGTTTTTAATACAAAGTCAAGGTGAAATTTTCATCTGAACATCTGCATATAAATCGAAGACGTGGGGGGAAGGTGGGGAAGTACCTGGCTATTCAGATCTGGTAGGGGGAGAGGTATATATATGTATATTCTGAATGACTAATATTTATACATGGCTAAAGCCATTTTTGTTTTTGTTTTTTCGAAGTATTTTTACAATTTAATTCAATTAAAATACATGAAAATTATATTTTATATAAAATTTCAATTGAATTCTGAATGGTGGTCTTACACCAGGGTGATACTAAGAGTACTTTCCACTATGCAATTAGATTTTATTATTTTTTAAATGATAAACTAATTCAAGGTATTACAACTAAGATAAGGTTTTTTTATGCATAGCAGAAAGGATAAAAAATAATTACTTGCCTGAAATGCCGCCGAAAAAAAATTATAATAATAAATAATAATTGTTGATTGAAGTATTAGTACATATTGAATTACTTGGCGGGTTGGGTATAAGCCGACGTAGCTCAGTGGTCCAGAGTACCTGACCGGACATCAGAAGTTGCTGGTTCAATTCCCATCGGCGGCATTTATTTTTACTCGGGAGATATTTTCAATTTGTATGGATATTTCAGGTGAGTAATAATTTGCTTATAATAATTTGTTATATTTTATTATGTTCTATTGATCCATATTTTAAAAGCATTTAACCGCTAGATATTATATTTATGCTCTTCTTAGATCTAAATGGTATGGATATTCGTGGCAAGAGATAGTATAGGTAAATATTGAAGACAATATTAGTGATTTCTAAACGAAAATCTGAAACAGAAAAATCAGAAAAGGAAACGGTCACACCTGAGACTCGAACCCAGGACCCTTGTATTTCCGGGACAGTGCTCTACCAACTGAGCTAATGGGATCCTATTCCCCTCGGTCACTTTTAACTGTATCATACTTCGAATAAGAACTACTAACATTGTCTTCATTTTTTCACCGCACATTTTTATTGGCAACTATCTTTATGTATGATCGCAAGATTCAACCCGAACTAAATGCAATCCAGACAGCGTCTTTTTAGATAAACCTATCTTATTTTTTTATTTTTAATGTGCGACATCTATTGACTTTTCTGCAAGTCTAGAATGAATATTTATTTTTCGGAAAAACTTTATTGAGTAAAACCTCAAATTGTAATATTTAAATATTGAAGATAATATTAGTGATTTCTAAACGAAAAACTGAAACAGAAAAATTAGAAAAGGAAACGGTCACATCTGGGACTCGAACCCAGGACCCTTGTCTTTCCGGGACAGTGCTCTACCAACTGAGCTAATGGGACCCTATTCCCCTCGGTCACTTTTAACTGTATCATACTTCGAATAAGAACTACTAACATTGTCTTCATTTTTTCACCGCACATTTTTACTGGCAACTATCTTTATGTATGATCGCAAGATTCAACCCGAACTAAATGCAATCCAGACAGCGTCTTTTTAGATAAACCTATCTTATTTTTTTATTTTTAATGAAGGGTCCTGGGTTCGAGTCCCAGATGTGACCGTTTCCTTTTCTGATTTTTCTGTTTCAGATTTTCGTTTAGAAATCACTAATATTGTCTTCAATATTTAAATATTACAATTTGAGGTTTTACTCAATAAAGTTATTCCGAAAAATAGATAGTATAGGTGTTTCTACCCCAACGTCCGTTTTTTCTTTGTTAACATTTTTTATCGTATACGCCGCGGTATTTTCCAAGTGACTTTGCAGTTTTAGACGAGTGCCGACGGAGTCTTTTATATCTTGACTTTCTTTCTTCTCCCGGTGACACGAACCTTCCTGAGGTCCCGTCGAGAGGGCCTACACCACAGAACCGAAAATACCTAGAAATGAGATATACACGGATTTAAAAAAAAATACATGTCGCCATCTTACATTAATAACCTAGCCTCAAACAGGCCAATGAAATTTACTATCCGTTCAAGAACCACTGAACCAAAAAAACTTGTCTAAGCGTTGTTAAGGATTATTATTTTATAATCTGAATTCTACACGTAGAAAACATACTGATATGAAATACAGGGTTTTCCAATAAGAGGTGTTATTTTGAATAGCCCGTTATTTCGGTAGATGTTACTTTTAAAGCTGTCATTTTTTTACATTTGACAGATAAACTACGCCACTTATAAAAATGGAACGATACACGCTTCGACAACGCATTGAAATTATTAAAATTCACTTGAGTGAATCAAATGCAAATCATCTTGAGTGATGAGGCCCATTTCCACCTCGGTGGCTTCGTCAACAAGCAACATTGTCGCATCTCGGGCTCGGAAAACCCAAGAGTTATTGTTGAAAAGCCTCTCTATCTTCAACGTGTGACTGGTGCGGTTTATGGTCCGGCGGAGTCATTGGACCTCATTTTTTCTAAAATGAGGCTGGAGCAACAGTTACGGTGAATGGATTGCGCTATCGAAAGATGATTAATGTTTTTTTATGGCCGGAATTGGATGGTATTGATCTGTACAGCGTTAATTTTTAACAAGACGGCGCTACGTGCCACACAAGCAACGAAACCATTGATCTTTTACGATTGAATATCAAAATAACACCTCTTATTGGAAAACACTGTATATTAAAAATCTGTTCAAATTATTCGTTTCCCTGTTAAAAATGGGACAGCGGGATATAACAAATGAATTGAAAGATTTCGTAACAAAGTATGAGTCAAAATCAAATTATGCGGATAGCGGAACATATGTTTTTTTTTTTTATTGATATCAATAGCAAAATTTGTACATTATGTAGGTTTAAAGTATAATATAAGTATATTTTTTGTATTTTTTTCACAGTCCTCCTCACTAGGGTTTCCTGTTCTGAGGCGGCCTGTAGTTTTTCTTAAATTTTTGTATTTAGTTTAGAATTGTCTTTACATTGTCTTCAAAATGTTTGTAAGTTGATTATTACTTTGATCTCTAAGCCATGTTTTGACTTTTGTTTTAAATATACTCATTTCGTTTATTTTTTTGGTTTCATTTGGTAGAGCATTGAACAATTTTATAGCATGGAATTTTTTATTTCTCTGTCCAAAGGATGTGTTCAAGCTGGGAGTAATCAGGATATTTTCGCTTTTTGCCCTGGTTGTGTATTTATGTTGGGCAGTACAAATACTTACACTTATAAACACACTTGTATTGTAGCATGCCGTAATGATATCTATTCGTAAAAAAAATGTGTTTTCGATATATTCTGAATGACTAATATTTTATCAGGAACTAAGCATGCTGTCTTCTTTTTAACATGATCATTGTTCTCCGCGTAAGTGATTATTTTATCGTATATAAATGCCTTTGTAAGCGTTAAAAAAATAAAATATATTTTTCCAGTAGGTACCCAACCTTGATATTTTTTACCTTATTTTTACTGTCCCATTTTCCCTCCGAATTGAAGAAAATAAAATAATAAATAAATATTGATTTTATTTGTACAATCTTGAACGCTTTTCAGCAAATTAGCAATATAGCCCCAAGTATATGTTTTTGATGTTATTTTATAGTATACACGATCTTTAGGATTTCTTGATATGAACTGATTAGTTCGAGTGACTGAATGTCTGCGTTCGTGTCGAAAACCGACAGGAACGCTGCACGACTTGCGTCTTTTTATTGCCGTCCTAACGAAGAATTCGCGTCGCAACGCATTATTGCATTGCATGTTGCATGTTGCGTCAGGACGCGGCTAGAGTTTACTTCGGGCAAACATAAGTGCCCACAACAAACTTCTATCATTTCATTTCTTCGGCTGCCTACACCCTACACCAAGTATCACCTCCTCCCCCCACCCCTCACCTGTTTAAGAATACCGCACGAAGTAGCTAGAGGGTAGAAGCTGTCATCCACCCGTCGTTTCTGTTGAATTAACTCGGGTTCCACTGTGACAGCGGAGTTAAGGCTTTGTTCTAGCGGAATGATAAGCCTCCATTGCACGACCGCTCCCGCAACCCCCTCTCCATTCCACCCCCTCCCAAACTGTTGCTGCACTGCCTACTATTTCACAGGGTGTAATCAAAAACTTCCTTTTTTAATTCCTAAAACAGACAGCAGCGCCTCTGGCTTCAATTTTTTGTTGTTTTCCAGCTCCACATAGGATGCCCCGAGGAAAATAATCCCTGTAGGAACTATGTCATCTTTGGAGATACTGTGTGGAGGTTTTTTAAGGAAGATCTTAAATTAGTTTGTATCTATCCCCTCCACTGTCTATCAAGCGGTGGGTTATGAGAGTCCACCAGGAGAGGTGAAGAGGTCTCCCTCAACAGGCCTCTCCCGATCCGGCCCGTCATGCAGCTGTTGGGCAGTAACAACCATCGCACTGATCTGGACTAACCTCACCCGATGAAGTCCCTAGCGTAGCGAAACACTTGGGGTGAACTATAGCAGAGGTGTTCACTATCCGATGAATGGTTCCCGGTTCAAATTGATAAAGATGCATATGTGTACGCGGTTCCATAATAACTCAACACAGTGACAATTCAACACACTCTTAAAGTGATATAAATTCATTAAAAACGATGAAAAAAAAAATTTAAACCTAACCTAACTTAACCTACTTAACCCAGTTAAAAAAGTTTTTGTTTCATCACTTTCCATGACTTTATATAACTTTTTAAAGATGTGATGAATTATCATTTTGATCAGTTATCCGGTCACCAATATTTTCACTGACTCTGTGTTAATTGAACTCTTGTGTTGAGTAATTACTATGGAAAAAATTATGTAAGTATTAGAATTGTAAAATTATGGGTATTTCATCGTCGTTATGAAGTTTTCATTACATTCAAATGGGATGGCGATATAAGATATAGATGTCAAGGCAAATGGAGAGACAGAGCGCGTGTTAAACGGGCTAGAACCAAAAAAATACCAAGTCAGTGGCGACATTGGATTCCATTCCCTCTCAAAATTACATCTTAACCATTTATGGTGTGAACCATCTATTCAGCTCCAAAATATACTGCCCTGACGAAGCTTCAGTAGTAGCGATTCATAGTCGGCAACAAGTATAAAAATACTAGTGATGTAATCAAAGTTATATTATTTAAAGTTCTAACAAATGACGTTTTATTGGTCACATTTGACAATCGTAAGTTTTATGCAAACCCTGTAATTTCTACGATAAATTTATTATATCATAAAACTAATAAAAACTAATAAAACTAATGAAGCACTTACCTATTCTTGTTAGAATATTGGATGACCTCCGGGAGTTTTCTTAACAAAAGTTGGTAAAATATGTGTTTTTGATAATCATGTTCTTTAGGAAAGTAATTAACCTAACCTAACCTAAATCTATGCTATTATAATTCAACAGGTTTTTACGGTTTAGTGCCCAAAATATGGAGTTGTTTATTTATTTTATTTGTGTATTAAAAAAATAGTTTTTAATATAAAAAAAAACATAATCTGCACATTTCACTAGGGTATTCCTGTGTCAAGATGTGCAGCTTTACAATTGCATAATATAAAAGAAAATACATATCAGTAAACTTAATATAATAATAAAATTAAATTTAAACTCACAAAAGAAAATTTAATGACACGGTAGCAAAAATAAAAACAGGATTTTAGTAACAAATGTACGAAAAATAAAACAAAAACGTCTACAAAAGAAACATTGTGCAGTACTTTTATAGTCAGTTGGCAACAATAATATTCTTCTGTAAACTAAAGTACAAAGTACCTGTGCTGGCTCATCAGACACAAGCATAGGTTAACTAAAAAAAAACTGTTACTAAGGATAATATTCAAATGTAAGCCAACAAACCCATCAGAACCACTTTTTAGAAAACTCAGAATATTAGACATTCGACAATTATATGTTAAGACCATTCTCATATACATACGGAAAAATGACTTGGTGAATAAAACACAACAAAAAATTAACACCCGTTACTCGTCACACCTAAATTGTAAAATTCCCCAAACGAAAACAGCTTTCGCCCAGCGGCAGTTTTCTTATATTGCTCCCAAAATATTCAACTCGCTGAGTATTGATATCAGAAAATCAAAAACTCACAATTTGTATGTCATAAGTGTTCAAAATTGGTTATTTATAAAGGGAAGGAACTTTTTCAAGGAATGCCTGCCATCATTAAATTAAGCTCATTTTCTTTATTAGTCATTTTTGTTTTTTCATTCAATTCTGTAAAGAAAAAAGTTTAATAATTAATTAATTAATCTTTATTTTCATTATTTCAACAAGTTCATTTTCATAATTTCTACTTTATTTTCATTATTTTAACAAGTAAAGTAACCTATTTATTTGCTGATTGTGTTCATTTTATCTCATTAATATCAACAGTTTAAAATACGGTTGATGTACACTTGAGCAATCTACTGAACTGGGAACCAGTAAAAGTGTCACCTATTATACACATACATTGCATGTAAAAAAAAATACTTAGATTAAAAAGTTATCAAATATTACATTTATATAATTATATAAACCTATGTATATAAATTTCGACTACCATAATACGGGCGTGTGTCTAGTGTGGTAGTCGAAAAGCATGTAAAAACTGTACACATTAATATTTCATGAATAAAGAAAAAAAAAAAAAAAAAAAAAAAACTATACTAACAATTACAAGAAGGATAGTATGTATAATAAATTATAAAAATAAAAAATTGTTGCACCTGTTTAGTATTTTCCTATTATCAGACACAAGCATTGGTTAACTATACTAACAATTACAAGAAGGATAGTATGTATAATAAATTATAATTAAAAAAAAACAAATTGTTGCACCTGCTTAGTATTTTCTTACAGAACAGAGACCCGATAACGTACTTCCATAAATATATAAACTCTAGATACGGTGTGTCTTACAAATTTGGTCGAATAATTCAGCCCACCAATCTGATTCCATCATCTTACTTCGAAAGCATAATATCTTGGGAGACAAAGTTGGTCCTTGTAGATCAACAAAAAATCAAAAGCAATGCCTCTTGGAATCTTTTGACTGCGAAAGAATGCACCTTATTGATAATAAATGTTTTCGTAACCCAATTTTTGGAACCAATAATTTTGGTTTCTGTTAATTTTTTAACATCCCAAACATTCCGATGTGGACATGCTACACTAGAACCCCCTAAAGGCGTGAGTTGTGCGCCTTTGTTTTCTTTCAGTCATCTTAACAACGTTTTTTGGCATCATGAAAATTGACTTGAAGTACATTTTGTCGATTCATTTTTGTTTATATAATTATTAAATCCGTAAACTGTACATACAGAATCTACTTTTGGGATATTTTTACATAATTTTTTTTCAAAATTGGTAAAAAATATTAATTAGAAAGCGCAAAACACGGCAACTAAGTACTAAATAAATTTAATTTGCCGCCATTGAGAGGAATGTATACGTCTACATGCTACACTAGCGCCTCTGGCGGCCAGCGTTGTTGATTCTGAATATATTTTACCGGAGTTGGAAGTATCATTAACAGAGAAAGTAGCTTCTATGAATTTCACTGATGGCCCCTTTTCGGGTGAAGATTATAAATCTTCATACTACCAAAAATGTTTATTCGTTGAGTCTTAAATCTGGTATCATTAAATAATTCCATGACCAGTAATTAGTCGAGTGCTGTTCTTAAAATGAAATTTACTTTTAAATTCTTTATTACATCTCATTTAATTGTACAGGGGTTCAGTATTAAGGTTCCGTAGTAAGTATTTATTGTTATCAAGTTTAATTTGTAGAACTCCATTTCAATTTTTATTTTTTATATATTCAATAATATTGCAATTTGATAATGCCTTCAGAGGGCGAAACAGCTGTCATGCGTAATAATAATTACACAGCAGAACTTGTTTAAAAATAAACTATTTCCGTAGTAAGCTTTCAAAAAGAAGAAGGAGATGTTTTTATATATATATATGAATGTTAGAGGGAGCGCGCCAATATAAAAAACGATAGCAATTAAGCGAAAATTGGGAAAATATTTAATAAAACAAGACTCGTTTAAAATAAAGCAAAAATTACTCGACAAATGCTTAAGTTGCATTTAAAGATTCACTGTGAACTCTTTCATACCTATAACATGTTAATTAACAGAACGAACCAAATGTGTTTTTAATAATAATTTTCAATAAGAAGGAATTCCATGAAATATCGTCTTAAAAATTAACATGTATTTTTTTAGGAACTTAAAAACTGAAAGTGTTCAAAAGAAATCTGTTACAAATTGGCGGAAATTCGGAACGCTGGGCTTAAGTAGTAGGTACTAATTGGTATCTGAATTACAACAAAAAGCAGCGAAATTATACATTAATAAAATAAAATATATTTTACTACACGACAGATCAGAATTTATTTTGTCTGTCAATATTTATGTTATGATTTGGCACCAATTTTGACACCATTTTGACAACATTTTGACACCAAATTGGATAAAAACAGCCACTCTTTCTTTGGGTAAATTCGGATTAATTTGATGACAACAACAACAATTTTATTCAAAAGTTTAGAATAAAACTACTTATTTTACGGAAACTTCGTATACATTTTAATATAATACCTATATAAAAAGAGGATAAATATTCATAAATTGACATAAGATTGTATTTAAAAAAATTGGGATTGTTAAATGCGTGTAATTACCAAAGGCGACATAAAAACTTTTAACCAACAGCCTGCGCATCTATTGGTCGTTTGCTAAAGTGTATTTATCTGCCTTTATGAACCAGCGGGTAAAATATCATAAGTCAATTTAAATTCTCAAAAACATACTTTTTATAAGTTTTTTTCTTATTCTAATCAAAGAACCTGTTTTAGCTTTATCTAAATTTGCATTCCCCTTTCAACAATTTTAATGATCTATCCTTAGCATCTAGTTTATATAAACTTTTCCATCAAAATTTTTGATATCCAAAAGACCCAATAACGTCCCCGCTACTTTAAATTGCTGGCTAAGAATATAAGGATGCCCTCATAGAGTAAAATGCAAAAACAGACAAACAAAAAAAAACAGTACAAAATACTCATCTCGGCGTACTTAATGTATACGTATATTTTTTTTAATTAGTGGCAGCAATGGTCTGTTTGAAATATGTAGGCGGCAAGTTGTCCGCACCCTCGAGCCTCGAGGGCGGGGGTAGAAATTAGAAAGTGGTTTACTCCCCGTCCAGCGGGCGGTTGCTCTGGGTCATTCACAGTTGTCTACCTGACCAAATTACTTATCTAATCATCCTCCAGAATTTATTTATTTCGCTCTGTTATGCCTTATAAACCTTCCAAAGAGAAACACCCACCCCTTTAGATTAAAACAACGCTTCTTGTATTTTATGAAAACATTCTTTGTATAAAAACAAAAGAGGTTGGCCGATATTACATTTTATTTCCCTGTTTTATGTAGAAGTAACAAAAACATGTTTAAACATCTACATATTCGTAAGGTCGCGGGTAAACCAAACATCTGCTTCACAAATTCATCAATTGCGAATTTCATTAATTATTATATGTGGGGAAATAAATCTAAATGAAGGGTATATTAAATTATCTTGGACTTGTGTACGTTCTTCATTAAAAAAACGTTTCGTTTCCCGTGAGTGATGAAATATCATTTGATAAATAAAAATAACCACTCGATTTTAAAATATAATTCGTCTATTTTTAAATGTGGTTTTAACTTTTTTTAAATGTCTGGACTGTGGATTGTAAAGGGTTTTCCAATAAGAGGTGTTATTTTGAATAGCCCGCTATTTCGGTAGATGTTACCTTTGAAGCCGTCATTTTTTTACATTTGACAAGTAGAAACTACGCCATTAATAAAAATGGAATGATACACGCTTCAACAATGTATTGAAATTATTAAAATTCACTATAAAAATGGTGAAAATTTGGCAGAGACGGTTCGTAAAAGTCGAACATTTTTGTGTCGTCGTGAAGCACCTTGTCGGACCGCAATACAGAAATTGGTGGAAAAATTCAAGCTGTTGGGACAACTTAGTGATGTGAAGAATAAAATCCAAGCACGTCGCTCAAGAACAGCCAAGAATATTGCTGCTGTAGCCGAAAGTGTTGAAGAAAACCCAGGCTTGTCCATTCCTCGTCGTTTTTTGGAATTAGGCATTCCACAAACGTCATTACACCGTATTACGTCTTAACGCTTATAAAGTTCAGTTAACACAAGAACTCAAGGCGGTCGATCATCAACAACGACGTGTCTTTGCTGATTGGGTCCTTGAAATACGTGAAAAAAATCCGGAATTCCATCGAAAAATGATCTTGTGTAATGAGGCCCATTTCCACCTCGGTGGCTTCGTCAACAAGCGAAATTGTCGCATTTGGGGCTCGGAAAACCCAAGAGTTATTGTTGAAAAGCCTCTCTATCCTCAACGTGTTACTGTTTGGTGCAGTTTATGGTCTGGCAGAGTCATTGGACCTTACTTTTTCGAAAATAAGGCTAGAGCAACAGTTACGGTGAATGGATTGCGCTATCGAGAGATGATTAATGATTTTTTTTATGGCCGGAATTGGATGGTCAACGTTTACTTTCAACAAGACAGCGCTACGTGCCACACAAGCAACGAAACCATTGATCTTTTACGGGAAAAGTTTCCAGACCGTGTTATCTCTCGAAGAGGTGATCACAATTGGCCACCGAGATCTTGTGATTTAATAACCTTGTGACTTCTTCCTTTAGGACCACGTGAGAAGAAGGTCTTCGCCAACAGCCCAGCGTCGATCAAGACCTCAAAGATGGAATTCGTGAGGCTATCGAGGACATAAGGCAGCCACTTTGCGATTTGGCTATGGAAAATTTCATGAAAAGGATATGGTCCTGTAGGCGTGGTCGTGGTGGTCATTTGACTGATGTTATTTTTCAATATTAACGGCATACCTTTCTCTTTATAATGAAATAAACATTCGATCATTTATATCAAAAAATGGCATATTTCTTTGAGTATCAAAATGACACTCTTATTGGAAAATCCTGTATAATGCTGTAGTTGTATTAATTAGTAGTACCTACACAATGGAGTGCTGGTACCTACCCTGATGTATGAATCTGAGGCATGGAACTGGCAGAGAAAGGATGAAAGTTGACTGAATGCTGTAAAAATGAGATCCCTGAGGCGTATGTATGGTAAAACCATGTATGATCGTGTGAGAAATGTGGAGATCCGCAAAGAGTGCAAGGCTGATGTAAGCGTAGTGAGTAAGATCAAGAAAGGGACGCTTAGATGGTTTGGGCTCTTAGAGCAAATGAGTGAAGAAAGGAGTGTATATATGACACAAATTTGAATGTTAGCAGAAGTCAGGGGACGCCCAAGGAAGATATGGCACGACCAAGTGAATCAGATACTTGAGTCGGGCTATGTCAAGAGTCAGAATAACAGAAGAGTATTATGTGACGATGTATGAATGTGAATGAGGCAAGGAGTGTGTGCCAAGACCGAATTGGCACACCGATTTCAGAGAAATGCATCTGCTTGTGCATGCGTGATTGCATTGTCATCAACATCGAGTCTATCTGCCGATTTTTAACTCGATCGGATGTCGGGAAGTGGGTTAACTTCCATTCCCAAGATTTGCATTCATTCATTCCTGAAAACAAGAGTGAAATTGAAATAGATGTATTTAAAGATGATCTAATTCGCCAGATCATGAAACCATCATGCAACGTGGCAAAAAGAAAATTGGCGATTGAATAGGTAATATAATACCTATCATATTATTCATTACTTATAAATAACTACAATAATGTACTGTGCAATCCTCTTCCAAACACAAGCAAACACTTCTATGGAAGAGGGATTATTCAAATCTCTTAATATTTTAAAACCTAATGTAAATACGATTATATAAGTGGCGATTGAATATTTAATATAAGGGCGTAAAGGGTAATATGAGAAGCGATTAAATAAGTAGTATAATTGGCGATTGAATAGGTTATATAAGAGTCGATTGAATCGGTAAGTTTTGAGAATAACATTCCAAATTTCATCAATAGAAAAATGGGATCCGGTTACAATCCTAAATCGTTGTATTCTCCCAGGAACTACCACTATAACAACTCCGTTCAAACAAAAAGTTTCACAGCAAAGTTGGTATCCGGAAATATCTCTTTCCCGGATTCGGTCTTAGAGCATTGTTGAGCAATCAATGGAAAAACAGATCTGAAATATAAAACCAAAAGTAGGCACTCTCAGTATTTAAAGTCTAACAAATAGTATATTCGGTGCGTTTTGTATATTTTCTATGATATTTATATGTTTTTTTGTTATTTATTTTTGGGGTGTTATGCCGTGTTGCGCTAACTCCTTATTTAGCCAACGTTTCGGACAGCATTGCAGTGTCCATCATCAGGGCACATGTGTTATTTAAATAACAATAAATGATTTATTTTTGGGGTGTTATGCCGTGTTGCGCTAACTCATTCTTTAGCCAACTTTTCGGACAGCATTGCAGTGTCCATCATCAGGGCAGATGTGTTATTTAAATATTAAATATTATTTAAATAACACATCTGCCCTGATGATGGACACTGAAATGCTGTCCCAACCATTGGTTAAAGAAGGAGTTTGCGCAACACGGCATAACACCCCACGGCAAAACAAATAACAAAAATATATTTTGCCGTGAAAATCTTAAATGATATTTATATGTGTTACCTAATAAAAAAATCAGATGGGAATCTTATATTTATTTACTACTGGACCTAACATCCAATTTACAAAACAAATCAAATGTAAATGTAAATTATAAGAGTAAAGAATGGTAACTTAAAGCAAAGAAAAAAAATTCGTGACAAGTCAAGACTTATTCGTTATTGCTTATGTTTGCATTCATTTGCAGGTATTTATTTAAAAGCATGTACATTATTTTTGCATAACATGTCGACGTATTGCGTAAATACGGCTACGTAAGTGCACGGATTTTATTAATAATTTCATAACTCAGTGCATAACTGCCTCAAGTAACCTCTTATATCGAATTGCATTCTCGAAACCCGGATGTAATATAAATCTCGATTATAAAACCTTTACGAAAGTCATCATTGCTGAGAAAATAAAAGAAAACAATGTTTTGACATATCATGATACCATAATTTTTTAATTTAAATAGCGTTTATCAGATATGATTTGAAATATTCACGGCCAAAATTATATTCGTGTTTTATTTTTGCTTCTTTAGCCAATGTTTCAGACGGCGTTGTTTCTTAAATTCATTTTTTAATTTTTTTTTCAGAGAATACCACCCAAGAGTCTCAACTTCGTGCCCTTGAGTACCTTGGAAATTCATCTACTAATAAGCTGGATACAATTTAGAGAATTTAGTGTTCAGTTGAAGTACACGTGCCCTCAAGGGAGCATGGTCAACGAAGTGACAAAATGTGTTCTGGGAAACTGCATTACCTTTGGTAGGTACACTCGACAGTACGAGTAAAATAGATTTATATATTCACGTCGCAGTGTTTTAGGTGAAAATGGTGGAATTAAATTTCCGTGAGTTGCTCCCCTTAGTTGACTTTGATAAACCGTGCGATCTTATTATATATCTGTACCACAGGCCCTGTTTTAATTATTTTTATTTTTCATGTTTATTCCAGATGAAAAAAAAATATTGGGAGATAGTAAATATACTTACAGAAAAGAAAAGAAAATATATTAGAAAATTATGATAATAGTAATACGGAAAAAAATATTAAAATGAATTGAAGACATCCATAACATTAGGAATTGGCTCCATCGCTTGTAAATGGGACCCTGCCATAAGTCCAGTGCTGGAGCGGTTTTGCTCGTGGCTTGTCGGGTTCTGTAGCTGGTGATCCGTTTTCTAGGCTCGAAACCGGGAACGCGCCCTTCTCTGAAAATCTCAATGGCACTGCAGTACCGGGACAACTCGAAAAGCATTCGGTACGAGTTGTTGTATTCTACTTCCACAGCTCAGAGGTATATAAGCTGATGCAATATGTGTCAAAAAGTTGCCTTTTTGCTTCTGGGCTACACTTATTAATTCTTCGAGAAATTATGTTTGCCCTAATGCACACACACATTAATTAAAACTACAGTAATTTTCTCCGTCGCAATTTTTTTTTTTTTTTTTTAATTTCTTTATTGATTTAAATAGGTACAGTTATAATGTATACATATTACAAAGTTGTTTTTTTTGTAAATATCAGAAAGAGTAAAGTAACACACCCTTTCTTTGAGCAAACGGTCGTGTTAAAAACGTGGGGAAACGTAATTAGTTACTATTTTAACAATTTTATTATTTTAAACAAAGAAAAATAAAATACAGTTTACAGACAATTGTTATAAAAAAAATAATAGAAAAAAAGGAGGAAAGAAAAAAAGAAGAAATCAGAAAAAAGGATATCTAATTTTATTTTAGAGAATTATGATATTATTTTAAAAGTGTAATAATTAAAGAAATACTGCTGAATTATATTTTTAATTGTGTTTTTGAATTTAAACAATTTTTTTGTAATCTTACATCTAGAGGTAATTCGTTTTACCATTTCACACCACTATATTTATAAAATGTTTGGGCTGTGGTGGTTTTGCAGCACGGGGAGGTTATAGAACCTTGCAAATGTGGTATGTTGCTGTTGCTGTTTTATCTGAATCATCATTAAGATCCGGTGTTGTATGGGTCCTAAGTACTTGACCTCGAATTTTTCTGTTATTTTCGTGCCTTTTAGGCTGACGGGTAATACTTTTGTAGGACCTGCGTCCGACTTGAATACTAGCAACACAGATTTCGTTGGATTGTAGACAATGTTATGCTCAGTGGCATATTCTTCGCAAACAGCTTTCACATGGCTTTAATGGTTGGCGACAAAATAACCATGTCATCTGCATACGCAATGTTATTTAGTTCATGTAGGAACACATTCATCCCAGGAATAGTAGGTAAGTACATATCATTAAATCATCAGTGGCCCTATCAATTTATCAGAGTACTCCCAAGAGGAAAAACGTTCGACTTTACCGCTTGCCTAAAACATTACTTAAAACTTTCTCAAATGTAAGGCAAGCACACACCCGGCGCAGGGTGAGTAAAAATACATTTTAAGAGTGTGTCTATATAATATCAATATATAACTGCAATCATTGATCTGATTCACTAAAAATCCACGTAATCGGGTTTGCACATTGATGTATTAAAACAATGGGTTTGCACCAAGCTTTACAATGAATTAGTAGGTATTCTGCAAATAATCGCTTATGATTTTTTATCAATACTACCTTTTGCATGCCCTTTAAACAATCGTTTATATTATCAGTACATGCGAATCAGCTGCCAATATTGTTGACCGAGGAAGGGTAGAAGAGAAGGTAAGGGTATTTGTTAATTTGTTTGTATGTTCCGATTCCGTTTTAAGATGGTGGCCGTTTTAATGGTTTATTATAAATTATTTTTTCAAACGAGAAATCATCGTGATTTTTTGTACTTTATTATTCGCATTTTTCGATATTGCGGTACCTACCGGCCCGAAGAAAGTTTGAAAAAAGAATTGTCGTTGAGATAGTGACGTTTCTTTGTAGAAATTGAATAATACCATTTTTTGTGTTACATGAATTACTATGGTTTATAATTAAGCAGAAACCTACTTACAAATCTTATGACTTCTCAACTGGGTGTTCAGAAAATCAAGAGAAAATATATTTAATTAAAATATGCATAGTGTTATTATCGTTGTATACTGGAAAAAGCTCAACACAATATAGCGTAACGTAGTGACTTTGAAAACACGGCATTTGCCAAAACTTTCGTAAAAGTAACTAAGGAATATAGCGTCATTTGAAATACGAAAACATAAGTTTAGATTCAATAAAATCTGATCATTTTATTAGTAGATTTACAGATACCATTAAGCAAACGGTTGGAGAAATGCGGGAACAAGAAAATAAAAATGTACAAAACTTTACTACAACTACTATAGAATGTTAAATACCAAAACATAACATACAAAATAACCTTTAACTTGCGTCCTCATTGTGCCCATAGAACGGCCGCCAGCGCCATTCGTCAATATCCGGAGGTCAAGTGGCATCAAACATCATGCTTCGCGGCGCACTAGGATAGTGTTAATTTGGCATAGGTTTGCGATAACACCGTCGGGGCGATTGTGATTTTGATTTCATTGTAAGAAGCATTTTGTGCGGATTCTACAACGTACAAAATTGGAATACCGGGTTGCTCTTTGACCTCTTTTTCGATCGCGTGGATTTTAATGGCGTACTGTTTATAATGTGCTGATATTATTATAATGAAATTTTGTCTTCACCGCACAAATGCATTTCAGAGAAAACTATCACTGGAAGTTACTACTTGGATTCACCCGGGTTTAAATACACTTACCAGTATTTTATGTTATTATTGTGCAATAAAACAAACAAAAAATATATGGTGGCTTGCCTTAGTTTTGAAAAGTAAATAAACGTTTCTAAAATTTAACAGCTTATGATGAAATAGTTGTTTCAAGCTAAAAATAACAAAATACAAATGGAAAAAAATAATTTCAAATCCATAGAACCTAATGTTTGAGAGATTTCAGATATCACACAAGCAGGTTTAGGGGATATTACATTATTCATTATGGTAAGTTTTCACCCAAACTTAATTTATCGACTTTTACCAAACGCTCCAGTAGAAATAGAGTTGTAGTTAAGCTATAAATAATAATCTCATCGTATAGTAAAATGAATTACACATGCGTCGCAAAACCAACTTACGCTTTTATGAATAAGTAATGCTTAGTTTGTGTCTGGCGTTTTATTTGATGTCAAATTACATTGACAAATTAAATATGAATGAATCGTCAATTTATTTTTATAGACGATATAAATTGGGATGTAGGTATGTAGCATATGGTTCTGGTAATAAGACTAATTCCGTCGCGGTATCATTCGAAACATCCACTGAACTGAATATCCCTAGAACATTTGAGTCATAGATAGAGAGATAGGATAGATGGATGAGAGATTGAGAAGAGATAGATAGATAGAGGAGAGAGATAGTTTTTGTGGTTTGTGATACAACCACAAAAGCGTTTTTGTCTGGCTTGTGTACTCAGCCAGGCCCCGCTACTTTTTCCGGCCGGAGGAATCCCGCCGGCCCACCGAGCAGGCGCCCGCGCCCACCCAACTGCCTTTATCAAGGCAACCTTTCACGCAAAACACTCAAATAACGCAGATCCACGCTGGCCCCCAAAAACCGCCCGCAAGCACCCGAGACGTGCTCCCTTTTTAAGAGGAGGCACCGACTTCCACAAATCAAGATGTTCCCGACGAGGATGCTCCCCGCTGACCACGAGGACTCCCCGGTCGTGGTACCATCCGGCGCTCACCAAATTGCGCTTCGCACTAAGACCGGGACCGTGCGCCTTACGATCCTCGCACCACAGCCCCGCCCCGAGGACCCAAGGACCCGGAGACCATCCACCACCACGGCTCCCACGACGCCCGACGCCACCGCGATGACGGAGCCCGCAGCAGGCCCCTCTTGGGCAACAGGACCCAGTCCTGCCCCCACGCTCCCCCCGATAGGCCTAGCGTCGGCCTACGTGGCGCCCCCGAGGCCGCAGCAGCCGATGGAGACGGCTGCCCCCCAGGATGGAGGCTGGACGAGGCCGTCCAACCCCGTGAAGAGGCCCATGTCCCCACGGGGACCACAACCGCTCCAGTGTGGCAACCGATTTGAAGAGTTGCCCGAGGTAAACGAAGGCGCTGGCGCGCCGCGTATAAAGCGTGCCAATACTAATCATACTTTCTCCCCCGCAGGTAATGGCAGGAGAGACCGCGTTCCCCCGGTGGTGATGACCCTGGGGAACATGACGCATTCCCAGATAACAGCCTCGGTCCAAGGACATCTGGGGGCTGGTAAACTTTTCTCTTTTAGGTACAACAGGGGTGGCACGGCCAACATCTTCGTGCGCACGATGGAGGACCATCGCGCCCTCACCAATGGACTGCGAGCGGAGGCTCGCGGCTTCCACACATTCACGGCCGAAGCCGAAAAAATGAAAAAGGCCGTGATCAAGGGCCTGCCGCTCGTTGAAGTGGAAGAAATCATGGCAGATCTGGAATCACAAGGATTCCCAGCAGTGAAGGTGGTTAAGATGACCGCCTCAATTGAGTGTCCCTTATACTTAGCACACTTCAATAAGGAAGTCAACATGGGACAGCTGCGTGCGGCCGTCAAATATCTGTGCCACTGCCGCATTCGCCTCCAGAAGCACAGGAGCAATCACCTACAGCACGGCACCCAGTGCTACAGGTGCCAAGACTTCGGGCATGGGTCCCGAAACTGTTCGCACACAGCAAGGTGTGTTAAATGCTTACTGGAGCATGCTTCGGCAGAATGCCCCAAGAAGACGAGAGATGAGTCCGCCGCATGTTGCAACTGCTCAGGCCCGCATCCCGCCAACTACAGAGGCTGCCCCAAGCGGGTAGCGTACGTCGCCTCCATACAGCAGCGACCTGCCAGAATGGCCCAACACCCACCGGCAGAACAGAACCCGAGCAGGCCACCTCCTCAGCCGAGGACGGATGGACGCACATGGGCCAACGTAGCCGGAGGCACCGCCCCCGCCCAACAGCAGCGCGAGCCCGTGCCGCCCCCACAGCCCCGCCCCCAGCCCCGCCCACAGCAGGAGCACGTGCGCGCGCCCGACTCCTCAGAGGGCAACCTGGATTTGATGGCCCTGCTCCAAGGACTCCTGAGGATGCGATCACAGCTCGCCCGCTGCACAACAAGAGCAGACAAGCTCGTCATCCTGATAGAGCTTCTAGACACCCTCGATGCCTAATACCGAGATGGTGAAAGTCCTCGTATGGAACGCATTTAGCGTGCGCTACAAGACAGACGAACTGCTCGCTTTGGCAAACGAACTAAACACCGACATTATTCTCTTATCAGAATCCCACTTGAATCCAAGTGTACCGCTGAGAGTGCAAGGCTTCGAGATTTATCGAGACGATCGAAAGGAAAGATCAGGCGGAGGAACCGCAATATTCGTTCGGCAATCTATGACGTCCACAAGAATCCCCACTCCGAAGTTGAAGTACGCCAAAGCCACGATTATCGAAGTCACCATAGAGGGTAGAGCGCACACCATCATCTCCGTATACTGCACCCAACGTAACCTAGTGAGAGAAGATCTCAATAAATTGCTCAATCTGGGACCGATTGTTGTGATGGGAGGCGATTTGAACGCCAAACACAACTATTGGAATAACTACAGAGGAAATGCGAACGGAAATACGCTCTTTACACACATGCAGACAAATACCTATTCGATAATGGCGCCCGACAGACCTACGTACTACTCGCAACTATCTAGATATCCGAGTACATTGGATATAGTACTCGAGAAAAATGTTAAGACAATATCTCCACTGCGCACATTAGACGAGCTGTCATCGGACCACCTGCCCGTGAGCTTTACTATAGGCGGCACAACTTCAAGGACCCCCAGAAAACAGCGCAATTACAAGGATGCGAACTGGGAAGGATTCAAAAAAGAAGTCAACGAACGAATTCATCTCACTTCGGGAACTCTGCGCTCGCCACAAGAAATCAACGCAGCTACAAGCACTCTCACAGAGATTATTCAAACAGCACAAGATACACACATTCCTCTAAAAGAAATACACCCATACACGATCAAGCTTCCCGAGTACGTTCTATCGCTCATCAAGGAGAAAAATCGCCTTCGACGCATGTTTCACCGCACACGCGACGAATATTTCAAGACAGCGTACAACTGCCTGCAGAGGGAAATCAAGACATCGCAGAACTCAAGCGCGAACTTTGGGACAAAAAAGTCGCATCACTCACGCCGAAGGATAATTCCCTATGGAAAATGGCCAGCACGCTTAGACATAAAGATTTCACAATCCCCCCGCTACAGAAATTGAACGGCCCCGGGACGGCGCTTTCGCTACAAGAAAAAGCTGAAACACTCGCCGACGGGTTCGAGAGAGCCTACGCCGCTACAGACGGCCTTTCCGACCCGGCTACAGACCGGATCGTAGCTGACTCTCTACGAGACTTAAGGGAAGCAGAGCAGACAAACGCTGAAGATATTCACTTTGCTACGCCAAGCGAGATTGCTGTCACAATCAGGCGATTGAGAACAAACAAGGCGCCGGGAAGCGATCAAATTCACAACATTTTACTCAAACATCTCCCTCAAAAAGCCATCAACTACACAACAAAATTGTTCAATGCCTGCCTCATGACCGGGCATTTTCCCCAGAATTGGAAATCGGCGACCGTGCTGCCTTTCGCAAAGCCGAATAAAGATAGAACGCAGCCGACAAGTTACCGGCCGATTAGCCTATTATCTACGCTGAGCAAGGTATTTGAACAAATTATACTCAACATGCTTGTACCACACCACGACGACAACAAAACGTTGCCAGACGAGCAGTTCGGCTTCAGAAAGAGGCACTCCACGACCCATCAACTCACCAGAGTAGCGGAATACATCGCAAGAAAATTTAACGAACATCGCTTCACCGCTGCTGCGCTCATCGACCTAGAGAAGGCATTCGACACCGTATGGATAGACGGGCTCGTGCATAAACTGCACCGCACTAACACGCCCATATACCTAACGAGACTGATACAGGAATACCTAAAGAATAGATCGTTCAGAGTGTTCATAAGGAACGTGCTATCTTCAATGCGTGAGATTCCAAAAGGCGTGCCGCAAGGAAGTTTACTTGGACCATTTCTCTTCATTCTGTTCACCTACGACATCCCCCGAGACGAGAGATGCAATCTGTCTATCTACGCAGATGACGTCAAACTATACGTTTCCTCGCTGAAAGCGAATATGGCCGCTATTTACCTACAGAGGGCGCTCGACGCGCTCGTAGAGTACTACAAAAAATGGCGCCTGAAACTGAACGAGGCGAAAACTGAAGCCATCATGTTCACGAGAAAACGTGTAAATAGAACACCTGACTTTAACATCGAAATGGGAGGACACAGCATTGAATGGAAAGATGAAGTGACATATCTCGGCCTGACCATGGACTCCCGCTTCAACTGGAAATCTCACACGCGCACGCGACAGGCGATCGGCATGATGAAGCCAATTTTCAATAGACGGAGTCCGCTACTTCCCAAAACCAAACTCCTCGTCTACTACTCGCTCATTCGTCCGGTACTCTCTTATGCGATTCCCGTATGGAGCAGCATCTCACACACAGACCACAAGAATCTACAGACACTTCAAAATCTCTGCATTAAAATCACATACAACACGAGACTCAGAACAAACTTGAAGAGATTACACGAACGAGAACAAATTCCAACTCTATACGAATTCACACACAGACTGACTGAACGCTTTTACAAATCACTCACACTTAGTAAAAATCCACTAATACGAGACATAGGACAATACAATGCTCCGAGCGACCTGACATTCAGATACACACATAGACTACCTAAACACATCCTCATGGACTATGACCACATATGCAGTGGCGTAGCTAGGTAACCAAGGGCCCTGGGGCAAATGAAAAAATGGGGCCCCACTGCTATGTAAACTGATTAGGTTTTATCAAATAAAAATATGAAATATACAAACACTTTAAAAATGCTAAGCTACTTAAGCTCTTTTTTGTGTACTGCAGTCTGCAGGGCAGGTAATAAAAATATTAAACAGTAACAACATGAATTACAATTAATACTTGGTGTAGGTTTGGCTGATAAAACGAAATAGAGAAGATTCAAGGGTTTATTATATAAAAGTCGGGCCTACCAACTGACTAAATAACAATTATATTTACAATTTTTTCCTAGCTTTAGTTTTCGCAAAAGTATCAATGACTTCGTTTAAATCCAGGCTTGATGCGGTTTTGTTTTCAATTGCTATTAGCGATAAATGTCGGAGTCGAGTTTGGCCCATCTTATTTCTTAAATAATTAATTTTTTTTTTTGGTAAACTAATGTTTAAGACAAGATTTTTTATGCATAGCACAAAGGGTAACAATTATTTTTTATAAGCAATAATTATTAGCCTGAAACACTCATCCACATTGAAAAATCTCCTGATAAAAGATACATGACGCCAACGGGACTTGACGGGTTCCCGTAGTCCCGTTGGCGTCATGTATCTTTTATCAGGAGATTTTTCAATGTGGATGAGTGTTTCAGGCTAATAATTATTGCTCTCAAATATTTTTAGTTTGCTTAATGACCTTTCAGCTGCTGCAGAAGTGACAGGAATTGTAAAGAATAATAACATTGCTGTAAATACTTCCGTTAGGTCGCATTCTAGTACTCCATATTTGCTCATTATTTCCTTACATAATTGGTGAACAGTCCATGCTTGAGTTAGTTGAGGTAAAACTAGATGGTAAATATTAATAAATTGAAGTGAAAAACTAGGGCCTATTATATCTGAATATTTTCTTTGGAATTCGTCACACTTTTGTAATAAAGTTGCTTCATCAACATGTAATAAAAATGTTGGTGTTAGAAAATCGAAAATATGACAGACTGCACTCATACCAATAAAACGTGTATCTAATTGAGATATTACTGTGTCTAGTGCATTATTGAAAATCTCAATTTTAAATATTTTTCTCGGTTTGGAAATCGGTGATCAGCAGCTAATTCATCAAAATGTTTTTTCTTTGATAATGCCTTTTTTCTTGAAAATGGGTATCAATACCATATTTTCTTGCAGTTTCACTGGCTTTGCACTTGAATAATTCGAAATCATTTCTATAAACTTGCAACTTTGCTTTAGTCTCTGCTAAAAGTTTACTCGCCTCGCCCAAATTGATGTCGCATTTTTGTAAAATTTTGGATGCATAATTGATGTCGTTCAATACACTGTGCATGAATTCGCAAAGCAACACGAACTCGAAATTTAGCATTTTTGTTTTAATACTCTCTGCTTCACTACGCTCATCTTTATTAGGACTCTTTAGAACTGTTTCTGATAATGCTTTGATAATATCGAAATAACGAAGTTTTATTACAGATATCGTATTGACCCTACTGGACCATCTAGTTGGATTTAGTTTTTTTAGAGTGGTGTCCGATTCGCCAGTGAATTTTGACAGTAGATCCCAACGTTTGATGCTGTTTCCGAAAAAGTAATACAAATCTTGCAACGTTGCGAAAAAAATCTGTATTTCCACACAACTGCTAACGGCATAATTCATCACCAAATTTAAATATGCGTGGCACGTACTCTGCGTTAGGCAGCTTCTAGTATTTTGGAATAACACAACCAAAAACGATTAACTGGCCCATATTTAGAACACGAAGAATGAAGGCTGTAAAGGCCCCATATCAAGATGTTTTTCATTATCACTTCATATTTTGTTCGTGAAGTTTCCCAAGTCATAAGAAGATTTATCGTACACATTTTCGAAAAATGTAGAGGTCTGTGGTTCCTCCAAACTGCTCCAAACCCTCCGCTCTTATGTGTGTCATGCACGTTCACATGATCGGCGGCGGAGGTATCTCCAACTGCAATAACTGTCGAATCTTCTTCAGTAGGCTTCTCAACCAACACTGCAGTTACCACATTATTTGAGTCACTATCAATAGAAATATTTTGGCCAGATGTACTTGCAGAAGGCTGACTAAAAAACTTGTCTATTTTGGGCAATTTTTGTTTACTATCTTCTCTTTCTTGGCGTTGTTTGCGTTTAAATGCACATCTGGGTTTCTTCTTTTTATCCATATTTTAATACGTTACAAGTGTCGTTGGGGAATGACGCACATATCACTATCCGTCAAATTGACAACACTGCCAATCTACAGAAAGAATTTAGGGGAATTCCCTAGGCATAACTTTTGAATTTCTCTCAACTGAGTTGTCATGAATAAAGTGGGGTTGCAAGTTGCAACCTGTTATACTTATTTTGAAAATGGGAGAAATTTCCAAAAGTTCAGTTTGGTCGATATTTCTGGTAAGGATTCGAGGGCCCCCCTGAGCTTGAGGGCCCTGGGGCACTGCCCCGCGTAGCCCCTAGGTAGCTACGCCGCTGCACATATGGTACATACCAGAATTAGACGCGGACGAATAGCGAGCAGTAGGTATTTCCTAAACTCCCGACTTTCTTCCCAAATATATAATGTTTATATATCTATTTATATATTTATATAATATTTTATAATTTGTATGTATATGTATGTTTATTTTCTATCTTCCCATAAGTATATATTAACATAAAAACAGACACACAAACACACATCTCAAAAATGCAGGACATCATATACCGATGTTACTGAAGGCCGCAAACGTTTCAAGTTGACGTTCGGCCGCTCCTTCCTGGGTAAGGTTTTCTGCGATTTTCCTTATTCCCAACGGCAAATGCGGAAGGATTCCAACAAAAGGGCGCAGCCGAAATTTCCTCCCCCCCATTCCCAACACAACACAAACAGACACGTATGTAGTATATGGCCGCTGTAGGTCGCCGCTGGTGCTGATGCTGGATGATGATACATGCAATTTTATTAGGGTTTTTAGGTAACAAATTTTTTCCCTACCGAGAAAATACAAGGCCTCTAAGTCTATAAAAGCCAGGTAATATTTAAATAAACCCATATGAGGTAAAAGTTGTGAGGCGCATATGACGCCGTTCTATTTGTATAAAGAACATTAACTTTAAATTCAGTAAATTTAAATGATTCACCACTTCATGGAATATAAGAATCTAGAAAATGAAAAAAAAAATAGAACATTTGAGTTGTATAGCGCCCTTCATGGCAGCAGGACGCGTCCTAACGCGCTCCCAACCGCTTTGTGTTTTTTTAGTATTTTCAAGGGAAATGAGGCAACATCCTTTTGAAATTATTTTTTAATGCAATCAATCAATATTTTAACTTAAATAAAAATAAAACTTAATAACCAGTTATTAGAACTTTATAATGTGTGATTTGAGTGCAGTGTTTCAAAAGTGAATATTCGGAAATTTTGCTCAAAAATATTGGACATTCGAAAGGAACGTCGATCGGTAGATGCATCCCAGATGCTTTCAACGGAATTCTCGGAAACTCTGAAGACTCTGGCAAGTTTTTTTGCTAAGCCCAGGGTAATTTATCATCCCGATTGTCGCTTTTTATTGCGGGCAGAATGCACCACTTCAACAATCACCAGGAACAGGATTACATGGAGATGAATGATGGACTTGCCGAACGTCACAGCAGTGCTGCCAGGGCCTCTTATATATGTAAGGTGTCAGTGCTTTATTAGCAGCAGACACATACATGGACGCTGTTGGTGGACGCGGTGGACTCTCTCGCTGCAGCAGCTGGTCCAGTTTCTTCACCACCTAGGATTCTTGCGGCAGAGTCTCCATCTTCTATCTTCGTCGAACATCACAGCGGTGCTGCCAAGGTCTGGTATCTCTGAGAGGATAGTGTGTCAGTGCTTTATTAGCAGCAGACACATACCTGGACGGATGACGAGCCTCGTGCTGGCACTGTTGGTGCACGCGGTGGACTCTTTCGCTGCAGCACCTGGTCCAGTTTCTTCACCACCTAGGATTCTTGCTGCAGAGTCTCCATCTTCTATCTTCGTGTCAGCTGTTCCTATACTTCATTTTACTTAACTTAACTTCACTTTATTTTTGTAATATGTATATTTTTTGTAATATCTGCATCAACTGTAAAGCGCCCCTGAGGCGATATCTCACAAAAGCGGTGCTATACAAATCATTCAATAAATAAAAACATTGGCGTCAACAGGGGAGTAGTTTTTTTAACAGTAATAATATGGTATACATTGTAAGGATTTCGAGGCTCCCACGCTAGGGCGCCAGTGTTAGGGTGCCAGTGTTGAGTTGCCGGCAGTCAGCTCCAGTGGTAGAATCAGGAGATTTATGGTTTAGCTCAGTTGGGGTCGGCAATCATGCCTTTACACGGGAACAGATTCAATAATTCAACTCCACTCTATCGTCAAATGAAAATGGAATGATTCATGAGTGTATTTACAGTTAAACAAGCACACACATAGTATAACACAAAAGGGGCACATAATATACATCCAAAATTAATCCTGACTGTCAACAACTGTCAATTTAACAAATCTATCTCTTATTTTGGTTTCGTCTGGCAGACGTCTGTGACAGTCGTCGATTCGATCGATTCGATTAGTCGAGTCGTAAATTCAAGGTTTTTAAATACACACATAATGGGCAAAGGTTTGGTGTACGCTTACATGAGATTTTCCATGAATTCGGGGTTGCTAGGGCCAGCGAAGAGTTACTTTCAGAACATTATAGAGTGGAAAACACGGTATTGCTCGTCCACACGTGCCATCGGGAGCGTGTTAGGCTGGGCGATGCTCTGCGCGCTCGGAGAGCGTGATGTCGAGGTCGAGTGTAGAGTTGAAGTGCCAGATGGCCGACGCGTGCTGAAACAATGCATGCGCACCGTTCTGCGTCGCCTAGTTCTGCGTTGAATATTATTTCACGGGGTTTTTAAATGTGTCTGAGAGATTGTTACGTAACAACATACAGAGGAAGACCAAACGCATTATCTCTGCACCTAAATGAGATACAGAGTCGCAAGTCGATAAAATGTAGTTTTTTTTTAATTATACAGTAGTGAATTGTAGAAAAAGTCAAGGAAGCGGAGAATGACATCAATCAAAAATATTTTGTAGTAAAAATAAGAGAACTTGATGCACGATGAAAATGAATGTGTGAAGTGGAAGTGAATGGTAGGAGAAGTCAGGGACGCTCGATGGGTACTTGGCACGATCAAGTGAATCACATACTTATATATGGCAAGATGAGGCGTATATGATGAACGAAGAAAGGGGTTCATGGGGTTTATGAGAAAAAAGTTGTGAATGGTTGAAGAATTCGATGGCATGGCATGGCACGATCAAATGAAAAAAATACAAAAAAACTTTTTAATAACATTGCATTTGCAATAAAATATAGCCAAATATATATAGTAGCATAAATTTTACATACCTTATTTTGTTATTTATTACTAATAACTTTTAATATAGTAAATAACTTTTTTTGCATGCCGAAATTCGAGTTGACAATCTCAGGATCCATGTTCGAGGATCTTAACCGCTCGGTAACGGAGATCGTCAAACTATATGTATATTTTGATGTGAGATCATAAAATGCCATTCAAATTATGCGTAAATATTAACTAACTGCTGTTTACTATGAGTTGGCGAAAGTGGTAAAAATACCCTTCTCGATGTTAACCGACAATCCAGTGAAAGGGTAGAAATACCCTTCCCGCGGTTAGTGCGTTGATATGCCCATGGGCCTCTTCACGGCTTACGATGGCCCTGTTCATAACCCCGAGCAATGCCAGGTACGAGTCAGCTTTTATGCAAATATTTCTAGTTAATTCTGACTACTTCCTTGTCCTTCATCCGTAAGCTCTATAAAATAAATTAAGCTCCCCCCTTATGTTTTTAAGCTAGCTACGCTTCCGCCGTAGAACGATTTAAGGGATTATCTATTCAATTTAAATTCGATAATGATTGATAAATTTTATCTGAAGTCAGGGAAAAGTGTACCAAGTTTTTGTATCTGACATTTTTCTTTTTAAAATCATTAATTCCATTATTGACGGCCCTGCACTATTGCAATTGATTTCATTTCATATTTCTTAAAATAGAGTCACGCTAACTAAAAATATCTTTTATTGCAGTAAAAATTTCAATAGCAATTCGTTCATAAACTACCTCATTCCACGCCTACACAGGTATTCAATATAAAGAAGTAGCATATATTTTTAATAGCAGCGAAATCACTTACAAAAAGCATTTCATATGTTTCTTTTGAAACGGTTATTAGTTTAAATATTGTTTTAGCTCTTTTGAATCATATTAGTGTATGTATGTACTGTTTTGCTTGTAATCTTTTTTTATGAAAAAGATTTTTTCTGTTTTTAAAGGTACTTATACAGTGATTAAATAAATCATTACTAATTAGTTACTTTTATTGCTGCCATACTCTGGTGATCGATCTGTCGATCCGTGTTTTGTTAACAGAATCTTAACTGACAGATTCTTCATGGGAAATATAATGTGGTTCTGATCTTTCACAGATGATTTTCCACCCGACTGATGATCGGCAACAGAAGATGCATATTTATATACATATTCATAACCAACATACACCTATATTTATACCAACGTACAGATTCTTAATCTACATGCATTATTCATGGTGACATATTCTCAGCTTCCATAGATAACCACACGTTCAGAAAATGTTTGAGGGTAGCTGATAAAATAAATGTGGGTACGGCAAGACGCTTTTTTATATTTAGATTCAAAAATGTTTCTAATTGGTAACTGTTAGTGAGTATGTCTGTGAGTATATTTAAAGTTAATGGCACCATTGTATCAGCTGTTAGCGCTGAAGACACGGACTGCGGATAACGATCTTGACTAGTTATCAGTTTGGATGTAAGAAAAATCGAACTATCTACTCTAATACAATCTATACTGTCTACTAGACCACTCAGAATACCCAGAGTCAACCTCTGTTATACTATTTCACTACACCTGGATTCTCAGGCCAGTGACAGAAATTTTTACTCACCAAATGCAAACTCCTCGTCCGAGACGAGCGGCGCAGGGGCGCAGCCCTGCTTGTGGCGGGGAGAAGGTACATAAGCACGAAATCTAAAGTACGTTTACAAAAATTATATCGCTGGTGCCACATAGAGGGTCAATTTGATTCGAAATGATCTCCCCTGTCGCGCCACTTCGTTTTATCAATAGCTTACGCAAAATCTTGTAAACATAATAGAAATATATTGAATTATTGAAGACAATATTAGCGATTCCTAAACGAAAATTTGAAACAGAAAAAGATACGGTCACATCTAGGACTCGAACTTAGGACCCTTGCCTTGTCGGAGATAGGGTCCTATAAGCTCAGTTGGTAGAGCGGTGCCCCGGCAGGGCAAGGGTCTTGGGTTCAAGTTCTAGATGTGACCGTACCTTTTTCTGTTTCAAATTTTCGTTTAGGAATCGCTAATATTGTCTTCAATAATTCAATATATTTCTATTATGTTTACAAGATTTTACGTAAGCTATTGATAATATGTAATGTGTAAAAATTGTTAATCTATTGATAATCTATATGTAAAAATGTCTATTCATTCAAAAGCAGATTTTACTTTTAAGAACTAAATGGTGATATTATAATGCGAGATGCCTATATACTGTCAGATTGATTTATTGACGAATCACAGTCAGCTTTACCCCCTTCGTTCTTCAACAGTTGATTTTACCCCTCACCTTTAATTTCTAGTCTATATATTCATATGTCTGTGGCTCCATCGCTTGTAAATGGGACCCTGCCAGAAGTCCAGTGCTGGAGCGGTTTTGCTCTTGGCTTGTCGCGTTCTGTAGCTGGTGATCCGTTTTCTGGGCTCGAAACCGGGAACGCGCCCTTCTCTGAAAATCTCAATGGCACTGCAGTACCGGGACAACTCGAAAAGCATTCGGTACGAGTTGTTGTATTCTACTTCACAGCTCAGAGGTATATAAGCTGATGCAATATGTGTGAAAAAGTTGCCTTTTTGCTTCTGGGCTACACTTATTAATTCTTCGAGAAATTATATTTGCCCTGATGCACACACATTAATTAAAACTACAGTAATTTTCTCCGTCGCAATTTTTTTTTTTTTTAATTTCTTTATTGGTTTAAATAGGCACAGTTATAATGTATACATATTACAAAGTTGTTTTTTTTTAATATCAGAAAGAGTAAAGTAACACACATTTTCTTTGAGCAAACGCTCGTGTTAAAAAGGTGGGGAAACGTAATTAATTACTATTTTAACAATGTTATTATTTTAAACAAAGAAAAATAAAATACAGTTTACAGACAATTGTTGTAAAAAAAATAATAGAAAAAAGGAGGAGAGAAAAAAAGAAGAAAGCAGAAAAAATGATATCTAATTTTATTTTAGAGAATTATGATATTATTTTAAAAGTGTAATAATTAAAGAAATACTGCTGAATTATATTTTTAATTGTGTTTTTGAATTTAAACAATTTTTTTTGTAATCTTACATCTAGAGGTAATTCGTTAAACCATTTCACTCCACAATATTTATAAAATGTTTGGGCTGTGGTAGTTTTGCAGCACGAGGATATAGAACCTTGCACATTTAGTATGTTGCTGTTGCTGTTTTATCCGAATCATCATTAAGATCCGGTGTTGTATGGGTCCTAAGTACTTGACATCGAAATTTATTTTTGTGCCTTTTAGGCTGACGGGTAATACTTTTGTAGGACCTGCGTCCGACTTGAATACTTGGAACACGGATTTCGTTGGATTGTAGACTATTTTATGCTCAGTGGCATATTCTTCGCAAACAGCTTTCACATGGCTTTAATGGTTGCGACAAAATAACCATGTCATCTGCATACGCAATGTTATTTACTTATTTATAAGAATATGATGTCCAGTTGAACTATCATGTAGGAACACCTTCATCCCGGGAATAGTAGGTAAGTACATATCGTTAAATCATCAGTGGCCCTATCAATTTATCAGAGTACTCCCAAGAGGAAAAACGTTCGACTTTACCGCTTGCCTAAAACATTACTTAAAACTTTCTCAAATGTAAGGCAAGCACACACCCGGCGCAGGGTGAGTAAAAATACATTTTAAGAGTGTGTCTATATAATATCAATATATCACTGCAATCATTGATCTGATTTACTAAAAATCCACGTAATCGGGTTTGCACATTGATGTATTAAAAAAATGTGTTTGCACCAAGCTTTACAATGAATTAGTAGGTATTCTGCAAATAATCGCTTATTATGTTTTATCAATACTACCTTTTGAATGCCCTTTAAACAATCATTTGTATTATCAGTACATGCGAATCAGCTGCCAATATTGTTGACCGAGGAAGGGTAGAAGGGAAGGTAAGGGTATTTGTAAATTTGTTTGTATGTTCCGATTCCGTTTTAAGATGGTGGCCGTTTTAATGGTTTATTATAAATTATTTTTTCAAACGAGAAATCATCGTGATTTTTTGTACTTTATTATTCGCATTTTTCGATATTGCGGTACCTACTGGCCCCAAGAAAGTTTGAAAAAAGAATTGTCGTTGAGATAGTGACGTTTCTTTGTAGAAATTGAATAATACCATTTTTGTGTTACATGAATTACTGTGGTTTATAATTAAGCAGAAACCTACTTACAAATCGTACTCGTGTTATTGAGGTTATTATTGCAATTTTGGAAACATATGATCACCTTACTTATTTTTTATTTTTTCTTTGTTGTATATATTCTTAAATTATGTATGTATTCTTTCTCATCTTAAATATTTGATAGAACATATCTCACTGTACCTTTTTACTATTTCCTTGTTAAAAATATTATGAACTGAATATACAATTTGGCTGTCCTGAAACGGGTATCATTCCCAGTTGGACAGACAAAGGATCATTTTGAAATGTATTGTAATATATATGTACATCTATGAATAAATAAATAAATAAATAAATAAATATGAATAAATAAATTAAAAAATCTTATTACTTTTCAACTGGGTGTTCAGAAAATCAAGAGAAGATATATTTAATTAAAATATGCATAGTGTTGTTATCGTTGTATACTGGAAAAAGCTGACTTTGAAAACACGGCATTTGCCAAAACTTTCGTAAAAGTAACTAAGGAATATAGCGTCATTTGAAATACGAAAACATAAGTTTAGATTCAATAAAATCTGATCATTTTATTAGTAGATTTACAGATACCATTAAGCAAACGGTTGGAGAAATGCGGGAACAAGAAAATAAAAATGTACAAAACTATACTACAACTACTATAGAATGTTAAATACCAAAACATAACATACAAAATAACCTTTAACTTGCGTCCTCATTGTGCCAATGGAACGGCCGCCAGCGCCATTCGTCAATCTCCGGAGGTCAAGTGGCATCAAACATCATGCTTCGCGGCGCACTAGGATAGTGTTAATTTGGCATAGGTTTGCGATAACACCGTCAGGGCGATTGTGATTTTGATTTCATTGTAAGAAGCATTTTGTGCGGATTCTACAACGTACAAAATTGGAATACCGGGTTGCTCTTTGACCTGTTTTTCGATCGCGTGGATTTTAATGGCGTACTATTTATAATGTGCTGATATTTTTTTTTTTTTTTTCCATTATTTCTGGCTTTCACCCTTCAAGGGTGTTCTTGGCCATCATTTAAAATTATTGAGAAAGGTGTATTGAAAGGTGAATTTAAATATTAATTTTATTTAAATAGGCAAATTTCAAAATTATAATGAAAATTGGAGTCGAGTTCAGACTTAAAAGAGATGAAATTGTTATGAAAATAACATACGATTTTCACTCTAAGTAAGAACCTGTCAAATCTGTGATTTATCTTGTCTATTGTTTATGCTCTGGCAACTTAGAACTTTAACAGGAAGTGAGAAAAAATTCAAGATGGTGGCACTTCCCGGCCGGTCACAGGAGAGACAGGCTGTCCGGTCGGGGGGTCAATTATTATTTCTGGAGGTCTGAGGCTCTAATCGAAAGTTATTTCATGGATTTGCGATTAATACCGAAATGTTCAGTTTGTGCTTCGAGATTAGAAGTCTAGTCATATTTCCCGCGAGTGGAATTCGCCCCGGGTGGCGTGAATAATGAAAACGTTTTTACCATGTGTGGCCGTGGGGGTAATCATAGTTTATCCAAGCGATCGGTGATTATTTCTGCCGATAAACTGTTTTCGCCGTGTGCATTTTGATTCAGAGCATTATTAAGTTCCACCTTGCCTCGTGGAAGGGCAACTTACGGATTAACCGTCTACTCAGGGCTGGACCACACTGGGCCGTAGGCCAGCCACATTCTGATGCCGTCTACTCCTCTTGGCTGGACCACACTGGGCCGTAGGCCAGCCACATTCTGATGCCGTCTACTCCTCTTGGCTGGACCACACTGGGCCGTAGGCCAGCCACATTCTGATGCCGTCTACTCCTACTGGCTGGACCACACTGGGCCGTCGGCCAGCCACATCCTGATGCTGCCGTCCTCTAGCTACATGGCTGATTCATCTACTCCGCCATTCGCGGCACTCAGTGTTCGTTCCTCATAACTAAATACGTTCTTATTATTTTAGACAGGGTAGATAGATTCTACGTTCTGGTCGATGGGGGTAAGTTTTCACCTTTTTTGTATTTCTCTGTGAAATTTATCAAATATAATTTGTTACGGCCAGTCCAAAGTTTATCCAGATTACTTTCATTCTACAACCTTGCAACTTCCTTTCAAACATCATGTAGATGGGATATATTTTTCCCCGCCCTGAATGGAGAATTATGCTCTACCGTCGGTAGGTCGGTTTGGCGAGCTCTTTTCCAGTTCAACCACTGGAAGGGACTCTGGCGCGTTGGCCTTCAAAGACCAACAAAGTCAAACTTGGCCACCCACTATTCAATCATATTAACAGTCAATAATGTACTTAGAAAAACCACACACAATAACAGCCTATTAACACATCTATGGGCTAAGTAAGTATCGTAACATTGTGTCAAATACTTATTCATAACAAAATGTTGAATGGAGGGTAGGCAATTTTATTTAAGGCTTGATAGAAGAGAGGATATTTGTTTAGAGAGGGACAACCAAAAAATATGTGATCTAAAGTTCCCACTTCTAGACCACAGAATGTACAATCTGGGGAGTCAAGGACGTGAATTTTAAAAAGATGGGAAGGAACGGAACAATGACCGATCCTCATTCGAATGAGTGAAGAAATTTCTTTTTTGGAAAAATGAGGGAATTGCTGAAACCACGGTTTTGATGGTATAGTCCTTTGTATTGAGGCATAGCAGGCTCCCTTGGATTGACTAGCAATGTGCCAATACTCTGACCAAACATTGCGGGATCTTTCTTTGATGATGGAAAAAATGTCAGATAAGGGAATGTGGTTTACGAGGGTAACAACAGGGTTGGACGCTCCTTGTTTTGCCAAGGCATCCGCAATATCATTACCCATGATACCAACATGTCCAGGAATCCAAATCAGAGTTACAGATTTACCAGAGCTTTGAATGGATGCTATCATCTCTCGAATAAGGCATACAAAATGATCATCAGGATGAAGAAGAGGACTGGATTTAAGTTTTTGGAGGGAACTGAGAGAGTCAGAGAGAACGAGGGAATGTTCAAAATTATTTTTGATTATATATTTGAGAGATTCTATTATTGCAATGCACTCAGCTGAAAATATTGAAAATTGATTTGAAATTGAATGAAATATTCTATCATTAGAATTATTGTGGTAAACGTTAATACCTATACCACAGTTAGGAGAGTCGGGAGATTTGGATCCATCAGTAAATAAAAGAGAAAAGTTGGGCCATTTAGATAAAATAATGTCATTGAACATATTATTGACAGTTCGGGCCGGGAGATTGGAATGACTTTTAAAGATTCCGATCCCTTCTAATATTGTCGGGGATAGGGTGACGTGACTATATTTTAGTTTGTATAAGGGAAGTAGATCATTTTGGATGATGTGGAGCTCTGAGAGAGACTTAAAATTTTTACAGATGTCAGGAATAGGTTTAGTTGAAGCTCTGATTGTAGATGAATGGTTTGAGTCAATGAACAACGAGAGGCTGGGGATAACCTGATGACATTTAGAATTTAAACATTTAAGAACAAATTTGTCAGCAAATAGTTGACGCCTTAAATAAAGAGGAGGATCAGAACATTCTACTTGAAGGGAATTGATGGGTGACGATTGCATCGCTCCAGTTATTATTCGCAAAGATTTAGATTGAATTTTGTCTAATTTATTAAGTACATTTTTTGAGGCAGTACTAAAAAGTGGGCAGGCATAGTCGAGATGGCTTCGAATAAGTGCATTGTAAAGCAACTTAATGCAAGTAGGGTGAGCTCCCCACCAAACGCCAGATAATGATCTGATGATATTTAAATTTTTTTCGCATTTAGTAACTAAATTATTAATATGGGAAGACCATTTAAGTTTCCTATCAAATGTTACTCCCAAAAATTTTACTTCAGAAGCGTTGGAGATTGGAGAATTTTTAAATAAAATTTGAACGGGGGGGTTTTTATGGCGGTTTGAGAAGGTGACACACTGAGTCTTTTGGATTGAAAGTTCAAGACCATGTAACGTGAGCCATGTGCAAAGGGCATTCATGGCTTCGTTAAGATATTTGACGGCAAGAGGGATGATTTTGGATGATAAGAAGAAAGCTATGTCATCTGCGAACTCGATAATTTTTATTTGTGGGGGAATAGTGACATGCATATCATATGTGTATATATTATACAGTAAGGGGGACAATACATCGCCTTGTGGTAAACCCTTCCAAATAGACCTACTTTAAGGAGAAATATCTGGAAGTTCAATGAAAATTTTTCTATCTAGAAATAGATTAATAATTGATTGGACAAACATGGGGGGAAGGCCAAGGCCTAGAAGTTTTTTTTTCAGGATTGGGATGGAAACATTGTCAAAGGCGCCTTCTATATCTATAAAGACGGCAAGACAAACTTCCTGTTTAGAAATTGATAAATTAATATCAGTGCTGATGATGGCAAGGTTATCCTGAGTGGATTTTTTTTTCCTAAATCCAAATTGAGATGGAGAGAGAAGCTGTTTACTCTCGACAAAAAATTCTAATCGGTTTTTAATTAATTTTTCATAAAGTTTACTGAGGGTGGATGAAAGAGCGATTGGCCTGTAGTTGGATCCAAAATTTGGAGATTTGTTTGTTTTTAAAATAGGGATGATTATTTGAGAACTCCAGTCATCAGGCATTATACCAGTCTGGAAGATTTTATTTAAGATGCTTAAGAAGTGGTTTAGAACATTATCATTACTATTTTTGATTATGCTGTAAGGTATACCATCTCTGCCTGGAGATGAGTCCTTGACTGTTGATAAACAATTTTTTAGCTCAATTAAGGTGAATGGAGAGTCTAGCCAATGATTAGACATGGGAGTATTATAGATGGGCGTTATTTCATCTAAGTTAGGAACAGAAGGGGGGGCAATTTTGTCCAAGAATTCATCTATCCATTTAGAATGGGACGCTCGAGGAGATGGTGAACTGAAGGAGGATCGAAATCTTCGGATCATAGACCAAACTTCCGAAATTGGAGTGTTCGGAGATACTGAACTGCAAAAGTTGTACCATCCGGATCTTTTTTTTGACCTCAATACCCTTTTGGCATTGGATTCAGCGTTTTTGTATATAAGATAGTTCTCCATAGTCATATTGTAACGATAGGAAAGAGATTTAGCTTTCCGAATTCTTACTACTTTGGAACATTCCTCATCCCACCAGGGAGTTGGAGGGAGTTTTTTGAGAGATTTAGTTTTAGGGGGAGGATTTGATTTATTTATTGCAGTTATGAGCATTGATTTGAAGTTATTATAATCATCTTTGACGGAAAATATATCGGTGGCGGGTGAATTTAGTAGGAACTTGTCCATATGAGAGTTAAATTCATCCCATTTGGTGTGTTTCGTTTTAATCTTTGTCGAAATATGAGACTTGTCCGATTGGAAAGAAGTTTGATAAGTAATGATGATCGGGAAATGATCACTGGAGCAAGGGTCGGGGGACACCACCCACGAGGAGAGAGAAGCCAGACTAGTAGAACATATCGAGAGATCCACTGCACTGGGGTTTGTGCTGGGGCGTGAGATCCTAGTAGGAGATCCGTCATTCAAAAGGAAAAGGTTGGATTGATCTAGGAAATCCATCACACTTCGACCATCTCGGTCGGAGAAAGCAGAACCCCAGACGGGGGAATGGGCATTAAAATCGCCTAATATAAAGAAAGGAGGGCTTAGTTGACTTACAATTTGCAACCAAGTTTGTTTATTGAAGTGGGCTGTTGGGGGAAGATAGACTGAAATAAAGGATGTGTCCTTTATTTTAGCTGCAACCATTTGGAAGTCAGCATTGGGGGGTTTGATATTATTTATTGGGGAAAATGATATGGATTTTTTAATAAAAAGGGCAGCACCGCCACCCAAACCTTCCGGGCGATCGTCGCGGAGACAGGAATACCCTCCCACATTAAAGTGGGTGGATGGAGTAAACCAAGTCTCCGAGATAGCAGCCAAAGAAATAAAGTTGGAATTTAATAGGTTAAGGAGATCCGATTTGTTAAAAATAGCACTTCGGCTATTCCACTGAAGTATTCTGACATCCTGAAGAGCCATTTTGAATAAATGATTTTAATGTGGAAATAATAGTAGCAGCGTTGGACGGTAGATTACTTTGAGAAGAAATAAGGTCAATTAGAAGCATAATAAGAGTTTGGATAAATGAAGAATTGTCTTGGGAGAGTTTTTCAGAAAGTTTAAGAGAGTTCATTGAGGACGGATTATAATTATTTGCACACCCATTTGTGGCATTTGAAAGAGGTGAACCATTGGGATTTAAGAGCAGTGAGTTGTGTTGTTGCTGATCGTATCCAGGAGCCGGTTTAGAGATAGCGTTTTTGTATGTGAATTTAGTTGAACGAGAAGAAGTTGTTGCAGTGGAGGGAAGAGGGTTGGATGAGGAGTTGCTGGATAAAGCCTCAGCAAATGATTTTTTGACAGGCGGGAATAATTTAGAAGCCTGCAGAAAAGACAAGTTCTGAGAGGCCATTGAAATTTTAATATTTTTTTGGCGAGATTGTTCTGGGCAAGATGTGTTGATAGCTGTATGTGAGCCTGAGCAGTTAAAACATTTAGGTGAGGAGGAAGAAGGACATTGGTCAGCTGCGTGGTTTTCTCCACATTTAAAACATCTGGGTTGAGATCTGCATGCAGCTTTGGTATGACCAAAACGGCAGCAATTGAAACATTGAGTGGTGGGATATGTATACATTTCAACTGGTAATGAGTTGAAGAATAAATATATATGGGAGGGAAGAGATTGACCTTCAAAGGTGATAACAACAGATTGGGAGGGCTTCCAGGTAATTATACCCTCAGAGGAGTCCTTGTAATTTAGCCTCCTGGCTTTTATGGGATTGCCAATGTGTTGGGGGGTTGAAAGTGAAGACAGAATTTCTTCGATGGACAGATCGGTCGAGATACCTCTGACCAGGCCCATGCGAGTGACATTGAAAGTAGGGATATATGCCTTGAACTTTGAATTAGATGAAATGAAGATATTTTTGATGAAACTGTTGGCAGCTGGCCCTGAGAGGAATTCGACGGAGATTCGGAAGCGACCCTCGGCTTTTACACCTCCAGGTTTGATTGAAAGATTCTTGCTATTTGATAGGAATTTGCCAAATTCAAGAGGGTGGATGGTTTTTCCTTGCTCAGTTTTTTGGGCGTATGCTATGAATGGGCCACGGGAATGAGGAGAATAAAAGTTTGTTGGAGGAAGTTGAGAAAGTGCTGGTGGGGACAGTGAAGTCGAAGGCGAGTCAAGTTTTATTGGGGAAGAAGGAGTAAATTTCCTTTTTTTGGTAGAAGTCAATATGACAGAATCACTGTCAGAAATTTCTACATTTTCCCCGTCTGGGGGGTCTGGAGAGGGATCTGGGGGCTTTGTAGGGGGTCCAGGAGGGAAATCTTCCTCCATTATTCACAACAGTAAACAACTACAATAATAGTATGAAAAATGACAGAAGTAAAAAAGTTTATAAATATCTGGAAATCAGCAGCGAAAAGTGACTCCTGGAAGATCAGGAGGGAGAAGAAACCTCAAGGCACAACACACTACACTTTTTTTTGCCAGAAAACAAAAAAGAATGGTAAAAAATTAATTTTAGATAGAGCAAAACAAAACAACTGATGACAGCCAAATGTTATTGTTGCAATCTCAATGTGCTGATATTATTATAATGAAATTTTGTCTTCACCGCACAAATGCATTTCAGAGAAAACCATCACTGGAAGTTACTGCATGGATTCACCCGGGTTTAAATATACTTACCAGTATTTTATGTTATTATTGTGCAATAAAACAAACAAAAAATATATGATGGCTTGCCTTAGTTTTGAAAAGTAAATAAACGTTTCTAAAATTTAACAGCTTATGATGAAATAGTTGTTTCGAGCTAAAAATAACAAAATACAAATGGAAAAAAATAATTTCAAATTCATAAAACCTAATGTTTGAGAGATTTCAGATATCACACAAGCAGGTTTAGGAGATATTTCACTATTCATTATGGTAGGTTTTCACCCAAACTTAAATTATCGACTTTTACCAAACGCTTCAGTAGAAATAGAGTTGTAGTTAAGCTATAAATAATAATCTCATTGTATGGTAAAATTAATTACACATGCGTCACAAAACCAACTTACGCTTTTATGAATAAGTAATGCTTAGTTTGTGTCTGGCGTTTTATTTGATGTCAAATTACACTGACAAATTAAATAGGAATGAGTCGTCAATTTATTTTCATAGACGATGTAAATTAGGATGTAGGTATGTAGCATATGGTTCTGGTAATAAGACTAATTGCGTCGCGGTATCATTTGAACTGAATATCCCTAGAACATTTGAGTTGTATAGCGCCCTTCATGGCAGCAGGACGCGTCCTAACGCGTCCTCCAACCGCTTTGCGTTTTTTTAGTATTTTCAAGGGAAATGAGGCAACATCCCTTTGAAATTATTTTTAAAATCAATCAATCAATATTTTAACTTAAATAAAAATAAACTTAATAACCAGTTATTAGAACTTTATAATGTGTGATTTGAGTGGAGTGTTTTAAAAGTGAAAATTCGGAAATTTTGTTTAAAAATATTGGACATTCGAAACGAACGTCGATCGGTAAATGCACCCAAGATGTTTTCAACGGAATTCTCGGAAACTCTGAAGGCTCTGGCAAGTTTTTGATAAGCCCAGGGTAATTTATTATCGTTTTATTAAATTATCCGGTATTTTTTATCTTTTTATTGCGGGCAGAATGCACCACTTCGACAATCACCAGGAACAGGATTACATGTAGATGAATGATGGACTTGCCGAACGTCACAGAAGTGCTGCCAGGGCCTCTTATCTATGTGAGGTGTCAGTGCTTTATTAGCAGCAGACCCATACATGGACGCTGTTTGTGGACGCGGTGGAATCTCTCGCTGCAGCAGCTGGTCCAGTTTCTTCACCACCTAGGATTCTTGCGGCAGAGTCTCCATCTTCTATCTTCGTCGAACGTTACAGCGGTGCTGCCAAGGTCTGGCATCTGTGAGAGGATAGCGTGTCAGTGCTTTATTAGCAGCAGACACATACCTGGACGGATGACGAGCCTCGTGCTGGCACTGTTGGTGCACGCGGTGGACTCTTTCGCTGCAGCAGCTGGTCCAGTTTCTTCACCACCTAGGATTCTTGCTGCAGAGTCTCCATCTTCTATCTTCGTGTCAGCTGTTCCCATTCTTCATTTTACTTAACTTCTTTTTATTTTTGTAATATGTATATTTTTTGTAATATCTGCATCAACTGTAAAGCGCCCCTGAGGTGATATCTCACAAAAGCGGTGCTATACAAATCATTCAATAAATAAAAACATTGGCGTCAACAGGGGAGTAGTTTTTTTTAATAGTAATAATATGGTATACATTGTAAGGATTTCGAGGCTCCCACGCTAGGGCGCCAGTGATAGGGGGGGCCAGTGTTGAGATTCCGGCAGTCAGCTCCAGTGGTAGAATCAGGAGACTCATGGCTTAGCTCAGTTGGGGAGGAAAAAGATACGGTCACATTTAGGACTCCAACCTAGGATCCTTGCCTTGTCGGAGATAGGGTCCTATTAGCTCAGTTGGTAGAGCGGTGCCCCGGCAGGGCAAGGGTCTTGGGTTCAAGTTCTAGATGTGACCGTATCTTTTTCTGTTTCAAATTTTCGTTTAGGAATCGCTAATATTATCTTCAATAATTAAATATTACAATTTTAAGTTATTCCGAAAAATAAAAAATATATATATTGGCTTAATAAATATAATAACTGGCAATATTTTTGGTGAATATTTTTCATTTTGGTAGTTACAGATCCTTTTTTAATAAAATTTCACATCCCAACTGCACTGAGCAAGTGGATCTACGGCATTGCGCACTTGAAGTGAAATAACACAAAACTGCGCTATATAAATGCTGTTATTATTATTATTATTAACACACGGAGAAAAATGAGTACTGTGTTTTTATCAAGAAACTGTTAAAATGTGACAGCATGACCATTTCCTAGTAAAATATTAGCTATTCAGAATATATCTGAACGCGTGTTAATAAATATAATGAACGAGATGCGAAAATATTATTATTTTGACGAACACGTGTTTCGACTTTCTCATAACATATTCGTGATTTACTGATGGTTTGTTATGAAGTTTGTGGGCCTCCAGTCCCATTTTTAATAGATAAACAAATAATTTGACCTGGTTTTTAATAAATGAACAATATTTCATATCAGGATAATATGTAATTTTGCTGAAGGAGTTTCTTTATATACCTATATTGGGTGTTCAAAAAGCTTTTATTTAAAAAAGCTTTTGCCATTTTCAAGGAAAGTTTCCATTCTTAATAGTGGTATTTTTAGAAGTTATTATGAAAACACAACAAAATATTTTTTTTAAATTTTTTTTTATTCGTTTAATTTTGGATTCATAGTCAATGAGCTATAAAATCATATCATTATATTAATTTTATTTAATAAAATCAGTGTATTTAACCCAAATGGCCAAAATTTGCGCTAACGTATTACGTATGCATGAAAAAAATGTTAATATAGTTAGTGGTACCACCATTGGAAGAAGAATGAATAGTTATTTTGTGATGAGATAGTATAAGTCAACTGTAATGTTTCAGCCATATTCGAATGCCAGATAAACTTGGGAGGAGGAATGACGTATGTATATAATCGGTGAATCCAATCGAAATGGAACAGGTGTCACGGGAAATTGGAAAACGACATTTTCCAACCAAATGCTGGATTGGAAAATAACCCAATTTGAAGGCTTTAATTTCGAAAACCAAAATGGATTTTAGTAAAGCGATAATAATGGTTTACTATAAAAATGAGGCGCGTTATTTTAGTAATGGAAGTTATGTACAAAATTTGAATAAAGAATGCCAATAATAGTGAAAAAATAAATTAATTTTTATTGTTTCTCCAATATGAAATTCTTACAATCTTAGGAAGTTTTCTCAAACTAACAGCTTGTTATAAACCTGCCGTTTTCTGTAATAAGTCTAATTTATTCTTATTTTAATTGGTATTAGAAGCAAAATGAGAGAAAACTTATGGAAGGTGTTATTTAAGGTTGGAACCAAATCAGTTATGCAAATATTTTAACAAGACGAACTAATGAGAAAATTAATACATTCATCATAATTCGTTAACCTCGCTTTAGAACAAACTTTCAAAAAGGATCATCTGGTAAACATAATTCTCAATGTTTTGGTTTAGGATTCTTAGAAATGATGCTTCTCTCTGTGGTTGGTATGGTGGAAATAATCTCGTCTTTCGTATAGTGAATCTGACCCAAATACTAACAGCAGGATATTGGATCTCAATTTGGAACTCATCATTTAATTGAGAGATAATGTTTCAGTCTTCGTCCCTGAATTGCGATTTGTCATGGAAAGTGATGAAACAAAAACTTTATTAACTGGGTTAAGTAGGTTAGATTAGGTTAGGGTAGGTTTAATTTTTTTCATCGTTTCTAATGACTTTATATCACTTTTTAAAGGTGTGTTGATTTATCATGGAACCATCATTCACATGGGAGGGGGGTTCTATCCTGGTTTGGGTATTAGGGTGATTAGAATATTTTTTTGAAAAGTTTTTGACACCTTTAAATATGGCAACTTATTATTTACATGAAATCGTTCAAAGAGATGGGTGGAAATAATTAAAAAATATTAATTGGTTGTGGGTCTGCCCGTTTAAAAAACATCGGATTTGTTTTGAATTTAAGTGTCATTTGATAAAATTGTCTCCCTCCCCTCCCCCCGCACCCTTATGTTATACACCCATACTACCTCTTAAGTACACGATACGAATGAAATAAAATACTCACTTTACCCGCACTGCGGAGAAGAACTTCACTCTTTTAATTCCGAGTAATTAACGAATTTTCACCCAAACTTAGCAGTTTAATTGACACTTTTAATTTTTTTGTATATCTTCGGCAATAATTATGTAACGATTTCTAGTTTTGGTGTATTGTAGGTGTGTTAGAAGAGTTTTACTACAAAAGGGAGGTTACCTTGCAAAAGGTGTAAAGAAGAAGGATTGAACTACTGGAAGCAAGTTGTTGGTGTTTTTTCGTGTACATAATATTTGAGAAGAAATAAGTTGACTATATTGAAAGTTCTTGTATTCATTCATTTTGTTGTGGCGATAATTACCTCGAGGTTTCGCGGTGGTGCTCATTATATTGTAATCGTGTTGTGCTTGAACTCACTATATTGTGATTGTGTTCGCAGAGATGTAGTGGTAAGTAATTTGACCACTTTTTATTCCCTTCCTAAACCTTGTTCATACATCCTATGACCCAATCCTAACAAACTTAATTAATTTCGTCTAATTTAAAATTATTGGCAGTCCATTTTCATCTCTTCTTTGCCTTGTAATTCAGAATTTTTGGTATGTTGTATGTACCAAGGCCCACTTAAAAATTCAATTTTTCTGACAAACAGTGCACGCGCGCGCGTTTGCGCGTACGACCAGATCTGTATAACTATTTTATGTTTCCACTATATAACTATTAAAAAGATCTTCCTAATAACGAAAAAAAATTATTTTTGTATACATAATCTTTAAATAGTGTAAAAACTTTCACAAGTCACTCAGACTTTACTTTTTACTTCAAATAATGTCAGGAATCACTGGTTACATTAAATCAAGTACGTATTATAACACACTGTATAGATATTCGTATTCAAATGGTAGAGATAGAAATTAGTTGTAGGCCAAAAAAGAGGAAAAAAGAAACCTTTTGTTTAACGTTATATCATGTCACTGTTATTCTCTTCTATAACAAATAAATAATGTTCAATTATTCTTTACGTTTGGATGCGTGATTTAATTTTTTTTTCCAATTATTTGTAATTTACTTCGGTTTTTCGTCCCCTGCCTTACGTAAATATATAAACTATAATAAATAAATAGCTAAAATAAAAATTAAAAAAACAATAAGTGAATAGAAACAAAAACCAAATAATAATAACTATAATAATTTTTTTTAATATTCTCTACAATCTACATAATCATGATTAAAGTCCTTAGTTATTTTCAAAATGTCGCTTTTTCATTTTAAATTTTAATTTTCCTTAATTATCTCATTTTTAACTTTGAAGATCCAAGCTTTATTCATAATGGAATGGAAACGTGACAAACAAGTTGCTAACGAGTCCATCCTCTCGATTAAATATTACAGGCGTCTATTACACTCGCACGACAATGAATGGGAGATCGATGTAGTTGGACAATTTCAGACACCAGATAATGGAAAGCCTTAACTGTACGATACGAAAGTGCTTTTAATTACGGCCACTTTGTCATCGCCACATTTCCATTCTAATTGGGGCCACATCGATACCGGCTCCTTTGACTAAGGCAGAGTGAAGCGAGGACGTAATTTCATCACTTCACTTACTTCACTCACTACTCTGCTGTTAGTCATAGTACTAATTCCCTCAACCACATCGCGTCGGCACGTCATGGTGGTATCAGTTTTTTTTTCTAGTTATTTATTTTGTTTTAACTAATGAACGTTAGTACTTTTGACTCGGGTAGAGCGAAGCGAGGACGTAATTTCATCACGTTACTTTTTTTTCCTAGGATCCCGGTACAACAAACCCTACGTCATCGAGTAGGTACACAGATTATCCAACTTTAAATCCGTAAGACCTGTTTTTTTCATCTACTTATCGACCCTTATCGGTAAAACCATTCCCGTTCATGTACCTTATGACGTAATTTTTACGGAAACAATTCGTTCACTATTTCTAGAGGCTTCTTAAGGCTTACTAAATATCTATTCTCACTAAATAGTATGTTCATCAGTGTACTCGATGACTTTTGTTGTGTCGGGGTCCTAGACTATTACTTCACTAACTTCACTGCTGTGCTACGAGCACTTCTCTCGGACGCTTGCTATACTTATGTTATAAAAAAATATATATTCGAAATATGCCTTATATCGCTACGAACTTAGGTAATACGAATAAAAATGGCTTGGCCAACAGAGTCCAGAAAAATTAATACTCAGAATTAACAATATTATCTCGCAAGAATTATTTATTTTAATGTATATTAAAATGTTTTACCCAAAAACATTTCTACTGTTTCTTTATATTACAAGATTGACAATATCATTTTCCTAAGTTACTTGGCTGTTGATAAAAAAATGATGATGTTTTTTTTCTCTTGTCAGAAGATATCAGCTGTTAGCCAATCTTTAAAGACGCCAGAACCAAATGGTTACATCAAATTCTTTTAATTCGTATTTCAAAGGAAATTGACATTTCCTACGTTTAGTATCCCTATTCAATGTTGACTACAAAGGAAACCTTTGATTTGTTTGACACACCTAGCCTTTACCTTATGGTGATAATAATATTCATATCTCAAGCAGAAAATCAAACAAAGGAATGAAAATTTATGGCCGATATCATACCCACTCCAAATTTGATAACACATGGCCCTTCCAAAAATCCCCCCGCACGAGGACAATAAAAGTAGGTACTTCAGGTGTGTCATAAAATTGGAAAAAATTGTAAATTTACAAAATTATCCCTCCTCTTCCGACTTACAATTTATGAATTATTTAAACGACTGCTGTCGTAATGGCGAATAATGTAGCCCGAATATAATTAATAGCCATTTCAAAATCCTTGAGTAGTGTTTTATGAGAAACCAATAATAAATCATATTCACTCGTATTAGACAGGAAATAAACACTTGTACCAAGTGTTATGCTTCATTTTCCTTTTTGAAAGTGATATATTCGTACAAATGCCTCACACAAACCTTAAAATAACACATTCCAAATTTTGGAAAAAAATATAGGTTAGGTAAATGCGGGTTCATTAAAGGAAGTAATCACAAAACTTTTACCATGTATACATCTCCATTGGAAAAACATTTAGGTCATGTTTCCGCTGCTTCGACATATATGTACAATATATACATGAGTATATTCGTAAATCTAGTAGTAGCGCAGTAACCTTTGAAAGCGACACGGGTAACGAAATAATCCGACCCTGGGTATAGTGTAAGTATATATTATTATAGTGTACGCCGTATGGTCATGGTGTATGTATATTGTGCACAGTGTATACTGTACAACGCCAAAGCACAAACAAATTCTCTTCTCCTTCCAGTAGAGATTCCAGCGAATCCTGAAAATGTTTCACTAACCGACAAAGGTCTGAGTGATTCCAATCTGTGTTCGTAATTGGATATCATACTTTCAAAGGAATCGTAACTCAAGACAATATCTTTTACTGTGGCGGAAATGCGAAGAGTCAAATAATGGCAGTAGGTGTTGTATTCAGTATTATCAACCCAATTAGGTAAATATTCAGGTGCAGTTTGACTGTCGATCATTTTATTTGTGTTCATTTAGAATTCATGTATTTGAATGAGGACATCGCGATACTGTATATTATTATAGTACCTAGTCATCAAAACCATTAAAAATAACAAACTCCAAGTATTAAGATATTGTTTATGTTCACGTGAAGGAAGAATATATAAAATAGGATGCTGCAACCTAACAAAGATTAACGCTTATGTTATGTTTTTCTTCTAGATTATTACTGCTTTATAATTTTCCTCTTGTAATATTTTAAAATACCTTTTTTTCATCAACCCCACACAGATGGCTGAGGAAAATAATTTCCCTCAGAACCTATGTCATCTTTTGGGATGCTGTGTGGAAGGGTCTTTTTAAAGAAAGGAAGGAAAGGAAGATTTGGGAAGGTAAAAAGTATGAGGATTGGGTAGGAATCTACGGATCAGTGTGTCCAGGAGTGACGGTCATATGAATTTATCCCTCCCACTGCGGCACAAGGCGATGGGTCGAGAGGCCAGTTGGAGAAGTCATTGGGTCTCGCTAAACCAGCCTCTCCCGATCTGGCACGCCACGCAGTTGATGTGTACGCGCATCACGAACACATCTCACCCGATGAACCCGGGAACCCCTGCTAAATCACCAAACGTTGCGAACCACTTGGGTGACCTATGGCAGAGGTGTTGGTTATCCAATAAATGGTTCCCGGGGCGGCAGTACCCAAACCCGCCTCCCAATATGAAAAAAATACTTACAAAAGAATAAACATACTTACACAAAAAACTTTACCTAATATATAACTCACACACAAAACCATGTACAACATGACGTTAGAACGGGGTACCCCAGTAAAGTCACACAATTTTCTCTTTGGAAAGAGTAGGTACAAAAGATTTCTTACCGTATACAAAATGGGAATACCTACTCATTGAGAAGACGGAGGAAGGATTAAAGTAAAGTGAATGTCGTAGAAATGATATCCCTGAGGCGTATGTGTGTAAAACAATGTATGCTCGTGATTTTAACCAGCGATTCCTGAGTATATTTGTAGTGAAAAACGCACATGTTATTTTTTTCTGTGATGATATTTTTTTTGAATAATTTTTGCTTCGGTGACTTAACACACGGAGAAAACTTACTGATATAAAATTAATAAAAATTATCTTAATTATTCGAATTCCTCTTAAAAACAGGACTGCAGGCCTTTAACGAATGCATTGACACAATTGAATCGGTAAAGCACGAATGTGTTATGGCGATGTCGGCACACGTGTTCATAAAAATTCTAATATTTTCGCATTTCGTCATTATATAATACAGGATAAACGCAGCTGTATGAACACGTTTTCCGATATATTATAAAAGTATTAATAGTTTTTTGAAAAATGCCCTGCTATCAGCTTTACAACGGGATTATAATAAATCAGCAATACCTACTCTTTTTTCTCCGTGCACCAATAAGGGTGTGTATCACATGGATTATAAAAGATTAGCTGTATAGGAGAAAGTATGGAAGTGATTGTTTTCACTGCCTCATCCTGAGATACAACCAGAAGACCACACTCTTGTGAATCAAATAAGAACGATATTTGATTGCATAAGGATGCTAACTGAACTTGGTTCGGCCATGAAAGATATAATAAGACGATTTCATCAAAGAGCTTCCGATTAGAAAACCGCAATGCTGATTCAATAAGTCATACGGTACTTTATAATCGGTGATTGCACTGATCACAAGATCCAGTTTGATAATACTAATAAATCTAAACGAAACATGAAATAGAATAAGACACAGAAAAATAAAATTAAAAAAACGTCTTGTCCCGGAATCTTTTTATACAAGAATATTGATTAAAATCTCAAAATGTAATATTTAATCAATGAAGACAACATATTACCAATCTTCAATGGTTACCCAATTAGTTATTCCACCATAAAAAAAAACTGAATACTCATCCCAGATTTGTAACAAAGTCAATAGATGTCGCAAATTAAACCCAAAAATGGATATTTTTATCTAAGACACAATCTAGATTGCAATTAAAATCGGGTGGAAACTTACAATCACGTAAAAAGTAGCAGCAAAAAATATGCGTCATGAAAATGAAGATAATGTCTGTGGCTCTTACTCAAAGTATGATACAGCTAAATATGACTGGTGATGGTCTGAATTGTAAGCCACACAGACAATCAGGGAATGATTAATTCCCTATGAAAAAAAGGTTGATTACAATATTCACTCTACAGGCAGCGTAACAAATTATCATCCAGCCACCAAATACATAAAACAGAGAACTCACCGAATATATCACTCGCATTGCCTTAATCTCCAAATTCGGCAGCGGACGGCAATCAGCACAATAAAACTTGCATTCGCACCATGAAATAATGATCTATCACGACAAACTCTCAAGAGAGTAGAAGTTAGAATGAAATTTGAATTAACACATTGTAATTCAAAAACTGTCACTTTTCTTGTGATAAAAATATTTAAATCTTGTAGTCGTAAATCGACCAAATAGGAATAGTTGTGTCCTCTTTTGTCAAACAACATAATTCAGATGAATCCAGCTGTTCAATGCAGAGATGACTGAATTTCATTGTCACTTACCTGAGAGCAAAACTATACAATAAGTGACCAGAGATGTCTATCCTGTCCACTGTTTTTAATTTTAATTTTCAAATTATAAGTTCACTAATTTTAAGTCTACTGCTTCTCCAATGACGGAAGTTGTAATGGTTGAATTTGCTCAGTGGTCAGAGCACTTCCCCGGCAAGGCAGAGGTCCTGGGCTCAATTCCCAGATGCGATCGAATCTTTTTTCTGTTTTTTCTGTTTCACATCTTCGTTTAAGAGTTATCAAATCTTCAATGATTAGATATTACATTATAGGTAGGTACCCACTTTACTGCTTGTCTGGATTTTTCAAAAAATTAGTTCCAATTTTGAAAATTACGCTTAAACTCAAAGCAAACAGCTGAGTCCTAGAGTTCATTGAACCAGAGTTACAGACAGACATACAACTGAAATTAATATTTTTGATAAAGCTATACAAATAATGAGAGATCAAAAATGTGAAGTGAAACAGGTTTTTTGCATTCACGGTATAAAATCTATTTTTTGTTGAATTTATCATACAACAACTAGCATCCAATATCCAACAAGGAATGATGAGAAAGTTTCGAGTTTGAGACATGTATGATTAAATTCTTAATATGTTTAATATAATAAATTTAAATCATTTTATTTCTTTTATAGACGGTGGCGGATTTTATGGCATGAGATTATTGCATGGAGACAAGTCGTGTACTCGAGTAATAATAAAAATAATGACAGAGAACACACTTTCCTCGCTATTGCCATGGCACCGGCAGGTCGGATTGAGCCGCGCAGGTTCAAAGGCGCCGACGTCAGGCGCCCGCCAGTTAAAAGGCGCCTATCTCTGTCACAGTTATCACTACCTATTATTTCAAGACCTTTGGTTTGGGTCAAGGAACATAATATAAAAAATACGGTTTTTAAATAATTAATTATCTCTAGATGTGCTTGCGTAAGTATGTACTTATTGTGCTTGCGTAAGTTTGTACTTATTCTACACTAATGTATGGAAGTGAGGCATGGAACTGGCAAAGAAAGGATGAAAGTAGATTGAATGCTGTTGAAATGAGATCCCTGAGGCGTATGTGTGGTAAAACCATGTTGGATCGTGTGAGGAATGTTGAGATCTGCAAAGAGTGCAAGGCGGATGTAAGCGTAATGAGCAAGATTAAGAAAGGGACGCTAAGATGGTTTGGGCAAATAGAGCAAATGAGCGAAGAAATGAGTGTAAGGAGGATATATGATGCAAATGCGAATGGTAGCAGAAGTCGGGGTCGCCCGAGGAAGACATAGCACGATCAAGTGAATCAGACGCCCAGGTGGTTTAGCCTTTTAAAAATGATTTTACTCGTCACTTTTTTTATTACAAAATAACTTCTGTACGCCTGAAATGATTTGCATAGTAAATTAACAATATTCCGAAAAAATATACATAACAAAGGAAAAATTGCCCTGTTCTCGAAACAAAGTCGAACTTTTGTCGCTGAATCGATGCTTCAGTAGATAAAAAAAGTTTATAGGTTATCCGAACAGCTTTATTTAATGCCCTTACTAACTTGGAAATATTTTCGCTAGGAAAAAGTTACGAAAACAGGTTTATACGAAAATTGATGTGATTTGGTGAGGCTTGTTTTATGAAGAAATTTTTCATTGAATATCGATGCATTGTGGTACTTTTTAACTGGAAAACTTTTAACTTGCCATTAGAGGTTATAATTTTGTTTCAAGTAAAAGGTCTGTTAAAGTTACATCTATTTTCTCTCACCCCCTTAAATTTATTTTTTTGTTTTTAAATGAAACTAACACTTGTATATAACCAGGAACTATTATTATTTTACACAAGGACCGGTTTCGCTAAAACCAAGCTTCATCGAGATATAATAAAAAAACTCGTTATTATCATTAACTTACTGATAGTATTATATTAAATTATTAACTTATACTTATATACTTACTAACAATAATTAATAACGAGTTATTATTATTAACTTACTACTAAAATTTTACTATATTATTAACTTACTAATAACTCGTTATTATTATTATATCCTAATAGTGCCTTTACGTGCGGTATGCATGTATAAATTAACATGAATACCGCACAAGAGACCCAACTGCTTCCAACCGTCTGGAGCCAGTGAGACTATGGCATCCCCAATTGGGCTATGTTGGGGTATGCTGAAGGTTGAGGGGAAGTGAAATAGATAGGGAAGAGGAACGTCGGGTAAACAACGGCTAAAGCCATAAGCAACGTTTCAATTCTGAATAGTGGTCTTACACCAGGGCGATACTGGGTGTATTTCTACCGCATTTACCCCTCGACTGCGCAGCGGACACCACATTCTCCTTGCACTCATTTCGCCCCTCTTCTACTCTACTTGCCGAAACCATCAAGGTCCAGCGTCTTTTCTCTTATTAATTATGCTTACATAAGCCTTGTACTCATTCTGAATCTTCATATTTGTAACACTGTCATACATATAAACCACGTGTATGCCTCAGGGATTTAATTTCTACCGCATTTAAACTCTTTTCCTTCCTCTGCCAGTTCTTTGCCTAAATTCCATACACTCAGTTGGTATCGTATTCCATTGTGGACTGCTAACATGTACGAGTACCTACCTACTCGGTACCTAGGTTCCTACCGTTCTACATTAGGTTATTTAAAACTCATTTGAAATAAATAATACCATCGCTAATGAAGGGGTATAAAGTACAAAAGAGAGAGAATTTTTTTTTAAGAAAACCATTGAAATTTCTACCACGTTGAGATTAAAATTCTGATTCGGAAGCGTTTTCATGATAATTAAACTCGCGCTGGGCTGTTGATTAGAGCCGTTAGATTTTAAAAAAAAACGTATGGTGTGATGAAGTATGGGTATGGTTTGGTACTCTGGTAGTGGCGTGTCAATCAGCGATGAAATGTCAGCCTCTAGACCCGTTTTTAGAATCATCAAGAAGATTAATCGAATGCACTCAATAGTCCAGTGGCGCGGCGCGGCGTGTCGAACTTTTTTTTAGCTTTTAGCCATATTTTTTAATGTTTTATATTATATTGTATTTTTAAGGATTGTTCAAGTGATAATGAATCCAATTGTAAAATCTCAGTTAAAAGATACAGCATGAAAAGATGGGAAACTGGATTACTAAAACAAATGAAAGGGAATAAGACTATCTGAAAAATATTATAACGGAATACAAGCAAATTCTAATGTATTTCGAAATGGCATGAATTTAAAGTAGTTGCGGTGGGTATTATCCAAAATAAATCGAATTGGTTTCTGTAATACGTATTCCATCAATATTCCACTGGATTATCAATTGGGTGATGTTACATTATTTGTTATTCCACTTAATGCTTCCAAGATATTTTAATGTCAATCTCTTTAAATTATCGAAGAAAACACTTTGCATGTTGGCATTATATAAATGAAAATTGTTTACTTTGTTTATACCGCTTTAATTGAGTTACATAGTTCGATAGTTACATAGTTCGGTTGCACTCAAAATTCTTCAGGACAATGGAAATATAAACTGATCAATCTCTTTATATCCAGTACTGTTCATTATTTTTCTTAATGATAAACTAATGTTCATAAGAAAAGGTTTTATGCATATCATAAAGGATAACAAATAATTATAAGCAATAATTAGTCGCATGAAATATCAATTCAAATTGAAAATATCCCCGAGTAAAAATAGAAATTTAGAAAATAAGAAATTTTGAACTAACAAAGCCTTTCTTACAAAAATAAAATAAAGTAGAAAAAAATATAATAAGCAGTAATTTTTGATTGAGGTACTAGTATATATTGAATTATTTAGCAGGTTGGAAATAAGCCGACATAGATCAGTGGTTCAGAGCACCTGACCGGACATCAGAAGGTACGGGTTCAATTCCCGTTGGCGGTATTTATTTTTACTCGGGACATATTTTCAATGTGTATTGATATTTCAGGCGACTAATTATTGCTTATTATTATTTGTAGTACTGTTCAATTTCACAGTTTGTGGTCCTTCGACGAAGAACTCCTATTTTGGTTATCTGATCCTTCGATGGTATTTTGGGGACTGGTTTTTATATCCACATGGAAAAGACGAAAATAAATTCTGAAAAATATCATGGGACGTTCGTACTATTTATACGAGTATATATACTTTTCATTAGAGCCTTTCTAACAATCTATATCATCGATCGCTTCATTTTGCTCTGCCATCACTCATTTATCCATCCCTCCCTTCTGTGATGTGATTAACTGCGAATGATTAGATTAAGATATAACAGACGGAAAGTCTGTCTATCGGCTTTTTGTGTGTGGAGTTGAAAAACAAAACTATATTAGATCTTCGCTCTAGCCTTATTAATAATGAATCATTATTCATTAAACTCCAATGTCAAAGATGCCTGGACTAAAACATCTGCCTTTTACGAGCTTTTGAATTAGATTGGTACATAGATAATTTGCATGTTGTAAATTTAAAATTTTGAAGTCAGTCAGGACTGCGTTCCTTTAAATTGTTTGATTCTTTTAGTAGATATCTAGGTATTATTATTCAGTAAGTTTATTTAGTGGATAGGGACAACGAAATGTAATTTTACCACTAATTCTAAATTTAGCTTTCCTCGGTTAACATTTTGTGGAGCCCCTAATGACAGAATTTCTAAGGCTTAATGTATGACTAGGTATTATATTGACTATACACAAACTATGTACACAACTGCCACACTAGACTGAACATTACACATGAGGGGAAAATGGGTAGATTCGGGTACTAATGATAGAAAATTAATACAGTGGATTCTAATACCCATATATTTTTACCCATACATTATCTGGTAAGACCATAGACTAAAATGGGTAAGACGGTACAATTTACAAAAACATCACTTTGCAAAAAACAAACAAGTTGTTACTAAAATAGAATCAGCTGGCGGACGGTGAAAATTTTGCACACCAAGAGTTAAGAGACAATAATATGTGTAAGGACTTACTGTAATGTCTAAGTCAAAAGATGTATCTGAGTCTTTCAATGGTAAGTGAGGGCAATCATCTAACCTAATTCTAACACCAGCATTAAATTCATTCCGAAGAAGGAAAGGTTCTTTCAAGACCAGTGGAATTTTCCACTGCAACTAGCTAAATCCAATGTATTGTTTAATTTACTCTAATTATTATGGCAAGCCACAATCTAATTGCACTTTACTAACACCCGATATACATATTCTTCTTATTTCGTTTGGTGGGGGGGTCAGAGGGGAACATCTAGGTCAGTGAGCCAGGCTAGGGCCTCAGGCGTCGCCCTGTGGACTTCATTAATCCCGCCGGGAAAAGAATGTAGCGGGCATTCTTTAAACACGTGTTCGGTGGTCTGAACCGCGCCGCGTTTATACATCACCGATTCTTTAAGCCTCCATACATTTGTAATGTCGAAACGGTAATTATATGAAATTCCCTCGATAGAAAAAATCGCAAAGTAAGCTCCGAAAATAATTAAAAACACGTTTTGTTGTGTTATTTAATATGTTATAGGTATGAAAAAATTCACAGTGTATCTTTAAATGCAACTAAAGCATTTGTCGAGAGATTTTTGCTCTATTTCAAACGAGTCGTGTTTTATTACATATTTTCACCGTTTTGGTTTAATTATTATCCTTTTATAATATTAGCGCGCTCCCTCTAATATTAGTACTTACATATCTCTCTTTCAAACAATCGTCATTCACGATTCCAACAACGGACCTGTGCTAGTATTTTAGTCATCTAAAATTAGGTTATTTATTGTAAATAATATGGCCCCAAGTGTACATGAAGTGGGCACAGCTGCTGTGTGAGGACGTTGTCCTGTTGATGGCGGAACAGAGTCTACGAAGCAGTGACAATCTAGGCTGTCTCTCAGTGGAGTCCTGCACGAGATGGGCATTTCTAGTGTCGGCCGATTGCCACTCAAGTTTCCACATATCTTCCGGAGTGAGAGATAATCGGAGGAGCATCTCTTCTTACATCCATCCAGGATGAGAGAGGACATCATCGTGCGAAGATATTGCGCCTTTTGCATTCCTTCATATATTCACTCATCACTGTGGGAATATTCCTATATAATATATTGACGTGTTTAGAAAGTTGTACATATTTAGAAAAGTTAAATAATTTAATTCTTCTCGGGCACCTAATTTTATCAAAGTTTTCATCTAGTTATTCCTCTTCTTCCGATTCTGACTCCTTTACTCCTTATTTAATCTACGCACTACATCGAGTCGTCTGAATCAGAAAAGCTCTAACACAAATAAAATAGCCCAGCTTAAGTACGCTGGGGAAGCAGCAATATAAGGCTTTCCGACATCATTTATCAAGAGCAATACAAAACACAGTCCGGGATGTAGCACGTTCGTTAATTAATTTGCTCACTACAGCATAATAATTAACTTGAGTGAATTTTTACTTTGAACGATGAACTTTCACTCTGACACAGTTTGTATTGTATATAATATATCATTATAGTTGCTTTGAGAACATTTTATGTAAATATAGATTAGCACCCTCCTACCTACCTACCTCAGACGTAGGTTTTGGCATAAATATTTTTCGTATGTAGGATGGTTTATTTCAAATAATACTATATACATCTTTAATTATTTCGTAATAATTTTCTCTGAAAATATTGTAAATATTTTTCGTTGTTGTTGAAATCAAAATTTATTATATAAAACAAAATATTACATGGATTAAAAACATACGGTTAATAATGCAGGGAAGAGTCCAACTATAGGTACTTCCAAGCTACTGAGAAGCTTTTTTAAACACAAATGCTTGATAAAACTCAGTGGCAGACCTCTAAACTGAAATCAAACATCTTGTTGTGCTTGTTTTCAGTCACGAAGCACATACAAACTAAGGAAAATATCGAAATATCTGTGCTGAATCAAATGACTTCTCATGCCGTCGACTGGCGGAATAACTCATCACTCATCATCCCATTATGACCTACGCCAACACCATAAGAAGAATGGACCGAAGCCGATGAAAGAGTACCTACCTCAAAGATATTAGAATACATCTTTGATCTACCTATTCGAAGAGGGGGGCCAACTTTGACCTACCAATTCGAAGAGGGGGCCAACTTTGACCTACCTATTCGAAGAGGAGGCCAACTTTGACCTACCTATTCGAAGAAGGGGCCAACTTTGACCTACCTATTCGAAGAAGAGGCCAACTTTGACCTACCGAGAGGAGGCCAAACCTTGCAATGGGTATAATAATATATATGTTCGTGTGTTGTTGAGGAAATATTGTTAATTTTCATTACTAGGCGTTCTTTAGGCCGCACAGTCGTTAAGCCAGTACCTGGGGAAAAGTGTATGGTGTTTATGGCTTTTACTTGAAGTAAATTCGCTATCGCATCAGCGCCCTTGACTGGTCGGTACCTGCCTAAAGTAGATAATCTTCCGATGGGGTTAAGCCTACGGCAATGGTCATCTAACCACGGAGGATGTTGTTTTCTAAATGTCTGTAAACTTACCTTACCTATATAATGGAAGTCAAAATATATTTCAGGCTGCGTTAATGTATGTCTTCACTTTATTTGTGCAGATATTATGTAGATAACATAACTATGAAAAATTTACTTATCACAATTTATAAGGGATGAAAAATAAAGTTATAATAATAATAATATGTATTGTGAAAAATCAAATCTAATATTAAGAGTTGAACTAAGTATTTACAAGTATTATTTTGTACGTTTATTACTGCATCAATCGTGCCATTTTAACCTTGCAACCTGTGGAAAATACTCTCAGTATCGCTCTGGTGTAAGACAACCATTTAGAATTAAAACGCTGCTTGAAACGGCTTTAGCCATGTTTGTTGACCAGATCTGAATAAACAAGTGCTCCTCCTTCACCTCCCCACCATTTTCCGCCATAATCTCACTGGCTCCAGACGGTTTGGAGCAGTTGGAACTCTTGGGCGGTATTCACATAAAATAAATATTAAATCAAATCTGTAACCCGCAAAAAATACAAATAAATAAATTCTAATGTGAAGTTATCACCCAATAATACGTACTATTATTATTCTGGGTCTGGTTAATACTTGTTCTGGTGCCCAGCAGACTGCAGTCCAGAACAAAAACTATTAAGGCGACTTAAGACTAATACTGGGGACTAATATTTTATACATAAATATTTTTTTTATATTTACCTAAAACTTATTCTTTATAGTATTTAGGCATAACCCACGAAAATCAGCAAGGCTTTTAGTTAGCTAAAATCTAAAATCCTTTAAAATAGAGATTATTTTGGGAACCCGACAAATTTATTTTTGAAAGTCTAAAATCTCCACAGTTTCTCGTGGGGTAGACATGTATTGTGTAATAAAAATTTACATTATTAATCATGTATTTTGGGAGCATCTTATTTTTAGCTTAAATATAAATATTAGGGTATTGTAAATTATTCGCTGACTCACACTTAACATTCCTAGTTTTACTTTACCTACTATAATTCAATACTGCTCGCATGCCACTATTTTGAATTATTTGCAATTGTTAATTAATTAATTATTACTAAAATCTCAAATGTTTTTATAGGGATTCCTACGGATGTAAGCAAGTTATATTTAAGCTTAATAAAAACAATACCTTACCATTAAAATATTTTATGTAAATATTTAATAATTTCTAAAGCTCTACACAACTGTAAAACAACCTGTATTAACCTGTTTATCAGTTGTGCAAAATTTAGAATACGTTTATTATTAGCAAAAGGCTAATATTAAAATATATAATTTAAATCGCTTCCCAGGAAATAGATTTTTTTATTGAAAGTATAAAGAAAAGATACAAATTAATAATCTGTTACACGGCATTCATAATTAAGTAATTTAGTTAATTAAGATAAATATTTTCGGGTCTAACTTGGGATCTATTTCAATAAATAAATATCATTTACTTGTACGATATAATCACTTAAAAATAGTAGACATATTAACTAGTTATACAATTTACTAGTAATTATCTAAAATTTTATAATTATTGGACAAGAACAACGTGAATCAGTGAAAATTCATAGAAAAAAGCAACAGAATATCAAGAATTGAAAAAATATATATCTGAAAATCGTAGGTAAAATATCAACCGGTTTGTTGGTTTTGGATAAACATGTAACATTAGTTTGTTTTCAAGTTTGTAACAGTTTTTCTCACTCTGTATTACATATTATATAATAAATATATTGTTAAATAGCTTTGGGCCTACATATTTAAAAGTTTTACAACCGGCAGGACCTTAAATCTATCAAAAAGTTCACTGGTGGGAAAATCTCATGTTTTTTTAAGAATTAATAAATAATAATAATAGTTTTTGCGTCATTACTATCTGATACAAGTTAGTCTTGAAAATGCTTCCCAATGCAATTACACCATACTGAAACACCGACTGTACTAGAGTATAGTAAAACATATCTCCACAGTTGTTTAATCTAAGGCAAGCTTACGCGTACCTATGTTGTTAGGTATTAGGGCTTTATGGTTCGTTTAAGTCGCATCCTTCTAACATGGTGTGTACACACTACACATACAATACAAACACTGTACATGTAAGAAAGTGTAGATAACACAGAACAGCGCGTGGGTGGGGTTAGAAAATAGGAAGTATGGGGAGGTACCGCACTCGTGTTAATGTACTTAGGTAATTGTGAACAGTCAGGGTGCCGATTATTAGCAAGCTCGATCTTAACAAATTAAGGGCCGGAGAACCTACTAACCAATTATTCAAGTCTGGAAACTTTAATAACTCATTTAACGGCCTACGTAGTGTTCGACATTAAGACCAGAGGTTTGGCACTCCGTACCAGAAGAATTAAAAATAATTAACTTCGTGAAATTTTCGCTGTGCGACATGTAATAACTTATTTGTTTTTTGGAAAATTGTGTTTTTGTAAATTGTACCGAAAATAAATAAAATAAAATAATTATACGAGCTAGTTATATTCTGAGAAATGTTTTTTAATAGAATCCTTAAGGATACGCTGGCGAACAAGAGGTTAAAGCCAGAGTCAAAATAAAAACAATATTTATTTATTTATTGAACAATTGTATAGCGCCACTTTTGTGAGATATCACCTCAGGGGCGCTTTACAGTTTATGCAGGTATTACAAAAAATTAAATATTACAAAAATAAAGTGAAGTTAAGTTAAGTAAAATCAAGTACAGGAACAGGTGACACGAAGATAGAAGATGGAGACTCTGCAGCAAGAATCCTAGGTGGTAAAGAAACTAAACTAGCTGCTGCAGCGGAAGAGTCCACCGCGTCCACCAACAGTGCCAGCACAAGGTTCTTACATACATGGACGAATAAAAAAATTATCTATAGGTTAAATGTGAAGATTGGTTCGGCATAGATTTCTTGTCTCTCCTGTTCTATTAGACCGAATCATTAATGACGTTTCAACTCATTGATTGATGGATCGAATAGTGTAAATGTTGACTTTACCATTGAAGAATTATTGTACTCTTATTATCTCAATGCTTTTACCGAGAATGATGGTCTACGAATTCTGTGAAAACTTGTACCAAATAATTTTTTTTGAAATATCACAATTTTATTGGAAAATGTAACGTTAGGCACTCTTTTCTGTGGTACAGGAGAGAAAGTCTACAGAAATTTGGATTAGTACTAAGTATGATGGTCAGAAGACGATTTAGTAAATAAATCTTGTGAAACATTTGTGGAAAAATAACAAAATGCGAGTCTTGGGATCGGAAAAAGAATACGTTATTTCTCAGCGCCTATTTGACTGAAAGGGTAGAAACTTTGGCTGGATTCTGAGAATGATGGCCCGAAGATAATTCAATGTGACCTCTCCAACCATGGTCTCTCAACTCGGGAGGGGTATATTTATATATTTTTATACAATGATCCCTAGATTCCCACCCAACCCTTATACCTTTTACCTTCCCAGAACTTCCTCTCCTTCCTTTACTTGGAAAAGACCCTCAACACAGCATCCCAAAAGATGACATAGGCCACGAGATAAATAATTTTCTTAAGGGCCTGCTGTGTGGGGTTATTGTAGAAAAAAATCCCCATAATTGACATTCCTGGAAAAATTACAAAATTTAAAAAAATCGAATAGGTACATACATGTGTTCTCTGAACCTATATCTGTATCTGAATGTTGTATTAGTAATAGAAAACTAATATTATTTTGTATTGCATAGGTGCAACCCGACGTATTGGACTACTCGGCCACTAACCGGAGATATTATGTATTAACATCATGTACATACTAAATTATTAATGTACTATTGACTTATTTTCTAAAATTTGGCATTTCATCTATTTGTAAATTTGTTTGTACGTTCCGTTTCCAGTTTCTAAAACCTGCAGCATCCACTTTATTATTCAAGCAAGCCTTTCTTTGACTAAAAGGCTAACTTTGACTAGATGGCTAACTTTCACGGAGCTTTTCGGAGGTACCTACGGAAGAACGTTTGAAAAAAGAATTGTCGCTGAGGACAAATTGTATGATTCCTTATTAATTTGTTTTAGTTACATTAGAACTATTATATAGGTTTTAAGTACCTACTTACAAATCGTATGATTTCAGAGGAAATATTGGTTTTGATTTATCAATTATGAGAAAATTAGAAAAATACTTTTTTGGACGCAAGGTTTACACAATTCACCGAACTACAAGTAATATACCCACACAACGAAAATATAATATACATAATATACCCATATAATATAATATACCTACACAGCGAAAGAATAATATAAAACTAAGATGAAACGTTACTAAAGAAATTATTTTTAGGACGAAGAAACCCGGCGAAAAACATTAAATAAGAAAATTATGTATAATGGTTGGTTTTTTCAGTATTCTCAGGGATGTTATGAGTCGGATTGGGATGTCAAGATAGCAACTTGACGAACGTAAAAAATATATCTTAAGCTGAGCTTAAAAATGAATTGCAATACCGGCCCTAAGTGTTGCTGCCAAGAAGCTCTTCTTTAAGCTCCTTATCACAAAAGATAGAGGTTTTCTCGGTTACTTTTTGAGTTTCTCTGCTTCTTTCTCATTTGCTTTCATTTCGCAAAGAATTTATACCTATCTATCTCTTTAAGAAATAAGTGTTTACAAAATGAATGAGTGTTACCGACGAGTTGATCAACGTGGTAAAATCACGATTTTATCCGTGAATACCGCAGGGTTGTTTGTTACAGAAATTGTTTACAATCAAGGTGTGGGTAGGTACCCATCATATTTAATAAGAATAAAGTGTTAATATCATATTGTTTTATTTTCTCTAACTGCCTAAGTGACGAATGAATTAGAAATATTGAACAGTTCCATTGATGAGTTGGTGAAGAGATTATCATACCTTAAAATAAAGTAATTTTTTAACACCTCGGAGACCGATCTTTGGTTTATGTAACACCATTGTAACACTCACTGGTTACGACGAATCCCCGCTTCTTCCCACTTTTGTCTCAACTGCAAAAAACATTCAGGTACCTACTTATTAATATTGATTCCTCTCTCCTCAAGAAATTTCTGTTATTACACTATGTATTTCTGAAGAGTTTCCGTAAAGCAAGGTATTATAGAAAACCAATTATGTGTACGTATTTATAATTTTACTTTAATTTCCATAATAAATCAGCATCGGTCGGATTGGCCGGAGAAAAACGGACGATTACCGTCTGCCGGCGCGCTTACGTTAGGGATGGGCATGCAAAATTTACATAATCGAAATATGGTGGGCATATAATAACATTGGGGGGGGAGGTATTGTATTCCCAATAGCGGTAAGTTGACTAGTAAATTCTTTCAATTTTTATTTTTCAGAAAGTCAGTATCCTAACAAAATTAAGAAGTAAATTCTTTAGTATTTTCTTAAACGGAAATATTTTAGAATTGTTTAAAACGTAAACCTTTAAAAGTATCCGTTTAATCGACTAGTAACCGAGTCCTCATCATTGCACAAGCAACATTTTACACTTAGAAAAAATACCGAGGCGACGCATTACGTCTGTATCTGGCACTAAACATGTCACATTTATTATAAAAAAACAAAGGATTTGTTGTTTTGGCGCCAATTACAAATGTCTTTTATTTCCTTTATTTGTTTGTTCACGAATTTGTATAGGGGGGGATAGGATTAGATCATACAGTCTCGTGACATAGCTTGTAGACCGTAGCATAGACCGTGACGTAGCTTGATAACTTTGACAGCCGGCCATTGTCTACCCCGCCAATACTCTACTCGTTGTTGATAAATTTCTCCTTTTGATTTGCCGTTTCAGTGTTGTGACACTATTATGCACGTTTTACATGCGAAGGAATTACTGTAAATAAATAAAATAACTTTTAATCTAAGTAGATTTTGCATTTCGAGTTGACAAATTTAAATAGGTATGACAACAGATTTTTTCTGTCAAAGTAGGCCTAGTCTAGTTTTGATTTCTCTATTCATTTCTCTTTCAGTTAAGCGGTTGTAGAATAAATTCTTACCCCAAAAACAATAATATGGCGTTTTTTAAGTTAATAATTTAACGATAAATTTAAAGATAATTTAACAATTTTCCAAATACGTACATCAACTAATGATTCCAATGTAGTGCTTCAATTATTATTAGTTAATTCTACCCTTAAGGTATTCTTTATAAATATCAGGAGTAACAAAAGTTCTGATGAACTCTTAATTCTTCTCACTGATCGTGCCTCAGATTTTGATGTAATCGTTTTGAGCAAATGTTGGGTTCAAGAAAATTTAATCCCTAAAACTATAAAAAAAACACAAAATCACTATTTCACATTACATAACCAAACTCAAAACGATGGCTTTATTGTTGCGTTAATTAAAAATCACATCAAACATTCAGTCAAGGAGGTAACAATTAAAAATGCAAACTGTCTTCAACTCCAACATGATAATCATATAAAAATCCTGACTATACAGATCTCCAAACATACACAGTATCACCCCATTAATACACTGACTAAATGAAATTCTGACAAACATAGATCATTGCCAGAACATTTATATAATTAGGGATCTTAGCATAAATATCATCAAAAAATGCATCTTCAAACCAACTAATACTAAACTCACTAACTCTATTAGGATATTTACCAGCTGTCACCCCTCTAACTGGAGAATCAGAATCAAACACCAGTAGTTGTATAGATCATGTCTTTGTTAAGAGTAAACTAGACACAGAATCCATTGTGTACCAATCAACTGTCACAGATCACTATTCAATTATCACTTCCCTCATCTACAAAATCCACAAATCAGCACAAAATACTCTCCCCCGAGAAAAGATTTCTTTTGACACTCTCCTAAACAATGTTTCTAAAGAAAACAGGGAACATATTTATTCTTGTACCGATACCACCTCTGTATGCTAATTATTTATAAATACTTTACACAACCACTTGGCCAATGCAACAACATACACAAAAAGTTTAAAAAAAAAACGATTTGACACAAAACTGAAACCATGGATTACTGCTGGCATTCTCCACCGTATCACAAAGCGCGATAAGCTTCATAACTTGTCCCGTAAAAATCCCTACGACTTTGCATTTCTCATAGTCTATAAGCGTAATAAAAAACATGGCAAAAAATAATTGACAGAGTTAAAAGACCAAACAATACATGTCAATTCCGACCTTGAAGAAATCTCCCACCAATTCAATCAATTTTTCTCCAAAATCGGACCTAAGTTAGCAAAAAATATTTTAGACAGAAGTAAAGTCTCGGAGAAAGGCCTTGCAAATGACATACGTACGGTAACTCCCAGCTTTAATCCATTTCATTTCACTCCCACCTCTGAAATATAAATTACACAGGTCTGCAAATTGACATTTAATTTTTTTTAAATGGTAATGGGTGAATTATATGGATTTCGGTATGCTGAATTCGAGAATGCTATCAAAGAAATTAAAATATAGGCAAAAACCGCCTTACCCTATTTCTGTAGGGAATGGTCAAAACAAAAAAATATACAAATTTAATTACTTTTATGTCGAAAAATATTTTATTTACATTACATTATAAATCTTTATAAAATCTGCTTTTTTAGTTTCGAAGCTTCGTTTTGTGCTTTTCTTTTCATTTAATTCAGCTTGAGAAAATTGTTGAGGTCCACTAGAGTCGCTTACTTGAAACTCGTCACTAGAACTTTCTTCTGATTCACTTTCTGATGATGGCAAATCGTCTAGGCTTTGGGGTGCTTGTGGTGTAGGAATGCCAGGTCCGTGAGGGGCTGGGCGGAGTGCTGAATCCATGTTTGGGTAACAAATTGTTTTATTTTTTATTTTTGGTACTATACCCTTGCACATTGCATGAACAAAAACAGCAGTCATAGCTGTGGTTTCAAGGCTCTCTCCAGATCATGGGAACACTAAAACGAAAAGATTTAACTTTACCTTTTGACCACATTCTAAGTCCTTCAACACTCCCTGAACAAACTCCATGCGGGCCCAAGATTTGTCCTGGTCCCCAATCTTCACACCAAAATACGCAAAATATACTTAAAAAAACAGTAATATTTCTTTGTTGTTTTTACACTATAAATTCACCACAAATATAGCAAAAACTCTCAGAAAAATTTACACAACCTCTTGAAGTCATTTTTGAAATGTACGTTACGAAAGTTGGAACAGAAATAAATAAATGAAAAGGCATGGAAGTGGGTGGGCACTTTGGGAATTCCGGCATTCTCTCATCGTACTTACTAAGGAAAATCCCGATATATACATGATTCAACGCTTACTATTTTTATCGTCATGACTTACTAAAAGTTTTGTTTCAGTCTACAAAACATAACATTATCTTATAATAAGTTGGAATTAATAAAAAATATATATTTCGGCAATAAACCCCGTTTTGCGCCTTAAGATAGGCAATCCCACAGTATTTTGCGTTTTGCAGAAAAACCTTACGTGATGGAAGTTTTTAAATTATTTTCCAGAATTCAGCAACCAAAATTACATAGGAATTACCTCTTATTTCAAAGAAAAAAAGTCGCAGACCTGTGTTATAGAAATAATCTTATCCATTAAAAACAGTAACTCTACCGGGAAAAATCATATTTCAACAAAAAATATCAGAAACATCAAAAATAGTACTGCCCCACCTCTTAATAATAATGATAATAATAATATTTGGATGATTTTTTGTATAGCTCTGTTTTTGTGCAATAACACCTAAAGTGCGCTGTACAAATATATAATACAATTCGACATATTTATGATCAATGCTATTACCATGCTATTACTAACTATATATGGAGATAATATACAGTACCATAGTAGGTCACTGGAGATTAACGCCGTTTATTGTTTATTAGCAAAATTTTGATACGGTTCGCACAGACAGGACATAATTGGACTTTCCGTTATTTTATTTAATTCTTTATATTCCTGTTTTTTTTTTTAATGAGCGTCTAAAGAAGGAAAAGCACATTTTATGCTGGGCGGTACTACAATAGGTACAAGGTTATGGTCAGAATTCACTTTCCTAAATGTGGTTCGTCCCACGGCAGACAGATATCAAATAATGTAGATCCAATAAGAAAAGTGTGATTAGATATGTGATTAATAAAAAAACTATGAAAAATCTAGGGTTCACATGTATTTTAAGGTTATGTACCTACTCCTATGTAATTGTTGTGAAAAATCCATTCAGCCCGATATATTAATTTTATATTTGGTTTTCGTTTAGTCTCCAGGTTTTTTTGTCCGTGGGGATGAAATATTGTATTATTGCACGGATACTGCTCCCGTTGAACTCCGAGCGATAAAATCGATTAATCACTCGATTCTTTTGATGTTTCCATCATTTTGATCCTGCCCATCACTACCGTGGAGTAGTGGTATGTCTATGTCCGTGGAAAATCTGTGGTTTTGGTTCTTGCGACAACTTCACATCAGTACCTGCAAGTTTTTGACATTTCCAGAAACCGCGGAGAATATTGTTTTTGTTTTGCTTCCGGATTGATGTGAAAACCATTTTTCTGTGTTATTGTTTTGCTACAGGAAATGTAGAACATTTGCAGAAGTAAGTAAATAATGTTTCAAAGTCCACCTCTTATGAACACCGATATCGAAAATATCTTCTTTTCTATGAAATCAACGCTAAATCTCGTTAGAACCATTTTATTCTTGCTTATAAGCAAGCCAATTTGGCAATTTGAAGTGACTTGTAGTTTTTGCCTTTTTACGATCAACGGATATTTTCGGACGCCGGTAAACCGTATGATCCTGTATCTTCGGTTATCTGTAATGGTCAATAATAGTGGAGGATACGTAGTGCATTTGAAATTTTCCCAGTTGCAGTGATTAAAATTAATACCTTGGTGGGAATAAATGATTTACAACTTTTTCTGTGTTAGCATTAACCTAATTTCATTCGGCAAAGGGTCAAAGCATTTGGAAGCTTTTGAGCTTTAATTGTTTAATAAATTAAATGCACATATCGATTTTCTGTAACTGCATGTCCTTGATATCTACCTACTCTTTCTGTTGCGCAATGGCCTAGAAACGTACCATATTTTAAAGATCTGAAATCTAAGAAATACTTACGGATATTAATTTTACATTCAAGTAGTAATTTTTGAGGATTTTGTTTTAAATTTGTTGCTTCAAATTAATTGTGTATTTTTTTATATTACAGCTTCTAGGCTTACATATATTAAGTGGGAGAGGCTTAGTCCACTTAGTTCCATTGTAAACCGTCCCATTCTCGGGTCAAATGGAATCTTTGGAAGCCAAGGCCATGGATACTGTTGCTGAATGCATGCGTAGACTACATTGTCATTGGATCCCTAAAGAAGTAATAGAAGATGTTCCTGATACTGACCCGCCTAAGTGTTTGTATTTATTAATTTTAGGATTATTTATGTGTACATATATAATTGTAATATTCACTGTATTATTTTGTGGTAGGTATCATAATCATATTAAAGTGTTCTCCTTTATCATCTGTTTTCAAACATACTTAATTTTACAATCTTTTTTTATAACGGGCCAGTGAAAAGAAAGTGTTTTCTATAGTTATTGATTTGATTTAACCACGAATTTACTTAATATGGCATTAGTGAACCCATAAAGAAAATTTCTTTAAAATCGGACCTATGATTTGTCAAAATTATTACATCTATTGATTTTATGTTTAACTTTCAGCAAAGGAACCCAGCAAACCTTTTTGGAAAAGAATAAGGGACAAACATAGAGAGACTATCCAAAAGAAAAGGGAAGCTGTTCTTGAACAGGAAAGAACAAACCGATATAATTACATAATGCAAAAGAACATGAACCTGGTCAATCCTTACATTTCAAGTCCGATTTACACTCACAGCGTGTATCATAGCCCGCAATCAGAACTCCCAAAGCCAGCATTCACCCAACCCCACGTAAACCACAGTCCCGAAGGCTTATACGAAGACTCTTCCGTTAATGCCTCTCAAGAGACTGGATTTGGACTTGAACTTCCTTCAGATGACAACAGCACCGTGACACACGCTCCTTATATTAGAAAAAGCCAGAAGAAGAGTGTAAACAAACCATTCAAGAACTACGTGGAATCTGAACTGAAGAATGTAGTGCAGACTTTGCCAAAGTCGGTGAAGGAACACAACGCAACAGATGATTTCTTTTTGAGCATGTGCGTTATGACGAAAGATCTTCCAGAAACTTTTCAGATTCGGGTTCAGAAGATTGTGTTTGCAGCTGTGATGGAAGCGAGGGAAGAATGCATCCAATACCAGCACGACAGGCTTGTGATGCCAGCGGACGAAGCCACTCTCACCAGGCAGAACAGCAAGAAGGTATCTAGTATCGTTACAGTCCATCAAGCTGCACTTGGCTGCGTGGCTCCCAAGATATCCCCACCATCCGGGTATCCAGTGGAAACCGTTGTGAAGGTAATTCCTGAAGGAACTGACACACGTACAACAACATACATGCCAAAGAGGTGCAATTTTGACAATAATTACTGACTTCCAGAGTCATCATTTTCTTTCTAGTTCATTCATGTTAGGTGTGCTGTAACACAGATTCAAAAGTAACCGAAGCCAATATATTTACATATACAGGGTGTCTGGGGGTAAAGTGCACTAACTTTGGGAGGTGATTCTACATGATAGTACGAGTAAAAAAAAAAAACTAAATAAAGATAAATAACTTTTCGAAATTTTTAGTGGAACATTTCAGGTAAAATTGGTCAGCCGTGTGCAGCTGGCTTTATATATTTTTTTGCTTTGTTGCCAAATCTACCGTCCTGCGTCAGTCAGTGTTGAATTTGAATGCAACGTTACTTGCCATGCGTCGTGTCTATAACTTTTATTTTGTTCGCAAAGTATCTGATAATTTAATGTACTTGATTTAAGCAGTGTTTGACTTTAAAAACTTGATTGTTATAATCAAAACTTGTTAATGTAGTGTGTCTTTCTCTAGTGTGTATTTATTAAGACTTACTTAAATGAACATCTTTATTCAGTGCGTGTTTTCTCCAAAGACTTGTGACGACATTGTGTTTTAGTTGTTGACTTACCTAACTGTTAAAATTCTGTTCCTTTTGTGGGTAATTGTGTTATTTAATTACTGTGACAATGCCTGGCTTTACCCACGAAGTACGGGTAAACATTCATCATGTATACGGGCTACATGATGGAAATGAACGCACCGCACACCGGGAATTAAAAGTATACCTACATTTTCGTAATTTAGTGAAGTTCTCTTTTTGAATTTGATTTCCAATAAACGATTCTGTAGCACATTGTAAACATCAAACTTTCGGTCTGATGTTATTGTTTACTTGCGGTTTCCATGGATACGGTTCATGTTTATGGTTATGACAAATATGCAACATTTCTACACTCATTCTCGGTTAGCTCACAGCGAATTTATCGGGTAAGTTAAAATAGGTAAGGTAAAATAGGTCTTTTTGTATGCAAAAATAGTTAGATTTAAAAAAAATCATTTATCTATTTTACTCCTACCATCGTGTAGAATCACCTTCCGAAGTTAGTGCACTTTATGACACCCCATATATATATGCATAATTATACTTAGCTTGTTAATTTTGGAAATTATTTTTATAAACTTCAAGATATATTTTTAATAATAAAAGTCATACATATTATATATTCCTTGTGCCAAAGAATTCTGGTCCATTGTGGTATATTATACCGTGTAATACAAATTTTTCTATAAACTTTACCCTTGTTACATAGTTTTTTTAGTTAAATCTATTCTTAGTTTTAAGTTCCTTTGAAATCAGAAGACTGTTTTAAAATGACTTTGTACTCAATGATAAATTATTTTAGTTTTTTAAATTTTTTCCTATTATTAAACAGACGTAAGTACCGCCTCATCTATGTATATTGATAATATTCTGTTATGTTTTTGTGGTTGCCTTTATTTTATAGTAATATTAACAGCGTCTTATGCCAACAATGCAACAGTATTTATCAACTCTTAGTACATACATGGCTACATTTACAGAGCTAATTACAAACAATGAAAGATTGTCTTAAGTATTATAGGAGAGGTGTTACAAAATACTCATAAGTATTTTATGCTGGGACTGAGTATTTATTACTTTTTGACCCTAGATACTAAAATCCTCAGGTAAGTATAAAATACTTTTGAGTATTTTCTAACCGGTATTTTTAACAGGTATTTTTTTGTACCTGTACTCACTGTACCCAGTAACGAAAAGTTCTCACAGGACCCACCTCTAATAAGTGTATCATATTTTCAATATACTCTAAAAAGTATTTTTAATACTTTTAAAACTGTTACACATTTCTGATGGTTTGACTAAGGGTTTATATTCAATATATTCATAAAAATTTTCTCATCATTGTTATTTATTACACTTACGAACTTAATGTGCTAATTTTTATTATTATTATTATTATGTAATGAGCAGGCAGCATTCTGCTGATGCGCTCATATCTGATTTCACAACAAGTTTAACAGTAATTGAGTTGAGTTTGACAGTATTTTGTCAATTCCTATTACTAATTTTCCTTAGTAAAGATACTTATTTTTAATCTAAACTTACTAATTTTAAATGACTACAGTTATTCTCGGGCTCGTTTTAAAAGGTTAAAACAGAACTTGTCAGTTTTTTAAACATTTTATGTCAACTTTTATACAAAATTTAAAATAAGACTTGATTAAGTCAAAAATAATGGCATAGATTAAGAAAAATAGTTTTAAATCTTATATAACCACCTTTATTCTTATTGTGGACATACAAAGAGTATACACATTATCAATAAAATTTGCATGTTATTGACCTCAATTCTACTAGGTGGCGCAAAAGTCATCACCCTATCGGAAGATTGTCTCATTTTTGCAAATTGCGTTTTAAGTCATCGCGACGTTTGTGAAGTAAACAGAAGTAGAATACAGATTGACAAACCATGGATCGCTATACTTGAAGAGAATGCGAAATAATTGCATTATGATAATTCATTTTATTTACAATCAAAGTTATACTGCCTTGGGAAATAAAATGAGGACTTATGCGCTACCTTGCACTTTGTGTAACATTCCTTCTTGTAAAATTGACATTGTGAAATCAAGTTGCATCTTCAATTTGATTTCCTTAGAGATTAAGATTTGTGGTAATTGCGCATATTTTAGAAGAACTGTTTCCATTTTCAAGGAATTAGAAGGCTTTGGTTTTCTTTAGTTTTATTAAATACTTAACTTGATTTTGATGTTGCTTTTACAAATAGTGTTATTTCACAAAACGATTTTAAAAATTTATTCATTTAATTCATAAATTTATTCATGTTCCAAATCGAAGTAGAATCCCATTTCAATGTATATTTTGTAATACATAGCGGCTGCATGTGTATGTGAGGTATAAAAATGCAAAGTAAAATAGATGAAGGGATATAAAAATAGGACGGTATGTTTTAGTTGTGAAAGTGAACAGAATAAGTAAATTTTTTGCATAATAATAATATTTGGATGATTTATATAGCGCCGTTTTTGTGTAAAATCACCTCAAGGGCGCTTTACACATATATAATACACAAAGATATTAGAAGAACGAGATATGCTATGTTGGCCGCCGGACCGTAGGCGGAGTACTACCTAATTAGGGTACTTTGAATACTATCGGGACGTGTACGCACAGATATCTGTTCTATGTATTAGTTCGGATACCTTAGCGTAAGCGAAGGTGTGCAGTAGTATTGGTGAACAAAACCGACGACACTGGGCACAACAATTCCACACAGTATGAACTGCTCATAGCACATCTCGTTCTTCTAATATCTTTGATAATACACTTCTATAATATTTAAATATGTGTGTAAGTACATAATAGAAGTTGAATTGAAGAGTCTCCATCTACTGACAAAAGTATGTTGGAAGTTTTTGAATGATTTTAGAAGAAGATATGTTAATATTATTGTTGTTCGTAAATTAAATGACATAATAGTGAAATAGGTTTAGTATTAAATATACACATCTATCAAGTCCCTCCAAGACCCAAATTTTTATAATCCTTCTGATAAATCCTCTTTATTTTAAATGAATTTGTCTCTGTAAAAAAGTTGATTTCTGAAAACTTTTACAGTAATTTATTATATTCTAGCTATACCCCGCCGCACTTTGCTGCGGCTCATTCTTTCTATGCAGATAGAGAAACAATAGTGCGTGTTGCTTTTACGTTAAAAAGATGGCACAGTTTAAAAAAAAAAGCATTTTATATATTGCCGGTAACCCGGTCGTTTATTAACATAAATGGTTAATTACAAATCATGTGCGCTACCCGACTCACAAGACAATATCTGTTCTGAGCCGGGTAGCATGTTTCACAGATTGCACTGTTTTTAAAAAAAAAGCATTTTTTTACCTGTGACAGGTGACATCTATTCAGGGTGTATCGGCACGTACCCGACAAACTTTAACCAGCTTTTCCTTAGCACATTTGGAGTAAAAAATGTTATGGGCACTTTGCTGTCCGGTAACATTTTTTTTCAATTAAAAACAAAAAACTATAAAAAAATCCACACTCAGTCACTGTCATTTGCATTGTTTCTCGTGTTCAGCAGCTGTTATTAGCAAGTGTGTCAAAAAGCGTCTTCGCTCTTTCATACAAGCTAAATAATAATTGTTAAAAATGAGACGAATGGTGCCATGCCATTTCGTTGTGATTGTAAAAGCGCGCCAATGTAGGTACGTACGTATATTATTCAACGAAACTCGAATAAAATATTGCCAGATGGATTTTCAAACTATGACAAAGGATAAAACAGTGGTGACATGTGGTGAAAATATCAGTGGTAAATTTATTATTAAAAAAAAATGTTACCGGACAGCAAAGTGCCTATAACATTTTTTACTCCAAATGTGCTAAGGAATAGCTGGTTATAGTTTGTCGGGTATATTCCGATACACTCTGTATAGGTATATAAAAACAATCATATTCATATGCAACGTTGTGTCAAAATTTAAAAAGAACTGTGTGAAGAACTTTTGGATATTTAAGATTTTGACAAATGAACATTTACATTTTTATTTATAAAGATATAATTCGGTATTTTTAACATTCCCGATTACGCCCGTCGTCCCATGGGTCAGTAAGAAATCGACATAAACCAAATGCTGTAAGACCCTGCGCAGAAAAGTTCCACGCTAAACTGCGCTGCAGACCGTTACCTTATTATAGCGAACTTAATTTTCTGAGCAGGGTTTTGCAGCATTCGGTTTATGCTGATTGCTTACTGACCAGTGGGACAACAGGCTACATTGAATAGTAAGAGATTAGATATATTTCTTGCATACATAATGTTAAAGGTGGCAAATTCATATGTTTTTGGAGCTACTTAATTAAAACAATCCTTCCGAACAAAAGGATGCCAGCAAATAGATTTCCTGTGTATATTCTATAACGGTGCTTGGATTCAGCTGGAACAATCCAGAATTAAGTTCTAGTTCATAATGTCAACACTTTTCATATTTATAATATTTACCCATGGTGTGTAGTTCTAAATCATGCCCACTATTAAAAAAAGGCCTATGTGTAATTTGATTGAATAACCTAAAATCCAAAACGGCGCAGAATTTTTATTTGATTTTTCTTGAAACCAAGCACTAAAATAGATGTGTGCTTATAGATGTTAATTGTACAGTGCATAAAAAGTTAAACATAAGGAGATTCTCAATCAATTTTTATTGTAGTTTTTTTTCATAGTTGACCTTGTGTGAAATGGGAGGTTTAAAACATTCCAACATCTTAAAAATGTTTTTTGTTGGTGCATAAAATATATTTTTGCTCTTAGTGTTTATGATGTGATGAACACATACATTCAAATTAATAGACTAACCCTAACATAAAATCTGGGTATCATTTTGACGTGCTGGAGGCAAACCACATGACCATATTTTTTAATAAAGTATGACATTAGTTGTACAATCACTGAAGAGCTCACGTTGAATTGACAAAATCATGCGCAGAAAAGTAAAGTTCGCTAAAGTAAGGCAAAGGTTTGCAGCGCTGTCCACTGTGGGACTTTTCTGCGCAGGATCTGAATATTTCTCGCCTGGTGTAGTGAGGCTAAAATTGAGTGAGGTGGGCAAATTATAACACATTTATAAAAGTTCCCCTTTCGCTGATTGGTTCATCTATTAATTTGGATATGTGGTTGAACCCAATGAAAATTACAAAGTTTTTTTCTTTGCTGTTTTTAGAATGTATTATGATTTAGGTATCAATATTGACTGATGGGTTTTATTGAAGATTTGTTTGCTTATTTTCAAATTGTATTATGTGTAATGTGCTTAGTGTATATTATATGTGGGGCTGTTAAAGTTGATTGTGTCCATAGATATATAATATAATGTTACATATTATGCTTGGTTGTGGTTGTCTGAGGCAGAATAGTCATAAAACCACAAATCATGCAAGTATTAGAATGATAGTTGGGTCACTACATATGCTTTTTGTATCTAAGGGTAAAAAAAATTGACCAATTTTGTAGTTGGTAATATTAATCCATGACTGTTTTGAAAGAAATGAAATTGTGATTCACAGTGGAAAATATATTTATGTCTGTTAATGTTTAATGTCAAAGACAAAAGTCTTATGTTTGTGACTGTTAGTGAGTTTACCTATAAGCGTAGTACATCTTGTGTAAATAATTTTATCTGCTTTTCTATGTATTTACATGCATAGTTAATTTTCTAAGATACCCTACATCCTTGAAGATTTCATTTACAACTATGATTTCCTTATGGGAGTGCGTTGGTATATAAAATCCACTCGAGCGATTTTTGGAATATTTTGGGATAGACAGTGAAATCTAGGTGGATACATTGGCTTTAAACCGCAGTAAGCACCTTCATATGTTTCTATATTAATATGTCAAGGAATGGTATTAGTTAAATAATAAGGTAAATGTATAAATATCGCTCGACCAATCGCTTGAGTGGATATGACACTTTAGATTGGAATACACTAATCATTTAGCATTTTCACATTATCTTCAATTGCTGCAATCAAAAGACTGCAGTCCAAAAGAAAATTCTTATACTTGAATTGAATAAATTTAAAAAATATCTTTGTGCCAGTTGTCTTGACAACAATACCAAACCACTGAATAGAAAATCCTTAGAAGTGTGATTAATTTCGCTAATTTACTTAGAATTTTCGACTGACCTGGCCGCGACAGGCAAATTAATTTAATTATCTGTTCAGGAAAGAAATTCGATATTGAAAATGTTTGATCGATTTCACCCGAAGCAAGATAAAATTGACTTTATCTCGGACACAGAGACATGCCCTCAATACACTTGAGTGTTACCAAACTATAACTTAGTGCATTTATATGTTACATGTTTCCAGAGCTCTGGCTTATTAGCAACGAATGACCTATCTAGGGATTCCATGTCAACATATACAGTGCTGTCATCCAGCAGTTTTCCAATGTTTCCGGATAGCCTTTGTTAAACTTTATGACAACTATTAAAATTCTTTATAAATAAACTCTCCCTTGCCATCTAAAATGTATGTATTACGTACCTGAATGGTTAAAAAGAAACTGTAACTTCACTATGTATTGGAATAATTTGTCGGAAACTTATTACGAAAACTGGATGACACCACTGAATATGTACAAACCTTAAAAAGCATTTATTTGTAATTATTTCGAGATGGGTTAAAATAAACGATATTACGATTTACTAATATATATTTGTTTTTCTATTGGAGATTACAGGGATCTGAATAATTTTAATAATATGTATCTGATTTTGTAAAAAGTTTACTCACATTTCTCAGTTACTCAGTTTAAGTCTGAGTAGCTTGTCTGTTTTCTAAATTCTTTTGACAATAAAAGTGAGAATTTTTTCTTAACCTATGCACTCCGAGCCGCCACAATTTAGGGCCAATGTCTTAGAAGACCTTCCCTCCTGACCACCATAATTTATACCTCTCAACAAAATGTTTATTTTTACGTAAATAGTAGAATGCATTGCCATCTTAATACACTTCTGGTGGGAAGGGTAGTTCTATCTTTTACGCCGGTCTTACTTAAATTGCGGAAAAGGCATTGCTGTCCAATATTTTTATATTAATCTCTTTTTGAAGGTCCCATCTGTGTGTATATGTATTTAAAAATGTGAACCATGTCTTCCCCATCTTCAAATTCTTGTCTTTTGTGTGGGAATATATTTTAGCAAAAGGAAACTATTTTTATTGTTTGTTTTTGGGGTGTTATGCCGTGTTGCGCTAACTCCTTCTTTAGCCGACGTTTTGGACAGCGTTGCAGTGTCCATCATCAGGGCAGATCCGGTAGATCCGAAGATGTGATCACATCTTCGGATCTACCGGATCTGCCCTGATGATGGACACTGCAACGCTGTCCGAAACGTCGGCTAAAGAAGGAGTTAGCGCAACACGGCATAACACCCCAAAAACAAACAATAAAAATGCTTTTGGCCGTGAGAATCTAAAAACTTACCAAAAGGAAACTATATTTAAACCTGTAGAACGGGTAATACATCCTTACACTTATCCCATTGAAAATGTGGAAGTTTTTTTGTAATGATTTGAGCGTAAATGAAAAAAAAAATTGTAAAGTAATAAAAAATAAATTTTTAAGCATAAAACATCACTAAATGGCCCAACACTAACTTTAACTTCTGTTTATGGAGTCGTATTACAAAAATGAGTTTTAATTTTGGACAATAATTTTACAGTTGGGGTGTGGTGAGAACTATGTGAAAAATTCATTAAAATATATATTATTTTCTAACAAAATCTATTTTCTTGAATGGGACCCCTGTTTTCTCGAATGGGACCCTTGTTTTCTCGAATGGGATCCTTGTTTTCTCAAATGGGACCCTTGTTTTCTGGAATGGGACCCTTGTTTTCGCCCAGTTGAAGTGTGTTAAGATATATTTTAATTTATAAAAAATAATTTATTTTTTTTAATATTATTTATTTAATACAAATTTATTTAATAAAAAATGCAAAAAATTATGCCATATTTACTCTCTCAATAAATTCAAGACATATTTTAATCCAGTTGCTGTGTCAGTCAGTTTCAATCAAAATAACTTCAGATGGGACGGGTTAAGGAGTATAAAAAATTAACTTTAATTAATCATTCAAATTCAATGAATAGATTATTTCGTCACAAAATTGTAAATTTTTTGTAAGGATAGTCTTATTTGTGAAGACATGTTTTTATACATGGCACTACTATGTTTTTGGTTGAGAAGTTTGAGAATGTACGAACATGGTAGTAGTGTGATGGTGAGCTTTAAAAATAAATATTATATGTATTCGTATTGAAGTGTCAACACTACTTTTGAATTTCAAATTACTTTTATTTTTTTAAATAATATGTATATATAAATGTATCTCATTTTTATGCAGTAAAATATATAATTTTTGATAATTTACTTGTACTCCTCTTGTTTTGTTAATCTTGGTGGGGCCAAAGTAATGTTCTTTTTAAAACAATTATGCAAAGTGAATATAATATCTTTACTGTAAATCTTTGTGTTTCGGACTACGCCCGAGTATACTCGGGCGGCTATTATGTGTGATAATTCTCACACCCAAAGTAACTCGCGCAAACTTTATCTGCAGCAAAGACCACTCCCGAATATACTCGGGTGAAAATAAATACAATTTATGGTATGTGGAAGCGAGACAAAAGACAGCTGCAATGATTTAAAACGAGGTACCACCCCCCACCTGTCTCCCAATCTCATGTGACATCGCACAATGTTAGTAGTGCACAGTGTTTTGAGTAATGATGAAGTTGTGTTTTTTGTTTGAATTATGTGATTCATTTCCGATATTTCTAGGTTTTTATTTGCATTTTAAAAGCACTTTTAATTAATTACGATGAATAAAAAATAATATATATATGTAATAGCTTTTATGAAGGATATATTTGTTCAGTAAATAAATATAATCATTTTAAAAAAAAAGTGTTATTTTTTTATGATTACTGAAGGAGTTAAAATATAAAATTATAGCAAATCTGTAAAATTACTAATAGTCTCCTGTAAGTCAAGGTTTCAGAAAAAAATTGGAATAAAACAATAATTCGAAAACTACAAAAAGTAGCAGAACAAGTAATTTTTTTTTTAATGAAAGATAAACATTCCCAGGTTACAAATAACCTGACAATATTTGAAAATCTCCTACTACCACCACCGTAAGCGGAAAATGTTACTTGTGTTGTGATGGATGACATAGCCAGCCGAGGAATTGAACACACTACGCCTGGGTGGGACCAAAACGCTATGTCAACTCAGCCACTGACCGGTCAATAATGGGGGTAAATATATATATATATATATATAGTATACCTCTGGACTATCGCTTGGCACTATTTTTTGGACCACCCTGTATACCTATCTCGTCCAAACACTGAGATTTTTTATGTTCCAAAGAATGGTCATACTGGGAAAATAATATGGTTGGGAAAGCTTTTTCAAGTAGCATTAATAATAGTCCAATCTTTGATCTTGAATAATTTTACGCACTATGCAGGAATACAATAATCTCCTATGCACCGAAAACTGAAATTAGTATGTTTGATTATATTCATGACATTGCAGATAAATAAATATATTTATGTGAAGCAAGTAGGGGTGGTGTTTAGAAGAAAAAAACTTTATCATCTCAATTATTTTATTTTATTTCATATATATCGCAGTTTTACAACATTTTATTCACATTATTTAAACAACATGTCTACATTATTTAGAAATACAAATGCTGCAAGTCAATGGATAAACTAGCGTCATAATGAAACACAGAAGATATTATTCTATTCCTTGAAAACCCAAATTTGCGGTAATTCAATAACTACAACTGGGAAATTAAAATAATTGGTTCCACGTACTGATATAAAGAACAATGCATATTGTTTTCATTAATATTATAACAAAATATTGTGTTGTGGAAAATTATTTTGAATGGTACCTACTGCGGCATATTGAAAATATGATGATTTTCTCAAATTAATTTAAAAAGCGTGATATTTATTAGTTTATTAGGCGCAAAAGAACATATGTTGCAATAATACAAGATTTTTATTATTTGGCCTAAAGAAAAATAAAAATGGATTCCATCATTGGGAATCTCCCACTTCATTTTGTTTATATTTTCTAGAGCATATCTTTCTTAATGCAAGTTTAGAGAAAATAAATTAAATACATGAATTAATTTACCATGTGAAATTATTTTTACTACCTATTCATTCTCTCAGAAACATCAATTTGATATTTTCTGATTTTAAGCATGCTTGTTAATAACAATACAGTGAACAAATTAATTAAATAATGCAAAATATTCCTCTTACTAAATACTCACTCTCAATTTCTAATAGTACCTATGAATTCTTTATTTGTAAACATTAAAATTATATTAGCCAAAAAATGCAATCTTTTTATTTTATTCTAAGGAAGTAAGTTGATGGACATTAAAAAATAAATTGTAAAGCCCCCTTTAACGGCAGCCACTAAAAAGGTAGTATTTGTTGTGACAAGGGATCTATGGCTATTAGTCGGCATTGAAAACCTTTCCACATCCTTAGGCGTGTAATAAATGCGGCTCAAAGAAACTGTTTTATATATAAAAATATGTAGAACACAAAACATGAAATTATGGCAACTTTATCAAAGATAAGATAGATTTGATAATAACATGGGATGTTTTGAAATATGTTTTAATACACCGAATGATAAACTAGCGCTCATTATCTGACCCCAGAACACTTATAGATATTGTAGATAGGTATTCTATTGTCTGAAATCTCAACTAACGTAAAACAACTATATTATAAAGTCAGTATTTTAATCATAGGATATTATTTTATAAACATCAAAATCTTGCCTACTCAAATAAATACATAGTGTACGTATGTAAAATGTACATAATATTGTATGGTAAACATGTAAGTAATGTTATTTTTATTTTTGGAAAATTTCTTATTGACAAACTGGTAATTATTTAACTGGTCAAAATATGATTGCTGAACACAATAATAATATTCATTGGATAAAAGTTCTTAATTGTTACGTACATACATTACAATTCATTGTTTTCATGTATCGTATAATATCAAAAAACTTATCTAAACTTTACACTTAGAACAATTTTCTTACTGTAAAACACTTATCAATAATAAAGTATATAGAAATAATAATGTATATATCACTGGCTAGATTTAGTGACATAAAAATATGGTACTTAGATTGGTTCTCAATTCATTTTATGTTACGTTCATTGGAAAATTATCAAGAAGAGTGATTTTTTAAAACTAAATATAATGAAGTTGTTAAAAGTAACCGAAGATGTTATTTAATAATCGAGAAGGTAAGTACAAGTACATAGCTTAAATGAATACTCCACAGTATACTCCCAATCTAAAATGATATGAAATTTAAATTGAAGCAATATTAAAAATGGTAAAGGATATGAGGATGTTTTATCAAATTTAAAATAATTGACTGTGTCAATAGATATGGTATATCGAAGTCAAAAACTTTTTTAATGATCATTTTTCAAAATGTGCTACAGAACAATATTGATAACTTTTTACCTATGTACTGATATATGGATTAAAATAAAATTTATTGATGATTTTCTCTTTTGTACAATGGCAACCATGTTGATTGTTTGAGTAAAGTAATTAAGAATTAACTATATTTTACTTTATTGACATCGTTAATTGATATCGTTGCTTACATTTTTAATTAGTAAAAATATTTTACAATAATTAAATTTAAAATCGGAGTTGAAATGCTCTTAATATAAAAATGATGTATAAAAACTTAAATGCTCAATACAACAAGATGTTTTATAATACGATGATGGTATAAAGACATTTGACTAGATACTTCCAGAAACTTCAGACTTAATTATTGAGATTCTCAGACAGAATTTCTGCGAGGAAGTCCTGGTAGTCTTCATCATTTAACTCCTCGTCATCATCAGTTGACGTGTTGTTGACGCTGGAACCAAACAAAACCATTACCAAATAATCAAAAATCATTATTACAATGTTCTCCGAGTACGTCAAAACTGAGAGTGAGTGAACAAACAAAATTAATTGAACTATACTCATCTACCAACAACATCTATGTTGAAAATTAGTGGATTTTCTAGTTATTTTATAAGTTGTCACTCAAAACCTTTTTTGTGTCTATGTAACTTGAAATATTCAATGGTTTCTTAATCTTGAACTACATAATCTGTAACATTTATAATCTTAACAATGATGTAGAAAACTTAAAAATAAGAGAACTCGGATAATTACAACATTCATCAATATTTAAATAAAATTACCTATTGGTATCTCTCCTTCTTCTTCTAGACACCTGCGATGTTGCTTCAACGCACAGAAGGACAAAACGATTGTTGCAGGAATACCTAGAAAATGTTCAAAAAATAATATCAAGACCTGATGAAGAAGAGATTTTTGTTGTTGTAGGTGGATATGTGATCCATATTGTTTTTCAATTATAAAACTCATGTAATTGTCTAGTAGGTTGGGTGTTCATAAGATTCATACGGTTTAGTGGTTAAAAGTACCCACCTAATGGGTGCTTTTATAATTCCTACAGCTACGGCAAGGTAACGGCACAGAAAAGCATAAAATTTGTGTTCTTTATCACAATAATGCTGCAGCTCTTTCAAAAACACTAAATAATATAATGTAAGAAAGAGTCGTTGAAAATGAGACAAATGATGTACGTATGTACCATATATGAACCTTAATATTATATTTTGCAAAATATGTATGTATTAATGTAACCCATATGATGTATATTAAAATAATAAAAAAAAAATAAAAAATAAAAAAAAATGTCTGCTTCACCAAAAGAAAAAAACATTATCATACGTCTCCCTCACACGTATTAAAGAAATGAAATGCCATTGCCGTTATCGTCGCCGTGCTGTGGCCGTAAGAATTATAGAAGCATTAAAATAGTTTCTTTTTAGTAGTTATTATTTACTCTGTTAAAAATGGTTGAAATGGATGGTTTGTAAAATATGATTTAGTAAATACATAATATGTAGTTAATTTATTAATGATCTAGCAACAAGCTACTATAATAATACACGCAGCACAGTCTAGAATCTAAGAGACTTGCAGCATATGCGGGCCACACAGTGTGAGAATATTCAAGAACTTGCGACGAGAGCGCGCCGAAGTTCCCGCAGCTTCTGGAACCCTTCGGGTGGCTCTGCCAAAGCGCCCCTCTATATATAAAACACGCTGAGCCCAAGTTCAGTCTTGCTTGACTCTATACTGACCTTTGAGTTATCCTGTTAAAATTAATGTTTTGTAAAATTTGATGAAGTAAATTCATGATATTATTCTATTACTGACCTTTCTTGATCTAAGAGTTTGTGACCAAGAAGTGAACTGGCCAGTCCAATCTTATCTGGAGAACTGCTGTGCCAAGCATCACAGTAGGTGTCCATAGCTCTTTCTCCTTGGGGATGTGATCCATGCCACACTATCTTCTGAGGCCTGAAAAGTTATGATGCACAAATTAGCATATACAGTCGGTTCAGCATAATTGGGACAGAAATATTTTGTGTCCCAATTATTCACGAGGCCCAAACATTTTGTCCCAAATAAGCGGCTGTCCCAAACAGTGCCGGCTCCACGAAAACTGTGCTCTGTGCAGTAAGTACCAATGGTGCCCCCCCCCCACAATTTTATTTTATTTTTTCAGATAAACATTCTTACCTCCTAAAATTAAAATTAAGTTTTTACCTGTTTTTTGGTACCGGTAATAGATTTTACCTCGGCAGTTGACTCGAAATACTAAGTTAACTCAAGGCAAAACTAAAACTAAATAAACTGACTAACATGGAAATTTAAGACTTAAAACATATACAAAGTAAAAAAATATATGTATATATTTAATATTTGTGTAGTATGTATGGAACCAATATGTATAGGTATTTACAAAGGTAAAATTTAATATTCATCATTATTTGTTGGTTTGTCTAGGTAAGAAGTGGGGGGGGGATGTACCCACTTAATTTTTTAATTACATGTCTCACTAATCCCCAATAAAACCTAAAAAATAATCATTTGCTGTTATAATAGCATTTTAAACAACTTTGCCTACAAAGACATGAATCATTTCAAAAGTTTGTCATGTAAGATGGCTGCCAGGCAATTTCCCCTTAAGATTTTGCTTCAATGTCATTCGTACAAATGTTGTACTTTATTAGCAAATTGAAAACGGTTGTGGTTCGTTATTGAATTGGGATCGCATACATTCGACGTAAGAGACAAAATAGGTCTTATGTTCAAATTAAATATATAAAATTTGTAAAAAAAATCTACAACAAATTTTAATTTCAATAGAAACTTTGAAACCGTAAAATGCACAAGCAGAACGGTTCGAGAGACAAGTTAAAAGGGGGGTGTTTCTAGCGGGTAATAATTATCCTGTAATTACGAGTAATTTTTAAATGACTAGGGAATACTTTATATAAATTTTAATACGATCTGTATTTTCTCACTGCTTCAAAGTTGGCGCCAGGGTTTTTGCACATTTTTAAAGTATGGCAGATCCGGCGCTGGTCCCAAATAAGCAAAGATCAAGGGTTGAAAAAAAAGTATGTACATATTTTTTACATGTACACTGTACACATATTAATTTTATTCGAGTTCTCTCTATGTGTTTGTAAACTGTTTAAATTTAAAAAAAATATATCTTTGAAAAAACAAATAAATGTACAAATGAACATCAAAAAATAAAATAAACAATGATAGGAAGAAAAAAAATCATGAATCGACTGTATTACAACATAAAGTATGTATAATGATTTTTTATAGCCTTTTGTACCGAGGACAAAAGGATTTTTAGGTCCATGTTTTGCACCACGTACTACCAATGCCATCTATTGACAATAAAGAACACTAATTTAGCCAGAAAGTTACCACAATACTATTAACGCCATCTCTTGACATTAAAACAAAACACTTCTGGCGAAGGATGGTACCATTCGAATTGGTACCGCTGAATTAAGTGGTGAGTAGTATAACATAGATGTCGTTAAGCACAATGATTCGGAGAAAACCCGCGTTGCCGAGAATGAATTTATTTAGAATATTAAATTTATTCATATGTAAATTCAGTAATTACCAGTTTAAATCCGTGAGAATATTTTTCCCACTGAAACTGATCAGACGTGGCGGCTGTGCGAACAGTCCTCCGGCTCCATCAAACAGCTCTGCCCAGGAGTTGAACAGCACATCTCCCCTGGTGTTGACTACAGGCAACTCGCGGTCAGCCCATCTCACAATGGAGTCAATATTTTGGACCCTGAAAACGAAAAAATAATAATCATAAATACTTTGAAAAATAGGCTACAAACTTTCGGCAGGTAGGTACCCACATTATCTTACATAACTGCACGGGAAATAGAATAAAAATTATATTTTTTTATTGTATTCAAATACGCAATTCAAACAGCATGGTACTTGAAATACCGATACCTCATAGTGACTTGATACCCAGGCAAAATATATCTAAAGCCAGATAAAATATAAACTTTGTCGAGAAAGTTTGTGAAATTATACTAATTCATACAAGCTATCGAAAATATAAGGCATGATTAGATGAATAATAATATTAATTGTCGAAATAAAAATAAAAATGAGATAAAAAGAATTTGGCATTCTCAGACTATAAAAATATTACCATTCGTTATTTCGGCTACTGGCATTATACCTAGCTCTCTCATTAAAAATTTAGGCTAGATCTATCAAAAAAATTATATATAAAAATGCAAAAGTCAGTCATTTTAAATACATGTAAGATTACGAATTTTTTTTAAATATTTATGTTGAGGGATCAGTAGGATTTATAGGCCTTGTTAGGAGTTCTACCGAGCCGAACCCTCTGATATGAAAATATCTGGAGTCGGTGAATTATTTTCCCATTTGATCTCTGGTGATTTGACGTGTTGTTCTTGTATTGTTTTGTATTTATTTTGCTTATATAATTCACTTGCATAATGTTGATTGACTAGATGATCATTTGTGGAAAAGTGTGTGGAAGGGTTTAGTTTTTCCTATGGGGAAGATTTAACCCGGACATAAATCGGAAGTTAATTAAAAAAAAGTTTATTGCGTAATGACTTTGATATAATATTACATTTGTGTGAATGTAAAAAATGTCAAAAAAGAATAAAAGATTGTTTAAAAAATATAGCCTTACGCATTTTAATGAATTTTTAATGACGTCACCACTTAAATAAATAACAATTGACGTGCGTACCAAATTCCTAAAGGAAAAGAATCGTTGTTGTCATAAAAATTCAGTAAAAAAGTAACCAACAGCTAATAAAATACTTCAGCAGAGCTACAATACATCAATGTATTTCAGGGAAATTTTTCTTTTACTTCTAAGGAAAAAAAAATGTTGACAGTACGTCACTGATCTGTAGGTCTCCTACTCATTTCGGCAACATAACGCAGTAGACCATGATTTTAATCGTAGTTAACAATACAATCAATTCTCAATTTCACGAAAAAATGTTTTTCGAAAATTCGTCTTTTTCGTATAAAGGCCGTAAATATTTTCAAATTTTAATTCCAGCTCAAATCAAAGTTCACAGTTTCGGTCTTTGTTTTTCGGACTTTTTATCTCCCTCTGTCATCTTTCCTTTTAATGTGCTCCAATATTTAATTAATTCCAAATGAAAGATAATTCATTCACATTGATGAAATCAGTGATAATATTACTTACAATATAACTACTTAGCCTACAATAGGTTGCTATTTTATTTCCAAATTTCTAGATAGACTTGACGTTAGACGTAATGTTGTCAACAGTTGTAAATAATATGAGGTACAGGTAATCATTTTAAAGAAACCATTGCTCGTGCTGTGGTCAATAGGGTGAATAAGAACATAATTTATCATAAGTTACAAACAAAAAACATAAAAAGAACATAGTCGAATTGAATTGCTTGTCTAAATTTGTATCATTGGGAATTTGCGGGGTAAAAGGCGACTGCTGCCGGGTATTCCAAACTAAATTGAGATACTTTTAAAACTTGTATTTACAATCAAACGTGTCTTTTTTTAAATAATTTGTCTGTAGGTACGTAATTATTTAGAAAAAAAAAAAACAAAATAATTCTTCGTAATTTAAAAGGATCTTCAATATTATGCAATTTTCAATTAACTGCTTGGAATAAATTGTACAATTATGTATAAATAATATCTTAAATTGTGTGCTATTTTCAAAAAATAACATTCTAACACGAATTAGCAAATATTTTCAACAGCAATACAATTTCAGAATAATTTTATTTTAACTTGTAACTTATAAAATTCGACATATTCTTTATTTTAAATTTAACAAAACTTAACGCATTAATTTGATTTAAGGAGATGCACTACGTCGTATAATATTTTAAATTGAGCCGCTCTCAATAACAACCCTTACGTAGATGGCGATAAGGTTTAAATTCCCGCTTAACACCATCCGCCTGTTTTGATTTATGTAAGAAAAAAACATGGCCAAAAAGTGCCTTTTATTTTATTTTGTGGATGTTCAGGCATAAATATTTAATTTTTTTTGATCAATTTATAAATAACTTAATTTGCCACATTATACAATAAAATCATAACCGAAAATAGGTTCGTAAGTAGGAGATTTTGAACTTTAAAGCAGTTTTCATAGGCCTTATATATTATTTTTTTCTGGGCTTATAAAAAGACTTATCTAAAAACTACTCGATTATTTCAAAGACCAAAATGTATTCTACTCGCAGTATTTAATTATAGCATCTGAAACATTTCTAGGCGACCAAATTTTCAAACCAAAAATACATGAATTTGCATTAGTACGTATGGCATCGCCTTAAAAGTCGAAGTTACAACATGAATAATGAGTAGAAAAAAATGCTAAAGTATATCTGGTAAATGTGAGAATTTTTTATGCATATTCAAAATAATCTAATCCGTCATCTCTGAAATCTGATGTCAGCAAATTGAAGCAATCTGCAGACATTCTGTTTGATTTAATTTAGTGTGGAGTGGAGCGAAGGGCAAATTGACACATAGTCTGACTAATTCACTTTGACAATGACTCAAAACGGATCAGCGGATTACGTACAATAGTCGATGCATACAACATGTAATTTATGAACAGTTCCGTACTCACCCCACTTCTGGTTCTCTCATATTAATTCTAGATACCACTATTAAGGCGATGCACTACGTCGTGTAATATTTTGAATCGAGCCGCTATCAGTAACACACCTTACGTAGATGGCGATAAGGCTTAAAGTTCCGCTTAACACCATCTACCTTTTTTGATTTATGCAAGAAAAAAACATGGTCAAAAAGTGCCTTTTATTTTAATTTGTTAATGTTCAGGCACAAATATTTAAATGTTTTTCGATCATTTTATAAATAACTTAATTTGCCACATTATACAATAAAACCATAACCGAAAATGGGTTTGTAAGTAGGAGATTTTGAACTTTAAACAGTTTTCATAGGCCTTGTACATTTATTTCTGGGCTTATAAAAAGACTTATCTAAAAAATACTCGATTATTTCAAAGGCCAACATGTATTCTACTCGCAGTATTTAATTAAAGCATCTGAAAAATTTCTAGGCGACCAAATTTTCAAACCAAAAACACGCGATTTTGTATTATTATGTAGTGCATCGCCTTAAGAGATTTTAAATAATATTAAATTATTCACAGTCGGCAATGGATAACTGGGTGTGGCATTGAACTGTCAAAGAAAGGATGAAGGTAGACTGAATGATTTTTAAATCAGATTTCTGAGGCGTATGTGGTTTGAACCGTGTATGGCCGTTCTAACAATGTGGAAGAAGACATGGCACGATCAAGTAAATCAAATACTCTAGTCGGGCCATGTATAGTGTCAGAATAATAGAAGAGTGTGTATGAGACGATGTATGATGTGAATGAAGCAACAAGTAAGCGTTAAGAGTTGTATGGAAGTCTATCTTCTCTGCCTACCCCTGCGAGACAAAGACAATCTAAATAAGGAAATCTTGGAAGCTATTCCTCACAGACAAAAAACAACCGTGTAGTCTTTTTGGGAAATACATATCCCAGCCTGACACGGTCTTAATAAACGCTCCCAAAAATCCTTGATATCTTTGTGCGAGTCCCTCAGTTTTGATTAAAACTACATCCAGAACATCTGATTTTTTGCAGCATCTGCAGTTAGAATTTTAAAACTGCACTTCAAACACAATATTGCTTCCTTTCTTAAATGCCTCTGCAGATGAATCCACAACTATAAATTTATCTGAAAGCAATTCCCCAGATCAATTAGCATTACACTCATAATTTCTTATAAAACATTTAATGTCTTATAAGTAAAATAATAAGAAAATTAAATTAAGTTAAAAAGGGATGTTGGGTCACCTATTTATTTATGTCCAAACAGCTTTCTAGTAACGTAGGTGTATACTTAAGTATCTGTCAGATATATTATACCTAATCTGGATTTTTGTAATAATGTCTGGAAAATGTATTTGAAACACCGTGAAAGAAAACCGTTCTCGCGTTTCGAAAGTTTTTTTTAATTATACTCTTATTTTGTGGTCAGCAGGCCCCGGCCGCACTGAAAGTGCTCGCAGGCCGCACTAAAAAGCCTCGCGGGCCGCAGGTTCCCCACCCCTGCTTTAGGTGGTTAATATTGAATTATTCTTGTCATGTCTGTCTTATTAGTGATGTGCACTATGGACCCATTATGGAAATAGATATACGTTTTCGAAACATTAGCATAATATTATAAATAGCTCGGATGCCGATACGGCATCCAGGAACATTCCATCTGAGATATCAAAATCTCGACTAGATGGTCTCATATACGAGCGATGAATTCTTAAGACCATTCGATTATACCAAATATTAATAATAACAATAATTCTTATGCATTTTGCGTTTCGAAATGGATTAACATATAATATTACTACTAATCCCACTTCATTGTCGCAAAATTATACTCCTTGAGACGGATTCAAGAAAATTGTTGGGAAAAAAAATACTTACTTCGGTGTTGATATTTTGTATATATCTGAGTATATAAGTATTACAATATAAGCATACCTTAAGGCGATGAACTACGTCGTGTAAATTTTACGTTAATTTTACGTTTACGTTTAATTCTACGTTTTAAATTGAGCCGCTATCAATAACAACTCTTACGTAGATGGCGATTATGTTTAAATTCCCGCTTAACACCATCTGCCTGTTTTTATTTATGCAAGAAAAAAACATGGCCAAAAAGTGCCATTTATTTTATTTTGTGGATGTTCAGGCATAAATATTATTTTTTTCGATAATTTTATAAATAACTTGATTTGCCACATTATACAATAAAATCATAACCGAAAATGGGTTTGTAAGTAGGAGATTTTGAACTTTAAAGCAGTTTTCATAGGCTTTATACATTATTTTTTTCTGGGCTTATAAAAAGACTTATCTAAAAAATACTCGATAATTTCAAAGGCCAAGATGTATTCTACTCGCAGTTTTTAATTAAAGCAACTGAAACATTTCTAGGCGACCAAATTTGAAAACCAAAAACACTTGATTTTGAATGACTACGTATGGCATCGCCTTAAATCAAGTGCATTCTTTTCAGGTTGTCTTTGCGACCATGCTCCAAGGGAAATTAATATTAAGATAAAATAACTAAATATATATATATATATATATATATTGTAAAAAATAATTACAGTTTTACAAGTTGACGTCATTTTACAGTTTAATCATAATTATATTTTATACATTCGTATCTCACTAATTCAAAACAGAAAAATAATTTAATAGGTAAAGAACATATTTCTAAAATTAGAAAACTACAAGCACCTGACCCCAATTAACCCTAATTAGATATTTTTCTGAAAGATTTTCTTAGGTACTCTCCTCACAAGCATTTCTGATCAGAATATCAAATAAAGATATTTTTTGCGTATTAAAAAAATATAATTTTTTTTTATTCCTAGGGAAAAACTCTGGTATTGAAAGGGTTAATTTTGAAACTGGGCCGGCCCTGTTCGGGCGCAATTAGATCATTGCGCCGAATTGTCGAGAGGAAGCTACAAGCCAAACATGTGTGTATTCTTGTTATACTTTATATTGTAGGTAATATGCATTAAAATCGCTTGACAAACGGAGTCTAGAAAAGTTCGATTTCAAGCACAAAACTGATTTTTATTTATTTTGTATATAATTTTATAAAAAAATATATTTTATAGAAAGCAAAAAAGTTAATCAAGTGAAACTGTCACAGATAATCTTAGCTATAATACTGTCTTTTTAAAAGTTGTTTCCTTTACGCGTTCATACATTTCTATTGAAAAATATTTTTTAGTAGTTTAAATTTATATTCTTTTATTGAGTAATTTATTATTTTATTTGTATTCTACTCAAGCGAAACGATAGGAAAACCTTCGATTTATCTAAAGCATATTTTTTGGTATTCATAATGTACACCAATTCGTTATAAAGATTAATCAAAATAGTGATTTAGCATTAAGCTTCGTCTTAACAGTCCTAACACATCGCCCTTGACATTATTTTTCTCAAAAACAGCGCTCCACAAAAATACAAATCTTCCGAATATTATTGATTACAGTGATCACCTACTTTGGCGTCTACTTGTTTTGACAAGGGCGCCATCATTTTACTCGCGCCAGGCGCCGTTTGGTTCAGGGCCGGCCCTGCTCTGAATGTGTAACTGAACGTTACAGTAGCTAAAAGTTTCACATTATGTTGATACTTTTATATTATGTACCCATACATTTTTTTCTATTCTTGTAGATAACAATAATTTTTAATATGTTCATCAGTCACACTTATCTACTGCAATATTTTTGAGTGTGTTAAATAAAGTGAATACATGTGCATGAGCGCCCTTTGACAGCCGTAAATAAATAAACAAATACTCGGTATTGTCCGGATTGTGGCTGGAATTTGTGGAAAAATGACCGATTCGAATGACAATTCAAATAAATTGAAGCCTGTGTTGTGTAAATAACTATATGATTACTCATAGAATTTCAAAGTTACTATTTCGCACTGTGAACTTCGAATGGATATTTCGCAGAATTGATTTTGAACTTTGATGAATTGTCATATTCTGAGAAACAACCCGCCCTAAGACGTTTAATATAAAAAATAAATAGGTAACCGAATTACAGATATTCATATAATATTTAGGCTTGCTTTTTATTGTATAAAATATTGTAAACATTATTTTTATAATGACAAGGATATTGACGATAATCTTCGAATATTCAAAAGGATGTGAGCGTTTAAATATGTGTCGCTACTTTTTTATTACCTACTCTCAAATACAAAGACCCTAATTGAAATGTTTAGAGGTCAAATGAAAACAAGATAACATTTTCAATAACCTTAATGTTGAACTTGAAAGAGACCCCGCGTTATAAAAAACTAGCCTAAGATAAGAATAAGAAAAATCAAAAGAATATATACTTTAGTTCAAAGCCGCCAAAAATTATATTACCGTCGGAATATTGGTCCTCGGGGATATTATTAGAAGCTAGATGGACCAGTCTGCTTCTGATGTGAACTTTTCCCCTTTTGAATTTGAATTTTGTTTCTTTGTGTTCATTAAGCATTTCAAACTATCCTTCTATTGTTTACGTACTTCTTGTAGATTATTTCATTCCTGCAACATTAGAACAGTAATTTAATAGCACTTGAAATGAAACTACACAAAACTGTGCTACACAATTGCTATATAATATCTCGTTATATAGTAAAATCTCAAATTGTAATATTTAATTATTGAAGAAAATATTAATAATTCTCAAACGAAAAATGTGAAACAGAAAAAGATTTGGTCGCATCTAGGAATCGAACCCAGGACCTCAGTCTTGCCGGGGTTTTGCTCTTACCACTAAGCTAATCCGACCCTGTCCCCTTCGGTCATATTTAACATTATCATATATTGACTAAAAACTAAGAACACTGTTTTAATTTTCTTGTCGCATATTTTTTTGGTTGCTATCTTTATGCGTTAAGGAAATGAAAATAATGTTGGTAGTTCTTAGTCGAAGTACGATACAATTTAATATGACCGAAGGAGATATGGTCGAATTAGTTAAGTGGTCAGGCAAAGCCCCGGCAAGGCTGAGGTCCTGGATTCAATTTCTAGATGCGACTCATATTTAAGGTTTGAAAGCTAGCAGACTCCAATAACGGTAGTTTGCTCGACGCTCACAATTTTATTATTTCTGATGAACGTATTACTAAAATCTCAAATGTTTCTGTAGGGATCCTTAAGGATGTAAGTAATTTATATTTAAGATTAATAAAAACAGGACCTTACCGTAAAAATGTTTTATGTAAAACGATTGGAACATTTTATAAAACGTTTTTCAACTATAAAATTAGCGGTAAGCACAAGATTTTATTTTTTCAGACAGTACATTAGTAACTTCCCGAGGGACCCCTCTAGAAACATTTGAGATAGTAATAATATTAGTAATACGTTCATAAAAAATGATTAAAATAAACCCCACGGAAAATTCGATTTTTCAGGCCTGCTAGGGCAAAGTCGACCGTAGGTCCGTCCATTACGCTGGGCCGCGCGCCGTATATTAATTTTACACGACTTCATCACTTGTGTCGTTATGATTTTCACTTTATTTTAGAGATATGATAGGGCAACACCAATGCCACGCGTCGCATATTTTTGTGCACGGCTGCTTTACTTACGTCGTTAAGATTCAAGCTTTATTCTAGGGAATTGTTTCATCTTATTATCTTATATGATTAAAAATAAATAATTATATACCTACGTCCTTAACGCGTTTGCGTTTCAACTGAACAACAACATTATTAGATAAAAACAAGTCGTCAGTGGATTAAAGTTTCGCAACTGAAAATATTCCCATTTATAAAAATAGTACCTACTCGTAGGTCATTGTTGTGTTTTCACCGGTGCATATTTATGTTATGCTGATTTTACAAAAATAAAAAAACTTGTGCCTAAGCCACCTTGTGCGCAAGTTTAGATTGTGTATGTAGAGGAAATCTGCTCTTAGCAGACTTTCGTTTTACTGACTCTGACAATATTTACTTACTACGAATAAATATTAAATATTTACTCCTAACCGGAGTATGTTAATATTTGAATACTATAAATATATCAGTAGCTACATTTAATATTTTGTCATAGTACCAAAGGCGCGGTGAATCAAAATATACAAAATAACGCCAAATCTGTATTTTTGTGCAAAAAGTTGTAAGCACTTTTTGGTAGTAGAGAACAATCTTTTTGTGGTTTAAAATTATTCAGGTTGACTGGTATTTGAGACGAAATATGGAAGGAATAAATATAGGAGAAATAAATGTTCAAGAAAAGAAAGTTCATGGAAACATTATTTTGCCAATTTTGATCATAAAATCATTACGCTGATGATAAAAGGAGAAACAATTTTTTTCGTATGACATCGATACATGGCGGTCTTAAGTATTTGTAAGATATTTTTCTTGAACACTAAGCACGAGTTGTTTCGGAGAATTTGAACAATTCTTCAAATTACGAAGTTAATTTTCAAGTTCTGTGAAACAATTGTTCAAGTTCTGTTTTTATTTCAGTTCTGTCCACCAACTAGCCTATACTGAATAAACAGATATTGAATAGGATTTTTACAGATCCCGTAAATGATCGTTGAAATTTGATGAATTGTTCAAATTCTCCGAAACAACCCGTCCTTAGTTCTTGTGTTCCTAAAATACATTTTTGTTCTTTGTTATTTTTAAATAAAATATCCATACATTTTTAGAGTTGAAGCGGTAATTATATATAATTCCCCCGATATAAAAAATCACAAAGCATGTACAGAAAATCAATAAACATACATTTTGTTTTGTTATTTAATGTTTTAACCTAGGTATGCAACTCAGGTATTTGCTTAAAGATTTTTGCTATATTTTAAATGGTTCCATGATAACTCAAAACAGTGACAATTCAACACACTTTTAAAAAGTCATATAAAGTCATTAGAAACGAAGAAATTTTTTTTTTAACCTAACCTAACCTAACCTAACCTAACCTACATAACCCAGTTAATAAAGTTTTTGTTTCATCACTTTCCATGACTTTATATAAATTTTTAAAGATGTGATGAATTATCATTGTGATGATTTATTATCCGGTTATCATTTTAAATGAGTTGTGTTTTTTTTTGAAGACCGAATTTTTTGGCGGTCCATCTATCTGCATACCCCTACTGGGAAAATGAGTGATGGTTAGTTATTAGAATTTACAATATATACACTTTATGTGATATTTTGTTATTTTATGCAACAAAAAGTAGGTCAACTACACATTTTTTCAGTATTGCCCGCCATGCTAGGGTTATTCTAGTGATAAGTCTTTTATCGAATGTGGGAAGAAACCCTTACTTTGTATGCAACCTCTAATTAAACGACAACGGAAGATTAGTTCAATTGCACGGAATACAGTTACAAGAAGGCTATAATGACAATATCAATAATAAAAATAATGAAGGTTAGCATAAAACTATTCTTCTGCAAGGGTTGTATATAATTTTAAACACACATTTTACTTCATGATTAATGTATGTGAAAGTGGCGTTAAGAAGATTGGGTGTATAATATAGATAAACAAAATTGTATTTTTGTTGGCCATCTTTATATCGTTTATAAGTAAGCATAATTGACGCAGCAAATATAATATCAACAATAAAAAAACAGTTAAGTTGGAAAATATTCCGATGGAGCTTATGGTTGGACAAATCGAGCGTTTTATGAAATAAGATAAAACAATTTTATTTATTTTGTCGGTGAAATTTGCTAGACTGGAAAAATAATATTATACCGATTTTATTGGTCCATCAGTAAAGTTTTTACTGTATTATTTATTTTTCAAATTCACTGACTGTATTTTTATAATCAGAGAAATTAAGAATTTCAATCATGTTTCGTTAGACATTGCGCATTTTTATGAAATTTATTGAGCGATTTTGATAAATACGAGGCGTATCCAGATAGTAAGTGTACTGAATTTTTGTAGGTTACAAATCTTTTTATTGAAACAAAAAAATTACATGATTACCGTAGTACATATGTAAGCTATTTTTAGACATAGTCGCCATTCCTCTCAATGCAGGTGGTGAAGCGGGGTATCCATTTTTGATGCCTTCCTCGAAGAAGTTTCCCGCCAACCCCTTCGTCCACTTCTCCACCTCCTCCTTTACCTCCTCGTCGGTTGAAAACCTTTTTCCACCCATGTACAGCTTCAGGGAGGTAAAGAGATAATAATCTGAAGGTGCTAGGTTAAGGGAATGCGCGGGGTGGTTCAGGATATCCCATTTAAACAAAGCAAGCAGTTCCTTCGTGGCGTTGGCCGTGTGTGGTCTGGCATTGTCGTGCAGCAGGCTGACTCCCTTTGTCAGCATGCCTCTCCTCTTGTTATGAATCGCCTTCCGCAATTTTTTTAGGGTCTCACAGTATCTTGCAGAGTTGATGGTCTCCACTTGAGGCAGATATTCAATCAAAATTATGCCTTGACAGTCCCAAAACACGGATGCCACGATTTTCTTGGCTGAAATTGTGGTTTTGAACTTTTTGGTGGAGGGTGAAGACGTGAGAACCGTTTTTAAACTCGCGATACTACTTGTACACACTCGTAAAATTCATAGCTTTATCACCATATGCAGTTTTAACCTCATTATAAACCTCAAACGAAGGTTTTCCCTTCCAAACGAGATAACGGATGACGCCGCGTATTTCGCATTTGGCGGGAGATTGGATTGACATTTTTCACGAAACGTGTTGTCGCGTTGACACTTTTCAACGTACTGACCTTGAACAGGTCTCGTTGCGGAGGGGAAGAGTCAGGCTACACGTAAGTGTAGCCAACATATCGAAAATAAAATTCATTCGGTCGTGAGAGCGTCAGTACACTTACTTTCTGGATAAGCCTCGTACAATGTTATTCTTGGGTTCGAAACATAGTTTTTGGGTTGTTATTATTGTGAAAGTGACTGTTGATAGTATCTACATTAAACATGAACTAATTTATAAATGCTTGAAACATATCTTTGTTTAATCTTATGTTTAATGTAAAATTCCACCAAATAAAGATATTAATTAAAGAACAGTAAACATTTCAACTCCAGGTTTATTGCGAAAAGTCTAGACACTACCTATTAAGGAGAGCCCATATTTTATATGTATTAAAACTATAAATCACACTATTCGTTATTTTCAAATCAGTTTTTATACTGGCCAAAAATCTGAGTAGAGATTACAATTTTTTTTTCTGTTAATGCTATTATTTATAGAATAAATTTAATTCCTATTAATACCATAAATCATTTGTGACATTAACGATATTATTATAATACATTCCCCAAGCTATCAATAAGATCATTTTGGTAATCCGGTTAAGGCAGGATTAGTGAAGATGCAGGGTTCCAGACGTTAACTGGCATTGTACCAAGAGACAATACATGAAATTTGGCTAATTATGGTTCTGTCACTAAGAGCTCCGTTATATTACCTACATGCATCATTTATGAAACAGCGGTAAGTCTCCATATTTTGTTAGTGACTATGTGGTCAAGTCTGCTAGCCAAGATCTAAATCATAAAAAATGCTTTTACTGATGGTATATGGATGATTTAAAATATTGTCAGTCTTTTTTATAATATGGAAAAATCACAAAGCAAGCTGAAAATCGTCCTATTATACCAGATGTTCCCAAAGTGGTCTATATGGACCCCCAGGGGGTCGATATCGGCATGCTGGGGGAATGTCAGCGAGGTAGGTGTAGGTCAAATGGGGGTACATACGAGCGGACCCCCATTTACCTCTAGTCAACATTTAGGAGTTCCGTAAATGACACAATAGACCTAAAACAAATATAATAGAATGAGAAACTACTTATTTGATATTTGTATTTTATATTCCGTAAGGTTGTCTACGTTCCTTTTCTCGTCAGAATTAATATATTGCACATTGGAAGCCGTGAATTTTCCTAGTTCCCCAAATTGTTTTTGAAAAACATCCAGGGTAATAATGACGTTCAACATTTAAATGCACTTCACATAGACTTCAAAACTAAGTTTAGGGACATTTTGATTATAGAAATGAAACGTTGAAGAATCGGATATCATATTGTGACAAGAAGAACTGACCGGAATAAGCACTGACAAAAAAATTAAAGGGCAGTTCTGTAGGGCCAGCTACAGAAAGAACTTCCCGTTGCTTATCCTGCTTCATTTTCATTTGGTGTAAAACCTCAGAAGGCCGCCCCTGTCGGCACAGTGTAAAGACAGAGGAACTATACCGCCACCCGATTGTTGGAAAGGCAAGGAAAGGGAATCTTTTTACGAAAAAAATAAGTGATTATCATTTATTTTTACCTTAATAGTTTTAGGAAAATTCAATATTCGGCAGGCAGGGGGTCTACGGAAAAAAAATTTAGCAAGTGGTCTACGGAGCAAAAAAGTTTGGGAACCTCTGTATTATACTATAGAGCTCTTAACTTCGATTTCTGTCACATGCGTCGTTAACCTTTACGTACCTAAAGATAAAAATCACCCGAAGGGGGGTCACTTGAGTTTCTCATATATCGCGAGGCGAACGTGTCTCTTAATCCCCTTATCCTTTCTAGTAACACTCAGATATTATCATAGTTTATTTTTGGGTTAATATGCCGTGTTGCGCTACGTTCTTTTACGTCCTACGTTTTGAACGACTTTAAAGTGGCGTTACAGTGATGTTGGACACTGTAATGATGCACAAAACGTTAGCCCAAGGAGGGGGTAGTGCGACACGGCGTAGTACCCCAAAAATTAATCACGTTCAATAATAATCGAAATTCAAATGAATAAACGAGCCACTCAAGAAAATGGGAACCAACTTTCGCAGAGCGCGGGAGGCGGTGTGGCCGTCCTACTCTCAGTGATTTGTCAGTAAATGCCTTTAACAGTACACAGGTAACTCGCATTGTAATATCACCATTCGGTCCTTGACGATAAAATTTTCATACAAATTACTAGTTCTTATTACAATGGCGCGCACATTGTCAGCTGCTTAAAAAAATAACTGCATATCCCAAATCAGGTAAATAAAATTTTCTTATTTCTTATTATAAGCTTATTTCCAAAATTGAATATTTTGTCACACTACTTAGTTAGTTACAAATGTGTTCTAATTTACCAACCTCACTAAATTTTAGCCTCAATACGCCAGGAAATTCGTTTAAAAATAAATATTCAGATCCCGAGCAGAAAAGTCACACAACGGACAGCACTGCAAACCTTTATCTTACTTTAGTGAACTTTACTTTTCTGTGCATGGTCTGGTTACATCAATGTGCGCTCTTTAGTGATCAATGTACGGCTAATGTCATAGTTTATTCAAAGCATTTTCAAACAATCCTGGTGCCAAAAATATAGTTACGTAGTTTGCCTACAGCTCGTCGAAATGATACCCAGATTTCATTTGGGGCAATTTGGATGTCTGGGATCACTATAATACTTTTGACATGATCATACCACTCAAATATATATTTTTTTAATACCTACCTTTATAACCGGACATCACCCGTCTTTGCACAGCAGTGAATCATTAAGTAATGCAAAACGTAAAAAAGATACTATGACATCGAATATCTTAAAACATATTAAATAAATTTTTTAAATTGCAGATCGATTATCGAATAATTTCATGGATTACCTAAATCACAGAGTAAAAAAAACATAAATTTCGCAAAAACTCTCATTTGGGGGACGTTCATTACCCTCTTCAGCGCGGGAGGGTTAAAATAATGTGGGAGAGATTTCAAACAATCTATCAGCGGTTTGCAGCTTGGAGGAGTTAGTAAATATAATCATATAAATAGTTTACCTCGAAGAGATGAAGGCTCTGAAGGTACCCCGGAGGCCTGCGCGGCGCGCTTGCCGGTAGCAAGCGTAATCCGCGCCGCGCACCCCGTGCATGTCTCCCGTCACTGGTTCGTTTAACGCCGCCATGCGTAGCTAAAAGAGAAATACATAATAATAAATAAATATAATCTATAAATAAATATAATCCACGCAGCCGTTCCCCAAAATAACGCTATTATTAAAAGAAATGAATAAAACGAATACCCCACGGAAATTACCAATTCCCTTTTTAAAATATCAAATTTACAGGTTTTTCCAATAAGAGGTGTTATTTTGATATTAAATCGTAAAATATCAATAGTTTCGTTGCTTGTGTGGCACGTAGCGCCGTCTTGTTGAAAGTAAACATTCCGGCCATAAAACATCATTATTCATCTCTCAATAGCGCATTCCATTCACCGTAACTGTTGCTCCAGCCTCATTTTTGAAAAAGTAAGGTCCAATGACTCCGCCGGACCATAAACCGCACCAAAAAGTCACACGTTGAAGAAAAAGAGGCTTTTCAACAATAATTCTTCGGTTTTCCGAGCCCCAGATGTGACAATTTTGCTTGTTGACTAAGCCACCGAGGTGGAAATGGGCCTCATCACTCAAGATGATTTGCATTTGATTCACTCAAGTGAATTTTAATAATTTTGATGCGTTGTTGAAGCGTGTATTGTTCCATTTTTATTAATAGCGTAGTTTCTACTTGTCAAATGTCAAAAAATGTCAGCTTCAAAAGTAACATCTACTGAAATAGCGGGCTATTCAAAATAACACCTCTTATTGGAAAACTTTGTATTATACTTTTAATACAAATCCTACTATTATTAACAAGACAACAAAATAAAATGAAATACCATACATTAAAAATTCAATTTTAACAGGCTAGGGATTATTTGTTTATAATATTTGTAAATAATGCAAACATTTTCTCAGAATGTTATAAATGTCCAAGTATAAGAATAATATTCATAGCTTCCTTGAGAACGGCTTTATGCTGAACTTTTCAAAGAAAAAGGAAAACCGAAGTAGTCTTTTCCACTGAATAGATAATATAAGCTAGAAGTGACATCCACGTCGTTTTGAAATAAACTCACTGTAGTTACGACTTTGTAACTTTTGGTTCTAAACCATATAGCACAAGCGCCAAGGGGCTTATACTGCCTTGGATCGTTAATCGTCATTCAATTTGATCGAAATTAAAATTTCTTAATGATGGCGAAACGAATATCTGAATTTGACTTTTGGATCACGAAACACGCTCGCTTTTATTTATTGCATGATTTTACATAAACATTAATAAATAAAAAATCTTACATCGTAACAGCATGACCGTTATGATTGCAGCTAATCAGTATTTGATCAAAAGGCAGAAACGGGCCGAGAATCGGGGTTTGATGGAACTGTTCAAAGGACAAAATTCTAAATTGCGTTTATCATCGATTTGCAGGTCCGTTTGAATGTGTTTGTTAACACTGATAGTGGTTCAAATTTTTTCGAAATAGTTTTAAACACCCACCCGTAGTCCCCTCTTTCCCCGCAATATTTAAACGATACAGTACACAACTACACAAGAAAGAACTTCTTTGAATGATTTTACTATACCTACCTATTATAAGTTTTTGAAAAATATGTGAATATATTATTTTTTTTTAAATACACTAAATCAAACCACCACGAAGTAGCGAAATCATTTGTGTTTGGTTTGAAAATATAACGCGTAGAGATATTTAAAATGCTTTAATTTAATGCTGCGACACATCTTGGCCCTTGAATACACTTTTTTTAGTATTTTTATAAACTCAGAACACAATATATAATAGAAAGTATCAGGCATATGAAAGTCGCTTTTAAGTTCAAAATCTTCTACTTACGAACCCTTTTCGTTTATAATTTTATTGTATAATGTGGCAAATTATGTTCTCTACAAAATTATCGTAAAAGATGTGCCTGAACTTCGCAAGATAAAATAAAACGCTCTTTTTGGCGATGTTTCTTTCTTGCGAAAATCAAATATGCGGCTGGTGTTAAGCGGGAATTTAAACCTTATAGCCAGCTACATAAGGAGTGTTATTGTTAGCGGCCCGATTCCAAATGTTACACGAAGTGATGCATCGCCTTAAAGAAGTTTATTACAATTTTTTTCATTGAAACAACATTTCGAACAATTTATTTATTACATTTATTTTATTACTTAGTTAACAGTAAATACACAAATCATATAACCTTACACAAGCATAAAACCAGCGCCATTGATGTGATTTTTTTTCACAAAAACAGCGCTGTGTAAATTATCCATTAATTTGTAATTATTTCATGGTACTACTCACTACATTGTTAAAAATAAACTTATAATACTTACCATCTTTGGGAACCACTGGATTGTTAGCATGAAAAATAATTTATCATTTAAAAGCAGTAAAAGTCACGAAAGTCATTTGGCAGTTAGTTAGAATCTAATGAGCCCTGAAATTATTACGTTAAAAGTGTTACAAAATTTTTACAACGCATTAATTTACGGATATCAAGACTAAGCAGGCAGAATTTTATTAGGGTATATAATGTAGTATTTAGATAAGCTTAGGACTCCAACATACACAGCAATAAAACTTAATAAGGGGGTTACGTAATTATTAGTACCTACGAATCAAGACAACATTAAACCTTAACACTTTTAAGTGGTTAACCTGCGCGCAGAGGCGGATTTGAAGTCTTGGCCGCCCTAGGCCCCAGACCATGTAGCCGCCCCTTTCCCAGTACCCATCATATTGACCAGGAGTATCCAAACATTTCAGTAAGTTCCTAGGGTAAAAACCGTTTTAATTTTCCTGCCATTATCATTCATGGTTCATGGGGTGAGATTTGTCCAGGTCTTGGCGGCGGATACGTCTGCCCACCTGCTGCGTGGCGGGCCGGATTGAGAGAGCCGGGCGAGCGACGGAGCATGATAGGTGTGGCGAGGGCGGCTGCGGGGCGTGGGGGCGCGCTGTGTGCTGTGTGTGAACACGCTCTTGCATATCGCCATTTCGTACGTAGAATATTTAGGTATTTAGGAAGTAATTTCTTGTTATCATCTGTGACTTTTTTGTCACAATTGGCCGCCCCTAATATCTGGCCGCCCTAGGCCCGGGCCTACATAGGCCTAAGGGCAAATCCGCCTCTGCCTGCGCGAATTAAAAAGCTTTGAAATTATTAAGTGTTCGTCGCATTATCCAAAAAACCGGGTTTAATTTTGTAATAATTTGTCGATTATAATTTCTAAGTTTTTGAAACCTTCTGTTGGATTTTGTTGTGTTATATTGATGTTGCATAGAATAGCTAATCATATGTCTCAAATAGGTCACTTGTCTAACCTAATTTTTAGACTTTTAGAAGGAATTACGAGACCTTGCGCACAAGGTTAAGGTAAATCTCGACAAGGCTTTAAGAGGTTTATATTAAAACTTTTCCCTGAGAAATGATCTAGAAAAGATTGTATATTCTCGGTGACAATGTAAACTCATCGCCTTTATATTATATTAGTATTAATTTATTTAAGAGGATATAAAATTCAACACGCTTCGAATAAATTTCATTTTAGTCAAAAATATAGTTAATCTCTGCCTTACTTTGCAGATTTAAGTGTTGGGCACTCTTTGTTAAAAAGTAAAAGGTTCTACTTACAATTGTGTTTATTTACGTCACAAATTATTCATTACCCTAGGGCAGTGTTCCGCAAACTTTTTATGTTCACGGTACACCTAACTAATCAAGAAATTTTAACGGTACACCAAAGAAAAAAAAAACAAGGTAAATTTTGGATAGGATTGGCTAGGCTTATTACGAATAACGGCGAACTTTGAGGTTAAACTACGAAAGCTGCATGTCATCATAATTTAAAAAAACATCCCAGGTTTTGAATGGTTTGTTTGGCAAAGCAGGGTTTGTCTAGCCGGGTTTGTGTAATTATGATTGATATTTATCACATAACAGTGACGGAATGACCGCGAACTGTCACCGAATCGGTTCGAGAAGTGAATTTTAATTTTACGCAATTGATTATTAAAATGCATCTTTTTCCGCCGCCATCAAGCCAAAAAGTTTCCTTTTATAGTAATTACGGCATATCTAAAGTTTTTTTCTAAAAATTATTCGTAATAAGCGTGGCCACTCCGAACCAAAATTTACCAAAAACAATATTTTATTAATATTTATTGTTAAAATCAATATAACATGAAAATATGTTTAATGCGAAATGTGAGCCTGTTTAACTGAACACAGACGATCAAAATTTGGAACAATCGTTGATAACGCTGCTTGCATCTCTTCGTCGATCGTCCTCAGGCGTTCTCTTTTTTTGACTTTATCATTGTGAGAGTTGAAAACCCCAATTCGCATAAATAGGTCGTGGCAAATGGTAATAGAATTGCAATAGCTCGCTTTGACAGCAGTGGATACTCATTTTTTACGTGGAGCCAAAAATGTGCTAACTCTGTTTCAGAAAATTTTAATTTTAGTGTCCGATCAGTTTTAAGCTCCATGAATTCGTAATGTTATATTGTCACGCGCATGCACCCCAATAGCTCGTGCGCAGATAATATGCACATCACGTGATAATGTAGCAATAGCACCCCACTTATGTAGTGTAGCACACGTGATAATGTAGCGTAGCGGCGTAGCACACGGCCACTTCGCAGCGATCGAGTCCCACCCACGCCAACTCCGGCCGTCGCGCCGCACAGAAAAGTTTAGACCGATTTACAGAGCACTTGTGAGAAGTGACGCGGGACTCGCGGCACACTTACAAATGGCCACGGCACACCAGTGTGCCGCGGAGCACACTTTGCGGAACACTGCCCTAGGGTACCCTGTCAATCTCATCTAACAAGTAATTGTTACACTCTAGCGATATCTGTCGTACTCTGGAGTAAGCTTTATGACTAGTGCCATCTATATCTTAAATACTCAACTTATTACCATACATCACACTTATTAAAACTATGTCATGGTTACATAGTCAAATCAAGGTATAAGCTAGTAGGCATCGAAATGATTGCTAATGAAATGAAACATAAATAAATAATAATAAACAAATTAATTAAATCATTTATATTTTGGTACAAATCAGTCACTTCTTAGTTCGATATACAACTGAAATAAAACAATAGATTAGTTTATAACCAAGAAATTTGTTTGATTTTATAAGACCGAACGGTTTTGCTTAATATAAACATAATTAGGGTACAAATTAAACAGATAAAAAATTTATAGTGTTGCTTATATATACAAATATAGAGTAAGACAAAATATAAAAAAAGAATAAAAGAGCGGTGCGATACCATGAAATTAAAATTTAACATAGAAACGGAGAGAAAGAGACAGATAATGTCTATATAATGGTATTTTTTTACGTCTACGTCTGGTACGTCTTTGTATTGTGGGTGAACATTGCGAATGTAAAAAAAACCTATTAGATTAGAAAGAAAGATGTGACCTTCAAAATTAAATAATACAATATTTGTATGTATTTTTTTACTCAAGCAGAAAATAAATTGTTCCTTAGAAATGACTTAGGATTAAAATAATAACAAAAAACTTCCATAATTTTTGGTTAAAATATTTAACAAGCCTTTCATTTAGTACCAACGGCATGAGAAAATATTATTTTATAAAATTCGCTTCACTGCAAAAGTACCTACATTATAATTTCATCCTTTTCACAAACAATGGTTCAATTGTAATGAATGATTCAGAAGGGACCCGGAGGAAGAGAAAGGGCCCGGGTTCCGTTTATGAAACGATTCGATAAACAAAAGAAAGGTTTTTATTTATATACACTCTGTAGAAAAAAATGTTTCATGACCGCAGTTCATTTTCAGTTCATTTCAACGACTTCCAAACTTTACACATATTTTTCTTTAAACCATATAAAGCACTTTCACGATACCTTTGATTGCAAAATAGAATCAGTAACAGTTCTAGAAATGTGCAGGAAAACCCTAAAAAATAATATATATGTATATTAAAAAAAGAACGAAAAATATTCCCGAGTTACGAATAAACCTGACAACGTAAGCGGAACATGTTGCTTGCGTTGTGATGGACGACTTAAAAGGCCGAGGAATTAAACTCACGGTGCCTGGGTGGGACCCAATCGCGATGCCAACTCAGCCACTGACCGGACAATATATTTGATTTTAAAATTTCATAAGCGTCATGAAGGTCGTACATTGTATGTGCTTACGTGGTAGGTACTTTAAATCAATCGTGATTATTGATATGTACAGCCTAAATTTCTTTAATCATATAATTGAAGATTTATATCTCAAAAATTGTTAGTAATAGATGAGGTTTATTTTCAGTAATTACTTAAGTAGTATTAAAAATTCGAAAATTAATTTAAAGTACGAATTTTAATACGTGAAAGCATTCCCGACCCCTGTATTAAATATTATTCTTCATTACACAACATACAGGCATTTAAGATCATTTTACTTAGTTTTACTAAAGAGGGATATATAAAGAATTTATTAATATAATACGTAGTGTAATTTAAAAAAAAAAGAATTTTAATATACCTATATAAAAGCATACCTATATAAATGTAGGTAGTGTAAATTGAAAACGGAAAACCATTTGAGGAGCATTAGCGCTTGGGGATGTTTTATTAAGGACCACATTATTAAGGGTGGATACCGCCTGTTTAAATACTACTCATCATTGTTTACCAAGGTGGTACCGACCCAAGACCTTGTGGTACGCCAAGCACTGTATTGCCTGTTACGAATGAACATGGGTTCGTTCAGAAATGATTTCATCACAAGTGCTTTATATTGTCACCCGGGACCAATATTTACTTTCTTGGAACTGTTTTCTGGGTATTTACTTACCAATAATGCCAGATTGACGTGCTGAAATTATTTTTAAATATCTATGAAAATATTTAAAACCGAATTGACAGCATGATAATAACTTATGTGGTGATATTTTTGATGGAAAGCGTTTTGCAAAAAGTATCAAATTGATGATAATACTTACCGTTTTGGATATTGTGAAATACAAATGAAAATATTTTCTTAGATGTTGACAAGTGAGCTTTTAAAGCTTACTAAAGCTTGGCATTTGGTAATTACTGTAATTACTTTTAAATACAAAAATAAAGATTGAACAAAACAGCACCAAGAAACCGTTTTAATCTGATATTCTGATAAAAACATTTATTTTTTATTTTTATTTATTTTTATTTTTTTTTTATTTATTAAATTTAATATAATTACATTTAATACAATATAAGATATGGGTAGTCCCACAAAGCTGTGACAATCAGCTTGTCTGTAGGTTCTACCATTTAATGTTATAACATAATACACATTAGCTTAAGTTTAAATATTAATACCAAATATAATGTTTAGGATAGATAAACGTTTTGTTCATTTATTAACCACTTTTTTGTCAGTTTAGGGCAGGGTTCCTCATTATTTTTCAAGTTAAAGTTTTCGTTAAATTTGTTATAAATCACAGGTATCAAATAGTCAAGTGTTCTGCTACCATACTTATTTGATATTAGTGGAATTTTTAGGCCTTTTTTTTCAGTAAATCTTGTTTTGTGACTATGCACCAATGGCTTTTTGTACGCATTTTTTCCCGCATTATCCATAATTATAATAAACCAGAGAAGTCCTTTAATTGGGAGTAGGCCCTCAGAGCCATACAGTAATTTTAAGTTGTTTCTTTGTTTGTAAATGCTAGGTTTAACAATTTTTTTAATTATAGCAGTTTGTAGATTTTGAATGAATTTAATATTAATATTACTCGAGTGTCCCCAAGTTCGAATTCCATATCTAAGTATTGATTCGACCATAGAATGATATATAAGTTTGAGAGTACATCGAGGCAATACAAATTTTAATTTATAAAAATTACTCGCCAAACATCGGAGCTGGTTACAAATTTTGATCACACTTTTGTCCCATTTAAAGTTATTGTCTACGATTATGCCAAGGTAAGTATATTCGTTTGCAAAATCAATTTTTTCACAGCAGCAGATATTATCCATTTTTTTATGTATACAATCAAAATTATGTGCAGTTATTTTAGGTAAGTTCCACATTTTCAAGCTCGGTGATCTTATATACATGCATTTAGTTTTTTTGACATTAATAATTAATCCTACATCATGAGACCATTTAAGTAGTTCGTTAAAGTCAATTTGTAATTCTTGAATAGCTATTTCAGGGTTTTCATTAGAGACAACTAGTGCAGTATCATCAGCAAAAATAAATCTACGGGCTATTTTAAAAAGTTTAGACATGGCAATTACATATATAATGTATAATTTTGGTCCTAAAATTGACCCTTGTGGCACCCCTGATTTAATAAATCTAAAATTACTCATTACATTCAAAATCTTTACATACATTTTTCTATTTGTTAAATAGTTTTTGAAAAATGATAGGAGTTTACCACGGATTCCTATGATTTCGAGTACCTTGATTAATTGTGTATGGCTGAGTGTATCGAAAGCTTTTGAGAAATCAATAAATAATACTAGTACATGTTTTTTTGAGTTAAGCTCTGAATTTATATAATTGGAAAATTTTTCGAGCAGTTTATCACAGCTTTTTTGTTTTTGGAAGCCATACTGACATTCGTCAATAATGCCCAAATTATTTAAATATTTATCCAAATTTATAGATATATATTTTTCTAATATTTTTTCTAATGCGGGTAATAAGGAAATAGGCCTATAATTATTTATTACGGTGTGATCTCCATTTTTAAAAATGGGCCTTATGATGCTGCATTTTAGTTCAGCTGGAATGTGACTTGTGTCAATAATTCTGTTAATTAGGTGAGTAATTATAGGACTAAATAATTTAACATGTTTTTTTAGATCATACATGCGAATTAGATCCACGCCCGGTGTCTTTGAATTTTTTATTCTTCCGATAATGCATTCAGTTTGTTCTGTATTAGCTCTTGGTAGGTACATTGAATGTTGCAAATGTTCTTGCTTCAACTCAGACGCTCGAACATTGCATTCGTGCAATAACTGATTGTTATTAATTTACAAATAATATTGTTATTTAATTTACAAAAAAAATCAGTTTACTTACAAACAAGTTCTGCTGTGTAATTATTATTATCCGTGACAATTGTTTCACCCTGTGAAGGCATTATTAAACTGTTTGATAACAACGGACAGTTTGATAATACCTTAAGGCGAAACAGCTATCACATAACACCTACACAGCAGAACTTCTTTATAAATAAACATTTTTTTTTGTAAGTTGAATAATAATATTATTGAATATATTATAAAAGTAAAGTTTAAACGGAGTTTCATAAATTTGTTTTGAGAACAAAATAAATGTTTTGAATTTTTAATTGGATTGAGGGTTCAAAGAATATTCATATTCCCTTCAAAATATGGATCAGATCAACTGACCAAAATGTCGAATTTGTTTAAAATAGTCGTACATTTTTAATAATTATTAGAATTTTAATTCCGTTCAACGTAATATATTATTTATTTGAAACAAATAGATCGTCTTTCGCTTGTGGTCTTTTCCAATAATTTTTAATTTATTTTTAGATTCTACTAGAATTTTAGTAGATTACATTTAAATTCAAATTTATAAAAATGTTAAGTGAGCTGCAAACTTAGTTTCACTCAACCGTCTAGAGTTGTAACAAAACTCTTTACAAGCACGTGTGCGTATATGTGGTCGTTCTAATAAGTATGCTCTTTTTTTATTTTTTATTTATTTTTTTATTTTTTTTTATTTTTTTTTTTTATTGAATAAATAGTTAATACATAATATCAACAAACAAGTCCTGCTAAGCCGATTGAATTGGCTTGTCAACAGGTGCTTAAAGTTAGTTTCAAATACATTTTTTAAAGTTATAATTTACATCTTATATCTACAGAATTAACAATTTTTTCATACAATTTTTCATACATATTAAAATAAATATTTTTTTTCCGATAGCCAATTTTTCACCATATATTTAACCTTATTCATAGATTTACATTGCTTTATAGTGTCAGGTAATAAATTAAATATCTTCGGTATGTTGTATTCAAACGTTCTCTGTCCGTATTTATTATTAAATTTCGGAACTATTAACCCGTCATTGCGTGTGAATCTAGTACTGTATTTATGTTCTAATTTTTCTTTATGCTGTGGGGTAAATATATACTGAATTATGATTTTTTGCCATAGTATAGCCTTAACAGGTAAAATTTTGGCACTCTGAAACAGCAACGGTGTATTATGTCTCTGTTTAAAAATATTAGGGACGACTAGTAATTTTACAATTGCGTTTTGTACAACTTGGACTTGTTTCAGATTGGTTATACTAGTATTTCCCCATATGGTTAATCCATATCTTATAATAGATTCTGCCATTGACATATAAATTATTTTAAGTGTTTTAATTGATAGGAAAAAATTTAATGTGTACATTCTGCCAGCAATTGATCTGAGTCTTTTACAGGTTTTTTTAATATGTTTGTCCCATTTGAAAAAGCAATCTACTGTAACACCAAGATAGACATATTCTGTAACTAATTCTAAGCTTTCACATTTACAATTAGTCGGGATATTTTTATGGATGCAATTAAAACTATGAGAAATAATATTAGGATTAAATTGAAATCTGGCATTAGGTGATCTTATATGCATAACTTTGGTTTTTTTAGCATTTATTAATAGTCCTGCATCATGTGACCATTTACAAAGTTGGTTAAAGTCAATTTGCATGAGTTCAATAGCAATTTTTAGATCTTTATGTGATATGATCAATGCCGTATCATCTGCAAATACAAAATGTTTAACAAAAGAGAAAAGTTTTTTCATTATAGTTACATAAATTATATATAGTGTAGGTCCCAATATGGAACCTTGTGGAACTCCTGCAGATACATTCTTTGTTATTTTTTTTTTTTTTTTCTTCGTTTTAAAATATGTAGATCGTCTATAATTCTACACAACACCGTATACATTAAATTAATATTGTGTAGGTACCTACATCAAAAATCGTACTTTTGAAATTTTCTCAGATTCATAATGAAGGAAAACGAACTAGTCTAGGGCCTAGTGAACATACATTAATAATGTTGATAGCTTTACATGATTCTGTCACTATCGCAAGACGTGCTTGTGACTTTGCCAGAGATGCTTAAGCACTCTTGAAAACCTTGTTAAAACCTAATTTGCTCTCCTTGTATTTGCGTTGTAGGATTCTTTGTACACGAGATTCTCTAGCTCAATGTACAAAGCTATTTAAATGGTCTCGGTTATGATTTTTAGCTTTTGAGTGCAGATTGTTGATACTCATAGTTCCAAATAAGTAGGTTCGCAAGAAGATTGTAATAGCGTGAGCCAAATGAGAATACGAAATATATAAACTGAAATACGATTGGAGTCCGAATGGATAACTGATTACGCATATTCTCGAGTGCTAGAATTTTTTATCTAATCTATCTATCTAAATGCGCATAAGCAACACATGGTAAATATTAAACACACCGTAAATTAAGTATCTAAAGGTGATTTAATTGAAAGGAATATTTTGTTTTAAACCTCTTACATTATTTCCACTGTTAAACGGATTAAAAAGAACCCTTATTTTCATTTCTGCGATTTGCGACGAGAACGCGTGGGCTTTTCCACAGTTTCTAGACGCACGCTTATATAAAGGCATAGCCTGCCGCTAGCTCCCCTAGTCTAGTCTAGTACTAGTAACACGGTTCAGGGCAGCAGAACTCACCCACTCTTGCTCCTGGCGACACCTTGCTTGTCAACGCTGCGTCATGCACCGCGCCAACCAGTTCAGTTCAAGACTCACATGTACAATTTCGACTGGCAATAATCGCATCGCTGGACTACGTCGCTCCGCGCACCGGCCGTTTGAGACCGACTTATGCATCCGGCCTTGCGTACCACTAGCTGACTTCATCACCAAGTCTCCGCCTGCATGGGGTTGAGTCACTAACCTATTGCTGCGACCAAACTCCGGAATTCACCACCATTTATCTCCACCACCCACCCACGGTGTCAAGCATCGGACTGGAGGAATTTTGCCAAAATTCATCTCCGCCATCCACGGTATCAAGCATCACATTAAAGGATCAGGAAGATCCGTGATCTTCACTAGCAATTGACCACAACATCAGTGAGCACAGATCCTCATCTAGCCATAATATGACCTAGCCTACATTCATCCCGACGTGATACATACATCAATACTGTCTGCGTAATAAACACAGTGATCTACCAGTGGCGGCTCGTGACTATCGAGTGTGATAATTTATGTTGTTTATTTAGTATAAAACGATTATTAATTATTTTTAGAAAATTTGATTTTCAGGATATTTCAGTTTTACCGTGCGCCGCACGGATTTTCTGAAAGTCTTCATACGAAAAATTGAATTTTCGAAAAAAGAAGACGTTTTCAGCTACAACCAAATCAATTATGCAATTTTTTGCAATATTAGCAATAAGGAAGTTGAGTGAAAAATATTTTGACTTATAAAAAATATGTTCATGTAGATCAAAAAATATCGATTCTAAATATATAAATATATTTCTATATTATTATTCTTAGAATTAGTTAAACGTTCTTGAAAAAGCATTAAATAGCAATAAACTGAATACGCTCCACGATTGGTCGAAAGAATTCTGACGTCACATGTATTGTATCGTGGCTTGTACGACGTACGTAGAACGAGTCACCGCAATGTCTATGGTGCATCTCTTTCGATTACATGAGAGATGGCCGGTTTAGATGAGAGAGGTGTATAGGCCAAACGTTTATTTGGGTCAAATCACAGCCAGTCGTGGAGTTAAAGCTTCCAAGTAAGTATATCAAATTATTAATTGTGTTCATTTGTACGTTACGATAAATATAATACATTTTACCCGTATTCTAATACGTATTCTACCCATCGGACATTTCGTCATTACCTCACTAGTTTTGTGCAGGTATATTTATTGATTTCGCATGACATGATAATTATTCTCTACTCATTATAATGTGGTGATGACTTTTAAATATTTCATCTTTTGTTTACCATATAATAAGGCACTGCTGAAAACCAGCTGCATTCCCGGAGAAAACCCTTTGTCAATAGGATCCATGTGAAAAAAATAGCTCCCATCTATTGTCAAATATATGTAGGTATTTGTTGTTATTATTATATGAAATGGATTTCTAAAGATACATATTCGTATAGTGCTTTATAATAATATGTTGCTTATTGCATCGCTTAGAAGTTTTTATTATTATACATGTCACATTTCATGTGATTACACTTCGCGCAGAAAAGTCTCACAGTGAACTGGGCTATAAGCCGGTATTTTACTTTTGGTCTTTACTTTTCTGCGCGGTGGTCAGCAAATAGCGTCTTCAATACCGTGCCGGGCGGGGGAAGCAAATATTCTAACTTAAAATATTAATTTAACTATGAAATTTTAATCAATTTTCTGTTTTTTTTTAATACCATCAATTCTAATAGACGGTTAACGTTGGTAAAAAAATTACTGGAATTCCTTATTGAAGAATTAATTTTTTTTCCATACAAAATGTTTAAGCGACGTTGTTCTCACAGTTTGAATGACGTCACACCCACACCTCGCCTCTTACCGCTCGGATTCCGCTCGTTTTGGCGGGCTTAGTAAAATTTAAACTTTGAGAATTAATTTTACTATGAAAACAAACTTTAAAAAAAAATACCTGTATTTAAGTTTGAAAGCGAACATTGATAAAAAAATGGACTCAACTTCCTTATTTAGTACACACATAAGTCACGAGCCGCCACTGCCTACAACAACTTATTTCATTGTCACTACCTACCTTTACCCACAATATTATGTATCTTACAGAGGTTTGAATACAATGGATGTAGCGCGCGGTAAATTACTGCCAATACACCATCTCTCTCTCTCCCCATATGGCATTGTCCCTGCCACGCTGCACGCAGGCAACGAGATGCGCAGAACGCTTTCTACGCATCCCCCACCACGCGGCCGACCATCTCTTACGCTGCCACAGTACACTTCTTCTGTCTGCTTGCCTTGGCTAGTACCCTCCCTCAGCTGGCTACCCATGCTCCGCACGACCCTCTGAGGACAGCTATCTACTACCATTGCTAAGCACAGTGCAGTTCTCTTGTCTGCTCGCCTTGGCTAGTACCCTCCCTCAGCTGGCTACCCGTGCTATGCATGGCCCTCTGAGGACAGCTATCTACTACCATTGCTAAGCAACCGACTTGAAGACTCGCTAAAGGCGCGCTCCTCTTCTTGGCTACCTGTGCTGCGCACAGCCCTTGAGAGACAGTAATCCCCCCCAAGCAAACCTAGGCTAGTCCCGAACAGTTGTGCCGCGACTCGATTCTATTTTGTTGTTTCCAATTACTATCCTATATATCGTCGCTGTTAAATCAAACCGGCATATGTGCAAAAATGGAGCTTTTGAGTTATTAGTGTCAAAATTTTTTTTTCCCTTCTATTCTTATGTCGAACCGGCATGTCATATAGTTGAATAAACATCTATCAGATGGCGTTGGGCCGGTGTGCATTTACGCGGGAATCGCCACTTTTTTTAGCAGAAGACAGACCTATTCCACAATACGCCAGTTGCTTCAAAACTTTCAAGGGGGAAATGCGTCCATCATGTAAGTAAAACTAAATTATCTCACAGTAGTACATTTTTATTATTACCCAGATATGACTTATTGGCAGATAATCCGGTTTGCACTTAACAAAAGCGTTTATAGCAGCCTCAACTAAAACAAACCGGTATATATGCCAAAATGTCTGACCCGGGTAAAATTTCTCCCGGTTAAAAAAATAAATTAAAATAGGCAAATTTAATAAAAAAAACTTTAGCAAACTGAAAGATGCGAAACTGCGGTGAGGAATACGAGTCTAAAACCCGTGGAAGAGTGAACCAACACAGGGAAAATGAAGCGTTATTGAGATTGGGAGCTGTGTGCTGAAATGACTGCAACATTTAAATGACAAAGCTGACTGTCCAATAGACGTTGTCTTTTACAACGATAATTGTTGTGGACAACAAAAAAATAACTTTATGATGGCAATGTACAAATATGCTGTTACAACAGTAAAAAACATAAAATCTATCACTCACAAATTTTTAGTAAAGGGCCACACCCAAAACAAGGTGGATTCGGCTCACTCAACCATTGAAAAATAAGTTAAAAAAGCACTCCGAAGCGGACCTATATACTTACCTTCCCAATATGCCATGGCCATGAAAACGGCAAGCCTTACCTGGTTCATGAGTTGAGTCATGAGGACTTTTTGATTTAAAAGCTCTGAAGGACACCCAGGTAATTTTACCCATTTTGGACATTCGAAGGTTTAAAGTACCTAATTAAAGACGACGGCAACTTTTACTTCAAAACATCCTACGGATCACATGCCTGGGAGGAGGCGAAGAAAAGGAATAAACGGGGCAATGGGAGCGTGAATCCTGTTCTGATGCAAGCTTATTCCAAGAGACCATTGATGAGAAGAAGAAAAATGGTTTCCTAAAGTTAGTTACCGCCGGGATAATACCGTCAATTTATTCAGATTTCCATAAACGATTGGGAAACTTTGAAGTTACCAGCATAGGGAAGAGCAGTTTTATGTTAATTGTTTATAAAAAAATTGTGAAGCAATAAATTATTTTTATCATTATCTTTTTTTATACCTAAAACAGGTTTCAAAAGAAGAAGCCACTTTGACACAAAAGCAAATATTACACTGATTTTAAAGCCATACTGGCATATCTGCATTTTACTCTTAATTTAAGCAATTTTCGATTTATTTGCTACTACTACTTCAATAAGCAGTATTTGTCTAAATTTTATTCATTCATAAGGTGGCTTTGAGGTGAACCAAACGGACGTTAAAAGGAAAATATCATATGCGAAATTTTTAAAGCGCTCTGGTGAAAAACTAGCATTTTGCAGATATGCCGGTTTGATTTCACAGCGACGATATATCCACAATATTCCTGTATAAATCCTTGCCTAGTCGGTAAATGTTATTTTCAATGTGTATTCGTGAAAATTGTATACTGGGACTATTTTGCTATTGTGATCTGTGTAACCTAAATAATAAACTGTGTTTTAAGCCTCCAAAAGTCTTATATGCTTCTATTAATTAATGTGTACGTACAATCAAAAACTCTATTTAGTTCTATGGTACAGTGAAAAAAATTTTTTTGTACAAAAAAAAACATGGAAATTATATATTTATAAGATTTTCCATCTTGAGGTACCGTTAGTAAATTTGTCGTTTGGAAATTTTATTAGTTAAGTTATCTTGCAAAAATATACAGCTAGCAGCCACCACCTGGGCGAACACCGAAAACACTCACAGAGTGCCAGCTCTCCGAGGATTTCGATAATAATTAAGAGAAATTTCGTTGAAGTTACCTGCAGGTGGGTGCACTAAATTACAATTTAAAATTGGTGCATTTCTCCGAAACGGTGAAAATATTTTAACACACAAACAATATATTCTGGGGAAATTTATCGAACAATAATGAAAAACAAATACCACATAAAAATATGGTATATTTTCCAAGAAAATTTTTGGGAATGATACAGCATAGGGATTACAATGACCGATACAAAATTCTGTTCCTAAATAATTTACCCATCCCTGGGTCTATGCATGGGTTGCTGATTTATAAAACGCATAGAATAATCTTGTTAGTTTGTTTTGAGATAACATTTTTGCTAATTCTTCTTTTCATAAATAATGGAGTGGTTTTCTTCAGCACGAAAACGATCGCCAAGCGACATAATATATATATTTTCAATCATAGATTTTAATACTTAGACTTATACAGAATCAACTAAGAAAATTATAAATAATATTTTTAAATACATCTATTCGAATTTCGATTTTGTTTTCGTGAACGAATGAATGAATGCAGATCTTGGAAGTGGAAACTAACCCACTTCACGGCATCCGATCCAACTGAAACTCGGCAGATATACTCGTTGTCGATGACTATGCTTCATATCATATAGTTTAGTGTCAATCATACATACACTCAAGGACATGTATGCTAGCTCTGAAATTTGATGACATTACATTAGTTAATATAAGAAATAAATGAGGGTCCTACCCAATCTAAATTTGGCTTAGTTGTTAGCGCGGTTGACTCCAGTTCCTGAGAAGGATGGTTTGATCCTCAGTCAAAACCTTAAAAATATACATTTTCAAATACTAATATAAAAAATAAATTTAGTAAAAAAACTTTTATTTCACGTATTGTTTTTTTTTTTAAACTAGCAAATATACGCTACAACTCTAAAACCTTAATTGAATTTGATGAATCAGCATCTAAGTAGTACTTAAAATCGCGTAGGGTAGACCGAGGCTATTCGGATCACTTTTTATGTTTTCTTGAACAAAATTAAAACTAATACATTTTCGAAAAAAAAATTTATTTAATATTAAGCTTTTATCATTTTTATATGTTTTAATTTTAATGATCAAAACATTAAGTAACTTAAAAAAAACATATGACTATTACTGTAGACCTCTCCACCGATCCGAATCACCCCATATATATGTGGTGATTCGGATCAGTGGTGGGGCTACTCGGATCAAACCCGAAAAAATAGTTAAGTATGAAAAAAAAACAAAAACCAAAAATAGGTTTTAGAACCCATAACTTATATGAAAGTATTATGACACTTATTACACTCTTATTGGCTTACACACCGCACAAATAAAAAACTTTACTAAACACTTTCTTGTCGTAACATTTTTTGTGGCACCATTCTTTGCAAGAAGAACATTGAATCCAATTTTCCTTTGCAGGATGTACAAAAGCTTCATTGCAATAAATTCAAAACCACTTTCTTGAAGCCGACGAAGAAGCTGTTATGAAAGATTTTTTAACTTTAAGTCCCGGGGTACCTTTTCCTTTGAATTGTAATTTTGGGCGGTTTTTGGTGGCATTCCAATCATAAATTCATCCTTCTTACTTTTACTCTTATACAGGACAAATGGAGGTATGAATGATCCAACTGCATTCATACAAGCCAAAACAGTTACATTTTGACCTCGCTCGACACTTGTCATTGATACGGGACGATTATTTAGGGGCATGCCGGTTTTGTCCATATTATAAATGCATTCTGGCCTTCCTTGTAATTGACAGTCTCTTATTACCTTTTTCAGTGTGTCATAAAATTTTTAAATTTTGTCTGGATCCATTCCGTTAATCTTTGCTCGAGATAGTCCTTCTGGTTTTCTTATGGAGAGGTATGGATGACGCGTAACGATGAAACCAATCTTGACCTGCCATTCCAACTTCTGAATTAAATCTTCGTTGAGCTTTATTACCAAAACGATTACAATAATCAAAGGCGTATTTCCTGACCATTTTTGGAGTAATGCCGAATCCACGTTTAGATAAATAAACCAATCTTTCCGCAAACTGTTTTTCAGATTCAATATCTATTGTAGGTCTTGCTCCTGGATTAGAGATGATCCCGGTGATTGAAGTCGTATGTCTTTGTAATATCGTGTATGGGATTTCGTAGCTCACAGCAGCACTGCGTAATCCCATTTCATCGGATTTTACTTTCCTAACGGCTTCATCCATTGCAATTTTCGACCATGATAGATTAGTTGTCTTTTTCACATAATTGCGCACCATCTGTTTCAAATAAAAATATAAAACAATTAACGCATCGAATTTTAAAGGCATTCAAATATGATCCAAATAGCCCCCCCACCGTCGGTCCGTTTAACCTCACATTTATTAATATGATATTTACTCAAAGTAAAGTACAAAATCATACAAAATGCAATTTATTGCGCTTTAATTCTGTGTACTGTGCATTTGATTGATAAATATATAACATATGAACATGACTAAATAGCTTACCTTTTCAGAAAAAACACTAAGAACGCAGAGAACAATATTACATCAGGCATTTATTTGAGACGTAACTTGTGCGATCTTCACACATATCGATTTTTAGCAGTCAACCCACGCAATCTGTAATATCGGTAATTTTACTATTATGGCATCCGGTAGATGGGGAAGCTATGTCTAAATTCTTTCATTGTCATTTGGTTACAATAGCCGAGATATATCCATATTGCTTAGCTTGATCCGAATAACTCACCTGATCCGAATAGCCTCGGTCTACCCTATTGTTTGTACGTAAAAAAAACCCTCATGATCAGAAAAATATTCATTAAAATTTTAAATTTCAATTTAACATAGCATTATGATCATTTAAAATTACTGCGTAATTTCCACAAATCTCAAAATCAGAAAATTTTATCATAGTGATTTACTTTTAGTTTTCAGTATTATTTCTAATGTATTTTTTAAACCATTTCTTGGAGGAGAGGTGATCAAATAGCACCCACCTCACCATTTTTGTTTAGTACCTACTTAAAATGTAGACTTTATTTTTAGTAAAAATACCGACTCAATTCTTAAAAGCTAGCACCGTCATTAAAATAACCAATAATGTTTCCAAAAATATATAAAAAGCAAATAAACGTAAGTATTTCTGACAATGTAAATTCTTATTTTCGGTAGAAATATGAATGACTATGATGAGGCTCTACTGTTTTTATTGTAGTAGTTAACTGTTTACTGGGAGTATATAAAAATACATTGTAGGCTTTTTTGTTCTTTCGTTATCACCGCGTTGTCAGGGAGAATAAAATACATACTTAGTTCAAGGTTGACGATAAAAATTAATCGCGAAAATTGGTTAATAACTTGATTATTATTATTACTTGATTATTTGATATTGTTATGTTGGGATTTAAAGAATGCAATAGTTTTTATCACAACGATAACCAAAAAAGTAAAAATAAGGTTACCAGGGTACCAGGAGAGAATAGATAAGAGAAGCAGATATTCTACTTATGCTATTTCAATTCCAAGGTTCGTGGAAAATGTATACTTAACAGGGTTCCTCATACAGGAATTTTTCTAAAAAAATTGTCTCGTGACGCAGCTCGAAGTCGATTGTTATTCGGTATTGTTACTGCGGTTCTAGCTACCAGAGGTTGATGTGAAACTGGTTATTATCTAGTTGTTTTTAGTATAAAATAAAAATTAAATTAGAGTAATTCCGAAAAAAATTGAACCAGTTTCTCAAAAATTTTAAAATAATTTTTAAAATAATTGTTTATAAATTCTTTTTAAAAACCGGTTAATTAATCGGTTAACGGAGAAATAATTTCAACCGTTCCATGTAACCAGGAAAATAAAATCGCCCATCTCTACCCGAAACGAAAGAATACTTTGAGTTGGCCACTTTCTATTCTTAATTCTTTTCAACACTTTCCCTGTCGTATCCAGGCCATGATTATGATCTATGATGGTTTGTTAATTGTGAGTTTCAATTTAAAATATACATCGTCATTTTTTGTCAGACACCGACTATCCGCATAATCATCAATGTACAATTCTATAAGGCGCTAATCACTTTGATTCTACACCATAAATGTGTCTTTGCAATATTCCTGGGATTTTTCTCCTTTATTCCGAACATTGGTTTTAATATCAACCAAGGTATTATAAAAAAAAATCATTAACTAGGTATTCAGAGTTACTAGACGCCACTTGTATTGCAGTACATTCAAATCTCCCGGTGGCATAAGAACTTCAAGCTACATCACGACATTTTAACTGATCTACTTCCTCAAAGAGCAAGTTAAGTTCCTTGTTAAGTATATATGTTCAGTGAACCATTGTTATAAAAGAAAGCATAGAAGGTAAACAGATTACTAGGAACACATTAAAATATAAGCAGAGTTTATACTTACGCTTGATGTCGGAGAGATTTCAATACCAAAGGGTAATCAGTCGTAAAACAAAATTTAGTCTTGAAGAGAATCATAATAGGAAAACAGTTTACCAGGATGGCATTAATGAGAGTAGGATAGGTTGTACTCACGCTAGGTCCTTCTACCGGTATGGGCACGTTGTTGATGAGATTGGAGGCCTCGAAGGGCGGTCGCTGCTGCGGGGGGGCGGTGGTGGGCGGTGCAGGGGTGGCGATGGGCAGGACAGACCCCAGCTGTTTACCGAAACATTAAGAGATTAATAAAAGGCACAGAACCTCAAATAATATATCATGAAAATAATTATTTGTACGTGGCGTAATAAAAAATTAAGGGTGTCCCATTTAAACCATACATGTACTGACAAATTTATAGTACGCACAACATTATTTAGATTAATTCAAGTAATTTAAAAATATTTTAGGTGTGATGTGAAACCCTTTTTAAGATGTTTCAATTTTTTGTAATTTAAAAGTAATTGGTTTTGCAATTACAAAGTAATCAATTATTAATTATACAATCAAAATTTATATGCTGCACGCAGTGGATCGAAAATATCGGTTTAAAACAATAACTTTTCAATTTAAAATATCCATTGATTAGTTAATTCAATTTTAAACAAACTTTTGTTTAACTTTCGATGGTTTATAACATTGAAAAATGTCTTTTTAACGTCTTTTTCCACTCGACAAGAGGGACCTAATTATTATACAAATATGACGTATACTAATTAGGTCCCAATGGTCGAGTGGATAAAGACATTGCCCCGGTAAGATAGAGATCCTGGGTTCGATTTCCAGATGTGACGTTTATATTTTTTAATTTTCTGTGTCTTGTTTTGTTTCATGTTTCATTTAGATTTGTAAGTATTATCTTTTAGCGCAATGATTAGTTTATTAGTAATTAAAAAGGTACATACACATTAAATAAGTAAATAACTTAGAAATTTTTTTTTTAACTAAGCTGAAGCTATTATCTGAAAAAAACAATAATATAGTCAATATCAAAACTGATGAAAACTTGTGATTAAAATAGTGTATTCAAAAGATGATTTGAATTTCTTCGGAAACCAATTAATTACATTTTGTTAAATAAGTACTCAGCATAATGTATCCATGATTGTTTACAATATTACAATATTATCAAGGACTAAATAAATACTCTCTATTCAAAGCCTATGATATAAAATCATTTTGCAAATAACTTTCTTAAGAAATTTCTTGGTGTGTGGGGGATTATTATCAATTTGTGAAGGCAATTTCAGCCTACATTAAATAATATTATGAAGTAGATATATTATATTCGAATGCAGGGGTTTTAAACTGGTCGTATGGTGTGGGTATCCAATTTAAAGACGGATTTGGGTCGTATTTTGTAGTGGAATCTATTTCGGAGAATTCTGTACGTACGTATGGTAATAAAAAGGTTTTTATATTTTACATTTAAAATATGTCTATTACTGATGAATTATTGAGAGAAATATAACTTTATTTAGAGCCACTCAGATTGGCAGAATATTTCTTGTCCTGGCCAGGGATTATTATCTTTAAACTTTCAAACTTCACGAATAATCTAAATCTAATGGATCAATCATGTCTAGCCAATTTAGTATTGAATTAATCGATGAGATGAATTTGAAAATATATAAGGCTAGTAATGCCAGGATGTGTGCTACGATTATTTTACGACTTACTATAAAGTTAAATACTTAAGGACACGAGCATACATAGGATGTCCCAAAAGACTTCAAACAGCGATCCTCCTTATTTTGAAAGAAAGATTTGTGTATCAATTTTATTCAATAAAAAAAAATCAATCACACGATACGCCACTGATCATGTGATATGTGCTCCCTCTCGTAGACGCGGTGTTGCTGGAACGAGACGGAGTACAGATGAAAAAAAAATTGTTTGGCAGCAAAATAACTTTTTTGATGTACAATAATATGAACATACATATTCTACAAAAAAGCTATAAATAAGCTGAGAACATATAGGTATACAATACAAACCTTTATCTACATATTATAGTAAATCATTTATTACAATTGACTTTCTACAAAAAAAAAATCGAAATTTGATAAACTCTTGGTAATGATATTTTGTGATTTAATTTGAAGCAAATCACAACATACCACAATTGGGAACGCCATAAACTAACTGACTCCCGACCAGTTGGGATTCTTGTGTTATGTTTCATTTTATTTAACAAATAATAATTTTAACTAGCTGAGTTAAAATGATCCTATCATCAAAAGCAGCAATTATACGTTTTCAGCTATATTTCTTTATGGCAATTTCAACATATTACATTACAATGAAATACACCCTATCTTAAAATTATCTACTGATAAAAATACAACTTAAATGCATGTTTAGTATCTATTTATAAAAGTAGCTACGTGCGAAATAGTCTAATTAACATGTATTGCGGCTATCGCTCAATCAGCCCGACGATACAATCTGAAATATTTTTAAGGGTGTGTTCACAGAGGGGGGTGGGGGGAGGGGTACTTACTGCGATATATTGCCAGCCATTCGTCACTCTAACGAGTAGGGCCTCCTCGTCGATTATGTAGGCCAAGGTACCCACTGGACTCAAACCAGACATCTGGAAGAATACAACAAACAAAGTTTTAGAAACAATGGGGAAATGTAAATATGTCAGATATTCAGAGGGGAATATTTTTCCATACAAAATAATTCTTCGGTGACAATATGTATTGGAAACTAAAATATCTAGTTAAATAGGGTTTGGGCAATAAACATTTTTTAACCCTTTGAGTACCGCACTTCTATTTCCACAAATATACCACATGTAAACTTGTGTTTGATAATTTTTGGTACACACATTTTTGTTGTAACTAATTTAGATTTTTTTCTTATTTAATATTTATTATTTTTATATGTTAGTTTTCATAGGTTGTTTTTATTAGTAAGCAGAAAAAGAAATTGTTCAATTAAAAAAATATATATGACTTCATAGTGTAACATGCATAAATATAAAGATAACATTAAAAAACATCAAAATAGTCATATTTTTTAAAGTATTTGTTGCTTTAATTAAGGTTGCGACCTAGCATAAAACGCAATGAGAAAAAACCTTCAGAAGTGATGCCCAAAATACGGGGCGATTTGTTTTAAAATATCAAGAGATATTAATTTTATGTTCATTTTCCTCAGGTAATGAAAGGGTAAATACTAAAAATACTAGGTTAACATTTTTTTTAAATCTATTAATTTATCCCCTTTTTAGTATTATAATAAATACTTACATCACCATAAAATATTGTATTTGTCTACAAAGTAACTTAAACATGCAACTTAATTTATGTACTCTTAACAAAATTTATCTTAAAATTAATAATAAGGGAATGAAAATGCTTGGCTTCATTCTTCGAAATTCCAGAGGCTTTAAATTTTATATACTTCTTTAGTTTGAAATCAAGGCGAATATTAGTCCTCTATCTATTTTAAAATACTTTCAGATTCAATCGAAAAAATTCAACACATTAATTTTAAAATCGGTATTCCCATTGAAAGCGTAAACTATAATTATTTGGTGAAAGAATTGAACTTAATGAAACTCTAAGATCGAAGAATTGTATATGACTTAATATTTATTTTCAAAATTTTAAATAGTAATATAGACAGCCCAGATTTACTTAACTTCAGTGAATTTCATATACCTACGAGAGCTAATCGTTTCAAAATCATATTTAAATGTACCTATATAACTAGTAGTAGATACGCAGATGTGGCTGATCTATTTAACTACATGGAATGTAGGTACAAGAAGGCTATACTATCACATCTTTTCATTAAATATTAATTTTACAGAAGTTTTGCATGTATTTGTTATTTTATATTTTTTGATGTCATTGTATATGATTTATTGTTGATGGTGTATTTATACCGCTGATATTAAGTAAATAAATATTGAAAAACCGAAGGATGTCGGTAAGAGAATAAAATGAAGAAGTGGAAGACTGGGAAGTATCTGGACATTCAATCTGGTTATTCAACGTAGCTAAAACCATTTCAAGCAAAATTTTCCTGAAACCCGTAATACATAAAGTAGTTTGGAATACACCAGAATTATTAACGGGATTTAAGCATCATTTGAAAATTCTCGAAAGAATTTTTGAAAAATAAATAGATTTTTTTTCTACTGAAGTCTACTGGAGCGTAATATAAAATTAAAACTGGAACTAGGACGCCTCGATTCTCGACAAAGTATTCCAATCGAACAACGAGTGATTCGACCCACTCGTTGTTCGAGTGGAATGATTTTTAAAGATTGGCGTATGTAAGTATGTAACTTCGACGAGACTCAAGAATAAGAATGTCGACCAATGTATGTACTTTCGACGGCGATTGCGAGCGGCCTGGATTGGAGAATCGATACCAGAGGATTTAATTTAACACCCATTCCAGGTAAAAAAGATCACCATTGGGGTTTATTTTTGGAAATGTTTTTCTTTCGAGTTAAATTTAAATTCTGGAAACGGGGAAAATAAAAAATAAAATTACAATCGCCTCTGAAAGATTTTTCATTTCGTAATGCGGAATAGAAAACCTTTTAAAATCTTGACTTTAGCTGCAAGATCAAACTTAGAATATCCAGTTCTCATATAGCACATACGAGAGTTTGATAACATTTCAGTTTGATTCTGTTATATTAATAAGAATGTAAAACGCACGCGACGTAACTGTTAAACTGAAAAATATTCACCATTAATACAATTTAAAAAAAATCGTTCTTCAATAACTAATATATTTTTATTTATTATTATCTGATAAATACGCATTGTCTTTTCACAGAAATGATTGAATTATGCATTACTTAATTTAATCCGATTATATCTACCGTTTTCTTCCTCCCTCATTCATTTCGAGACTTAAATTGCAGCATCAATTCATTTTCTGAAACACGTATAATTTTATCATATATAAAATTGCTCTCATGATATTATAATAATGTTACTGCCTTGCTTCCCTTTTATGCTAGTAGCATTAATTCTAAACGACGAAACAATTCGAGCGTCCCTACATCATCCCATGATTGAATTATCTGAGAATTATGGAGGTCCAAAGAGGACTTATTATTATTTGTGTTACAAAATCTAGTTTTAGCGAAAATCCCAAGTTTCTACGCTGTTACAAAATAAAAATAAAAAAAGAATTTCATCCTTCATGTTGATGGATAGAGGTGGATAATATCCCGGCATATCTATCTTGTAAAATTGAGTCACGCGTGCAAAAAACATAAATTACTGGAAAATCTGTTATTTTTGTCATCATAATGTGAAACGTTGGCATTGCCAACCCATTTCTCGGGAATCAAACACGAAACCAAATCCAGAACATGTAACCCTTTTGAATAATCCTAATATCATAATATAAATTCGTCCTTCAATTGAACCCTCAAAAGCATTTTATAGTTGTGAAATAAAACATATGTTTGAATGAAAATTTCTGAAGGATCTAAACACGTCTTTATTGTCAAAATATGTAGGTTCATGAATGATTATTTCATCAAACAAAAGTAAGGAGGTATTTTAATTTTGATTACAGAATTTAATTAGTAAGCACATTGAATGAATGTTAAACTTTACGAGATGCGATTTGTTTTAATATGTTGAAGTTCTAACAAGTATGTAATTTTCATTTCTCATTAACAGGATGCAAAAAATTGAATAATGATAAAAAAAAACCACTGGATTTTCCTCCGGAATTGAGCTTTGATTAAGGACACCAAATTTTAGAGGGTTGTAATGAATTATCAAATATTTTAATAAAAGATTTATGTCAAATGGATTAATATTTCGGATTTGTTAATGCGCTTTCACGAAGGAGAGCTAAAAGTAAAGTATAAAGTGGCCCCCGTAATATAGTTTATTATAGAAAACCGTTAAGATTTCAGCACTTAACACCTCATTTTCCGGGCGGACGCTTAAGCCTCTCACACCCCACCCCCTTCTCCCACCCTTCACTCCTTAGAGGGATTAAGTCTAAGGACGACGGCTGTGATAGGCTTGATAGTTCCTGAGTCCTACTTCCGCCAGAATCTCTACAAATAGACAGGGCCTTCTTCCGAATTTCTAGTGGGCCATTCCACGCTATTGCACACCGGCATTTTAATTATGTGATTCTTAATTTAGTCTTGAAACGCTTCATTAACTTTGTTTAAATACTCTGCTATAATATTCCAGATAGATATCTTTTTGATCTTAGTATTTACGAAATAAATCAAGAAACTAGTTTGTGAATTTTTTTAGTAGAAGAAATATTGATTTTCACTCTTTATTACCGCAAATATAAATATAAATAATATCCTAGTTTAAGTTTCACAAAGTTGCAATCAGAAGGGATTAAAAAAACAATAAAAATCATTTTCTAGAAAATGACAGGCGCTAAAAAACGTCTCCATTGTTGCCGCAAAGTGGCTGTCATTGGCGTTAGATAAAGACGTGGGTAGTTTTTTTACTCTGAATGTGAACAAGGCCTAAATTCTGCTAAAAACTCTAAGAGATATGAAAACCATTAATGATTATTTTAAATAACATTCTATTTTCAGAATCACACCTGCGATCATAAACCACGCACTCAAGAGTGAGTACTTACATTATTATTAGCTTAAAATGAGCACAATAAGTTAAGTTCACGTTGAATAAATTCCAATCATATACATACTAATATGGTTCAAATAAAACAATTCTCCCAAAGTGTATTGTTTTCTCCTCCCCACGCACGAGAGCTTATGAATATAAATCCTTTAATCTGTGCACGTTTTACACTAATCTCAACACAAACACTTGACAGTTGGAAAAATACATTCCGAATAATGTGTAAGTGGAATACCCCACCCCCGCAGCCTTCAAATGGCAAGAAGTCTCCAGAGGCGGGATTAGGGGTGGGCAGACTTCCTATCGCCTGTGACAACATATTAACCTTTGTCAAAAGAAATTCCCACTCAAACAAACAAACTCACGTATGGAAAATGTATCTGACTGATTAACAACATATCTAACATCCTCCTGACGCTACAATTGCCTTTATTTGTTTGTAATGTTCTCATTATAATACAGGGGCATATAATTTTTTTCCTTCATGCGAAAAGGCTGGTTAACACAGACATATTTCTCAGGAACTACGTGTAACAGAACTACGTTGCTGCAAGGCTTTCGCGGCCTGGAGGTACTTCAACTATCGGTCCCTCGTGCGGAGGCATTTAATTAAAATTTACGATTCGAGGCCCCTGCGGCAGTGCATGCAATTTATAATATTTACGTTATCATGAAAAGTAAAATTTTGAGACTCAATTGCTTTTACATTTTCTTCATCGAACTTTTTATCGTTTTTTGTAAAATTTTCATAAAACGGTATTGTTATACTGTAACATTTGATAAATAAACAATGACCTAGTAACTAGTACATGAAAAAACTGTCCCTTTAAATAATGTGCATTCAGCAGACAAATCGCGATTTCCGAGAGAATAGTTATTATCAACTTTCAGAAAATTGAATGGCAGCAAATTCGAAAATATCCAAAGATTTACTATTAATTCCGTGAACAGCAGAGAAACATTCAAAGTTTTGTTATTAATTCCGTGAATAGCATAGAAAAATCCAAAGCTTCAATATTAATTCCGTGAACAGCATAGATAGAATCCAAAGATTTATTATTAATTCCGTGAAACCCATGCAAAAATCCAAAGCTTTATTATTAATTCCGTGAACAGCAGAAAAAATCGTATTGTAATAACGCTATGAATATTTATGTATTTAGTAACACTGGCAAGCAAATAATTCCCTGAGGGCAGAATAGGTCCAGATTTATGATGACAATTTGTGTTCACGTGAACGTGACCTACTGATCAGCCAATAAGCAATCATCTAGTTTATTCTAATACAAACATGTAACCGTGATTTAAACCTGAAGCCCTTTGAATGCTTTACCACTGCATAGACAATTACCATTAAAACTTATGTTACATTTAATTAGGTAATTAAGGAATTTAATAAAATTAATTCACCCATTTACTCGTTGTAGTAAAGATTACTATTACTTTCATCAACTGGTGTATTAAGTAACGACGTGAGTGAAAAATATTTCAACTTTGTGGTAAAAGAACTTGACACCTCATAAAGCGTTCTCAACATGCCCATTCAGCAAACTAAAAATCCCTTTTACACGGAATGTAATAGCTTTAATTTTGACCTCCGTGTTGAAGTGGTCATAACGTTTTAATTTATATCCGGTAAGTTGCGGAACCGTTTCCGGTTGAATTTCAAACACGTTTTCAACGAGGACCTTAAAACTGTAAAGCAGAAAACCTGTTTAAATATCACATTAGAAAGTACACAAAGAGTGAAAGATACTCTGAGTATCTCCCCGGTGAAAGACGATCATTCAGAATCGCAACGATGCTTGAAATGGCTTTAGCCGTGCAAATCTGAAAAGAGAAGTATGTAGGTACTTTCTAAGCTCCTTCTTTCCCATCTCATACCATTTAGCTTCACAAATATCCAAATTGAGGATGTTATGGTCCAACTTGTTCTGGAAAATGGGAGCAGTTCTTGTGGAAAATTCACACAGAAAAGCTCACGCAGTTTTTCCAGTCTGGTGTGTCTATGCAACTACAATTTCAGCTAGCAACGTCATTAACATCAAAAGAAATTAGACTTTGAAATATCAATTTACCGATACAAAAATATTACATTATTAATCTTTTATAGTTTCCAATAGAAAAATACCGATGCAAATAAAAATGTGTTGAAATTCGGGGAAACTTTAAACTAACTGCTATTACAACTCTAGAACCAAACTGTTATATACTGTATACGGTCGTACCAAATGTTAAATATTAAAAAAAACCTTATGAAAACATACCTTGGTCATAGCCTCTGTGTTTTGGAATGTGACAGCTCCAGGAACCATTCTTCCTTGAGGCTCTTCCTCCGGTGCCTGGGGCTGCTGTCTGCTACTGCCGGGGGGACCTGGTGGACCAGGGGGACCCGGGGGACCTGTACGCAGAATACAAATATAATACTTATCACACTTGACAGATGAAAAATGGTGATCGTTTCAGGGAAATAAGTAAATAACTTTATAAGACGTGCAAAAGCAAACAAGGAATGGAAACCAAGAATATTTTTGCTTCCGAAACTCTTACGTAATACATAATATGTAATAATTGTGGTACGTTGACCCTTACAGCTTCATAGAGATATTTCGTAATGTATTTCTCTTAAGCGAACTGTCGAATTGCGGATTGCACGGAGGGAAATATTTTCGTATTACATTCGATTCCAGATAAATTTGGTGTTTTTGAAAGCAGATTAAAGACTCTCTCAGATTTTAGTATTACAAATCGACATATGCAATTATAACTACTAAATTTTTGTATGCAAACACAAATAATACTAATTGTCATTTAATTTTTTGTTTTCGTTAAATAAACCTAGAAATATTTTTTAAATGCTAGATGCTGTTTCTTGCGTATATGGTAAACTTTTAAAAGAAAATATAAAACGTGGGGTTCTGTCTTTGTAACACAGTTAAAATCATAGATACTCTTTCATAAGTTCGTGTGACGCTGGGAGAAATATCTCCCAAACATACTCTATGGATGTTTGATGTCTGTCTGTACATCTTCAAAAATTGCTCTAGGGGTTAATGTATGATTCGAAAATTTTATTTTAGGTAGAGACGTTTTTTATGACATCAATACAAATCAAGAAACAAAGTTAAGCAATGTCCTGACATATCAAAGTTCAGAAACTGGTTGATATTTTAAATAAACGAAGTGTTTATAAAATTATAGGCTTTATGTAGGTCCGGTAGGTATAGATAAAGTATTAGTTTAGTGAAATTTGCACTTAGCCAAAACTTCATATTTTTATCTCCGTTATAACATTAAAAATTATTTATTTGAACTTGAAGGGTGCGGAATATACCCTGCTCTAAATTTTGAGGGATTACGTCATGATCGAGAGATTTTGGCTATACCATGGCTTAAGCTATACCTACTTCAAATGAAAAAACTATTCATCTCTCCTCTTCATTTCCGTGAAGGCCCCATAAGGGAAGAGTTCACGGAGGTGGCCTCATCTCCCCTCTTTTAAGTTATCATGTACATTATGAATATGTTTGTTAATTCAGTCTAGTCTAAATGATTTTTGAATAAAAAATAGACCAACCGGAATAAAAAATATTAATTTACCCGTACGTTCAAATATTTTAACCTTTTTAACCTCTTTTAAGAGGTTTATCTCTACGTTTATTTTCCCGTGTTACTCTTTGACTAGGGTATCTGAAACACCGCAATATTCAAAAGACGGGGTGAATATAACATCAAAATATTTGTCAAAAGATGAATGAAAGAACATGAATGCCTCACTTTTGTTTGACGTATTTTTGTCACACACATAAGGAGGGCCCACAGGTTAAAACATATTCCTACAACCAACAAATCACCTCAGAGATGCTTTTTAGTGAAAGTAACATAATATTTCCCCACCAAGCTGCGGAGTGTATAATAAAAATAAATAATACAAAATACGTCTGCATCGTTTGAGTTGATTTGCATAGAGAAAAGGTTTTCGTGTTTCGATTTGAGTGCTGGTTTTGCTTTTTGTGGCAGGAAATCGCTTCATTTGAAATACATTATTGGTTTTGAAATTTTTACGCCAAAGTATTTTGGTGATTCATGATTATTTTTTGAGTTAATGTGTTGCGGTTTCTCCTCATTTAGCGACCATTGATTTGTGAAATGAAGAAAACTGTAAAGATAAATTGGATAAAGAAGAAGGACGCGCAACATTATAACGCAAAATTAGACACGATTTGTCATTTTACGGTAACAGCCACTCGGTATTGACGCTAAGTGGAGAATCTTAAATGTTTGATTAACAACAATTTCTAGGTTTTTTGCATGTAAACTTACTTAAACTATATTATTATATTAGTATAATACACTTATCAAACTCTATTGTACTTCTTTCGATATATATCTGTTGTGTTCCCACAAACAGTTCTCCAACTCGTCGTGGAAGGAAATTTTAAAGAATAGGTTCTCTGTGTTAAATCAGGGATTTATTATATACTTTGCGTATTACAATGGTGACTCGATAGTCGACCTAACTAGGAGCTGGCTAAATGAGATCTGAGAACACCAAGTTTATCTGGGAGCATTCTAACTGGCCCTAGCGACTACTGACTACTAGCTGCCATCTTGCGGACTTCCAAGCAAGCTCCATGCATTGCCCTCTATGAGTGCATCTGTGAAGCTCTTAGCTAACTTACTTCCCAACAATATTTTAATATCTTTCATGCTTCTTCATGTGCACCTTTTATCACTGTATTAATTTAGATATCTTCTGAAAAACACCCAATATGGCGTAATAAAGGTTATTTAAATACAATCACGCTTTACAACAAACTGATCATGTTAATTTTTATAAATATCAACAAAGTTACTATATATTTCTTTGTAACTGCTTTCATAGTACTCTTGTTATTATATCATATAATTACTGAACTCCTTTGTACAATAGAATTCACTACGATAACTTGTATTGTACTTGCTTTTATCGTTCATACTCAGTTTATTTTGTTACTTACATAAGGTAATATATTTATTATTGTACTCCTAAAGATCTAAGCTACAACAATATATACATGTAAAAGCCTTCAAGGCACGAATAAATAAATAAATTAATGAACTATAAAGCGTAGTTAACGCTTAGTTTTTATTTTCTGGGATTTTGATTGTTTTGAATTGTACATAAATGATTTGTAAATAGTCCCAAAAAGTAATGAATTAATCATCAAACAAAATCCAATTATAAATAACAAACTCAATAAGATTTTCAAGTTGTTATCTCTTGCTTTCACAAGGTACAATATAGTAACTAAGCCCTAAAAACTTTTAACCGATTAATTCAGTAAAACAATAACAGATTCGTCCTGGATTTGAGCAAATTAGTTGGCTTACCATTTGTAACAGCTTCCTTGAAATCTTTCAGATCTTTGAGATCTTTTAGAGCTTTCAGTTCGTCAAGTGGGCTCTTGGAAGCTTTTGTTATTCCAGGTTAGAAAAGCAGCGTAACAAAGACATATTTTTAAAAATTAAAATGAGAAATATAAAAATACTTCCTCTTAGTAAATACATGGTAAAAAAATAATGCATAGTTAGGAATACTGATTATTTGGAGATAGATTTGGTGATATGGCTGTTAAAAATACAATAATTCTAACATACAATGAGCGATTTTTTGTTTTATATAATTTTTGTTTTTTAGTTTGTTGTCTTATTAGAAGGTAAAGTCACAAGGAGGAAATATATAATTGGTTTAATTTTGGCTACCTACTCAATACGTACAAATTAATAAAATGTTAGCTGTCTATTTCTCGAAAATTAATAAAATAAATAATTTTTTAATTTCTCTTTATCTTAAGTGGGTTAATTAAATAGATTCGTCCAGAAGGCTCACATAACGCACGTGAACCGTTTTCAACTAGCAAGTTACTTATAAATAGTTGAACATTAATGGGAAGGCTCAAATACATTCTTATAGTGACAATTGATTTCATACACTCTATTTTGCCCTTTTGACAGCTGAATTATTTCTTTGCTAGTGGGTTGTACGTCTGGACGAAGGTAATGCCACAAAGTTTAGTCTGATTTCTGTATGTCAAAAACATTATGAACATGAAACGTTACATTATGAGCAAACATTCATTCTAAGGCACTTTAAATGTGGGCACAAACCACTGCTAATCAATTCAGAATATTAAAATAGCGAATTAACGTGTTTACTCAAACAATTTTAATTTGCTATTAATAAGAAAGAAAAGGTTGAATTACCTATGTCTAAAATCCCAGGTCTCTTAGCATACATTAGCATTAATGTTAGTAACTTAGCATAATTCTCGTGAAAAACCAAAATACCCGTATAAATCGTAGGGACGTATAATTTTACTTACGACAAAATTAACGTTTCTCTTTGTACAAACCGAAAATTTATTTCATGGCCCAGGATACGCAAGGAAAAAGGCATGTAATGTAGCATTTTTACATGGCTTTTATTAATTTACTTATAATCCATAAGAGAAAAATTCTTCTCACATGTTACACATGCATAGGATATTTTGAATATATACATTCTATTTTTTTTGGTTTTATTTTTTAAAAATGTATCTACTGCGTATTGTATTTTTGATAGTTGGTTATTAATATTGTTCCACATCTGTCCCACATATTAAGTTTTTTGTGATTTTAAACAAGTTTCCTAGATTTTTACAGGAGAAATTTCTATCATGATGTTTATTGCTGTGAAGTTTCTTTGTCCAAATGTTTTGTTCATTTACTTTTAGTGGGTGTTCTATTGTGTTAGCTGATTGGTATTTTGTGAGTAAAGAGGTAAATGGTTTTAGAATAGTAAAACTGTATAAGCGATTTTAAGATTTTTAACATTTCGTTAGCTATCGTTCAATATGTGGCCTGAAATCGGATTAATTAATTTAATTTAGTGTCTTGCACAGTTTTAAATAAAATATGTGCCACATTTATACATAATACATGTGACATACTTATAAATAATATGTGACACATTTATAAATAATACACGTGATACATTTATAAATAATACATGTGAGACATTTATAAATAATACACGTGACACATTTATAAATAATACACGTGACACATTTATAAATAATACATGTGACACACTTATAAATAATATGTGACACATTTATAAATAAAACAAGTGTCACATTTATAAATAATACAAGCAAAAAACTTATAAATAATCCATGTGACACATTTATAAATAATACATATGAAACATTTATAAATAATACGTGTAACAAATTTCGTTTTTTTGTTGTTTATTATTACAATTACCGCAGACCAAAGAAAAATCACGGGTCATGGAGGTGATAGAAGCTTTATTGCATACTAATATCTCGTCAAAACCTGTTTCTCTATTATCACATAGCAGCAGTGCGCGGAGACCGGATTCGGTAGTTTCGAGTTAGAGTTAGAGAGTTGGAGATAAAAATGGACTAATTTGGGGTAAAAAAAGTGGAACCATTTTTTTTTGCTTCGTGTCTCTTCTAAACATCAATGAGGATTGATGTTTAATTCCCAAATAATCAGTTTCGATTTTAAAAATGGAAATGGAATTTTTCTGTTAAGAATATTATTATATTAGTAGATATTTTATCGCTTGTCTGGATTTTCCAAACAAACCCTTCCAACGTTAAAAATGAAGGATTAATTTAAAGCAAAAGCTCTTGAGAACTCAAAGCCTAATTATTCGCATAATAATTAACCTTACCAGGACTTATAGCCAATAGCCTGTATCTAGGTTAACACATTACACATTTGAATGAAGCGATATAAATTAATCACTACATAAATGAACACAAAAAGAAAAACGAAACGAAAAAAAACATTTAATTACTGAAGACAATATTAGCGATTCCTAAACGAAACAGAAAAGATAGGATGTGAACCCAGGAAGCCCTAGATGTTACCGTATCTTTTTATGATTTTTCTATTTCAAATTTTCGTTTATGAATCGCTAATACTGTCTTCAGTAATTAAATATTAAAATCTGAGGTTTTACTCATTAAGTTATTCAAAAAAGAATAAAAACATGTTACATGAGTCCAGTTGGGGTACTTTGTGGTACATGGTAACAATATACGAACCATAAATAAATCATTATTCCCATGAAGAAACAAAGTAATAATAACAACTAGGTTGACACTCTGTTTTTAGCACATGGAACTTATACAAAATCTTATTATTTAAGGAAGTACAAGGATAAAAAAATATTATGGCAATCCTCTGTCAACATAAACATCTTAACCATCTTTTTAAATTTAAGTAAGTTATTCAAAAGTTGAATATAATTTTGAAAAAAATTACATAAAACTGGAGCCTGATACAAATAGTTATATTAGTTAATCGAAATGTAATAATATTATTTTAATTTTACTACTATTCTCAAATTAATGTTAAATGTAAATAAATAAAATTAAATTTCTCTGAATTTAATGTGTATCTAATTTAGTAACTGCTATTTTAGTCTATTTTCATTATCTATACTTTTGTTATCATGCTATATACATTTTGTTTATTTCTTACTTCATAAATAAAAACTTTCTTTCTTTTCTCAACCCTGTTTGTAATGGCACTACTCCCCAACTCAAACATGAGAAACGTTTTTCTCTATTGAATTGGGTAGTTGCATTAAAAAGAAAACATTTTTATTGTAATTAGTTTTTTTAGTATGACATATTTATGTTTTTATATAAAAGAAATATATTTTTTAATTAAATTTATTTTTTTTCCAAAAGATGTTTTAGTATGTACCGACAGAAAATTCAGTGTAGAGCCAATTCTAGTGGAACGGATTTATTGTATTATTTCTGTAGATTGCGCATAGATATTGCGCTTTCATACATTTTGGTTATTACATGAACAACTCGAGATGCAACGCGATGTGAAAACTGTTATTTGAAATATCTTTATCCCAAATGTTTGGTGCAAAGTCATTATGTTTGAAAATTAACGTAAAATTTTCTAGTCGTCAGCTTAAACAGTTGTTACTTAAAAAAAAAATTATATGTTATCTTAAAATCAGTAATCTCAGCAATGAAGCTTGCTGTTTGAAGTATTGGTATATTTTAAATCACTAATTTCAACACTTCTTCGAAGGATTATAATTAGAATGAAGTAATTGTAGTGTGATTTTCCTTTTTTTCGAATTATTTTTTTGTTTGGAAAATTCAGTAATTCAGTACAAATTTGAACAAGTTATTCATTAATTAAGTTCTTGTGAATTTTAATTTAATTTTCTAAATTTATTAAATTTCAATCCCGATTAAACAATTTTAATCCAGGTATTCCAATAGAATTTGCTCTTTGCTAGTTTTAATTGATCTGGTTTCCAAAATGTACATAGTTTCAGAAGTTGCGAAGATATTTTTGTTTTATTTGCATGGGTAGGAGTCTACTAGTTCGTACAGATAAAATTTAAAAATATCGGCATTAGATACAGGTTGATGCGCATAATAAATACTCTTTAAACAGTTTAATGTAAAGTATAGTCGAGGGCACTTTCCCAAAACGTATTAAGGACCAGATGGGTCTTTCTATCGGTTCTCACGTCAAGACTCTATTTTTATTTAAACAAAGCTACTATTAAATGATTCTAAAAGCCCACGACTGTCCCTACATGACGCAACATACATTTATACATACCGAAAACGTATAAGAGTTCTCATCCAAGGCAGTCTGTACTTCTTTTTGTAATGTAAGGTACACGTATTTATTGTTTTATTCTCGTTGCATCGAACAAAACAGATAATTTTACATTTTACAACTATTTTAAGTAGTTTAATCGTCACATTTAGTAAAGTCATGTCAGCGGTTCAAATATATTTGACATCGATGAGAGTTTATAGGTACTCAATAAAATATTTTTTACACACATAAATCATTTGTAAGAGGAGTCAAAATCAATATTACTAATCTAACACGTTAACATTTTGGACAGTGAAGCACAGTTGGTACCTACTACCTACGTAGATAAACGTGGAATTTATAATCATTCTTAAAAAATATATAAACGCAAGTCGCTTTAAAATGCGCCAAAGAACTAGATTCCTTTTAAGAAGGAATTTGAGACTTTAGTAGGCACTTTGAAAATAAACCGTAACAAATATCCTACGGTTTAAACTATCCCCGTGCCAAACCCACTGAAAGAATTATTGCCACCGGGAAAATACGACTTTACGGACTGAAGTTTAAAATTTTCTCTTTTCATTGTAACTATAAAGACTATCATTTAATAAAATAAATTAAGGAATATTATATTTGCTCTTTAAGCTGAACTAGTTTGCAAAGAAGTTTTATGCTGTACCAACACAACAACAGTTTAAATAATATATTTACATATTTCCAACTGTTGCTGTGTTGGTACAGTTTTATGCTGTACCATGTATCAACACAGCAAAAGTTTAAACAAAATATTGTTTTCATGTGAAACAGCACAGGATTACAACTGTAAGAAGCCTGTAGAGCTATGGCATCTAAATTTTTGTGTAATTTATTTATTTATTTATTTAACGCCCAGGGCTTTTACATGGTTGGTAGTATAATTTTAATTTGACAGATACTTTGAAACATAAAAAATAAGAATAAAATTACATTTGATAAAAGCTATACAACAAGTTATACAAACACAATAAACAAAAACAGAAAATTACAGCTATTTGTAGGTTTACATGATGTGTTTAGGAGTATTGTTGAAATAAATGTTTCAAATGATCCACAAAACTTGCCAAGTTGGTATTGAATATGTCAACATCAACCAAGTAATGATTTCCCATGGTGTGAAGTCGTTGTATCGGAGAGTGGGCAATGTAGTTACGCTTATGTGTGCTGCTGTAGAATATTGTATTTTGTCGTGTTGTTACTGTGGGTGTATGTATGTTTATAAGTTGCAGGAGTTCACAACAGTCGAATTTAGAGTTAAGTATTTTGAATAAGAACGTTAAATCGTTTATTTTACGTCTATCTTCTAATGTATGTATTTTTAGAGTACTTAATAAGAAATTGTATTTTAAGTCTTCGACAGGGATATTCAATAATGTTGCGAGACTGATTGAAGTATGGAAAGAGAAGTATTAGATGTAGTAGTTTAGGAAGTGTCTGAATTTTAAGATCTGACCACTAAAACTTACATATAGCTAAAGCTATTTACAAGAAACAATTCAATTCTGAATGGTGGTCTTTCTACTGGGTGGTAATGAATATATTATATTGTCCACTAACACAACGTCCTGTTATTTGAAATATGTGTGTAAGGAAATCCATACAAATATATTATAATTGTTCCAGATGTAAGAAGCTCTAACAAGAAGATCCTCAAATGTTATGTTTGTAGAAATACTATCTTAAATTTAACTTAATATTTAAGACAGGTAAAGAAATATCGTAACCATATTTAATACAGCTAATAAATAAAGTAATTCACTATTTAATCATCAATCATCATCAAAAATTAATTTCGGTTTTCTGTGCGTCCTGCGCAACTCTAGTTCAATGATCTTATTTAAAAAAAAATGTAACTGATTTTGCAATAATTCGGATTATACCGTGATTTTTCAAGGAATCTGCCCTAGTATTAATACTAAAATACTACATGCCGCTTGATATTGTTCAGCGAGGTATTTATGGATACAAAATTATTGAATGGTTATTTTTTATCTCACCTGTTCTACCGTAGGGCCCTAGGGCTGCGTCTCCATAGACATGCCCTCGCATGGTCATTCCGGGTTCGCCCTTCTGCCCCTCCAGCGAGATGCCTGGAGGCCCCGGGGGTCCGGGCGGGCCGGGCACGGGCACGTACTCCTTGGCGGGCCCCGAGGTCGCCCCGGGGGGACCCGGGGGCCCCGCGACTCCGGGTATCCCGGGCAGGCCGTCCACGCCGTTTGTCCCGTCGAAGCCGCGGTCACCTTTGTCGCCTTTGTCGCCTTTCTGACCCTGGGGAGTGAAAATACACAATTTTATGGACAGTTTTTCATAAATGTAGTGATTTTTGGGGTATGATGCCATGTTGGGCTACCTCCTCCTTCAGCCAACAATTCGGACAGCATTACAGTGTTCGTCATTGTTGCAGATGTGAAAAAAATGTGTTATTTTAATTCAGTTATTTTTTTGCATAGGAAACTGGTATTTTATGTTATCGAGTTATATTAATCCTGTGTTTCCACCGCTCCGTTACACTGAATTAAATAATATTATCATTGTAAGTTTTGCTTAGAGTAGCTCGAAGGTTTTGTCTGTTTTTTTTTGCTGAAAGAAAAATCTAAAATTGCAAAATCACAAATAAACCAAAGAGAAAACTTTATGGAATATGAATATTTGATGTTTTTGACATTATTTTTCAACTGCTGTAGCCGTGGATCTGGTAGATGACCAACTGGGACATGGCATCCTTATTTGTGATATTTTATTTATATTATTTGGTGAAAATTAACAGCAAATCTTAAAACTAAGGCGAAGCACTACGAAGTAATGCAAAATCATATGTGTTATATGTACTACGTACAATACTACGAGTAGAATATCATTTTTTATAATTCTCTTTATAAGCGATAAAAAAAATGCCCGTAAACACTGATAAAAAGTTAAAAAATCTCCTTCTTACTGAACGTATGTCTGAAAGTATGAAGGAGACATTCGTGTATGAAAGAGACAGCATGATTAGGCCGAATAGTACCAGTAGCTTCCTTATAAGTAACAGTACGAGTAGTGCTACAATAAACGTGTAAATAGTGTACCTTCACTCCAGTGTTATTATTGTAAAGCTACCCATCATTATTATACGAGATCATTCACTGATCTACATAAGGAGTGCAATTGTTAACAGCCCGATTTCAAATGTTACATCGCCATCGCCTTTGCATACTACATATATGTTATTTAGCGAAATGTTGTGACGCAGAAAGGACTGTCTGAGAGAGGGTGGGAAGTACCTCGCACTTCATATTTGGATACTTCACATGGCTAAAGCCATTTCAAGCTTTGATTTTGAATCGTGGTCTTTAATCTGGGTGATGTAAATTTTTTTCAATGTACGTTAGAATATTCATCTAATAACTGTACAATCTTCTCATTCTGACACTGAAGATAATTATACAAAAAAGTCTTAAAGCTCTTAATTTACAGTGGATTTAAATACATCTTCTGTTTCAGCAATTTCACTGAACAGCGCCATTCCTCGTGTCGTACTATGCTATACTAGAACATCTCCACATTTCTCCACATTTAGATTATTTCTCTACTATGTTATATTTTGGGGGCTCAAAGTTTGGTAGGGTCACGGAGACGCATTTTTTGCTGGGAAAAATGTGTCACTCATCAAATACCGTGTAACGCCACTGTTGCATTCCATCAGCAACACTACCAATAGTCCTACTCCTAGCGTCCACGAGTGGTCTCTTAAGCCCCGCGAGCCCTGGGCAATGTGGCCAACGGCAATACCATCAGCCATAGCAGATAGGAGAGGATGAATGGCGAATCTCCGGCGCCATAAAACCGGAACCCCCCAGCTAAGGGATGGAAACCCCTACAGAAAAACCCTGGCCCTCCTGGAAGGGGGTTGGGCGAGAGGCTAATAACCTCTCCCTGTAAAAGCAACGCTATTACGAATCCTAACACAGAGCCTCGGACAACAACTGAACTTAGGAAAAGACCCGGCAAACGAAATAAGGACTTGAAAATAGCTACCTGGAACGCAAGGACGCTGTATAGAAGTGGAGCCCTAGGAGAGATCACTAGGGAGATGACGAAATATAAAATTGACATAATGGCGGTGCAAGAAACCAGATGGATAGGATCTGAGCCATTTGACACAAGAACGCATACGATACTGCATAGTGGAAATGAAAGACACCATAAATTCGGAGTGGCCTTCATTGTGGACCGGAAAATGGGAAAATGCATATTAGACTTTAAACCCATTAATGAAAGAATGTGCAGCTTACGCATAAAAACGAAATTTTTCAATGTAACATTGATCAACGTACATGCTGAAACGGAAGATAAAGAGGACATAATGAAAGATACATACTATCAGAAACTCGAACAGGTTTACGACACATTACCATCGAACGACATTAAGATGGTAATTGGGGACTTTAACGCCAAGATAGGACAGGATCCTCTGCTCCAACACATTACAGGAATGAACAGTCTACACAAGCACGCTAATAATAACGGAACCCGAGTGATTGATTTCGCAGAATCAAGAAACCTAATAGTAGCCTCGACTCAATTCCCAAGAAAAGACATACACAAACGGACCTGGACGTCGCCAGATGGTAGACACCATAACCAAATTGATCATGTCCTGATAGAAAGAAGGGGGGCAACGAGCATCACAAACTTAAGGACGTATAGGAGTGCCAACTGTGATTCAGACCACTACATGGTGGTGGCCACCTATAGGAGCCGAATTGCAAACAACAGGACACGAAATCACCAACTATTCCAAAAATCAATACGGAAGCTCTAAAAACACCAGAAGGCAAAGAGCAGTATCACAACGCCCTTGTAAATAGCCTACCAGATCAGATCACTGAGCAGAACTCCCAAGAATCACTCGAAAAAGATTGGAATGATATAAAAGAAGCAATTGTAAGAGCAGTGGAATCAAGTGTCGGAAACATGCCCAGACAGCCCAGGAACCCGTGGTTTGATGAAGAGTGTGAAAGAAAGATAGCTGAAAAGAATATACTCAGAAAGAAGTACTTGGAAACGTCAACAAGAAACAAAAGACAGGCGTACGAACAAGCGAGAAAAGAAACGAATAAGCTGATACGGGGAAAGAAAAGAAAATTCTTGAATGATATACTGCTAAAAATGGAACAGGACTTTGTCAACAATAATCCTAGAGAAGCATATAGGGGAGTAAACTTCTTCAAGAAGGGTTTCAAACCGAATACAACACTATGCAAAGACGCTGATGGATCAATTATATCAGATAAGGAACGAATAAAAACAGTGTGGAAAAACTACTTCTATAAACTTCTCAACCCTAATAGCGACCTGAGAAGTCACCCTACCAACATCCCCACTGAATCAAGTAATGAAGAATCAGCGAACCCACCAACAATTCAAGAAATAAATGCTGCACTAAAGAAACTTAAAAACAACAAATCACCTGGGAAAGACAACCTCCCGGCAGAGTTGTTCAAATATGGAAATGAGCATCTGAGAAATCTGCTACTCAATTTAATAACTAAAATATGGACACTGGAAAAAATCCCAGAGGAATGGCAAATAAGCATAATATGCCCAATTCACAAGAAAGGTGACAAATTAAAATGCGAAAATCATGGAGGAATATCACTTCTATGCACAGCATATAAAATCTACACCATGATACTGAAACAAAGAATTGATAAATATGCAGAAAACCTACTGGGAGAGTATCAGGCAGGCTTCCGCACCGGTAGATCCACAACAGACCAACTGTTCACCGTCAGACAGATCTTGGCAAAGTGCTGGGAATTTGACATAGACATACACCAACTATTCATTGATTTCAAGCAAGCATATGATAGCATAGATCGGGAGTGTCTATATGACATACTACTACAATTCCAGATTCCACCTAAATTGGTTAGGCTCATAAAAGCCACAATGTCAGACTCAAGATGTCAGGTCAAAATAGACGGAGAATTGTCGGAAGAATTTACAGTATCACAGGGACTTAAACAGGGGGACAGTCTGGCTCCCACTCTCTTCAACATTGTGCTCGAACATGTAATACGAAAAACACTAATAGACACTGGCTCCAATATTTGTTTCAAGAGCAGTCAAGTTGTCGGATATGCGGACGACATCAACACTGTCGGAAGATCAATTTCAGCCATTAAGGAGGTCTTCGACCCTTTAGAAACAGCGGCGCAGGAAGTAGGACTGCGAGTTAATGGTGACAAAACAAAAATGATGGTACAGAGCAGGAACCCCTCACACAGAAGAAGAAGTAGTGCACTATTTAAAGACAACTACTCATATGAAGTGGTCGATCAATTCACCTACCTGGGCTCCAGCCTGACAGAGAACAATGAGGATCCAGCAGAAATCAGAAGGAGAATCACAGCAGCCAACAAAACATACTTCTCTTTGCTGCCAGTGTTTAAGTCACGTAGTGTCCACAGAAAAACCAAAATAACCATATATAAGACCATTGTAAGAACTGTATTGGCATATGGATGTGAGGCGCTGACACTGACGGTAAAGATGGCTGAAATGCTGGATACTTTTGAAAGAAAGGTGCTGAGAAGAATATGTGGACCCGTGAAAGAGGGCGAACAGTGGCGTATCCGGCACAATATAGAATTGTACGATATATATAAGGCCCCTAGCATCTCTGCACACATGAGACTCCTCAGGCTGAGATGGGCTGGGCATGTACAGAGAATGCCGGATACACGCGTCCCAAAAAGAATTCTGACTGGTCACCCAGGTGGAAAGAGAAAAGTAGGAAGACCCAGACTGAGGTGGGAAGATGAGGTAAGAGGGGATGCAGCACAGTTTCTCCAGGTGACAAACTGGAAGTCAGCCGCTGAGGACAGGAGGAGTTGGAGGCGAATGTTGCAGGAGGCCAAAGCTCGATATGGGCTGTAGCGCCATCGAAGAAGATGTTATATTTGGCCAATGAAGGCAATTTGAATAAAGTAGATGTTATACAGAATAGAGCTATAAGATGTTTACTGGCAAAAGGAAAATACGCAAGCATTAATCAGATGATAGAGCAGCTAAATTGGATTCCAATAAAAAAGAGACTGTTATTTAATGTGTTAATTTTTGTGCATAAAGTCACGAAAAACCAAATGCCAAAATATTTTAAGGATGAAATTGTTTTTAATAGATATTTTCATAATTGGGAGAAGGGCAGTGATCATGCCATTATACAAAGGTAAAGGGTCACGTATGGAATGTGGGAATCATAGGGCTATTAGCCTGCTAAGTTCAGTTGGCAAGCTGTATGGTAGAATTTTGATTGAAAGGGTAAGAAAGGAAACAAAGGATAAAATATGGGATGTGCAAGGTGCTTTTATGAGTGGAAGGGGGTGCATGGACCAGATCTTCTCATTGCGTATGCTCACCGAGAAGTTTCTGGCAAAAAACCAGAAACTTTTCTGTGCCTTTGTAGATCTACAAAAAGCATACGACCGAGTCGACAGGAAAAAGCTATGGAAGGTGTTGTCCAAGTATGGAGTGAATGCGAATCTGACTCAGGCAATTGCGTCTCTATATGAGGGAAGCGTTGCATGTGTTAGGGTGAACGGTGGTTTTACGGGGTGGTTTGATATCACAAAAGGTGTTAAACAAGGCTGCGTAATGTCACCGTGGTTATTCAATCTATACATGGATAATTGTATGCAAGAATTGAAAAATGTGGGATTGGGCGCGAATTTGAGTAATCTGAAAGTATGTTGCCTGTTGTATGCTGATGATGCGGTGCTGATTGCTAATAGTATGGATAATCTGCAGTCTCTCGTGTCTAGGATGAACGAAGTATGCGTGAAGAATGAGTTAATGATGAATGTAAGTAAGTCTAAAGTAATGGTGTTTGAAAGAGAAAGTACGAAAACAGTGTGCAATATAGTTGTGAATGAGGAATACTTGGAGCAGGTGGATGAATTTGTGTATTTAGGAAGCATGTTTACGTGAGATGGGAAGGCTGACAGAGATATTGAAAGAAGAGTAAATGCAGGTAACTCCATTAATGGAGGACTGAACGCAGTTGGCGCTAACAAAAAATTGTCCAAAGAAGCGAAGTTAGCAGTCCACAATGGAGTGCTGGTACCTACCCTGATGTATGGAAGTGAGGCATGGAACTGGCAAAGAAAGGATGAAAGTAGATTGAATGCTGTTGAAATGAGATCCCTGAGGCGTATGTGTGGTAAAACTATGTATGATTGTGTGAGGAATGTGGATATCCGCAAAGAGTGCAAGGCTGATGTAAGCGTAATGAGTAAGATCAAGAAAGGGACGCTTAGATGGTTTGGGCATGTAGAGCGAATGAGCGAAGAAAGGAGTGTAAGGAGAATATACGATGCAAATGTGAATGGTAGCAGAAGTCGGGGACGACCGAGGAAGACATGGCACGACCAAGTGAATCAGATACTTGAGTCCGGCCATGTCAAGAGTCAGAACAATAGAAGAGTATGTATGAGACGATGTATGAATGTGAATGAGGCAAGGAGTGTGTGCCAAGACCGAGTTGTTTGGCGGTCCGTCCTCTCTGCCTACCCCTGCGGGGAAACGGCGTGATGGTTAGTTAGTTAGTTAGTTAGAAATGTAAATAAAATTAGATTGCCACATATGAAGAAATCAAAATCACAGAACTGCCTAATTTACAAAGGACTAAAGATGTATGATGAAATGCCTGAAAGTCTGAAGAATGAATGTATTTAAAAAGAAATGTTATGTTCATTGTAAAAATATTTAAAGTTTCAAAATGAAATGTTTATATTCAAATTTTGTATTAACTCACTCAAAAAATAATAAAAAAATCTGAATAAATCGTGGCGACGAGTACGTGTACGAGTACGAGTGAAGTTTTCAGGCACGTATAAGACATATCGCTATTGATAGCCAAGAAGAATGGGCTATCAATAGAGATATGAATTATATTAAAACTAAGTATTGGGATATTTGCATTACGTCTGGTTTTTAAGCTAAATCTATTTCTTCTTCTAACACAGCAAACTTATTTTGTGGCACCATTTTAATTGAAATTAATAAAATACTTCGTTTTTACCACTTTTATTGTTTATTACCAACTCTATTACAAGCTCATGAAAGATTGTGTTAATAAACAATAAAAGTGGTAAAAACGAAGTATTTTATTAATTTCAAATAAATCTATTTGTTGCCTCAAGTAAATCTTTATGGTGTACGAACCTCGGATGCGTTCCATGCGTCCACACGCAGACATTTTTTTAGATTAACCCAACACTGGAGGCCCTGAGGAATATAATTTTTCTCAGATCCCATGTCATCTTTCTGGATGCTGTGTGGATGGTATTTTTTAAGGAAAGGAAAAAGAGGAAGTTCTGGGAAGGTACAAGGTATGAGGGTTGGTTAGGAATCTAGGGATCAGTGTCCAGGAGTGTGACGGACAAATAAATATATCCCTCCCACTGCGGCGCAAGGCGATGCGTCAAGAGACCAGTTGGAGGTACCTTTGTACTAAGTTTTTTTCGGGATTTGTTGCAGCGGAATATATTTTATATATGTATTTAGTCTATGCATTACTAGTATACTCCAACTTACTTTGTATAACAATAGGAGCGATTATCCTTACTATTAGAAGTATAAGTGAGCTCGTCAATCAAGTTTTTTTCGGGATTTTTAGATTTGCCTGTGGTCACCGCGCGTTTGGGCCAATCTTATCTTTGCAGAGCTGTCAGTATTTTTCGGGGCCCGGTTCACTTGTTATCGATTCCTCGCTAGGTTTGGTCCGTCTGTCGTACCTAAGCGTTCCAGCTTCCAGCTGAACAATTTTGGCACACAATTTAATAATGATGCCGCCTTGGTTATAAATTAGGGAGTTTCGCTCACCGATTGTATTTTGTAGCTTGACAATTATTTCAGCAACGCACTCCATCTCATCAGTCATCTTATTAGTTGCTTGACTGACTGTTTCCCGAGCTTGGGTAGATCTTGTTGCGATGGTTAATGAGGAGCGCAGGTTAAAATGGCCATACGATAAGATGTCACAATAAGAATTTTATAAAATTTAAAGAAGATAATTATTGTATTTACAATAAACATCTTAAAATAATGTATGTACCTAAAACCTGATTTGTATTGTTTATTCCAAATACACACACGCCAACCTAATTATCATCAATCGGAAATATAATGATTTTGTCTAATCTACGATTTATATTCCTGTATTTGATGACCATTAGTATTACAATATATTAGAGTCAGTTCTGATAAAGTGGATAAACAGTGATTTCGGAGTAGTAGTTATTAATAATTACGATTGGCTCAAGCTTTATCAGGTTTAAAACCAAAGCTCTCTAATTAATTCTCAGAATGAGATTAGAAAATAATATTTCCGAAACTAACGAGAATGGGACGTACTTAATGCAGAATAAATCGAGAGAATATTATATTTTATGATTACAATATGTGGCAGGTTTTAACAATGAAATATTTTATAAGGATTATTTACCAACGATATAACAGGTATGTGAGTATAACTAACGGACGTTGTTCCCAATTATATTGATCAACTGCTGAGCCGTAAATATGCTCAAAACTGCTCAAACCCACAACTATGCTCTTTCCAACGGAAAGGAGACAACTGAGCCATCATCCAATTTAAGGAAGCCAAACTACTGGATTAAACTTGCCTCAGTAAATGACTAGTTATAAAAAGTGTCGACAGAGTGAAAAATATTCGTGACGCCAAGGCACAAAGGCATTAAAGACAAGCTAACACTTTATTTTTAACATATTTAATACGCTTGTTTAAAAATATATAAAATATCGGTTTACGCATTACAGTATATAAAAAATATATATGCATTAATAATAAATACAATAATTAATTCGTCAATATTAATTTAGCATTGAAAGTTTTTACTTTGATGTCATTTTATTGTCTATGAAAGTGGGAGGGGCCACTTAAGATAATCTACAGTAAAGATGTTTGGAAACAGGCGAATCGAACGTTACTGAACAAATCACTTGGCTGATCGGACCCTGAGATTGATCGTTCTAAATGTTGGGAACAACGACCATAAGTGATTTAGTAACACCATGTGATTCTAACGGCCGTTCTTCCCAATCCTACTGATCAACTGCTGAGCCGAAATTTTGGTTCAACACTGCTCAAACGCACAACTATGCTCTTTCCAACGGAAAAGTGACAACTAAGTGATCAACTAATTTAAGGAAGCCAAACTACTGGATTAAGCTTGCCTCAGTAAATGACTACTTATAAAAAGTGTCAACAGAGTGAAACATATTTGCGAGGCCAAGGCACGATGGCATTAAAGTCAAGCTAATTCTTTATTTTTAACATATTTCATACGCTTAAATATTAAATATCGGTTTATGTATTACAGTACTTAAAAAATATATGCATTAATAATAAACACAATAATTAATTAGTCAATGTTAATTTAGCATTGAAAGTTTTAACTTTGAGGTCATTTTATTGTCTATGAAAGTGGGCATGGCCCTTAAGATAATCAACAGTAAAGATGTTTGAAAACAGGCGAATCGAACGTTACTGAATAAATCACTTGGCTGATCGGACCCTGAGATTAATCGTTCGAAATGTTGGGAACAACGGCCATAAGTAATATGTGGAGACATCCGCCGTGGCCCAGATGTAACAGTTTTGGTTCTGAGCCGCTGGTATCGGTTCGGATTCTCTTCTTTATAATTCCGAATAAGATTTATAAAAAGATTTTGTTCCGGTTAATGTGATCGTCATATATACCATCAGAGAAGTAATTAGAATAAGAAAAATGGTGGTTAACGTGAAAAGATACCACTCAATAATTTATTATGCTGCCGAAGCTAATAATAATAAATTGGACTAAAAACAACTTTGAAAGTATACAAAATTGCTATAATAACATACCTCAATAATAATAATAAGGTAAGTATAATACTCATGTTTTGGAATAATGGTACTATTCATAGAACACTAATATATTATTTGGATATATAAATTTAGTTGTGAATAATGAATACTTGAAGCAGGTAGATGAGTTTGTGTATTTGGGAAGTATATTTACGAGAGTTGGCTGATAGAAATATTGAAAGAAGGGTAAATGCAGGATACTCCATTGATGGAAGACTGAACGCTGTTGGCGCTAACAAAAGAAGTGAAGTGTCCAAATAAGCGAAGCTAGCAGTCCAAAATGGAGTGCTGGTACCTCTCTGATGTAAGGCAGTGAGGCCTGGAACTGGCAGAGGAAAGATGAAAGTAGATTGAATGCTGTAGAAACGAGAACCCTGAAGCATTTGTTTGTAAAACCATGATGAAAGAAAGAAATATGGAGATTCGCAAAGAATGCAAGACTGTTGTAAGCATACTGAGTAAGATTAAGAAAAAGTTGCTTACATAATTTGGGCATGTAGAGCAAATTTAGAAAAAAAGAGTGAAAGGAGAGTATATGACGCGAATGTGAATGGTGTAAAAAGTCAGGCACGCCCAAGGAAGACATGACAAGGTCAAGTGAGCAAGATACTTGAGTCCGCCCATGTCAACAGTCGGAAGAGAAGATGTATGAATGTGAATGAAACAAGGAATATGTGCCAAGATCGAGTTGTTTACAGTCTGTCCTTTCTGTCTACTCCTGCGGGAGACGGCGTGATGGTTAGTTAGTTAATTAGTTTTATATGTGTATAATAATTCTTTCAGCAAATTCATGTCATTCAAATAATTAAAATTTAATATTTATTTAAAAGAAATCCTCAGCACGGGAGATCCCAGTAAGGATATCATTATCTTAACTTATTTAAAAAAATAAATACATTAAAAAAATATTTATTTACTAAGCAAGCACGACTATAGCTAAAAAAAGTAACAAATTCTTGTCTTCGAACTGGATTACGTACTAAAGAAGGAAATGCAATTAGATCATTCTATTTTTGATCTATAAAAAATATTTATGTGAAAACAAACACATTTAGGAAGACGAAACGTTTTATATTGAAGGTTTTAATCCACGATTTGGGAACCAGAGTAGGTACCTCTACGGAACGGTAAACCTTCCAAATAAAAAAGGAATAAAAGAAAAATATTAAAATTTCGTTTGTTTTGTAAAGTCAGTTTTCTTTTGCTTGTATATTCTGAACCTTTATTAAAACACAGTCCATTAACATGAAACAAAAAACAGAAAGCACAATAGCACAGATACAGCGGCGGCGAGTGGTCGCTATACCGTCATACACACCCAATTATGTCACGCACAAACCATTAATTTCCATTACAGAAAACACAATTCAGAGGAAGAAGATAATTACAAGATTCACCAAAGGAAAAATCATTCCGGCCACTGTGCCTAACTACTCGTAAGATTTTTTATTTGAAAGATTTCTGTGGCGGTCCATAATACTTTCTTACCACAACATTTTTTACGAGGGTCATTTGTCAAATGAAAGATTAACTTAAGGCCATACTTATGGCACTAAGTGCTAGTGGTTGAATTTGGCCTTTCTATACTTATGATTTCATAAGATATCTTAACAAGAGGCTGGGGATAATCCCCCATCAAATAGACCAGTTCTTTTAAAACTGATTTCGTCAAATGAAAAATTTAAAGGTTTTCTTTTTTTGATAAGTTTATAATATCTCTTTTAAGGCGAAGCTTAATGCCAAATCACTATTTTGATTAATATTTATAACGAATTGGTATACATTATGAATACAAAAAATATGATTTAGATAAACTGGAGGTTTTCCTATCGCTTCGCTTGAGTAGAACACAAATAAATATATAAATTACTTAAAAAATATATAAATGCAAACTACTAAAAAAAAATTTTTTCAATAGAAATGTATGAACGCATAAAGGAAACAACTTAAAAAAAACAGACTATTATAGCTAATATTATCTGTGACAGTTTCATTTGATTAACTTTTTTCCTTTCTTATAAAATTATTTATAAAATAAATAAAACCAGTTTTTTGCTTGAAATCGAACGTTTCTAAACTTCGTTTACCAAGCGATTTTAATGCCTATTACCTACGATATAAGGTATACCAAGAATATACACATTTTCGACTTGTAGCTTCTTCTTAACGGGTAAGTAACTAACCAACTCGCATACATAATATATAAGTATATTTATTTTTACTCTGGAGACATTTTACATTCGTATATGTATTTCAGGCGAATAATTGCTTATAATAATTTGTTACATTTCATAAAATTAACCGTTCGACAACAAAGGCCACAAAAATATCAAATATAAAAGGACTAATTGGCACCACAGAGACAACTATATTCTCAATTGTTAATGAAGTTTTGCATTGTACTTGAAATACAAAAGTCATGATTATAGCATAACTTTACTGTACATTTAAAGTTAATATACACGTTTCTAAACATTTTTGTTTCCCCCCCGTTTGAGAAACACTGAATATATGGATAGATATTATATGGTACGTCTTGAAGTACTTATGTGTGTAAGAGAGATTGGAAAATAAATACATGAATACATATATACAGAATACATAAATGATTAGAGTAGATTGGAGATACTGCGAATGAATTCACTTAATCTTAATTTATTTGCGCACGAAATGTGTATGACAAATTGAGATCTTTCTCTACTGATGCAACAAAAACTTTAAATTTTGGTTGGATTCTTTTAATTTTCAATGTAATTTTTGGGTAACATCTACACTACATTCTGCAATGTTGTTGTTTTCTTCAACGTTTCCTAAAACAAACATATATATCATCGAAGAAGGATATAACAATAAAAATATCAAAAAAGTGATATAAATCTTCAATTAACCTTCAGAATTTAAAGAAAAAATGTTCCAATAAAAATTTAATCAAATAAAATAAAAATAATGATATTCGCGGGATATTATTTTTAACGGTTTTTTCAATTTTTTTTTTTGAAAATGTCTTTCTATTCTGATGAAAATGTGTTATTCTTTGTGGAATCAATAAGCATTTTAAAATTAAAAATGTAGAATCCATTTTGATTCCAAAATTATACTAATGACATGGATTAATTTTTTAAAAGAGTTTTTGTCGTGATTAACTTTTAAAGTTCAAAATAAACATACTCATGTATGATATGTCAAATGCATTATATATCGGACAACAGCGACAGATAAAGGCAGTCTGTATAAAATAAGGTCTACATAGAAGGCGGTCTGTGGCAGGACAACGTCTGCCCGGTCCCACTAGTATTATATAGATATCCCCTATGTCAGGTAAAAACATGTTTTTTTTAAGCACCGCCCTCTGTTGGATTTTATGCACGTTTTTTTTTATTTCTGTATGGACGTAAAAGCTAAAAATTACAAAAAATATTTAAATATTTTAAGTATTTTCAATAAATAATCAATAAAAAATAATTTTTATTCATGAGGTAAATAAAGATTGATTCCTAAGTCTAAACAATATTGTTGTTTTAAATTAAAGTTATGAATTTGATTTAGTGTAGTGCGATTTGGTGAACAATATTTTTTGTCAATAAAATGAATTAGTACACTTTTTACTATAAAAAATCCTTAAAATAGGCAAAAAATAATGATGGAGGAAGGGGGGGGGGGATGTAGAGAAGTAAAAATTTGTTGTTTTATAATTTCGGATAATAAAGCTAAACAAAAAAAAAAATAGATCACGACAACAGCGCCACCTATTGGGTCCAAAACTATCATATGTTTCAAGCTGGAACTGATCATACACATTCACAAAATTTCATTGAAATCGGTTGGGCGGTTTCGGAGATTAGCTTGTACGGCCACAGTGACTCGTGATTTGTTTATATATTAAGAAGATAAATCCTTATTCTTATTTCTAAAGTATTAAAGATTTTTCGTGTTTTCATCGAGAACAGGCTCTTTCATATATTATGATGCTAAAAGCGAGCGTAGGTTTTTAATTTTTATACAAATTCGTTAGCAGTCCGCGTTTTTTGTTACAAAATGGAGCGATTTGAGTGTTTTGAAACGATATTATAACATAACGGTTGTTCGATAATGGTACCATATTATAGTATAAGAAGGTTTATGACAATTTTACGCGTTTGTCTGTATTGATGTTTATGCCAGAAGACATGTGGTTGCGATAAAGGAAGCGGATATGTCCTCAGCCTCCACATTGAGATAAATGCGGCTCAACGACCATAAGGCGGTCCACATATCATTACATTTGGAGATACAAAGCACTCTGCCAAATTGGGTACCGTTTTTATCGAAACATGTATTTTATCTCAGCGACAACCCCACGCCCTTCGAAATGGGCTATGACAGATCTGATAAAGTACATGGCCTGCCAGGTCACGAATCACACACAAGAAACGGTCCATTCACGTAAAATAAAATAAATATTAATCAATTCGATTGTTAGGATTCGGGATTTGAGATTTTATCAACCCTTTCATAGCACAAATTGGATTTTTTTGAAAAGTTCATTGGAATAATAAACTTTACAAAAAGTTCGATTAAAACGTTAATAAAATCACAATAGTCCTTCAAATTCGATTGTTTCTTTGACGAGATCGTTGGATTAATTAATTATTAATGCACGCTTTGTGATAAATTTTGATTGATGTTCGCTAAGCAAGAAACAAACTGTAAGGTATATTTTATAATCAAATGTTTATTTGAAGCAGTTGACTTTATGCGTAACAATCTTTTATTATTGAGTCCACAAAATTCAAAGGCACGACTGAAATTAAAGTTTTACACGTCTCTAGTATTAAATAAAGCAAACACAATCCCAACATTACTACATACCTACAATGACAGTGATCAGTGATACAACTACAACTCTAAAATTTGATTTTTACAAGGTTTAACTACATTTAATTATTTTGCCAAAAATGACCAAAAATTAATAAATAATCTGTCTTAACAAGTCATTCGGTTGGTATTCTAAATGTATTATTGGCAAAGATACTTGCATATCGCTATTAACTCCGTCGTAATCTCCCAATATTTCTCAAGAACCACGTATGTAAGAAGATTGCAGAGAGGGAGTTACAATGAAGATTTCGGCGGCAAGACCATTTTTATTATTTTTATAATACATCGGAGTAGAAAGGCAGGCTACCTACTACAAACCAATCAACTTTGCGCAGTACTTTACGTTACCTATTGGGATTTTGGTTTACAACGTACCATTGAATACAATTCAATTCTGGCTTATTATGTTCCCAAATTAAATTACTCTCTTTTCATGCTATAGTAACATAATTATTAGAAATGTGAAGAATAAATATAAGTATTCTTAAATTAGATTACGTATTTCAACAAATTGGGACAATATACATATGGTTTATAATGTGGAAATATATGTATAAGGTTTCGAATTCACTTACCGATCCGAACCCGCCGAACATTCCTGCTGCTGACTCTCCCTTTTCGCCCTTTTGTCCATTGGTCCCGGCTGGGCCTGGTAGGCCGCTCGCCCCGGGCCGGCCCTGTTCAAAAGAATTTCATTTAAAACCAATACAAATTATGTTTAATACAACATATTCATTAATTTATGATATCCGGAGGCATGCCAAAAAATTTATTTTTCAGTAAAATGTGTCTAAAGGATAATATATGTTTTTGATACTGTGGAAATATGGACAAAAATTTGCTCGATTTTGTGATAAATAAATCATAGAATTTGAATTCCAGAATCATGTTAGATTCTTTTGGAATATTTTAGAGTTTTTTAAAATTTAAACTTATAACTACGAAAGCCTCATAAATATTGAATTATCATTTCTGATAATATGATTATTATAAACAATATTTTAAATAAATACTGATGGATAATTTGAGTACTGGTTAATGAATTCGACAAATTCGAAATAAATTCTTTGAGATGGCGAAAACTTCAAATCTAATTTCTATAGGTAAAACTTTTCTAATCCTTTGAAATGCTTTACGAGCCAATCTACTAACGATTTAGAAATTGTAGTACAACATGTTTATCTGCTTTTTTTGACAGTGGCTTATTCGCCATTTCTAAAAAAACACAGGTATAAATTATTGTATGTTAAAAAAAAAACAATTTGAATTGATTTGAAAGAACTAATTGGACGGAAAACTCCAAATATGTCTTCGTTTACGACATTATAGGTAAATATTACATACGTTCATGGTACAATGTAATTCGACACTTGAATGTCAATTGACATGTTGACTCTTGACTGGTGTGAAATGTCACCGTCGTCTCTCTGGAATACAGACGAGTGCACAAAAGACCTGTCGTTTTTTCTCCAAAGAATACCTCTTTGTAAAAGGCGATGTGTTTACACATATATACCGGATTAATTTACACTTGTGTATTTTATTTCTGGTGCGCAATGGTCTCTGAATTCTTTTGCAAACTTTCATTGAAAACGCGTTTTACTGCTCACTGATCCAACGTAATATTGTGTTGGTCAGAAGGGCCATATCATTCATAATCTTCTTCAAGCGGAGAAAACAAAGTGATGCAAAATATTGTTAATTTATTAAAAATTTATTTAGCAAATTTCATAACAAACTATCATTAAAACACGAATATGTTATAAGGAAGGCAGAACACGTGTTCTTCGAAATAATAATAGTTTCACATCTCGTCAATTACACATGTTCAGATATATTCTGAATGACTAATGTATTATTTGGAAATGATCCTGCATTCAAATTTTTAACAGAATCTTAGTAAAAAAAACCGTACTCATTTGTCTTCGTTTACTTTATTAATTTGATTTACACGCCTTGATTGAGGAAAAATATATTTTAGCAACATCTAAAAGTAGTGAAGTATTTTTTTTTGTATAATCCTTCAACACGCTTAATCCTTTCAAAGGTAGTGTCTTGATTAGATTTTGTAAGGAATTAGTGTTACCGCAATTTGAAATGCCATTCGTTAATAATTGAGCAAACAGAAAGTTTTGACGGATAAGATTTTAAGTTCGAGGCAAAGTTTCATAAGAGATGCTATTTATTTGGAAGCTGAGATCCGGCATTAAGATATGTAAATCCATCCCCGTGAGGCTCAAGGGGTGAGAAAACCTAATCCCAATAACTAAAACTCGGGATCTTTTTTCAAAGGGCTGTTCACAATATCAAAGCTGGTAAATCCCAAATGAATTATGGCGCTTTGGTATATCCATATTAATAAAATTCTTACCTTGTGAGAATTCTTCTCCTGGGAAAGGCGTAAACAGAAAACCGCATTAGTGGAGGTGAATTATTGAAGTTTTACTACGGAGAGAAGGCCTCTCTCCGTTAATAATATTTCAGACGAAAATTCCCGATAAGCTTTTTTTCCCACCAATAAAATATGCTACCTTTTACCCAAAGCGGCTAGGCACGAGCATGTAAGATTGCCTACACAAGACGTGTGTTTATACTATTACTAACATTTAACACGAAAGCATTATACTTCTAATCTATTTAAAATACTTTTTATTATACGGTATAAATACATACTGTTGTCTCGAAAACGAGTTTAAAATCTTTTTAAAATATTGCAAAATGGTCGTAACGAAGAAAGGCGTAAGTGAGAGATTAAGTTTTCTAAAGTAATTAATTCACCTAAGTCTAAAACAGAACAAGTCTGCCAAGAAAGTTTCACGTAATAAAACCATGTGTTTGTTTTGTTAAATCAAAACAAATTTTAGCACAGAGGCTTCAAAGTTTTAATCAATATGAAACACATTTACGTATGGTGAAAGTTTAAAGAAGAGATTGCATAAGGCAAAGCGAAAAATAAAGTCCTGTGTTAAAAGTTAAACATTTAATTTTAATTGAATAGATGATTCTACGATTTACATAAAAGCACTTGTTTATTTGCGGTAAAGATTATCTTTAATATGTTAAATACGTTAAGTATATATTATGGTTAGCTACGCATACAAATAATTGTGTAAACATTGATAATATAATAAAACTTACGGCCCATCCTGGTAGCCCAACTTCCCCTATTGTTCCAGGTTTGCCCGGGGTTCCTGGTGTGCCTTGGATACCCTGTTTACCCCTCCTACCCCTCTGGCCCACGTCCCCTTTGTCTCCCTGCAAACAAATATTACATGATTTACAAATAATAACTTTTTAAAACTGTTTTAAACGCATTTTCTTGGTCACAATAAAAATCAAAGTGTTTTCTTAAAGAATTATTTTTAGAACAAATTCTATTTGAAAGAGACAAAAGGGCAAACATAATTACCTTAATTTTTATGGTAAATAATTATTTTACTGATAAATCTATTCCATTTGTAAAAGAAACTACGAGTATTTAGTGATTTAATATTCCAGAAAGCAAATTGTTTATGCACCTGTGTATTAATAATATCATGGGTAGTAAAACATACAGGACATATTACGTACAAAGCAAAGGCACAATTACGAAACCTTATTACGAAATCATCGGATCGTGCCGGGTCTTTATGGTACCTTGTATAATAATTGGTTCTACTGGTCCTTGAATCCTAAGCAAATATTTCCATCCTTTGCCGGAGATTTTGTCAATGGTTTGGTTCAAATATAGAAGTTTTTTCTAAATTATTGTATTTGCCAGGATTGTGACGACTTATCGATGATGATCGTCACAATCCTGGCAAATACAATAATTTAGAAAAAACTTCCATATTTGAACCAAACCATTGACGAAATCTCCGGCAAAGGATGGAAATATTTGCTTAGGATAATTCTCACCAGATTATCTTTGAAACCAACTGGCTTCACAGGTTTCAAATACTTCAACCACTCAAATAAAAGTAAATCCTCTCCCAGAGTTTTCCTTGAAAATCTAGTTTATGATGAAATTATTAAGCGTTGTTATGTTGAAGAGTCCTGATGATTCCCTTCAGACAGTTCCATGGATAGGGGGTCCCAACTGCTACCACTGATTTCTCACTCCACAAACACCAAATTCAATATCTCCCGATCTTCCATAATGAGCATATTAATAATATAACTGCCATTACCTTGATAGTGACAAAATCATTGCCTGTAGTCATCGATATGGGTCCGGGCGGGCCTCTCTCGCCACGGTCGCCTTTGGTGCCAACGGGTCCCAGGGGCCCCTCGATGCCCGGCAGTCCGGAGGGCCCGATCTCCCCCCTCTCCCCAAGCTTGCCGTCATTGCCAGGGAAGCCCTGTGGCCCCTCTGCCCCTCTGTTGCCCTTTTCACCCTGGCAAACAAATAACAAACCCAAAAGTTAATTAATTTTCGATGTTCGTAATTTCAAATTAGAATTTCGGGTAATCTTCCATGTATTTATGTGAGTTATTTGTTCGTATGAGGTAGTGATGTAATAACTTGGATAAAAGGATTCTATGCGACCAATTGACCGATGATTATGCTCTTTTTTAATAAAAAAAGGAATTTCTAAAAACTCTGATCGCGGTTTTTTAAAATTAGTTAATTAGTTAAGTATTGCGAATGCAAAGATCCAATAATAATGAAACAAGTCCAGTAAAAGCGTTATGAACAATTTTTCTTTATTTATCTTAAATTAAATTGTCGAAACAAAAGTTCATTCATAATATACTGAATGAAAAAGCACATTTTGTAATACACCGCTTTAATTGGATTGATAAATGACATCCCATCAGATTTCGCTTATCTCAAGCTTCGTCAAGGCTTGTATATTAACTAACCATAATTAAATACAGACACATACATATAAGAAAATAAAGCAGTTAGAGAAAGAGATATAAATAGAAAAAAAATGTCACCTAATTGGTGACAGAAAGAGATAAAAATAGAAAAGAGGTAGACAAATTATTATTATCTCTTTAATCTACGCTGAAACTATTTCCTCCTCCCCTTACCTACTCCTTCTTAATAATTCGTATTTTTCTGTTCTATTTTTATCCCTTTCTCTAATTGTAATATTTTTCTGTTTGCAATTACAATTAGTTAATATATAAGTCCCGACGAAGCTTGGGATAAGCGAAACCTAGTTGGCTGTCATTTATTAATTTAATTGAAGTGGTGTATTACAAAGTGTACTTTATCATTTAATGTACAATGTCTAACACTATATTTTATTTGATTCATTCATAAAAATCATTTTTAATAATCAAAACAATATTCATTAATAAACATATAAAGAGCAAATATTTCTACAACGAAAAAGTAGAATATAAAGTTTAAGAAATTGTTTAATTTATAATCCATTGTGAAAAAAATAACAAATAAAGATAGAAAAGAACCATGTCTCTTAAGTGAACAGAAGAAGAGTTCGAAGAACCCATGAAGAAATGTGAATACAAGTGAACAAACTACCAGAGATGGGTCATGTCAATAGTCAATATAAATAAAGAGTTTGTATGCGTGCAAACTAAGCAAAGTGTTTGTATTAAGAAAGAATTGTGTAGCATACGATTCTCTCTGCTTTACTTTCGGAATAGTGATATAATGATAAGTCAGTTAGTTATATATACTATTATAACATTTTCTCCGATCTTGAATAATATGAATTGTACCGCAAGAATAAATAGTTACTTGTTGCGCTGTTTTTTTTAAATTATGTCACCATCTTATTCAATTTTCCAAAAACATTTAACATTTAGAGCGATTATTCAAAGCTTTATGCTTTACCAAAGCCATATCCAGTATGTTTAATGCTTACTTATATTTATGAGGATATTAGTTAGTAGGAGGGAACATGTTTTGTTTGTAAGCAGTTAAACGTTTAACATAAGTTAGCTTTCACACTATTTATTGGATATTCAACTGGAGGAGAGAGCCGTTATATAAAGAGAGTCGAATAACTTAAATCTAAATTCATGACGGAGAAGAAAACTATCTTTCTTTAGGGCATTTCATCGACATTTAAGTTCGCCTCAGCACTGCTTTTCCCAATCAGGTGGATTTTTTCTACCTTACAACTCCTGTGGTGATCTGTCTTTTTATTAGTACTATCTGGCTGTTATTTAATTTACCGGTTTTGTTTTATATTAAGTGCTAAATTATAATATGAACTCCTACTTGTCAATTTGACTGGCCTAAAACAGGATCCATTCCTAGTTGGCTAGTCAAAGTTTCCGCATGTTTTATTGTATGATTTTTATTATTATTATTATTATTATTAAGAACAAATAATATTCTGACTGCGAAAAGGCAAAAGGGGAAAACCCGTATTTTTCCGATATCTTCTTTTTGCTTTGTTAGTCTCTCTGTGGCAATGTTCCTGGTAAAAGGATATAAAAATGCCGCATAATATGTGTGAAAAAAATAAACCAACTAAAAAATAGAAAGAAGAACATCTTACCACTAGGTAGGTACTATATTGCATTTAGAGCCTTTTAAAATTTAGAAGTAATAGATAGTACTTAACTTTTACTTTTACGAGTATGTAAAAAGGATTGGTAGGAATGTTCAAAGTTATTTTTGTGATATCATCTCAATCGCATTTTGTTTAAACTACTTGAACCATGGTCAATGTTCGTAGAAAGTGTATTTAACAAGTTTGCCTCATACGGGCAGTTTAAAAAAATGCATCGGGCCTCTCGCAAGCTCGTGACGTAGGTCGAAGTCCAGTTGGAGTCCAAAAGGGAGTCCACTCTTTCACTTTTCACTAGGTACATAATATATATATTTTAACTCTATGTTGATTTCATAGAATTTGTGTCTACACAAACAAGTCAAATTAAAGTCGAAAAAATGTTGTTTTTTAGCAGTAAAAATATGGTAGTAAGTGGTGAATGGTTTAAAAAGTTTGGCACCCCTGAGCAAGACGTAATGCGTTATCCCTGCATTGAAATGATATACGAAGTTAAATTAAAGACTATGTAATGTTGATTTTTAAGAGGGGACAATGGTGTGGTATAGAGTAGTGAATGGTAGAAAAGGTCGGGGACGCCCGAGGAAAACATAGCGCTATCAACTGAAACAAATATTTACGTATGATAAAATTAGGCGTATGTAATTAGCGAAGAAAGGGGTGTAAGGAGAATGTATCACGTGGAAGGGAATGATAGAAGACGTGGTCGGCCGAGGAAGACATGGCGCGATCAAGTGAAACAAATACTTAAAACCAAACTTTTTCTTAACAATAATATTATGAATTTCCACCTTAATTACAGGGTTTTCCAATAAGAGGTGTTATTTTGATATTTAATCGTAAAAGATCAATGGTTTCGTTGCTTGTGTGGCACATAGTGCCGTCTTGTTGAAATTAAACGTTGTTCAGATCAATACCATCCAATTCAGGCCATAAAAAATCATTAATAATTTCTCGATAGCGATCCATTCACCGTAACTGTTGCTCAAGCCTCATTTTCAAAAAAAGTAAGTTCCAATGACTCCGCCGGACCATAAACCGCACCAAACAGTCACACGTAGAGAATAAAAAGGCTTTTCAACAATAACTCTTGGGTTTTCCGAGCCCCAAATGCGACAATTTTGCTTTTTGACGAAGCCACCGAGGTGGAAATGGGCCTCATCACTCAAGATGATTTGCATTTGATTCACTCAAGTGAATTTATAAAAATTTAATGCGTTGTTGAAGCGTGTATTGTTCCATTTTTATTAATGACGTAGTTTCTACTTGTCAAATGTCAAAAAATGACAACTTCAAAAGCAACATCTACCGAAATAGGGGGCTATTCATAATAACACCTCTTATTGGAAAACCCTGTGCAAACAGTTTCTAATTATTATTTTTTGGTAAACTAATGTTTAAGACAAGATTTTTTATGCATAGCACAAAGGGTAACAATTATGTTTCAGGCTAATAATTATTGCTTATAAAATAAACAGTTTTTAATTACTGTGACAAATCAAATTTCGTCACAAATAAATTTGAATTGAAAACTGAGTGTGTTCCCGCAGTGTGTGCCCAAAGACAAAGAAAGTGTTGACACACGTGGGTTGTAAGGAAATAAGTGAGAAGTGCGGGGTAGAGGAACGAAGACAGTGAAGACCGAGGCGGGAGAGAGAGGAGACCGAGACAGGAGTGGTGGTGAAGGACGCGTTACGCGCCCAGTGGTGTAATGCTGGGCGACGGATGAAGAAGTAACAGTCGATTTTGAGAAATTGATTTGCAAGATATGTTATCGTCCTCAGGCGACGTAATGCTGGGCGCGAGACGAAGAAAGTGCGGTGAACAGACGCTGCCGGGAGGGCCTGAGTTGCAAAACTGCAGAAGTTGCCACCTAGGACTTGGGCCTTACTAAGGCCAACGCACAGAACCAACTTAGTGACAACAGTGTAGTTACCTACAGTTAACAATGAAGATGTGAATAGTGGAAGTTAGTTGTATCCGAACCATATGCCAACTAGTTAAGATTAAGATGTAAGTAGACATAAGCATAATTTAGATTTAGTATATTCTTAACAAATACAATCAAAACCCAGACTCATAATTAATATGATGTTCATAATTAAATTCACCTCCTTTGTCCCCGAAACGTGGCACTGGTGAGAAGGCAGAACACGACTGAAGAGGTAAGTATAAAACAGAAATATATTTAAGTATTATTCTGAGCTAGTATTATGAAAACGGATATGTTATAGTACACTACAATTCACAACCTCAAAACTCTACTCCAAACCACTCATAATCAGGGCAACGCCGGGTACACGTCAGCATCGTCAATTTTTGGTATAGGTATATTTCCACGCGCGCACTTTTCCACGTATGGTTTGTACATACCACTACATACTTTGAATACATTATCATTTCATGATTTTAACCACTGTTGAATTTGGCAGCTACCTCTGGACTGGAGCCCTAAAATACTTGAAAAAACCCTCGACTTTAGTTGATATTGTATTGTTTGACCCTTTGTTTGACATTATCTATATCACGATAACGGATCGTTTATACGATTCGTTCTTGGATCAACATATCGTCTGTGGAAAGATTTTCGTGTTACGTCCCTCCTAGAATGGGTCTGTTCAAAAATAATTTTCAAAACATCATCTTCTCAAAAAAAATATACGCATATTTTTTTCCCCGAAGCCTCCTGTGAAGAATTGATGTTAAAAAATACTTGTTGAAGTTTGGCTTATTTCGGTATAATTATGTTGCATTATTCCATTTAACTCTAAATATCTCGCCATCAATCTGACGACAAATTCAAATCTCCCAGTGGAAACTGGACTTGTATCTACATCGTGACTTTTTGGCCAATCACCGCTCTACCGGTTAAATACATTTTCAACAAATCTTGGCCCATGGTCATTACTGATACTCCGACGTGCCGAATTAATAGGCCATTTGCACATCATTAATCGGGTTTAAATTCTAAACATTCTGTTTTTCTTTTTTAATCGAATTTTTAAAACTGTAGCGATAATTTTAATCCGCCAAATCACCAGAAGACCAGAAAATTAATTGAATAGCTAAAATCAATAAAAAAACTACGAATTTCATACAAAATAGCAGAGGGGAATAACGAGGCACACTAAAAATATAACATTTCGTAATTATCATTAATCGTAAATAATCATTTTTTACCTTGATCTGCCTTATTGGTAATTATGTGTCCAGGGTAAAGTGCGCCAACTTCAGGAGGCGGTTTTACATGATGGTAGAAGTAACAATGATGAATAATTTTTTTCGAAATTTCAACTTTTTTTTCCCAAACAAAATCTTTTTATAATATTTATTTTCCCATAAAAAAATTAAACGTTCTTACCGAAAAACTGCTTAAAGCATTCATATAACTACCGTAGAATCCGAGATAATAAAAATAATTATAAATGTTGTTTAGTTCCAGTATTCTAAGATAATTTCTGCAAATAAAGTAAATAAATTAATTTTAAGGCGACGCCATAGTTATGGAAAATCATGTGTTTTTGGTTTGAAAATTTGGTCGCCCAGAAATGTTTCAGATGCTATACTGCGAGTAAAATACATCTTGGCCTTTGAAATAATCGAGTATTTTTAAGATAAGTCTTTTTATAAGCCCAGAAAAAAATAATGTATAAGGCCTATGAAAACTGCTTTAAAGTTCAAAATCTCCTACTTACAAACCCATTTTCGGTTATGATTTTATTGTATAATGTGGCAAATTAAGTTATTTATAAAATGATCGAAAAAACAATAAATATTTATGCCTGAACATCCACAAAATAAAATAAGCCATGTTTTTTTCTTGCATAAATCAAAACAGGCGGATGGTGTTAAGCGGGAATTTAAACCTTATCGCCATCTACGTAAGGGTTGTTGATAGCGGCTCAATTTAAAATATTACACGACGTAGTGCATCGCGTTAAATATTACTTTCAAAAAGTCGACGGAGTCTCAGTGTTGCCATATTCAAGAAAAGATCAGAGTGGAATTTAGAGACCGGACATTATGGAGTTATGTCACGAGAAAAAAAACGAATTTATTTTGTTTTAATAGTTATGTAACAAGCAAAAATAAAAAATATTATATAAAAAATATATTTTCATACTTTTTAAGTCGTTATAAAATGTATTCAAGCGGCCTATTGGGAGGGTTAAATCAAATCTGATCATCAAAGGGGGCTACAAACCGATGAACAAAAAGTGTTTGTTCATCGGTTTTTGTATTTCATATCTTATACAGATATTAATATATTTATTATATATTGAACACTGGCCACAGGTGTTTCCAGGGAAAACATAAAATATTCAAAGACGATAATCCACGAACAATATTACTAGGCACGTTTACACGCATATACAGCCACGTACCTGTAGAATGTTAACCTGCGATTCCCGAGCATATTTTGATACCCAATGGAGTAAAAAATATTCATATTATTAATTAATTAAATACAAAAACAAAAAATTCCGTCTCACGTCGCAACTGAGTAGTTGGGTACAGACAAGCATGTCACAGGATCACTTGATCAGGCCGCGACAACATATTTGATCACACGTGGCCATTAATCTGGGAGAATCTACTTTACACTCGCAAAATCTACTTTACGATATGGAATTACCACATGGGGACACTCTCACAAAACTTATTTAAATTACCTACAATTACTACAAAATTCTATGATTAAATTACTAGTTCCAAAACAAATATTTTCACAGAGGCGAAACATATCACTGTTGTATCGGAACTTAACTGTCTTGACAGTACAGGTATTATTATGGCACAAAATATGGATTCCGCATATATCTGACTCCGATTATAAGAGGGAAGTGAAACATGACCACAATACTTGGTTCACAAAAAATGAAAGAATGCTTGTAACAAAATATAACAATAAATACAGACAGCGAACCCTGGAATACAATGTGCCCAAAATATTCAACATCTTACCAAGCAATATAAAAAATGGCGAATTACCTAAGAGATTCAGATATATGCTGAAAACATGGCTACTAAGCAGAGATACTCTGTATTAGTAATACTAGTAATTAGTAATCTATTAAGGCGAAGCTTAATGCTAAATCACTATTTTGATCTTTATAACGAATTGATGTAAATTATGAATACCTAAAAATATGCTTTAAATAAATTGAAGGTTTTCCTATCGTTTCGCTTGAGTAGAATAAAAATGTAAACTAAAAAAAAAAAAAAAATCAATAGAAATGTATGAACGCGTAAAGAAAACAACTTTTTATAATTACAGTATAAAAGCTAAGATTATCTGTGACAGTTTAACTTGATTAAATTTTTTGCTTTCTTATAAAATTATTTACAAAATAAATAAAAACCAGTTTTGTGCTTGAACTCGAATGTTTCTGGACTCCGTTAGTCAAGCGATTTTAATGCCTATTACCTACAATATAAGGTATACCAAGAATACACACATTTTTGGCTTACAGCTTCCTCTTAACAACTGTATCACTTGCAATAATATTTTTGTGTACACATTACTTGTTCTGTAATTTATTACTAATATTATCCTGTGTACCACTATGCTTATAATCCGATGTATCACTTGCAATAATATTTTTGTGTACACATTACTTGTTCTGTAATTTATTACTAATATTATCCTGTGTACCACTATGCTTATAATCCGATGTATCGTTCTATTGTAAAAGCCATTTTATGGCGTTTAAATAAATAAATAAAATATTACTATTGATTATTGCAGTGGTTAGTGATAAATATGATAAATATTATGTATAAGTTATATTATGGTAATTAGTAATGGTTTTATGTACATATTTTTATTGTTATTTAACGTGAATATCCTGTTGACAAACTGCTTTTGCGGTTTAACGCGATTTTACTTTGAAAAACAATAAAAAAACAAGTGTTTTTGTTTGAAAAAAAAATATCATGTCATCTAAAAGCAAAATGTAATCTGCATTCTTTACACCAAATATGCTTAGGAATTGCTGGTTTAAATACTTCAGGAATATGCTGATACACCCTGTGTATTGAAAAATGACAAAAATGTAGCAAAAAATGGATAAAATAAACTACAAAATGGTTTGATATTGCGGTAGGAGAAAGTAAAATTCTTTACTCTTTGTATAAAAAAGTTAACAATTTTATTGCTTTTGATTTTTTTTCTGGTTCAAAGCGGTACAAATATCAGGCACCACGAATTTTATATGTTTTAAGAGAATTTAATGCATCTGCAGAAAACACGATCCTTTTTATTCATGATAAAGTTAGGATTAACCATAATAACAGAGGCAATATTTACGATAATTCTCAAAGTTGTATTTTCTGAGTTTTTTTTTATTGTTATTAAGTTTAACTTGTAGAACTTCATTTTAGTTTTTGAATTACATAGCAGAACTTCTTTAATAATAAATTGTTTTTTTCTGAATTTATTTATGGTATTAAAGAAACATATAAAAGAAAAACCAAAAATCAATTTGGGTTTCAATCTAAATTGTCAATTGATATGGCAATATTCTGCTTGAAACAGAGTATCGAATATTATAAGGAAAGAAAAACAGTGGTGTATTCTTGCCTTTTAGACTTAAGTAAAGCTTTTGATCGGGTATCTCGTACACTCCTTCAAAAAAACATTTTTTGCATTTGAATAATTAACATGCTTAAACAACAGAGCACGAATTTATCTGAAAAAATAAAATGTCAACACCAGTGAATATTAAAAGCGGTAAGAATAACAGAATATAACAGCGGACATCATTGATGATTCGGATATTGGATCACTAGACATTAGGGCAAATATTATCTCTCGAAGATTTAACAAGTCAATCCAGAAGCGAAAAGGCAAATTCTTAACACACACTGCACCAGCTTATATATCGTGGACCTGTGAACCAACTACAATAAAGCGCCTCTTAAAATAATGGAAGTTTAATACAACAATGCCTACCGAATGCTTTTTGAATGTCCCGGTACTGCAGTGCGACTGAGATGTTCAAAGAAGGGCGCGTTCCGAGGCTTACTCAGAAAACAAATCACCAGATACATAACACGAATAGCCACCGGCGAAAAGGCTCATGATGGAAGCACTGGACTTCTGTCAGGAACTATGTTTTCATTTTCTATAATATATTTTTTTTACATATTTTTATTTTTCTGTTCAATGTATTATGTTACAATATTTTTCTTTTTAATTTATAATCTATGTATCATATGGAACTCGTGGGGTTGCACCACCCTCCGGTTATCCGGTAAATTATCGTCTCATAAATATTCTTCCGTCATTTCGACTCTTGAAGTTGGACCCAACTCAATTATTTGATTTGCTTGATCATGCTATGCCTTCCTCAAGCGTCCACGACTTCTTCTACTATTCAATTTTATACGTATCTTCTCCTTACACTCCCCTCTTTGTGTATTCATTCTATGCCTAAACCATATAAGCGTGATTGTATGCCTTTCTTAATATTTTCCATTACGCTTACATTATTTCCGAGTGTGCAATTTTTTAATGCAGTTATCATACACAGTATTACCACACGTATGCCTCATGGATTTCATTTCTCCAGAAATCAGTCTACTTTTAACGCTTGTGAATAAATGGGGAAATATCATTATTTCAGACCTATGAAAAACTGAAAAAGCAGACACTTTAAAATTAAGGTTGCCTGAAGTTCACTGATCAGAAATAATAAACCCTTTTCAGTTTACTTAGATCAGGATAATATCTTAGCATTTCCCATATCCCAGCAGTATGAAGTTTGAGTCTAGGGTAAATAATTGGATATGGTGGATCTCTACGTTTCCGTTCAGGAAAATATTTCCTCTAGCAGTCGGGAAGTAACATATTACAGCTTGTTATCAAAGATTCCTAATGCGAAGGAGGAAGTATTTACACACTTAAAAGGGGTTTCAGCAAATCACTGGAAAAATGATTGGAATAGAAACTTTTTAATCGAGCACTTAGTTACCCTAAATAAATTCTATTAAATTTATTCGACGATATTTGCACAATATAACCTTTTCTAGTCGTTTAGTATTGAGCTAACTGATGAATAGCTAACAGATGTCCTATAAAAATAATTATTTTTACGTTTTTTGGGGAAATTTTAATAAAATATTGAAATTCCCTAAGTAATTTAGTTTAAAATAAACGGTGTTATATAAATAAAATGAAAAATTAATAACATAGTGATTTATTTTTGGGGTATTATGACGTGTTGCGCAACCTCCTCCTTTAGCCAACGTTTCGGACAGCATTACAGTATCCATCATCAGGGCAGTTGTGTATGATGTGATGTTGATATTTAAAGAGGTACCTCAACATGGTAAATAAATCACAACAATACTTTTGGCTCTGAAAATCTCAAATCTCATTAGTAACAATGTTTATAACCAAGGAATTATTTAATGTAACACAAAAACGGTCATGGAAACAGATTACATAATTTAGAAGCACTTGAAATACAGAAAGTCGTTAAAACCAAAAGTCATATCATTAATATTTGTGTACTGTTTCGTATGTTAAACTTATAATTTTGATATTAAAATACCAATGTAAAATTTGTACATATTAACTCTACCTACGAGTATGTATCGTAAGTTCCTCTCGTACTATAATGAGTTTTGTAACTCATCAAGATTACTCTAAAAAGAAATAAAAATAATAATTTATTAAATGTGTTCTATGACCCAATATTTCCCCAAAAATCATAAATTTCTCAATATCTCTTAATCATCCCTTCAGTTGACGCTTTGTTTCTATCGATATAACCCATTATATACCCATCATCCGTCTCTTTCTCTCTGTTGACATGTAATGTTATTTAATAATCATTGAAGGAGAATATTAGCGATGCTCAAAAGAAAATTTAAAATATAAAAAATTATAAAAAAATTCGGTTGCATCTCGGAATCGAACCCGGGACCTCAGCCTTTTTGCTCTAACACTGAGCTAATTCGACCATATCTCCTTAAGTTATATTTAATTGTATCATACTTCAAATAAGAACTACCAACATTATCATCATTTTCTTGGTGAATATTTTTATTGGCTGAATCTGTATTTATGATTGCAAGATTTTTCCAGACCTAAATGCAATCTAGATAGTGTCTTAGATAAATATATCGATTTTGTGCGACATCTATTGACTTTGCTATAAGTCTATGAAGAACATTATTATTATTTTTTTGGAATATTTTAATGAGTAAAACCTCAAATTGTAATATTTAATCAACGTTCTTTTAAAAATTCTATATCTCACTGTTCCATTATTCTTTATTATATTTTTTCTCACTCTACTTTTATGTACATTCACTATGTATTTTTATTAGTTTAAAATAGTACCCTGATGATGCATGTGTTAAGCGAAACCGGTCGGTCGTGATAAATTCGTAATTATAAACAATGTTATTTTAATTTTATTTCATTAAAAAGTCAAACCACAAAGTGTCTGTTTTTTCACCAAAATGTAACCTTCGCACAGTTTTTATAAGTAATTTGTTTTTTTGAGTGATTCATTTCATGAAGAGCAAAAATCAAATAATTTAATTAATGGTAAAAAAAACATTTGAAGCGTATATCTAAGTATCGTATATCTAAGCGTTTGTATCTCCTCTAAAATAAATTATCTCAAGCACGGAGTTTACACTGTCGCCAAGAATACGAAACCCTTATCTAGAATATTTCTTAGGGAAAAGTTTTAAGATAAACCTCTAAAAGCCGGGTAGAGGTTTATCTTATCTTTATCTTAATCTTGTGCATAAGATGACCACAGTTCGTAACTCCTTAAGACGAGACAATACCCTAAAATTAAGCCAGAATCTTAAAGACGTAAGTGAAGCAGCCGTGCACGAAAATATGCGACGCCCGGCCCTGGTGTATTGGGCAGACATGCTGTTGAATATGCCCTACGAAATTTCTCAAATCAAGTGGGAATATTAACGACATAAGTGATGAAGTCGGGTAAAAACAATATTCGGCGCGCGGCCCGGCGCAAAGGACGGACCTACGGTCGACTTTGCCTTAGCAGGCCTAGAAACTCGATCTTTCCGCGCGGTACATTATTATTTCGTATGAACGTATTACTAAAATCTCTAATGTTTCAAAAGGGATCCCTCGAAAAGTTACTAATTTACGGTCTAAAAAATAAAATCTGCTGCTTACGGCTAATTTTGTAGGTGAAAAACGTTTTATAAAATTTTCAAACCATTTTACGTATCATATTTTAAAGTTATTATTAATCTTAAATATAAATAACTTAAATCCGTAGGGAAACTTCCACTGCTAGATATTTAAAAATGTGCAAGCTAAAATAGTTGGTGAAGTGAATTTCTTAAAACATATAATCATTTTAAATATTCAGCATTATCTGATTAAGGATTTGTCTGTCAATGTAAAATATAAACGAAATAACTGTTTATTTTATCCAGTTGCAAAAGCCCGCGTATATATATAATATATATATTATAAAGTTTTGTTTTGATTGATTTAATATTCAGTTTCAGGTCCTACGCTCAAAGCCAGACATACGCTTATGAAAACCTTGAAGGAAGGAAGCTTAGTGAAATCCTTGTAAGGAAGGTAATTTTTATAAAACATAAAAAGTTTGAATTTTTTGTATGAATAATATTGAAAAACACCCCTTTTGAGAAGATGTCAAACCTCGAATAAATTTTTCGTCTTTCACTTACCCTCTTCTTGTTAGTGGAAATTAAATAAAGCCTTGCTGAGTTTCTTTTTTGTCTTGATGCCGATCCAATTTAAATTAAATTTCCATATTTTAAGCGAGCCATTTAAAAACACGATTGCTACGCGAGAATATGTTATCAGTGCAAAATTTGTATTGCGATTTTTCTTTTTTTTAAGGGTTAAACTTTTTCGTTGAATTGAGAATTTTTAGGGGTAGTTCATTAAAAATAACTAACCTTCGGTCCAGATGATCCCTTGTCTCCTTTGGGTCCCTCGGGTCCGATCTGCCCTGCTCCGCTGAAGCCTCCTGAAAAACAAAAAAAATATTTATGAAAAGTAATGATTTTTCTGAAAACAATTTCATTACAACTTCATTAAAGTAATCAGAACGCAGGCCAGTGAAGATATAACCGAATTAGATAATTATTTCTACTGTGAAAATAATGGTATTTCCATCGTTATTAATTACAAAGCCCTTTCGCTTGACCTAAACGAAACCACAGGTTGAAAATTTTTTCATTTGAATTAATGGCCGAAGCTAACAGATTTACCTAAAGTTTTTGTAAATTAATATCGAGGCTATTTAACTGATAATATTTACGTTGGATTCTCCTATGTTTGTTCAACAATGTATTTCGTATTACTGTGTTTACCAAATGATGGAAATATGGGAAAGCTAATATTACAGTATTTGATCGATGCATATTATTTACCAATGGGTTTTTTAAAATGAATGTTTTTTGCAAATGCACAATTTATTTTTGTTGTTATTAAATACAGCTGACTTATAGTTATTTTCACCCAGTACAATATGAAACAGTCAAACCTAATATATAATATATTGAATACTTATGAATTTAGAATCTGTATATTATCTTTGTATCTAGAAAATTTTAAGTATTATACAAAATTAGGACAAATAATATAGACATGGTTGTATGCACATTAGATAAGAACTTATACGTGCCTCGTGGATTAGCTGCAATAAAGCTGTGAATACATTATGGCCCAGTAAACATTAGTTTCTAACTAAGTTGCAACGTTCCAAGAAACATCAACTTCTACTGTTTATTAAATACACAAAGCTTCTTCATAACGTAACAAATTACTTAGTTAATCGATTAGAGAAATGAATTAACAAGAATCTAGATATTTGTCTAGTAATCAGATTTTAGGATAAAATTTTACAATAATTTTATATTTACTACATACATAACAATTTATTTATTTGAAATCCAACTGTCGTTAGATAGTACTAGGTTAACATATTGTTAATAAATATGGCATCAAAAATAATATGTTATGTCCTTATAATAACATGTTGCCGGTGAAACTTTATTTAGCCGCTCCCTCTTGTCTATTCCATATCCTTGCGCTCTTTTCCACGCATTACAAAATTATTGATTATCTTCATATATTTCTTCTGTATTTATCTGTTGTTAGATCAAATTTCACCTCGAATATAAAAGGGATCTACCGAAAGGCATTAACCGGTTCAGCGCCAATCACTCCTATGGGCGGACCAATCAAAATATGTAATTTTAATGTTAACAAAAGCTCCTAGCAGCGAATATTTCAACAATGCAATAAAATCTACTGTGGTTTCATAAAACCCTTCAAGCCACCAAATGAAAACTTTGCAGGAGACGATGAATAGGTTTTTTATCAAATTTGTAATACCATTTTTAAATCTTGAAGTTTATATGAATGTGGTTATGTGTTTTTTATTTTTTAATTTTGATGTGAAATATTGAAATTCTATTGATAAATATGTCATATTTGAAGGTTTAGTAATTTCGTCCATTGTACTCTCGAAATAACTTAAAAAAAAATTAGACATAAATTCGGTTTTCGGAATTTAATTTATTTTTGGGTGGTCTTGGTCAAATACAATTAATTTTTTTTCTTATAAACAAATACAGCAAATGGACAAATTTAATAAAAAGATGATTATACAACATAACATAACATAACGTAGCATAAATAAACCTAACATTACACACTTAACATATACAGCAAATGACAGAATATAGATAAACAGATGATTATATAACATAACATAATATAACGTAGCATAAATTAACCTAACATATAATACTTAACGTAAACGGCACAGGGCTGGTAATAGTAGGTAGTTATAAAATAGGAACCAGTGTACAATGTTTTGGAATTACAAAATGCCTTAATCAGCAAAAAATACTTTACCATGTTGCACTTTGATGACTATTTTATTTGAAACGTCTGAAAAGAAACATTCTCAAACATGTTTTATTTATTTATTTATTCAAAAAACAGTTTTTAACATAAAAAAACATACTCTGCACATCTCACTAGGGAATTCCTGTATTAAGATAATACTGTATTAAAACACAGACGAAATGTAATGGTCAAAGAAAAATACAAGTTTAAATCTTATTACTTTCTGATGGAATTTTTCTCGGTTGAACAACGATATTATTATGACGCGAAAAGATTTTAATGTTCCATCTTGAAATTCCATTTAACAAAAAATACGCAATATTATATGGAGTAAAAACAAACTGTATTGTATTTATTTCCCATCTTTCATGTTCAAAGACTGTTTTGCAGAAAGCCTGGATTGAAACAAAAAGCGATTTTATTTTTTATTTACGTTTGAAATAACTTCCTTTTAAATTTGAATTTTCAACAGATGTCCCCGACTTTTCGTAAGAAATATGAGAAACGAAACGCAAAAAATATCAATGTTATTTATTCTCTGATACAAAAAACGAAGTAAAATAGCATTTGAATGAGACAAAGGATTTGGCGGATGGAAATATTAAGAAACTTTGAAAACTTATTTATCTTGATCTAGCTGTAACACGACCTGCCTAAGGAAAACAATTCCAACTGTGCTCCAAAATATTTACTTATATAGATACCTATATTTATATAATACATTCTTTTTGGGATTATTTCGGTCAAGAACCGCTTTTCAAATTAAAATGGGACTACAAAGATTTTTTTGATTAAAAAAAATAATCAAAAGCATGGCAGAAAATATCTGCTCCCCGTGTATTTGCCAGATTTTAGTTATACTTATTTAAATTTAATTATTTAGTTCAATGGAATAATATTAATTATATTCAATATTAATTAATATTATATTCAATTATATTATTATATTAATTATATTCAATTCAATAACTAATGAGTTATCTATACATATAAACAATATATATATATATATATATATATATATATATATATATATATATATATATATATATATATATATATATATAAAATATATAAATATATATATAAATATATAAAATATATAAACAATATAACATATTTTCAATATTAATTAATATTATATTCAATTATATTATTATATTAATTATATTCAATTCAATAACTAATGAGTTATCTATGCATATAAACACATTAATATACACAGTTACTTATGGATATTCAGTCGATGCATATACTAACAAATGAAAACAAAATAAATATATAAACAATAGAACAAATAATAATAACAAAAAAGTCACCAATTAGAACAAATAAAACATAAAACAATTTTTCGTAAAAAAACTTTCGTTAAAACATTACAAACAATTTATTGTTTATTCGAACAACTTTTTTAAAAATCTTGAATGCTATCCTCGTCAATAATTATAATAATATTTGGATGATTTATATAGCGCCGTTTTCGTGAAATCACCTCAAGGGCGCATAATATATCATTGAAAAAGAACTCACAAAACAATACTATCTCGCATCGATTTATTTTTTAATTATTATAGTATTTTTAATTCTGAATTTCAAACACGAGATCAATAAATATGACGTTAAATAACTAGGTCCCAATGATCGAGTGGTTAAGACGCTGTACCGGTAAGAAAAGAGATCTTGGGTTCGATTCGTAATTGTGACCGTTATCTTTTTTTATTTTCTGTGTCTTGTTCTGTTTCATGTTTCGTTTAGATTTGTTAGTATTATCTTCTTCTTCAATTATTTATAATATATAACCAAAGTAACGATCTTTGCTCCCTTATCAGGCATAATGGTTCTTCTTTTATGATATGGTATACTAGTACATGACCAAATAAGACCTTATAATATTTTTACAATGTAACTTATATTCTTTATATTCCAATAAAAAATAAAATAAAATAATTTGTTTTTCACGAAGAGATAAATAATTCATAATATAATATTAGGCTCTTGTATTGCTTTTTAGCGTGACTTTGTTTATTTCTCGTATTGTACACTATCCCACAAACCGTGGTATGCGTAAAATCATGTGTTAAAAATATGAACTGTATCTATTCATCGATATATTTTCAATGTTATAATGTAGGTATAACTTGTTGTATATTATTATTTTAGCAACAATTATTAACCTGAAATACCCATAAAAATGAAAAAAATCTCTTGAGAAAGGATAAACGCCGCCAACGGGAATGGAACCCGCAGCCTTTCGATTGCCGGTCAGTGAGAGAGCGGGAGATTTATGAAAAAAAACTGTATCGGTATTTTCAGATAAATAATTATTACTATCCTTTGTGCTATGAATAAAAACTTTGTCTTTTAAACATTAGTTTAGCATTACAGTATAATCATTTGTGTTATGTTTTACTATACCTTGTCCCATTTTTTTTCTATTAACTTCTTCAATAACCAAGAAAGCAAATTAACTGTTGAAGGTTAGATTTTTTAAAAGATAAGACTTAAATCCAGAATGTGAAAATATGAAAATCTAGATTTATTGCGTTTTAAGAAAAGCATTCCGTTATATTCCATTCTGTTCCGCTAGTCTTTGGCAATTTCATCCCTTTTATAAAGAGGAGACGTAAATCTATATTCCGAAAACATCTCTCATTCTAAAGATATTGTTCTGATTAGCAAGGAAGCTTTTGAAATAAAGAGCAAAGATCCTGATCCAAACAAAAGATAGCCTTAAAAACAGTCATGCTCCAATTTCTAGAAACCTATGAACTTTTTTAAGATTGGAAAGCTTGGGTTAAACTTGTATTAATTATAGACTTATAATTATAAACTTGTATTAAAGCAATGTTAAACTTGTATTAATTATCGTAATACTTCATCTAGTTATATGTATGGTTGTAGTAGTTATCTTGTTTAATTGACTCAAAACATTTCAAACATATAAGTAATTAGCGTTATTTAATGTTAATGAATTTGAGTAAATTAAGACGCGTTTTACTGCTTAAGATAGTTAAAATAATAGTATGGAGTAAGATCTATCTGTATTTTTCTTAAAACAATCATCTGATGTATCTCCATGTATAGTTAGTAATAACATAGATCATTGTAGAAATGTATTATATATTTGTACAGCGCAATTGAGGTGATTTTACAGAAAAAACGGCGCTATACAAATCATCCAAATATTATTATTATCTCTAGAACGCTAACGCTGGAAGTATTCAAATGAAATTATACTCAAACTTTGAAATAATGCAACACATTTTTTTGAAAAATGTATAAAAAAATGAAAATATGTTTCAGATTTTGTGTAAGAATTACGAAAAAGCACTTCTGTAATCTAGCGTCATCGCAGGTTGGCTATCATCAGGACAATAATGTTTTAAATGCAATTTTTCCATACACATAAACACGGCTGTAGATCTTTACATCTCTTAGGCAGATACTCGATACCGACTCCACTCTACCGGCCGAGAATCGAAAGGAAAGTGATTGAAAGAGAATAATATTAGTGATATCAGTTCCACTGTTAACTCCGATCCACTCAGAACCGTAATTGAAGAGAATTGTGTTCAGAGCAAAATCATTTGTTATTTTTCAAGATTAAAAGTGCCGATCTTATTTCCTACGAAGTTGTTGTTCTTCTTACAATTACTATCGTTCTCGGGTTGATATAACAGTAGCAGTTTTATCGTTCGCAATAAACTATGATTATTTTTATTGTTATTGCAATGGTAACCTTGTTGAGTTGTATAACTTCAATGGCCCTTTGGCGAGCAATATTTTATACCGAACACGTCGAACAACTAGAAGTTGTTATTTCATTTGCTAATTAAAATTGTATGAGATACTGTGTTTGTATAAATAATGTAATTTACATCCACGCTAATATTACATATATTTATATATTCACAAAATTTCCACCGAAGGTAAAAGATGAGAAGTTATGGATATTTGTATTTGATACCTCTACAGAAAATTAATTTATGATCTAAAATTATTGCTACTTTCTACCCGGTGATCTATTAATGATATTCTTATACTTTTAAAATTACTGAATAACTTCATTCACTGCCCTCAAATGTTAAGTGTTATAAATATCCATATTTACCACTGTGACAACCGAAGCACTAACTATGCATATCACTCCCCACCAGTGGCGGACTAAGCCCGTCAGAGGCCCGACGATGTAATTTTACAAGCTTTTTATTCAGTTCACATTTGTATGTATAAGTGTTTGTTTATTTAGTCAAAATCTTGCAATCGAAATTTAAATATAAATATGGACGAGGAAAATAAATTACGAATCGATCCTCAAAAAAAAACATCCGATTTCATACACCAAGTCTTAAACTGTTTGAAAATCCAGTCACAATGGCCAGGACCGTATTATGCGTAAGGTAGTGTAGACAACTGTCTAGGAGCCCCGCATCGGTTAGGGGCCCAATGATTAGGCAGTGTAAGCCACTATGACCAGGGCCTTATTATGCGTAAGTCAGTTTAGGCAAATTTCTTCCTTACCTTAGGGGCCCATAACCGATGGGGGGCCCCTAGGGTAAAGGAACCCCGAGACGTGCATTGCCTAAGGGCCCCGACATGTTTAATTCGGCCCTAGCAGGGCCGTATTGTCCATTTGGAAGTGTACCACTGCCTTGGGACCACGCATCGGCTAGGGGCCCCCAGGGTAAAGGGGCCCCTAGCCGATGATAGCTAAAGGTAAATGGTGCATGCAAATCGGATGCATAGTTTGTTTAACATGTTTTCAACCAGGTTAAAAAAGTTTCGAGAAAAACGCATTCAAAGTTTTGCTGAAGGATAATTCAACATACAAACTGTTTCAAACGGTTTCACGTAAAATGATCTAACTCCGTCAATTTTTAGTATTTCTTTAATAGGTACATTTTGTGAGAGCATTCTTAACAAGTGCGCCTTTTTTTTACAGTGTCCTGGAGCCTTAAAGCCTTGTTTAGGATTTGATCAAGAGAACATGGAGGCGTTTGGGAGCCCTCCAGGAACGGGGGCCAGAGGCGCCCCCCCCCCTTAGTCCGCCACTGCTATTTTTTGATATATTCAAAACCTCTCCGTCCTACTTCAAGCAAAAGTAAATATGACTGATGCGAAACCATTCAATTAAGATATTCCCTAAATAAATAGTGAATCTCTAAAACCGAGGTAATTAGTCCTACTGGTAATAACCAAATAATTGGAAATTCAATTCCGTAATACCACATAGCAACGAAGATGGAAAAAATTATAAAATTAAAATATAAGCATTCTATACTGAACTGAAACCAGTCACGGTAAAAAAAAATGTTTCAATATTATCATTATAATGGAATTGTACCACGACTTGTCAGTATAAATAATGAAAATTCTTATAATGTTTAATGCTAGTAAATAGTAAACAATTTTGTTTGACTTATAAAAATTCATAATAAAATAAAGATACTAATACATTTCTACTGGATTGCATAAACCAATGAAGTTTCCGCATAAGTACAATTATACAAAAAAAAATTATAAATGTTAATAGAAAAACATAATTTTGGGAGTGGATTTGAGATAAAAAGAACAAATAAATAAACAGATTCAAAAAAATTACGTACTTATTACATAAGGTAAAATTAAATTTTATAAAATGATACGTACATCTTAAAATAATTTACACGAACTGGCATGGTCAAATTTACTCCCAGGTTGATGATGTGAGAAGTTGATGATGTGACAAAATCATAACAACTCTTTTACAAAATCTGCTGCCGTATTGGATTTATTTGTAACATTATCATAGCTCGTGGGTAGACGGCATCAACATGTTCATTTAAGAAATTAAGACAGTTTTACGAAACATTACTGTGATGTGGAGGCCTATTAGACGGATTTTATCGATGCCCTGCCAGTTATTGGATCCCTGCCAGGTTTTGGGTCCGACACCTTCTACATATTATTTTGTAGTACGAGTAATGTACAGTAAAATTACAACTTTGAATCTTAAGTAAATTCAACCGTACGGTGATTCTGGATTCTGTCGCTAAGAGCTATGCTGTAACCTCTATTTCTGCTACATAGATCATTTGTGTGAAATGATGTGAGACCATACAAGAGATTGAAACACTTTGTATTAATAGCAATATTATGCTTTCTTGTTTCTATGCAAGCTTATACAATATTCATGTAGGTTTCTCATAAATTCACGATATTCGCAATTGTTTGATTATGGGAAACTACCAACCTGAAGAAGCAGAACCAAGTCCAGATCCGAAGAATTCTCCCTCATCTCCGCTGTATCCTCCGCTGATTGGTCCTGGGGGTCCCGGAGGTCCTGGCTTTCCTGCTGGTCCACCTTCACCTGTGAACAAAAACCAATTCAAAATTTATTTATTTTATTTATTTATTTATTGTTAGTTTGTAAGTATTACATAATACAATTAATGAACTTAAAATGTCCAACTAGGCGATTGCCCGTTTTAGGACATTCCAATATGATAAGTTTTTACATGTAATATATGGTACATTATAGTGTTGACTATTCTGGTGTTAAAAAAATACATATGTATATTCATATTCTAGAATACTTCCAGTTATATCACGACATATTTTACTATTATTTAGCTGACATAATAACTGAATTAACATAACATAAGCTGAATTAATAGATAAAAACAAGAAAATGAATTTGAAAATGAAACTGAATTGAAGAAATTCTGTTGGTAAGGTAATACAAATGTATATTCATTTTTTTTTTTACTATTGTTTAGCTGATATATAAAAGTAAAGAAATATTAATATATTAAACAAGGAAATGAAAAATAACAAAAAATAAAAAATGAAAGTAAAGAAGGAATTTTTCCTTTAAGGAAAAATATCACGAAGAATTGAACAATTTTCGAACTTTCTTTATGTAAAAATACAGTTCCTGTAATGCTAATATAATACCAATATAAGTTAAAATGTAAAGAAGAATGTAAAGAAAAACAAAATTTACAATTTAATTACTGTTTTTTAGCATATTCTCGCATTCAACTCTCCCCAAGTCCAGAAGCCAATTGTTTACCTGCATACGCAGAATATTAGTACTCTTTGCCTTCCATGCATCAGGTATGAGATTGAGCAGTTTAGGGCCTAAGTAAGAGAATTTTCTCTGTGCTAAAGATGAGGAAGTGGTGGGCGGAACTGTTGGGTTTTTTTTTTGCATGTCTTGTATTATGACAGTGGTTTACGGAAGCTAAGTAGTGCCTCTGTTTTTGAGTATGTAAAATGATTTTCCTTATGTATAATTGTCTTACATCAAGAACACGAAACTCTGCGAACAATGAATCGCTGGGGTACCTGAAAGGTTTTTTCAGTATGACTCTTATAAGCGATTTCTGGGATTTAGCTAAGGGATCGAGTATGGTTTTGGCACAACCTCCCCAACCTAATGAAGCATAGTCAAGTATGGAATTGCACATTGCAAAGTAAATTCGTTTCAAATCATTTAGACATAGAATATTTCTTATTGCTATAAACAGATGTGTAAGTTTCCTGACCTTTGTGGAAGTAAAGGCTATGTGTTTGTCCCATCTCAGAAATTTATCAATGATAATTCCTAGGTATCTTATATTGTCCACACATTCTAAGGTATTGCATTTACATGTAATAGTGTCGTAACAATGGTGTATTCTAATGTTAATAATTTCTTGTGGTTGACCCGCTTGAGTTGAACTGAAGCAGATGAATTTCGTTTTATCCGAGTTTAGAGTGAGGAGATTACTATCTAGCCACTGTTTAACTTTGTTTATGCCAAATTCAGCTTTAATGCAAGACTCATTCCAGGTTTTGCCTTCGAATAAAAGTACTGTATCGTCAGCAAATGTAATAATGTGGTCTGCAAATGAAGTATTACATAAGTCATTTATATAAACATTAAACAATATGTATAAGTAATTTATTTACAAAATATGTGTTCACACTTGTACAAAACCGAAGTGGAGTGCATTGCTCTGTGTTGGGAAGTAAGAGCTTCACTGATGCACTCATAGAGAGTAGTGCACAGAGCTTGCGTGGAAGTCCTCAAGATGGCAGCCAGTGGCCAGTAGTCGTCAGGGCCAGTGGAAATGCTTCCAGACAAACTTACTGTTTCAGATCTCAATTAGCCAGCTTCTAGTTAGGTCGACTATCGAGTCGTATCAATAAAGTAATACGCGAAGTATTAATAAATCCCTGATTTATCACAAAGAACAATTTATTTATATTCTCCTTCCACCACGAGTTGGAGAACTGTTTGCGGGAACACAATACTCTGTGACCAAGGCTGAAATATTTTAGATTGTAATTGATTAGACTTGAATATTTTCTTGATCTTAAAAAAATGAGTTTTTATAAATATCTTCCGTCGATAGTGTAAAAATGATTATAATCTTAAATATATGCATATTATTTGATAATGTTTTTTTGTGTTGATATATCACAAGGCTCCTTTGTGGACTACATGCATCTGGTAATATATATCTAGTATAGGCACCTGACCTGCATACTAGCCAGTGATTGCGCTCCAAATATTGGAAATGAAATAATCAAAGAACAGGGGATATTAGAACATTCGCATAATCAAGCTATTTAAATGTAATCACTTTGAAAGTACTTTCGACTAAGACAAAAATATGTTCAACTCGGGCAAGTGTACAATTTAAGATAATTATTGTGATCTGATGAAATGTAATGATAATTATAATCCGTCGTACACGGATTAAATTTTTTATCAAGTGACTGAACAAGATACCTATCTATTGTTTGAATGTTACAAAATTTGGGATCGATTGGTAATCGATTTGTTAGCGGTATTGTTTATTAACTCGTCTAATTATTTAAATGTCATTTAAATATCATTGAAGAAAAAGATAATACTAATAAATCTAAATAAAACGTGATACAGAACAAGTCATGGAAAATAAAAAGGTGACAGTATCATCTCGGTCTTTACCGGGAGAACATTTCTAACCACCCGGCCATTAGGAACTAATTGCTTAACGTTAGTATTGTCGATCTAACATTTCAAATTCAGATTCAACAATATTAGGAAAATGCTTATAATACGGGTTTTAATTAAAGATATAATATATTTACGCAATAAAAAATAAGAAATATAATGTTGAGATATATGACAGGACGAGAATAACGTTTGCAAACCAGGTGACGATCTATTTAGGCACAGAGAAATATTTCATTACGTTAGGTTAGGCATTGAGACATCACTCCTTGAATGGCCCGTCACAGAAGCAAACTGTACCGATGAGTCAGAACAAATATTAGTAGTGTCATATTTATTTATTTATTTATTATTTTATTTACGCCCTAATGGGCTTTTACATGAAAATATACATTTACATTGATTACAATAATTGAACATAAAAGATAAATGGAGTTAATTGTAAGAAAGCAACACATATAATAAAATTTTGTGCAAATTAGCAAAACACTAATAAGATGGATTCAATATAAAATATACCCAAGCATGAAATAGTAAGTAAAAGAAAGTTCAACATAAAAAGTAAGTAAGTGGGTGTGTTTAAACCCAGTATTAATTGTGAGTTTAACAAATCGATAAACCAATATAAATTAGAGTGTAACTTACTCGTGAGGTAAAGAACATTATAACAGAGATTTAAAAAAAAAAAAAAAAAAAAAATAACAAAATAAGAGTTGCACCTGTAAAAAGCAAAAACTAATAGAATTTAGCAATATCGACATGAATAAGAAATAATAAGATCTGAGATGGAACATAGTGTTATGTATAAAAAGTAGTTAGTAGGTATATGCATACAATTATAAGTGTATAGTAGAGCAAATAAAAAACAAACAAATATGGATATAATTTACTTGAAAGGTTTCGAATGGGAGAAGATGTAATAAAATTATTAAAGCTATAAAAGTTAATTATTAGCCGATAGAATCGAAATAAGTTGCCTTTTAAAGCTCACAAAATTGTCAAAACCAAACATATCTATAAGTTCACAGTATTTATTCGCAAGGTTGTGAATTCTAGGAATTGGTGAAAAAATAGAATAATTAGTGTTGAGGTTCTTGTTAAATTTAAAAGTATCTTTACTGCGAGTTTGCCTAGCAGGAACATTAATGCAAATAAGTTCCAACAAATTAGGGCTGTCAATTAAAGATTTAATAATTTTGAATAAAAATAGCAAATCAATTAACACTCTTCTATCAGATAATTTAAGAAGTTTAGTTTCAGCAAGCAAGTTATTGTAATTTATAAATTCGATTGGAATTTTCATTTTAAAATTAATGTACCGAAGGAATTTATTTTGTACCTTTTCTAATGATTGAGAATGGACCTTGTAGTACGGTGACCATACGGTGGAATTGTATTCTAATTTGCTTCGTACTAACGAGCAATACAGATGTTTTAATGTTGACATACTTTTAAAATTTGCTCCCATTCTCAAAATAAAACCTAGTATTCTCATCGCATCGCTTGTTATTTCATCGATGTGTTCGTTAAACTGTAGACTCTCGTGGAATATAACACCAAGATCACGAATCTGTGATACACGAAGAAGATTAGCACCATTCATAAAATAGGAAAAATTAAGTGGATTTTTGCCTTTGTAAAAACTGATAATCTGGCATTTACCTAAATTTAGTTGCAAATCATTGACAGAACACCACGCACATAGTTTATTAAGGTTCAACTGCAAAATTGCGCGATCGTCATCGTCTTTGATTATTCTGTATATCTTCAGATCGTCGGCAAATAACAGGACTTTAACATTAGTAAAAATATTAACAATATCATTGATAAACAAACAAAATAATATTGGGCCCAAGTGAGATCCCTGTGGTACTCCGCTCGAGGCAGCAAATGTATAAGAAGTAAACGAATCTATCTTGACTGCTAAGTACCTTCCTAATAGATAACTCTTAAACCATTCCAACATGCTCCCTCTTATTCCCAACAATTTTAGTTTACGTAATAATATTTTGTGGTTTACTTTATCAAATGCCTTACTGAAGTCAGTATATATGGAATCAGTTTGATGTGATGCATTAAGGGCATTAACAATATCATTCGTGTACAATATCAAATTGGTAAGAGTAGATCTACCTTTAATGAATCCATGTTGAAGGGGAGAGATGGTTCGATTGATTCGGGATATCAACTTATCTAGTACTAGGCTTTCAAAAAGTTTGGGTAAAGTAGACATTATACATATTGGCCTATAATTTGTTACTTCGCTCTTATTACCTTTTTTGAAAATGGGCGTTAAAAGACTAAACTTCCAAAGGTCCGGGAATACACCTGATGAAAGTGACTTTGTAAATAACTTATGAATAGGATATGACAATGTATGCATACAATTTACTAAAAACCTGGGCGGAACATTATCAGGTCCTGCGGATTTTCGGGAATCAAGACTCTTCAGCTTAGATATAATATCGTCTATGGTTACATTACAGTCAGATATATCAAGAGTTTCAACCAAATCAAAGCACGAAATATTGCTGTCTTCACTTGCATTAATGTAAACGCCGCTAAAAAAATCAGCAAAAAGATTAACAGTTTCCTGAAGATTTTGGGATAATTTAGAATCGAATGACACACTATTGGGTATGTAAGTACCATTTTCTTTTTGGGATTTAACATATTTCCAAAAGAAATTTGAGTCGTCCATGATAGAGCCTTCGACATCACTAATGTAATTTTTGTAACATTTTGCGGAGAGCTTATTGCACTCTGCCCTCAATTTTTGAAACGCAGTATAATCGATGGCCAGGCGACTTTGTTTGAATCTCTTATGAGATAATTTTTTGAGGTAAATTAAGTCTATCAGGTCTTTTGAGAACCATTTTGGGTATAGAGTTTCTCTGTAAGTCGTTAAAGGAACAAATTGTTCAATTGCAGAATTAACGATGAAGTAAAATTTTTTAAGGTGTACATTAATATCATCGTCGCTATCAAAGAATGACCAGTCAGTCTGTTTAAGGAAATTTGAAATTTTAACATAGTCAGCTTTTTTGAAATTTCGAGTTTCTACTACCTTTTTTACGATAGGAATTGGTTTAAGATTGGACATGCATATTTCTAGTGGTGGATGGTAAACATCGACAGGTAATAGAATTTCGGTACTTCTCACAACACAGATGTCAGACACATTTGACAGTGCCAAATCTAACGTACGACCTCCTATATTAAGAACATTATTACACTGTGTTAGACCTAAGAACAGTGCCATATCTCTAATAACACGAATATTAACATTAGAACAAGAATTGACAGAATTCATATTACACCAATCATAATGTGGCAGATTGTAATCACCAACTAGAAGTAGTTTAGTATTAGGATATTTAGCACAAATTGATTCAACCTCGTCGCAGTGATTGCTGTAGCTTTGGACATCAGAATTCGGAGGTAAGTATGCACATCCCACTATTATTTTACCTCTAGAAGTGTTCACATTGACAAATAGTTGCTCGATGGATGTGTTTTTTGTGGATATTTTTGAAGAACTGAGATTTTTTGAGATAGCAATGGCTACACCACCTCCTCTCGTTTTGGCACTTGTTTTAGAATTCCTATCCATACGGTAGATGTTGAAATTAGGGAAGCCTAATTCGGCGGAATTGATTCCTGAGTCGAGCCATGTTTCGGTTAAAATGAAGATATCACTGCTGATAGTTGCCGCCGAAGTCAGCAACATGGGAAGTTTAGTGCGGATCCCTCTCACATTTTGGTAGTAGCATTTTATTTTTTGTTGTTTCAGTTTTTTGGCGCACATTCAATAATTTTAGGTACAGAGTTCACATATTTGATAGTTATATTGGTTTCACCGTTGTTCTTCCTCGTCTCGAGTTGTTGGCGTAAATCTAGAAGTTGAGTCCTCTGCAATGGTGTTTGGTCGTTACTGGCCTTTATACCGTTTTTCAGTTTTGCGTTCCTGGTCAAAACCTCACGAGCCGAGACAGAGTCATTGAATTCGACCTTAATCGGTCTAATTTTGTTGGACTTTTTTACACCAAGTCTGTACGACTTAACCACACTCGGTATTAATTCATTATTTATATCACTAATCGCTGAAACTACTTTATCGCTGTCCATTTTAATAATTGTTGTTGTTGATTCTGAAATACTTTCGGGAACATTAAATAAAATAATGTTCTTTGACCGGGTTTTTCTTTCCTCGGCCTCTGCGAGCAAATCATTTATTGAAGATGAAGTATTTGTCGGGTTAGTAACAATAGACTGAGTATCCGTTACACTTTTTAATGTTGACAATTCTCCTTCCAACATTCCCATACGAACAGCCATCAATCCTGTGGTTCCTAACAGATCCGTTGTTATCGGGGTAATTTTACCCATTTGCTCCTTCGTAAATTTGTTGCCGGGGTCATTAATAATTTTTATCAGCGAACAGAGTAGATCCTTGGCCTTGGTCATATAGTTAAGAGAGTTCTCGTTTAAATCCATATTAAAATTTATTTAAAAAGAGTTAAAAATATGTTAACTTTATTCGTAATTAGTTTATACAATATTCTGACTGTCTTTCGAAAGTTTTGCTTGTAATATAAACATGTTTTTCTGTACCTTTTTCTCCTTTGTCAGCGGGTTTTCCATTAGCACCTGGTAAACCTGGCAACCCATCCAAACCAGATGGTCCCCTCTCGCCCTTGACTCCGTGCGGTCCTTGAGGTCCAAGATGACCCTGAAAAAAAAAACATTTTTAAATATCTACGCATCGCGAACATTCTTCTCTTCAATATTTTTCTTGCAACAAAACATTTAACACCTGAAAAATAAAAGGAATTCACGATCAAACGTTACTTGGAAATGCTTCAAGGTCTTTATTCCACCTTTGTTTTTTGAAAAGCTTTCTTAAAAATCACAGTTTTAATTAAGATTTTAATGACTTTGTTTTCAGTTTTCTGATAATACCAATTGGGTTGTTGAATTTATCCAACAAAATTTGAATTATCCGAAAACATAATTATGTTAAAATAAAGTATGTTAAATAATTATGTTAAAATAAAGTAAAGATTGAATTGATGTTTTTTCACAGAATGAAAAGTTAGTTGTCTTTCGTTCATAATTAAATTGCTGGGAAATAGACTCAACTAAAGATATTTCAATTTTAATAAATGCCGAAGAGTTCTGTTCGCAATGTGGATGCAAATAATAATTATAATTAACCAGATTGTTTGAATAGACTTAGCATACCGCGCTTGAATAAAAAGAGGTAGTAATTAAATAGGATGGTTTAGTTATCTGAGGAAAATCCTTCTTTATTTTTAATTAGGACTTCCTTTTGTGAAAAAGCTGTTAAATTTGTGGTTCGGAAGAAAATATTTTATTTGTCTAGTTAGGTACTTTTTTGAAACAATCAAGAAAGATATTTTTCGTTAGTTTGAATTCACAATAAAAAAATAAATGTATTTAATTGGCAATTTTCTGGCATAAACATTTAATGAATAAAAAGTTTTTTTTAACTTTCTTATGACAAATAAGTGTTATTTTGTAGTTTAACTAGGGTATCAATTTTAAAGAATTTAAGATTAAAAAACGGTTACTAGAAGTACCAAGGTTATCCACGTACCAAGGTTATTAGAAAACTTATTTTACAATAAAAGCTTATCGAGGGGGTAAAGCGGTGATTGGCTAGAAAATCGTGACGTAGATAGAAGCCCATTTTCCACTGGGAGATTTTAATGTACTGCAATACAAGCGGCGTCATGCGACTCTTAATGCATTTGTTATGGTTTATTTATAATTTGTTGGTTATTACATTACTTATAATATCAAACAAACGTTCGGAATAAAAAGGAAACATCACAAGATATTTGCATTTTACTTATGCATTGTTGATGGAGAATCGAGTTTATTTATTGGTCTCTTGTACATATTGCCTTCAAAGACATTTCAAATTGAAAGTCTATCATGATAAGGATATAACAGGGAAAGTGTTGAGAATAATTGTATTTATACAAAGATTTGCACATGATGGTAGATACTCCCATTATCGCTTTGGTGAAAGTCGTGAAAGACCATAATTCGGAATCGAAGCGTTGCTTGGCTATATTTGGTGACCAAATGTGAATAACCAGGTACTTCTCCACCTTCCTCTTCCCTATTTCCTTTCCTACCCCATACCAATATATCCCTAGCACTTTTTATCTCGGCTAAATGGATAATACAATTTATTTATAATACAACATAATTTTACCAAAATAGCGCAAATTTCAGCAGGGAATTCTAACAAGTATTATATTTAAAATCAACTCCATACAGGAGGTCCCGAGAAAAATAAATTCTTCTGGGATCGTGTCATCTTTGAAGACGCTGTGCTGAAGGTCTTTTCAGATGAGGTTATGAAAATGGGTCTTGAGATACCCATGTTGTAGGAGGAAGGAAACACGTCTTTCCACAGCCGAACTCAAAACGAATCGTACAAACGACCCGTTCTCGTGAGATAAATAAGAAAAAATCAAAAATTCAGCCAAAATGTCAACCAAACCAACTTATGTCAACTAAAGTCAAGGGTTGTTTTTCAAGTATTTTGGAGCTCCAGACCAGAGGTGTCTGCCAAATTCAACAGTGTTTGAAAGTATGTAATGGTTATGTACTCAAAGTATAAACCAACATAAGTGCTTGGAAAGATATACCAAAATTAAATTTAATAGCTGACGTTTACCCGGCGTTGTTCAGGTTATGAATGGCTTAGAGTAAAGTTTTAAGGTTGTGACTTCTAGTGTACCTGAGAACTGGGTTTAGGTGGAAATACATAATATTATTGTAAAGAATTAAACAAGTTATTTTTAAAGCATGTGTTTTATTTTATCACGCCATGTCTTCCTCGGGTGTTATCGACGGCTTTTACTATTCACTTACACTTTATACATTCTTCTCACATCTCTTTCTCCGGTCATTACATACGGCTAATACATGAATATAAGTTTCTAATATTTATTCGCTTGCAAAAACTTTGCAGTAGCCCGTGGCAGCTTATTCTCAAACCTGAGTGAAAATTTTATGAATTTTGAAACGAATTTTATGAATTTTCTTTCTCCACGACACCGCTATTATTTAGCGTTTTTAGAAAAAAAAGAAAAATGAGTTAGTTTTTCTATTTAATAATAAAATTTATCCCACGAAGAATGAAAAAATAAAACCATACGAAAATATGATAAGATATTATATAGTTTATTACTGTATTAAATCAATAATATTATCAAATATTAGGGTTAAATTTGTATTCTGTTTCTGTGTGAATATCGCAGAAAAATTCCAGCTGCCACCAACCCTTTCTAGAATTGGGTTCTGTTGTGAGGCTGAAGGTAGTAGGGAGAGGAATGAGGAGGAGGGTGGGAGCACCTGGCTGTTCCGATCTAGTAACCAAACACGGCTAAAGCCATTTGGTGCAATGATTCAATTATGAATGAATTTCAACAGGGCGATACTGAGAATATCTTCCAATCTGCATAAATGATGAATACATTGAAAAACTGCGAAAGTTTTAAAATAAAGATAAATAAGATTTGGTAAGCCTGTCAACGGAGCGAACATTAAAATTACCGGGGCCTCTACCTCTCTGAGTTTCGCCCCGAGCCGGAGTCGGTTGCGGTCAGTTGACGCAAGAAAATTTCACTGCCGCCACAGATGCGAAATTTCGAACCGTTTTGTGGTCGGTTTTCGGTTCTTTTTTCTAATATTTTGTTTTTTATAATTCATTCATAAATTAAATTTATTTTTATATAATTTCTTGTGAGAGGTAAAATCACAAGGAGGAAATCTTGGTATACACGGGGTGTACTTGGTACTTGAATTATTTTAACCAACAATTCCTGGCATAATTTGAAGTAAAAAGTGTAAATAAAATTTTAGAATCCAGTGTCTACCCAGATAAATAAGTGTCCAGTGATGATATGAGAAATATATTTTTTTAAATATTAAAACATTTCAAATGTTGTTTTACCGAAGATGGACGATAAAAAAATGATAAAAGTTTAATTTTATTAATGTTTCATTATGAAAAAAGTTCAAAAGATAAATTCGCAATAAATTTTCTTACTAATAAAGCAAAACGGATATCATTGGCGAATTACGTAAGAAAATAATAATATCATTGTTTAACAGAGAAAATGTAAATAATTCATTAAGCGAAATCTCAAATGACAAATATATTTTTTGAAGATTAATTTTATATTGCTTGCATTACGAAGAGTATGTATGGTGAAAGCATTTTACGTTTAAGCATTAGTTTTATTCTGTAATCTGTGACCTTTAAATATTATTTTGTCATAAGCACAATTTGTCAAAATTTACATATTGTCCAATCTGTAATATGATTTTTATTTTATCTTTTTTACCTTTGAGCAGATTATTTCGAGACAATTAATTTGTATTAGTTTTTTTCTGTGCAGATAAAATTTTCTTGCTGGAAGGTAAAAGCTTTTTTATGTAAATATATATTTTTAAATATCCGATAATGTTTATATTTTTTACTTTTACACTCTTAAAAGCTTTTGAAAAGGTGTTGTTTTTTGTAAATGGTCTTAAAAAATCACTGTCAAAAATTGAAGTGTTTTTCGTTTATCTCTAAAGCTAACTTTCACCAATCAAAACTATTTAAAGGCATTTTAATCCGTAGCAAAATTATGTATTAGAAATTGTTCGTATGAGTCAAATTTTAACAGAGCCGCAGTTTTACTGGAGAAATGAACTGGATCGTTAGAAAAATAGACATCTCTTTAATAAAGGTTAGTTCAAGGGTGGCCAACCCGCGGCCCGTTGGGCCCGCGGATCATATACACACATCTTTTCTTTTAGTGTAAACGAAACCAGCAAAAAAACATTCCAACGTTCGTAGTTCGTATCATATCTCGTATCTGGAAGTATCTCAGTACATTGATTAAATCAAATTATCAGTATTGCACGCCGGAATTATCCTTCCCAGAAATTCTCTAACAACCCCCCTCCCACCCACGGATAAGAAAAAATATTGTGGGGAATCCAGCACCGAGTGAGCAATACCCCAATACGCCATTTATTCATACTTGTACCAGTTGTTCCAAGTATCAAGACGTGCTAGTACGACTCACTAGTACGGCCCGGTATGATATCCCATTTCTAAAATCTGGCCCGGCTGCTGAAAAGGTTGGCCACCCATGGGTTAGTTGTTTGTATAATACAACCATTATTTCTTATGACGAACTAATATAATAATAATATACGAATATAATATTAATATTATTTAAAATATTTTAAGAAATAAAAAAATGATTGATCCTAAATTATCAATTATAAAACAACAAAAAATTTCGCATGCGAAAATTTTATTTTTTTTCTTTATTTTCTGTTCATGTGATGAATTCACGACACCATCTTATTAATAAGTAAAAATACAGTATTTTCCTTGAGATTACAGTTAGTGTTGTAATAATTGATCGGCATTGTTATTCCAAGTAATTCAATTCTTGGACGTAGCATTTTTTAAATATATTCTTTTTAGTAATGCTGTTATATAAAAAAATGATTTTAAATAATTTTTCACTGGTCTGCGCTAGTCTTCACTTAAAACACGTATAAAATTTTTGTGTCACAAATACTTTTAGGAGTTTTAGTTAAAAAAAAACACTTCTAATAATTTGAAGGTGAAGAAAAAATTGTGCAATTATTAATTTGTACTTTTCCTTTACGGGTAAATTTGAATACAAATATTATGAATAATTTTCACGGAAAAGCGATTTATTTTGTTTGAGTCTTTCCACTCCATAACCATTGAATCGTTAAATTCTATTTATGGGGTCTTAGATTAAAACTGAGAAGTCCAACAACACTTATTTGAATTACCGTCGAGAGGCTTCCAGTGATTTATTCAAGAATTCAAAGTGATGAATTTATTACAGAGGCGTGTTTATTGTCTTTGTATTGAATTTACAATCGCAAATCAAATTACATAATTCTTTGTGCTTTATGGCCTGGTCCATTTATTTCAATTTATTGACAGTTTTTTTAGTCTTTGATATTTCACTAAGCTTACTGAATTTCTTTGATTAAAAACACCAATAAATAAACGAAGCTATCGATCGTAACGGATTTAAAGTATAATCATTTTGAGATAACGCCAATAATCTTAAATCAGAAATTACTTTTCCACTAGCGCCAACGTTTTGAGGACAGGTGTAAGAAATTTTCAGTGATTTCTTTCATGAGCTTTGAAGCTATTAAGCCGTCAATGTAATTTTTTTCATATTTTTCACTTGTTCTATAAGACTGTAAGATAAAATTGAAACTCAGTCAAAACTGGGTAGTGAAATTTCAGCACTATTTTGGCTGTTTTATTTAACTCAAATTCTTGTTGGCAAAAGCAAGGTAAACCATTATGCATATATTTAAATATAAAATATATAAAACAAATATGTGGAATTCATACATTTTTTAAAATTTTTATTTGCGTTATAAACAGTCTTTAATACTTTAATATTTAACAGTGCTACAAAAGTAAAAAAAATAAAATAAAATAAAATACTTATTTGAAATGTCATGCATGAAAATTGTCCATCACTTTATAAAAACCCTCTCGTGGACTACCTAAGGTTATACACTTATAATTAAATCAGAACAGTAACTTTTACAGAGAAAATTATTATAATAAACTCACCCTTTCTCCTTTGGGCCCCTTGCCCCCGAGGTCTCCCCGCTCGCCTTTGTGCCCCGTGAAGCCCCTCTCCCCCAGCGGGCCGGGCCCTCCGGGCAGGCCGGGCTCTCCCTTGGGTCCTGGTGTTCCTGGGCGTCCCACCCCGGATCCAAAACCGGTGCCGAAAACGGATTCCTGGAAATATACAGATATTTTTTAGTATGTTGATCGGAGCGATTTGGCAAAGTTTTGATATTTGAAGGAAATTAAATTAAAAGAATGAGAATGAATTATAATTGTAGTTTTGGCGGTGTTATAGGTGAAATGAGATATCGTCCTGAAAATAACTGGCGTGAGCAAAGGGGTGAGAAACGCAAAGAATAGGCCCATGTCCGAAGTTGGACACCGGAAGGCTTGAAGAATTAGAAGATGAATGCTAAATATTGACAATTAAAATAATGAAAATGAGTTGAATTTAAAAAAAAACACGAGACAAAATGTTTTGAAAATTTTAACACAGAGTTTTCCGCATACTGCGTTTATATAAGGTTGCGGGAAGAGTTTATCCACTGTGCTTTTCTAATAAATATGTGATTTGATCACGTTTTAATTAAATATGATATTTTAACAAAATCAAACATAAAATTAATATTCATAACAAAAAACGTTTTTCACCAATACACCGAATTGAGAATGAACACCTACATTGCTAAATAAATAATACAATTTTATTTTTATTGATATTAAAGTTACAACTAATTTAAAATTAATGAAACAGTATCATTAATTCAGCTTTGTTGTTTTATTATTATTTTATATGATGCACCTTTGTTATTTTATTTTTGCATAAATAAATAGTTGTTACGCACAGATTTAAAAATAATAAAACACACATTTTTTTGGGTTTTACATTTCACTTATTTTACACTTTTTTATTATTAAAGAGATATAAAATTCTTTTATAACATTAGATTTCGAGAAAGCCTTCTATAAAAATAAAACTGATATTTTTCACAATTTTTCAACGCTTTCATTAATATTATTTTTCCAAGAGTTTCAACAAAGGACTCAAATTAATTAAAAGCTTCAATATTTAGCTCACTTTGAAACAAATACCGTTCTTAAGATAAGTTTTAGATCACAACTTTTAAAATGATCTGTTTGATCAGGAACTTAAATAATTTGTTAAAAGTATTTTAACCGACAAGGAAATGTAAATTTTTATTTGATTATTATTTTTGAAGTACATACTTTTACATGGCACCTACCTACAACATTGTTTATTTCAGAAAAAAATATTTATTTATCAAGTATTATTTATTGTATTAGTTTCTTTTATATATTTAATTTTTACTAACGACGAGGAAGAAAATATACCAACGTCTTTCGCAACCGTAACGCGGAATAAAGTTTCCATTAAGGATTATGGAAAGACAATTAAGTGTCGTATCTTGTTCCGAGTTCACAAGTAAATTGTTCATTATAAAATTCTAATTGTGATTAAATTCATCCCAAGAAATAAATTTCATGTCTGCAAAGGCGCTTTCATTGGTCGTGATTAAATAGAGTAAATACAGAGAAGCCTGAAAGTAACTTTGAAAAGGCGCTAGTGTGACAAGTCGGCCAGACTTGTAAAGCTTTCTGCCGCATTTCTCAATCACGTCTTCAAAAGCTTTTCACCATACAGACTTAACCTAACTTAATCTTCATCGTAAAGGAAATACTGAGATAATACATACTATATAGCAAACACGGAACAGATGAGTGATGTTCATACTACGAATCTTTCACTTTAGAGTTTGAATAGTTTTTTGTTGTTGTATTGTTAAAAACGAAAAAACGTATTATTATTATCGTCACCGTTGTGAAATGGTTTATTTGAAAAATTCTCTTTTAGAACTAAACACGATCACAATACATGTATGTTTTCGTAAAATAATGAATTTGAACAAGCTATACATACATTTTTTTAATCAGGAATCCATTCGTCAAATACAAGAAAGAGAACAAAGAAAAAACACACTTTCTACTATTTTATTACACCTTTTGTGTGCTGAATGAAAAGCTCCAGTTGGGTAATTGTAAAAGTTAACTAGGTTGAGAGTAGGTACCTGTGCTCGATTGCAAACACACTTAAGATGAGCCAATCTTAAACGAAATGAAATAAAAAGCGTCTCTATCAGCTGTCACCGTGCGGTATTGGCAATTGGCATTTGGCAGCTGAAAGTTTTGGTAGCTGCGAACCTGTTATTCCACCCCAGGAGTCGAGGCTGTTATAGAAACGGGAACTGAAACTGTTACGGGACCGGTAACGGATTGCCACGTACGTAATTAAATTCCCGATGAATCGCTTTTATGCTATCCGGATCGAGGGCTACTGTCCTGATTGACACTTTTCATCCATATTGCTCGGTGCTACCAGACGGGCATATTGGTTTTCGGTGAACATTTCCGCGTCAGGAATGCGTGTTTGTAGATTGAACCATTTTTTACGCCAATTTCTGGCCGAATCAAGTATTTTTTTGTAGTCTAGATTGCGCGGATATTAAAAATGTTTACGCGTTTTGAAAATAAAATACACGTCGTAAAAACACAATTAACCTGTTTATTTTCTGTTGTTTCTGAATTATTTTAGATAACACTATTAGTTCGCAAATAGACGTCATAATATTATAATATGAGTCTGTGGATTTCAAGTTGCCGAGCTAGTTATATATTATTGTTTATGTGGTTTTATTATTATTTATTTTAACTAGATATTTTGTATTTCAATTGTGAACAAATATTTAATAAACGTGATAAGAAGAGGCAGTTACCAAGACGGTTTGATACTTATATTATATTTACAATCTCTCCACTGTAACTAAGAAAGAATGGAGGCACTTTGGTGGTTAGTTCAAACCGTTACTTTTGATGAGATGTATTTACTTTCCTTATTTTAAAACATTTTGAATTTCATAATTGCTGAATTGTGGTTATAAAACGTCCATTAAGGACTTTTGACTATTTAGATTGGCGAATCTGCCATTTTAATCTGAACATTTAAGTACACCAGTAGTATCTAAAATTGTAAATGTATCACTTGGTTTTGTCCCTATGAAATGGTGTTTTTTACTTGGCGCATAATAATTATAAATGGTACACCGAAATTACGAAATAAATGTTTAGTCTTGTTAAAAATGTTCTGTTACATTAGTTTTTTCACTGAAATTTTTTTGCAATACTACGTACTAAAGGCGTGGGATCCAAATACATGCTTGGATAATACCCTTTTTACCAAAATTTTATTTTAGTTATGGCAATTTCAATTTTATTTGAAATCTCTTTTAGGCAGGCAAACTTTAAAGAAATCATCTCTCACATTATTTTGTATTTTCACAAACTTTTCAAAATATCACATCTGGAATTTTAAATTAGTTATAGGATCATCACCTTTTGTTTTTTATAATATTATAATTAATGAGGTGTTTAAATTTAAAACTGTTGTTTATTTGAATGTGTTAATTTTTTCTTACCTTATAATAATTTCAAGAGTATTTAATTTATTCCTGTACACACACATTTTATAACAAAAAAACATTAAAAAAAACATCTCCTGAAAAATTTTTTGTCCATAATATTATCATACGAGACACATTTACTTACCAAAAAACAAGCCAATTTCAGTAATGGAAACTGTTGTAAATATCACAAGAAAACCTATAAAAAATAAGTTGACATTGTTTTTTATGAGTATCACATTTACAACTACAACATCTCCATTCCGAAGTGGTTTTATGATTTACTAACCTTAAATATCCCTCTAGGTTTCCAACTTGGCTAGAGAAATACGACGGCGTGAAAATGAGAAAAATAATGTGAATATTACATTTTAAATACATACTAAAAGCTTTTCCTTGTGACGTCCCAATCACGCAAGGTAAACAAAGTTACTGCAGCGAAAGCTCTGGACTTAATGAAGAATCTATACCTGAATCATTAGACTCCAGCGTCTTCCCAAGTGTTTCACGTTTTCCGAGCAATGCCGCGCTGTCAAATTCAGACGAGCCATTTTCTGAGAAAATTGATAATATATTAAATTATCAGACTTCTTCAAATCTGAATGAAGTGCGAATCCAATTCACCAACTCACACAATACGTTTGATTTTCTGATTGATGATATCGCGATCTAAATTAAATAAACTCGAGCATGACGGAGACGGAGATTTTCTCAATTGTTCTCGTGTGATAAAAAATGCTGACAAAATTTATTTTGAGAATGCTTCTCGTTTTTGAGATTGCTATCCTTTCCTTGTCCTTTGAACACGTATATACATATTATTATAATATACTTTATCAATGAATCTAGAAACGCGAACGGTTTTTTCCTTGAAATATTGCCTGTTTTATCATAATGCTATACTTAACTTCAAAATTTAGTCTCGAAGTAATCTTTTTATCATCAGGAGAAGCATTTCTTGTGGGTTTGTGTTTTTGGTATGTGAACAGATGATTTTATGTTAGAGAGGTAAAACACAAGGAGATAAAACATGAGATTTCCAAAATTAATAAAAGATAAATAAATATCTACCAAACTCTTATGATTATTATAATTTATTTTTTTTGTACGCATGTTATAACAAATTGATAGAAATTCTTAATTAATTAGAAAAAGAAATTAAATACAAAGAGATACTTTTAAAATTTATCAAATAATAGTAGATTTGTAGGGAACTAAAATTGGTACCATATTAAATTAAATATTTCACAATATTTGTAATTGGATAATAATAAACGAATTAAGTAGGTACACAATAATTATTGGTTTTGATTAAAAAATCAATATTGATTTTAAATAAACGTAGAGATATTGCATACGGAGTATGAATTATATTGAATTACATATGAATCATATTAAGATTATATTTATTTTATGGATTCAAGTTATTATAAATACAAAAAAAAATGTGATTAATGCATTTAATTATTTAGGAAACATCGATTTCTTCGGAAGCGTCTTGAATTTAAGGCGATGCCTTACGTAGTAATGCAAAATCATGTGTTTTTGATTTTAAAATTTGGTCGCCTAGATATAATTCAGATGCTTTAATTAAATATTGCGAGTAGAATACATTTTGGCCTTTAAAATAATCGAGTATTTTTCAGATAAGTCTTTTTATAAGCCCAGAAAAAAAGAATGTATAAGGCCTATGTAAACTGCTTTAATGTTCGAAATCTCCTACTTACGAACCCATTTTCGGTTATGTTTTTATTGTATAGTGTGGAAAATTAAGTTATTTATAAAATGATCGGAAAAAATAAAGATTTATGCCTGAATATCTACAAAATAAAATAAAAGGCACTTTTTGGCCATGTCTTTTTCTTGCATAAATCAAAACAGGCGGATGGTGTTAAGCGGGAATTTAAACCTTATCGCTATCTACGCAAGGGGTGTTATTGATAGCGGCTCGATTTAAAATATTAAACGACGTAGTGCATCGCCTTAACGATAAATATTCACTTTAAGGCAGTTGAAAAATAGTAATAAAGTATCCTGCAGAGAGATTTTGTCTGAGATATATTTTAAAATTTATCTTGTTTTTACCTCATTGTGTACGACTTAATGAATCAACAAGTAACAAGCTGTAAGTATTAAATTACACAGTTTCGGTTATGAGTAATAGGTCTTCCAAGGTCTATTTTTGGTTTCTGTCAATAAAATTAGAACAAATAATTGACATGGACGCAAAACGCCCTCAAGCCTTTTTACTGGAGTTTATTGTGCCTAGTCACGGGTCATTCATTTCCTAACAGTTTAATGTGCCTAGTCACGGATCATTCTATTCGTAACAGTTTAATGTGCCTAGTCACGGGTCATTCATTTCCTAACAGTTAAATGTGCCTAGTCACGGATCATTCAATTCCTAACAGTTAAATGTGCCTAGTCACGGATCATTAAATTCCTAACAGTTTAATGTGCCTAGTGACGGGTCATTTAATTCGTAACAGTTAAATGTGCCTAGTCACGCCTCTTTCATTTCCTAACAGTTTAATTGTCCCTAGTCACGGGTCAATCATTTCCTAACAATTCATGGTTATAAAAATTTATATTTTGATACTGACAATTCGTGGTAGAAATCCATTATAATGATATATTGAAACAAATTCAAAACTTTTGCACTTCTTTTATTTTTTGACCATGACCGGTTTCAGCTTATTATAGCCATCTTCAGATTGGTGCAATTATTATTTTAACTATAGTTAATACAACAAACATTTACAAGCAATAATTAGTCGCCTGAAACATCAATACAAAATGAAAATATCTGCCGACTAAAAATAAATGCCGCCAACGGGAATTAAACCAGTGATTTCAGAGCACCTGACCGGACATCAGAAGGCACGGATTTAATTCCCGTTGGCGGCATTTATTTTTACTCGGGAGATATTTTCAATTTGTATTGATGTTTCAGGCGACTAATTATTAACTAACTAACTAACCATCACGCCGTTTCCCCGCAGGGGTAGGCAGAGAGGACGGACCGCCAAACAACTCGGTCTTGGCACACACTCCTTGCCTCATTCACATTCATACATCGTCTCATACATACTCTTCTATTATTCTGACTCTTGACATGACCCGACTCGAGTATCTGATTCACTTGATCGTGCCATGTCTTCCTCGGGCATCCCCGACTTCTGCTACCATTCGCATTTGCATCATATATCCTCCTTACACTCCTATCTTCGCTCATTCGCTCTACATGCCCAAACCATCTAATCGTTATTAATTATTGCTTAAAATTATTTGTTTTCCTTTATGCTATGCATAAAACCTTTCTTATAAACATTGGTTTATCATTAAAAAATAATATGGTCTATGTACATTAAATTTGGGGAAGGAGTGGAGATTAACACGAATGGTATACAATGATTTTGTTATAATTATAAAGATTTTCCATCTTCGTTGTTATATGGTGTTTCAAAATTGAATTTCCAATTATTTGCTTACTACCAGCAGAGTTAAATGAATCTCGGTTTTCGAGATTCATTTAATATTTACTTAGGAAATACCTTAATTAAATGGTTTTTACTTAATTACAGGCTCCTTCCCCCAAAAGTTATGTATTTAAAACATAGTTTAGGGAATAAATATACCAGTCTTAAAATGGCTATAAAATCGGCCACGGTCAAAAAATAAATTGAATGTAATTTTTAAAAAAAATGTTTCAATATATATCAATATCAATATATCATTATCTGTAGGCCTATATTCCGGTAGGCCGGGTAGGCCAGTGGGTTGGTAATCCAGAGAATAAACGTAGATTCTATGAAAAAACACGTGTACTTAATTTTTTTTATTTTAAAGTTAGGCCTTTGATAGTTTCTTAGAAGGATTTTACTTATTTGTTTGACACAAGTATTATCTGTCAGAAGAATTCGTCTAAAGGTTATACCTATTGTTATATTGACAGCAGAATTGTATTGTATACGTATCGAAAAATAGAATAAGTAGATCAATAAGCAATTATCTTATAACTAAATTTATTTATAATTAAGTTATTGCAGGCAGATGATACGTCAAAAATGTGTCTTGGCAGCCACACTCTGTTTTATTTGCATAACAGAATCGTGTAATACTTTTTTCTTTCGCCGACCGTCTATGTGAGCGTCATATAATATTCTTCTTAAACCCATCTCCCAATGGCCAATCCATTCAAGCGTTAATTTCTTAATATTTTTCAGTATGCTAACATAGCTTTGCATTTTTTTTTAATTTTCTGAATTTGTAACACGATCGTGTAGGTACGGAGTTTTCAGGGATCTGATTTGCTTGATCTAAATCAAGGATTTTGAGAAATTGATCATTCCATGTCCTGCTTTGCAAAGTATCTAGCAAGGTAGATCGATAAAACCATATTTTGACGAAATCCGTCATCTATGGTGAGATAGCGATATTTTCGAGCATGATCAGAATATGATTCTGACAGTCGGTAGACAAAAGCCGCTGCTTTTAGCGGGGCCTCCAAGAAGGCAAATAAGCTGTCAATGTTATGTTTTTCCAATATACATTTTTCTTGTATAGTGTTATGTTTTTTTTTTATTATTTCACTTTATAATTTACCTCTTGTTATATCTTAATAATAATAATAATAATAATAACATGGAATTTATATAGTGCAGTTTAGTGTCATTTCACTTCAAGTTGACACGCTTACAAACATTACTTAAAATAAATTAACACAATAAAGAAACTTGACCAAATTTATAATTCATACAAATAACTATGCACCATGTGACCTTAGAAGGAAGTACCCCAGCAAGGTAACATTCTTTTCATATAATAATAAATATCTGGAACTTAATGTAGGTGAAATAACGAAGCTCTTAGAATTGACAGAATTCAAACGCACGATCAACTTAATTAATTCATCTAAAACGTGATCCATTGATTCCGTTCCAGCTTGGAGAAACAAAAGTACTTAGTTATGTAAGACTAAATAAACTTTATCAACTAATTAACTATTTTTTTAGTGTCAAAATGTACATGCGGATTGCGGACTGCCAATATATACTAAGGTTAATATTTCAATTAAACATTTTTAATTTATTAGTATTTCTAACTTTTATCAGTGTTGTCATCGTGGAACGGTATTCTATTATATTTAGTGTCAATCTCGGTTCGGGTATCGACGGCACAACTGTGCTCAGGATATTGATATAAAATCTTTGGAAGTTAAGTCTATTTATCCTGTTAAGTTATCAATTTGATCGTGCTAGACCCCCTGGTACCTACCGATAAAATACTGACTTTTTCATGGTTCATGTACACGTTTAACGATAATTTAGCAAGCATTATATGTATATTAAGTTTATGATTGAGAGCGTTTTTGTATAAAAATAAATATTTACTTAGCTGAAAAAGTTGATAAAATTAATTTCTAACAGGAACGTGTTGTTTTTTGATGAAATAAAATTATTAAACGAAAAAAAATATTTGATCAAGTTAGTGAACGAAATTAATTTGCATTCTATAAGCGAAGCATTTGAGCTGTGATGAATATTTTTTCATTTCAGATAGAAAAACAGCCGCGTATTATCAGATTTTCTTCGGATGAATTATTTCCCCTCAAGCGGCCGTCAGAAAACAATTTATCACTTTAAAGACGGTGTTCGTATTGACAGTTGGGAAGCCCTTACCGCCAATGGCAGTTATCTTCAAAATGGCATATCCAATTCATCTATTCTTTCATATTTTATTTTAGATAATAATGGATGTTTTTCAATACCTACATTTAAGTCTTTGTGTGGGTGATCGACAGAGATATCTACCGCTGTAAAATCATTCGAGAGTCAATATTATAAGTGAGAAATATGATTTAAGCCGTATTAGAAAGAGATAACACCAAGCTTTGTATTGGAATCGAAAAACTTACCATACACTTCCAAATGATTGTGATATATTCAAAAACTCAGATTTGTCAAAGTTTACAAATTTTTTATAAATTATTATTTTTTTAACGAAAAAAAAATTAAGGAATAATAACCTTTATAATACATCTGTGTAACTAAATACGTGTTTTTAGTTTCATATAAAGTAGTATTTCTACAGTTTACAAGAAAAATCAATCAGTAAGTCACAAAACAATCGTAAAAAAAATCTTACATTTGTATTTTTAATTGCATACGTCCATTTGTCTGAAAGAGTCTTCTACTGAAATATTTCGAAACCAGAAATTTATTTTGGTTTACGTCTATAAACAGCGAATGTATTAGAATCCTAAAATTCTGATAACAAAATATAAAATTTATCATGAAAAACGAGATTGAAATAGGCGATGCAATGATTCTAACCAAGCATGGTGTATTGAAGGGATAACTTTTATTCATTTTAAATAACGATTTATTAATTCTGCATATAAAAATGTAATAAAAATTATACATTCACAATCAGCGTTTGTTGACCTATATGAATATACATATTTTTAAGCCATAGTATTTTTCACTGGAGTTCCTTACTGTTTTCCATCATACCAAGCCGTAGATACGAGATAATTAAAAATAAGTTTTCCACTATAAGCATAGCTTTACATCAGAATATTGCACGTGTCACCAACATGTTTCTGATTGTAAACGTAAAAAGTGGCGTAGCTCGACAAGTATGTAATAAAGGTACTTAGAAGTTGTCAGGTTAGTAATACAGATTGTTACTGCCAACGAAGAATATCTTTCAACATAATATTTAAGGAAGGTTTTGATAATTCATTAGTACGCTTTTATAAACTAATTTCAAATTTAAAAAAAAATATTAAGCCTTGTTTTATCACTTCGACGTTTTGTAGGTGCGTACGTTAATCTTGCTTAGGACTTTGTCATTATATTGATTAGTTATTATAAATTAATATTTATTCGCAATAAAGGCACCCGGTGAATCAAATGTGATTTGATGTTCTGATAAATGCACAGAAGTTTTGATAAAAGCAAGAAATATTATATTCAATATGAAAAAGATTTTTTTTCAACAATCACAAAAAAATAAAATTTTCCAGTCGAATAAGTAGTAAATTATTTCCTTCTTTTTCTTCAATGGCGCTACAGCCCATTTCGAGCCTTGGCCTCCTTTAACATGAGCCTCCACCGCCCTCTGTTCTCGGCCGTCGTTTTCCAATCTGCAACATGACATCGTCCTCCCATCCCAGCCTAGGTCTGCCCGCCTTTCGTTTGCCTCCCGGGTGTCCTGTTAGAACCTTCTTTGGTACACGTGTGCTTGGCATTCGTGGCACATGTCCGGCCCATCTTAGTCTTTGGAGCCGTAAATGAGTAGAGAGTCTGGGAGCTTGGTAGATGTCATATAGCTCCTTATTGTGGCGGATTCTCCATGCCTCTTCCTCTCGCACCGCTCCTAAGATTCTTTGAAGTACCTTTCTTTCGAAGGTGTCCAGCCGTTCCGCAGACTTTGCTGTCAGTGTTCCCGCCTCACATCCATAGGCCAAGACCATTCTAATAATTGTTTTATACAGGGTTATTTTGGTTTTCCTATGGACGTTTCGGGATTTGAACACTGGCAGCAACGCGAAGTAAGTGTTGTTAGCGGCTGTGATGCGCTTTCTTACTTCTACTGGGTCTTCGTTGTCCTGCGTTATGATGGAGCCCAGGTAGGCAAACTCTTCGACCACTTCAAAGTTATAGGAGTTTTTAAAATTCACTTTATCTTTTATTCTGCGGTGTGGGGTTCTGGTTTGCATAATGATTTTAGTTTTGTTCTCATTGATTTGCAAGCCCACCTCTCTTGCTGCAGTCTCCAAAGGGTCAAACACCTCTCTTACAGCCTGTAAGGATCTTCCGACAATGTTAAGGTCGTCTGCATATCCAACCATTTGGTTGCTTTTGTAGCAAATGTTTGAGTCGGTAGCAATCATTGTCTTCCTCACGACGTACTCCAGAACAATATTGAAAAGAGTGGGAGCTAAGCCATCACCTTGTTTCAGCCCCTGGGAGACGTTAAAATCCTCCGTTGTTTCACCTCCTATCCTTACTCGACATCGTGAACCAACCATCGTTGCTTTTACAAGCTTGACTATTTTGGGCGGTATACCAAAATTTAGGAGTATTTCATATATTTTCTCCCTATCTATACTGTCATATGCCTGTTTGAAGTCAACAAATAGTTGATATATGTCTATATCGAATTCCCAGCATTTTGTCAGGATTTGTCGAGTAGTAAAGAGTTGATCAGTGGTGGATCTCCCCCTCCTAAAACCTGCCTGATACTCTCCCAGCAAGTTCTTTGAATGACGTTCTAGTCTTTCTTTCAAAATTATTGTTTAGATTTTATACGCTGTACAAAGTAGCGATATTCCTCTGTGATTTTCACATTTCAATTTGTCTCCCTTTTTATGTATGGGGCATATTAAATTATTATGCAATTAAATTATTATTAAGTAAATTAATTCCACCGATCTGTAATATTTATTTTTATTTGTACGCACTAATTTGAGAATTTTATGAAACGGAAGGAAATCGGGAAGAGGGAGTTTTAGAAATAAGAGAATGTTTAGTTCTATAAGAAATTGTTGAAACTATTCGAAGCTATGTTTCGATTCAAAATTGAGGTATTCTAACATGACGTTTCCAAGATTATCAATGTTCTAAGCTCCGTACCAACTTCCCAACCTTATTCTTCCCCATCTCCTTTTCTTTCCCACTCTCTTACTTTCACACAACATACGCAAAATGGGTATGCCATAGTCCCATTGCCTAAGGATAGTTGGGACTCTTAAAAATAAAATAAAATATTGATACAATTTTTTTTTCAATTTATTTGCCTTAATTCGTGACATAATCAATAACAAAAGTGTTACTCTTTAAAAATAATTGTGTTTTGAACTCAAAATCTTTGTAAACAAAGACAACATTCTTACCGCCATTCTTCAACTGCTTTACAATACTTTTTTTATCATTTTCATCATAAAATAATTATTATACTCGTATATGAAAAGTGTTGTGATTTTAACACGTGTGCTTCTAAAAACATTTTTATTTTTACACTATGTAATATATATGTCAGCTTCATAAAACCACTAAAAAACTGATAGAAACACATTATTTTGGAAAAACGACAAAATTTCCCTGAAAACCGTCCAATTTCCGAATCCAGTGGCTATTAAACGCATTTTTAACAATTTGAATGTAATTGACACGACTTGTAATGTGATATTTTCGAACGGACCCAATTTCCATTCAACCCATCCAAAAGGGCATTTATCAGCCAAAATGTCTCTTAGTTCCGGACATGTTGAATTCTTAAAATGGCCCCTTTTATTCAAATTCCAGGCACGTGATAACGGACAGTACTTGACGCATTCTCTCGGATCGCATCAAAGCAAAAAACATGCCTACAAAGAAACGAGCGTTCAATTAAAATAATGCTCCGCTTAAATTTAATTTTTCCAAAATTATAAAAAAAAGTTATCAGCTTTTGAGTAAAATTCAACAATAATTATTGTAATAGAGCTAGAAAATTATCTTACCGGATAAAGATGAATCATGAACTGATATAATGACGATAATTTCGGTTCGTGGAATGTCAATACGAAATAATTCGGAAGACATGTGAGATTGTTAAACTGTGAAACCATTAAGTTAGCTTTTTGATTTATCATCACCTCCAACGTGCGAGAACTTTTGAAATAATTCTAATAAATGCTTTAAAAAATATCTTCAAACTGGCCCACCTTTTGGTCAGCAGACGCTCGCGGATGTTTGCAAAATGGCCAAAATATAGACAAAAGCGCTCCATTAAATAATATTCAGTTCTTTCCAAAGACAGACTGGACTAGACATTAAGAAAAAATGCCAGTTGACCTGACGCCGGAAATTTTGACCTAGTTGGTGCTGCAAAGAACAATCTTTTGGAGGAGTTCGAAACCTACCCTTGGACGTAAAGCCCTGAAAATCGTAATAATATTGATTTTCTATGTTCTTTTCCGGGAAATACAAGACTTCAAATAATACTCCCAAGATTTGTATTTAGGTAGTTTGATTGATCAGTAAGGGAGTACCTTTAGGTAATATTGAAGTAAGTATTAGGAGAAAAAGTTGTTGTAAAATAATATATTTTAAGAGAAATATTTTTTGCCCACTCAATAATGATTACTCAGGAATATTTAACAAATATAATATTTAGAATATTTTATGGTAAAGCCAATATTTAGTTCTTTTGTGCATTTTTTGTTTGCTTGTATGTTTGTTTTATTTTTTATGTGGATATCGCGCAAGAGTCCCAACTGCTCACAACTGTTGAACTGTTGGAGCCAGTGAAATTATGGCATCCCCAATCGGGGTATGTAGTGAGGTTGAGCATTTGGAAGTCTTTGCGATGTTCACATAAATCATAAAAATGATGTACCGCTTATAAAAATTGTAGCCATTCAAAGAATATATAATTTATCTTCATTCTTGGTGTATCAGTGCAAAATGTTTGCTTTACGCCATTTAATTCTTTTTTCGTTTTTTTTTGCAAAATGTTATGTTTGTAAATTGTTTCGTCATACCAGATAATCGGTCATATATATTTTTTAAAGTTATATATAATCTACTATAAATATTTTCCCCAGAATCACAAAGCACAAAGAGAAATCATGTTTTTGATCGTACCTATCGGCTACTGCGATTCACGACGAGTTAATTAACACATGCATCTGTCAAGCATAAAAAGAAATGCACATTTCGAAACAAATTTACTTATCAATAAAATCATTTTGTTAGATAATTTATTGCTAGTATGATATGATAAGGTAGTTCCAACTTTAATTATAACTTAATTGAACTTGAATAATGTTACACATTACTTACGAATACTCACGTAGGAAATTAGTATATTTAACATCATCAATTAAAAATAAAAATAAATAATTTTTATCATCTGCCATAAAAAGAACTCGAGAAAATTCCAAGCAACAGAAGAAATTCCTAGTTGACGATAGAATTTTATTGGATTTTCAAAATGAGGTTATTAATTTCACCTATTTTTATCAGTTCAAACTTTTTTTAGAAATCTGAATATTGATAGAACACAGTTAAGGCAATGCACTACGTCGTGTAATATTTTGAATCGAGCTATCAATAACACACCTTACGTAGATGGCGATAAGGCTTAAATTCCCGCTTCACACCATCCACCTGTTTTAATTTATGCAAGAAAAAAACATGGCCAAAAAGTGCCTTTTATTGAAGTGAAACTTCTTTACGCGCGTTATGCATTTTCGAGGACCGGAGTAAAACCGTCTCATGACCGTCATGAAAAACCGTGATCATTTCGCTATAGGAGCCTAGCTTATATTATATACCTAGTTTAGGTCACTCTCCAAACTCAGCTTCGCGGTCTAGAGGCAGAGCGCCCGACTCTCGCCGTGAAGAACCGAGGTTTGATCCCCGCTTTTAACTAATTTTTTTTTTCTTTTTGTGATTTTTTTAATACGAGGAAAAGTGATAAAATGCTCTCGTGCTGCGACTTTGTCAGGCATACATATAAGAAGATATCTACATGATTGTTGTAAAAAATGCACATTTATATTTTGTTATTGATTAATTTATTTTTAGAATTTTCCGATCGAACCTTCTAATTCTGTTTGAAACGATCGATTGAAGGAAGCGAATTTTGTATCGTAATATAATATCATATACAAACTCCGTTATAAAAATAAGCGCGGGACAAGTCAATTGAGGAGTACACGTTGTATACGCGGTTCTCGTCGCGCGAGAAACCTCTCCTCGCAGTCTAGAGGCAGAGCGTTCGACACTCGTTATGCAGGACCCGGGTTCGAATCCCATATTTTTATAACTTTTAATTTTTTTATCACATGCTACTTATAAATATGTCAATATTAGGAATCTAGTTAAACGTTCATTTGTTAACAACACGCCTATAAATAAATTTATGCTTTTTAAAACTACAATGTACAGCATTCTGAATAATAATAATATGAAATGAAAAGAGAGAGAGAAGAATACTAAAAGTTTCACTTCCGTCGTGCGTAGGCTTGCCACACACTGTATTTTTTATTTTGTGGATGTTCAGACACAAATATTTAAATGTTTTTCGATCATTTTATAAATAACTTAATTTGACACATTATACAATAAAACCATAACCGAAAATGGTTTCGTAAGTAGGAGATTTTGAACTTTAAAGCAGTTTTCATTATTTTTTTTCTGGGCTTCCAAATTTTTAAACCAAAAACACATGATTTTAAATTACTACGTAGTGCATCGCCTTAACCAGTTTTTATTTCAACTCAATGGATTAACATTTTCAGTAGATGGCGCCAACTACATGCAAAGTATTTTAGACGTTAGCCGAGCGAATCATAACTATCAGAGTATCTCAATCAATTTTACCTATTGGTTTTCATACGAAAGCAAGCTTCATTTGTTATTTCACATAGTTATTTATTTTCAAAACATTTAGATAGGTAAATAACATTCAATTTTCAAATAATATTTTTGTTGGCTGAATGTAAACATGTTTATTTTGATATTTCAAAACGTTTGTAGTAACATAATATTACCATAAAAGTTCGATACAAAATACACAACAATGTTTTATTGACCTTTCTGAAATTTAAAACTACAAACTATTTACATCATTCCAAAAACCCTTCTGGCTACAGTCAATGTGTTTTAGTATATGTTCATATTTTAAACATTTATAAATAGTACATAATGAACAAAATTAAAAGCACTGTTTTCGATAGTCGAGAGCAGTGTTTTGCAAGCGATTTATAGTGTGCGGTACCTTGAACATTTTCATATTGATATTTAATACTTCAAATTCCGTAGGGTAAAAGTGGGTTAGAATTTTCAGATTGCCTACAGATTTATTATTAATTCAGCATTTTTGTAAAAAGGAAAAAAGACCGTTCCTTCGCTATGCAAAGGAGAAAAGACGGACTAAGGGTGGTGTGTGAACCCGGATGTACATGCATACATGTTCGTGCGATAGGTACTGTTAAAAATACGACTTATAATGCGATCACAAAAAAGGAAACACATTGGCATTTGTATGGAAAAACACAAGGGGCCGGAACACACCTGTCATTGGAAAATGTCACGGCAACATTTATATTATGAGACACATTTACTTTTGCCTTTTGCAGTCCTAACTCTGAAAGATCTGAAAGAAGTTGATGTTAAAACTACCCCAGTAAGTAAAAATGACAAAGCACAAAGAAAAACAGATAAAATATCGCACATAATTGAATGAACCTTTTAGTGTTGTGCACCGTGAAAGTATTATATAGCCTATTGAAGAAAAAGCGTCAATTTTTATACGAAAAGCCTAACATGGAAATCACTTTTCAGTAGGAACATGCTAAACGTTGTTATTCTGTGTTAGGATTTTGGATATTTCACTTATCAGATATATCAAAAATGCGAAAAGCAAATATGTATTTATCGTAGTTTTTTCCTGTTTATTTAGCAGAATGTCTTTATCGTATATTGATTGTATGTAGTCGTATTGCTCTTGGAAAATGTGTGTATTACGTGTAGGTAGACGTTTCTGTTTGGAGTTTAGCGTGAATTCCAGTTATGTACTAAATACTTTCGACATAAATTTTTTTTATAGCTATTTTTATATAACTTTGAAAGAATTTCGAATTTATACCAACAAGCTGCTTCAAAAAGAATTTATAATGCTTTAATGTGAGTTAAATAAGTGTGTATTTTTAAGGCTTACAGTATATAGATTTTTTCATTGCCCGGAAACAGTGCTACAATTACAAATCTGGCATTCCTTTTTGTAGTTTTGTACTCAGGTTTAAGGTTGTGGTTAGGGAAAGAGATGTGATAAGGGAAGGTAAATAAGTGACTGGCTATTCAGAAATGAATACAAATCTTAAGAATAACCTATGTAGCAATAATTGGCATCATGCTAGCATCATAATAAGAGGAAAATGTTGAAAATACACGTATGTAGAACATTTTATTTATTTTTTAATTTTTTTATTTAATATTAAATTTACAATTATATGTAATCACATTACATTAAGTTTGTTTTTTTTTATTACAGTACATCGTGATACACTTTTTTTAGAGCAAATGCTCGTGTTAAAAAGGCGGAGAAACGCGTGTAAATAATAATTTAACATATTTTTTCAGAAAGTGTAAAGATAATGAAAAGAATTTTTATTTTTAATATAACAAAATAAAAAAATTATATATAACAAAATTATATCAAATAGAAAAGAGAAAAGGATGTAAAAGAAGGAAAGAGATAAGAATAAGTAATAAGAGAAAAGGATTTCAATATAATAATAATTGAGAGATTATATTTTATTTTTAAGTATAAACGATTTTAATATGCTATTGGTATAGTGTTTTTATTGAGCTTTTGAATTTTTTATAATTCGTTTCCAATCTTAAGTTAAGAGGTAATTGGTTAAACCATTTGACACCAAAATATTTATGAAATTGTTGGGCTGTGGTGGTGTTACAGCGCGGGATAGTTATAGAGCCAAGAATACTTTGTCTATTGCTGTTCGAAAAAGTTGTTGTCATTGTTGAAACAATCTTCATGTATTTGAAAAAGAGTTATTTTTTTATAAATAATATGAAGTGAAGGGACTTTAAATTCTTGAAATAATCTAATTGTGGGGTAATCATACGGTTTTTTCAAAATTATTTTTATTAATATTCTTTGGATGATTTCTAAAGGTAAGAGAGAAGTTTTGAATGCTCCACCCCAACCAACAATTCCATATTGTAATACTGATTGAATTAGTGAAAAATAGATGGTTCTTAATAATTTAAAATTTAGTATGTTTCGTATTCTAAGAAAAATGTACAATAATTTTCTTAACCTTTCTACTATTGCATTGATTTGTAATTTCCACTTTATGCTACTATCTATAATTACACCTAGATATTTTAAATTAGTTTTAACAGTAATTACAGAGCAGTCAGGTTTACATAAATTTGAAATTCTATTACAATTATATGAGTGTATACTTATCTTTAAATTATCAGGGAATGAATTTTTATTAATGGTGAAAGGTATTATAAAAGTTTTTTCAGTATTAAGTGTTAACAAATTTTTATCAAACCATTTTTTTAGTATGTTCTATCTACATATATTTTAATCATCTATAGCAGATGATTAAAACCGTGACGTATTGGTAGAAACCCGATGCTTTGGACCGCTAGATTAACTAACCTTTCTATTTTGGATGGTGGTCTGTCACCAAGGCGATAGGTACTGAGAGGATATACCACCCAGTCAAGGCAACAAGCGCCACTGAGCATTACAGCGGGCAGTTAGGTACTAAGACGATCTACTACCTCGTTAAGGTAAGTAAGCGCCGCTGAGTAACACATCAGGGAGATAGGTAGGTACTGATCCACCACCTTGTCAAGGCAACAAGCGCCGCTGATCATTACAGTGGGAAAATAGGTACTGGACGATCTACGGCATTGTTGAGGTAATAAGCGCCGCTGAGCAGTGAGCAATACACCAGGGATATAGGTAGGTACTGATCCACCACCTAGTCAAGGCAATAAGCGCCGCTCAGCATTACAGCGGGCAGATGGTACTGAGACGATCTACCACCTTGTGGTAAGAAGCTCCGCTGAGCGTTACACTAGGGAGATACTGAAAGATTCTTTAATTCATGTATTAAAATCTATCAAAACCTTCTGTTGGATTAGGCAGGCAATTCTTATTATTATTATTATATTGTTTTTCAGAAAAAAATGTACATCACATTCGAAATTTTAAAATCGGAAATTCATATGTCATACAGCATATATTCTGGTATAGTAAATGTGTAATTTCTATCACCTATGAAATTCTAAAAATAAATTACTATAGGATTCATGATTCCATGATAACTCGACACAGTGACGATTCAACACAATTTTAAAAAGGGATATAAAGTCATTAGAAACGATGAGAAATTTATTTTTTTAACCTAACCTAACCTAACCTAACCTCACCTAACCTCACCTAACCTACACAATCCAGTTAATAAAGTTTTTGTTTCATCACTTTCCATGACTTTATATCACTTTTAAAGATGTGATGAATTATCATTGTGATGATTTATCCGGTTACCAGGATTCATATGGCTTACACTGATTTATAAATGTGGAAATTCTAACTATACAATTGTCAATGTTCTCCAAAATGCCCTGGAAAGAATCTCAGACTTGTGATGTCCCGAAAGAAACCATTCATCTGCTCTGAATGCAATTACTAGTGTTATCCAACTTGACCCTGGTAATAAAATACATATTTGCGATTTTTTCAAGGATAATGAAACCATCCTGTCACTTTGAATGCAATCAACAATGTTCTCAAATTTTTTTTGACCGCATCGCCATTCCATTGTAAGAATATTATGTACTAAATACACAATTTGGCTGTCCTGAAACGGGAATCCTTCCCAGTTGGACAGACAAAGGTTCATTTTGTTTTGTATTTTTTGTAATTTATATATATAAATAAATAAATTTCGTTCATAATATAAAAAAAAGCAAATACGCTTTTATCAACTCAATTTCCTTGCGAGTTTTACAGGTTTAAAACCTTTTCGTTTATCAGAAAGCTCCAGATTTTATACACCCGCTATAATGAGATTCTAATACTTTAATGAGGGAACGAATTATAATAATTATTTGATTTCGCTTTAGAAAGCTTGGCTAACCATCTGCATGACCCAAATGTGATAGTTGGGTGAGCACTGAGTTTATGGCGGAGAAAAGTTAGGTAAGTATTCCTTTGGATTTTACATATAAAAACATAATTTATTTTTTGTTTAAAAGGAACAATAACAATTACAATTAGAACAAGAGTTTGTTAATTAGGAACAATTATAAATAATACATATCGATAGAAGCAAACTAAAAGTAAGGTTACATATTATATTATTCTTTACAAAAAGAAATATAAAATATATTAGTTTCGTTGATCATATTTGTCACTTTATTTATACATACGCGAGAGAAGGGTTTGAGAAATGCTGTATTGCCGTTTAATGTTTCTAAATGTTTCATATTTTCTTTCTGGTTTATTATAAAATTATTAATGATTCAAATTTAATACTTCGTGAAGACACAACAAGTCTGTTTTAAAAATATATATTGAACGACAGATTAAATATCCATTAATAGCATAAAAAAATTGATTCAATCATTTTTAATATTTTGGAAGATTTGTATACATGGTTATTACAAGAGTGACTAAATATTTCCACTCTTATAGATATTTCATTCAATATCACAATTCTTCTTGTCATTTTACGCCTGTTAGTTAAGATTGAAGTAATTTAATCTTTCATCGCAGACATTGTTCGTGTGAAGGCTCTTTGACCAGATTCAACAAAGTTTTGGTAGATTGCATAATGAGGGCACCAAATCAGGGATCTATATTTTAGTATGCTACTGGATCAGAGAACTACATTCTATATATACATAGTGTATTGGGGAACTATATTCTAGTGTGAGATAGGACTACAACTGATAATTTATAAATTTGTTTCAAGTAATTTATTAGATTCGTTCAATATTTCTTTAGTGTGAAACGGAACGTAAATTTAAAAAGTAAGGAAGGTGACTCACAGGTCTCTGATTGAGATTTTTTTCAAGTTTCCCAACATATTTAAGCTTTCTTGCTAGTAAAACTTATTACGTAGCATTTTTTTAATGTTAAGCTCTATTTTATGTTCAATGCAACACATGTTTTAAGTACGTTAAAATCTATTAAAATAATGACGCGGAAATTTTTAAAATTCCACCATTAATTATATCAAGCTGATAATGAGATTGTGATGAAGCCCTTTATATTAAAGACAGACAAGGAACGGTCAGTGGCTGAGTTGGTATCGTGTCTAATTCAATTCCTCTACTGGCTCCTACATCACGACATAAGCAACATTTTCCACATATGTCAGGTTCCGAAAAACACGAGCACACGTTTATATTTATTTAAAATATAATAAGTACCAAATCTGTTGACATCAGCACAAATGCCAATTCTTTGTAATCAATAAAAAAATCACATGTAATAGCCCAGCCAGGCGTGAAATCAGAAATACATACTCATTTAACTTATTTGTCATTTACGTGGGTATAACTTTAAATTAGGTAATTATACTTGTTCTATGTCGTTTAATTTAATATGATTATAGTTATTATTATTTAGGCCATCAAAGGTCGCTCGTTAGCCCTATAAAGGGCTTAACATTCATGTCAGCAAGTATTATGTACTAAAATAAAATGAAACAGTTAAAAAATTAGTGAAGCACTAAAGCAACATTACTAAAAAATATTATAAATACAAGCGGTCCCAGATGAGAACCCTAGAGTACCCCTGATGTAGGTAATAGGTATATTGGTATTATAATATAGAGTTCAACTAGTTAAGGGAGGAAGACTGGGATGACTGTACGGAAGTGGGTGATTTATCGGTTAACTTGAGAAGGGTGGCTTTGGTTTTACAAAAATTGGTGCAGATATGTATAATGTATCTTGTTTTTATTTGAATAACTTTTGAAGGTTATGTAAAATGTATAATTGATTTAATATATTCAATTTTATTGGAATAACTTACCATTTTACGTATAAGAGATCGACTGTTAGTCAAAATTTATTTATTTTTCTTATTAATCACAAATGAGGTCTTTGTCATCTTAAGGGATTTTGTAAGAGGGTCTTTGAGGGAAGAAAGGAGTCATCTTGGGACAAAAATATCCACATTGTGGGAGGGTGGAAACAGAAAATCCGGTATATCATTCCACAGCCCAGCTGTTGAGCAAAATACCAAATGGTAAAAACGATCCGTTCTCATACAAGTGTGGCAAATGTCAAGCATGAACAAATGTTGAGTATGTGTTCGAGATATCTTCTGGCTGTGCACCTATGCTGATGGGATCAATGATCTAATGATGACAGTACTTTGAAGCAAAAATAAATAAATTCAAAATAAATGGGTAGAACATTTTTAAAAATACTGTTATCCGCCAGTAGAGTGGTAAGTCCATAAAATGCATATACTGTTTCTGCATGGATTTTTAAACTTAATAGGAGCTTCAGAGCAGAGATATTAGATAAAATTGTACTAATAACAGTATAGTAAAGGGATTCTAGTGGATAACTTGAAATATCATTTCAGACGTTTAATAGAAGAAGGTTCACTCGTGACGCAAAAGTTAAAAGGTATGTACATGTTAATTTAATTAGTATATGAAAGGAAATTGACACTGTACTCAAATGTAAGGGATCACTATCCCTTTAAATTTGCCTACAAATTAAATAAGGGGTTGCTTATTTCGAAGATAATTTAATGAATTCTTAACAAGCTTAATTATGAGTTAAGAACCGAAAAGTATGTATTTCACAAAGGAAATTGACACTTCACTTAATGTATCAATATATTTTCGAATAAGTAAACAATTATAAGTGGGTGTGTTTGCAATGTATACGTTTATAATTTCAATAAAAATAATAATTAAGATTCAACCAAACCCACCTATTAAAACTTTAATCATGATGTTTTTAATGTTTCTCATTTCTTTCTCAGTATTGTCTACCAATAACACGTTAGAAGCATTGCTTTAATTTATTTATACAACGTGGGGCAAAATTAATGTTATAATGTCAAAGTGCCATCATTTCTGTAAATGTTTTCAAATATCATTGCGCATTCACATTTATGTTGGAGACAGATAGAGAATTAGTTGACAACAAACAATGTAGCAATACACAACGGAATTATTGTTACTGCTTCTTTGACCAATTTCCGGTCTGTTGTTTTAACGCAGCGTGAATTTCGTCGTAGTTTTTTTCGTCGTCCTTCCGGCTGAGCGTCTTGTACAAACCTGCAAATAAACTCCGTGAAAACAGAACCCATTTTTTCATTTCTAACAATATGACAGCCAATTCACAATATGACATTACTTTTTCCGCATCTTGTATTATAAAAATGTTACAAAAAAATGTTTTTGATAATCTCTGTTTGACTGCTGAAATGTTTAAAACTTGGTCTGTCTTTAAAAAGTTGCAAAAATATACATTTACAAAAATCGTGTATCAAGAACAGTCTATATTATTGTATTAATTTTATCTGTTGGATTCATAAAGCCTGGTGTTCACGTGTTAAAAAATTATATTTATACTGTAGACTTGTGGTTAAAAGTTGAGTAATTCGACAGATTTTATAGGTTGCGAAAATACTAACGGGTATATACGATGGGTTAATCCGACCACGTAAAATAAGAGGCATGTCTTTTTAACAGATTAGGATTACTATCAGAAAGGATTGCTTTGTAATTGAATGAAAGAAAGATTAAGTGAACGACATTTATTTAAAAAAAATAGAAACATGAGACTCTCAAATTAGCATGGTTTACATTATATCAAGGTGTGTGCTGCGAAACGAAGATCGCAAGCACGGTTGGAATTAATGGTAGCAATTTACAGTTAAATTTGTGACAAACGTTTACAAAGAATATTGTCTGATCTGTTTCTGAACTGGGCGCCATACAGCTCTTAGAAAAGAACCGTAAAATGTATAAAGGTTTACATGTTGACCAGCGATTACATCAGCTAGCTAATCAGCCATCAAAATCTCAAGTAAAGTCTGTCGTCTGGAGCAGTTCGCTCCAAGGCCGCCCGTTTGGTGTTTGGTACTGGCTTTCCGGAGCTCCTCCGTCGCGCTCCCTGCTATCAACCATAGACCGCGAGTCCCATAGAGGAACGCGGTCTGCAGATAGAGTTGTGTAAAGAATTCCACAAATGTAGCAGGGCAAAAGTGAACGGCTACAACTTAACTATACACTTAGTACGGAGTTCTCTTCAAAATCGACAATTAAAGAATTTTATCGATTGGTTAACATGTTTATCGTACTAATTACGGCAAAGCTATAAACATGTAAACTAAATTCATTCCTCAAATTACCTCTCCATTGAGATAATTGATACGGAAAATACGTCAATTGTAATGAATTCAGCGGTTTTGACCGCAAATTATCGATTTTCAGTGAGCATCGCGTTGCAATGGTGTGGTGCGGAACTAGTTTTTACGCCACTGTGCAATACTGTACTAATAATAGTACGGTATGGTCGACGTATACGCGTCGTAGAACGAAGAACTAAAATCGTAAATAGCGTTGAAATCGAACCAGCTGTGATTGCACCGTGGGAACTTTTTACATGTAAACATAAACCACTATTATAGTGAATTAGAGCTAAAAATTTAAACATCTTCTTAGTAGACACACCGAAAAATAAACAAATCTAACACATTTTTCGATTTAAATGGTATTTTTATTTTACATGAACGGTAGTTTTTGTACGAGTTTTAACTCCATTTAACCGTATCAAACATTAGAAGTTAAGTATTTTAAATATGGAACGAATTACATGGCGTCTTATGTTCAACATTTAATGATTTTAATTTAAAGGCTTATAATTTAAACAACACTACGATCTGAAAACACTTGATATGGAAAAACCTAATTTCATGACACCAGTCACACTTTTGGGTGATTTCTGCTTTATGACATGGTCAAGACTGTGAAATGTGACTGGAAAATGAATGTATTTGCAAATATTAGATAATTTCGGTCGTCATGTGGTCAATTGAAAGAAAAACAAACGTTTATTTGGAGAAAAATGTGTTGCTGATTTATTAAAATTTGGTTCGAAATGGGATTTCAGGCCGTTCCCTGTTAAACTTTTAATATATTCCCAATATATCGGAACAAGGATTCATGCTACAGCATTTATCCTTATTATATAATATACAATGGTGAAAATATTAGAATTTTTACGAAAACGTGTCCTGACATCGCGATAACATATTCGTGTTTTACTGAAAGTTTATTAGGAAACCTATCAATTCATTTGTTACAAGCCTGCAATCCCGTTTTTAACAGGATTAAGAATAATTAAAGATTCTTAATAAATTTGCAATATTTTATTTCGGTGAAATAAGAATAACCTGGCAATATTTGATTTTTCCATACTCTAATCTTTGCATAATGAAAAATTTTGCTTGTGCATTGATGGAGCGCTAAGCTGGCAGATGATTGATACCCGTGACGCCTGGGTGCGAAACCGACCTTTTGAAACGCTACCACTAAACAATGAAGGAAATATCAATTACTCAAAACTGAGTGGCTTAACAAAGAGAAGATTTATTTTTGTATTATTTAAAGAACATTATTTTTTCGTCGTACGTATACAAAATTATAAAACGTTACATAATTCCGAAAAGCTTCATTGTCAATTTATTCCATACAGCACCTTTGAGCAGGTTTAGGCTAACGTTAAAGGTGTAATGTTTCACGTTATATTGAAGGAACTCCAAGTATTTTACTTTTCAAAGAGAGTAATTTTCTGTGAAATGTAATTCTAGGTCTTGTCCTGTCGAGTTAGTAAGGCTTGTATTGCCGCAGGGTTGATTAAAATGATACTAATAGTATATTAAAAAATGATTGTATTTTTCTTCTTCTTTGATGTGCGTACTAGAAAATTCTATCTCGTTAGATCGCAAAGAAAAATCACCAAAAAAAATTTAATTTAGGTATTCACAAGAATAAAAATAGCTTTAATTGTAACAGAATTAAATAAATAAAAAAAACACAGTAGAAAAACAGATTTTAAATGTCCGTCTGGTAAGTACTCGTTAAAGGATTTTATTTCTAATGAAAGTTTCACTGCAGATTAAACAATTTTCAAATTGTATTATTCATACGTGTACTCCACTAAGGATGGGATGTTTCACAGAATTTTAACAATTCATGAAATTTCAAAGTTAAAATTCAAGTTCTTTGAAAGTTCCGTTCAAGTCCCATACCCGTTCTAAGGCTACAAATTTATATCTTAACTAAAGAAGCATACCATATATTATATTATTCCATTTGAAACTTGTGAACATTAAGCCCGAGCTCGCCCAGATATTTCTGTTTGAAAGATTGAGAAATATTAACAGCTTGTAAAATAATTTTTTTCTCAAGTTGTAGATCGTGTAAATTTAAAAGTAGCTGTAAAAAAGATGATGTGTTTTATTGTTTGCAACATTTATTATATTATATATTAATTGTTGAATGCAAAAATATTGTGTTCTGATGAGAGAAAAGTCATTCGAATATAATCCGGGTAGTAATAGGAAGACGATACGATAAAATAATGTGAGAAAGTGCTTCCTGAATTAAACTGAATTTTTAAAAACATTTTACGGTCTGTAAAATAAATGTAGGTACTGTGTTAGCCACTATTAGGATCTTTGACCAAATAATTATCAAGCTTACTACGACAAGTCAAAGAATCGCACAAGGAATTGGTTACCTATCAGAAAAATGGTTGAAATTTGTAAAAATAGTTTTATATTGGCACACATTACATATGTTTAAAAAATGTTAATATTTTTGTAAATGTATTCCAAAACATTAAAAATACGAGCCAGCATATTTCTTGCGTTAAACGGCCGCTCCGGCTGTCACTCGCGTGACAGACAGGGTCACAGATCCGGCCCTGACAGAGGGATACCAATACAAAGCGTAATGTATATAACCACAAACGCACAGTATTCGTACACTATTAGTTATATTTACCTACGAACGAACCTGAAGGTATACGCGTAGGGGAGAGTACCCATGATATGGACGCTTCATGAAATGGACACTACTTTTGACCACGTACATTCAAGTAATATATTTTTTTTTACATTTGCTAAACACAAGAGGCCCTCAGAAAAATATTTTGCTCAAGGTCATATTTTGCGATGCTGTGTGGAGGGTCTTTTTAAGGAAAGGAAGGAGAGGAAATTCTGGGAAGGAAGAGGGCATGGGTTGGAATCTGGGGATCAGTGTGTACAGCGAAGACGGGCGTATGAATGCATCCCTCGCACTGCAGTGCAAAGGCGATGGGTTAAGAGAGTCCAGCTGCAGATGACAAAAGTCACCCTCAACCAGACTCTGCTGATGAACAAGCCAGTCATGCAGTCCATAGGCAGAAAATTCCACCTCTAAGACCTAGACAAAACTTACCCCATGAAGCCGGAAAAGTAGGACAAGTTTCAAAATATGTGTTTGTTTCTTTGGTTGACTGCCCAAAAAAATACATTATCTATTATTCAAACGGTAATTGATTTTACACGATATCCCGCCTCCTCTCCAACCAAATAACCAAAATAAATCATAAAAATACATCCAAGTTTGTGAATTTCATGGGCAATAGTGTCCAGTTCATGGGTAATCACCATGAATTGGACACTTCTTATTTTCGTTCAAGGGAATCGAATCAAGTAAAATAACGAGAATAGAGTTATTTCCCAGTTTGTTTGTAGCCATAAAATTTTACATTCATTAATTCTAGTTTAAATCTATCCTAAAATTATTCCACCACCTCCGTACTAATATTTGGACTACACAACATTGAAACATTGAATAGCGATTAAGGTATTTTCTATAGTCATTGGCATAACCCACGAAAAACTGCAAGGCTTTTAGGTTCCTTAAAATTTAAAAGGAGTTCAATTTGTTTGCTTTTACATTTTATGACGTCATTTTTAAATTGCCAAGTAGCGCAAAACTGATATTTTTAAAAGTTCCCGTTTAGCGCTGATTCCCTCTCCTTCAGCGTTCGGTTAAACGTTGAAGACTGTTTGTTATGCTTGACACCCAACCAAATTTTAAAATGATGTTTATCGGTTAAAGGAGACCGTTTTAATGCAACGAAAAAATAGTGCTGATTTCCGATTTATGACGATCTCAAATATAAGTAGAGTTCGCCCACATTCGTGAAAAGTAATGGTTTAAATATGTTGGTTGCTTAACGGGTGTTTATACTGAAGACATTTTCTTAAACGCGTTGCGTTGATGACTAAAGTGTCCGTTTCATCGGTAGATACTCTTTCGTTCATGTAAACAAGTTCACATACAAGTGATGGGTTGTGGCAGTACTAGACCGAGGGCCCGTACCAGGGTAGCATTCGGCGGTTGGTTGAGCGGCGCCCCGTGAACTGCGGAACCAGTTAGCGTGATCATCAACGGTCCGTGACCTATGCAGTTTGTTCGCAATCCAATTTCCTGTCGGCGGTAGTTCGCTGGCGGATACGCCCAATTATCCATAAATACACAATGCAGAACGGGCCAAGCCTATTGCTGGTTATTGAATACACTTTTGTTAACTTTCACCGCGTTTTGACGGGAGCCGCGCCAGCTTTCTTGTAACGCAATGAATTATATCTGGACGGTCTCACGCGTGGTTTTTTTGTATGGCTTTTCAAATAGACTCAAATTATCTATACATTTTAGAAATTTTTACTTGATACCTAATACTGGATGTAAAATATCCCTGCAAGGACCGAATATAAAAGTACATAAATAAGTACTACTTTTTTATTGTATATTGAGTTTGTATATATAATATGAACATGATTAAACTTCTTTATTTATTATACATAAATTTTTTTAAATACATTCATTCATCAGACTTTCACTAAGGATGGGTTGTTTCGGAGAATTCGAACAATTCATCAAATTTCAACGTTCATTTTCAAGTTCTGTGAAAGATTTTTTCAAGTTCTGTTTTTATTTCAGTTTTTTCAAGCAACTAGCCTACAATGATATAATAACAGAACTTGAATAGGACTTTCACAGAACCCGATAATAAACATTGAAATTTGATGAATTGTTCAAATTCTCCGAAACAACCCTTCCTTTATAACTTTCGGACTTATTACGTATAACGTAAGGTTACAAAAACTAGACTTATTATGAAGTAATTTATTTACATTAAATAAGAAATAAGAATTAACAGATATTGAGGAATCTGATGTTGTTCTAATTTGCGGGAAAAAATATTTAAAAAAATTACCAAACAGAGAGACAACGACCCAAATGCCCAATAATTTGGAATGGCTAAATATTAATTACGATATGTAAATTTAAGCAGAATCGGAAGTTTTTATGCACATAATGTCTCCCAAAGCCAGTGAGACTATGGCATCTATATATTGTGATGCTGAAGGTAGTTGGGAGGTGAAAAAGGAAGGTGGGGAAGTATCTGGTTATTTGGAGCTGGTCACCAAACACGACTAAAGCCATTTCAAGCAACGTTTCAATTCTGATTGGTGATCTTTCGCCAGAGTGATACGTTCTTTAAAGTGAGTATCTTTCATTCGGGAACGTATCGCAACCATACCTTATGTTATTTTAAATGATTAATATGAGAAATAATACAAATCACTCAAATCAAATTTATTTGCACATGGCGGGATTTCGCCGAGAGACTTACCCCACAAGCACAGAAACATCGATTGCTACACATTTCGTTCGTTCTTAAACTAACTTACTTAAGGCGATGTCATGTTTTTGGTTTGAAAATTTAGTCGCCCAGAAATGTTTCAGATGCTTTAATTAAATACTGCGAGTAGAATACATCTTGGCCTTTGAAATAATGGAGTATTTTTTAGATAAATTTTTTTATAAGCCCAGAAAAAAATAATGTAAAGGCCTATGAAAACTGCTTTAAAGTTCAAAATCTCCTACTTACGAACCCATTTTCGGTTATGATTTTATTGTATAATGTGGCAAATTAAGTAATTTATAAAATGATCGAAAAAAAATTAAATATTTATGCCTGAACAACCACAAAATAAAATAAAAGGCACTTTTTGGCCATGTTTTTTGCTTGCATAAATCAAAACAGGCGGATGGTGTTAAGCGGGAATTTAAACCTTATTGCCATCTACGTAAGGGTTGTTATTGATAGCGGCTCAATTTAAAATATTACACGACGTAGTACATCGCCTTAATTTTTTTTTTTCATTGTTTGTCTTTATTTTAATTATTCGTGTGATTGTGTAATCCCTAAATAACGTTTTGTAAATTCTACAAAACCCACACATAATATAGATATATTTCCCCCAATAAGCGATGTATATCCATACCCCTAGGTATTATCTGATCACAATCCGACAAGTTTCTTAAAAAGAGCATCAATATGAGCTTACGGCCCCAGGCACAGGCACATGGTTCTAGGCACTAGGCAGACAGGCATGATTAACCCCTGAGGGTTGAAGTCTATTAAACCCAATCGTTGACGGTGGTACTGGGAATTACTTCCAACCGAAAAAAACAGCCAATATTGAAGGGAAAACGTCACCACTCTAAAGATTATTCATGTCTTTTCCGCAAACATTCGAAATAAGCCGTCTGTACATATAAGTCAAACTATAAACTGCATTAAATAATACCTTTATTACCAGACCGTAAACTTCTAATGTCAGTCACATTAACTAATGTTTTGCTGAAAACTTTATCAGAACCTTAAGTAAGTTGTTTATAATTATTTCGTTTTTCGATTAGCCTAATCCAAAATATAATCTGTTTTTAATACAGCATTATAAATACATTAAGATTCTTTATATAATCATGTTCGAATTTGCAAAAAACGTTTAAGGATAATTTCAATCATCTCATTAAAGTTTATCAGCGACGTCGAATGTTTACACAATATATACAACGGCAAAGTTCTGTGCTGTAATAAATGGAGTCGCTACATTAGGTCTTATCTTTTGTCAATTTGGGAGCACGGCACATGTCTGAAGATGTGTGTTATCGCTATTATTATGATGGAACCGTAATTGATCATAATATTCACATTGTGTAACACTTGAATCAGTCACTGAAAATCCGTTCCACAGGAAACATCCGTTTCACCTGAATGGACCTGTCTATGGATATTCCACAATGCATCAATATGGAAACTAAAGTTGATAGATTACTTTGTGTAGGTAACTTAAGAGATTTATTTACTTTTCTTGTTTTATGGATTTTTTCATAATTTCTTTACTATCTAGGGTAACCGCTTATACAAAATCCCATTTGCTCAATATTTAATTATTTTTCAGCGTTTTGCGCCATGTTGGTATTACCCCATTTGCTTTCAATTTAATTAAGTTGTATTTTTAACTAGTCTTGAATTCCTCGAGGAAAAATAAAAACTGGATAAAAAATTTCTTCTAGAAAAACCATTAAACCAAAATTGGAAAACATCTGACTACAAATCTCTCATTAAAAAAACGATCGAATGGGTTGATTTTTTTTCGTGCTCTAATCAAGTAGGTACTTACGTTTCACACAGAAATAAAAATATAAATAAAATCATTTAATTTTATGAATAAATTAAATCCACCCGAAAATTTTTTGGCATATTATAGAAAGTTTGCAAAAACATTTTGAGCGATTGCTTGTCATAATTTGCCAAATACAGGGTTTTCCAATAAGAGGTGTTATTTTGAATAGCCCGCTATTTCGGTAGATATTACTTTTGAAGCTGTCATATTTTGACATTTGACAAGTAAAAACTACGCCATTAATAAAAATGGAACGATACACGCTTCAACAACGCATTGAAATGATTAAAATTCACTTGAGTGAATCAAATGCAAATCATCTTGAGTGATGAGGCCCATTTCCACCTCGGTGGCTTCGTAAACAAGCAAAATTGTCGCATCTGGGGCTCGGACACCCAAGAATTATTGTTGAAAAGCCTCTCTATCCTCAACGTGTGACTGTTTGGTGCGGTTTATGGTCCGGTGGAGTCATTGGACCTTACTTTTTCGAAAATAAGGCTGTAGCAACAGTTACGGTGAATGGATTGCGCTATCGAGAGATGATAATGATTTTTTATGGACGGAATTGGATGGTATTGATCTGGACAACGTTTACTTTCAACGTGCCACAAAAGCAACGAAACCATTGATCTTTTACAATTGAATATCAAAATAACACCTCTTATTGGAAAACCCTGTATATGGATTTTTGAGGATGATTTAGGTAGATTCATTGGCTTTGAACCGCAATGAGCAGTTCATGTGTTTTCATATTAATATTTTGAAGAATGAAATTATTAAAATAATATGGTGAATGTTAATACATAAATGTTATACAACCAATCGCTTGAGTCGTTATTTTTCAATTTCAAAATTGGAATAATAGATTTTCATGATTTCGCACAATGATCATAACCTTAGCAAATGCAAAAATTGTCAGTAGGTACTCGATATTAAATAAGTACTTATTAAAATTATTTCAAATTTTTCATTTAAAATACACAATATCTAATACATTTCAAATTATAATAATTTCATAATAATACGCAGTAAATGGAATAAAAAAAAGTCTTTTTTTTTTTTTTTTTTTATATTAACTCCACATAGGAGGCCCTGAAGAAAATAATTTCCCTCAGGGCCTATGTCATCTTTGGGGATGCTGTGTGGAGGGTCTTTTTGTGGAGAGGAAGGAGTGAACATGGGTCTGGAAGAGTCCCATATTGTAGGAGGGAGGAAACACAGAGGCCGGCAGTTCGTTCCACAGCCGAGCTGTTGAACTCAAGAACGAATCGTAGAAGCGACCCGTTCTCATGTGACAAATGTCAACCGTGTACAAATATTGGGCGCGCGTTTGGCGTGTATCCCGACTACGCACCGGTGCGGAAGGGATCAATGACGCTAGTTCCTCAGAGCATCTTCCATTGTAATACCGATAGAATAAGGACAGCATACCTACCCGACGCCTGTGCTCTAAAGATTGCAGTCCGTTTGTTAAGATTGGGGAATCTATCAAACGGACCGCCCATTTTTGCACAGAGTCAAGGGTTTTTTCAGGTATTTAGGGGCTCCGGACCAGAGATGGCTGCCAAATTCGACAGTAGGGCGCACTTGTGATTTGTACAGGGTCAGCAGTTGTGTACTATTAAAGTATCTGCGGGCCCTGTACAGTACGCCCAGCTTCTGAGAGGCCAGTTTTACTCTGGCTTCGATGGAACCCCCATACCTGAGCTGGTCACTTATAGTTACACCAAGCATATCAATGGAAGGCCTGTTCGGAAGATTGCTTCCGTTGAAGGAGACTAGATTATCAATTAGATCCCTTTTAGACGTAATCAGACAGGATTGGGTCTTTGAAACATTAAATTCGACGAGATTATTTTTACCCCAGGAGGAAATACTCTCGAGATAACCGTCCATTCTCTGCTTCAAAGCCCTCCGAGCCGTTGGAGTTTGTGTGCCCTTTGGGGGCTTGTCAAACAAAAAGCTATCATGAACTGTACTGTCATCCGCGTAACAATGAATCGGTGCACATGTCAAAAGGTCATTGATGTGCAACAAAAACAAAGTCGGAGACAGAACCGATCCCTAAAATCAAATAAATGTTTTAAGTATTTCTACACTAATGAAGAGAACCACTATCAAGTAAGTTCTTGATGGTAGGCAAAATATACTGTTTAAGTTGTTTTCTCTATTGTAAATTTATGAAAAATGGCTTACAGGTTACATATTTTATAATACTACAGTTAAAATATTATAAAACATTTTTTTCAGAAAGAAATACTCTTCTGTAGAGGAAAATTTAAGTCAACAAGCGTCACATATAATAATGTTTATCCAAGGCAATATTGTGATGGTAATTTTTAGTTAATAGACACAATTGGAAAAATGTGGTCCCTAAAACTTCCTGATGATCTGGCAGCGCCTCCGCATGAAAACGCATTAAATTTTTTTTTTTCACCACAATTGATTTAAAAAATGTATTTATTTTTATAATCAACAACGGTTTTATACTAAGTGGCATTTTGCTAATGTAACGTATCGAATTTGCGGATACACTACTCAACGTAGGGTGTGTCGGCACAGTAGGTAAGTTGATACCTAATTAATTGCCAAACACCTTTCCACGTATCCGTGAAGTTTTACTTAGCCCAAGTGTTACACATTTTTTTGGCAGCACCCAGCGGTAAAGTTCACGAAATGGGAAGAGAAAAAGCTCTCATGCAGGTGGCGGGCGATTGATGGATGGAGCGGGCGTTTGGTTTGGTTTTTCCGAAAGCGGGGTCTAACGGCGGATTCCGAAACAGATAATACCTACACGATTTGACTAATGTTATTGCCCTATTGGCTTAGCGATACACGTATATGATTCATTGTTTGTTATGAATATTGATGGCGTCGAGGTCCGCATCCATTGCCCGTGTTTAGACACAAAGGCGCCCCGGGCCCGGGCAGGAAAGGCAGCTCCGAATTAATATATAGGTATATATATAACGGTACTCAATTGAGAATAATTAATGACCCATAATTCAATACAATACTTATCGCTAAGATGGCTGGGCTTTTATATAACAGTGAAATATTGCAGAAATCGTGAAACGCTTGGTGAGTTTTTCGACTGAGTTAACGGAAATAATTATTATTGTAAGATTGTTGGTTACTTACCGTTTACCATTTGTATTATAATTAATTCAGAAATTTAAAATTCAAAAACATTCCCTACCGAATTTCTTGCTTTGTCGACGATTTATTTTAAAAAGCCAAGGTATTTTTAAATTCATGATTTTGCAAATAAAGCATTTATTGTTTATCAATAATTATTTTTGTGTATTTAACACTGCTTCCCGGAAAGCGATTTTATCTATTAAAAAATGAATCCACGTAATCATTTAGTGAATTCAAAGATTAAAAATATACTTATCAGAGATTTTAATTTTATACTGAGCTGAAATTCATTGCTTTCACATATTTATTATGATTCGTAAGATTAATCTAAGACGTTTTGAGTTGAATTTAATATGATATTAAACTCAGGTATAACCTATTGACCCTTTTAGGTAATCGATAAAGGATCGAGAAATTATGTAATACCCAACGATTATCATCAAATTACCTCATAAAAAATTCAGGATAACTCACGGGATAATTACGTCATAAATTGATATAATATATGTCATTTACCCTTCGCCAAAAAATATGGCTCACAGTTTGTAGGCAAAGAAAATTATGGTATTTTTTCATGCTGTGTGCGGGTTAGTATGATGTTCTGAAAATAAAAATTATGTTTATTTTAAGTAATAAAATGGAATAATACTTACATCGCCAGAAGAATGTTCGTGAGGTGCAGCGGGTCCCGCGGGACCGGGGGGCCCGACGAGCCCGGGCCTGCCGTCGAGGCCAGGCTCGCCCTTGGGCCCCCTGGGGCCCTCGAGACCCGTGGGTCCCAAGTCCCCGCGTTCGCCTCGGTCTCCGCGGGGGCCCACTGCACCGCGCTCTCCGGTCGGTCCTGCTTGACCCTGGAAACACGAACAAACATTAGTTAAGATCAAAATGATGTCAAAATTTGCACGTTTATCTCATCTCTTTTTACTCTAAACTCGGCTCCAATCTTCTGTTAAATTTAGAAATTTTCCCATTTAAACAAAATTAATATTACAAATTCACTTTTCCTGTTTCATAATTTGAAAAAGTGGACTAGATCACCCTTTTAGGGTGAAAGCCAGAAACAAATATGGAAAGGTAAATCTGTCTGTGAGATACTTAAGAGAACTTTTGAAGGAAGATATTTGGCGTCTTGGAGGTATTTTTAGATAGAATAATCTTTTAAGGTGAGTTGAAAATATAAATGATCATTGGGTTTCTCAGACTTTGTCATTAAATAGACGTATTATAAAGGTATTCCTAGTGTACGATCTCAAACTATCTAAGTGCATATTCTCATGTAAGTGTTGGAGATAATTAAACAACGTAATCACATCTTTTAGACTTAGACGATAATCCAAATTTCCAAATTGCGATCTCTATAATCATAAAAAAACGCTATTTTGTTTGATAAATACACTTTTCTTTCAAAATATTGAGCAAAAGCGTGTAGTAAAGATGAAAAATAATTAATTGATTCCTCCATCTACCCGAATTTGTAGAAGTTAGGGAGAAAGAAAATTTCGTAAGTTTATTTTAAATCCAAAACATCATCGTGAAGGCTGTCATCATCCTGTTTCAGTACATGAATCTTCCTAGTCAAAACATCATCGTGAAGGCTGTCATCATACTGTTTCAGTACATGAATCTTCCCAGTCAAAACATCATCGTAAAGGCTGTCATCATACTGTTTCAGTACATGAATCTTCCTAGTCAAAACATCATTGTGAAGGCTGTCATCATACTGTTTCAGTACATGAATCTTCCTAGACAATACATAGACAGGCCTAGTACATTCACAAAAAGAAAAGAGAATCTCAGTTAATCATTCCATATCAAATTCAAATCAAAACGCTATTTATGGTGATTTCATATTCATATATTCCGAGAATCTCCTTGAACAATCAAACGTTTTGTACAAAAGATAAAAACAATATCTACTACTTTAAATATGAGCAATTATTAAGTAGAAAAAAATATTAAAAAATAAAACAAAGAGAAATTATTAGGTGGAGAAAAGTACCCAGATAATCATTTTCTTGGTACTCTCCTAAACAATGAAATGGTTTTGAGGCATTGTTCGGTATTTTAGACACAGCGAGATTATATTTATATCATGTGATTTGACATCAAAATAAAAAAGCTAACTCCGAATAAAGCATAAAAAATAACAATTTATCACACCCAATATAATTTGATACCTATGTTAGTATGATACGCTCTTTCCAAAAAGAGTTCGAAATAGAACAATAAAATCGTCGTGTGATAAAAATTTATGCTCATAATTTAAATTATTCAAAGGTACATTTTGATACATTGACGACGCAGAAAATAACAATAGTACGAAAAAAAATTTACTCGCTTTTTGGCGAAATCGACACAAAAAAGCAAATTATTAATCTTTTCGTTTTGACCAAACAAACAAAAAAAACACTAGAGTCAACAAAGCTAAAAAAAAGCTCAATTTTGAATCTGAACAGTGTTTGCCTGGAATTGTTTTAACAGTGATTTAGCTTCATTAATTATTTAAAATTTACAAGCGAAACGCGTGCTGTAAGGTCAGCGAAAATGATTTATTGTAATTTATTAAGGGTGGAAGCGAGGGGGATTGACGCAAGTCTGTAAACTTTAAACATTGGAATCGGGCTGTTTTGTATTCATTAAAGGCTACTGTCAACGGGCTCTTAAGAAATTTCACTCCGAAACTACTTGCTTTATGACTAAAGTAATACATTTATTACCTTCTATCAACTTACTTTAATTATTCAATTCGAAGGAACATGGCTACTGTATTATTAGGTAATACTTCAAAATAATAATGACAAATTAGCCAGCTTTTCTTACGGTAATTACTAGTTGTTTTTTTGTAATTTATTTCTAAGTTAATATTTTTATTCATGTAATATGTACTTAATGGTTATATTTATAACTTTTGCTTTCAGTGGCAATGAACAAATAAATAATTACGAATTTCAGAAATGTGGACTGAAAAGAAAATCTGGGGAAAAATGTTCGTCTTCATCCATCTTTTACCTAACAGTTACATTGAATTAATTGTTGTTAAATTTATTATATAAATCTTTTTAGTAATAATATTACCTAAATTGTGTACTGAAAAAGTTGTGGTAACTTGTAGCTTTATAGCATATATGTTTTAATTGTTTTTATTAGGGAGGTATTACTATAAATAGGTTATCACTGTCAACGACTTGGAATGTACTGTCGAAATAAAACGAATAAAAATACGTCGACCGCAAAACAAATGTAATTGAATAAAAAAAATTGTAATTAAAACGGATTTTTACAAATAAATAAAAATAGTAAATAATTTAGTAAGTTATTTTTCAAATATTTTTTTCGACGTATTTGTAAAAATCATTAAATTTGTGGCTCGTCGTAATTTAAAATAAAAAAAATGTTTTTGACTACTTTAAGTTTATTTAAACTCCACCCTTCGCTCATCAGGAGAATTAAAAAAACGTATCAGTAAATGTAAATAAGTTTTTATTTTAAATATTCTTCTGACGAAGGAAGGGTTTTTCCGAAACCGGTGAAGTTTAAATATATTAAAGTGGTTAAAAATAAATTTATGTGTCTTTTTGAATTTTTTTTCGAATTTATTTTAAAACAACAATATTTAGAGTTTTTCTAGAATTCTGGACCAAAATACTTCGGTTAGGTCTTTTGGACAAACATGCGGTAGTTGACCCTTTTTTATATTTAATTATTACCTCATTTAACTTAATTACGGATTGACTAAATTACATCAATGTCATTGCGCCAACACGGCAGTTTGTTTTCTCAGATTTTTTCCATGTACGTGTTACCCGAATCATAAGACAATGTCTGTTTTTAGTTATTTTCCCGTATTATTACGGAAATACTATCTTAATTGATATTAAAATTATTTATTTACTAACGAACCGTGTCCAATTACAACACATTGTATATTACATGAAGTTAATAAAGTATAAATGTTATAATACAGGATAATAAAAAACAAAGAGCTATGACAAAAATTGGACACGAAAACAATAATGTTGTAGCCGAAAACGTGTTTTTTTTTTCGATAATCACGGCCAAACTGAAATTTCCTGAAAAACTTCTTACAAAAATACGAATTAAAAAAAAAACATTTTGGACTAAATAACATCAATTGTGTTGAAATTTTTAAACTTAGCACTCTATCACTCTCAAAAGTCACGAGCCGTCGCTAGACAGGAACAAGGTTTTGATGAGTTCACTACTTCTGTCACATCAGTACAAAATATTTCCTGCATAATTACTGAAAAAAATCATTAAGACTGACACCACAAAATTCGAGGTCCTCACTTGAGTTGACAAGTCTTGCCATTCTGGACATTGGTGAATGATATTCATAATTTGTGGAATGTTGATTGAGGAAAAGCAAATCATTATTTCTGAATCTACGGTAAGGAACATTGAAAGAGACGAGTTGCAAGTTGCAGTTGTAGATGAGTAAATCATACTGTAATAATTTTGAAGATGTAAATGAGACCAATGTCCTTCGTAAGTTTTTCTTAAGAAGAAAAATATAATTTTAATTCAAGTTCATCGTATGAGTAATCGCCTCATATATCCATAATATAGGCAATAACGTGGGTATTCAATATACTCGTATATATATTTGTGCTGTCAGTAAGTATCTAAAAATAAAAACTAATTAATTTGCTTTTTGTTGATAAGTAATACTACTTCTTTAAGAATGAATATTTTCAAAGTTTCAAAATTTTACGACGTCCTGAAGACATCTTGAAACGGAGACGGAAAATTTTGGTAATTTGTGTAATTAAATTTACTTTGCAACGAAGGAGGTTACTGTTGGGAGTTTCTAGAAAATGTTTCTGCGAACAACCGTTGCATGTTATTTATGCTCAATGTATATACCTATTCTATATAAATACAGCGGTCATTGAAAAGCACTCTTAAAGTCATTCAGATTTCCTTTGAAATTGTAGTATAAAGCAATTATGTTCTGGCATACGTAGGTTTTCTGTATTCAATATCTAACGGATTAAATGATTTTAATGGAAAATGTTATTTAGTAGTTTAATAAATATATAAATCATTCAAACTTATTATTAAGAAAACTACGTCTATTTGAATGGTCTCTACAAAAAAACCTTTCGAAATATTCTTTACAAACGAAGAATTCATCATTTAGGACCCTTCAAATAATATACTGAGATGCCTAAAAATATATATATATACGTACGAGTGGATAGAGTATCAATGTTAAATATTGAATTGGATTTCGTTCATTAGGTTGAATCAAATTCCCAAATTAAATTCAAATTTGAAAAATATATTCTCCTTGTTGGTGTTTATTCAAAATGCAAATAGAGAAACTCTCATTATTGTGCAAAATCAATTTCAGATAATTAAGTTACGTTTCAGTTGGCAAGTGAACACCAAAAATAAACACAGTTCCCTTTTAGTAAAACTGGCAAAACAATAAGTTATATATTTTTAACATGGATATACACAAAAACAAATTAAATAAGCTTTGAATTTTATCCATTTGTGTCATAAAGATTACCTAATATCTACTGGTAGTTACAATAGAGAAAGGTTTTAGAACTTTGTGATCTATTTTCATGTAAATTTGTGTGACGATTTAGTTTCACGTCGGAAATTTTCCGTGTATTACGGTTTTTAAATTAACATCATGGTTTTTTGGATTTTTAACAATGCTAGCGAATGTTTGTTGAAATGAAATTTAAACACTGGGCACACGCATGTCTAGTGTCTAGCTGTATTAATGTCCACTACGCCTAACTAGATAATTTATTTTGTGGCAGGTAATTGGACATGCGAGGTTAAGTTAGTTAAAATTCATGTTTAACTTTTACCCTTTGCTGGATCGAGATATTCGCGATGTCCCATATTAAAGCTATATCGATTTATAATTCACTCCAGGCTAGAGTGACTCTATGGAGAGAATCCAATGTTTAACCATTTAAATTTAAAAAAAAAACTCTCTTTTGCTTCCAATTTATCACAATTCTTTGGAATCTAATTTAATTTTGGTTTCATATGTTTATGTTTGAGGTGCTAAGCGGAAGAAAACGAAGATAAATGAAGATGAAGAAAAAATTATACGCAAATCCCTTACTAATAAACGTGTTTTAAATTTTACACAACTAATAAACAACCATTTACCCTGCAATGATGGTTTTTTATCAGTTGGGTTTAATTTAAAACACGTTTATTAGTAAGGCCCTATTCTTAATTCTGAGTTAGCTCATATCATTTGTGTGTTAGATCTGGCTGGCGACAGGACTTTTAGGATAGGACAACTAGGACTTTTCGATATATTAGACTTCTTATCGGTAGAAATCTATTGTTCTAATAATTGGAATGGTTCTAATACTCAGGTAAAATTGTAATACATATTCAGAGATACTGGAAGGTTGCGGATGTATTTTTCGAATTTCAAAATAGAAGTTTTTTAGGATCGTAATATGTTTTTTGAAAGTTACCCGGTTTTTTATGTGAACAAAATAATATTATTTTACGATGAAAAATTTCTCGTAGATATGTCAAGAAGTCATTTACAATACATATTGTCATCATATGTTAATTATGATAGCACTGGGTTGGTGTGAAGTTTAGTATTAGATGCTAGTTATGTTCCTTCACAGTATAACATTATAACAATAAATTCAGATAGTCCCAGAGGAAAAACGTACTTGTGCCAGCAGAGGAACCCACCGAAATCACAATAGTTCAGTTCAGCAAAAACAAACCCCAGGAATGGTCCAGTGCTCAAAAGGGAAGTTGCATATTGAGGATGTAATTTGAATGCCTCAATTTAAGAATAGACTCCAAAATTCTTTAAATCTGTACGATAATTCGAGCAAACTCCAAGAAAATCGCGTGTTCACAGAAACGTCGGTGTATCAAGAATAGATTGAACTTGTACATCAAAGTTCTACATAATGCATATTATACATAACCCTGATATATTAATGTTGATTCACTTTTATGTTCCTACTATTAAATCAAGGTTCCCTATTATGAATTATTGTATTGATTGTTCTACGGTTTCAGGCAACAATTCTGTCATAAATAGATTACACACCATTGCTAACTTTTTTGCTAATTTCGCTGATGTTTTGTTATAAAGCTGTAATTATCAAACACTTAAGCAGTGGATATTTCAACGAGTTCACTAAATAACAGTTTTATTTTAGTTTCTGTTTTCGTTTTCTTCTTCATTGATTTAATTTACTTTACATTAAGGTACATATTTTTTTCTTTTGTTTTGTTTAATTATATCTCATAACTATTCCTTTTATTCTCGTTTCTGTACCTTACATTAATTATTTAGGTGTGTGTATATTTCAGTGGTGCCGTTAATTATAAATCAATAAATACGTACAATGATTCCGGGATTTCATAGATAGAGAGACCTTACTTGAAAACGGTTTTCTATAGTGAGACCTTACTAGATATCATAGATCTTACTAGACAACGGTTGTACCTACGGTAAGACCGGGTTTGCATAGTTAGGGAGACCTTATTTGAATACGGTTATTTATAATGAGACCTTACTAGATCTCGCAGATCTTACTAGATAACGGTTGTACCTACGGTAAGACAGGGATTCGCTAGATTTTAGTTGTTCACTGTTGTACTTACATTGGGAAAGTTGTACTCCCAATGAGACCAGGATACTATATATATATATAGTATCACTAAAATTGTTACCTACTGTAAGATCGGAATTAAATAGATTTTAGTTGATCAGAGTTGTATCTTTACAGTGATACAGTAGTTGTACTTGCAGTGAGGTCAGAATACAATAGACACATAAAACAATAGATATTCTTAAAGTGAGACAGTGGTACTTGCAGTAGAATTGAGCATCTATAGATTAATAAATCTTACTTGATCACAGTTGTACCTACATTGAGACTGTTGTGCTTTCCGTGAGACCGGGATTCAATAATTTTTACTTGATCATAGTTGAGAATACATTGGAGTAGAAACTGCTTGCAGGAAAATCTATATCATAAATACATTTGATCACAGTTATACTTGTGGTAAGACTGGTATTCAATTGATTCAGTTGAACTTACCGTGAGACCGGGAGCGCCTGTCTTGCCGTCCACGCCGGGAGGTCCAGGGGGTCCTTGCAGGGTTTCGGGCATGGTGAAGGATTGCAGGAGCTGGGTCATGTTGCAGGCACACTTTCCGGGAGGTCCGTAGCCCTCGCCCAGGATTTCCTGAAATATTATAATATTAAACGAATATGTTATTACAGTATTAATTAAGATAAATAACTGTTTAAAAAGTGTTTTGTTTGTAATCTATCGTTAGTATGTAAGTAACACGGAGACACTCATGGCATAGCGGGTGAAATATATACCAAAAGTTTTATCAAAAATAAATGTTCGTTTTTAGTATTTGATCAGTTAACATTATTTAAAGATAGCTAACTTTTGAAGAGGTCAAAAATATTTCTCCCATAATAATGATTACAAAAAAAACGTAACAAAATGGAACAAAGTAGATAGCGAAATTTTTTTTTAAATTGATTCTTTTGTGCTGATATTTTTAACTTTTCCTGATAATGATTCAGCGTCAGAAGTTCTTACGTTCTTAGTACTGCTAAGAACGTAAGAACAAGTATCGTAACAAAATTATAAAATTTAAAGTTCCAGGAAATTAATACACAGACACTTACTTCAAACTCACTACTTTAAAAAGTAACTAAGTAGTTCAACTAAGCTAACATTTTCACAAAATGAATCAGGCACGAGGGTCGAATTGAACCTTTTTATACTTATTATACTATCAAAGATACAAAAAATAAATACATTTTTCGAAACAAAAACACATAAAAAGTGATAAATGGCGAAATTTAATTAAATAAATGTTTGATTATTTTTTTTATTTATTTTTTTTTAATTCCTTTATTTTTCCCAATTTTTACATTAATTACATACAATATTATATAAATCAATAAGAATAATGGGAACCCACTAAGGCGCAGCCTGTGCGTGGGTAATATATTTAAGTTATTATTTTATTGTACCTAGAAATAAACAAATTGTGGGCATATAAAATAAAAACAAGATTACATTTTGTATAAGCGTTTTGTATAAAAAGTGTTTATAATAGTGTATAGTGAAGTTATAAGTGTTTATTGTAATATATGTAATATATGGTGAATATTTTATGAGAAACATAAATTGATACAAATTAAATAAAAAAAGTTTCAACTGCTGTGTCGAAAAGCCATAATTTTAATTCTTTTAAATATTGAGGAAGTTTAGTTATCACTTGAATATTTTTCGGTAAAAGATTGAAAGTACGAAGTCCAATGAAACTGCAGTGTGTTTGCATTTGTTTTGTGTTCGTTTGGGGAGTATAAAATACATTATTATTTCTAATGTTGGTTCTGTTTTCATTTATTTCGAATTTATTTTTGTTTTTAAAGATGTATTTCATAGTTTGCAAAATAAATAGTTTACGGAGACAGAATAGTTTAGATTCTTTGTATAACTCATCCGTTGAAAATGTTCTTTTCCGACTATACATAACTTTGATGATATAATTTTGAATTATTTGTAAAGGTTTGATATGTGCATTAAGCGCACCGCCCCATCCTATTATTCCGTATATGAGTGAAGATTGCACCAAAGAAAAATAAATAATTTTCAGTTTTTCAACATTGAGCACTTCTTTTAGTCTATGTGTATGTAAGATATCTTAATTTACAGACGGTATTATTAATTTGTGACTGCCAATTTAATTTTGTATCAATAACAATACCTAAATATTTAATCTTTTCAACTTTTCCGAGTTCAAAGCAAGATGAGCATATTTCTTGATTACAGTTAACGTTATGTATTCGAATTTTAAGGTCATTAGGGGGTTTATTTTTACTATTTTTAGAAAAGGTTAGGTAAAATGTTTTATTATAGTTTAAGAAGAGTCTATTACTTTCTAGCCATGATGAGACATATGTAATACATTTTGTTGCCTTCAAAAAAGTTTCAGGCCAGGATTTTCCATTCACTATTATTACTGTATCATCTGCGTAAGATATAATTTTACCAGGGATTATAACATCACATAAATCGTTTATGTATATTAGAAAGAGAATTGGGCCAAGCACAGTTCCCTGTGGTACTCCATTTTTTATTCCTGTTTCAGTACTATAAAAATCCCCTATTTTTGTTTTTTGTTTTCTGTCTTTGAGATAGCTAGTAAGAATTTTTAGTGTATCATTTTTTAAACCTATTTGATTCATTTTTTTAATAAGTAGATTGTGATTTACCGTATCAAAAGCTTTTTTAAGTCTAGGAATATAGCTAAACTCTTTTTATTTTGATCAACAGATGTGTATAATTTTTTAGTCAGATCGAATATTGCATCTTCAGTGCTTAGTTTTGTTCTGAAGCCATATTGATTTTGGGACAGAATTTTGTTTTATTCTAGGTAATTCATTATTCTATTTTTGATACATTTTTCAAATATTTTTGAGAGGTTTGAGACCAAGGAAATAGGTCTGTAGTTGTCTAATATGTGCGTTTCTCCTGATTTGTGAATTGGTATTATGATAGAGGTTTTTAATTGTTCGGGAAAATGTCCCTCTTTTAAGGATATATTAAAAATATGTAGCAATGGAGTTAAAATGTAATGTTTTATTTTTTTTAGTGTGTTACCTGATAAACCATCAATTCCTGTAGAATTTGTTGATTTTAGACCGTCAATGTGTTTATCAATTTCATCTGTTGTGATGGGTGAAAAATATTCTAAGGAGTTAATTGAATCGTTAGTTGAGTCTAAGTGTAAAGATGAGTCTACGGGTATTGTATTATCAATTTTGCTAGAAAATTCAAGTATTTGATCTACTACATTTGTAAAAAAGTTGTTAAAGTTTTCTGCAATAGTCGATTTGTCAGTTATAATATTTTCATTTATTATAATCTCATTGACATCGGTTGATACTTTTTTTTTTTGTTCGTGATTTCATTAATAATATTCCATGTTTTTTTGGTATCATTTTTTGCACTATCAATTTTTTCACAATAATACTTCTTTTTGCAATTTCTTATTAACCTATTTAGTAAATTTCTGTACATTAAATATTTCGTTTTCATGAAAGGCATAATTCTTGTGTTATTTTTTTGACAGGCTTTTTGATAATTTAACATCTCTTTGTATAATTTATCTCTTTGTTTGATAGAGACTATTAGTCCTACAGTGATCCAAGGCTTAATTTTTTTATAATTTCTCTTAGTGATGACAATTTTATTTGTACTCTTGGAAATATAAGCTTCTAGAGTTTTATAAAATAATTCTAATGCTGAATTTGGGTTAGCTATTGATAGTATGTTGTCCCATTTTTCTGAATGAAGTAAATTGTTTAATGTGTTGTAATTAATTTAATTTATTTCAACAGTGTTAGAGTATTCTTTTGAATTTGTGGTTAACGGCCCTCGCTACTAAATGTTTCTAGCGCGAATTCGAATATCTAACTCGCTGCACCTGGCAGCTGGCCGGTGCGTTCCATTCAATACAAGACACGCACAGAGCAAAACAAATTATTATTAATTAAAGATATTGTGATTATGAAAATTATGTTAAAATATATTTTAGAATGTAATGCAATATTACAATAGCTTGATTCATGGAGGAGGTTCTCAGTAACAACATTTAATATAACTTTTTATTTGGATTTTTTTTGTTGATAAATACAATTATAAAGAGTTACAAAAGGCTTCCCTTTGTTCCAGCCTGGTTTCTCAGTGCGGCGGGGCACTGTTAATACTAAATTGTATAGTTTAATTTGAGGTCACGGGTTCAAAAGCCGGCGAGGACAAAACAAATTTAATTTAATTTATATAAGTATGTCATATTATAGAATTAAAATAAATTTTATATAGTTACATATAATGAATCTGTACCTCGTTCAAAAGTGGAAGATACGTTCAGTATCACCCTGGTGAGAGACCATAATTCAGGATTGAAAGTTGCTTGAGAACGGCGTAGATATGTTTAGTGACTAGATCTGAATAGCCTGGAACTTTCCAACCCCCCATCTTCCCTATCTCTAAAAATGTAGACCACATACATAAGGAATATAAATGAAATTTCTTTTGAGGACACTTCAATGAAAATGTTATTGATCTTCTTAAAAATTCTTACATGTTTTGGTTTTAGCTGAAACCAATTTTACTTTACTTCTTTTCGGTATTATGCACTTTGAATTACTCAGGATTTATAATAGGCATGCAGCGATTATGTCCAGGATCAATTAATTCGGGTAGCATGCAAAAATTGTAAAAGCGATTCAGCTGTTCAACCATATTAGTCTGCCGAAATTCGTCATCCCGTAAATTTTTTTCGATTTTTATCCGAGTTCAGTCCATACAACAAATATACAAATAGCTTTTTTTGTTACATGTAATTGGCCCTGAACCTGGTAAAACCAATCGTGAGATGTATTTACCAGAATTTCTCCATTTTTGCTAACATAATTTTTTTGGATTTTACTGCTTCTTATATGAGCATGCTGCGTGCTGCGAAAGGACATTTAATTTCAATCACGGTGTATTCAGAAGAAATTCCATCTGGTGTCGCACCCATATACGGATACTCTTCATGTATGAAAAGACCACACTTTTCTATGGTAATGCTTTCTAGTTCTGCAAGCTCCTTCAGGACATTGTATTCATGTTTGACTTTGACTTTGGACGATACCCTCAACACTACATCACTTGTTCCTGTATTCTCTCTGAAACCAAACTGATTGCTAGAGAGTATATTATATGTTTCTAAGAATGATACCAATCTCGACATAGCTAATCTCTCTATTACTTTTGAAAGAGTATTGAGTAAGAATATAGGTCTGTAATTATTAACATCTAGACGATCTCCATATTTAAAAAGGGGAATTACTTTAGCTTTCTTACAATGAGAAGGGAACATCCCACTCTCGAAGCTAATACAGTGTTTTCCAATAAGAGGTGTTATTTTGAATAGCCCGCTATTTCGGTAGATGTTACTTTTGAAGCTGTCATTTTTTTACATTTGACAAGTAGAAACAACGCCATTAATAAAATGGAACGATACACGCTTCAACAACGCATTGAACTTATTAAAATTCACTTGAGTGAATCAAATGCAAATCATTTTGAGTGATGAGGCCCATTTCCACCTCGGTGGCTTCGTCAACACGCAAAATCGTCGCATCTGAGGCTCGAAAAACCCAAGAGTTATTGTTAAAAAGCCTCTTTACACTCAACGTGTGACTGTTTGGTGCGGTTTATGGTCCGGCGGAGTCATTGGACCTTACTTTTTTGAAAATGAGGCTGGAGCAACAGAATGGACAACAGTGAATGGACTGCGCTACCGAAAAAAAATGAATGATGTTTTAAGGCCGGAATCGGATGGTATTAATCTGGACAACGTTTACTTTCAACAAGACGGCGCTACGTGCCACACAAGCAACGAAACCATTGATATTTTACGATTAAATATCAAAATTACACCTCTTATTGGAAAACTCCTGTATTTACAAGGTGAGATATGAGACAAGCTAATTCGGATACATGCATTTTATACACCATAACACTTAAAGAATCAATACCGCACGAGAAAGACATTTTTAAATCATTTATCACATTTGTGACTTCAGAAATGCTAGTTGGTTTAAAATAAAAATTGTCCCCTGTAACGTGAAGTTCAGATTTAAAATCATTCACCAGACACATCTCAATAGTTTTATTAGCACTGCACAAATTACTAGCGAAGCTTGGACCAATGTCACTGAAGAAGTAATTTATATGATTAGTAATTATATTTGGACTCTCTTCTATTGAAGTAATAATACTATTAATTTTCAATTTTTTAAGGTAGTTTGTTTCTTTAGTTGTTTAGTGACTAGATCTGAATAGCCAGGAACTTTCCAACCCTCCTTTTCCCTATTTCTAAAAATGTGGACTACATACATTAGGAATATAAATGAAATTTCTTCTGAAGACACTTCAATGAAATAAAATGTTATTGATTTCTTCGAAACAATTCCTTTTTACATGTTTTGGTTTTAGCTGAAACCAATTTTACTTTGTTTCTTTTCGCTATTATGCACTTTTCTAAATACTCAGGATTTCTAATAGGCATGCAGCGATTGTGTCGAGGATCAATTAATTCGGGTAGCATGCAAAAATTGTAAAAGCGTTTCTTGACATTATCAAGCTCGAAGTCATATTGGGTACGTAATTATTGTCGCCAGTATCCCGTTTGCAAAAGTATGCCCGTTCCTTGCATAGTGAGTGGTCTCCAAATACATGTTTTGGACCATTCAATATATCCAAATAAAACTGTTTTATTTTTCCTAATTCAAAGTCTTCCGGTACGTTATTGCACAACGTACAGCCGTTCTCAGGCGTAAAATACGGCTTGACACAATCTTCCTCAATGCTAAGGGATACTTCTAACAGTGATTTAAGTTTTTTGCAATAATTTCGAAGTAAGTGATTTCGGCATTCGATCTTTTCGACTGAAACATTTTTATACGATGTGCTTCTTTTATTTTATTGTAAGTGCTGGAATATTTTATATACTTTTATATTTTAAAAACATCAAATTGTTTATTACTATATTTATTATAAACCCGAAAAAAAGTTAACAATAAATTAATTCTTAATAATATGAAATTGTTTATTACCTAGAAACCCGAAAAAATGTTAACAATATATTAATTCTTAATAATATTAAATTGTTTATTACCTAGATACCCAAAAAAATGTTAACAATAAATTGATTCTTAATAATACTATTTGACACTACACAGCTTCGACGGAAACGCACAGATGAAACATAAAAAAAGGCGACACACTATTATAGTCCCTACGCGCAACGCATAGAGTGGAATATTGTTGAAACGTCTCATGGAAGTGTAATAATTACGCGGAATTTCGAACTTTGAAAAAATATTGACACGACGGACCGTAGAAAGCGTGCATTCACGGCCACCTCATAGAGCCGAATGAGTAGGAGAATTCTTTGATGTTCATTATATAGTATTTAACGAAAATAAATTGTTAGTAAAAACATATATCTCGACAGAAAAATGTATTTATGATAGCCTAGCGTGGCTACATTATCGATATTTTGACGATTAATAACTTAGATTGTCGTTTGAATCTGACAATTCATGATTCTTCATACAACGATTGAGATCGCTAGTAAGGAAGGCCCTTAAGATGTTGTGTCCGTAGAATGTTGGGTAGTGGTCAGTAATGTTTGTTTTTAGAGTTGAAGATTTAGTTATAATGTGTTTGTGTGTTTTGATAAATATGTGATCTAGAGTCGTGGAATTATTTAGATTTTCTCTTGTTGGTGAGTTTATGTATGATTGATATCCTGCATAAGACAAACAATCTAAGTATTCATTTGTACATTTTGTTCTTTTGTTGTTTTCATTAATGTTTATATTAATATCACCAGTTAATATTGAAAAGTTAAAGTTATTTCTGTTTGTCATTTTTATAAGTGAATTAAGTTCATTATTGAATAGAGATTCATTTAAGGAAGGTGATCTATAGATAGCTAATAGCAAATAAGTGCAATTACTATGGGTAAATGTTAATTTTATTGCGTTAGCTGTTTTAAAGTCTAGAATTTCGAAGGCAGGTTTTTTAAGACAATTTTTTATAAATAAAGTGATTCCATCGTGACCAGTATGTTTACATTCGGATGAAATAGTTACATATCCTGGCAAGTTATAGGGAATTACTTCTTTCATTTGCGTTTCTGTTAAAATGACAATACTAGGAGAAAAATCAAGACTATCGAGAAGAATACAAAGCTCATCAAAGTGCCTTCTTAAGCTTCTAATATTCATATTAAGAATTGAAAAGTTGACGTCCTTAAAGTGATTATTTAGTTCACTAGTGTTTTTACAAATGTAATTTTCATACAAAAAATTTTCATCAGACATTTTGATGGATATAAGTAATTTTCACATGCAATGCGGTTAGATGGTCCTTTATTCTGAAGGGATGTCATTCGGCTGCCTTATATGGATGATTGGAGCTGTTTCATCTTTTCTCATCATAACGTTACCGTTTTTCGCCCAGATGAATTTGTAGCCGAGTCTTGAGGATTTCGCCAGAAACAGGATGTGTTTATTTAGTTGCGTTAATTGTTCGTTTATGAAAATTTTGTTATCTTCCGGAAAATTTATATTTTTAGTGTACAAGACACCATATTTTCTTTTTTGGTCGATGATTTTGTCTTTTGTTTCTTTGTTTTGGAATAATACAATTAAGGCTGGATATTTGTTTAAAGGGTTTCTGTTTCTGATACGATATATATTTGTTATTTTTGATGATTCCATTTCGCATTTGATGGTTTCCATAATATTATTGACTATTTTTGGTAAGTTTTCATTTTCTTTAAAAGGAATACCTTGTATCTCAATGTTATTTTATTTGTGTAATTGTTCCAGTTTGTTTATTTGCTGTTTTATTTCGTTGTTTTCTGATTGCAGTTGTTTGATCAGTGTATCTTTCTTTTTATTATTTTCTTCATATTCATCAATTTTATTGCAACAAAATTCTAGAGATTTCTTAAGATCTCTTAGTTCATTTTTAATTTGTTCTCTAAAAGATTTCATCAATTGTTCCGATAAATCTTCAAACTTTTTTTCCATGAATTTAAATATTTTATTTGTGTTGTAGTCATCATCAGAGTCGCTAGATGGTGTTTTTTTGGTGGTTTTCTTTAGCTTGCTCATTTTAATGTATTTGATGAAATTCACTAGATGGCGTTACACTTATATTATTATAGTTTTTGATTATTATTTTTTCTTTTATTTAAAAAAAAGTTGCTTTAAGCAGGGAGCGAACTCAGCTCCTCCGCGACAATAGTGATAATATTATTGTTTCTAATAATCTGAAGGTAGCGCTCATATATATGATATTTGTATTTGCACCACGGATTAGCAGTAGGTACAATATATTCCTATATAGTATCTCAGCTTTTTAGTTTGTTCACGTTTCATTAAACTAACACGACTCTTATAAATGATAGACAAATATTATGATGTTGAAACGCGTCGGGAGTTCGGCAAATGTCTAATATCGATGTTGGATTCTGGAGTAAGTAAATATTGATTTTAGACAATTTGTGAGACCTGTTCACATTACAAATTATACATGCGCGAGAAATATACATTTTAAGGCTAAATATTTTCATAAATTCATGAAATTATGGTACGTATCTACGTTTTCTATTTATAATTGCAAGTAATATTTATGTCAAAAATAAATTTGACCACAATGACGTTTCTTGTCGGAATAATAAAAAAAAATGTGAATTTTGTCCCTAGAAAAACAAATGCAAAGCCGAATGGATCTCAAAATCCCACTAACAACTAAACTTATGAAGCGGTGCTTTAAATCTTTTCTAATTTATGATGATGAATTACGCAACAGGTAAATGGTTCTAACATATAGTCATTAAAAACAAGAAGTTATTATTCCATTTACTATGTATTATTGTTACAATCAATATAAATAAAAATGTTAATATTCGTTTCTCTAAAAATGTTAAATCTCCGAAAGTTCTTCCCCGATTGCTCGGAAATTTTGACACAAATTTGCATTCAAATACGCGTGTTTATATCAATTTGTACTTATATTATATATATGTACCTATTGCAGGTAAAAACATACTTTTTGTCACTTTGTCAGGTAAAAACATCGCCATCTGTTGCAGGAAATTTTAAAACGAGCTATTGTTTCTCTATCTGCACATAAAAACTGAGCAACGGCAACGCGTGGCGATGTACATCTATTATTATAAATAAAAATATTCTGTGCGTTATGAATTTTAAATGAATTGTGAAAATACTCACGTCATTAAATTAATCACGCGTTGAATTGAATTATGAGGAACAATTAATTGTTTTATAAGGATAAATACTTAATAGCGTCAAACTGTTCAGAGCTGTTAGAAAATGGCTACCCTATATAAGTACATATAATATAACATTATTATTTATTTTCCTGTAAAAAAAATAATGAATTTGAAATATTTGTTTTTTATATTGTGAAACTAACTTGGATTAATTTCGTAAAATTTCCGCCTGAACACCATAAATGAAGATGAAATCATATCTCTAAAGTTAAGATGTTGAAAGTTTTCTTGCATCTGATTTCCATATTTTTTGTAGGAAGGAAGACTCGGCGGAGTTTAAGGACTTAAAACAACCCCTAATGAAAACTTCAGCGCGCAATTACATCTATCTCGACGGCGCGGGGTGAAAACGCGTGTCGAGCGCTTAATCATTACCGAACGAACAATTTCTTTTTGATTCGTAAAAGAAAATAATTAAATTTCCAAAAATGCCTCGAAATTTTCTATCTGGTGTTAGATAGAATGTTTTTTTTATATTTACAGAAAACCAATGTCTAAATGAGTACTTTTAGGAAAACAAATACAATTTTGAAAAAGCTCACCCGAATCAAGTACATCCACCGTTCGTCTATATTTGTTAAGAGTTTTTGAGAAAATTGTGGATTAATATTGCTTATCCATTGCATGTATTTATTTCCTTCAAGGAACATCCTCCAAGTATTTGCCCAAGGGAAATACATAATCACTAGACTCGAGCATGTAAGATATTTATTAAAAAAACATTATTCAGAAAATAAACATTTATTCGAAAGATACAATGTACTCCGATAATAAGAACATATAAAGTGGTAATACAGGATTCCACAAAAATATATAAAATAACACTGTTACTAATGTGAATTTTTGAGCTGAAATTCGAAATTCAAAACATAACATCTTCTTATAATGAGATTTCTCTCCTACAACGTAATTTCACATTATATAAAAATGTATGAATTACGGCATGCAAAGGATAGAACTTTATAATTTTTCAGAAATACTGAATAGTACCGAAAATATAAGCCGTCAAAGTGATAATATTTTGCGAGGCCAGCCGATAAGCGTGTGACGTCACGGTTCATAAAATGACTGGCACTGCCACATAAGATATAGGACGCGGCGGTAGGTGGTACTGCTATTCGAATTGTTCTGAATTGTGACTCAAATTAGTAAGTTATATTAGTAAGTACAATTTTAACCCATGTTCAATTCATCCCATTTTAATTCAATTCATTTTAACTTCATCATTTTTAATTCCAGCACGCGTAAAATATACCCTCTTAAGATTACCTTAGACTGGGTGAACGTTAGAAATGTCATACTCATAAAGATTATCGTCCATAAAAGAGGTTTTGATCGAATGATATGAGTATAAAAAATAATATACGGTGAATGTAGATACCAGTTATTTTTTGCAGATTGAGAACCACAAGAATAGTAAGCAGAACTCACCTTAACTCTACTCCTCTGAAGACGAAAGCAATGGAAATAAAATTCAAACACTTTAGACATAAGGAACACAGGGAATAGTTGCATGAAAAGGTAGTGGTTTTAATATGCAAAAGTTTCAGCAGCTTGCATAAAGCTTTTACTTTAATCGTTCAAAAGTATTACGGTAATAAACGTAACGGGAAATGTGTGTTATAGTTAAGCAATGGTGTATGTAACTTCAAGGGTAGTGTACCTGTGCCACCGTCTCGTGCATTGCAGTCAGAATTTCAATTTGCCTTTGATAGAAGCTATTTCAAATTTTAATGACAGAGGCGTGCTAAAGTAATTTGACACATCGATAACTCATAATGCGATTATTTAAAGATTTCCAAGTGTGTTAAAATCATTTCCGTCAAACTGGGGCGAAGTTTGCAGTTCTGAACAAACAAGTGCTGATATTTGAACATTCTAACTCTTAAAATCATTTTAAGCAGTATTTTTTCGAAATTCAAGCCTTTTATTCAGATTTGCTGATATATTGGTGATTATAACAAATGAATGAAAAAAAATTGTAGTGCTAAAAAGGAATCTGTTTTAATATTAAAAGTTTTCAATTGTTTACTTAGATATATAAATCTTTAAAGGTAAGGATGATACTCACATCGGTTCCAAATCCTGAGCCGCTGGCTAGACCATCCTGAGAGACACCTGGCTGGCCTGGAGGACCGGGGGGTCCTGGTGGACCGCGAATAGACTCTCCTGGGAGACCCTGGAATTAAACATCATATTGAAATAATCATTTTAAAAACAACAACAAAAAATTGCTTTCCAAAAAAATTTTCCATTCACCACAATAACTCAGCGGATCTCACGGATCTCATTCCGTTTTGTATTGGAAATTTAAACGACAATTAGGCATCCTCAGGTGGCGCGGTTACAAAAAAAAACAATTTTTTTGAAGTCACAATAGATATTATGATGGCATGCAGTATGTCAGTATTAATATCAGTATCTGTATGAACACAGGTTCCTCCGTAAGACATTTGCTTTTGACAGATAATTTGTTACGAACTCTTTTAATTCATTCGTTATAGGCCCGCAGTCCCATTTTTAACAGGAAAACGAATAATTTGAACAGATTTTTAATAAATCAACGGTATTTCATATCAGTAAGTTTTCTCCGTGAAGTGACATCCGTTAAATCCGTTAAACAGTCCAAAAGTGTCTTAGACGCAAAGCGCATGAAACTCAAAATCACTCAAATGCATCAATTTCTTGATGCCACCATTATTACTTATAATGCCCTCGATGTCATCGCAGGTAAATAAAACTTTGTGTATTTTCTTTAGTCTTAAAAAGATAGCGACCTAGTACATTGAACTAATGTATAAATCGTTTGTCAACGTCTTGTGATTAATTAACCAATGAGAAATTAAATCGAAAGTGGAATAAAATCCGTTTATAGTTATTGACCCAACCTAACCTAACGTAACCTGCCCTAATCTGACCTAACCTTACCTACACTTGATTAGACCAAATATGACATTGAGGCAATAGTGGAACAGAATCCAATTACGTTGATGACGGCAGCATGAGAACAGGTCGTTCTTACGACTAGATTTTTTTATAAGCTCGGGCGGCCTCTAATACCTGTATCAACGAACCCCTTGGTAAGTACGGACCGAAGACAACCTGTAAGGTGTTACTTACACAAAAAATATTTCAGATATATTATGTGAGTACTTATAATTAATTCAACTGGATTATAACTGATTCAACTGGACTTTTTACAAATACCTAACTGAAATCTGAATGAATTGCAATATTGATTTATCGAAATTCTAGATTTCAAACAGTTGCAAATACATCTTCTGTATTTTAAAATAAATATGTGGCACCATTTTATTTAATAATCAAATAATCAAACGTTGCTTTGTGTCATCATTTAACATAAAAAAGAATACTTTTCTTTAGTTTTAACGACTAGTAATTTATTACCATTTAGTTAGATGAATACATTATTAAAATTTTTGTTATAAAATATTCTCATTCGACCTAACAAACATTTAAAGAGTATTGCCACACTTGATGATATTTATAGAACCTCACTTTGTTATACATTTTCTTAAGAAAAAAATTCAAATTTTAGTCTTTTTTAATGCTGATTTTATATAAAATGAACTTTTATGGATATCGGGAAAACGCTAAACGCGTGTAAACCTTTGTACACAGTTAACGTATACTCGTTTAAATTTCAACAGCTCGACTGTGGAGTGGTTTTCCGGCCTTTTTGTTTATTCCCTTCTACAACATGTATACAGGTTCAGTCCTTTCTTTCCACAAAAAGACTTTCCACACAGAATCCCCAAATATGAGATAAGATAGGCCTTGTGGGAAATTATTTTTCTTAAAGGCCTTCTGTGTGGAATAAATGCATTTTTTTTAAGAGTGGCAAAAAATCTAACTCCAAAAACCCTACGTATAATTCATGATTTAACCTGCGTACTTTTTCATTTATATTTCTGTTCTATTTTGAATTTAATTAAGCAATTCTAAGTGATATTGTACCCGGGAAAAGAATTTCATTCTTCGTCATTCAATGGCTTGTGAAAGTCTGTATTTTATGCCGAATTGAATCAAATTCAATTCACCTGTATTTGTATGGCGAGATTTTAATTGTACATTAATGAGTGGTACTTATTACGAGTTAATGTGTTTCAGTCTGGGGCGGCTTTATATTGGTAAGTAAACGGGTTTTACATCATTGATACATGAGCTATCAAACCACCTACCTTCATATTTTTGAAATTGTTCTGGAGAATTGGAACTAAATAAAGGTTAAAGACGTTTCGTGAGCAGAAGAGATGAAACGTAAGGTACGAGTGGTTTTATTTTGGCACTAATACCTGTATCCACATTCAATCACGCCATCTTGTTATTTGCTTGATGCTCTGTATCTAGCACAGTAAAACGGTTAAACCCTATATCATTACAACTTTAACTAAATCCACTATCTATGTCAGTTACCAGTTCTTGGAAACATATGCAGCATTACAAAAAAAATGTAAAATCATTCATAAAAATATGAAATAAGCGGGGGCCAAGGTCAGATCCTTGGGGAACTCCCGAGGTTTCTAGAGAAGAACTTTTGTATGTTTTTGAATGAGCAAAATTGGCACTATAAAATTTACTGCACATTTATGACTTATTTTGTTTTGTTGGTGATGGAGAGGTCCTTTCAATAGAACAGTAGAAATGATCGGCAAACGTCCACCGTGCAACGATCTGATAATTTAAGAATTAAATAATCATCAGTGTAGCTTTAATAATTAAGCATAGTTAAAAGTAACAATTTAACCAGTAAATAAATAATTACTTTATAGACAAGGGAAAAAAAAACATTGGTGATAGGAGTAATACTGAATTTCAGATTATTTAGTCTTTATTATTTAGTACAAAAAAACGAGATATTATATAACGGGTTATATAATTAATAACGGGATTATATTTGTACGATTTCTAAAGCTGAAAGTTTATATAAAAACACATCAGAACAAGGAAATTGCTGCAGAATGATCATGAATGATACAAAGAAATAGTGCTAATTTATGGATCCGTAGGTACCGATTCTCTGAATTTTTAAAACGTAAGTTCCAATTTTAATAATTAAAATTAGTATATTAAAGTATAAGTGGATAAACAGGTCTTTAAAAAGACGCGCGATTTTTCGAGCACGACGGCGTAGCCGAGTGCTCGAAATAAAGCATGTGTTTTAAAGACCAGTTATCCACGAATACTTTACGCTATTTTTTTTATTGGTACACTTTGAAAACATAAATATTGATATTATTATTAAAAATTTGGAAATAAGAACTATTAATGAATTCGTGATGTGACATCACAGTATCTTGTTGTCATGGAAATGAAAAACACAAACATTAATTTGCAATCTGTCACATAAGATTAATAGTTGACATCACAGTTTTTACTAGTTATTGTGTGTTGTAAAATGAGTTCTAACATTCATAATTCAAATACCAAAGCAGAATCGCGGTTAATACGTGAAAAATCCAAAGACGTTTATAAAAAAGAATATGAAAGGTTCATAAAATGGATGGAGCAGCAAAACGTAGTAGATGTAGATGAACGAGTTGTGCTTGCTTACCTCCAGAAAATGTCGGAACAGTACAAAGCATCGACTTAGTTAAAAGTTGACATTTAGACTTCACATTTTGTTGATTTGTTGATGTTGCCATGGTAACTTTAAAAAACGCGCGTTCCATAAAGTGCGATTTAAATACGCTAGAGCGTACTTTAAATGAGTAAAAAAGGGCACCAATAAAAAAAAATTTGTTTAAAGATTATTTTACAGGAAGGCAGGTATATTATCGTTTTTCTGAATTTTTGACACAATCAGTTCAAACACACTAAAATAATAATCTAACTTTATTGAACAAGAGTTAAAATCACTCACAGACAGACCGGAAACTGAATTTAATTGTTTATTAGTGAATGATGCACAGTGGACGATGCTGGCTTGATTCGTGTAAAGTAAATTTAAACAAGGTTTTTTTCAAGGGTCTGTGAAAATATTTTTAACAAATTCAAAAAATACGTAATTTACTTAGGACATGTTTTTTCTGAGAATTTTAAAAGTTAATTTTAAATTTCTGTGAAAAATATTTTTAAGTTCTGTTATTATTTCAGTTCTGTCAAGCAACTAATCTATAATGATATAATAACAGAACTTAGATAAGACTTTCACAGAACCCAAAAATGAACGTTGAAATCTGATGAATTGTTCAAATTCATTGGCAAAATCCATCCTTATATTTACTTCTAAATATTGTTGGGTTTCTATGGAAAATAACTGCAACATACCAACATAAAAACACGAAAGCTTCAAATATTCTGAATAAATTAGTTTTGATCTATGAAATATTTATTCTAATTCCTAAAAATGTAAAATGGAATCAGTCCAAAAATGATTAACAATTCATACAATGGAATGCTTCCTATATACAAAATATATTAAAACAATGCATGACACTTTGTTGAACCGTTCTCAAAATAACAAAGACCTTAATAAGATTCACGTGTATCCAAATAAGATATAAATGTACATATATTATGTGCGCTTTGAATATATAGGTTCCACTTTAACATTAAATTATTCAAATAAAAAAGACTTTTTAAATTAAGGTCTTTTTCAGCACACAAATCATTAATGATCATCAGAAAAAATAATAAAGAACATAGAAAAAAAATAGATTGCTTAATCATTAAATAATTACGATCACCCTTTTCGCGTTGTTTTATTATAATACTGGAGCAGCCCCTTAAAAATCAACGGAAAAATTAAAAAAAAGTATTTTTTTATTTTATTTTTTCTCGTTATTGTATTTATAACAACTTCTATTACTGAACTATAATTTGAGATTAATTATAATATTTCTATATTAAATGAAAAAAATACACTTTGTAAAACACCACTTTTATTATGAATTAATATTAACAGCCAACCAGGTTTCGCTTAGCTCAAGCTTCGTCAGGGCTTATTATATCAACTTAAGTTATTTTCATACAGACACATATATATATATATAGAAGAAAATAAAACAATGAGTGAAGGAGATAGAAATAAAATAACAGACACGAGTGAAAGAGATAGAAATAAAAGAGCAGACACCTTATTAGTGCTAGAACGAGAAAGGATGTAGACTGATTACAGGATGGGTAGGTAGGGAGGGGGAAGGGAGGAAACAGTTTTATCAGAGGTTAACGGAATAAATTAAATATTGGACTATAAGTTAAATTGATTTGATTGTTGATTATATTTGATTTATTATTGAATGGTTAGTTTCTAGTAGATGATTCGCGAATTCTGAAAAAGTATTTTTAATTAAACACCTCAGGTGTTTTTGTTATTTGTTTTTGGGGTGTTATGCCGTGTTGCGCTAACTCCTTCTTTAGCCAACGTTTCGGACAGCATTATGAGGTTGTGATACCGTGTTGCCAGCTGCTATGGTATCACAACCTCATACATAAGCTCACATTTTAATACAACCTCAAATAACACATCTGCCCTGATGATGGACACTGCAATGCTGTCCGAAACGTTGGCTAAAGAAGGAGTTAGCGCAACACGGCATAACACCCCAAAAACAAATAACAAAAATACTTTTGGCCGTGAAAATCTTAAATCACCTCAGGTGTTATTTTATTCTTATGTTTACGTTCCGCGCCGTTTTTCCGATATAAAAAGCAGAACAATCATTACAATTAAGTTTATATATGCCCGAGTGGCTAAGTTTATCATCAATATCTTCAGTGTTAATTAAATATTTTCCTTAGTTATTATAAGTATAAAAAGCGGGCTTTATTTCTGGCTTTTTATAAGGAAGCAAAGTGTTTGCTTCCTTCTATAAAAATATAATATTTCTACTTTTATTCTTTTCGGCAGGTTCACGTTTCAACATTTATTATTATTTTGTATATTATTTAGCATTGTGACAAAAGCGCCACTGAGGAAATTGCCAAATTAACACAAATTGCCTTATGACATTTATGTGCTTCAAAAATGTTGATCCTGTCGACAGGTTAACGTTTTGACGTTTATAATTTATATCTAAAGCAGACCCGTCACAATTCACGGATTGTCTGAATTTTCGACATATCAGTTGACGAATGACAATTAAAATAATAGTGATGTTGTAAGTAGGCGTCTATATAAATAGTTCAAATTCAAGGCAAATCCTAATTTTAGAGTTTTTTTTTATTATGGCGACTATTCAAACATTCTACATACAAAATATGATGTTAAATATATATAAGTTATTCATTTCTGTTTTATTAGTTTTCTATGTCGTTTTTAACGTTTAGTTCAGAGTTTTTTCATTAATCTCTCTCAGCCAGGTTTTTATTCTTGATTTGTAATCATTCAAGTTAATTGCACAATACTGACGGACGCACAACCAAAAATAATATATTTTTAACAATATTGGTAGACCCAACAAACACATTATTTCAGTCTACAATTTAATAAAATAAATATTAACCGTCTAAAAAATATATAAATTTTATACGAGAATACCGCATAAGAGTCCCAATTGGTCCAAAACGTCTGGAGCCAGTGAGACTGTGAAAACCCCAATTGAAAGTGGGAAAGTATTGTAAATAATAATTTTATTATTATTATTGAAAATTATTAAATAACATTACCGTTAAGTGACACGGATTTTTTATTTAATATGACACCCACGAAAAACTTCCAAACGGCGAGCTTTGTGAAAATATTCAGAACTTTTCATTTGTTCCAAATCGTTCAATAAAAAATGTCGCTATACAAATTTTTAAAACTCTGGCGAAACCGGGTAGTAAAGCTAGTTATGTGAACTTCTATAACAACACGTTCATACTGATAGCTTTTGTGTCACCATTTATGTAAATTCACAAAATTTAACGAGCCCGGTTGATTTTACATCCCATTAAAATCACAAATATGGGAATAGCTGTTAATAGTCATTGATAAGTGACATTTCAGCAATTCATGACAAAATTATTGAAGTATCGTTATTTTGGTAATAATGATTCTGTTTGATGACTAAATCAGTATTACGTCATCAACTACATTTCTGCTCATATGACATGGTTTCCATTATTGATAATTTTTTAATGTATATATATTTTTTTTCTTTAATCTTTTAAATGAATGACAAATATTCCCGGGTTACGAATAACCTGAAAATATTTGAAAAACTCCTACTACCACCACAGTGAGCGGAAAATGTTGCTTGTGTTGTGATGGAGGACTTAGCCAGCCGAGAAATTGAACACAATACGCCTGGGTGAGACCCAAACACGATGCCAACTCAGCCGATGACCAGTCAATTAATAACATATTGTTGCTCCTGTATTTTGTGTGATAATATTTTATAACGAGATCGTCGAGTACGGGGCGGTTCATATTAAGTTTAAAGTACAAAATGTGGTAAATGATACAAAAGTATTTCGGAGATTTAATTTCGAACAAAAGATTTTTTAATAACAGAAAAAAGGATGTTCATTTTGCATAACAAAGCTTTCTCGGTTGCTAAAAATAATTCAAAGCATTATTACTAAGAGGAGAGAAGTAATTTCCGGCCGTTGATAAGCAATTGTTTTGAGTAGTAAGATATCATTTTTAAAATATAATTATTTTTTAAATGTATTACGACGATAATGTCAGCAACAACCGACAATTATTATTTAAAAATTGTTTTGTCATCATAGTATGGTAGGTACTATATGAATTTAAAACATACACATTACGACTGCTGTAACCTGAACTACCCGCAACATTCAGGTTTGCTGCGTTCTTCAAATCCATATTACAGTGTTGAATTAACTGGAGCTGTTTTTGGCATACTATGGCAATACTATTAATAGAAATAGAAATATAATAAATTTATCTATTTATTTTATTTATATACATTTATAAATATATGTATATATAATTACTTTTATTCATAATTATTTAAATATATGAATAAATACTTACTTTTAAGATTAGACAAGGGAAAAGCAAAACTTGGTGATAGGGGGATATAGGAGCAAATCCATTTAAATACTGAATTATAGATTATTTAGTCAAAGACTTAAAATACAATTTCTTATTAAATACTCTAAAAATACACACATTAGAAGATAGACGTAAAATAAACGATTTAACGTTCTTATTCAAAATACTTAACTCTAAAATCGACTGTTGTGAACTCTTGCAACATATAAACATACATACACCCACAGTAACAACACGAAAAAATACAATATTCTACAGCAGCACACATAAGCGTAACTACATTGCCCACTCTCCGATACAACGACTTCACACCATGGAAAATCATTACTTGGGTGATGTTGAAATATTCAATACCAACTTGGCAAGTTTTGTGGATCATTTAAAACATTTATTTCAACAATACTCCCAAACACACAATGTAAACCTACAAATAGCTGTAATTTTCTGTTTTTGTTTCTTGTGTTTGTATGACTTGTTGCATGGCTTTTATCAAATGTAATTTTATTCTTATTTTTTATGTTTCAAAGTATCTGTCAAATTAAAATTATACTACCAACCATGTAAAAACCCTCTGGGCGTTAAATAAATAAAAAATAAAATAAATAAATAAAATTATTATTTGGTAAAAAAATAACGGTATATTATATTTGTACGATTTCTGAAGCTGAATGATCACGAAAGATCGGTTTGTCTGAATTCTTAAATTCTAATTTCAAAATAACAATAATAATTTTCTGTTAAAATATATATAATAGGTAGGTATATTATCGCTTGACTGAATTTATGACACAATCAGTTCAATCTTGTGTTATGAAAGATTCACTCAAAAAAATCCCCGCAACACAAATTAGCATGTTTGATTAGTAAATGATAAACACATGCTGATAGTGCGATACGTATGCTAAAACTAATGGAATGAAATTAATTATATTCATATATATGTATACATATAATATATATATACACACCGATCGCTCTAGTGAATACGTATATTTTATGCTGTTTCATTTTCGTTTCGCTGGTTTTAAAAAACAATTACAATGAAAATGCTTCTCTAATACTGCAAAATGGCGTTGAATATTTGTACGCTTAACCTTTAAAAAACGTCACGGACATTTTATAAATATTGTAATATCGTTGCAAGAGCAGTCCTTTCAACTTCAAAGTGAAGCAATCAAACTTTTTTCATTATTTTCTCAGTATATGTACAGTTGCTAGTCGACAGTTGGTAACCAGAAAGTTTCCCCACTCGTGGGAATCAATATTAAGATATAACTCCAGTTGACAAATTCACCAAAGCTAATCATCAGAAGTTCAAAATAGAACGTGTTTTATGATAATAGGTACACGTATTTACTGTTTTTTCCTTGGAAACTTTTTCATGCAAAACGTGTCGAATTCTGAACATCATTTGTCATTTTTATACACCTAAATGACTTCGATGGCCTTGATAGATCATAGGTAATAATAATAACCGATAAACGAGTATTTATTGTATTCCATACAATACTATATCGCATGTTTCGTCTTTTATCGTTTTGTAATTTTTACGTTTTTTGATCTTGTTTTGAGGGGCTCTTTAGAAATTTCGAGCGCAAATAGCGTATTTTAAAAAAAAATATTAGTATTACATAAAACTTATTTTATCCTTTAAAAAAGATGAAAAGGTAACTCATACAAGATACCTAATCAGAAATAATAATTTCGGTTGTCTGTGCGTCCTGCGAACTTTGGTTCAATAACACGAATTTGCTTTGATTTAATTAGAACTGATTGCGTGAAGAATTCTGACAAGCAATGAAGTATCCACATGTTACATGTAACATAATATTTTCTAACAGAAAATTATTTTGATTGCCATTTTCAACATTGGAACTGATTTGTAAAGAATTCACTAAAGAGATAATATACCGGTATAAATATGTCGTGAGCCCGAAATAAGATCAATTATTCTCCTTTACATGGGGTGAAATACAACAAACATTTTAAAATATTGAAATTATGGTGCCAAAGAGTTGAAAAGGCTAGGAGTGGAATGGGTATAAATCGCACTTCTATTGAGTTTTTGTTCACTGATTCCACTCCTTCTGATGAAAAAGATCATTCAGTTTATTTAATTAGTTTAGCCTTACCTCCGAAATATTTTTTTTATACAACTGATACTTCAATACAGCGTAAGTTCCTAGTAAGATTGTATACCCTGTTCTAGAGAAAATATTATTTTCTCTTCCGTAAAGTTTTGTCCACAAATGCAACTCATCACAGGATACAGCAATACGTGCAAATTCAATTCAACCCTCAGTCAAAGCATTTCAGCGCCATATCGATCAGGGTTAACTGACATAATACGACAGGCAGTAGTTGCGATTATATTACCGTAGCCTATACATCCACTGACAGTGGGTACTGATTCCCATCATTTAGATTTCGATATAGACAACTACCTTAAGTGGGTTCTCATGTCCGACTCTTTCGAATTCGTAATATCCTCGTGGAAGTTAAATTTTTGATAAAGCGTGATGGTATAGCGTCCATACACCAAATTATTCACACTGTTCGAATAATAATATAATTTAAAATTTAACCCCTTGGGTATTTTTGTGCCTTCTAGTACACGGTACATCAATAGAACTATAATATTTTTGTGTACTTTACGGCACAAACTGAGATGAACTCGTGAATGTCGTTATATGTTTTTATGTAATACTGTGAGGTATATGATTTAAGCAGTGTTAGAAAATGGCAACACTATGCTTTGTATCTGCATTCAAAAGTTTACAATAGACACTTCCAAATAATTGTAATACATTCCAAAAAATCGTTAGAGTTGAAAGAAATCGTATGCAAGATCCAAGGACAATGTAGATGCGATCAATTGATTCCGTTCCATCATAAAGGATCAAAAGTTGTTAGTCATAACTAAAGACCTCATGAAATAATTAACTACCTTTTTAGCGTCCAAAAGAACAGCGGACTGTCATTGTACATTTAAGTTTTTCTTTAAATTCGACATTGTCAATTTATTAGTATTTTTAAATTTTATATATACAAAACAAGTATCAGATTTTCATCTCTCCAAGTTAGAACGGATTTAATTGGCCGCATAAATGGCGTCTTTAAATCCTACGTGCTTCATTATTCAGCGTACGTTTACTAATAAACCGGTAATTTTGAATAAAGAACAATTTTTCTAAAAGGGTTGTGGATACCAACCCCCAAATTTAACTGACTGCCAAGAAGCCGCGTTAGATTTGGCGGTTTTTTTTTTGTCTATCGTCGGTCGGAATTTCTTATCAATCGTCGACTGTGCTAGAGAATCTTGCTAACTGACCATATATCACGAATATAGTCAATATTGAATTGACACTAGGCCTTATGGATCGTCCGTGCTATGCTTCCTGGTGTATTGGAAAAATCTACGGTAGATTTGCCCAAGAAAATTTCTAAAATAAAGTGGGAATTTTAACGAAATAAATGATAAAGTTGTGTAAAAACAATATTTTGAACGCACCCCAGCATAATGGTTTAATTTTCTCTAGCAAGCCTAGAAAATTTGTTACGAATTCTTCGGAATTAATTAACCGACAGCCTCCAATGAACCCCCGTCACTAGACGTCGCTCTAGTTCGTTTTTGTCCAACAGACCATTTTTGGCCTAATTGAGTTAAGTATGCAGTTGTTCTCAAGTAAGAATTTATTTATACGATGCAACTGAATTTTTTTATTTTTTTTCGAAACGAAGTTTCTCTTAAGTCCATCAAAATCAAAGAAACATTCCGAGCGCTTTTGTCCAACTTCCACACGTTGGCCAAAAGGCCTCTCATTTTTAAACCGGCCTTTAAGTTACATTTCATATAAATGTATACAAACATCCAAACCATTGATTGCTAGCCAAACAATTGAGCTTATTTCATTTTATATATGTTTTTCGTAAAAAAAACTTTGAAGCGCTATTTCTCCCGATTTACGTTTTGGTCTGTTGGATAAAACCAAACTAGAGTGACGTAGAGTCTTGTGTCGCCTTAACCATAAACAATAAAAGCATAATACCTTGGTAAGACGGGCAAATAATATTATGAGTAAAAATGCATTCTCTAGGGATGCCTACAATCATAATGCGGAGTCGGCAGGATTGGCTTCTGTGTTCCGGGTAGAATAAGAATGATGATTGCTTTTCCCGTTAGACAGTGAAACCTAACTCATATTATCCGGGCTTTCATACAGCGCTGATTTTTACTACTTCTTATACTGGCAGGATCAAATTGCCATTATTATTATGAGTGTGGGACTATGGTTATTACAAGGTTGGTTTGTCTATTTTTGTTCAAATATTCCATATCTTATTCCATATCATATGTAGGTAGCTTAAAATAATCCAGAATAAAGCAATGAGACCAATTTTTAAAAGTAAAATAAAAAATATCGACGGAGAAAATACTTAAGGAATTCGATATAGTGTTGAACAAAGAATTTTCCCCAATTTAAAAAAAAATCTAACATTTGATTTTTTTTAAATAAAATTAACACTAATCGTATTCAAAAGACGTACAGAGTAATAACTTCTTTTAACAACCCTTCTTTGAATCTAAAAATTATCTAAAACTTTCATGAATTCAAGCTTAAATTAAAAAATAACCTAAATTCACTATTTAAGAGAATGAAGAATTATTTGTTATTATTTAAATAATCATTTTTGCTGCTATCGATAAATTTTGCTTTTATTTTACTTATTTTCTTTTTAGTATATGCAATATTTTATTACTTACTTGACTTTATTAATTGACCATGTATTCCTTCACAACACACGACAGCCTTATCACTTTTTGGTGAGGAAAAGCTATTTTTTCTTTATAATGTACTTTGGTTGAGATTTTGGTAGATCAAACACAACATCGTTGTAGTTTTAAGAATTAAAGAAAGCCCACCAAAAGAGAAAATTTACATAGAGCATAATTTATCCGAATTTTATGATCTCTGCACGTCTTTGAGATTACAGCGAGAGACTTGATTATAATTTCCGAGTGCGAAGACTCTCGTCTGACCCCATTTGGTTTGCTAACTGAGGCCAAAGGCACACGTAGGTTGGCGAAGCTCAAGTAAGCCTGTCCCGGAAATCGATCGCATAATAGAACCTGATTAGTCCATTTCGTCGAGCTTTCAAACAGGAAATCCGTATTTGATTCTGGACCGTGGGATACATTGTCTGGACTTAAGTCTAAACACTGAATATTAAGATATAATGTTTTTTATTAACTCTTACGGCTTACTCATTTAGTTTCAGTGCTTAAAGCGGTGTTGTTGCATTGTTTGAATATATATCTTTACTTGTTTACTAACGGACCCAAGTCCAATTACAACACAATACATATTAATACAAAATATTACTCGCGTAATGACTGAAAAAAATCATCAAGACTTTAAGGTCCTGACTTGAGTTGACAAGACTTGCGATTCTGTATCCATAATTTGTGAAGTGTTAATTGTGGAAAAGCAAATATTTTTTCCTGAGGCTACGGAAGGGACATTTAAAGCGATATGTATATTAATGTTACTGTGTGTAGCGAATTAGAAGTATATTTTTTTAATTTATTTAAAAAGGCGTAATAAATGCATTTTGTGTGATTTGTGGGGGAAATAATATCAACGATGCAATTGTAATTTGTGTAATTTCCTAACAAAAAATGGAGTTTTACTTACCATCAAAACTCTTATGCTGCCTTCCTTAACCAGAATATTCCTTGGTGAGATGGCATATCTGTTTCTATCCAATTTCGGCTTCTTTTCTCGTCTTAAATTTTTTAAATTCAAATTTCGTCCCTCTATGAAATCAACCACTGCCGCCAACAGCTAAGCGTATACGAACGCGATGAAGCAACGCCGTCTCCTTCAATTGTAGTCTCATCAGACTGGATAAGGAAGGCAACATAATAGGAGTTGAAATGGTAGGAAAAACTCAAATATTAGGTAGGGCCATTCTTTATCCAGAAAAGTCCTTGGTGATAATTGTCTGTTATCGTCTAGTGGTAGTGTTCATGTAGAATCGTCGGCTGGAGGTCTGTCCTTACACCGATCGCTTCTTTTTTTTTTCTTTATTCATAAAAATATATTTGAATACAGTTTTTTACATGCTTTTCGACTACCACACTAGACACATGTCCGTATTATGGTAGTCGAAGGTGAATTGTGGCTTCGCCTTCTGATTTCAGAAATGGAGAACTTTTAGGTGTCAGCCCCCCTCGGGTGAATGATTGGTTTGAAACGTTTGTCAAGAATGACGTCTCCAGCTCCTAAATATAAGCGTCAGCTAGAGGTCTGCCCTCACTCCGATGGTTTCTCTTTCTGATTCCAGAAATCGAGGACCTTGGAGATCTGCCCCCCTGATTGGTCTGAAAAGGTTTGTAAAGAATGACGTCTCCAGCTCCTGAATATTGGACTGTCTTATTTATTTTTATAATATTTTTCGAAGGTTTTTTCACTCTACCAATTTCCACTATTGGACAGTTTATAAACCAACGAAGTTAAGCCACTGCGGACGTAGTGCCCAGAGGCCTCAATACAAGCATCCCTAAGTATTGTATTAAGCCATCCACCGATAATTGTCCTAGAAACTGCTTTTGTTGGACCTGATGTGGATAACAACAGGTTATCAATATTGAGTACCTCTCGTCTCTTGTCTTCTAAAAAGGTTTTAATTTCTGGATTATTAGTCTGGAGCCAATAACATTCTATTTTCATTATTTGAAATAGATGATTATCTCTAGAGCTAGAAGCTTAATTTAACAATATTTTGATACATGCAAGGAACTTTGCCAACTGAGCTCCCATTGGATCTCTGTAATTAACGTGGTTGGAAGAACACCATTGAACTTTGAAAATTGCCAGTTGGTCCTTAAAATCTCATTTTTTATCGGACCATCCTTGAAATGATTCATCGTAGCCTCATTTTTCCACAAATTCAGCTCCAGTTGAAGTGTTTGCGGTGGGTGAGAGCTTGTGGTAGTATCTATCAGTGTCTATGATATATACTAGATCTGTTTAGGTAGACTGATGGCTTTCTGTTTCAGATCTGGTAACCAAAATACTTTCGTCTATTTGGGAGTTACTAGTAAATAAATTCCTATGAAGTTGTTCACATGAACCAGCACTTGGTCAATCAGACAAGAATGCGGAATCACTTACGTCAGAGGAATATTTAAGGTCAGCTGAAAGCATTATGACATACCGCCGATTTGTCTTTCCCATCTATGGATACATGTTTCTACACTATATGAACTGGTAAAGAGACAAACAGGTCCATAATGAGTCTGCCCCCCTCGGCCGGAAAGAAAAATCGGGCCGGAAAATGATGAACTGGTATTGCTACCTTTTTTACAGGTCCCTCCTTTGGTGGGCCAGTTGAAATGTTAGCCAATGGGAAAGACCAAAAAAAATTCTTTACTCCTCTCAATTTCCGCAACTGGATGAAGAGTACCTCTTCATTGACCAGATGACAGGAAGTCGAACGGATCTGCATTAGTATTCTAAGCTTCGAAACCCCATTCCTCCAGTCGCTGCAGAGACTGCTACAGTTGTTTCCTGAGCTTGAGATTTGTATTTGTCATCGCCGCGAAGTATTTTTCAATAGTCGCATATTGAACTGACGCATAATCATATGGCTACAACTCACGATTCACCCCGATCTCTTTAAAACCAGGACTGGCACGGTGGTACTTAATGACCTTGTTATATATTACATTGCTCCAATATTTTTGGTTAAGCCGTTGAAAGCTCTCTAACATCTCGAGTCTCTCTCGATTAGGTTTGGTTAGGCATTAAGGGTTCTTTAAGAGAAATTGTTGAAAGATCCGAGAAATATGCCGCATGCTCTCTGAAATAAGCCTGCTTTGAAACACATTATCTGAGATTTCGTAAAAAGCTTTTGGAGAAGAAACAGAATATTTATTTTATTCGTGGTATTGCAACCAGATAACATGGTGTCAATTGAAGAAGAAGGCGTCATTTCATGGCGTGCGCATACGCCTAGCTATTGGCGCAAAATTTGAACACTGAGAAAAGTTAAGAGAAGAGAAGAAGAGATTGGATAGAAACAGAGATGCTATCTCACCGAGGTACGAGCATATTCTGGCTAAGGAAAGGCGCTACATAATAGATTATTAAAACTGGAATGTTTATTTAAGTTTTTGTTTTTTTTTTAAGTTTTTTGACATTCAGCAGGAGTCAATTCATATATTACATATATTTGACGTTCACCGCAGCGCGTCAATCCTAAAAAGGTTAACAAATGAAACTTAGATATTTTCAGTGTTATATTTGCGGTTGAGTGCATCGCTACTGTATATTTTACAGATACCATGCATAAAACTTCGTTCGTCATTCTTTTTGCCGTCTGAACATATAAGATTGTAAATCTGTACGGGTTGGTGTGTATTAATTAATAAAGTAATGTTAATTTAATACGTATTAAATCGATTAAAATATAAATATTTTGATGTTTCACGCGAAATTTACTCATTACGTCTAAATCACAAACCAAGGTTATGTCACATTAGATTAAACATGCTTAGTAAAGTCATGAATATAAAGTGGAAATAATAACACATTGAATTTACCTCCGTAACAGAATGAATTTAAAACCGCTAACTTTGGTGACTTCTCATAGAAGCGGTAACGCACAATAGCGAACAAGTTGTCGCCCGTCGCGTCGGATGAAATTCCAAGATTTATGGAAGACAAAGAAGACAGCAATTTAACTTACCCTTTGTCCGCGCTCTCCCTTCTCTCCCCTCGTTCTGGAGTAATCTGCGAATAAATCAGACGAATATAATTAATCAAACGATAATTGTTTTTCAATAGCTTCTGTCAACGACCTTTCTATATAGAAAGGTGTATTATATAAAGGGTTTTCCAATAAGACGTGTTATTTTGATATTCAATCGTAAAAGATCAATGGTTTCGTTGCTTGTGTGGCACGTAGCGCCGTCTTGTTGAAAGTAAACGTTTTCCAGTTCAATACCATTCAATTCCGGCCATAAAAAATCATTAATCATCTCTCAATAGCGCAATCCATTCACCGTAACTGTTGCTCCAGCCTCATTTTCAAAAAAGTAAGGTCTAATGACTCCGCCGGACCATAAACTGCACCAAAAGTCACACGTTGAGAATAAAAAGGGTTTTCAACAATAATTCTTGGGAATTCCGTGCCCCAGATGCGATAATTTTGCTTGTTGACGAAGCCGCCGAGGTGGAAATGGGCCTCATCACTCAAGATGATTTGCATTTGATTTACTCAAGTGAATTTTAATAAATTTAATGTATTATTGAAGCGTGTATCGTTTCATTTTTATTAATGGCGTAGTTTTTACTTGTCAAATATTAAAAAATGACAGCTTCAAAAGTAACATCTACCGAAATAGCGGGCTATTAAAAATAACACCTCTTATTGGAAAACCCTGTACATTGCAAACACTAATTAATCATTATTGCTCGATTTTGATTGGAAAAGTTTTTGTTCTCATAAATCAAATAACGATACGGAGAAACTTGTCCGATGACTTTTTAAACTTTTAAAAAGAAACTTTGAATTCAATCCTTACGTTTGTATTGCTTTACCAATGTAATTGTGTATCTCCAAATACATAATTACTGATTTGTGCTGAAAGAAAAAATTATCAGTAAAGTAATAACATTAAATAAAAGCATTATAAGGGTTCAAGGATTTAAAAAATATGAAAAAATGAGTTAAAAATTTAAGATAAATTTCTTATTCTTTTAGACCAATAAAACCATCACAGCAAAAAATTTCGAAAATTGCTTTTATGTGCTGTCATTGGAAATATTGAATTTAGTGCACATGCAGTGTAACTCGATGCATATTTAATTCACTCCAATCAGAACCAAAATTCACCAAAATTTAAAAATCAGGTTCAGAAAATAAATAATGATAAATGATTACTTTTCTGGAACTTGACTTACTTACAATATTTTTATACTCTACCTCGAAAAACACTGCGATATTTTAAACGCCTCCGAGAATTTATTATTCCTAACTTATTCGAAAATAAAAACCAAGAATGTAAACATTCGGGAACAATACCGAGCTTTTATGTTTTTTTTATTTCGTAATGCTGTCACCCCGTGGTGTCTTCCAATAACGACAGAACATCACTCAACTGTCGCTGTCTTCAGCCAATTTTGCGTATGTCAGTAAATCTAAATTTGTATATTCGTAGGAGCACGTGAACTTTCATTATAATCTCGCTAATTAATTTTGATAAATATATTTTATAAATAATATATTTGCCCCGAGTAGAAGATATATTCAAGAAAAATGCAATTATCCAAATTTATAAAGATAATATAATTAAAAAATTTGAAACCCACTTATCTAAAAGATATCAATACAATATTAAAATTCCAAAATGTAATACCAAACAAATGCAAAATAACTATAAATATTTACGAATAAAGTATTTCAACAACCTTCCGATTGAAATAAAGAAATTAAAGGATATCAACATACTTAAACTAAAACTGAAGTTACTCTTTCAGAAATGATTAACTAAATAATTTCTTCATATGAAGCGGTTACTTTGTGATGTGACATTATAATTTAAAATTAAACAGTAACTTTGTAAACATCACTTATGGGTAAATACTTAATGCCGACCGGGTTTCGCTACAACCGTAGCCTCATCAGGGCAGTATAATACTAAAAATCTAAATATTAAATTAACATGTGTAGATATCACGGTAGGTGGACAGTCTGAGCTACAGTGGAAGAGGTAGGGATAAGTGGGAGATTGGGAGGTGAGTGTTCTTTGTCAATAGGGAACAATCTGAGTATAGGGCTTTTATTTAGGTTTATTTGGTTGTTGATGACTTTGCTATTGACGTTTATGGCTTTCCTTAACTCTAACGCTTCTAAGTTATCCAACCTAAGACCTATTCCGTTTTTATGTAATAGGCTGACGCCAGTATTTTTGTCGAACGTATGGTTGGTTGCTATGAGGTGATTTGCAAATTCGGAGAATCCATTACTGTTTAAGCATCTTAGGTGTTCTTTGACTCGCGTTTTGATATTACGCGCTGTTTTGCCTATGTAAAACGCGGGACAGTCACTACATTGCAGTGAGTAAATACCTGAGTGATTTAACCGATGTTCTTTGTCTTTAACGTTCATCAAAAATTTACCTATACTATTGTTAGTGTAAAACGCTGGTTTGATATCTGGTGGGAGGTTTTTTATGCTTTTTTGAGAGAAATTATCGATGTACAAAATTCTACGCCATTGTTGAGGTTGATTATTATTAGTTGGCATATTATTATTATGAGGGGAGCTGTTAAATAGAAATTTGCTTGTCGATAATCTTTTTAATTTCTTGTTTAGGATGTTATTGACCATATTTGCATTATAGCCATTATTAATCGCGATTTGTTTAATCGTCGCTAATTCTAATAAGAAGTTGGAATTTGATAACGGGACGGTAACTAATCTATGGATCATGGAATGGAAAGCAGAATGTTTGTGGGAGATGGGATGGTTAGATGAATTATTAATAGTTGTATCAGTGTAAGTGGGTTTACGATAGATTTTAAATTCTATTTTATTGTTAATGATTGATAGGGTGAGATCTAAAAAGTTTAAGCTAGAATTAGTTCCTATTTCTATTGTGAATTTAATTTTTGTATGAAAAGAGTTTATTAGTTTTAGGAAGGAATCAAGTTGGCGCTCAGTACCTGTCCAGATACAGAAAACATCATCGACATATCTTTTCCACAATAACACATTCTTTAATAATGGCGATTTACAGTTAAAAATGTTATTCTCTAGATTGTCCATAAATATGTCGGCGATGAGGGGAGAAGTCGGAGCTCCCATTGCCAGGCCATCTGTTTGTTGATAAAAAAGTTCATTGTATTGGAAATAATTTTGACTTAGACAAACATTAAATAGGTGAGAAAGTTCCTTAGAGAAATTATTTGGTAGTTTTGAATTTTGTAATAATTTGAACAATATGCTTTTACTTTCATCTACGGGAATATTTGGAAATAAGTTAACAACATCAAATGAGACTAATTTTGAGTTATTCGGAATATGTAGATTTTTTAGTTCTACGCTCGATCGAGCTGAGACTCGCTGTATCAACATATGGTTGTAATCACGCATTTCTCTGACATAAAAGCAGTTAATATAGGAAATAAACGTCGGTCCTACCCAATTGGGATTTGGCTCCGTTGTTAGCATGTTTGACTCTAGTCCCTGGGGAAGAAGGATCAATCCTCAGTCAAACAATTTTTTAATTATTTTTTTTAGATTTTAATGTTTACAAAGCCAGTCCCTGGAAAAAAGTTTAAATCCTCAGTCAAAACAAAAAAATAAAGATGTATTATAGTAAAAAAAAATGTTTTTACGGGTTGATTTTTCAGATCTTTAACTAAATAAATTCAGGCCAAATCGATTCTAAAGTGTGATAAGTTTACTACGACGAAGAAACTGAACGCACTTGAACATTAGAACGAACTGAAAACGAACTATAATTTACTCAAATTAAATTCGCTCAGAGAAAACTAATTGTTTTATTGCGCTACTTGCAAAAATGGTCGGTAATAGTAAAATTATAAAGTAACTTCTGTTTTATATAATATTACATATGATCACATTTTACACGCTTCGTCGATGAATCAACGTAGATATACCGATGAACTTGTTGTATGTATTTGGTATTTAAATAGACTTGCTCCGCTCTACCCCTCAGTTACAGAAGTTCATATTCTGGATAGAACTTTTTTAATAATGCCGCCAACGCACGGGGGATGATTTGCCAACTTTCCGTGCCTCGATGTCAAAGCCCGACCCTAACAGATTATATTGACAAATGTACCAATAAAAGTTAAATATTAGATGGGATGCTGAAATTTACTAGGTCCAGATTTACACTTAACTAAGATTTTAAAGGAAAAACGAAATCTTTCGACGTTAAAAATCTATTTTAGATTGCTAAACACTATGGTAGGTTTGCTAAGAGTGAGGTTTTTAATATCGCCTAGGTCAGAGGCCATCACTCAAAATCGAAACGTAAGGTTTAAGTTAGTGGGGAGTTGAAGGAGATGAGGTAGCGGTAGGTGGGGAAGTTACTTGGCTATTCAGAGCTGTTAACTAAGTACATCCAAAGCCATTTCAAGCAAAGTTTCACTTCTGAATAGTGGTCTTACACCTAGGCGATACTAAGAGTATCTTCCACTTTGGAACGTGCCACAAGTGAACTTTATATATTTTTTTAATTAGTAAAATAACACAAATTGATCAAATAAAATAATATTATGGAATAATTTTGATGGAATAACAGTTAATATTTTAAAAAATATTAAAAATCAAATTTCTAAACCGTTAAAACACATAATAAATGTAAGTTTCCAAAGCGGAGTGTTTCCATTAATCTAGAAACAAACTACCATTACTCCAATATTTAAATCTGGTAACCCAGAAGAAGTTAGCAATTACCGACCCATATCAGTAATCTCGAACATAGCAAAAAATTTTGAAAAGATAGTTAAAAAAAGGATAAACCAATTTGTAAAATGTAATAATTTAATTAATGAAAATCAGTTCGGTTTTATGGAAGGTAGAAGCACTCAGGATGCAATTGCAAAATTGACTAGTCTTGTTCATAATTCATTAGATAAATCATTAAAATGCATTGGAATTTTCATAGATCTTAAAAAAGCTTTTGATAGCATATCACACAACAAACTTATAAGTAAATTAAGAAACATTGGATTAAGTGGTACAGCTATAGAATGGATAAAAAGCTACCTTTTCAAACGCCCTCAAGTCGTAAAAATCAACGATGTACTTAGTCAACAAAAAACAAGTCACTTCGGCATACCTCAAGGTACAGTCCTGGGACCGTTACTGTTTATCATTTATGTAAATTACATATTCAATCAAAGATTAAATGGAAAAATAATATCTTATGCTGATGACACTGTCATAATAATTGAAGGTACTGATTGGAATAATGTTAATAACTTAGCAAATACTGATATTAATATACTGAAAAATTGGTTCGATAAAAACCTCCTCTCATTAAATACTGTAAAAACAAAATGTATCCCATTCTCTATCAACAAATTTAAATCAATACCCGAATTAAAAATTATAAAACATCAACTTAAATGTAATAGAACTAATTGCAATCAAGAATGTTCTATACTTAGTCTAACTTCTGAAATTAAATATCTTGGTATATTAAGATCAACATTTTAAATGGAAAAAACAAATTTGTGAACTTGTCAAAAGAATTAGAAAATGTATTTATGTATTTATAAAACTTAGAAATATTCTTTGACTAGAAAACCTAAAAAGAGTGTACTATGCAATTGTACAATCTATATTACAATATGGTATTATTGGCTGGGGAGGAAATTATAACAATATATTAAATCCACTTAAAATAGTTCAAAGATTGATAATTAAAGTAATATTGAAAAAACCATCCAAATTTTCTACTGAGATTCTCTTTTCAATATTCAATGTACCCACAATAGACAATATATATAAAAAATATTCAATTCTACAAATTTATAAAGAAATACAGTTAAATAACTTACAATTCAATTCATCAGTAAGATATCAAAAAACTATCAAAATCCCAAAACTTAATACAAAGCACACACAAAATACCTATCTCTATCTAGGTATAACATATTTTAACATCCTTCCATTATATCTAAAAAATATTGAAGATATTCAGGAATTTAAAATAAAATTAAAATATTACCTAAAACTACTATAAAAGTCCATATCTTACTCTTATTATTATTTCCTTCAAATCTTGAAACTGTATTATTGATAAATCTTGCCTATTTCTTACTTATCCCTTTGGTTTTGCAAATATATTATTTACTTACTTACATGATTCCATATAATTGAGCTAGGATTCACTCACCAAACACAAGAGCCTCGTCTCTTTATGGTGAGGAAAAGCTATTATTATTTACCTTGATAACACTGTATAATATGTATAATTGTATATTTATTGTAAAAAAGATACAAATATTAAATAAATATAAAAAAAAAAATTTACTTGTGCATGCCGGGATTTGATCCCGCGACCTCCGGTTTACTATTCGAAAGCCTTACCCCTCGACCACGGAGACCGTCGACAACACATTTCAATAAACATATGACTATTCCTAATGAATCTTATATCACAACGACTATAGGTAATAAGCACAAAAATCGCTAGGCAAACGGAATCTAAAATCAGAGGATTTAAGCGCAAAAGAGGTATTTATTTATTTGGTTAATAATTTTATGAGAAAGAGAAAAATTTGATATAGGAAACTATCATAAATAATCTTAGCCATTAAACAGTATTTTTTAAAGGATGTTTCTTTTATGAGTTCTTAATTTTTTGATGAAAAGATACTAATAATAATAAATTATTTAGTGGTTTACACTTTTATTTAAATATTTTAATAAAATAATATTTTTTTCTTTTATTTATGCTCAAACAAAACGACAGGAAGAACTTAATTAATTCGAAGCATATTTTTTGGTATTCATAATGTAAACCAATTTTTAGCAAAGATTAATCGAAAATAGTGGTTTCACTGATAGCTTCGCCTTAGAGTCGACTATGTGTGAATGCAGTGCGATGAAGACCGCCCTACACGTTGTGGTAAATGTAAAGTATACATTGTATACCAGGTCCATTCATTCTACGGCGAGAAAAGAATGGTAAGATCCACATGGATACTCATGAGGCCCTAGACTGGCCGCACACCTAGATGTCCACATCTGACCCCCCCCCCATCATACGTAAGAAGTAGAAAAATATTTGTATGTAATTTTTCTATATTATATCAATTGTAATTATCCTATTAGTTTTATGCTTGCCGCTATTCACAAAATCGTTTTTTTCCGGTTGTTGATGAATTTTCACCAAATAAGATAATTTATAAGATATTTTTGAAATTATACATTTTTTAATAGGAACATTTTTGATGCTATAATGAGACACAATAGGAATTTTAATTCTAAGTAATGATCTAAGTTGACAGTAATCAATGTTTAAAAAAAATTCCTTCTACTTACTCCTGTAAGCGACCAAGATTACATTGAAGAATATTACAATCATTGATGGAGGCAATCGTTTTGTAAATCTTGATTTCATCGGCAAACAAGAAGAGTATGTTTCAGACTCTTTCAAATATTTTTTAGAATGACGTTGATAAATATTAAAAATAATATAGGTCCCAAGTGAGAACCACGTGGAACTCCACCGAAAGCCACAAAATGCTTGGAAATGTAATCTAAAATTTTAACTGAAATTTTTGGGGGTGACAAGTAACTTTTTAACCAGTTTACATGTTTAATCAGTCCATGATTATTAAAACATTTTGACAATACCTGCAAAATGATAAAAAAATTGTCGCTTCGAAAAATAAAAATAGTATAAATTTGTATTTGACACAAAATTACCTATATACATCATAATAAACCCATAATAATAATAAATAATATATTAATAAAATATTTGCAAACTAGCCTGCCTTGGTTTGGAATATTTCTTGTGAGACAGGCACAATAAAATATATGTGTAAATATTACTTATGTGCTGATGTATTAAGAAAAATCTCAGTAAGTACGGCAAAAATCATCATTATTTAGAAATTTAGATGAACGGGCCTAAAATATAACATATAAGACTAAGACTGTTTACCATACAGTATAAAACCACATAAAAATTTATTCGGAGCATTCGCTTTGGTTGTTAAAACCCAACTTCATCACACGTTCATAATATTACTTATCAAAAATATTTCAAATTACCCACGCTTTTTACATACCCTTTTCTGTCATATCGTGAATGTGAACAGGCGTAATATTGCGTACTGAATTTTATATTTTTTATTAAATCTTCGGTACCTACGCTATTTTTGAAACGGTGTTGGAAGTTATACGGAAAGGCTTCATACAAAATCTAGAGAAAAGGTTTCTTTATGTATCACAAATTGAATTTAACGTGGGTTGAATCATTAACTTAAAACCTTACTTTTGGCATGATTCCTGAACAATTTATGTGTGTTTTCTTCCATTAATTTTTCTTCGTGCTATAGTATCTAAGGTGTCCAATATTCTAAGCGCTCATTCTGAGGAGTATTCATTAAATATTTTTTGTTTAATTTAAGAGCATAATATATAATATAATAAGTTTAAAAGTAATTGTTAAAATTAGGACAGAAGTTTTAATTTTATTAGTTGACTTATCTTTACTACGCAGTTTTGCCAAGGTTTCAACACATTTTTTTAACCAGTTTAATGGAATTTCAAAACCGTACAGCTGATATAATGAAACAGTGTTACTAGCCAAAAAATAAGTTTTTCCTTCATGCTTTAGATTTTCTGCTTCATGGTGATCGATGAATTAAAATAATGGTAAGTAATGATAACATTAAAACAGTGATGAGGAATATTTTCTAATTAAATAGTTTTCTTATTAACTCGGTGTAGTTATGTTTGGTTGTTTGATATAAAATAAAGAATTTTAAAAAAAGAATTTAAAAAAAATACTAACAAAAACACGTTGCAGAATGTTAATGTGAAAATTATAGAACAATATTTCGATATTTTCGGAAACTTTGAGCAATAAACATTCACATACAAAAAATCCTCTCTAAGGGTCGCCTGAAAATTTCGAGTGTGGAATACAAAATTAATTTGTGATCATGTGTTGAATGTGAAATTATGATAGCCACGTGGAGACGAAACGGACATTGCATGCACGTGGACCCACTCATTGCTATGCTAGCCAAAGTTACAGGATTATTATATGATACAATATATACATCAAAGCGATATGTAGGTATAACGTAAGTTTTAGTGTGTAAAAATACATTTATTGTACTACCTTGTATTCTCGAAGGTTGGAAATAGTGCAACGCATACGTCACGGTAGGTAAACGAATGAAGAGTTCTAGTGCAAAGCACTGCCTACGAGAACCATCGGTCCACGTCAGCAATGCGTGCTTCGTCGGTCGACTGCATTGTACTATTTCCACTTTCAAGAGAATACAATTGAACTCCTGGATCACATACCATATCTATTAACAGACAATCTGTTTGCTCGAGGAGCTCTGGTGTCATGAAACTAGCACAGCTTTCATTCTGAATTTCTAGGTCCACGCAACCGAATTGCATCTTGAGCTTAAAACATTTGAAATATCCATTAAATAGGTATAAGGTAAGTTATCTTTATTTGTTACATGCAATTTCTAAAAAAAAGTCCTGATTCTTGGGCGTAGCCGGGAATTAAATGCTAGTAGTAGATGTGTACTTCGTTTATCGTATTTTTAGGATTAATATGTGGTTCAAATCGCGGCATGTGCAAGTAAATTTTATTTGATTAATTTGTATCATTTCACGATTTTATAATATAAAATAAAATATAGTATATTTGCGGCACGTTCCAGAGTGGAAGATACTCTCAGTATTACCTTAGTTTAAGACCACCATTCAAAATTGAAACGTTGCTTGAAATGGCTTTGGCCGTGTTTGGTGATCAGATCTAAATAGGGAGGTACTTCCCCACCTTCTTCTTTCCCATCTCCTTCCTCTCCACACTTTTAGTTTTTATTATTTGTATTAAGCTATAAATTTTTTCATTTTGTATATACTCTAACGGCCGCTGTTCCCAATCCTAATAATCAAATTCTAAGCGAATCACCACTGCACTACGTAATTCCAACACACAATAATTGCTTAAGCAAGCCGCTCAGTCTAAGCCAGCCGGACAGCTGGATTAGCTATTTAAGCAATATGTAAGGAAAAAGCTAGTTACAAAAAGTGTCGACAGAGTGAAAAAATACCGCGAATCAATGATCAAATGTCACTCTGACAATCGACAGTCGCGCTCCTTTCAGTTTTTTGTGTTGCATTTGTCATTATCGTTTTAAAATGGATAAAGAAGTTTTAGACATTTTAGATATACTAGATATTGCGGAATGGGCCGAAGTAATTGATGAAAACATCGGGTTATACAGGCGGCGACAGGGTGTGGATGTCAATTACATCTAACTATTTATTTATTTATTAATTTACGGACAATATGTCCATTAAAACCATAATATTGACACGAATAAGAAAACATAGATGACAGTGAATGGAGAGTACATGTATGTGAAGGGCAAAGACAATGTAAAATAGAAAAAGTACATATAGAAAATAACTACAAATGAATTAAATGATAAAGAATTTTTTGACCGTTTTCGTATGACGAAAACGTGTTTATTGTATATTTTGAACCTAAATGAGGAGAATTTTATTTTATTTACGCAAGTGTCATTTTTGCGATGAATGTGCGAAATATTTTGCCCTTACCTCATGTCAGATCTGAAAACCTTTCTATTCTATCAATTTAATGTTAATATATTATAATAAAACAAATAAAAAACTTTATTCCACTTAATTTTATTTTGACCGTAACCGGTTTCAGCTCGTCAAAGCCATCTTCAGACTGGTACACAAAATTCTTAGTCTACGGTATATATACACAACATATGGGGGAGGGGGGAGAGGGGTAGTTTATAGGGTTTTAATCAATTTTATTTGTTACTAAGTCGTTTAAGATTGTCGAATTTCTAAATATTTGGTAAATCCTGAATGATGAATAATTTAATGTTATTCTTCGCACGCTTTGCTTTGATCTCCATTTTAAGGTTTGTTTGGGTTTGTTTTGCTGTCGCACGGAGAAAAAACTTACGTCGATCTGCCAAATCAAATGGGAAGTCCCGATTGTGGCATCACGTTCAAGTTGTCACTTTATTTTTAATATATTATATACGTTAGTTTAAAAAATATGAAATACCAGTTTATGAATAACGGTATTTAAAAGAAGTAATGTCTATTAATAAGAGCTACAATATTAACTCTTTCATATTAACTTAACATAGAAAGTTTTTAATTTAATGTCATTTTATTGTCTATGGTAATGTGCGGTAGTGTGTGGGGCTACTTAAGATTTTCAAAGATAAAATGATTGGGAACAACGCAAATCGAACGTTCCCTACAAAATGCTTAAAAATCGCTTGGCTGAGCAAAAACAAAGATTTGAACTTAGATAACGATTAAAAAGTTGGGAACAGCGGCCGTAAAACTATTATTTTCAGCCTACCTTCAGCCCCAAAATATACTCCAATTGAGGATGCCACAGTCTCACAGGCTTCAGACGGCTGGGAAGAGTTGGGACTCTTATTTGGTTTTTTAATTGTTACAGGAATGGAAAATAGGATATTGTAACGAACTGGCTGCAATATTTGCAGTGAAATTCTCTAATGCCATGTAATTTGATACGAGTAACGTATACATATTAATTGAGTCAGTGTTGCGGGATGTTGATAAAGCACATGTACTTAAACGAATTAACCTTCATCGGTTAGTAATATTATAAATGCACTCGATATCTCAAAACAAAAAACAAGAGATCGTGTTAAAATCAATTTGGGAGGCGGGTTTAGGACCGCAACCCCAGAAACCATTAATTGGATAACCAACAACCCTGCTACAGGTCACCTCAAGTGGTTTACTACGTTTGGTGACTTAGCAGAGGTGCCCGGCTTCATGGGGTAGGGTTTGTTCAGGTCTTGACGGTGGATGTTACTACCCACCAGCGGAGTGTGGAGGGCCGAATTGAAAGAGATTCCTTTCACCTCTCCAGCCGGACTCTCACGATCCATTGCCTTGCTCCCCAGTGGGAGGGATGGGTTCATACATCCGTCACTCCTAAACATGCTGACCCTTAGATTTCCCACCCACAACTCTTACCTATCCTTCCTAGGACTTTCACTCCTTTCTTTCCTTAAAGACCCTCCTCCCTCGAACCATCCGCGCCGCGCCGAACGAATTCTTATTGTTCCGACGCGACGCCCCCGACAACGCAACAGTGGTGGTTGGTCGGTGGTTTTGCCCATACACGATCGGACCTCACATATCAGGTTCTGCAGGTTGGATCGCGTGAATGGGCTATTAATAAGACAGGCCACACAGCATCTTGAAAGATTACATGGGCCATGAGGGAAATTATTTTTTCTCAAGGCGGAGTTTATTTTTTTTTAAATATTTCTGGCTTTCGCCCTTCAAGGGTCATCATGCCATCATTTCAAATTTTGGAGAGAGGGATGGTGAATTTATTCATTAATTTTCTTTAAATTGATAAAATTCAAAATTATATGGAAGATTGAAGTTGAATTCAGACTTAGAGGAGATGAGATGTTGAATGGAGGAAAGGTAATTTTAGATAAAGCTTGATAGAAGAGAGGATATTTGGTTAGAGAGGTACAACCAAGAATGATGTGATCTAAAGTTCTTAATTCTAGACCACAAAATGTACAATCTGAGGAGTATTAATAGATATTTTAGCAATTTTAGCGGTTTAACTTGGAAAGCTATGAAATATCTGCCGGGGGTTCAGAAAATTCAATAAATCCAAATCTTAACTCAATAGAGCCCCCCCTCCACCGATCGTCGATTTTGAGAAATTGAGAAAGATATTCAAACAGTATTGAATTCTGTTGAATGTGGCTAGTATATAAAAACAAGATTCGTTTATTGGAAATATTCTATTATGTAATTGAATTCAGTTTGTTTTATTATAACTGTTAATAACCCTGTTATTACATAAATGAGAACAGATTCATGTGTCTGTATTAAAATTATTGTAATCAAGATAACGACACCCCATTTGATGCAAAATAACCCTCCTTTTTAGTGATAGATTTACTGTGTAATAAAAGGTAATAAATTTCAAATAATGATGAATACAATAAACCTTCCTTCTGTGGGTAAACTATTGCCTTATTTCAGTGAACTGAAGGCGCATAGAATTTTTGTGTACATTCATGGTGACATTCCTCTCCCCAAAAAACATATCTTAATCTGATTGCTGATAAACGAAAAAAAAATTGAAAAAATATTACATTTTTTCTTCATTCATGTAAATGATAACCATTTTGGAACTACACTAATTCTCAAAAAAATAATAATTCGGATATTCCAACTTCTATGAATTTCGATGGAAATGTTGGATGTAATGTTGAAAATATTGTAAATTTATTCACTGATTTTAAGTCTGTCTATGAAAAGGATATATATACCTAATAATAAAATTCCCAAATTCTCGTTGAATCTCAGACTAAACATATCTGAAATACACATTGAAATTAATGTTATTAAAAAGCATGTAAATTTTTTAAATGTTAGAAAAAGTGCTGGACCTGACAACATTCCACCTGTGTTAATTAAAGAATGTCTAAACAGCCTAAATGTTCCACTTATTAAATTTTTTAACCAATCCTTAAAGACAGGATGTTTCCCTTATATATGTAAACATACATGCCTGGAAACGGTACAAGAATCCTCTAGATTACCTATCTTTCTCAGTACTTCGCAAAAGACAAAAGAAAATTTCTAGTCATACTCATAACGCCTACATTGCTCGATTGGAATCAGATATACAAAATAATGTTAAAAAAATATGGAATTATGTTAAGACGCAAAGAAAATCTCCCACTATAACAGAACATATGACCTATCATTCGACAACGGCACACGATAGCAAAGAAGTTACAGACTTATTCGCTGATTACTTCTCAACGGTCTTTAGAAATGAATTTCCAACACTCAATGATAATAATAAAGAAGATCCTCTGAACAACACATTAATATCCTCAATTAAAATAAATGAAGAAATCACCTTGAAATACCTTTCAAACATAGATATTAAAAAAGGACCAGGAATTGATAGGCTACCCGGAGTTTTTATACGCAACTGTAGTATATTAATCTGTCTTCCGGTTTGCGCCATCTATAAAAAATCATTGACAGAAGGAACGTTTCCCCTCAAGTGGAAATCAGCAGTTATCACACCCATCTATAAAACCGGTGATAAGCATGACGTTAAAAACTACCGTCCAATTTCCCAACTTCCTATTTTAAGCAAAGTTCTAGAAAAAATTGTCTTTGATCAATTATACTCGGCTATTTCCACAATAATTACACCGAATCAGCACGGATTCATGAGAGGTCGGTCTACGATATCCAACCTGAGCCTTTTCATTATCTTCTTGAATAGCAAGATGGATGACAAAGAGCAGGTTGATACTATGTATACAGACTTTTCTAAGGCTTTCGATCGCGTAATACACTCAATTCTTTTGAAAAAGCTTGTCTTATTTGGTATACACGGTGACCTATTTAGATGGATCAAATCTTACATTAGTAACCGTAATCAAGTAATCTTAATCAACGGCGTCTTCTCAAAATCTATCGAGGTAAAATCTGGTGTCCCCCAAGGGTCCCACCTAGGTCCGCTAATGTTCAACATTTATATAAATGACATTGGATCATGTTTTCAAAATTCCAAATATGTACTTTATGCCGATGAAATGAAAATATTCAAAGTTATTCGTTCTCTTTCTGACTGCGAAGCGTTACAGAGTGACCTAGATAGGCTTTGCAAGTATTGTAAAGTTAACTGTCTAGATATAAACGTTTCTAAATGTCGCACTATGACATTCACCAGAAATAAACTCGTAATTAAGTACTCATATTCACTCAACAATGAACCTGTCATCTCTAAAACGGAATGTAAAGACCTCGGCGTTTACCTTGAAAGCAAACTTATATTTAATAAGCACATTGACTCAATCGTTAATAGGTCATATAAAATGCTTGGTTTCGTGCTACGTGTAAGTAAAATATTCAGTAATCCGCGTACAATTGTAATGTTATATTTCGCATTAGTCAGAAGTACACTGGAATATGCATCGCCTATTTGGAATCCGCAATATAAACTTTACATAGATAGTATAAAACGAATCCAAAACAAATTTATAAAATATATTACCCACAGATTCAACAATAATTTTGAGTGTACATTTGAAACTTTGCAGCGAAGACGAGCAGTAGCTGACTCAATATTTATACACAGAATTTTAAACAATGAGATTGACTGTTCTGAACTTTTGTCCCTTATTAACTTTAACATACCTTTGAGACGTACACGACATACAGTGCTATTCCACACGCTAAATTATAAAACAAATGCAGCATCTAATTCGACAATTAACTGAGCTCTTCATACTCTAAATAATATTTGTATTAACTCTAACATTGACATTTTTTCGGATTCACTGCCCAAATTCAAACGTGGCATCATGTCAATAATTTAAAGAATTCAATGAGCATACATACAGACACACACACACACACAAACACTCACACACACATTACACACGTCACACACACACCTATAAACTACACAACTCACCTGGTAATTAAGGAATAAACATACCACTTAGCAGACATTACAAGGAAACATAATATCATAGGTACACAAGATGAAGTATCTTATTCCTGTATATTGTTTCATCTCTGTAAATTATGTACTGTTTGTTTCAATAATATAAAATAAAATAAAATAAAATAAGAAAATAATTTTCTTACACCTTTCTTTAAAAAGGGAGACAAAACGGATGTAACAAAGTACTGACCAGTATGTATCCAATCATCGATACCTAAAATTTTTGAAAAAATAGTACTCGATAAAATATTTACAAATACGTCACCCAAAAATAAACTAATGCAAACTTTGATATTTAACTTAGCCAGCAAAAAAAAGTTATGTTTTTCGTTTAGACATGACATGACAATCAAATCTTTACTTGACCACTTAACCCTCATTGATGTAAGTAAATAATTTTTTAATAATGGTATTTCATTTCTCTCGGATTGTGCGAGACGGAACTAAATAGGGTCATTGTTCAGTTTAAAACCGACTCCAGACGCCAGACCAATAAATCAGTTCTCCGAAATGCAATGAGTTTGTACGACAGTTCTACAGATACGATATAATGACTCATTGTTGAATTGCAACGATGAATTAACAATGCCTTCATGCATCATTAAATATTACTTGGGTAGCGAATGATTAAAAAAGAATTGAAGAAGTTGTTGCTGCAATAAGCAAAATAAAACGCTCCGGTTTTTGTGATGGCCATATTAATTTAAATTAAAGGACTACTATGTGGGTATAGCCATTGCCGGCCACAAACAAAAAATACATAACAACTTGCAATACACGAGCGTTCCTAACACAACTGTTGGAAAACCGTTCCGGAACCCTCGACTTGGACTGGCGTCATCTTTTTATCCGATCTCCTAATCATAAATAAGCAATAAAATAAACTCTCCACAATATTTGAAAGAAGAGATCTAAACAGATAAGATTATCTGGGCTCCACATGAATTAACATACACTTTACGCATTGAAAGAGTCCATAATTTTTTTTTAAAGTTTTTATTCTCGCGGCTCTATGGACGTTACCCTTGGCTTTACCCATCGATTTATATATTAGGCATGACCAATTACCACTCCCTAGAGACACGTAGAGGTATTGCTTTGCTTAAATATTTTTTCCAACTAATAAACGGTCACTTATCTAATAATGAGATACTGGCCCAATTAAATTTTTTTGTACCAGAGTCTCACTCTCGACGACGTCATCACAATCTTCTATATAGTAGAGCAAGCCGCACTAACTTATTAATGAACTCACCTGTGGGGAGAGCTACGTGCTTTTTGAATGCGGTAGATAAAAAATTAGATTAATTTTTTGTGTCCTATAGCGCATTTGCGAGATTTTTGGCATTGCATATACACTGCATAAATGGTACAATTATAACGACTTAGGCTTTATTACCTGTAATTGTTATAAATAAATGTACAAATTATATATAAATAAATAAACTTAGGTTACTGTACAGTGCGAAGGCTAACACCGCATCCTTGGGGATAAGGAACCAGAGGAAGACCGGCGGGGGCGAAGGCGTTTCCTAGAGGAGGCAGGACTCTCCTTAGGTTTATCAGATATTTATCCTTAAGTCTCAGAACAAAGGCAACTTGAAAACCAGTTTTTGCATATATTACACATAAATAGTAGTCCTCTTCCCGTATTATGTTGATCCAGTAAGAAGTTGTTAGACTAAGTTGATCCACCTTAAACACCATATAACTTGGCTATTATGGAATACATCTGAATGAATTGACAACAGTGGTACAATAATTATCAATGTTGCCAGTTTGCCAGAAAAACCATTTGATATACTGTTAGTAAAATTTTCAAAATTTGTATGGAAATCGGATGCATAATTTATGTTGATCTACCCAAATTGGCATACTTATGTTGATCTCATATATATTGATCTATTCCCGTAGTATGTTGATACAGGTAAGAAGTTATTAGACAAAGTTGATCTGTGTCCCTATATATGGTTTTACTAAATGAACCAATCAAGGGGCAATCGGTGGACTGTTCATCACAAGGTTTTATGTGATTCCGTAATCTTTTGTGATATTGAACTCAAAGTATTAGTCTCTAGAGTCGAATATCGCATGAAATGACTGTGAAATGGTACCGTTTCAAATCAAAATGACGTGTGTTGCTTGAATTGTTTATAAGAAATGTATGCGTATTTAGATCGAAACGAAAATTTCGCAAAAACAAATCCATAAAAAAATCATAACTTAGCAGGGGTACACGGGTTCATAGGGTGAGGTTTGTCTAGGTCCTGGCGGCGGATGCGTTTTCCCATCTACTGCGTGGCGGGCCGGATCGAAATAAACTGGTTGAGGGATACCTTTCGACCATAAAAATCCAAAATGGCGGCAAAAGGAATAATGTTATGTAGGAAATTTTGAACCTGTATCTTTTACCATCTCTCCTGATTACGCTTCGTGACTTAGTAGGGGAGGCCGGGTTCTTGGTTATAATGGGTAATTAATGGATGATTGGACGCGGTTGGAGCTAACTAAAAACTGTCCAAAGAAGCGAAGCTAGCAGTCCACAATGGAGTGCTGGTACCTACCCTAATATATGTTGCTTGAATTGTTTATAAGAAATGTATGCGTATTTAGATTGAAACGAAACTTTCGCAAAAATCAAATCCATAAAAAATACCTACTGCGTGGCGGGCCGGATCGAAAGAGACTGGTTGAGGGATACCTTTCGACCATCAAAATCCAAAATGGCGGCAAAAGGCATAATGTTACATGGGAAATTTTGAACTTGCATCTATTACCATCTCTCCTGATTACGCTTCGTGACTTAGTAGGGGTGGCCGGGTTCTTGGTTATAATGGGTAATTAATGGATGATTGGACGAGGTTGGAGCTAACAAAAAACTGTCCAAAGAAGCGAAGCTAGCAGTCCACAATGGACTGCTAGCTTCGCTCAGTTCAGTTCTCGCCTAAGAGGTTAGAACATGCTACAATTTTTTTCCGCAATCTATTATTCTAAAATCGGTTCCGGTCAAGATTTCTACAAACGTTAAAGCGCCACCAGGTGTATTTTTTTACGGGCTATCCGCCTGTAATACTTTTTTTTCCTATGATTGTGTTTCTTTAGTTCTATAATAGTATTTAAGTGTCAAAAAACTAAAAATCTGCCCTAGTGGTGGTTTCTACCACATCCCCGGTATCCACTACCGATACTGGGTGAAAAGTTTCCATCTGAATCGTCTTGTTAAAATTCCCGGTGCTTTTGACACTTTTTTCTGAGTTTCTATAGTGATTTTCTTTTTATGTGCGGTGTTCCTCATCGATATACGATTTAAATGCACAGTTATAAGTGAATCTCGACGACACATACTTTATTCGACGCAGAATTTTTTTCTGCGTCTAGTGATCGTCGTGTTTTTTCTGTGGGTGTTATACTTTTTCTGCTAGTAGTGTTTTTGTGTGCGCCACGTGTCCATTTATTCTGGAACATTCCACGACAATTTACGTAAAGTGATGAAAGAACTTATAGGAGGACGCATCCTTTGCTTTGTAACATCGTGAAATTTAGACAATATTTTTCCTTTTTTGTATTGATAAGCATAAATTTTTTCAAAGTGACAGTGACATTTCTTTTTCTAAAATTTTCGATAATCATTCTGGAGTGGAGGTCTAGTAAAGTGTGAACATTTGAACATTAAATCTAAATTTCTGTTTCCTTTCGGGGAGGGATACTAAATTTTTATACTCTCAGTCAAATTCCCTAAAAAATATTTTGTACCCAAAAATTAACATTTCTACACATCTAAAGGCAGTTTGAACAAAATTTTTTCCCAATTTTTTCCCCATTTTTGGGGAAAATTTTCAAAATCTGGGGTAAATTTACATTTACCCCATTTTTTCGTGAAAAATGCCGTCAGGCACAGTTTCGTCTGTAGATTCAGATGGCGGTTCTGAAAATCCAGTTTTACCTATGGGGGAAAGGGAAAAAATTATGGAACAAATAAAAGTCTTACTTAATCCTGGATCACCAAGACCCGGGCCTTCTAGGGTTCGGAAAAGGTACAAAACAAAATCCCAGAGGGACAAATCGGTTATTGACACTGATAGTGAACTGGGAACCAATCAACCACCCACTCGTCCCAATCCATTCTCGTCGGATAATCATGAGATGCCTTCCATTGTGCCCTCTACCACCCCTAATGTGGAAAACAAAAAACGCACTCGTTATAGCGACTCCCCGGGTAACCAGGAATGGAAGGCCATCCCAGCCTTGGATAAGTGCCAGAAAATAAGAGCAGTTTTGATGGACGGCTCCAATAAGTTAAATAAGGCGGACAAAAGCCTTATCAACACCACATTAGACGACTTGATGTCGGATATCACCAGACTGATGCTTGAGTTGAATACGCTCTCCACCAGGTCTTCTACCATTGATGAGATGCTTAGTGCACAGTCGACGCTCTCCACAAAACTGGATCAAGCTATTAAAAGTCGCACAGTCAGTTCTCACACTCCCATTCACAGGGAAACACTTTCCTACGCAAATGCTGCGGCTGGAATGCCAGCATCCAAAAAGATAGTTGTTAATGGCTTTGAGCGTCCAATTCCACAGAAGCCACTAACGGTCTTGGTTTATCCGCAAACTCCAGAGGGTAAAACATCGGAGGAAACCCTCAAGACCCTGGAGAAAATTTTGAACCCGAGGAAGGACGACTTCCAAATCGTACGCTCCAGGAAGATCAAAGGCGCTGGCATGGCGTTTCAAGCCAAGGACATCAAGGGACTGGAAAATATTAAAAAGGCCGAGGCAAAACTCGTGGCAAGTGGTCTAAAGATGATCAACCCTCTTGGCCGTCTTCCGAAAATCGTTATTTATAATGTTCCTAAATGTGAACAATCTGCCGACCAGGAGCTTTTCTCCGAGATCTACGCAAGTAATTTATCTGGCCAGACTTCTTTGTCTTTGGAGGATCACCTTCGGACCATGCGACGAGTTTCGCTCTTCGGAAAACGGGACATCCCCACCATGAATATGGTGGTGACCTGTCATCCAGCTGCTCGAAAGGTCTTACTAGACAGCGGAATGTGCTTCCTTGGGTGGAATGCCTGTCGCACTCGCGATTATACAGGCGCGACCAGATGCTTTAAGTGTCAACAGTATGGTCATATTAGTAAGTCCTGCTCTCAGGAGAAAGAAACTTGTCGCCACTGCGCCGCTGTGGGACACAAACATGAGGATTGCCCCAAGAAGGCACTTCCCGCTGTCTGTGCCACTTGCACCCGTTTTAAGAAGACTGCTGATCATCCTACTGGGGATAGAGACTGTCCTGCACAGCTTGCAGCCATCAATGCACAAGTTAGAATGACAGATTATGGCTCCTGCTAATCTCCTCTCCCTAGGTCAGATTAACTTGCAGCGATCCCGGATGGCCACCCTGGACGCGCAGCGGGTCATGTCTGACCTCAACATTGACATCTTGCTTATTCAGGAGCAGTACACCTGGGAAGGTAAAACACCAATTGAATTTCCGGGAGCGGTACTCGAAGTCGGCTCATCGCCGGGGGCGGGTGTTCTGGTCAATACATCATTGATCAGCCCCCTCCTTCTGGCAGGGCTGTCTAATGAGTACCAAACCTGTGTATGTATTAAATTTGCTGACACTGAGATCTATCTGATCTCAGTCTATTTTAAATGGGGGAATCCGGTAGAACCACATATCCTGAGTCTGACGCGCGCCCTAAACGCGCTTAAAGGTCGTAACGTAGTTATCGGAGGGGACTTTAACGCTCGCTCTCCTCTTTGGTTTGACAATAATAAAAACCATTCAGAACGATCACGGACTGACGCCGTTGAAGACCTTATTGCAGCGCAAGGCCTTTGTATCGTTAACGAACAGAGTTCGTTCTTTACCTTTTCAAACATAATGGGAGAGAGCAACATTGATCTAACTCTTTGCTCTGGATCAGTTGCGGCCAGGATATCTAAATGGAGGGTCCATGAATGCGCAATAGTCTCGGATCATAGATTAATCACATTTACAATAGGTGTTAAGAAAACTGAAACTCCGAGATCCTCCTGGAATTTCAACACCTCTAGGGCGAATTGGGATAACTTTGGGGAGGCGCTACGAGATACATTAAGGGATTTTCATCACGTAGCAGCTAGTGATCCGGACAATTTGGGGAACTTTTTCAATTCTGCCGTTGTATCTGCGGCTGATTCCTCTCTGGGCAGATCAAACCCAAAGACGAAAATTAGAACGCCGTGGTGGTCACCTGAGCTGACTTCGCTAAAGGGGGCCTATAAAGGAGCCTATAGGGCCTTGGGACTGTCCAGGAGGGGATGCTGTACGGAGGAGGAGACAGCTACCCTTCAGGCAGCTCTCAGGAGATCCAGGGCAACTTTCAAACAGGCGGTTCTCCTTGCGAAACGAGCTGCTTGGCATGACTGGGTTAATAATGTGGGAAACGCCAACCCGTGGGAAATCCACAGCGCAATTGAAAAATCCGGGAAAGGATCGGATCGGTTTTTGTCTAGTCTCATTGGGATCACAGAAGGTAGGAATGCTGAGACGATAGATGTGGCCTCTACTCTCAATACACTTTTGGGCAAGTTAGTTCCTGTAGAATCAGTAATTGGGGAAAGTGACCACCATAAACAGGTTAGACTCCTGGCACGGCTTCCACCTAGAGACCTCGCCCAAGAGGATAGAGTCATTCCAGTCACTAGAGCAGAAATCGACCTAATAATTAAGGGTTTGGGTCCTAAGAAGGCACCAGGGCATGACAGACTTAATGGCGTGATAGCGAAGCAAGTCTGGATCCACGCTAGGGAGGAGCTCTTCCAAGTGATGGAAACGTGTTTGAGAAGAGGAATTTTCCCTTCTGAATGGAAGAGAGGCGTGCTCAGGGTCATACCAAAGGGGAATGGTAAGCCACTAACTGATGTCAAGGCCTATCGGCCCATCACCTTACTTCCAGTGCTTGGCAAGATCCTGGAAAAACTTATCCGGCATAGGCTACAACAATCACTCTCCCCGTCTAGTGATCTCCAATTTGGCTTCGTCTCCGGTAGATCCACCGTGCACGCCATTTCGTTTGCGCTTAACTGGGTGAAGGTTTGTACAAAGAGGTATGTAGTTGCAATCTTCCTCGATATTACTGGTGCCTTCGACTACGCATGGTGGGACATGATACGTATCAAGGTTAAAAATAGGAACTGCCCAAAAACCCTATTTAAATCAGTAGACAACTATTTATCGGGCCGAACTGTCATTATTTCTCATGGTGACACTGTTATTGAACGCGAGACCGATATGGGGTGTCCTCAAGGCTCCGTCCTAGCTCCTAAATTTTGGAATATAACCTTCGATGACTCCTCTAGGTTACCCTTACCTGAAGGATGTATCATGATCGACTATGCGGATGATAAAATGTATCTTGTCTCTGGGGACAGTAGAAGAGAAGTCGAATGTAAGGCTGGTGAAGGTTTGGACACCCTCCTTAAATGGGGGGAGAGGAATAAAATGACCTTCGCTCCCCAGAAGACTATGGGCCTCCTGATGAAGGGTTCTTTCAATAAGACAAGAAACCCTACCATCCGTATGGGAGACACTAATATCAAATTTGTGGATAACGTTAAATATTTAGGTGTCACTCTAGATCGATCGTCCTCCTTTCTGGCTCATGTCAAAGATGTATCCTGCAGGGCTCAGTCGCTGTTTCTGAAGCTTCGAAGAATCTCCACGGCAGAGTGGGGACTTCGCAGACCGGCTTTGCACGCTCTCTACAAGGGGGTATATGTTGCGCAAGTCGCATATGCCGCCTCTGTTTGGGAGCATCGCCTGGATAACTGTTTAATACTTCTTGCTCTCACTAGGGGTCAGCGCACTCCCCTGCTGGCACTATCTGGGGCATATCGAACCGTTGCTTCGGACGCTTTGCCAATTTTGGCTGGTATATTACCAATCGATCTAGAAATTAGGGAGGTGTTAACGAAGCAGCGATTAATCCGTGGATCCCCGGCCAACCACCTTGGTGTCGTCCTGACACCGGGTGGACCAGGAACTCTCCCAGGACTGCTCCGAACGATGAGGGACCTGTCGCTCAAAGAGTGGCAGGTCCGTTGGGATAGGTCGAGCAAGGGAAGATGGACCTTCTCCTTCTTCCCTTCAGTTAAACTCAGAATGGAAGGGGCCTTCCTCAAACTGGACCATCACGTTACGCAGCTCCTTTCAGGACATGGGGAATTCAGGGGAAGGCTTCACAGCCTTGCCCTGTCCACCCACCCCAATTGCGCTTGTGGCAATAATTACCAGTCGGCCGAGCACATTCTGTGGCACTGTGAGATTTTGAAGGATGCCAGAGACGAAATGATAGACGGTCTGAATGTCCCCATTAGACCGGTGTGGAACACCGATCTTGTTTCTAACAGTGTGAATTTCGAATGTTTGAGGAAGTTTACTAGGATCTGGGTTGAGAGATGGCCTGTGCTTAGAGTCGTTGACTAGTGTAATAATTGGGAACCCCCGGTGTACTGCTCCTGCTCCATGACTTATTATTTTACAACTCTTTCATTATTGTATATGCTATTCTGTTTTTCTTATTTTATTATTCTTATCTTATTTCTTTTTTTTTTACTGTACCAGCTGTTGCAGATGATTTCCATTCGTTTATATTTTGTTTTTTTTTTTTTTTTAATTAACTTGTCTTGTACTTTTTAATTCTTATTTTCTGTTTTCTTTTCATATGTTTCTTTTTCCCTATCTAAGGTTAACACACTGTTTTTCTTTTTACAGACACTGTAAGCACTCTTATATATCTGTGTTTACTAATTTAATTATCTCTCTTACTTTATTTTGTTATCTTATTCAATACTTACTGTCCTCTTTACAGACCATGCAGATCTTATTTTTTACACCTTTACTTTTGTTTTTACTTATTTACCGTTGCCCTTATGTGGCACTTTTTGGATTGATTATTGTTTTTCATTTTTCCTCTTATTTTCTCTTCTTTTTACATGTATTTTTTCCGGTTCTCTTTTCTTTTTTTTTTTAGTAACAGCAACGAGTTTACAGGCGAGAACTGAACTCCGTTGTCTGTTTTGTTTTGTTTATTTTCCCCATTAGGGGTTGGATAACGGGCCTCGTCCCCGCATGCACGACTGGAGCTTCTTATTATTCTTTCTTACCGGGGGACTCCGCCAATCACCTGCGCCACCCCTGATGAGCGTTGGTGGTCAGAGGGGTGACTGTGCGGGCTGGGGTAACCTCCACCCTGTCTCCGACCTCCTGACGCTTCTTTCCCCTAGGTTCTTTAGGGTTTTATCCCTCTTTTTCCAATACTTATCTTCAGGGCACCACCGGGTGGTCGGCTAAGGGGTGTGGAAGTCCTGACCTGCACCAGTCGCCCCAACCACCACCAATTTCTCAACAGGACTGCCAGTCGTGGTTCGGCGAAACTCCCCCTTCACTCTATTGTTTATTTTACTTTTATGTGTTTACAGGTACTGGAGTGTGGGTCCCCTCCACCAACTATCTGCCTGACACTTAATCTTGATTTTTTTGTTGTTTATTTTTCTGTGTTGTCCTTAGTTTAGTACTTGTAAGCGCTTGCATACCGCTTCATAACACCGTATGCGGGGACTTTGAAGGCCTAGCTTCATTTATATAAATTGTAGAGCCTTTTATTCAAAAAAATTAGATTCATGCGAGAGCTCCGAAGGGGTGACCATAAGTCACCTATACCGGGGTGGGACAGGGTGGGTGTACCTTCAAAGTCCACAATGGAGTGCTGGTACCTACCCTAATATACGGAAGTGAGGCATGGAACTGGCAGAAGAAGGCTGAAAGTAGACTGAATACTGTAGAAATGAGATCCCTGAGGCATATGTACGGTAAAATCATGTATGACAAAATGTGCGTATGCTGTGTCTATTCTACAGATATTTTATTAGAGCCTGTTAAAAGGAGCTAGCAGCATTGATCCCCGGTGCACCGTGCACGTGCTTGATACTCGACGGACCGAGCGGAATACACGTTCACAGTTAAGTTGATATTATCTATACATATATGAACGGGTCGTTTCTCCGACTCGTTTTATCGTAAGTCGGCTCGCATGTGGAACGAGCTATCAATATAATCCGGGCTTCTTTAAGACCCGCATTAATAAATTCATTCCTACAGCCCCTACCTTAACCCGCCTCATAACGCTGCCCAACCGGTTGGCGACATAGTTTCTATGTATTTTTATTTTCTGTTTTTGTTTATGTATTTTGTTACAGATGACACTCATAAACTTCACTTTGACTTTGGTTCAAGATTTTGCTTATGATAGCCTGCGATAAGCGAGCCCTAAGGGTCTGAGACAGAGGTGTGAAATCGTCGGATCACGACAATAGAAAGAATGTGTTGGAGCCAGGAAGGAGTCTGAAAGGGTCGAGAGGATGCACTAGGTGGCATGAAAGGCTGGGAGGTGACTGGAGAGACTAAGGTAAACTAGGATGAGGTGATTTTGCACAGCGGTGCTGCCAAGGTCTGTTATCTATGTGAGGATATTGTGTCGGCGCTCTTTATTGGCAGCAGACACATGTCAGCGCTATATTAGCGGCGGACACATGCCTGAACGGATGACGAGCCTCGTGCTGGCACAGTTGGTGGACGGGGTAGTCTCTCTCCCTGCAGCAGCTGGTACAGTTCCTTCGCTACCTAGGACTCTTGCAGCAGAGTCTCCATCTTCTGTCTTCGTCGAGCGTCACAGCGGTGCTGCCAAGGTTTGTTGTCTATGTGAGGATGTTGTGTCAGCGCTCTTTATTGGCAGCAGACACATGTCAGCGCTATATTGGCGGCAGACACATGCCTGAACGGATGACGAACCTCGTGCTGGCACAGTTGGTCTAAATAACAAATGTAGATCCTAGGAAATAAATTGTACAGCGCCCTTGAGGTGATTTTTCACAAAAACGGCGCTATACAAATTATCCAATTATTATTATTATTATTATTATTATTAACGTGTAAAGACAGGGGCGCTCTAGTGAGAGGTGTCACATAAAAAAATCATACCGCCGAATTTGAATATGGAGATTTACAAAAACTTCCGTCTGGAGCCAGTGAGACTATGGCATCCTCAAAGGAGACCTCAAAGGAGATGACGAGGAGGAAGGTGGGAGAGTACCTGGCTATTCAGATATAACCAAACACTAATTGTAAAATAGTGCAAATTAATTTTAATAAAATTTATTTGAACCCGCGACCTACGGATTGCTAGTCGAGAGCCACCTCAAGTAGTTTGATATGTTTGGTGACTTAGCAGGAGTGCCCGGGTTTATGGGGTGAGGTTTGTTCGGTTCTTGGCGGCGGATGCGCTTGCCTACCAAATGCGTGGTGGGCCGGATCGATTAATCCTCTTTCAACGCATCGCCTTGCAACGCAGTAGGAGAGTTGGAATCTTATGTTTATCACTCGAACACACTGACCCCCAGAATACTACCCACCCATCCATACCTATTTCCTTCCCAGAACTCACTGACCTTCCTTTCTTTCAAAATACCCCCAACACAGCATTCACAAAGATGACATAGGCCTTGAGGGTTACGATTTTCCTTAGGGCCTCCTGTGTGGAGACGATGTAAAAAAATACAAAAAATAAACAACTATCTCGCTAAAACGTTGGCGGTGACTAATGGTAGGTGTATTGGTTATCTAATATATTGGCTCCCGGGGCGGCGGTACACATAATTGTAATAATTCTCGAGGGCTCTGATGTACAGACATTATGGCTCCTGTTGATTGACGAACATATACTAAAACATCGTTGGTTGGAATCGGTGCTTGAAATGACTTTAGCCATGTTTAGTAAAAAACAAATTGGAATAAATTTTTCAGCAATTTCAATATAAAATTTGAAAAATTAAATTCTCACCAATCTAATCACCGCAATTTTAATAGGCACATATTATGGATATTACGCTTTGTTTCAACTTAATCATTACAAGAAACTTACGTCGGGAGAGATGGTAAAAGATACATTAAAATAAAATTTTATTCAATCAATGTTCAAAATTTCTCTTATAAAATGACTTAGACAAATCTCACCCCATGAACCCGGGCACCCCTGCTAAGTCACGAAACGTAGTAAATGATGCATTAAAGTTACATTTTTGTTTAATCAAGTTCAAAAGATTTTGTTGATCTCATATATATTGATCTATTCCCGTAGTATGTTGATCCAGGTTAGAAGTTATTAGACAAAGTTGATCTGTGTCCCTATATATGGTTTTACTAAATGAACCAATCAAGGGGGCAATCGGTGGACTGTTCATCACAAGGTTTTATGTGATTCCGTAATCTTTTGTGATATTGAACTCAAAGTATTAGTCTCTAGAGTCGAATATCGCATGAAATGACTGTGAGATGGTACCGTTTCAAATCAAAATGACGTGTGTTTCTTGAATTGTTTATAAGAAATGTATGCGTATTTAGATTGAAACGAAAATTTCGCAAAAAAAAAAAAAAAAAATCATAACTTAGCAGGGGTACACGGGTTCATAGGGTGAGGTTTGTCTAAGTCCTGGCGGCGGATGCGTTTGCCCATCTACTGCGTGGCGGGCCGGATCGAAAGAAACTGGTTGAGGGATACCTTTCGACCATAAAAATCCAAAATGGCGGCAAAAGGAATAATGTTATGTAGAAAATTTTGAACTTGTATCTTTTACCATCTCTCCTGATTACGCTTCGTGACTTAGTAGGGGACGTAGTAAATGATGCATTAAAATTACATTTTTGTTTAATCAAGTTCAAAAGATTTTTTAAGCATGGATTTGACGTTTTTGAAAGTTCCATTTCAATATAAATACGCGTGAGGCAGTCTATCCTCTTTAAGTACAGAGTCAATTTCATAGAATATGGATGTTCTAACGGAATCTAAAAAGTACCACAACGCGCGCGAAATTGGCGGTTACAAGTTACAACACATGCAAGCGGTCAAGTTTGTCAGAAATATATAGATCAACAAAATAAATCGTGTAAAATGTATATGCGACCGAAAAATGGGCGTGGCTTACAGCAAAATCTCGATGACACAAGTTGATCTGTAGGGATTTACATATGTATGCCAGCTTGGGTAGTGGATCAACATATCCGGGGTGGATCAACAAATGCAAACGGATCAACATATACCTGGCGTACCGTCGCGCGAGATCAACATAGTACGAGAGGGGATAAATATATATATATATATATATATATATATATATATATATATATATATATATATATATATATATATACATATACATATATATATATATATATATATTTACGTTTATATATATTTTTTAACGAAATTGATCCCGGTGTTCGGAAACTAGTGGTATAACCAACTAGTTTTAACTACATTTTTTTTTAATTTCATTTTTTTTAAACTTTTTTCATAAACTACGCGCATTTTTATCACGCGGAACCCAACTTTAGGTACATCTAGGTTTGAGTCATGACTACATCGTATTCATGCAAGTTGCAGGGCCAAATTCCACATCTAAAAAATTCCAATCATAACCCTACACCTGACTAAATTATATAATTATTTGATTTATCGCGAAATATTATTTGTTTATCTTTACCAATGATCAAAAGCCAAGGAGAAAGTATTTGAGTATTTTCGTTTTAGTTGATTTGAATCTCGCGCGTCGGTACGAACAATTAGAAAATCATCAAAAAGGCACCACAATAGAACTGAGCGCCGACTGTTTTATTTGTGCATTTTTTCATTGAGTTAAGTACATCGATTTCATATTTTCGCGTTTTATATTACAGTGTACTAGTCAGTGCTGCAAACTAAAACATTTTTCAAAGTACTTTTTTTCATAATTTACAACAAGTCACCAATATCACGTTTGTGATATAAACATAACACGAGTTAAGACCAAAAAATAATACAAAATATTTGTATTCATAAAACGTTGCACCATGTGTAGTTTTCGTGTTTTAAAGATTTCCACCAAAAAAAATAGTCATTAAGAGAATTTCTTCTAACATCTCATAATTATGGTCTCACAGGAATCTTTGTAACTTTCTTACTAATGTGGTGAGATATGTGATCTTCGGTTAGAAATCGAAATAATACTAGGCTTTATATTTAAATCTAGAAACTAAAAATAGAAGAATAATAATTTTCACTTTTATGAAACTAAACTTACCGACAGCAAATGGAAAAAAAATTATGAGACTGAATTTGTATTAATTATTTACTAAAAATTTTTAGTAAATAATTAATTTACTTAATTATTTACTTGTGAAACAACAAAAAAGTGAGATGACCTTAATATTTGTAATACAGTTGTCTAATTAAATATGCGTGTGTTTTTATATTTTTTCGTTATCAGTAATTTTAGTTTAAATAAAAGTAAATTGAGTCATTTTAATATATTTTTTAATTTTAAATTTAAAAAAATATTATTTATCTATAATAATAAAATATTAGAGCGTATTTTATCACCTTTCTAAAACAGTTTTTAGTTTTTGTGTATGTCCAATTAATATATTCAATTAATTTTGGGTAAGTCCAGAAATATTCTATTAATTTTGAGTATGTCCAGAAATATTCTATTAATTTTGGGTATGTACAGAAATATTCTATTAATTTTGAGTATGTCCAGAAATATTCTATTGATTTTAAGTATGTCCAGAAATATTCTATTAATTTTGAGTATGTCCAGAAATATTCTATTAATTTTGGGTATGTCCAGAAATATTCTATTAATTTTGGGTATGTCCAGAGAATATGGCTGAGGCCCGAGGGGTTAGAAAAAAATTGTGAGGTAAAGTAAATAGATCACTTATTTAAAAATATTCTTAAATAATTTACGTTGAAAACGAAAATGTTAGCATTATATATTTTAAAGTGAGTCTACGCATAATATTATGCACTAGCTTATAAAAATACTTCATAATATTTTGACAATAAAACAGTTTTTAAATTCCGATATTATCGGCGCATGGATCGGTCCTGGTGCAATTGGAGACGCTTCTTACGACAGACTCGGATAAACGTAAGCACCTCGCCCTATAAAGATAATTTTGTAATGTTTATTATGCCTAAGATATTTTATTTTGTATGGCTAAGACAATCCGTCACTTCATAACCAACGTTATGAGCGTGCAATTATTTCAATAAAGAATGTACTATATTATTGAGTGTAAATATGTATATATTATGATGTATGCAGGGATACTGGATGTTCGAGAGTCGTTCCTAATAATAAATGTAAATTAAATGTAGTTTCGTTTCATTAAAAAAAAAAAGTGTTGAGGGTACGACGAAGGAGGTAAACAATGATGGGAAAGTAGTGGAACCCCTTCAATGATTTTTACGCCAGAGTTTTGTTGAATATTTATTTGTTTAGATTAATATCGTTCCAAAAACAACATCCAGCATTACTAATAAATAGTGAGAACGGGTTGATTTACAGAATTTGAATAATTCATCAAATAGAAAAGTTGATTTTCAAGTTTTGTGAAGGTTCTATTCATGTTCTATTATTATATCATTATTTACCAGTTGATTCACAAAACAAGTACTTTACTTTAAAAAAATCATAGACAATACGACATTTTTACGGAATCACTGTCTAAACTGTAATATGATATAAACTGTTCAATGTGCGTACATATATACACACACCAATACATTACGCATGTCACCCGGTAATAAATAACTAAATAATATAAAAGTAACAGTTGATATTCCCGTCATTATGAAGTAAATAACTATTGATTCATAAGTCTAAATAATCAGAAAAATGTCTCCATCTAAAAATAAATCAGTAACAAAACTTGAAAATCAACTTGGAGCATGACGAGTTTAATGAAGTGAATACAAACAAAGAAAAAATCATTTAAAATCTAATTAAAGTTTTAAAAAGTAATATTGTCCGGCTTAATCAAAATATATGTGCTTCGTGGCAGCGTCAGCACACACACACGCATTGAATCAGCCTACCGCTCTTACAAAAAAATCACTCCACAACGGTTAAACAAGGTTTTTCTTACATATTGTACTAAGACTGTAAACTTCTATTTAGAATTATTACTAATAAAAAATGTCTCACAATGGATGGATAGAGATAGATATTGATATTGGATCGGTTTTTGTGGTTTGTGACACAACCACAGAAGCGTTTTTGTCTGGCTTGTGTACTTAGCCAGGCCCCGCTACTTTTGCCGGCCGGAGGAATCCCGCCGGCCCCCTGAGCAGGCGCTCGCGCCCCCAACTGCCTTTTTTAAGGCAAAGCTTTTTTAGCGCAAACACTCAATACTACGCAGATTTACGCTGGCCCCCACAAACCGCCCGCAAGCACCCGAGAAGTGCTCCCTTTTTAAGAGGAGGCACCGACTTCCACAAGTCAAGATGTTTCCGACGAGGATGCTCCCCGCTGACCACGAGGACTCCCCGGTCGTGGTACCGCCCGGCGCTCACCAAATTACGCATCGCACCAAGACCGGGACCGTGCGCCTTACGGTCCCCGCACCACAGCCCCGCCCCGAGGACCCAAGGACCCGGAGACCATCCACCACCACGGCTCCCACGACGCCCGACGCCACCGAGATGACGGAGCCCGCAGCAGGCCCCTCTTGGGCAGCAGGACCCAGTTCTGCCCCCACGCGCCCCCCGATAGGCCCAGCTTCGGCCTACGTGGCGCCCCCGAGACCGCAGCAGCCGATGGAGACGGCTGCCCCCCAGGATGGAGGCTGGACGAGGCCGTCCAACCCCGTGAAGAGGCCCATGTCCCCACGGGGACCACAACCGCTCCAGTGTGGCAACCGTTTTGAAGAGTTGCCCGAGGTAAGCGAAGGCGCTGGCGCGCCGCGTATAAAGCGTGCCAATACTAATACATCTTTCTCTCCCGCAGGTACCGGCAGGAGAGACCGCGTTCCCCCGGTTGTGATGACCCTGGGGAACATGACGCACGCGCAGATCACAGCTCCGGTGCAAGGACATCTGGGAGCTGGTAAGCTCTTCACTTTCAGATACAACAGGGGCGGCACGGCTAACATCTTCGTGCGCACGATGGAGGACCACCGCGCCCTTACCAACGGGCTGCGAGCGGAGGCTCGCGGCTTCCACACGTTCACGGCCGAAGCGGAAAAGATGAAAAAGGCCGTCATCAAGGGCCTGCCGCTCGTCGAAGTGGAAGAAATAAAGGCAGATCTGGAATCACAAGGATTCCCAGCAGTGAAGGTGGTCAAGATGACCGCCTCAATTGAGTATCCCCTATACTTAGCGCACTTCAATAAGGAAGTCAACATGGGACAGCTGCGTGCGGCCGTCAAATATCTGTGCCACTGCCGCATTCGCCTCCAGAAGCACAGGAGCAACCATTTACAGCACGGCACCCAGTGCTACAGGTGCCAAGACTTCGGGCATGGGTCCCGAAACTGCTCGCACACAGCAAGGTGCGTAAAATGCTTACTGGAGCATGCTTCGGCAGAATGCCCCAAGAAGACAAGAGATGAGCCCGCCGCATGCTGCAACTGCTCAGGCCCGCATCCCGCCAACTACAGAGGCTGCCCCAAGCGGGTAGTGTACGTCGCCTCAATACAGCAGCGACCTGCCAGAAGGGCCCAACGACCGCCGGCAGAACAGAACCCGAGCAGGCCACCTCCTCAGCCGAGGACGGATGGACGCACATGGGCCAACGTAGCCGGAGGCACCGCCCCCGCCCAAGAGCAGCGCGAGACCGCACCGCCCCCACAGCCACGCCCCCAGCCCCGCCCGCAGCAGGAGCCCGCGCGCGCGTCCACCTCTTCAGAAGACAACCTGGACTTGATGGCCCTGCTCCAAGGCCTCCTGAGGATGCGATCACAGCTCGCCCGCTGCGCAACAAGAGCAGACAAGCTCGTCATCCTGATTGAGCTCCTAGACACCCTCGATGCCTAATACCGAGACGGTGAAAGTCCTCGTATGGAACGCATTTAGCGTGCGCAACAAGACAGACGAACTGCTCGCTTTGGCAAACGAATTACACACCGACATTATTCTCCTATCAGAATCTCACTTGAATCCAAGCGTACCGCTGAGAGTGCAAGGTTTCGAGATTTATCGTGACGACCGACAAGGAAGATCAGGCGGAGGAACCGCAATATTCGTTCGGCAATCTATGACGTCCACAAGAATCCCCACTCCGAAGTTGAAGTACGCCGAAGCCACGATTATCGAAGTCACCATAGAGGGTAGAGCGCACACCATCATCTCCGTATACTGCACCCAACGTAACCTAGTGAGAGAAGATCTCAATAAATTGCTCAATCTGGGACCGATTGTTGTGATGGGAGGCGACTTGAACGCCAAACACAACTATTGGAATAACTACAGAGGAAATGCGAACGGAAATACGCTCTTTACACACATGCAGACAAATACCTATTCGATAATGGCGCCCGACAGACCTACGTACTACTCGCAACGATCTAGATATCCGAGTACACTGGACATAGTACTCGAGAAAAATGTCAAGACAATATCTCCACTGCGCACACTAGACGAACTGTCTTCGGACCACCTGCCCGTGAGCTTTACTATAGGCGGCACAACTTCAAGGACCCCCAGAAAACAGCGCAATTACAAGGATGCGAACTGGGAAGGATTCAAAAAAGAAGTCAACGAACGAATTCATCTCACTTCGGGAACTCTGCGCTCGCCACAAGAAATCGACGCAGCTACAAGCACTCTCACAGAGATTCTTCAAACAGCACAAGATACACACATTCCTCTCAAAGAAATACACCCATACACGATCAAGCTTCCCGAGTACGTTCTATCGCTCATCAAGGAGAAAAATCGCCTGCGACGCATGTTTCACCGCACACGCGACGAATATTTCAAGACAGCGTATAACTGCCTGCAGAGGGAAATCAAGACCGAAATCGCAGAACTCAAGCGCGAACTTTGGGACAAAAAAGTCGCATCACTCACGCCGAAGGATAATTCCCTATGGAAAATGGCAAGCGCGCTGCGACATAAAGACTTCACAATCCCCCCGCTACAGAAATTGAACGGCCCCGGGACGGCGCTTTCGCTACAAGAAAAAGCTGAAACACTCGCCGACGGATTCGAGAGAGCCTACGCCGCTACAGACGGCCTTTCCGACCCGGCTACGGACCGGATCGTAGCTGACTCTCTACGAGACTTGAGGGAAGCGGAGCAGACAAACGCCGAAGATATTCACTTTGCTACGCCAAGCGAGATTGCTGTCACAATCAGGCGAGTGAGAACAAACAAGGCGCCGGGAAGCGATCAAATTCACAACATTTTACTCAAACATCTCCCTCAAAAAGCCATCATCTACACAACAAAATTGTTCAATGCCTGCCTCATGACCGGGCATTTCCCCCAGATTTGGAAATCGGCGACCGTGCTGCCTTTCGCAAAGCCGAATAAAGATAGAACGCAGCCGACAAGTTACCGGCCGATTAGCCTATTATCTACGCTGAGCAAGGTATTTGAACAAATTATACTCAACAGGCTTGTACCGCACCACGACGACAACAAAACGTTGCCAGACGAGCAGTTCGGCTTCAGAAAGAGGCACTCCACGACCCATCAACTCACCAGAGTAGCGGAATACATCGCAAGAAAATTTAACGAACATCGCTTCACCGCTGCTGCGCTCATCGACCTAGAGAAGGCATTCAACACCGTATGGATAGACGGGCTCGTGCATAAACTGCACCGCACTAACACGCCCATATACCTAACGAGACTGATACAGGAATACCTAAAGAATAGATCGTTCAGAGTGTTCATAAGGAACGTGCTATCTTCAATGCGTGAGATTCCAAAAGGCGTGCCGCAAGGAAGTTTACTTGGACCATTTCTCTTCATTCTGTTTACCTTCGACATCCCCCGAGACGAGAGATGCAATCTGTCTATCTACGCAGATGACGTCAAACTATACGTTTCAAAATAGTAGGTAAATAGTTTGACTAGACGTCAAACTATTTACCTACAGAGGGCGCTCGACGCGCTCGTAGAATACTACAAAAAATGGCGCCTGAAGCTGAACGAGGCGAAAACTGAAGCCATCATGTTCACGAGAAAACGTGTAAACAGAACACCTGACTTTAACATCGAAATGGGAGGACACAGCATAGAATGGAAAGATGAAGTGACATATCTGGGCCTGACCATGGACTCCCGCCTCAACTGGAAATCTCACCAAGCGAAGATGCACACGCGCACGCGACAAGCGATCGGCATGATGAAGCCAATTTTCAATAGACGGAGTCCGCTACTTCCCAAAACCAAACTCCTCGTCTACTACTCGCTCATTCGTCCAGTACTCTCTTATGCGATTCCCGTATGGAGCAGCATCTCACACACAGACCACAAGAATCTACAGACACTTCAAAATCTCTGCATTAAAATCACATACAACACGAGACTCAGAACAAACTTGAAGAGATTACACGAACGAGAACAAATTCCAACTCTATACGAATTCACACACAGACTGACTGAACGCTTTTACAAATCACTCACACTTAGTAAAAATCAACTAATACGAGACATAGGACAATACAATGCTCCGAGCGACCTGACATTCAGATACACACATAGACTACCTAAACACATCCTCATGGACCATGACCACATATGGCACATACCAGAACTAGACGCGGACGAATAGCGAGCAGTAGGTATTTCCTAAACTCCCGACCTTCTTCCCAAATATATAATGTTTATATATCTATTTATATATTTATATAATATTTTATAATTTGTATGTATATGTATGTTTATTTTCTATCTTCCCATAAGTATATATTAACATAAAAACAGACACACACACACACATCTCAAAAATGCAGGACATCATATACCGATGTTACTGAAGGCCGCAAACGTTTCAAGTTGACGTTCGGCCGCTCCTTCCTGGGTAAGGTTTTCTGCGATTTTCCTTACTCCCAACGGCAAATGCGGAAGGATTCCAACAAAAGGGCGCAGCCAAAATTTCCTCCCCCTATTCCCAACACAACACAAACAGACACGTATGTAGTATATGGCCGCTGTAGGTCGCTGCTGGTGCTGATGCTGGATGATGATACATGCAACTTTAGTAGGGTTTTTAGGTAACAAATTTTTTCCCTACCGAGAAAATACAAGGCCTCTAAGTCTATAAAAGCCAGGTAATATTTGAATAAACCCATATGAGGTAAAAATTGTGAGGCGCATATGACGCCGTTCTATTTGTATAAAGAACATTAACTTTAAATTCAGTAAATTTAAATGATTCACCACTTCATGGAATATAAGAATCTAGAAAATGAAAAATGAAAAAATGTCTCACAATATGCGCTTGCGCTATTTTTTCGCATGCGCAGCAATGACTTAACTGCTTTGATATTTGTCATTAAAATCATGTTTTCAATAAGTTTTTCTATTCTAATGACAAATTCACTATTTTATAAGTTATTCAAAATATTTACAATTTTTTGTCAGTTTTAATCCATTAATAATGTCATATTGTGAATAGTATAGCTACTTCTTAATTAGGACTTATTGTTTTTTAACTGACTTTTACCGCGAAACCGTGAAAGTGATGTTGTTTCATACCATAAATGCCTTATGCATATGTAGATAAATACAAAGTAAAAAAATCTGCGTTTTTGTCGATGACAAAATGGATCCAAAATGATTTTTTTCGCTAATATCTATAATTATTATAATTTTTAATTGTATGAACGAGAACCCAAAGTGATGTGACAATCTTGCAAAATCCTTATACAAGATAACTGTGTTCTTTGAATTTTTAATTATCCAAAATTTTTGTCAAAGGTTTCTAAATTTTATAGTTAATATTTTCGTATGTGACGAAAAGAAAAGTGAAAATAATCTTTATTTAGTGTTTTTTTTTATATTTCGTTTAAAGCTAAAATTACAGTTCACACGATCAAACCCACTAGTCGGCAACTTTAACGTAAAAAATATTTTTAATTGAATTGGAAGGAGATGGGGAAGAGGAAGGTGGAAGAGTAGCTAGCTATCCACGTCTGGTCACCATAAACGGCCATTTTAACTAAAGTTTCAATTCCGAATGGTGGTCTTACACCAGGACGATACTAATGACGGGTTATTGCATTATGAAGAATTGTTCGAATTCTCCGAAACAACCCGTCCTTATTTTTTTTTTTTTTTTTTTACAGTATTACCGCACAAGAGTCCCAACTGCTCCCGTCTGGAGCCAGTGAGACTATGGCATCCCCAATTGGGGTATGATGTGAGGCTGAGGGTATTGGGGAGGGGAGGGAGATGGGGAAGAGGAAGGTGGGGAAGTACCTGGCTATTCAGATCTGGTCACCAAACACGGCTAAAGCCATTTCAAGCAACGTTTCAATTCTGAATGGTGGTCTTACACCAGGGCGATACTGAGAGTATCTTCCACTCTGGAACGTGCCGCAAATATACTATATATTATTTTAAATTAATTAATTGTGAAATAACACAAATTAATCAAATAAAATTTATTTGCGCACGCCGGGTTCGAACCCGCGACCTTCGGATCTGTAGTCAAAAGCGTATACCACTAGACCACGCCGGCCGTCACTTATACTAGTTGTTTCATAAAATTTGAACAATTCATCAAATTTCAATGTTGATTTTAAAGTTCTGTGAAAGTACTATACCTACAAGTTCAGTTATCATTTTTAAAACATAACTGATATAATAACATAATTTAAAAAGAACCTTCGCAGAACTTGAAAATTAAATTAAGTTAATTTTCAAGTTGTATGAAAGATTTTTCCAAGTTCTGTTATTATTTCAGTTCAGTCAAGCAACTAGCCTACAATGAAACAATAACAGAACTTGAATAAGACTTTCACAGAACCCGAAAAAGAAGGTTGAAATTTGACAAATTGTTCAAATTCTTCGAAAAAACCCGTCGTCAGTATCTTCTACCTAAATGAATAAGTTGTGAAACGATACAATTAAAACTTACTTGATCATGTCGGGATTGGAACCCGTGACCTCCAGCTTGTTAGCCGAGAGTCTTACCACTCGACCACGGAGGTCGTCACAGAATGTCAAGGGGATATATGACGACCTGATATTATTTTGTCGAGGAGTGTAAACTAAGACTTAAAAAAGACCAACGAAACAAAAATTTGAAAATTTATAACTTTCGATCACATATTTATGTCATCTTTATGAAATAGTCGACCCCACATAAAAAAACATAAATATTTTTGTATACTAAAGAAGGTTCGTTATAAAAAAAGAAAGTACTAATTGCCTCTGAAAAAGCAAAAAATAGTTTTGAGCGATATAATTCGAACTTAAGAAGGTTCGTTATAAAAAGTCAGCACTATTGCCTCTGAAAAAGCAAATAATGCTTTAGTGCAATGTAATTCGTACTGAATAAAGTTCGTTGTAAAAAAGAAAGTACTTTTTGCCTATGAAAAGGCAACTCATACTTTTGAGCGATGTAATTCGTTTTTGTTATATCGACCACCGATTTTATTCCAAGTCTTGGATTAATTAATGTGTTCAGTATCCATTTATAATAAACGTTCACTCACAAGGGAAATCAAACGTAATTAATGAAATGAGTGGAGTGATCCCTCGCCAGCCCAAGGTATTTATATCAGACTCAACTAGAAATTAAACCAACCTAATATTTCAATGTTGTTTTGCAATTAAGCAATATGTTGAGTCTTGTTTTGATTATAAACTAAGCAAAAGCTTAGATGGATTTTGTTGTTATTTTAGTTTTACGCGCAGAATAGCAATAGAATCACGATTACTAAGAATTATTTATGTTGCTCAAATAATAATGTTGAGATAAAGGGACTAGACGTAATTGTGTTTTACACTTTTGAAAGTGATATTTCAGGTTTAGCCATTGCGAAAATAATATTCATCAAAAATACTAATCGGTTGTGTCTGTCCTGTGTAACTACGATTCAATGAACTCTAGAACATTGTCATTTTGTAAACTTGAACTAATATGTTAAGAATTCAGACAAGCGATAAAGTACCTACGTATAAATTAGTACCTACCTATAAATTAGTATCTACCTATAAACTAGTACCTACCTATAAATTAATACCTACCCATAAATTAGTAACTACATTTTTGTGAATCATTCTTTGTCTTTCTGAAGCAATTGTCTTTGTTCTTTACGTAACCTTTTAGATTCACAATTCGGCTAACAATAATATTATCTCGCGATTTTTCATGTGTCTGCACTAAGATAAATTTTGTTTTGAGTAAAAACTTGACTCATGATGGATTATCAAAAGGTTTGCTTTGTAACGTAATTCGACGGCCTCCGTAGAAGAGGGGTGAGACTCTCGACTAGCAATCCGAATGTCGAGGGTTCAATTCCCGGCGTGCGCAAGTAAATTTTATCTGATAAATTTGTGTTATTCACAATTTATTCATAAATAGTAATATATAGTATATTTGCGGCCTGTTTCTAACTGGAAGATACTTACAGTATCGCCCTGATATAAGAAAGCCATTCAGAATTGAAACTTTGCTTGAAATGGCTTTAGCCGAGTTTGGTAAGCAGATCTGAATAGCCAGGTACTTCCCCATCTACTTCTTCTCTATCTCCTTCTTATCCCTACTACTTTCAGCCTAACAACATACCTCGGGATTACATAGCCTCACTGACTCCAGACGGTTGGGAGCAGTTGGGACTTTTGCGTGGTATTCACATAAAAAAAAAATTATTTGATACTCTCAGTATCACCTTGGCGAGAGACCAATATTCTGATTTGAAGTTGCTTACCCAAAGTTTAGTGGACAGATTCCTCGAAACATTTCATAAAATATTATCCGTTTTTGGACATTATTCATTACATATTGGACATCCACATTGTTCCTTTGGACAATATTGTGAAAAAAGCGAGGGGTGTGTGATGAGAGAGTTGATCTGATTTGCAATTAATGGATATGGACCTTTATGACTCTAGATTCCAGACAATACTAACGGTACTTTCGTAAAATTTGTTCAGTTTGCAATGTTTATTTATTGTTTATTTATTGCATTTCACTATACATAAAACACTTTTTTTCTCATAAAAATCAACCTCACTAGGACTGAGCCTGTATCGAGGTTAACAATTTTCATTTGATTGAAGCAAACATAAGAGTAATCACAAACATAAAGTAATTCTACATACAAACACAAAATATTTCAAATTAAAGAAAAAATAAGTATTAGATGTGTTACAGATGGGTAATTTGACAGTATATTGTAACAATATTTGAACCATAACTAATCATTAATCAGTATTCAAAAGAAGAAGCAAAGTAGATAATAAAGGCAGATAGGGTGACATTCAGTTATTAGCAAATGGGACTTATATAAAATCTTATTATTTAAGAAAGGACACGGATGAAAAAAATATTAATTAACTTTTTAAATTTAACTAAGGAATTGGTAGACTTTATATGATTTGGAAGAATATTAAACATAAGTGGTGCCTGATATAAATAATTTCTTTGACCAAAAGAAGTTTTAGTATGTACTGCCACAAAGTTCAATGTAGAGCCATAGACATATGAATATTAGTAGACCTGCCCTAAGTGATTAAAAGCGTATTATCCCCACTCCCCATACCGGTTCCATTGAGCCGGCTGGGCTCGCGTACGGCCTCAAGTGATATTTGAAAACGTGACGTCATCATTCTTGTGCGAACTATGGTCGAGGCATCATCGGTTCATTTTACGAAATAACACGGTAAAATGTTTACTTGTACTATGAAAACTGGTAAAAATAGATGCGAAAAAAGAGAATAAACCCAATTGTCGTATTACATTCCATATATAAGCATTATTTTATTTTATTTTAAGCATATTCACATCGTATAATATGAATCAGTTGTTACTATCACATCGAGAAACGTCTGGACGCGAAACACAAAGCTGGTTGGTTGCTGGGAAGTAAATTATGAACATTTATAAAAGTGTCTTAACTAAATACTCTGAAACTAACTACGACTCTGAATATAGAAGCTGCCTTACTTTGCCGAATTTGGACTTCGCAAATTTGTTCATAACGTGGCGAGTAATTTGCGCTCCCATGTAAAAATGTCTATTCATTCAAAGCAGATTTTACTTTTAAGAAGTAAATGGTGATATTATAATGCGAGATGCCTATTTACTGTCAGATTGATTTATTGACGAATCACAGTCATCTTCACTCCCTTCGTTCTTCAACAGTTGATTTTACCCCTCGCCTTTATCTTCTCGTCTATTAATTCCTATGTCTGTGTGTAGAGCTAATTTTAGTTGTCCGCATTTGTTGTGTTCTTACAGCAAATTTAATATTGATAAAAAATCAACAAAGTATTTGAGTGTTATATAGCTGTTTTATTCACATAATATTACATTCCTTATAAAGTAGGTTGGATGGATAACAGATTTTTTTTTGTACATTACTTTAAGGATCATTTTTTGAGTACTTGCGTTTTCAATGTTTTCTGTGTATTTCGAATGCGCTATATACATCTTAATTTTCCGTAAAAACGAATACTGTTTTAGAAACCAGATAAAATTATCTTTCCGATTTATCCATTTTAAATAAACATTACTATTTATAAATAATATTTTTTTAATGTATTTATATTTTTATATGAAACATGAAAAATGATATCAAAAACGCTAACCACATTTTTACTTAATTTTTTTACTCCAATCATAGAAAAATTGAGAGAACTCGATATTTCGAACACTTTCTATTTGTTTGACGAATTTATAAGAAAACTGTACCTTCACTTTTATTTCGTTCATATAATAACAAATATCAAATAATTTTATGTAAAACCGGTTGTTACGATAGCGGCGCGAAATATGAATTATTTATTTATTTTGATTTATTTAGGATTTTATTAATGGATTCCAGTGAAAATATTTGAGATAAACTGGAAAGTATTATTATTTCATCGAAGGAAGCAAACATTTTGTGATGTGAAATTATATATTAAATGAAAAAAATACACATTGTAAAACACCACTTTTATGATGAATTAATATTAACAGCCAACCAGGTTTCGCTTGGCTCAAGCTTCGTCAGGGCTTAATATATCAACATGTAGTTGATTTCTTTCTAACTTCAAAAAATTATGTATTTTCGCATTATTGAAAAAAATATTAAAATATATTTTTTTAAATATTGACGTACGGTCATTTATGACCCTCAAACGCTGGAGGGGTTTAACATGCATGAACTTCCGCATGATAGAAAAAAAGGTAAAAATATTTTTATTAAATATATCGCCGACCGGTCATTTATGACCCTCAAATGCTGGAGGGTTAAATTCGTGTCGGGAACAACCATGTCTACGATCGGTGTGTAATGTTTGAGCTACAGAATGCGTAATCTGTGATATTAATTCATATCAATCAATAATTTTGAACAATCCTAAAAATATTTGTGTACACCTACATACAAAATTTGAAGATTTGATACAAGGTTTCCACTGCTTACTATGTCGGTTATTTTTTGGCGTGTTGTACCATTTCTCTTCTTGTTTTAAGGTTTTGGACGGCTTTTCACTATCCTTCATCACTTTTTTGACATATACACAGCAAGGCTGTCCAAAATTTTGGATCTAAAAGGACACAGAACAAGCCTTATAACGACATAAATAAACTAACATAAATAAACAACACGTAGTCAGTAATCACTGATAGTGGAAAGAAAACGAATCCCGGACATTTACAATACGATTGGCCGGATACAATAAAAAGGATATTTACTAAACGTTAAATGTTTTTTCATTTCCTTTCAAAATAAACAGGTTTTTCCTTGCAATGTTTTTTTAAGGCTTTATTTAAGGTTCTCCATTAAAACATGAACTTTTGGGGATGCGGAAATAAAACCATACAAAGCCAGGCAGTAAAATCGGCCCTAACGCACTTTAGTCCTGCGTTCTAGATTCAGGTAGTCCACCACTTTGCCGAATAGAAGTGTTTAGTTAACCTTTTAACTTCAGATTACTCATTATTTCATCTCACATGTATAATGCGGTCACCTCAACATTCCAGCACACCTTTGAACAACATATGTATTATTCAACCAGCGATAATGTTGGCGTGAATTTGTCAAAAATGTGTGTGATCATAACTTTGATAAGAAACACCCTTCACTCACGTAAAAGGAACAATGGAGCGCAACTCGTATTTCTTCTCATAGGGGCAGAATATTATGTAATCATTTATAGTGAACCTTCACAATATTTTTCAGAAATTAGTGAAGTTATAAAATGAAACAATGTTATATTTGTATGAATCACTTTAATTACAAATGATTGTGGCAAACATATATTAAAAAAAATATAATTTGTTAGATAAGTCGAAAAAAATGTGACCTTTTGACACCCTCTCCTGAAGAAGATTACAGCGTAGTGTGTCAGTTCAACATATAATACGTACATGTCACGCCCAATTTATGCACGCATAGTATAGCGTAATGTGTCTAAGGTCTTATTCGAACAACTTATTAAGATAATTTTTTAATGATAAACTAATGTTTATAAGACAAGGTTTTTTTATATATTGCACAAAGGATAACAAATTTTTATAAGCAATAATAAGTTGCCTGAAATATCTACACAAATTAAAAATATCTTCCGAGTAAAAATAAATGCCGCTGACGGGAATTGAACCCGCACCTTCTGATGTCCGGTCCAGGACAGGACCACTGAGCTACGTTGCCTTGTTCCCAACCCGCCAAATAATTCAATATGTACTAGTACTTCAATCAAAAATTCTGCCTATTATATTTTTTCACCTGTAAACAACGAACTTTATTTTTGTAGGAAAGGCTTTGTTAGTGCTAAATTTCCCACTAGATGGCGTCGAGACGTATTAGACGTAAAAGGTATAAATGATATAATACAAAGATATATCATTTGTTGGTGAAATATTTTGACTTGTCATAAATTATTATTTTTTAATGAAAAACTGATGTTTATAAGATAAAGTTTTTTTATGCATAGCAAAAATCATAACAAATTATTATAAACAATAATTAGTCGCCTGACATAATCAAACAAATTTAAAATATCTCCCGAGTAAGAAAAAAAAAAATATTGTATTTTTCTGATGTTTTCGCATTTAAAATTAAGTAAGCAATTTTATTATCTACTTGAATAAGTTATGTTTCTTTCATTATTATACTTTATTTTAAATTTCATGTAATATATTTTTTTAAATTGTATTTCTGTTAATCTGTAGAGTCCATACTTAATTTTTTTTGGCAGGCCTACATTGTAAGCACGGTATTATTTCAGCTAAACGACAAAATGTCAGCAATTAGTGTTGGAAGTAGAGAAGTGTTAAAAGGGTTGAAACATGAGAGCAGATAGGTGAAAAGGCAGTTAATTATCAACACTTTTCTTGGTATTTTCTTTGTTAGACTTTTCTACAAAACCATTCAATCCACAAGACCCGCGATACGTGCGGCAAAACAACATACCAACATAACGAATGGAAAATTGCGAAATTCTTCGTACCTAATCTATCCACCTCCACTCAGAGACGATAATGTCTACTGTGTACTGTTGAAATGGGATTCTTGAAATAACTGAAATTCGCACTAGTGTGGCTATAGAATCCCACATTATCTTCATAAGTAGGTGGTTTCGAAATTATATGAAAAATTGTAGCCTTAAGTGGGTGTATCGTTTAATTAATACGAAAATACTGGTTTTCATATAAGTAATAACTAATATTTCTTAACCTGGGAGCTGATGAACTATATATCGATGGCCTAGCGCACTTTATATGTGATAAGTGAAATTTTAAACGTAATTTTATTTTTTACTTTCATTTATTTATTTCTATACGTACATTTCAGTGTCTTCCAAATTATTAACATTTGTATATAATATAAATATATATATATATATATAGGGTTTTCCAATAAGAGGCGTTATTTTGAATAGCCCGTTATTTTGGTAGATGTTACTTTTAAAGCAGTCATTTTTTAACTTTTTTTTAAGTCAACTTGAGTGATGAGGCCCATTTCCACCTCGGTGGCTTCGTCAACAAGCAAAATTGACGCATCTGGGGCTCGGAAAACCAAAGAATTATTGTTGAAAAGCCTCTTTATCCTCAACGTGTGACTTTTTGGTGCGGTTTATGGTCCAGCAGAGTCAATTCGACCTTACTTTTTCGAAAATGAGGCTTGAGCAACAGTTACGGTTAATGGATTGCGCTATCAAGAGATGATTAATGGTTTTATATGGCCGGAATTGGATGGTATTGATCTGGACAACGTTTACTTTCAACAAAACGGCGCTTCGTGCCACACAAGCAACGAAACCATTGATCTTTCACGATTGAATATCAAAATAACAACTCTTATTGGAAAACCCTGTATTTAAAACTGTTATTATGGTGTTTTTTTATGATTAAGTGGTACAAGTATTTATGTGTAATGGTTAAATTTTCTTATATAAATGTATGTTGGGGTGTTTTTTTAATGGTTATTGTACATTGATGTTTAAAAATAAGGAATATAAACATCAATGTACAATAACCATTCATATGATTTAAGATTTTCACGGCCAAAAGTATTTTTGTTATTTGTTTTTGGGGTATTATGCCGTGTTGCGCTAACTCCTTCTTTAGCCAACGTTTCGGACAGCATCGCAGTGTCCATCATCAGGGCAGATGTCTTATTTGAGGTTGTTTTTTTTTTTTTTTTTTTTTTCTAGATTCTTATATTCCATGAAGTGGTGAATCATTTAAATTTACTGAATTTAAAGTTAATGTTGTTAAAATGTGAGCTTAAGTATGAGGTTGTGATACCGTGTTGCCAGCTCCAACCCTCTGAGCTAACATTAACGTATCATTTTTTTATTTAAAGTGGTTTTCTTCGTTTAGCTCTGGTGTATCCGTCAATTACCGGATACCAAGAACTATTAAGCTTAGCTCCATCGTCTCTATTGATGTTTACTCAAATAAGACATCTGCCCTGATGATGGACACTGCAATGCTGTCCGAAACGTTGGCTAAAGAAGGAGTTAGCGCAACACGGCATAATACCCCAAAAACAAATAACAAAAATAACCATTCATGTTTATAAGAATTGTTTAATTATAAGACGTAAAGCAACGAAATTGATGTGAATATCTACTTTTTATCCATTCTAGATTAAATAAATAATGTAAATTTTCAACAAAATATCTATATTTGCAAAGTGAATAATCTTGATAAATGCTAAAATATCTAATTATTTTTACTTACACATGTGCGCGCTAGGTCATCAATATTAAAGGCAAGAGCTTCATGATTTTAGCTTGAACAAACTGACTTACTGAAACGGGACTGACTGGAAGTATTAGAAATTATGTTATGATTTGTGGCGGAATGACAATGACATGAAATCAATAATCATGCATCTGTTATTTCCAATCTGGATTCAGAAAGAAAGCTGGTGAGTCCGATAAATGCTCTCTAATGCATAATACCGTAAATAACGCAATTTGCTATTAAATGACATGGTTGGACTATGAAAGACACGTGGCATGGTAAATATATCCGTAAGACTGCCAATGACATCGTATCACGATCGTTGTTGGGAAAGTTAACCAGAAGTCACCCACAGATAAGATGCCATCTTTAGAGGGGAGAAGAATTATTATATCCAATACAACTCGGTTAGTTTTGAACCTTTTATATAGGATGAACTCAGATAATTTTATGAATAAATAAGCTATTAATAAAACATCAATTTAAGAATGTTTTATCAATTATTCATAATAATAAATTAAAAGGATACCAAAAAATATACAATAATAATATTACATACGCAAAAAATGTGATGACTGGTAATTTATTTTGACAATTTCTAAAAATTATTCTTACCAAAATCGTATTATACCTTATACCCATTGTATCCGGTTACTGTGTTTATTTAACGTTACGTCGTGATAATTATGTGTACAAAGTATACTAATTATCTTCATCCACAAATCATAATATCACCAACTACACCTAATTTCAATAATCGTCATTGCGTGTAAATAAATATTACGTAAAGTTACATAATATTATGATAAACTTGGGGTCGTAAAACCATTTGTGTGTCGTATCGTGATTTATTTATAATGTTATTTAATAACTAAGTTATTTGGAAAACCAACAGGTGGTATAAAATATTTACGAAGAATTGTAAATTATAATATAATATCTGATGACGTTTACCCGGCACTGCTCGGGGACTTTAGGATAAACGATTTGGGGTAAAGTTTTGAGTTTGTAAAGTCTTTTTAAGATATACTTCTCATTTGATGTATCTCATAAGGTTTAGCCGGCGTTAGGAATGTAAGCGGCCGAAATATTTTTTAAATTGATAATTGGATTACTAATAATTTGAAGCGATTATTAATAAATTAGCAACGTGTAGTAATAATGGTACATTGCCTCCATTATTCCCACTATCCTGTTAAAAAGTGACAGCATGCAAATTTCCTGATTAATATTAAACTTCCTGATAAGTAATATAAGTAACCTTATTTCAATAAGAGTCGTATATAGAAAGTAAACGTTGTATTAAAAAACCCAGCGACTACGCAACAGATCGCTTATTCGAAGAATTTAAAGATCTGTACATTAAAAATTAAAAAATTCAAATCATTAAGGAAAATGACAAGTGTCTTTATTAAACTGAAAATCGTACTCAACTTAAATATATGTTTCCATGTCCAAAATGCAATAGTTAATTTATCCAAAATTATTTATTATACCTTTCGAGTGTCTATATTTAACTGAAACCGTACTTAACTTAAATATATGGTTCTGTGGCGTTGAGAGAAACAATCCAGAATTGTCTCATTAATAATAAACAGCTCGACCTACTTAGGTAACCTACCTTTCTACGAGTACCTACTTTCGAGTTATTTTGCTCAAATCGTAAACAAACGCGGCCTACCTACGACAATACGTCGCAGTCGGTCTGGCACATTACGACAGCTCGCCAGAAGGTTCGAGCCTATCGCCTATGCATAATTGTCACTCCGCCGAAAGTTCCCGAAAGGCCCAGACTGAGCGAGTTTCTCCGATTTAGTTCCAATTCCACCTACCTACTGTCGCCGCCAGCCGTACAGTATAAATAAGCCCGACGCAGCGAGCAGCCAGTCAGTCAACAATCAGCCGTCAGTTTACAAATCTCATGAGTGATAATCCGCACACCTTATTTGCGCGAAGGACAATATTCCTGGTTTTGCACGAACAAATCATGGACTCCATCGGGACATCATCTAAGCGCCTTGGCCACCGTCCCTGGCCAGCACTATACGGATTACAGCGCCCTGGTTCCAGCGTCTCTGACCAGCGCTTCATCCACGCACCATGACCACCACGAGGACATACAGCATCCTCACTGGTCTACGCAGTTCCCGCTCAACCGCCTACAAGGTCCACCGCACCTTCAGACTTCCCGTCAGCACTGGAGTGCCTGAAGACCCACATTCTTCGCCAGTGTCTGACCGTCAACGAGTCCCGGTCACCAGCGCCCGGCGTCGACTCACTGACCCACGCTTGACCAGCCATCACAGCCAGCATCCGGAGAGTACTACATCTGTTCTACGTCATCTCTTCATCACGGCTACTCTGACTCAAATAAACACTGTGACTTTCACGACCGACTTTCATTTCGTGCCTCCCACCATAGATCGCCAAAGTTCCACGTCCAAAATGAAATAATTAATTTATCCAAAATTATTTATTATACCTTTCAAGGAAGACCCTTTTCAATCGACTACCGGAATAATTTTGAAGCATTAATGTCAAAATCCAAACCTTCAACACCGTGAAAAAATAAAACAAAAAAACTGTTTCCACATGAACTGATATTGAAAATAACCTAAATCTCATTCATTACCCATAAGTGACATTTTCTTTTCCAAATACATAATATAATGCCTTCATTACTATTTAAAAATAATAATAAAATTTGGATGATTTGTACAGCACCGTTTTTTTTTTGCAAAATCACATCAAGGGCGCTGATATATAATATGTTTCTGCAATGATCCATGTCATTACTAACTATAAACTAGTCAAACTATTATCAATTTATGGCAAACAGATTGCATCCACCGGTTCGTCGATAACTAACACAAAACTATAATTACAATGCAGTGATTGATTGATGAACGTGATGCTAGAATATACTATGTTAATATTTTATTTATTTATATTTTGTGAAGGCAGATAATATACAGTACCATACTTACCTGGGAGGTCACTTGAGATTAACACTGTTTATTGTTTATTAGAGAAATTTAGATACGGTTCGCACACAAAAGACATAGTTGGACTTTCCGGTATTTATTTTAATAATATGTATGTATGTTCTTTAATGAGCGTGTTTAGAAAAGGAAAAGCAAATTTTGTGCTAAGCGGTACTATAGTACAAGGGTTTGATCAGAATTTCTCTTCCTAAATGTGATTCGTCCCTCGGTATAAGACAGATTTCGAATAATGTAAATCTAATAAGAAAAGTGTGATTATGATGTATTATAGGCAATACAAGAATTCAACTTCAATTCAACTACTATTCAATTTCTATTTTTAAATAATTTTATAATATAATATAATTTTAAATAATTTTAATAATTTTATAATTTTTCAATTTTTCAATTTTTCAATTAAGTCCTAAATCCTGTATCTAAATTTCGCCAATAAACAATTAGATAATGTTAATTAAGTTTTAATCTCAAGTGACCTATCAGGTAAGTATTGAACTGTATATTTTCTCCATAAATAGTTAAGTAATAACATAGACCACTGTACAAATGTATTATAAGTTTGTACAGCGCCCTTGAGGTGTTTTTGCACAAAAACGGCGCTATACAAGTCATCCAAGTATTATTATTATTATTATTAACTTTAAGGCAGGTATATTTAATTTAAGGGTATGAGAACTTTATATTAGATACGTTTCTACCTACCTACGTTTGTATCGCATTTGACAAACATGTAATATAAATTAATGTCATATTTAACAAACATTAATATAATTATTTTTTACTTTCTCCATGCAATGTACTTACTACATCTCAAAATAGATAGTAGGTATCTACCATATTATTAATTACTTATAAATAACTATATAAAATAATTTACTGTGCACTCCTCTTCCAACCACAAGCAAACGCGTACATGGAAGAGTAGTATAAAAATCTCACAATATGTACAATCACAATGTAAATAGTATTTTGTATGTACTTACCTTATTTATTCAATAAAAAAAAACAATAAAAATACAATATTAGTCCTTCAGATAAAACCGAGAACACGTGTTCTTTTCCTTATAGACGGCTGTCGGTGGTTGAGTTGACATCGTGTTTGGGTTTCACCCAAGCATAGTGTGTTAAATTCTTCGGCTGTCTAAATCTTCCATCAAAATACAAGCAACATTTTCCGCTTGCAGTGGTGGCAGTAGGAGATTTTCAAATATTGTCAGGTTATTCGTGACCCGGGAAAGTTTGTCTTAAAAAAATATATTATTACGGAATGCTAGAATATAAGTATGTCAGTATCGATATCAGTATTTGTATTAATACGTGTTCCGCCTTCCTCACAACACATTTGCTTTTGACTGATACTTTCTTAGAAACTCTTTCAATTCATTTGTTATAGGCCCGCAATCCTATTTTTAACAAGAAAACGAATAACTTTATAAGATTTTTAATAAATTAACAGTATTTCATATCAATTAGTTTCCTCGGTGAATAATTGCCTATATTATAATTGTATCATATAGTCGTAAATTGGTTATTCAATAAATAAAAATATAGTTACCGTCCAGTCCAGGGGGTGGAGGTGGGAAGGGAGGCAGCGCTGAACCAGGATCCAGTCTGCCAGATCCTTCCCCTCCTGGAGAGCCATCCTCCCCATCTTCAGTATCGACCTGCAATCATCAACAGTATGAGTTGGCTGTATTGAAAGACGCATGAAAACACACTAACTCTTTTTTGTTGTTTGTTTTTGGGGTGTTATGCCGTGTTGCGCTAACTCCTTCTTTAGCCGACGTTTCGGACAGCGTTGCAGTGTCCATCATCAGGGCAGATCCGGTAGATCCGAAGATGTGTAAATTTTGGTTGTCGAGTTTGTGCTTATTTATTTGTGGCCTGGGCCCGTCCAAGTGCGAAATGCCAACGGAAGTGGCGACATCTTGTGGCGAATTCTGAAAACACAGTATTTATGATAGCCTGGGGCCCATCCAAGTGCGAAATGCCAACGGAAGTGGCGCCAGGCTATCATAAATACTGTGCTTTCAGAATTCGCCACAAGATGTCGCCACTTCCGTTGGCATTTCGCACTTGGACGGGCCCAGGCCACAAATAAATAAGCACAAACTCGACAACCAAAATTTACACATCTTCGGATCTACCGGATCTGCCCTGATGATGGACACTGCAACGCTGTCCGAAACGTCGGCTAAAGAAGGAGTTAGCGCAAAACGGCATAACACCCCAAAAACAAACAACAAAAATGCTTTTGGCCGTGAGAATCTAAAAACTTACCACACTAACTCTTGCTAGTTATACAAGTGTGGCAAAAGTATTGTCATAATGTGAATGTGCCATAATTTTTGCAAATGGCGTCAAATGTCATTGTGGTTTGACATTTATCTTGTAGACAGATAGAGAATTAGTTGACAACATGCAATGGAGCGATATACACCTGAAAAACGCGGAATTGAAAGCGGTAACAATAATTATTGTCATTGTGGTGTGTATCGCTCCATTGCTTATTGTCAACTAATTCTCTATCTGTCTACAACATAAATTTCAAAACACATTGATATTTGAGGCCATTTGCAAAAATTACGGCACATTCACAGTATGAAATTAATTTTTCCCCACCTTGTATTTTAAACTAAGAGCGTGTTTTCTATTGCTTAGAAAAATCGAATGAGTTTTGTCCATTGGTTATCATGGGGAGCCAGATTTCATTAAAAAAATACGTTGATAATAATAAAAAATAAAAAATTTCGAAATAAAACTCTTACAAGTTTTGTAAAAATTTGAAATAGTCTATTTCAATTTAGAGCAATCGTTATTTTACATAATTCAATAAGACCATAATATGGTAAAATAACTGTAGTCAAGTACCTACACACATGCGACTACTGTATAGGTAGGTACCGACCTAAATGAACAATTAAGTTTGAACAAAAAAATTGTAATCTATGTATTTCTTGTACATTAAATTAGTAAAGATTTCCAGTCGTTGTTTTTGATGGTAGGTATTAGATAGCGCGTCTGTTTCATTAATATTTGCAAAGCCTAAAATACCTCCAGCCTGAATTATTAACGGTGACTAAAATTGTCTGAATTTTATTTAAACAGAGATTATTGAAATTCAACATTGATTAACAATAAATTTTACATTATCTTAATAGATATACTACACTTGTTCATTGGAAAGCGTATTTTTTGTAAAAAGAACAAGTACAGGTTTATTATTTGGCAAAGTTTATAGATTTCAAATTATTAAGAGAATTAAAATAAATAGTTTTAGAACAGGCAAAGGTATATAGCGAGAAATAATGTTTAGTTAGATAAACCATAATATTATAATAATTATTCGAAAGTCGAACTTCTACTTAAATGTTGATAAACGTCTGTCAGACACAACAATATACGAAAATAGTGAGCTTTGGCTGAGGTGACATTGAACAAATTTAGTACTCATTTTCAAAGACTCGCGACATCAAAGGGTGGCCTATTCATGTACAAAATCTTAAGCTTAAAAAAATCAGTCCACCACAACGTATCATACCATGACCGTAACCTTATTGATAAATGCAGAAAAATATCATTTCATCTAAACAACGGCCACTTGACCGTTCCGCCACCGACCAACATCGTAGCGTACCATGACCGGGCCGTCATTAAATTCACGGCCAAAATATTTTGCCGGTGGCGATATGCTCCATGCATACATACATACGGACAAAGAACGCTGTCGATCCGTTGCAGTTGGCATAGTAGGGCGTGTCGTGTTTCTTTTCGTGCCTAATACATTCATAGCACGGTCATGGTTTGCTCCGGTAATGTGGAATTTGCCTTGTGGTTAAACGATAAATAAGCTTTGAAGAGGCAATCCCTTATCTAGAAGCATGCATAAATGAAATAAAATTTAAGACAAATAAAATTTATTTTATTTCGTAATCATGTTATTCAATTCATCTTTAAATCCACATAAATATTATTTATTAAGCACACAAAATTAGAGCGAACGTTTTAAAGAGAAAATGTTACGATGAATATTTCCATTACGTTGAATAGTGTTATCTGATGTTAAAATAAGCACAACTTGATCTTCCTGTTACCCAATACAAGTATAATATTATATTAGGAGCGTAAAGCGAGTAAACTTGAAGCTAACAAGGCGGCAGAATATAGGGTAGGTTACACGTGAATTCAAAAACACCCTCGAGATATTAGTTTGTTTTCCCGGACGGTTAAATTAATTACCCTTAATTAAAGGAACCCTTAGGTAAAGAATAAGGATTGTATATTTGATAGGAGGATTTGAGTCTTGTTCCAAATGTGATTGCCTTAAGCCTTACGTTTTACACAAACTTTCAGCCAAATAAGTTACACTGAAAACATTTTTCTGAAAACATATTTTTTGAACATCGTATTGAGTGTCAGGTGTTATTTTTATTTTTCGAATTCAGTCAGGTATGAAACAAGTGGTTGTAAAATTTGATATCCACGAGTAAACCTGTAATCATACTAAAATTGTACGCGAAATGAGGTTTTGGCAAAGGCATTCGATCACAGAGGGTTACATTTAGACCGTTATGATAAAACAAACTTAACGCAAAAATACACATTCTTAATTGCTTGTTTTAATTAAACCCGGAATCATAAATAACGCTTTAGACAAGTTTGTGTAGATGTTTTGTAACTATATTAAAGTTTTGATCAGTTGATGAACTATGTTTATCCATTGATATACGAGTATAGTACAAATACAAATTATCTACGATTTACGTTCGGATCAACCTTCTTCAAATGTTCGCTACGATTATTTGAAAAATGCGTGCACGACACCTTCATCTACTGGTGTCATGTGCTATATATGTGAAACTTGTTACCAAAAAACATGATAATAATTATTATTTTCAAAGATTATAAGAATTTGATCATTATTTTAATCTTTGAAAATACGGTGAACGTAAAATTAGAAGTATATTGTGACACGGATCCAGAAAGGAAGTAATCCTCATGTAGGTACCAATACCAATATTTAATTAGAAGTATATTGTGACACGGATCCACAAAGGAAATAATCCTCATGTAGGTACCAATACCAATATTTCTTAGGATTTTAATTTGAATAGCATTTTGGTTAATTCATTATTCTAATTATTTTTACGATCCTTTAATACTCAGCAAATGCATTACTTAATGTTAAAGTTCAAAATGTTTTCAAATGAAACAAAAAAAAATGGTTAGAATCTGAAAGAAAATACTAATGTTAATAAAACCGTCTGCTTTTAAGTTGAAAAGATAACAAGAAAGGTAAGAAGATCATGCTTTTAGAGAGGAATCCTTTTAAAGCAAGTTTTGAGGTTTAGAATAAAAATATAAACGTCTCCTGCGACTGAGATATCCCTTCAACTCTTGAAGTTCTTCAGAAAATAAACTTTCCTGCAACGGGATTCCTAGAACCTTCATTGTCGCTTCGTTTGGAACTTTGAATCAAACCATCCCCCAAAAGACATCAATAAGAAAATATGAAACTTTTGCATATAAAATTTACTATTTTTATGCATTATGGAAGGATTTTGCTCGACTTTCAAGCAACTATCTAAGGCTAAAATAATACTAATATTTAATTAATAAATATTAGTGTAGGTATTTTGTATATTTTTATCGAAAATATAAAAGTTATGTTGAATATAATATTATTTTTGCATTTCTCCCTTATTTTTTTTACATTCAGAATTAGGCATTGTGAAAATAATATACAATGCCTTACCTTATAAATAATACCTTATAAAATGGGGTTAACTTTCAGTCTGGGCAATTTAAAACCAATTTCATGTGAGTTATGTTTAGAGTATCTACATAAAGAAACGTATTCAAGAAGTAGAAAATAAAATCTTTACATAAATTATTAGTTCAGATATTTTACAATTATTATCTCAAAACATAATAAAATATAACACTAACATTAAACGTGTAGGTAATAAGTTTTTAAAACGCGTAATTATCGTCAGTCATAATTCATGTTAAAAACAGATAGTTATCTGCCTTCCGAAAAAAGCTTGTGATTTACAAATACAAAAATCAAGTCTACTCAAAGCTCTGAAAGAAACCCCCCAGATGGCGTTATGTGCATGGTCTTAAAGACGTTTTAAGGATCGTGTTCATTATGACATCCTTAGAATGTATATTAACACCGACTATAACCCATGATATCGTCTCATTAGAGGCGTATTCGGAAGATCTGCATCCGACTGTGGCGACTGTCAACCAATGACACTACAGTACGGTGTCTGAACATATGTAATACAGGGACTTAAGTTTGCTTGTATGGTTCGAGACTGATCAATGAACCGTCTTTGAGTCAAACCCTCCTTTGAAGCATTAGCCCGTTAATGTGGTGGTAGGTAATGATTCTCCATATCGATTAGCAGTGTCTGCTTACGAAAACTTATGCCCAAGGAATTGTGAATCAGTTTGTTTTACTGATAGCGTTATCTCGTTATTTGTTACTTAGCTGTAATGCATTGGTGATTAGAAATGCGACCAAGGAAACGAGACTTACGAGGTTAATGTTTCCAGTATATTAATACTATATCTAATGATATCATTATTGCCAAACTGGCCAAACTGTGTAACTTAGAAATTACAAAAAATTCTAAAATATGGCAATTCAAAACAATCTTGATGTTTCTTTTAAACCATTTTAATCGCAGTCTCGAAATGCGTTGCTATTTAGACATCGAAAATAAGTATCCACATGCTTTTTAGTACATAAAAAATAAGTATAATAATGTTTAAATACATATATGTCGCTCGTATTATTCATCATGAATTATTTAAATGTTAACTTATCATGCTCCAAATACAAATAATGCATTTCAAGAAATATGTGGTTGAAATAATAAGTGGTTACCAGGATTTAAAGTCCACTAAGAAATCAATGTAGAGAATTCCAGACAGATGACTCTCAAATCACCGGGTCAGTTATATAATATTATAGAATTTAGCAGATAGAAAGTTCCCAGAATACTAAAGTTTAGTCAAAAGAACTGGCCTTTGACAAGCATTGAAGACAATCGATCCTCAAAAAACACGAATGTTCAGTCTCAAGGAGCGGGTGATAGCAAGGGTGGCAAGCGACCCTTAAGAACCACCGGTCCTTTTAAATAAGTTAAATTAAAGGGCTGGCAAGCCATCCCCAATACAATATTACCATTACCACAATAATTTAGAGAACCATTTAGCAACGGGGACGAGGCTCATTTTCAATATAACGTTAAATAATATTTGGAGTCCAGTCTGAAATATTAACATGCAAATATCTGCGAAATTATTCACACTTTCTCTCCGCCGCGCATTTTTGCGTCCAACATTTTATTATTTGCAATAACTTGGTTATTCAAAATAGTATTAAGGGTTATTTTTTATAAAAAATGTTAATAAAATTAGTTTTATGGTTCATATGTAAGCAATATTATATTTTTTGTTAAGTTTTTACTCATTAGGTATTAGTTGGAGCTTTTAATATTATGTATAACACTCACGTCGAAAAAGTCGTTCAATTTGTCATCGCCCGAGGGAAAATCCTGTTCAAAATAAATAATGTTGGTAAGTAACATACAAAACAAACAAAAACAATAAAATAAAATAAATACATACAAATATTTAACCCTGTAGATATATTAATTATGATATGGTAGGTTCTTTTGGTGAAACAAAAAATCGTAATTTGAAAAAAAATATTTTTATTTGTTACTCGTGTTTAGGATGGGTATATTTGTTATGTACCTCACTCAAAGTAATGCAATATACAATACAATAATTACTACAGTAAGTGCATCTTGTATTGCATATAAATTCACAACACCTCACATAAAAGCTTAATTAACTAAACTCACTTACATCCAATGAAAGACAAATATCGTCAATAATTATATGTTAGGTGAATGTAAAAAATAACTGATTTGTTTGCAACATGCATAAAATAAAATAATTTAATACTTTCACATAAAAATGTACCAAACGAATTTGGTGTACAAAAAAAAATAACTCTTTGTACCGTATCTGTAATATTGACATTGATTGGATGAGGATGTAAATTTTATACTCAATTCCACTAAATGTTTCATGAGGCTACCATCCTGGCAAAGGATTCAAATAAAACCAATTTTGTTGACAAATATGTTGTACACTTTATGCTATGTTCGATACATTTGAAAGTTCGATCGATATAATATACAGGCACATGGAACACAACAAAATAGGTTATGAATATCTACGTTGGCACTTCGATAAGGATTTAATAATTAATTTTAATTTAGTTTGATATCTTCATCATGATTATTTTTCTCTTCAGATTATACACACATCTATTTTGGTTAGCTTGGAATAATAGAAATATTGTCATTTCCGTTCATGTAGCGATGGCGATGCAAGTCGAATGATGCATTAATTAAAGGTTTTTGATTTGAAAATTCAATCGCTTTGAAATATTATAGATGGTTTCGTCTATCGTCGAGCACTTTTTAAAAATCTCCCTATGATCTTAAAAAATAATAAAGTGTCTGGCCTATACATAATGTTTTGTAGTGAAAAATCTCCATCTTGTTTTTTTCAACCCTTTTTCAGATATGGTTTTATTGTTAAATGTGGCAAAAAAAGTTCTTTGCATAAATCAAAACAGGCAGGTGTTCAGCTGTAATTTCAACCTTATACCATCTGTGGAAGGAGTGCGTGATTTCATCCGATTCCGAAAGATGATGTGGATCACCTTAATAAATTCATTCAAATGGAATTGGTTGCAGGTTTTAACATAAGTAAAGCATCTGTAGAATCTCACAAAAAGTTTTTAACAAATAGTGTTGCAGAATATTTATATTCCCGTTTAGTTTCCTTTGGGAAAACTTTGTGTAAATCTACCTCGTTAAAATAATTACATAATATTTAGCCTTGCTCAGTGTCATTATCTTAATGAAACTTTGGTAACTTGTATTATGAAAATTATTCACGTGGTTAAGGCTCCAACTATTTTCTAAGGAATCATATAACACAGAACTTTCAGAAGTTTGTGTGGTAACATTATGCGTTTTGTTAGAAAAATTATCATTGATGATATAAGTTTTAAAATAAAAAAAATTTGCGTACAGTAGACATTACTGAATAAAAAAACTCATCTATATTTTGGGAACTAGTAGCATTATGATAAAACAATTTTATTTATTTTTCGGAATAACTTTATTGAGTGAAACCTCTAATTGTAATATTTAATTATTGAAGACAATACTAGCGATTTCTAAACGAAAATATGAAACAGAAAAATCAGAAAAGGATACGGTCACATCTAGGACACGAACCCAGGACCCTTGTCTTGCCGGGACACGCAAGTGACCCACCGTGTCTCGGCAAGACAAGGGTCCTGGGTTCGTGTCCTAGATGTGACCGTATCCTTTTCTGATTTTTCTGTTTCAGATTTTCGTTTAGAAATCGCTAATATTGTCTTCAATAATTAAAACAATTTTAATTAAAGATATGGTAATTACTTTGTGTTAATTTAACATATATAATTAATCACGTTCAAGCATATTAAAAAAATACGTTTATCGAAATTTGATACTTGTAATTGAAATAGGTATGAAAATGTTTTTTAATTAACCCCTCACACACATTTTATTCCGTTATAGCCCCTAAATGACAGATTTTAAGGGGGCGTCCATACATTACAAAAGTATCTCTGATTTTACAATGCGGATATATGTGATTCGTCGTCGGTCGAAAGAAAAGCAATTTTTAAGCTCAGTTTGTATTAAGTATTTATACTATTGGCTGGATTTCTTCGTTGAGAGTTAAAATTTAAAAAAAAAGTATTTACAATATAAAAGTGAAGTGACAGTTTTCTTACTAATTCCCTACACAAATGAAATTGTGTTTTCGAAATATCGAATTCTTTCAAACCATGTACGTTTCGAGTCAACGGTATATAATTTTAATTTCTTTAGAAATATCAATTTTTATTTTAAGCACAAATGTTTAAAAAATTTATATTATTAGATTATTTAGTTTATAAAATGGTGTTTTTTTACGACAACTCAAAATATATTAAATAAATAGTACATTTAAAATACTTTGGGAGCTTTACGAAATTTTATAAAATTTCGTAATGTCGTTGGGACTCGTAGGTAAAAATATTTGAATGCCTGAGGGGTTAAATAAATATACGTTTATCTATCCCGTCTTCGCAAGAACTAAAAAAAGGTTTCATTATTTTTGTTTTGGAATATGAAAACGAATTTAACGTCTAATAAATTCGCCATTATTGGTAACGTTATTTCATAATACGCATAATACATAATTCATAATTCACCCGACTTTATAGTAAAGCTCAGTTTACTCGGTATTATTTTAGAAGATACAAAGTGAAACAATATGGCAAATATTTGGCAAGATTCTGTTTAGCTTCCCCTGCGGTGGAGGCTCCGTGTGCTTTAGATTAGGGTGTTAGATTACAGAAATGTGTTGAATGTAGGATCTTTCCGCAAAAAAAAAACAACCATACACAAAGAAAAACAAATCTTTTACGAAAATGTATGCAAAAACCTTTCAATAGTTTCGATTCACACAATTTACATGAATTTAAAATAATTGTATGTCCGTAGTTCTTAGTATTGTTGAACACTATAAAATAAACACAAATATGCATGTGAATTGATTGAACGATAAAAAAGCTTAGAATGTAATTTGATATATTTTGAAAATTTAACATGGTACTTTTCATGAAACAATGAATTATTGAATGAATGAAGAACTCAAACAGCCACTGGACATAGAAACTTTCTAGGAAGTTTTTGGCAAGAGTTGAGTAAGTGTAACTAACCATATTGAGTACACGAGCGGATTATCGATAAGTAAACATAAGATAGCTGATATAGTTGTCTCTACACTCAAGTGAGAGTATGCTGATCACAGAGCACGGATAACAGATGACTCTGTAAAAAAAATGAGATGGACCGACGACGTCCTAAAGAGATTTCAGATAGGTCCCTAATAGTTGCATTTGAATAAAGACTCCAAAGATGTCCAAAGCTGAATGTCAGAAGGCTCACAAAAGAAAGGATATTTTTTAAGACGTAAAGTAAAGAGTTATGAAGTGAATCATTTTATGGAATCTAAAGGATCTTAATAGATTTAATCACTAATTAATTGCACCATTTACATTTAAATACAAACAAATAAGATTTAAGATGGTACACGGAGGAAAATGAGTATTGCTAATTAATTAAGAATCTCTTCAAATTATTAGTAATACGGTTAAAAACGGGATTGCAGGCCTGTATTCAAAATTTACTAAAATTTTATCAGGAAACCTGTTAACTCATTCGTAATTTCTGTAATCCAGTTTTTATCCGGATCACCAATAATTTGGAGTGATTCTTAATAATTTAGCAATTTTCATTATTTTCTGTGTAGGAAAAGTATCATGTTACGCGGAGACTGGAAAAAGGTCGAAATTCCCAGAGCTGTCGGCTGGCGGCTGTGAGGATAGCCGTTAGCGTCGCCAAAGTTGTGAGTTTAATGTGGGTAGTGATTGAAACAACTATTTACAGCAGGTGGTGCAATTGGAACGGTTATAAAACAGTTACCTATGGTTGCCCGGTATGATTAAAACAACAACATGGCCTCCGGAGATCTTTCACCATTGTTGCCATGCCGTACAGGGTGTGTGTTGTGGGATCGAGGAAGGTATCTAGATCTACCCAGAGTACAGGATGTCACATGGCAACAGTGTAATAATGAGATATGGTGTAAACTCTGTAACCATTAAGGGCGCCGTATCGTGACGTTATCAGATTGAGGAAGATCGCTGGGAGGGTCCACCGGTGATGAGCAGTTTCGAGTAATTAATTAATTACATGTTATGAATTTTAAAATATTATTTTGCCACTGCAATATAAATTATTATACTGAGGATTGGTATGGTAAAATATTAGTCACCGATGGCTGTAATCAACATAATGTATTATATTAAGTAACAGGTGATGAAGAAGTGACACACTCACACACTTTGAAATGTTATATGTAATTTATAATTTGATTTTTATTATTATACTTCATCTCTAACAAACTAGAATATATTTTTTAACGATAGACATACAAATTAATGGACTTGCCCTAACATGAAATCTGGGTAACATTTCAAAGAGCTGGAGGCAAATCACGTGACCATATTTGTGGCACCAACAGGGTTCGAGAATGTTTTGAATAAACTACAACATCAGTTATGTATTGACCGCCGAAGAGCGCACATTGAAATAACCAGACCCTGCGGTGACAAGTAGTTAGCGCTAAAGTAAGGTACAGGTGCGCAGCGCAGTGCATTGTGGACTTTTCTATGCAAGATCGGAATGTTCGTTTTTAAACGAACCGCCTAGCATAGTGGACCCCAAAAATGAGTGAAGAGGGTAAATTATAACTCTAGTGTCTAACTAAATATTGTAAAAAATACTCAATTTTGGAAACAAGCCCAAATTTTTGTTTACCCGATTTGGGATTTGTAGTTAAGGTTTTTACGCAGCCAGCAATTTGCGCGTCATTTTAAAAATGATTAGTAATTCGTAATCAGATATTATTTTTGAGGACTGAATAGTGATATTACAATGCGAGTTGTCTGTATACTGTCAAATTTATTTATTGACAAATCACAGAAAAGGAGAGGGTAATGCCGCCTCCCGCGCTCCTCGCGTGTCCTCCTTTCCCTGATTGGCTGGTACATCAATTTAAATGTCCATGATTTCAAAACATTTAAACTAGAATTTTAAAGCACTTAATCTGTTTACTCAAAGCAGCAGAAACTTCCTTGTTTGATAATAATTGTAACTCCTTTATCTTAGACCCACATTGGGGGCTCAAATTAAATATAATATTAATGAAGTTCATAATGTGCGTAGCAATGTCTTAAAGGAAAAAATGACCCATTAAACACAATAGAAACAAATCGTGTTTTATTTTACTATAGTACCTATATTCAAAAGTGTCAAAATCACATCGTTTCATTTAATTGGTTGGCTAAATTTTTATTCAGCGATGAGATATTTTTGTCTGGGTCTAAACGATACTGTCAACTTCGTCGAGATTTCAGGGGATAATACAATATCTAGGTGATGCTACACTTCGAAGTATTTCGAAAATGTAACCTTTATCAAAAACTAATTACGTGCTTATGGTAACGCCGCGCCGATGGGAACACCAGCCTTCGCATGTTAACCACCATACGCCGTCTTTGTCCAGAACCCAACTATTTGTGCTGCCTCGTTACAGTGATTTGTGGGAACACGCTTGCGTACGGATGCCTTCTTTGATATCGGATACGGTGGTCGTCTACAATTTTGTTCTTCTTCCTTCCAATTA